>NC_133504.1:134602500-137002500 GCF_049354715.1 Callithrix jacchus
TTGATTTTCAAGGGTTCCATCATGATTAGTGATCCATTGCAGCAATCTTCACACAGGGCCACCAGCTGCCAAGTCTGACCGACAGACTGTCTGAGCAATGGATTACAGAAGTATGCAGACGCAGGTGTTCCTCCTGTGTGAGCCCGGCCACAGGACCCCATGCCTCACAGACCCAGAAGAGACGGGAATCCATCCGTGGAGTCTGAATATGTGGAGACACTTTGCATTTATTTAGTACATAATAAATGACAAAGGTCTTGAGCAAACACCATTAGTGGGTAATTAACATTGCCAACCCCCAAGTAGAGAGCAGTCTGCGTGCACATGGTCAAAGGTCAGTCTTAGGACAACATGAGTAAAGAGATTTGATATAATCACAAGAGTCCTTACGAGTGAAAGAGGAAGGCAGAAGAATCAGAAAAAGAGAGGTTGGGGTGATGTGATTGCTGGTTACAAAAAGGCCACAAGACAAGAAATATGTACAACCTCTAGAAGCTGCAAAAGTCAAAGAAACAAATTTTCCTCTAGAGTCTTCAGAAGAATCACAGCCTTGTTAACACCTTGATTTTAGTCTGGTGATACTGACTTGAAACTTTTGACCTCCAGAAAGTGTCACATACTACGTTTGTTTTGTTTCAAGTCACTGGGTGTGTGGAATTTGTTACAGAAGCAATAGGAAACTAATACATTCACTATGCTGTTTCTTCCTCAAATTCTTTATATATGCAACATTCTTCCTACCCAGAAATTTCTACTTCTCTTTACCTGACTAGTTTTTGATTTTCCTTTGTGCTTCAGATTAAATATTAATTATCATGGAAAACCTCTCACCAGAAAATATTAGGTTGCTGTATTCATTTCCTATTTATAACATGTAGCTTAAAATAGCACATATTTACTATCTCACAGTTCTGGAGATTAGAAGTCCAAAATTAGTTCCAGTGACCTAATACCAGTGTGTGCAGGATGGTCTACTGCTGGAGGACCTAGGGGACAATCTGTTTCCATGCCTTGTCCAGTTTCTAGAGACCACCTGCAGTCCTTGACCAATGGCTTCTTTCTCTCATCATTTCAACTTCTTTCCATGGTCACATCTCCTACGAGTAACTCTGATCCCCTCTTTTTATAAGGATCCAGTTGATTACATCGAATCCAACAATATAATGCATTATAAATGCCCCATCTCAAGATTCTTAATTACATCTACAAAGTTCACTGTGTCATATAAGGTAATATTTTTTACAGGTTTTGGTGATTCAAATATGGACATCTTCGCAGGGCTGGGGGCACATTATTCAGCCTATTGTAGTCCTGTATTATATGCTTGTAATACTTACAGTATTATAAAAATACTTATAGTTTGTTATAAAACATGTCATAATTTTTTGGATCATCAAAAGTATTTATTTGTAATAGCTTTAATATTTATTTACCTTTCTTGACTGTATTCTTATTTTTTATGGGTATACTGGATGTGTGTGTGTGTGTGTGTGTGGGTGTGTGTGTATTAGCATATAGAAAATAAATAGTTTTTATAACTGTCATTTTTATATGTTAAAAGTTTAAAAATATGTTCAAAGTACAAAAATACACATAGTGTTTTAGGTAAACTTTATGAAACCTGTTTAGAGACAATTTTTGTCACTTTTAAAACTGCAGATACATACCTACTTTTTGATACTAGTGTCTGGAAAAAAAAAAAGGTCACGCAAAACCATGTCATATCTAAACATTATGAAGAGAATGTGCAAGCTGTTGGAGCTGAGTTTAAGTTGAAGATGTTTTAGTTCGTTAGAGGAGGCTAAAGTGACCCAGGTTGCAAAAGTAGACATTGGCTTTGAATACAGAGAAGTTGATGGGAAATACAGGTAAAAGGGGAGAGTCCAGAATTCAATAAATGTTCTATCATTTATTATTCTATCACTTCCATATGTAGAATATATGTGTGTGTGTGTATATATATATATATAAAATTCTATATATAGTCTATCTGTATCTATAACATATCTATAAATGTTCTATCATTTATCAATAAATGTTATATCATCAATAAATGTCCTAAATATTCATTAATACCACATTCATTTAAACTACATTTAACAGAAGACCACTTTTAATATATTTAAATTAATAATGTATTATGGTTAGAGAGCTTTGCAAAATATATAACAGTAACTTAATACATAATGTAAGGGTAAAATAGACATATGAAAGAAAAGACCAAATTCTACTGACATAGACAAAAAAAAATTAACACATCTCCACATGTTCATTGACTATTCAAAAGTGGTAATGTAGAGAATCACTAACACAGCCTACCTTTCTATCATGTCAAAGTATACATGAATGAAAAGTTATAAATGAAATGGTGACTATCCATGTTAAATTCCTTTACAGCCTCTTTGATGAATACCATGCATATCACTACTTAAAGTATTTAACGTGATAAATGAGCTTGCTTCATGCTTGTTAGCTTATCTAATCGATGTGAGATTGATGATTGCATTACTTCCTAAGATAATGTATGTCTAGATGATATTTACATTTTGTTTTAATAACATGGGTGGAGAAATCAGTCTCATACACGTTTGTTGAATTGAATGGAATGTTAAATTTAAAGTGATTTTAGTCCATCTCAGAATATTTATTTTTAACTTTTATCCAGAAGAAAGCAACATATGTTGGTTTTTAAAATTCATCTTCAATCACTATCAGTAAGCAATTTCAATAACATATCCTATAAAATTATAATTAACTTTAAACTATCTCATAACCAAAGAGAACAATTCCTCATTCAAAGATTTTCCATATGTGAATCTTATTCTCTTGGAAAATTCAAATCAAATGTCTCTATAAAATTATTGAATTGTTCAGAAATGCCTATGACTGAGCAATTTATAAAGAAAAACGTTTTAATTGGCTCAGGTTTCACGGGCGGTACAGGAAGCATGGCTAGGTAGGCCTCAGGAAAACTGAAATTGCAGAAAAAGACGAAGGGCAAGCAGGCACTTTCTTACATGGCTGGAGCAGAAGAAAGAGAATGTAGGCGGAGATGCTACACACTTTTAAACAACTAGATCTGGTGATAACTCCCTCACTATCATGAGAACAGCAAAGGTGAGATTCGGCCCATGATCTAATCACCTCCCACTAGACTCTTCTTTCAACAGTTAGGATTACAAATCCAAACCATATCAATAAATTTTCATATATATGTAATATCAACATTCTCTACTTAACTTATAATCATTAAATTATGAAACATGTTAAGGAATCTGTAGAGATGATTCATCTAGACTTTTAACTCTTGTCTTCACTCTTTGAGTTTATCTGCCATTGAAAGCTGCATTGTATACGTCTTCACAAGCAAAAATTTTAAAAATTATTAATGCTCAATAAATTCAATATGAAAACTAGTTGTCTAACTTATAGTTTGTAAAAGTTGGCATTAAATGAATTTTTTTTTATTTTTTAGAAATACTAAATGTTTATTCAGTAATTGAAATATTTCGAACAGAATATTTGATTCCTAAATAATGTTGTCAATTATGATCAGCTTTCTATTTTACCACTCAACTTTGACATTTTAGCCTTTCTATAATTAACAAATGTTACCAAGTTACTAGGCACTTTTTTTTCCACAGCAAATCTCTCTCTTTGAAGGAAGTAGTGTGTTGATTTACATTCTGGCAGAAGCTCACTCTTTAATCTACATAATAACTTCAGAAGGTTTTCTGATATCATAGCTCTGTCCTCAAAACACATTCAAAAAATCTTAAGCTCTAAACCACATTTTTAAAACTATGTAATTCTTTATACTTTTATGTTTCAGGGTTGTGTTTTCCAAAGCTGAAAAACATATGCCTCCTTTCCATAGCTACTATGTTCAAATCATATATAAATATATATGTATACATATTATGTATATATATACATATATTCACATATGTGTGTGTATATGTGTGTGTGTATACACATATACACATATGTATTAATTGTCATATTAGCCACATCCGGCCATTTGCAAGTTGCAGTGCAAAACATTATAACTGTACCCTAAGATGATCCTCTTTGTCATTAGTCTGTTCTGAAACATGTCAATGTAGTGTCAGTGGAATGTAGTATTTTCACTACCTTCTCTGCTACAAACTCACTAAACATTTCCAAGCAAACCTAATGTCATGGCAATTGTATATTTTCAGTCTTAGCTAAGTGCTAGTTTATTATAATCCTGCAAAGCACTATTGTTTATAGGGAAAATATTAAGCACCTGCTTCTAGCAACCTTTAATTCAATATGTTTCCCTTCATTTTCTTTTTTTTGTTTTAAAGTTTTTTGTTTATAATTACTGTTCAAATTTTGATCGTTTGTGGCTTTATTAGCCACATTATAAGCCCACAAATAAGCACAGCAGTTTTAGTATCTCTTCATCAAGTATGGCTACAAAAATGAATTCAGTACACAAGAGATTATATTTCTTTTCTTTTCTTTTTTTCGTTTTTTGAGACTGAGTCTTACTCTGTTGCCCAGGCTGGAGTGCAATGGTGTGATCTCGGCTTACTGTAGCCTCCACCTCCCAGGTTCCAGTGATTCTCCTACCTCAGCCTACTGAGTAGCTGAGATATCAGGTTCCTGCCACTGTGCCCAGCTATTTTTTTTTTTTGTATTTTTAGTGGAGATAAGGTTTCACCATGTTGGTCAGTCTGGTCTCACAATCCTGACCTCAAGTGATCCACCTGCCTTGGAAGGGATTATATTTCTAAGTAAAATTAGTACTAACTCTTTGGGACTTCAGAGTTACTTCCACTGACATTGTTTAGTTCACTACTGGCAGTGTTAGTCTTGAGCCCTGTGCTCCTGAAAAACATCAAAGTTTAAAGAAATCCCTTGTTCTTTTCTGTTCTAAAAAAAAATGGACTTACTTCAAAGAAAAACCCTTTCCCAGATTACTTAGATAAGAATCATGATTGCTTTTCATATTCACTATGACAAAGCTAGACAGAGACCTTCCACATTCCCATTCTTTGTCTCATGTTTGATTAGCTGAACAACAAATACACACTGGCCAATCTGGATAAAACACCTGATAACTGGACTAGACAAAACTTTAGTCAAGCTTCTGTCCTCTCCTCAGAATCCTGAGCTTCAACCCACCCTATCCTAAGCCATCATCAGAATGTAGAATGACTCTCCTAAGCCATGCGTCCAAGAATCAGCCCCAAATAAAGAAGTTCCCCGATAAACTGTCTAGTCATATCACCTGCTCATCACACTCCCTCATACCTGAGTCCCTCTAGCCATTTTTACTCCAGTCAATTAAATAAAATTCCTTTCTTCCCTACCCTTGAGACTCAGATTTTATGGTCAGAGTTCTCCTTTTGCAAGTCTCCTTTACCCTATTGCAATACTCCCCTCCTCCCATTGCCAATTGTCCTTTTAAATCAAGTTTACCTACGCTCAGATCAAAAACAACTGCCATTCTGAAGTATTTAGAAGAATTTAAACTTTTCTTGAAAAAGTAGTTCAGAGAAGAATGTTTAATTATCCATAAATTAAAACTCAAAATACATAATACAAATGCCACTTCCTTATTTTTAACTAATATTGTTAAACTGTTAATTTATAACCAGGTGTAACTAAAACATTAAATGATGTAGAAATTGTAAAGTATAAAAGATAAACACATGATACTTTTTTTTTGTATTTTTTGAATTATAGTCATACTTTACAAACTAAAATATGTGTTGTATTGTGATCCTACTGCACACAAATTTTTACCCCACAAGATGAAGTATAGTTGTTCCTCATTATCCTTGTGCAATTAGTTCCAGCACCTCCTTTCAATACCAAAATCTGCAGATGTTCAGGTTTCTGAAATAAAATGGCATCATGTTTGCATATAATCTATGCAAATCCTCCTATATAATTATGTCTAGGTTTCTTAAATTACCTAATACCATGTAAATGCTATGTAAATTGTTGTTACCCTGTTTTGTATGGGGAAGAATCACAAGAAAAAGAAAGTCTGTTCATGTACAGTACAGATGCAATTTCTTTTCTAAATATGTTGGTTGAATCCATGGATATAGAACCCACAGATATGGAGAGTAGACTATACACCAAAACTGGCCTAAGTTGTTCAATTAGATCAGTCCACTGATCACGTGCTTGTATGCAGTAGCTCTTAATCACTTTCTTTATTTATCTGCTATCACACAAGCAACAAATTGAATAGCACTCAGTATGACTTCAGAAGTCCTGGGTGGCTCTGTGGCACAATGGATAGCGCATTGGACTTCTAGTGAACAATGGAATTCCGAAGTCCTGGGGTTTGGTTCAAAGGCAGTTGTTAATGCTACATATAACTTTGTCACCTATTGCAACAATGGCTGGATTTGGAAGTAAGGATTTCCTGTTATTCAATTGCTCCTCCACCCTGCTATTCAGCTCTATTCAGAAGTGCAGACTTAAATAAAACAGGAAATTAATGGATATGATGTCAGTCTTAAGTTTGGACATTAAAAGTACCCCCATACCCAATAATTGACTAAATAAAATTAACCAAGAGATGTATTCATTTTAAAAATAATTCATTTTCTAAATAACTTTTTTTTAAAACAGGATCTCACTCTGTTGCCCAGGCTAGAGTGCAGTGGTGCAACTTCAGCTCACTGTAACCTCTGCCTCCCTGGTTCAAGTGATTCTGCCTCAGATTCTGGGTAGCTGGGACTACAGATGCATGCCACCACACTAGGCTAATTTTTTTCTTTCTTGGTAGTAGACAGGTTTTTTCCATATTGGCCAGACTGGTCTTGAACTCCTGACCTCAAATGATCCGCCAGCCTCCACCTCCCAAATTGCTGGGATTACAGGCATGAGCCACTGCACCTGACTCATTTTCTAAATAAGTTTTGAAGATAAGAGAGAAATAGGTATAAATCCTGTAGCTTTTAAGAACAATAAGTGAATTTCTAATCCATTTTGTGTCAGATTAATAATTTCTAGAATTTTTGCATATTTTCCAATGTGTTTTATTGTGATTTTTTCTTTACTTCGCATTATTTCATTGATGTATTTCTTCAACAACTAAAAAGTATAACCAACTGGTAGAAAATTAATCTGAGCATCAAAGGTAAAGAATTTGCTACACGATCTATTTAAGAAATCTTATCTAATCCTCAGCAGTGAATAATTTATTTTATCCCTGAAAGTTAGGCTTAAGTAATTTAACATATGTAATCTACACAGTTGTTATGCTATTGAGGAGATTACTTGAAATATGTGAATGTTCTTAAGGAACAAGATTGGATATAGTCTCTTAATATCAACAAGAATTTCCAAATAGTCATACAGGTACTTGCCCAAGACAGAGGGGATCTACTAACCTGGCAAAGCAAATTTTTGAACTCACTGCCCACTTTTTAGCAAGTGACAGATTTAGTAGCTGCAATGGGACTGAATCAACATTTTTACTATTTCTTGATACACAAAGTTAAAGTCAGAAAGCATATAAATGTCCACAAAATATTCACTATGAATAAAATAAAATGTAAATTAGCATTAAAGTGCTGTCAACTCCATTCCCACAACAATCCCTTCCCTTCCTCCTAATTCATTTTTCAAGACTATAAAATAAATGGTAAATAAATTTTAAAAATCTCTTTTCTATAGTACAAATTCCTCATTGATAAGCAGAACAAAAAGTCATCAACTGTGATGCTCTCATATGTGCACTGTGTATAAGCTGAGAGTTGATTCAGTTTCCATATTGATTTCATTCAACTGTCAGGCAAAATATCTGCAGGCACCTACAACATAGTAACTATTCTTCTTCCTTTAATATGTAATTAGTATGATGCATCATATTAGAATATCATTTGATAAAATATTTTCAGCAATAGCTTCTTCTGCTTTCTCTTTAAGTATAATATTTATTATGAATATTGCAGTTAGTTTTATATTTTCATCAGTAGTTTTTGCTATAGAATGAAACTGTGAGTGCTTCTACTTTGTTCTCTTCTATACCACTGGAAACAAAATTAATCAAGTAATGAAAGAAACAAAAATAATCAATTAGTGAAAGAAAATTATTTTATGCATGTTATTTAAAAAAAAAAAAAAAACCTTTCTTAGTGTATCAGAATAAAAAATACCTATGGCTTTAAAATGGAGATCCTATGTTCATAGATGCCCCAGGTCAAAGAGTTTCCAACTGTGTCTTTCCAGTTCTCCTCACCTCCATTCCTGCAATGAGAAAGCATCCACCACTATCACCACCACCCCACCAGAACGACATGGTATCTATGTTCTCCTCTCTTGTAGGGGTGTACAAGTGCCCCAGATTGTAAAATGATGAGTGACTAGGGCATGGGCTAAACTAAAGCAGAATGCCTAGGTTACAGAGCAGTTTTACTGCAACCAGGTGTCCAAATTCAAGGGCTGTAGTTAATATGTTGCTGGGCTTCACAATGGGGCCTAAAAACAAAGCTCAATAGTTGATCCCGATTGATGTAGGCTGTTGGTGCCTAAAAGCAAAAGTATTTTTTTCTTACTCTGTACCCTTCAGACAAAATCAGGGGCTTTTGAGCCCCTCGTTCCCTTCCTCCTTTTTTTCTCTTTTCCTTCTCTGTTCTCTCCATCCCTTCTCTCATCTACCTCAACATTCCTTCCCTTTTATCTTTTTTATTTTCTTCCCTTCCAGAATGATCTTAGATTTTTTTGTTCATGATTCTGAAGTGGATGATTACCCTTACTCGTGTGGTCCAGGAGTGGGAACAATGCTCAAAGTACAAGCCAGAGACTTCACAAGGAAGCAGAAGAAACACCCTAATCTATACTTCAAGTAATAGTTCTGACAGATGTTTATTCCCCTGTTTGGCAAGGCTTTATAACTGAAAATGAACTGGGGAATAGTGGTAAGTGAGTTTTCAGTCAAATATCATTCAAATTTTAGATATTTGTAAATATACTTTCTAGTTGCACTTCTCCTTTCCTGCCACATCTGTGAAATCATGACACTTGCAGGTTTATTTTTCTCTGCATACACAGACTTACATCTCATCTTCCCCACTGGAGACCAGTTCACTCTTTGTTTATGATGTTATTTTGGGTTGTACTATTTATGTTACTCTTTTCATCATTTTTTATGCTTCCATAAACCCCATTTTAGTTGTGAGTTCACTTTTGAAGATTGGGGATATAATGTAGCCCAAGCATGAAAACAAAATTATAAATTTAATAAAGTAGCATAAAAATGGCATGAGATATATTAGGTTGAGACAAACTATATTCTATTAGTTAAATATTTGCAGACAAGCCAATATGCTCCTTAAAAGGACATGTAGAACTTTAGAGGAAAAAATAATCAGTAATTGTATGAGCAATGGGAACTTTATGCAAATCAAAATTAATCTTGCGTTGCAGATTTGTTTAAGGCCATGAACAAAATAGTTTCATGGACTTTTCCTCTTCAAACTGATGGACAGCCTCCAGTAGAGCCACACACATACTGCAGTACTTCTCTGGCTGTCAGCATCATGTCTCCTCTTACATATCTTGTCTCTAAATTCATTACACATTATACATATGTTTGCCTTTTTCCTCTCAGACATATTTCATGTGCACACATACACACAGACATATACACATCTAATCATTATGAAATAAATTAGAAGGACCCTTGTGTTTTGACCTCTTATCATAATTTAAAGCAATTAATAAAGAGTGCAGGACTATAAAAATTAATCTTGACCTTAGAGTGCTTATCTCTAAGAAGCCAGATAAAACACAGCAGTAGTTTTCATTTGTCCACAGTTGACATCTTCTCCACGGAATATGCAATGACTGCATCCTTACTCAAGAGGGATGCTGTGTTATCTTAAGAGCACAAAAAAACTGAAAGAGGAAGACTGATACTACAGGGGAAAAAAAATATTGCTGATTTCCACAATAATAATACTGCATATCCATTTAGAAAAATGCCTCTGGAAAGATCCAAAATTTGCTTGTCTGACTCACACTCAATGATATAGTAATTAATCATAAATGTTTATACACAAAAATTCCTTGTGGAATTACCTGAACATAAATATTTGGCAAATTTATTTTGTTGCAAAAATAACTGTTTCCTACCTTAGAATCAGTACACACATTTGTTCATACTAATTTTAATCTCCTTCTCCTTTTCTGTGCAATAGAAATACTGAGACTAATACTAACTTTCCTTTCTATTGATATATTGTAAAGCTCAACTGGGAAAATGTGAAATTAATTTAAAACTTGAAAATAGCCGCATAAATAAAAAGTTTTGACACAAATAAACCTTTGTTCAAATAAGTGAATTAAAGATCATACTTGAAAATAAAACAGATTATCCAAATTTATTCATGATAAAAAATAATTTATTAAATTATATTTAATATTAAATTAAAATACAAATTTCTTAGAAAAAACTTAAATATATGTTGAAAGCAGTAATCATAGCACTGACATGAAATAATATATAGATTTTTACATTAATACTTGTAATACCTGTGTATGAATACAGTGACTATGCATAGATTGTGTCAGTATGGATTTAACATATGCAGGGAACAGGACCCTATTCTACATAACAATGCTTGTCCTGACTCTCTGTGTATTGAAATGTTGAAAAATTTACTGTAATAATATTTATAGAAGACAGAGGGAAGCATTTACTGAATCCTCACCATTTTGGTTTATATTTTATCATTAACTTTATATGTAACATTGAGTGAGATCCCTCACTTTATCTAGTAGAGTTTATGGGAGGATGAGTTATAGATCTTGAAACTGAATGGTAGAACGGGGTAAGCATGCTACAAGAATCGCCGTTGTAGCAGGAATGGTGAGGTAGGCCCTGTGTGGCTGCCTATGTAAAGTTAGCAGTGCTGGTACTTTCCACACTCACCAGCAGACGGTTCTTCCATTGTTTGAAGACATCCTTTTCCCAGTTATAAGGTTTTTAGTGTGTTTGGTTTTATCCATTTGGGTCTGCTACAAATTGTGACTTTCTAACATCTCTTTTATATTTGACAGAACTAAGAATTCTCAGTTCCATTATGATGTTCAAATGATGTCATCTGTGTTAAAAGTCAGTCATTATGATAACTATGCTTCATACATCTGAGAAGAGGGCCATCATTTTGAAGAAATACAGAATTCCTAAGGCAGTCAGTCCAAAGAATAAATGATCTGAAAAGGTAAAGATTTTATCAAACTTTAAAAAGTAGCATAAAAGGAAAACAAAAGGGACGCTTTTGTTGTGACAACTAAAAATATATGAACCGTGACAAATGTAGATTCTCTCATAAAAGGACGATTTATATAGATATTTTAAATAATAATCATATTTCTTTCTATGTGTAGTTTTAAGTAGCATGGCACTGTTATGGCCATCGTTAGACATAGGCAACTATGATCAGTTTTGTCACTTACTACTTGGCAGAGTACTTTAAAGTCATTCACTAGCATCCTTCACAATATAAGCCAATATAAGGAGATGAAGACCCCAAGTTGCATGTTAACCTAGTGATCTCTTCTTGACATAAAGTCTGATCTAAAGACATGCAGACTTAAAAATAAATAGAGATTTACAGACACGGAAACAATTGTTAAAATATGTAAATGTCATTATAAGAAAACAATAAGTCAAAGGTTAAAAATAACTAATGAACCTATATGAAACTAAAAGCTTGAGAAGACAAGTTTTGGCTCTGCCTTGAATAAGCTACTTAATTTCTTTAGACCAAACTTGGTCTAATGGGAGAAAATCGGCATAAATTACCCTGAAGAAAGAGTCCTTCAAACCTGGAAGGCAGCATGATAATACAGAAAGATTACAGATTTTAAAGTCATTACTGCCTGTAGTTTAATCTGAAATTCACTACTTATTGGGTGGTGGAGCAAAGGCAACTATATAACTTCATGAGCCTAAAGGAACTCTTAAAATAGTAAGTATCCACCTTTCAGGACTGTGATGGAGATTATATGAAATAATGAAAATTAAGTACTTGGCACAGACCTGGCACGTAATAAGCACCAAAACTTATTTCCTTTTTACCTCCTACTCCGTGTTAATCTAAAATTCTATGAATTACAGAAGCCAGATTACCCAGGTTATAATCTAAATTATCATCTCTAGGCCCTTCTAGCTAAGTGAACCTGTGCTAGTAACTATATTTCTTCATATGTAAAATTAAGATTTAAATATATGCTTTGTTTTCCTGTTCGCTTGTTGTTACAATAAAATAAATAATATGAGAACACAGTCACTTAAAGAGCAATACTCATGGACTGGAAAAAAAACTGACACTTAATGATGACTAGAAAGTTTCTGCTTCTTGGCATGCAGTATTAATCCATCTTCATAACAATACGGGGAGGTATTTATTTCAGAAGTGAGAAAAGGCAGAGAGGTAAATAACTTGGCCAAGTTCACCCAACTGGTAAGTCACAGAACAGCAAAGTCAATCCATGTATGCTGTTCGTAAGAGGAAAGGACTATTTGTTCATAAAACAAGAACTATGAAGAGAAGGGTGAAGAATAACAGGTTCCCTGAGCAATTATTTAAATGGTGCTCATTAGCATAATACAAGAAAATTCACTAAGCTGATGAGAAGTAATAGCAAATAAGTAAAAAAATAACAATTATGAAAGGAATAATTACTAAATACAAGTTGGCAGCCTAATGTATATGTCTAACTGTATTTTTCCTATTATCCTAAAACTGACAGAAAAGGAAAGAAAGTCTATGTTAATTCATTATATATTCTCATAGGCTTCAGCTGCAGATTAAAGAACGATGCCAGTTGCTGTGACTCCAGACAGAGAGGAAAGAAATCCTCTCCGAGACCCATGGGTTTATAGAAATCTATCAATCACTCTGTCAGTCTTCCGGATCATAATTCAAGTTGCTATCCCCAATTTTATTGGATATATCAGATCTACTCCAGTTCCATAGGTAATTTTTCTCCCTAATGGGTTTGAAATTTGTTCTTTATTACCTTTGAGCTAATGTTCTGATCAAAGTTTTTGAAAATGGTAGTAAAAATGTCAGTCATTAGTTCTGTGTGTGTCCATCTGTATGCATATATAATTTGCATGTGTGTGTATAATGTGTATGTACATACATGTAAGTATATTTAATTCACAAACAGTTTGTCTTACTATCACAACACGGAATTGAAAGGTATAGATAGAATAGTTATTTAGTGCTACTTATGTTAATTGTGAATATTATGGTTTCTTGTGTTTCTCTTAACATGATTGTTTTATATATGTCTTTGCCTATTTTAAGGGTCTTTACAAACAGGAAAGAATAAGTCTAAAGGGTTTCGGGCCGATGTAGAAATTTGGTAGATGTCTAGGCATTTGATCAATGAAGACTAACATACCAAAAAATTGAGTGAAATATTTACCAAAATTCAATTAGCAAAGCAGATGAATATGCTGAAAAAGTAAAGTTAACTCTTGGATATATTTGCAAATTAAGTTTATTATTTCATTCAACAAATCTCTTTTATGCATGTGTATAAGGTCTTGGATTGCAATGGATATGCATACCAAGCAGACCCAATCCTGTTCTTAAGTAAGAATGCTAACAAAGGTAAAGAAATATTTTAGGTGTAATAGTAGAGGCCTATACACACATGTAAGATATAAGGCCATGATGAGACTGGAAGATTCAGGAAGACTTTGAAAAATGTCAGAATTAAACAAAATATTAAAGATTAGTAAGTAGTATAGACAGAAGAGTCATAAGTGAAAAAAACATGGTTTATGGGGCACCCACAGCTTTTTTAATATTTCCCACTACAATTTTACTTTCATGGGGAGTAGGACTCATCGTTTTGGTTACCGCTGAATCCCAAGTACATAGAACAGTTTCTGAAACATAGTAAATACTGATTGAATGAATGATGGAATTAATAATTAAATTACAAAATGCAAGCCAGACAAGAGAGACATGAATTGGAATAGGATTAGATCACAGACTCTTTAAATGCTCCTTAATGGCACTTTTTAATGCTACTTTTTCTCCTTCAGTCTCCTCGAAGATCTAGGAAATCTAATGATAACATAGTAGGTTATAATCAACACTTCAATTCACATTTCCCTCTAGACTTTGGACTCATAATGTGAAATTTTCTTGGGACGTTTCCATCACAGTCTTCTTTGTGTCCACTCACCATGGGTATATTTTTGATCATAGAAACTGATTTAATTTGCCTTATATTCTTCATGGAAGAAAATCTTTCTGGATATCATTTTCAGTCAGCTATAGCTATCTGAAAAGACCACTGCTTACGCCCATTAGGGTTAAAAGCATTGGGTTCATAGCTCAGTGCTGATGTGGCCCAAAACATCTTGTAAATTTTAAGGCATGAACAAATGTAAATAATTATCAGTTTATTGGTGTCTACATGGTCTTGAAACCAAGAAATTAAGTAATATAATAATTTCACATATTATAATTGCTATTTTTGCAAACCATGGATAAGAATTTTTGGCAGTTTTAAAATCACATCACATAGTCATCTCTCTTTTCCATCTATATTAAAATTGGCTTTAAAGTAAAACCACAGAGATACTGAAGATTATGACTTACTCTCAAATAACTCTTAACATCTTTGTTCCTTAATCTCAAATTCAGAAGGAATAGCATCCTTTGATCACTATATAAACATTTTTTCAATTAATCCTTAAAATAACTAATGCTACAAGGTAATAATCAGCATCGTTCATACTCTATATAATGAAGCAATTGTGAAACCTGCACAAGGTCAAATGCACTATCCCTGGCTTCATAATCTTTGGGCTTTTTAGCATAAACTGCCTCCTCTCTCCCCGATGTTTTTTTAGGTAATAAATCTGAAACAAAGTTATTGAAAGGACATACTCGTCATTATAATATCAACAAAATAAGTATACAATAACTTCTCTCTTTTTTCTGTACCAAACTAGAAAAAAAAAATATTTGCTCTATGAACACGGTGGATATATTTTTTTTTTCTTTGAGGTGGAGTCTTGCTCTTGTCACTCAGGCTGGAGCGAACTCAGCTCACTGCAACCCCTGCCTCCTGGGTTCAATCAGTTCTCCTGGCTCAGCCTCCCAAGTAGCTGGGATTACAGACATGCACCACCATGCCCAGTTTATTTCGTATTTTTAGTATAGATGGGTTTTCACCACGTTGGTCAGACTGGTCGCAAACTCCTGACCTCAAGTGATCCACCCACCTCAGCCTCCCAAAGTGCTGGGATTACAGGCATGAGCCACCATGCCTGGCTCAAGGTGGATAATTATTATGTGGATTATGCTTAATTAGTCTCATGCTACTAATTTACATGTTTATTATTTTATGTGTATATATGCCATATATTGCACTTATATATGTGTATATTTATATGCTTATGTATACACAACTTAAATGCATGTGCATGTGTGTCTGTGTGTATATACATATAATATATACATATGAGCACATGTATATGTACTTACACTTACTTAACAAACCTCCGTCTCCTTCCTTCACTCTACATGTGCAAAGTTCTGTTTCTTTCTCATTTTGAAATAAATGATAAGCCTTTTTATTATACTAAGTTTACTTCTTCCTGATTTTATATGTTATTAAAATGAGAACTGTCCTTTTAAATCAGTTACACAGCAAATTAGATGTAATAAACATATTAACATTAATTAACATAGTTTTTGTGAACACATCCTTCTGAAGAGAACAGCCATAGGGGTCTGGCACAATAAGTAAGGCATGACATTATGAAAAGGATACTTGAGATTTGCATATAATCTGAAGTTTGTGATACTATCAGAAAGTCCAGTAGCTAAGTTACCATGGCTTCCTACGTAAATAAAGTCACAAACTCTCAAAATCATCATGTTGAGTGGTTAATAACATAAGATTTTATTGTTTCATGTGTTTTAAGACTAATGTGATTTATTATACTATATATGCTATTTAGTATTTACTATTTGTAGATGTAATAACACCCAGTAAAAATAATTGCATGTATTATTTTAAATTACATTTAATGCTGACCTTATTTATTTCCTTTTCTTTACAGATGATCAGTGTGCTTTTTTTCCTAGTTTTAAAGACATCAAAATGGAAAACTGGTAGATATTATAAGGACACCCTAAGAAGTACATTGTTGCTATGACAATAAAAAGGAGAGCAAGTGTCCAAAGTCTTGGTAAAATTCCATTGTTTTGTTTGAAATATTTTAGTTCCCTGCATTAAGTGTAAGCAAATTATTCTTCACAGAATGTTTTCGACTGAATTAAATATTTCCATTTAATTTACATTCATTAAACAAAAACCTACTGTATTCTTGGTAATTCAGGATAAAAACAAGGCTAAAATATCTTGTCTGGTCTCCACCATGTTATATTCTATTGGAAAAATTTAGGAACTGATAAACTCAGCACAAACTAACAAGTAGCATGATAGAGATTGACACAGGACACAAAGCACCTAACACTCCTGTTCCTCCTCCCCCTTGTCCTCCTCCTCCAACTTATCCTATATTTTAGGTATAATGATATAGATACATTAGGAAAAGGGCCATGGAGGAAATCCAGTATTTAAGGATCACCCAGGAATATAAGTTAAGACCACTGAGAAATGTACATGACTTGAATTATGTAAAATGAAGTAAATATGTCATGAGTCCACAGTTATATAATCTTTCTTATAGAGGTTATATAACAAAAATATGTCATTTGATTATTTGTTGTTGTACAATAATATTATCACGAATTTAGCAGCTTAAATGACATATATTAATTATCTCTCAGTTTCTGTGGATCTGGAGTCCAGGCATGCTTTTTTATCTGGGCCCTCTGCCATGTTGCAAATTGTCAGCCAGTACTGAATTCTCATCTGGAGGTTCAACTGGGTAAAAATCTGCTTCCTCTCTTAGGTGGTTGTTAGCAGCACTTAGCTCCAGGTAGTTATAGAACTGAGAGGTTCAGTTTTCTTGCTGGCTGTTGACTGGGGCAGCCTTTACCTCCTAGAGGATATTGGTAGTTCTTTACCATGTGAGATTCCCCAATGTAGCTATTTGCTTTCTCACAGACAAGCAAGGGACAGAGAGAGGCCAACAGATGGGCACTATGGGCTTATGTAACATAATCACATGCACATAATCACACACATCCTCTCACCTTTTCTGTATTCAGTCGGTTAGGAGCAAGTCCTTCGTCCCACCCACATTCCAGAGGACAGGCATAAACATTATGTGTCAGGCCTCATAATGCCACCTTCTTAGTTGGTCTGTCACAGTTATTATCAGTAGAAAAGATACAAGTCCCACCACAACAGCTTGGAGCTATGGTTCAAACTAATAAAAAATTAATAGTGCTAACCCTCTTATCATCAGGTAAACGTATTTATTAAGAAAATAGGGCTGGGCGTGGTGGCTCAAGCCTGTAATCCCAGCACTTTGGGAGGCTGAGGCGGGTGGATCATGAGGTTAAGAGATTGAGACCATCCTGGTCAACAAGGTGAAAACCCATCTCTACTAAAAATGTAAAAAATTAGCTGGGCATGGTGGTGCGTGCCTGTAGTCCCAGCTACTGGGGAGGCTGAGGCAGCAGAATTGCTTGAACCCAGGAGGCGGAGGTTGCGGTGAGCCGAGATCGTGCCATTGCACTTCAGCTTGGGTAAGAAGAGAGAAGCTTCGTCTCAAAAAAAAAAAAAAAAAAAGAAAGAAAGAAAATGATGAAAAAAATGTGGAAGTATTAATTAGAGCTCTCTAGAGATACAAGACTAATAGAAAACGTGTGTGCACACACTCACACACACACACATATGTATGAGAGAGATAGAGAGATTTATTTTAAGAAATTAAAAAAATTGGCTCACATTGATTGTAAAGTCTGGCAAGTCTAAAATCTGCATGCTGGGCCAGCAGCCTGGAGACCCAAGAAAGAACTGATGTTCCAGATAAAGTCCAAAAGCACTTTGTTGGCAGAATTCCCTCTTGCTGTTACTCAGGAGAGGTCAATCATTTGTTCTAGCCAGGCCTTCAACTGATTGGGTTAAGTCTGTTTACATTATGGAAGGCAATCTGCTTTATGCAAAGTCCACTGACGCAAATGAAAATCTTACATTTAACGTGAGTAACATTCAGAATAACATTTGAGCAAATATCTGAGCAGCATGGCTCAGCCAAATTGATACAGAAAGTTATCTATCACAACATGTTTAAGATTTTTTTATTTTTTATTTTATTATTTTATTTTTTTGGAGATGGAGTCTCGCTTTTGTTGCCCAGGCTGGAGTGCATGGCACGATCTCAGCTCACTGCAACCTTCACCTCCTGGGTTCAAGCAATTCTCCTGCTTCAGCCTCCAGAATAGCTGGGACTACAGGCATGCATCACCATGCCTGGCTAATTTTTTTTTTTATTTTTAGTAGAGACGGAGTTTGTCTGTGTTGGTCAGGCTGGTCTCACACTCCTGACATCAGGTGATCCACCCACCTCTCCCTCCCAAAATGCTGGGATTACAGGCATGAGGCACTGAGCTAGCTATAATATGAATTTAATGTAGGTATATACATTAAATTAAAGTGTTCTGAGGAGTATGAGACATATCAGGGTGATCAAAGAAGACTTCACTAAAGAGTTTATTAAACAAAATCTCAAAAAGATGACCTAGACTTATAGAATTGAAAAAAAAAAAGGGTAGGGCAGAAGAACATATACAAAGCAAAGAAATACGAAAGACCTGGATTCAGTTGCAGTTTGAGAAACTGCATACCAATGATAGGTAATGTAAAAAGAGAAGTAGTTTAGAAGTTTTCTATGTGTTGTAAGTATTTGTACAAAAGATGAGATGTTCAGGACATTACTGGTCTGGAGATGATTCCAGGGGAGAGAAAGAAGAAATTGTACATATCCATATTTATATGTATATACATTATATACATACATATATATCCTCTCTATATACATATATGTGTGTATACATATACATGTATATCTTTTTTAAAATTATAGTTTAAGTTCTTGGGTACATCTGCAGATCTTGCAGGATTGTTATGTAAGTATACACATGCCATGGTGGCTTGCTGCCTCAATCCCACCATCACCTATATCTGGCATTTCTCCCCATGTTATCCCTTCCCAACCTCCCTACACCATTTATTAAACAGGGAATCCTTTCCCCATTGCTTGTTTTGTTAGGTTTGTCAAAGATCAGATGGTTGTAGATATACAGTGTTATCTCCGAGGCCTCTGTTCTGTTCTATTGGTCTATATCTGTTTTGGTACCAGGATCATGCTGTTTTGATTACTGTACCCTTATAGCATAGTTTGAAGTCAGGTAGCATGATGCCTCCAGCTTTGTTCCTTTTGCTTAGGATTGTCCTGGCTATGTGGGCTCTCCTTTGGTTCCATATGAATTTTAAGGTGTTTTTGTTTCCAGTTCTGTGAAGAAGGTGCATGGTAACTTGATGGGGATAATGTTGAATCTATAAATTATTTTGGGCAGTATGGCCATTTTCACAATATTGATTCCTCATAACCATGAGCATGGAATATTTTCCCATCTGTTTGTGTCCTCTCTTATTTCCTTGAGAAGTGGTTTGTAGTTCTCCTTGAAAAGGTCCTTCATGTCCTCTTTTAGTTGTATTCTTACGTATTTTATTCTCTTTGTACCAATTGTGAATAGTTCACTCATGATTTGGTTCTCTTTAAGTCTGTTATCGGTGTATAGGAATGCTTTGATTTCCACACATTGATTTTGCATCCTGATACTTTGCTGAAGTTGCTTGTCAGTTTCAGGAGATTTTGGGCTGAGATGATGGGGTCTTCTAAATATACAATCATGTTGTCTGCAAGTAGAGACAATTTGACTTTTTCTTTTCCTAATTGAATATCCTTTATTTCTTTTCCTTACATGATTGCTCTGGCTAGAAATTCAAACACTATGTTGAATAGGAATGGTGAGAGAGGACACCCTTGTCTAATGCCAGATTTCAGAAGGAATGCTTCCAGTTTTTGCCCATTCAGTATGATATTGGTTGAGGGTTTGTCATAGATAGCTTTTGTTATTTTGAGATACCTTCATCGATACCTAGTTTATTGAGTTTTTAGCATAAAGGCTATTGAATTTTGTTGAAGGCCTTCTCTGCATCTATTGAGATAATGTTGTGGTTTTTGTCTTTGGTTCTCTTTATGTGATGCATTATGTTTATAGATTTGTGTATGTTGAACCAGCCTTGCATCCCCAGGATAAAGCCTATTTGATTGTGATGTATAATCTTTCTGATGTGCTGTTGCATTTGGTTTGCCAGTATTATACTGAGGATTTTTGCATTGATGTTCATCATAGTTATTGACCTGAAATTTTCTTCATTAGTTGTGTCTCTGCCAGATTTTGGTATCAGAATGACGTTGTTCTCATAAAATGAGTTATGGTATTTCCTGTTTGTGTATTGTTCGGAATAGTTTCAGAAGGAATGGTAACAGTTCCTCTTTGTACGTCTGGTAGAATTTGGCTGTGAACCCATTTTGACCTGGACTTTTTTTGGTTGGTAGGCTATTAGTTGCTACCTCTACTTCAGACCTTGTTATTAGTCTATTCAGGGATTCAAATTCTTCCCAGTTTAGTCTTGGGAGGGTGTAAGTGTCCAGTAATTTATCTATTTCTTCTAGATTAACTGGTTTACGTGCATGGTGTTGTTTGTAGTAATCTCTGATGGTAGTTTGCATTTCTGTGGAATCAGTGGTGATATCCCCTTTATCATTTTTTATTGTATCTATTTGATTCTTCTCTCTTTTTCTTTTTTTAGTCTGGCTAGTCATCTAGTCATCTATTTTGTTGATCTTTTAAAAAAAACAGTTCCTTGATTTATTGATTTTGCTGAAGAGTTTTTTGGGTCTCTATCTCCTTCAGTTCTGCTCTGATTTAATTATTTCTTGTTTCTGCTAGCTTTTGCATTTGTTTGATTTTGCTCTTCTAGTCTTTTAATTTTGATGATAGGGTGTCAATTTTAGATGTCTCCTCGCTTCTCATGTGGGCATTTATTGCTATAAATTTTCCTTTAGACACTGCTTTAAATGTGTCCCAGAGATTCTGGTATACTGTGCCTTTGTTCTCATTGGTTTTGAAGAACATCTTTATTTCTGCCTTCATTTTGTTATTTATAGAGTAGTCATTCAGGAGGAGGTTGTTCAGTTTCCATGCAGTTGTGTAATTATTCATGAGTTTTTGAGTCCTGAGTTGTAATTTGATTGCCCTGTGGTCTGAGAGACCAGTTGTTGTGATTTTCATTTTTTTTTTGCACTTGCTGAAGAGTGATTTGCTTCTAATTATGTGGTCAATTTTAGAATAAGTGTGATGTGATGCTGAGAAGAATGTATATTCTGTGTATTTGTGGTGGAGAGTTCTGTAAATGTCTATTAGATCTGCTTGGTCCAGATCTGAGTTCAAGTCCTGGATATCCTTGTTAATTTTCTGTCTCATTGATCTGTCTAACATTGACAGCGAAGTGTTAAAGTCTCTATTATTATTGTGTGGGAGTCTAAGTCTCTTTGTAGGTCATTAAGAACTTGCTTTATGTATCTGGGTTTTCCTGTATTGGGTGTGTGTATATATATATTTAGGATAGTTAGCTCTTCTTGTTGCATTGATCCCTTTACCATTACTTAATGCCCTTCTTTGTCTCTTTTGATCTTTGTTAATTGAAAGTCTATTTTATCAGAGACCAGGATTGCAATTGCAATCACTGCTTCTCTCTCTCTCTCTCTCTCTCTCTCTCTCTCTCTCTCTCTCTCTCTCTCTTTCTCTCTCTCTTTCTCTCTCTCTCTCTCTCTCTCTCTCTCTCTCTCTCTCTCTCTCTCTCTCTCTCTCTCCATTTGCTTGGTAAATCTTCCTCCATACCTTTATTTTGAGTCTATGTGTGTCTTTGCACATGAGATGGGTCTCCTGAATACAGCACCCCAATGGGTCTTGACTTTTTATCCAATTTGTCAGTCTGTGTCTTTTGATTGGGGCATTTAGCTTGTTTACATTTAAGGTTAATATTGTTATGTGTGAATTTGATCCTGCCATTTTGATGCTAGCTGGTTCTTTTGCCCATTAGTTGATGCAGTTTCTTCATTGTGTTGATGATCTTTACCCTTTGGCACATTTTTGCTATCGCTGGTACTGGTTGTTCCTTTCCAGGTTTATTGCTTCCTTCAGGAGCTCTTGTAAGGCAGGCCTGGTGGTGATGAAAACACTCAGCATTTGCTTGCCCATAAAGGATTTTATGTCTCCTTCACTTACAAAGCTTAGTTTGACTAAATATGAATTTCTGGGTTGAAAGTATTTTTGTTTAAGGATATCAAATATTGGCCCCCACTCTATTCTGGCTTGTAAGATTTCTGCTGAGAGATCCACTGTGAGTCTGATGGGCTTCCCTCTGTGGGTAACCCGACCTTTTTCTCTGGTTGCCCTTAGCACTTTTTCCTTCATTTCAAACCTGAAATCTGACAATTATGTGCCTTAGGATTGCTCTTCTTGAAGGAATATATTTGCAATGTTTTCTGTATTTCCTGGATTTGAATGCCTTGCTATGTTGGGGAAGTTCTCCTGGATAATATCCCAAAGAGTGTTTTCCAGCTTGGATTCATTCTCCCTGTCACATTCAGGTACATTGAACAAATGTTGATTAGGTCTTTTCACATAATCCGACATTTCGTAGAGGCTTTGTTCATTTATTTTCACTCTCTTTTCTCTAATCTTGCCTTCTCCTATAACATATTTATACTTCGATATGTTAGGCACTAATTTCTTTATAAATATTAATAACACCTTCTGAAGTAAATATATTTACTACAAATACTATTGCATAGATAAGGACATTAAAGAATGCAGAATTTAAGCAATTTGCCTGTCATTCCACCTGTGAGTGGTGAATACAGATTATTTATTTGGTTCCAGAGTCTTGACCTTAACTAGTAATCTATGCTACCTGTTGTCATGCATGATGCTTGCAAAATATACATAAAATGAACTACAGTTGTATTTTTGGCAAAGGAAGCCTTTATACCTTTAAAAGTACTTGCTGAATGATCATACATAATCATATATAATCCTAGGACAATTTTGTACATTTCTGTTTGATAAGTTTCTTTTTCCTTCAGAAGACTGAACTTTAGCATAATAAATAAAACATAGTAAGCCATGTAATTAAATCACAAACTCCTCAATAATTATATCACCTATACTGTAAAGTAATTACTAGACTTACTAGCACACAGTTGATGATCAGTATTTGTTACATTAAGAACCACTCAGATGCATACAAACACACACACATGCACATATGCTATATATATTTTAAGTCACATCACTTGACAAGGCTTTGGAGATTGCTAATTGAAATGTATGTGTAAAGAAGGAAAACTCAATTTGAGTAGTGGCAGATTAGATAATTAGACCAATGTTCCCACTGAAGCCAGCCTTCAAAAGTGGAAAACAAAGAAATGTATCTCCCTAGGATTTTAAAGAACTAATAAGAATAATAAATAATAACTAAAACTAAGATCTTAAAGAAGTTAAAAACTAGGAAAGGTGAGTCTGTCAGCTGAGATCACTACTACCCAGGGGCCATTTAAAGATTCAAAAGAGATGACTAGAAGACAGAAGAAAAATGTTGACACTTAAATCCAAAAGATGCAATTTCATGCTAACCAATAGTGATAACATAGTTATGTCTGTAATAGCTAATATGCAACCCTTTCCTTAGGAGTGTGTTGTCAATGTTTGGCACATTGAGAGTAAAAGTAAGCTGGAAGTAAATTAGCTCTTGCCTAAACTCATCCTGAGTGATTTGAGTAGTTCACAAACCTCAAGCCCTACATTTAGGCAATCTCTTATGTCTCGTTTTTTAAAATATTCAATAGACAAAGATTGTGTATATTCAAGGTATACAATGTGAAGATTTGAAGTACTTATGCATTGTGTAATGATTGCCACCATCAATTTAACTAACATATCCATCACGACCCATGTTATATATTACATTCACTGAAAGCATTGATCTTAAAATTTGAAGTTTGTACTCTTTGACCAACATCACTCTATTTCTCCCAATCCCAGCTCCCTGCCCTTGGTAACTGTTCTATTTTATGTATCTGAGAGTTTGACTTTTTAGATTTCACATGCAAGTGAGATCATATTGTATATATTTTTCTGCATCTGGTTTATTTTACTTGTATAATGCCCTCCAGTTTCATGTTTCCTGTCAAAAATGATATGATTTTCTTTTTTATTGTTGAATAATATTCCACATAATAATATGAATAATATATTATATATATTTTTTTCTTTTCCATTCATTCATAAAAACACTTAGGTTGTTTCCATATCTTGGCTATTATGAATAATACTGCAATAAATGTGGGCATGCAGTTATGTCTTTGAGATACTGATTTCATTTTCTTTAAATACATACCAGGAAGTGGAACTGCTGTATCCTATAGAATTTAGTTTCAATTTTTAATTTTTTGAGAAACTGCCATAATGTGTTTTGTAATGGCTATACTAATTTACATTTCTACCAACCGTACAGAAGGGTTTCCTTTTCTCCACATTATCACCAACACTTATTGTCTGTTGTCTTTTTCATAATAGCTATCCTAGAAGATGAATGATGTATTATTTTGGTTTTGATTTGCACTTCTCTGATGATTATGTATTTTGAGTACATTTCTACCAACATTCTGATCATGATCATGTAAGTGATCTCTAAGGAGTTCCAGACTTTCCCTACAGCACTTTCCTTCTGACTCTTACCAGAATGACTCTTAACACTGTATTTATGGCAAGCAAGGCTTTTCCCAACCAACTGTTTCAAATTATTTCAGCCTCTATTTATTACCCAGTTCCAAAGTTATTTCCATTTTCTTTGCTTGTTACAGTTACAGTACCACTTCTTGGCACCAATTTTCAATTTTTGTTTGTTTTGTGCTGCTATAACATGATATCAGAGACTGGGTAATAAGTGAAGAAAATAAATGTATTTCTCACATTTCTAGAGGCTGAAAAGTCCAATTTAAATATGCTGGCATCTGGAAATCTTCTTATTGCACCATTCCATAGTGGAAAACAGAAGGGTGAAAGAAGGCAAGAGTAGAGAAGGGAAATCAGGAATAAAACTCACTTTTATAACCAATCCGCTCCTGTGATAACACTAATCTATTCATGAGGGCCAATCTATCATGACCTATACACTTTTGAGGTGCATTGGGAATTACGTTTCCAACATATGGACTTTAGGAGACAAACTGATACCACAGCTCATGGTTTACAAATATTTTCTTCATTCTGTAAGTTGTTTTTTTATATTGTTGACTGTTTCTATTGATGTGTAAGCTTTTCAGTTTGATGTAGTCCGGCTTGTGTTTGTTTGTTTGTGCTTTTGGTGTCATATCCCAAAAATTATTGCCAAGACCAATATCAGGAAACTTTGCCATATGTTTCTTCTCAAAATTTTATGGTTTCAGATCTTATATTTAATCCCTTAATTCACTTTATGTTAATTTTTGTATATAAGATGAGGGTCCAATTTAATTCTTTTGTATGTGGATATCCAATTTTTATAATACCATTTGTGAAAGAGCATTTTCTCTCCCCATTGTGTATTCTTGGTGTCCTTGTCGAAGATGAGTTAATTGATCGCATACATATGGTTTATATTTGAACTCTCTATTATACTGTTTTGATTACCATAGCTTTACAATATAGTTTCAAATCTATAGTAGTGTAGATGTGAAACTATATTGAAATCTAAGGTAGTGTAATAATTCCAGCTTTGTTCTTTCTCAGGGTCATTTTGATTATTATGTGTATTTTGTGATTCTGTACAAATTTTTTTTTCTGTAAAAAATGCCACTTGCATTTGGATTGGGATTGCAATTAACCTGCAGACTGTTTTCAATAGTATGGATAATTTAAGATTCTTAATATTGCCAGTCCATTGATATGGAATATCTTTTCATTTATTTGTGTTTTCCTGAATTTTCATCATCAATGTTTCATAATTTTCAAAGCACAGTACTTTGTCTTTCTTGTTTAAATTATTCTCAAATATTTTATTTGTTTTCATGCTATTATAAATGAGATTATTTTCTCAACTTCTCTTTGATATAGCTTGTAAATGTCTAAAATGCAACTGATTTTTGTGTGTTGACTTTGTATTTTGCAGATGTACTAAATTCATTTGTTAGTTCTACAGTTTTTGGCAAAGTCTTTATGATTTTCTATGTATAAGATCATGCTATTTGCAAACAGAAAATGAGAACTTCTTCTTCACCTTAATGCCTTTTATTTCTTTTTCTTGCCTAATTGCTCTGGTTAGAACTATGCTGAATAGAAGTGTTAAGTGTGGGTATGCTTATCCTTTTCCTGGTCTAAGAAAAACAATGTTTCAAATTTTCACCATTGAATATGATGTTTGGTATGGCCTCATCATATATGGCCTTTATTTTGTTAAAGTGCATTTCTTCTACATTTAATTTGTTGAAATTTTTCAGCAGAAAAGAATGTTGGATTTTGCCAACAGCTTTTCTGTGTCTATTGAGATCACAGCCAGGATGGAGGTCAGCATCAATACACAAGTCAATGTGAATGATGTCTTGGTGGATGGTTCTGGTAGTAGAATCAAGGACAAATGGGTCTGCATAGGAACAGGGATATTTTTCTGGGTCTAGAGCCAGGACCATGATCGGCAAATCTACCACCTCGGCATGAGTCTGTCCTCTCAAAATGGCCCACTTAGGTCTTGGGATCCTCCAAGGTTTTATGACCTCCTGCCTGAATCCCAAAATGCTCACGAAAGAATTTTTGTCTACAGATGACTTCTAAATAATTGTGGCTCTGGGAATAATCAAGCAGGAGACTTTATATTCTGCTATCTTCCTAATGTCACTCTCCAGATAAATGCATATTTCTAGTGGTCCAGTCTATGGAAACCTAAAATTTTCTCTAGAGGAAGAAAATATCATCCAATACCTGGAATTATTTCTATAATCTTTCAAACTTCATCATTAGCAGGTAATAAAGGTAACCAGAAACATTAAAATATGGCAGGATCAATGAGAATCAGTAGAAATAATAAATAACTGAAACAGATATACTAGTATACAAGAGATTGGAACTATCAGACATAGAGCATTTAAAAACAATGATGCATTTTCTTTATGGAAAAATGTTAAATGTAAAACTTTTAGAAAGAAACTACAGCTATTAAAAATTGTAGTGTATTTTTAAAAATTCAATAAAACATTAGGGCAGCTAAAAATAATCTGAACTAAAAATTTTATGGTCAGGTTCAACAAAGACTAGAGTAAAGAAAAATATTTGAGAATATTTAAAGGATAAAGTAGAAAAGAATTCAAGAACAGAAATATATGTATGTAAAATAAAAGTCTGTAAAAAGAAGCATAAATATATACATATGCACACACATTTTTACAAATAAAACAGGAAGTCTGAATAAAGTCAGTTTGTACTATTAATGCCAATACTGTGTGATACTATAATCCTATAAAATGTTATCACTGGAAAAACTAGGCAAAGGGTATCAAAAATATCTTGTTGCACTATTTTGTACAACAGCTTTTAAAATTACAAAATCTTACTTTTCAAACTGTAAGTAAAAATTGAATTTAAAATCTTTTAATTTAAAATGTTTAAATGATAAATCAAATGAAAGAAGTTAATTTTTGAAAATGTAATTAGGAAGAAAAAAAAGACAAAGTACTTGACAAAGAAGATGCAGACAGAATGTAAGACATACATTTAGAAATCCAGAAAGAGAAAAGAGAGAAAGAACGGAAGAAAAGCAACATTTGAATCTAAAAAGGCTGAGAATTTTCAAAAGGTATTAAAATCCATGGACTACTATTTTCCCAAAAACTTCAAACTCATTAAATAGCAGCAATCACAACAAGTCTATTCTGAAATGTATTAAAGTAGACCTGCAGAAATATAAAGATAAAAATCTTGAAACATGGTTGGCTGGGAAAATCGGATAGGAATAGATTACATTCAAAAGAACAACGTTGAGACTGATAGCCAACATGGGAATAAAAACATGGAAGCCAGAAGATAGTTCAGTGATTACTTCAAGGTACAATAATAACTTACAACTAAAATTTTGTGTTAAATATGTCTTTCCTCAAGAAAAGTTTGAAAAGTTGTTTTTATAAAATAAAAGCAGATTGCCAGCACTAGTCTTACACAAAAGAAAGTACAACAGGAAACTTTCAAGATAGAATAAAAATAATCTGATAGGACATGCAAGAATACATATTGGAAGACTCTATATAGGTAAAAGTGTAATTAAAAGCAATGAATTAATTATCATACAAATCAAAATATTGGTTAAATATCAGGATATTGAGTATATCCTGGAATGGAAGGGAGCAGCTGTCAATTGGAAGGGTTATGCAGGAGGTTGTTAGCGGACTTACAATGCTGCCATTTTCGTCTTCATAGGTGGTTATGTGTTTAATCCTAATTGATTATTCAGACAGCTGTTTTGTATACTTTTTCTTATGCATGTTATATTTCACAATAAAAAATTAAAACACATGAAGTATAAAAGGGTTAAAATAATAGGTCATGTATGCTTAGAAGAATTTTTAAAAGGGTCAGAAAATAATAATTCTTTCAGTCAGAGTCACACACACAATAATATTGTCTAGTAAATCAATACAGTTGCTCAAACTGGCTTTCAAATAAAACTCTAAGCTTCCTAAGAACAAAGTTAAAAAAGAGAAATACAATATTTAACAATATATACAATGTCTGTGAGGTAATGACTAACTTAATTTAGTAGAAGTGGGTAAGGCTGTAAGAGAACTATTTCTTATATATTCTCAATACATAGACAATGTATAGGATGAAGTATTTACACAATAGTTAATTAAATATAATGATTTTACCTTAATGTCGGTGAATAGCATAATGCAGTTGGAATCTCATAAACACTTACACTGTGGTTTATGACATATTAGAAAAAAATGTAAATAGTACAATGAGATTGAATACTAATAAAGAGAAACCCACAGTGAAGTATAAGACTATAAAAGCAAATGAATATTAAATAGGAGAGTATGAAATGAAATCCTCATGAATTTAGACTTTAGAGTGTAATAAAGAGATTCTCAATTTGTGTGTGTGTGTGTATGTAAGGTGGGGGAGTGAGAGACAGACAGATATTGTGTGCATGTGTGGAGGGTAGTGAGTGGGGAGAAACATGAAGGAGAAATAATAGGCATATTCCTAATGTAAGAACTTTTCAAAGCATAAAAAAGCATGCTTAATATACATGCATTATTTTTCCAAAAATAAAGACTGTAGGAAGTGACAAAATATTCTTAATCAGTAAGGCTATATAGAATGTAGTGTGAAAAAGTATTGTGGGATATAATCAAGCTGTAAAGAAATATCAAGTATTTTTTAAAATGAAATGAATTATCATAGCGATCTTTTTAAAACCCTATGAAACCATAGTATTTCATTACTTAAAACCCAGTTACCAGTAAAAACTTGTAACGTGGCTCAAAATTCCTTAAGATCTAGCCCTTGCCTACCTTTAAAGCCCCACCCTGTGCCATTCTTTCTCTTTCTCCATATGCAATTCATCTGACCTAATGTCACATTTTTGAATATTTTTTCTTGCTGTAAATCCCTTTTGTATGCTTTTTTCTCTGCTGGAAACATCTTCCAAGCTTCAGGTCTCATTTTAAAATCCTTGTGAATGTTTAACCTCTTCTTAACTTCTACCACCACCACTCCCTCACCAGATCAGCTCAGGTGAACTATGAAATTTCACTTAACCTCATCTTCAATAAATTTATGTCACATTATAATTAAACATTTTTGTGATTTGTAAGCTCTATTAAGAAAAAAATATTCTCCTTTGCATATCCTAAAAATCCTAGTGCCTACTATAGGAATTACATATAATAGGAACAAAATAAATACTTGTAGGAATAAGTTTGTGTGTGTGTGTGTGTGTGTGTGTGTGTGTGTGTGTGTGTTTGAGAGAGGGTCTCACTCTGTCATTCAGGCGGAAGTACAGTGGTTCAATCTCAGTTCACTGCAACCTCCCCCTCTTGGGTTAAAGCAATTCTCCCGCCTCAGCCTCCTGAGTAGGTGGGATGAGAGGTGCTCGCCACCATGCCTGGCTCAATTTTTTTTTTCCATTTTTAGTAGAGACAGGGTTTCACTATGTTGACCAGGATGATCTTGAACTCCTGACCTTAAGTTATCTACCTGCCTTGGCCTCCCAGTGCTGGGATTACAAGCATGACCCATTGCACCTGCTTAGGAATAAGTATTCTGAAGCTCTTATTGTAATAATGAAATGGAAAGTTAATTTAAAAAAAGTATGGAGACAACAAGAAGAGGTAAAGAGACTTTTAATGAATATAAATAATAAAGCCAGAAGAATGATACAAATGAAGTATAAAAAAAGAGGAAAATAAATCTCACTAAATGGTTCAGGGAAAATGTCACTGTGGAAGTGATATTATAAGTAAATCTAAAGGAATGTAAAAGACAGGTTGAAATAGTAAAAAATAGAAACAAGGAATGTTACTGTGGTAGACAGAATAAAGATCCTTTCCCAAAGATGTCTAGGTTCTAATCTCCAGAAGTTGTAAATGGATTACCTTATGTGGCAAAAGGAACTTTGCATATGTGATTTGAATTAAAGGTCTGGAGATTAGAAGATTAATATGGAGTATCATGGTGAACCCAGTGTAATTACAAGGGACCTTAATAAGAGAGAGGCAAAAGGATCAAAGTCAGACAAAGGGGATATAACAATAAAAGTGGAAGTTGGAGTGATGCACATGAAAGGTGAAGGAAGGGGCCACATGCCAAGAAATGCAGAAAGTTTTCAGAAGCCTCAACTTGATAAAGAGTATCTACAAAACACAAAAAAATCAAAAAACAAAACTAAACAAAAAATTTCTACAACTGACATCACATTTAATTGTGACAAACGAAGGAATTTATCCCTAAGATCAGGAGAAAAAGGCAAGGATATGCCTCTCACGTCTCCTATTCAACATCATACTGGAAGTCCTAGCTAATGCAATAAGACAAGAAAAGGGAAAGGCATGCAAATGGAAGGAATGAAATAAAACTGTCTTCATTCACAGATAATATAAAAATATGTAATAGTCTTCATTCACAGATAATATGTAATAGACTATTACAGATAATATGCAGCTTCTAAAAGATAAAATGGGAGAAAATTTAGGTAAACTTGAGTTTAGCAATGAGATTTTAGATACGACGTCAAAAGCAAGATTCATGAAAGAAAAGCTTAATAAGCTGAACTATACTAAAATTTAAAACTACTCAGAAGAACACTGTTAAGGAAATAAAAGATGAGGTATAGACTGGGAGAAAATATTTGCACAACACATATTTGATAAAAGGTTGTATACAAAATATGCAAGAATTTTTAAAACTCAAAATAGGAAAAGAAACAATCCAATTGAAAAGTAGGCAAAATATCTGAGCAATCATCTCAGCTGATAGTATACACAGATGGCAAATTAACATATGAAAAGACACTCAACATCATATGTCATTAGGAAATGGTGAATTAAAAACAATGTCATGCACAACATACCTATTAAGGTGGCTAATATCTAAATTCCTGAAAACACCAAAGGCAGATAAATATGTAGACAAGCAGAAACTCTCATTCCTTGTTGCTGGGAATGCACATGGTTTAACTGCTTTTGAATAATTTGGCAGTTTTTTCAAAACTAAATATAGTTTTAGTATATAATAGGCAATCATACTCTATGTATTTGCCAAGTAAGTTGAACACTTGCATCCACACAAAACCCACATACAATTTTTAATCTAAGTTTTATTCACAATTGCCAAAATTTGGATGTAATCAAGATGTCCTTCAGCATGTAAATAAATAAATTATGGTAAGTGGAATCATATTTTGTAATAAATGTAAATGAGCTATCATGTCATGAAAGAACATGGATGAACCTTAAATACATATTTCTCAGTAAGAGAAATCAGTCTGAAAAAGCTACATACAATACAGTTCTAACTACATGACATACTGGAAAAGATAAAACTACACAAACAGTAAAAACGTCAGTAGTTGTCAGGGGTTAGGGAGGGAAGAAAGGAAGAAATAAATGGGCAGAGCACAGGATATTTTTAGAGCAGTGAAACCATTCTGTGCTATGCTGTAATGATGAATGCATGACTTTAAGCTTATTTGTCAAAAGCTATTGAACTATATAAACACAAAAGTGAGTCCTAATACAAACTACAGACTTTAGTTAATTATATCAATATAAGTTCATCATTTGTAACAAGTATTTCACATTGTTGCAAGATATTAATAAAAACTGTTGAGGACAGAGGGAATGTGGTCTGGGGCAGAGTATATGTGAATTATCTGGACTTAATTTAATTTCTGTGTAAACACAAAAATGCTCTGAGAAAGAAATTTTATAAATTTTGGAAAAAAAAATGCATTTGACTAAAGACTCTTGAAAAGAAACAAATTTGCTGCCTAATTTCCTATTGTCACTAGGCAAAAAAAAAAAAATTTTAAAAATGGCTCATGTTCTACTTTTTGTTTTGTTTATGTTTCTTTTCCTGTCTATTTCTCCAACTCAAAAATGTTCTCCAAAAATAAGTATTTTGGAACAGTTGTCAACTTATTAATAGAGATAGCATTTCTGATATCAAGTGAGAATCAGTTCTATATTTCAAAATAGAGAAAAAAATGAATTTCTTAAGGATTCCACAAACAGTTTGATACGATTTGGCTGTGTCTATACCCAAATATTAACTTCAATTGTATCTCCCAGAATTCCCAGTGTTGTGGGAGGGAACCATGGGGAGGTGATTGAATCATGGGTGCCACTCTTTCCCTTGCTATTCTCCTGATAGTGAATAAGTCTCATGAGTTCGATTGATCAGAGGTTTCTTCTTTTGCTTCTTCCTTATTTTTCTCATGCCACCGCCACATACAAAGTTCCTTTCACCTCCCAGCATGATTCTGAGTTCTCTCCTGCCAAGTGGAATTATAAGTCCAATTAAACCTTTTTTTTTTTTTCCAGTTTCAGGTATGTCTTTATCAGCAGCATGAAAAAGAACTAATACAGTAAATTGGTATCAGTAGAGTGGGACATTGCTGAAAAGATGCCCGAATATGTGGAAGTGACTTTGGAACCGGGTAACAGGCATAGTTTGGAACAGTCTGGAAGGCTTAGACGAAGACAGGAAAATGTGGGAAAGTTTAGAACTTCCTAGAGACTTGTTAAATAGCTATGACAAAAATGCTGATAGTGATAAGAACAACAGGGTCCAGGCTGAAGTGGTCTCAGATGAAGATGAGGAAATTGTTGGGAACTAGAACAAAGGTCACTCTTGTTAAGTTTTAGCAAAGAGACTGGCAGCATTTTGCACCGGCCTTAGAGATTTGTGGAACTTTGAACTTTAAAGAGATGATTTAGGGTATCTGGCAAAGGAAATTTCTAAGCAGCAAAGCATTCAAAAGGTGGCTTGGGTGCAGTTAAAAGCATTTCATTTTAAAATAAAAACAGAACATAACAGGTCAGAAAGTTTGCAGTCTGACAATATAATAGAAAAGAAAAACCCATTTTCTAAGGAGAAATTCAAGCTGGCTACAGAAATTTGTGTGAGTAGCAAGGAGTCTAATTTTATTTATTTATTTATCTATTTTGAGATGAATTCTCACTCTGTCGCCCAGGCTGGAGCTCAGTGGCAAGATCTCCACTCACCGCAACTTCCCAGGTTCAAGTGATTCTCCTGTCTTAGCCTCCTGAGAAGCTGAGACTATAGGTGTGAGCCACCATGCCTGCCTAATTTTTGTATTTTTAGTAGAGACAGAATTCCATCATGTTGGTCAGGCTGTTCTTGAACTCCTGACCTCAGATGACCCACCCACCTTGACCTCCCAAAATCCTGTGATAACAGGCATGAGCCACCATGCCCAGCTCAAGGAGCCTAATGTTAATCCCCAAGACCATGGGAAATATGTCTTCAGGCCATATCACAAAAATTCATGGCAGCCCTTCACTTCACAGTGCTGAATGCCCAGGAGGCAAAAGTTTTGTGGGCCCATCCCCCAGGCTGTGTGCAGCCTTGGGATTTGGTGACCTATGTCCCAGATGCTCCAACTATGGCAGAAAGGGGCCAACATAGAGCTCACATCATGGCTTCAGAGGGTACAAGCCTCAAGCCTTGGCAGCTTCCAAGTGGTGCTGAGCCTGTGGGTGCGCAAAAGTCATAAATTGAAGTTTGGGAACCTCCACCTAGATTTCAGAATATATATGGTGATAATGCCTGGATACCCAGGCAAAAGTATGCTGCAGAAGTAGGGTTCTGATGGAGATCCTCTGATAGGGCAGTACAGAAGGAAAGTGTGGGCTCAGAGCCTCCACACAAAGTCCCTACAAGAGCACTGCCTAGTGAAGCTGTGAGAAAAAGTCTAATGTCCTCCAGACCCCAGAATGGTAGATCCACTGACAGCTTGCACGGTGTGCCTGGAAAAGCCACAGACATTCAACGCCAGCCTGTGAAGTCAGCCAGGAAGGAGTCTGTCCCCTGTAAAACCACAAGGACAGAGCTGCCCAAGATCATGAGAATCCACTATTTGCATCAGCATGAGCTAGATATGACACCTAGAGTCAAAGGAGATCATTTTAAGGTTTTACAATTTGACTGCCCTGTTGGATTTTGGGCTCGCATTGGTCCTGTAACCCATTTGTTTTGGCCAATTTCTCCCGTTTTGAATGGTTGTATTTACCCATATTTACCCAATACCTGTCTCCCCATTGGATATAGGAAGTAACTAGCTTGCTCTTGATTTTTTATTTTTTTGAGATGAAGTCTTTCTCTGTCACCCAGGCTGGAATGCAGTGGCATGATGTTGGCTCACTGCAACCTCCATCTCCTGGGTTCAATCAATTCTCCTGCCTCAGCCTCCTGAGCAGCTAGGACTACAGGCATGTGCCACCATATCCAGCTAATTTTTCTATTTTTAGTAGAGATGGAGTTTCACCATGTTGGCCAGGCTGATCTCAAACTTCTTTCTTTTTTTTTTGAGATGGAGTTTCACTCTTATTACCCAGGCTGGAGTGCAATGGCATGATCTTGGCTCACCACAACCTCTGCCTCCTGGGTTTAAGCAATTCTCCTGTCTCAGCCTCCTGAGTAGCTGGGACTACAGGCTGCGCCACCATGCCCAGCTAATTTGTGTATTTTCAGTAGAGATGGGGTTTCACCATGTTTACCAGGATGGTCTCGATCTCTTGACCTTGTGATCCACCCACCTCGGCCTTCCAAAGTGCTGTGATTCTAGGCGTGAGCCACCGCACCCAGCCTGGTCTCAAACTTCTGACCTCATGATCCAGCTGACTTGGCCTTCTAAAGTACTGGGATTACAGTAGCCACCATGCCTTGCCACTTGCTTTTGATTTTACAGGTTCATAGGTGGAAAGGCTTTGACTTTTCTCAGATGACACTTTGGACTATAGACTTTGGAGTTAATGCTAAAAAGAGTTAAGACTTTGTGGGACTGTTGGAAAGGCATCCTTGGTTTTGAAATGTGAGGACATGAGATTTGGAGGGGCAAGGGGTTGAATGATATGGTTTGGCTGTATCACCACCAAAGTCTCAACTTGAACTGTATTGCCCAGAATTCCCACATGTTGTGAGAGTGTCCCCAGGGAAGGTAATTGAATCATGGGGGCCAGTCTTTCCCATGCTATTCTCATGAAAGTGAATAAGTCTCACAAATCTGAAGGATTTATCAGGAGTTTCCACTTTTGCTTCTTCCTCATTTCTTCTTTCCATGTGGCAAGAAATACAGCTTTCACATCCTAATGATTTAATCTTCCTTGTCCCAACCAATCAATGACCCCAATTTTCCAGCCCCTCATCCTCCACAATCCCTTTAAAAACCACAGGATTTGAGGATTCTGTTCACTCAGTGGTCTGGCTATTATTAACTCTTTCTCTGCTGCAAACTCTGTTGTCTTGGTGTATTGGTCTATTGTTGTGGAGCAGGCACAGAAACCCGGCTGTTGTTTCACAGTGTGGGAAAATATTTCTTTAAGATAGGAATCCACTAAAGGTCTACTCCTTTAGTTTTTAGATCTTTATCTTAGTTTTCTAAACTATAGTTTATAATTCATTAGCAGGTCATGAATTATTTTAGTGAACCTAGTTTTATGTTATCTTTGGTTAAAAAAGAATATAATGTAATAGCATGAAATAAAATAGATCAACGTTTAACACACATGCACACACACATGTGTGTATGTATGTAACTTAATGCTGGGTTATGCTGCAAAAGGCATTACTATTGCGGATCTAAAAAATTTTTTTTATGCCAGCTAACTTATATATTACATATTTTTAAGTTTTTTAGCTTATTTCTTTTTTTTATTCTGAATCCAGAAAGAAGATTGAGAAAAAGAGACGGAGAAATAGAAAGACACTAATATGTGAAATGGTGCCAATAAAATAAGCAATTCTCAAATGCAAATATGTTAATTAATTTTTAAAACATATACAAATACATAATTTAATTCTTAAACACATTTTATTTTTAGATATTTAATTGTTCATAGATATAAGGTGATTCTACTGATACATGTTGAATAACAGTAGATAATCAATGACTATCAATAATTTATACAGGAATGAACCACTGTGACCTACAGGCCAAATTTACTTACAGTCTGTTTTTGAAAATAAAATAGAATGCCCTTTCTCACCACCTCTATTCAACATAGTATTGGAAGTCTTAGCCAGAGCAATCAGGCAAGAGAAATAAAGTGCATCCAAATAGGAAGAGAGAAAGTCAAACTATCTTTGTTTGCAAATGACATGATTTTATATCTAGAAAACTCCGGAGTCTCAGCCTAAAAGCTTCTCCAGCTGACAAACAACTTAAGCAAAGTGGCAAGATACAAAATCAATGTACAAAAATTACTAGCATTCTTATACAACAACAGCCAAACAAAAAGCCAAATCTGAAAGGCAATCCCATTCACAATTTCCACAAAAAAGAATAAAATTTCAAGGAATACAGCTAATGAGGGAGGTGAAAAATCTCTACAAAGAGAATTACAAAACACTGCTCCAATCAGAGAAGAACAAAGTTGGAGGCATCACCTTTCAAAACAGCATGGTACTGGTACAAAAACAGGTGCATAGACAAATGGAACCAAATAGAGAACCCAGATAAGGCCACACATCTATGACCATCTGATCTTAAAGCTGACAAAATCAAGCAATAGGAAAAAAACAAAAAGCAAAAAAACTAGGCTAGTGAGTTAGCCCAGCACCATTTATTGAACAGGGAGAAGTTAGGCCCCTTCCTTCCTTACACCATCCATAAAAATCAACTCAACATGGATTTAAGCCTTAAATGTAAAACTCAAAAGTATGAAAAACCTGGAAGGCAACCTAGGCAATACTGTTCTGGACCTAGGAATGGGCAAAGATTTCATGACAAAGACATCAAAAACAATTGCAATCAAAGCAAAAATTGACAAATGGGATCCAACTAAACTTAAGAAGAAAAAGAAAAGTTTCTGCACAACAAAAGAAACATCAACAGAGTAAATAGCCTCCAGAAAGGGAGAAAACTTTTGCAAACTATGCATTCAACAAAGATCTACAAAAATCTGACATGAACAGACACTTTTCAAAAGAAGATATATATGAGGCCTACAAACATATGGAAAAATGTTCATCATCAGTGGTCATTAGAGAAATGCAAATCAAAACCACATTGAGATACCATCTCACGCGAGAATGGCGATCATTAAAAAATTGGGTGACAACAAATGCTGAAGAGGATGTGGAGAAAAGGAACACTTTTACACTGTTGGTGGGAATGTAAATTAGTTCAACCATTGTGGAAGACAGTGTGGCAATTCCTCAAGGACCTAGAAATAGAAATTCCATTTGACCCAGCAATCCCTTTACTGGGTATATATCAAAAGGATTATCAATTGTTCTATTATAAAGACACATGCACATTACGTTCACTGCAGCAGCGTTTACAACAGCAAAGATGTGGAGCCAACCCAAATGCCCATCAATGATAGACTGGAAAAGGAAAATGTGGCACATATACACCATGGAATGCTATGCAACCATAAAAAATGATGAGTTCATGTTCTTTGTAGGGACATGGCTGAAGCTGGAAACCATCATTCTCAGCAAACTGATACAAGAACAGAAAATCAAACACTGAATGTTCTCACTCATAGGTGATGTTGAACAATCGAAACACATGGACACAGGAAGGGGAGCATCACACACTGGGTTCTGTTGGGGGGAACTGGGGAGAGACACCAGGGGGTGGGGAGGTTGGGGAGGGATTACATGGGGAGAAATGCCAGATACAGGTGATGGGGGGAAGGAGGCAGCAAACTACATTGCCATGTATGTACCTATGCAACAGTCTTGCATGATCTGCACATGTATCCCAGAACCTAAACTATAATTATATACATATATATAAATCTACTATCTAGCATCTATAAGAAACTTAATTTTATAAGAAAGAAACAAACTACTACATTAAAAAGTGGGCAAATGACATGAATAGACATGTCTCAAGGAAAAAAAAAAAAAAGAAAAAGAAAATGACATACTTTCAGCCAACAAGCATATTAAAAAAAACTCAATACCACTGATCATTACAGAAATGCAAATCAAAACTATTATGAGGTACCATCTTACATCAATCAGAATGGCTATTACTTAAAAAATCTAAAAATAACAAACGCTGGTGAGGTTGAAGAGAAAAAGAAACATACACGGTTGGTGGGAGTCCATGAAGGCACATGCACATGAATGTTCATTGCAGCACTATTTACAATAGCAAAGATATGGAATCAACCTAAAGGTCCATCAATGACAAATTGGATAAATCAAATGTGGTACATATATACCACTGAATATTATGTAGCCATATAAAATAATGAGATCGAATCTTTAGTGGGAACATGAATGAAGCTGGAAGTTATTTTCCTTAGCAAACTAATCCAAGAACAGAAAAACAAATACAGCATATTCTCACTTACAATGTGTGCAGTAAATCATAAGAATTTATGAACACAAAGAAGGAAACGACAAACACCAGAATCTACTTGAAGGGGGAGATTAGGAGAAGGGAGAAGATCAGAGAAGATAAATCTTGGGTACTGGGCTTAATACCTGGGGGATGAAATATCATGTACCACAAACTTCAATGGTATGTGTTTACCTGTTTAACAAACCTGTACATGAACCTCCAAACCTAAAATAAAAGTTTAAAAAAAAGAAAGAAAATAAATTTTTCTTGTAATACAGCAACACCTTTTATTTATATATTATCTTTGGCTACTTACAGGCTATAAGGCCAGTGATGGGATGAGTAGTTGCATCTGATCTGATTGCCTGACCAACCAAACCTAAAATGTTTACTTACATAAACTTTACAGAAAAAAAATTGTCAATGCCTGTTTAAAACAAATACTTTAATTCACGGGCTATTCGATTTGGGCACTTGGGCAAGCTTGGGAATATGGAATACATTTTATTTCATTGTTAGAAAATGAGATATATTAATATAAGAGAAAAACAAATGTGACTTGGTCTTTAACCAAATCGACAACACTTTCAAACAATTTGTTAAAAATAATAAGCATGGTATCATTTGTTAAATGCTTACCTTTTGTTTTCCTAGTGTCTCCTCTAGCAAAATCTTTATTATTACTATTATTATTATTAGAGACAGAGTATCACTCTTGTTGCCCAGGCTGGAGTGCAGTAGCATCATTTCGGCTTACTGCAATCTCAGTCTTCCAGGTTTAAGCAATTCTCCTGTTTCAGCCTCCTGAATAGCTGGAATTACAGGTGCTTGCCATCATGCCCAGCTAATTTTTGTATTTTTAGGAGGGATGGTGTTTCACCATGTTGCCCAGGCTGGTCTTGAACTTCTGATCTCAGGTGGATCCACTCCTCTCGGTCTCCCAAAATGCTGGGATTACAGGCGTGAACCACCATATCCAGCATGCAAAACTTTTAACAATAGTCCAGGTATTATATTTCTTTTTTCACATGTGAGAAAAATATGGTTTAGAGAGATTCAGAACTTAGAGCGAAATTTACTTAGAATAGCATTTACCTAGATAGAAAGCAATGCAGATGATACTTGATTTCGACCCTGCTGAGTTTCAAAGCTATACTCTTAACTACTATAATGAGTTGTTATACTTTTGCTGCTGAACTATAAAATGTGTCATCAATACACATAATCCCAAGTAAAGAGTAAGGTTCAAATTAAATGCCCCACTGAGAATGAGTCCATTGTAATTATTTTATTAAACAAATAAAAATACTCATATTTAATTATTTGCATTGCAAGCATTCTCCTTGATAGGAAAGAAGAATGACTGAGACTTTAGCTCATATAAGAAGATTAATTAAGTGGTTTTATACAATCAGTTACCTATTGTCAGAGAGAATAAAGAAAGAATATACAATCACAATAACTCATTAACAATGGAATTGTGCTTTGCCATCCACCAGTTGTGTATTCTCAGCCAAAACCATTAAACTGTCTGTGCTTCAAAGCCTTCATCACCAAAATGAGACTAAGAAATCTGCCCTTGCAGAGATACAGTGATGATGTAATAAAACTGTGATACAAAATGTGCAGAAACTAGTACATAATAAATAAATGATTATTTATGAAACACATTGGTTATATTGGAAGTATAAATTCCTTGCAACAATGTTTATTGTAAATAGTATACATTCTCTAGTGGTATTGCAAAACAATAGGTTTTCATTTCTCTGAAATAATATAGGTCTGGTTTTCCTATCCAAGCTGGTAGATTTTATGAAAGTAGGCATCAATAATCACTTGAAGTCTTGTCACTTCCTACATCTAAGAAGTAGTATTAACAATTTATGGGACATAGATAAGGGCTCAGCACTGAACTTTGACTCCATGCATGTTATGCATGTCTAACCTTGGCTCCCACCATTCCAGTTTGTTGGCGCAAATACTGTCTACTTAAAATTTTCAAGGGTTCTTTTCACTAACCTCACCTATTTCCAGAAGCCCAGTGTTGTGGACTTTTTCCATTTATCTATCAGTATTTATTAAAAAACAGAACAGCTTGTAGAAAATAGAATTTTAGGGTAAAGATAATGTCTTAGTTAAAACAAGGTTTTGAATCTAGTAGAAACAGCATTTTCTGCCACTAAAGCTGTGCCACATACACATGTGTAAATAACCTGCAGATATATTGTACAAAAATTTACTGACTCTGTAGTTATTCTTTCAAAAGTATTTTAAGACCAAGAAAAACGTCATTTCCCAAATGACTCTAATAAGCAATACATGCTACTCTATTATTAAAAGGCAAGCAACTCACTGCTTTATCATTGTCAAGATTCTTCTTCACTGACATTTCCTAAGGATTCACTGTGTACTACAATGCATTGTATTGAGACAGCCAAATGCTAAGGCAGATAAAAAGGGATCCCCAGAGAATCTCCAACCTGCCCCACAAGTGTTTATATAAGATGCTTTTTGTGCATATGAGGGAACCTGCTCAGGGCTTGTCTGGACACACCCACAGCTGACTGGAGCACACTGAAGGAAGTGGGTGGAGCCATGGGGAATTCCTGCTTTATGCAGGGAAGGAGTCTACTCTCTTGAGCTCATGTGGTGACCTGGGAATCCCAACCTGTTAGCAGGACTCCATTTCACTTTCCTTAGTTTTATTTTCCTTTTCATCCAATAAAATCCTACTCTACTCACCCGTCAATGTGTCCCTGTGCCTAAATTTTCCTGGTTGTGTGACAAGATCCTGGTTTTAACTGAACTATGGGGCAAAATTCTGCAACAATATTATTTCATATTGATTAAAACTCCATGAAGTGTTGTTGAATGTATATGAAAACCACAGCTTACAATTTGCAAGTTACCTAAAGTTTTACAAGTAGTAAGAAGAGCAAATGGAATTAAGAGACACTGAAGTGTCTGCTCTTATACATTAGAAAACTATATTTGCATTTCAGTTGTGATCATTTGGGATTATAACCTGATCGGCTGCAACTGGATTTTCAGGTTCTTGGCCTCCCAAGCCCAAAGAATGGGAAAGGGAGCCTCCATGTCACAGTGGGTGTTACAGCTCAGATAGAACTCATGGACCCAAAGAGTGTCTGGTAGTCCAGTTTAGTAGGCAGAGTGAAAGGACAGCTTCCACACCGTGGAAGGGGACTGGGAGGGGTGCCACTGCAGGCTCAGTGCTGGAGATTATACCCCTGAGTTATTCCCTCCCAATTGTTGTTCTTGTCCAATGGGAGGGATTTTTTTCAACCTTTGTCTGGCTTGATCTTTTGAGTCCTTTACCAGATTGGCTACCATTTTCAAACCCTGAGTCACAGAGCCTCCACCTCTAGGGTCCAGAGGCAGGAAAGCTTCCTTCCCTTAAACAAAGGCCCTGAGAGCCACAGGTGGGAAAACTGAAAACAAAAACCCCTAGCTGGCCAGAGGTGGGAAAAGTTCCTCTAACACCAGGATAGTATGTTCTTCCCTTGCAAATAACCATTATTAAATTCAATGTGTGAAGATTAGCAAACTAAAAAAGGCCTATTATACTGACAGAGGGATGAAATTACCAAGGTATTTATGGTTACTTTCACTTCATCAGATATGCAAAATAAAATATGGTTTTAGGAGGTCTGTATAATAACTTCTTTTGTACATTGACAAGTGTATGAATAAAAAGGTCTTCATTATGAAATGAGACCAGTTAACAGCAAGCAAATTTTTTAAAAATCTTAAATCGAATGAAGACCTTCTCATTTTGCTTCTATAAGGTAAAATACTTTCACGTTTGGCTCTGTTGACCTGAATTTCAATGGGAACCCAGGTATAATTGAGTGGGAACCCAGGTATAATTGTCTTATCTGATGGCTAATTCTGGCTTTATGTCATCATTCTTAATTTCCTGAACCTAATATATGCCGGTCCTCCATTCCACTTATCTTCAGCTTCAAAACAAAAGCAAATCTTATAATAATCGGTGTTTAATTGTTGTCTTCCCAGGGAAGATTTGCATTTTAAGCTTGTTAATTCTCATTTATAACATAAGACATTTAACTTGTTTTATTCTGGTACAAGATTTTTTGACATTACAAGGTAATAGGACATGTAATTTATGCAGTTAGCCGTTTCGGGAGACTAGTGCTATGGGCATAAAAAGGCACTGGTCCTTGTTCACTGGGAAGTTTAAGGGAGGAATAACCCTGATAAATTGTCTGGAGTCCTAGTCTTAGGAGCTGTGAACAGTGGTAGAACCCTGTCCATCCTAGATCCAGAGTGCAAATTGCACAGCCTAGGCATTTGTCTCTTCTTCCCTCCAAACTTCCTCTCTGACTCTTTCTCTTAACACAGCCATGTGTCTTTAAGTATTGAGAAGTCCAGATCCATAAATTTGTAAACCAAAAGCAAAATTCAAATTTCCTCCACCAGACAACCATTTAAGTGGACCCCCTCCTCCACCAGGGCACCCTAAAATGTAACCTGAAAAGCTGGTTCAGGCCATGTGGTGAAGTGGGGGTTGGACATGCCTTATTATATCCCTTCAGCATTAACATCAACACAGTCATTAAGTCTGATAAGAGATATTTACTATTATATCTAAAGCCTGCTACTTGGATGTTTCATCTGCATGATAAAATCTAGGCCCCCACAATCCCTTATTGTAACTTAGACATTTCTTTGTATAGATAATGACTCTTTCAACCAACTGACAATTACAATATATTTAAATCTACCTATGACCTGACTGCCCCACCCCCACACTGCTGCTTTGAGTGGTTCTGCCTTTTCAGATTGAACCAATGTAAATCTTACATGTATTGATTGATATATGTTTCACTAAATAGTGCAAAAGCAAGCCCATCCACCACCACCACCAGCTTGGGCATATGTCACCAGGATCTCCTGAGGCTGTGTAAAGGGCACATCCTTAACCTTGGCAAAATAAACTTTCTAAATTGATTGCAACTTATCCCAGATACTTTTAGGTTTACAGATTATATTTTGTGATTCAACCAAAAGTATTTTTTAAAATTTTGTGACATTTTCATAATAGCCTATGGCTGATTTTTGTTTTGTCTATTTACAATTTGCTATGATCATTATAGTGAGTAAATATATCAACAGCATACCCTGTCCTACTAACGCTGCTGTTATTGCCTTCTAATCTACTAAGCAATGCTGCTTCTGAGAATAATCATTTTAAAAATCAAGTCATAACTTACTTTCTGAATGTATATATTAACATATGGCGAAAGTAAAATTACTATTTTTTGCTGAAGTGTCACTTGTTGCTTCATATTTATAGATGAACTAAAAATCAAATTATTACTTTTATAAATCATGAATGAAAAGTTTTATCCTCAAAGAGATCAGTCTGATAATACATAAAATGCAGGGTCATAGACTAAAAGTGAAAATTACATTGTGCGCTATGAGGTCACAGTGTAGTTCCCCAAAGCAGCTAATTTTTAGTTTTATTCTGAGACAACATAATTGATTTAATAAATTTGTTCAGTACTCATTTATTTCTGATACTTCTGAGTGTGATTTGTTTCAGAGAATTTAGATTACTATTCAGTTCAACAGTGGAAACATTTGCATAAAAAATGAAAAGCAAATATACCTAGACAAATCAAAAACAATAAAACTAATTTTACCCCTTAAAGCTCAGGAATAAACCCTAAATATATTTTCATAAATATATCTGTCTACTTCCGATCTAAAGATGAATAATCTTTTAGGTCTTAATTCCAATAACTCTCACATTGAATATATGCCACCTTCTTAGGGTGTTGTCCAAAGAAGCATCATTTATCAATTCATTATCTTCCTCATCAAAACCATGCCACTTTCCAATTCTTACCATTCAAGTCCTTTCAGATGATGCTAGTGAGGCAGGAGAATAGGGCCTGGAGGCAGGAAACCTAAGGACATCCCTAGAACTGAATCAAACGGAAACACTTCAGCTATGACAGGAAATATTCTCTTCATTATATAGGGCATACACTGAGCAAATGACTTTGTGACTTCATTTCACCCTCTTTATTTACATGGGGCATGCACTAAGTATCCAATGAAAACCTCTAGAGGGTATTTAAACCTCAGAAAATTCTGTAAGTAGGACCTTAAGCCACTTGCTTGGGCCCACTTCCACCCATTGGAGTGTGCTTTCATTTCAATAAATCTCTGCTTTTGTTGAGGCATTCTTTCCTTGCTTTGTTTGTATGTTTTTTCCAATTATTCATTCAAAACTCCATGAAACTAAACACCCTCCACTGGTAACATATTTTGGCAAGCCAACTAGGAGATAAACCCAAAGTTTGAGATTTATTTTCTCTTCATTTTCTTTCTGTTCCTTACAGGAAAATCAATCTCCCTCTCTCTCTCTCTCTCTCTCTCTCTCTCTCTCTCTCTCTCTCTCTCTCTCTCTCTCTCTCTCTTTTCTTTCCAACTCAGGACCCTTGGTGGGAGTGCACCAATTTTCACATGACTAAGTATAACTTCTAAACAAGCTGGTTATTAAATTATTGATAAAATATAAATAGAAATGCCTTCAGAATTATCAGCAGACATTTTTGTCTGGATTCTATATTTGTTTCTGCTAGATATTTTGAATTGTCAGGGTTTGGCATAGAAGATAATGAAACTATAAACCCAGCCAAAACAAAATAATATTGCTTTGCATGTTTTTTTTTAAACAAATGAGAGTAATTTTATATTAGCTAAATCTCCTGAGTTATTGGCAAAAATACCTGTGTATTTAACTTGGAGACTAGTACTTAGGTTTAGGTGAGCACCTGATGTTGGCTGACTAGTAACAACATATGTTAACAAGGAAATAACTAACTTTAAATGACAGTGTCTAATATCTCAGTTCATAGAATTAGTCTAGAAAAACTGTTGAAAGTGAAAGAATTGAGTTCAATGAATAGGATAAATGTTTTCAGTAAGCTTTTCATATAAATTAAAATCTTTGGTATTTTTAATGCTCATTGAATATTTGGGTCATTTCCAATTAAGAAAGAGTTGTGATATGGGGAAATTTGTTGCTAAAATTGTGGAACTGTTCTCATATATAAATGCTCAAATCTGATAGTTCTTATATATAAATGCAGAAATCTGATAGTTCAGGATTTCTTGCTTTTTAGGGTTTCACTAAACTTACAGGTTACCAAGAATAAGAATTCTAGTTAACACATAATTCCATATATTCAGTGTCCCAGAAAGAGTTATTAGTGAGAAAAAGAATAATTTTGTTTAATTCAGAAGTTACCTAAAAGTTAGTTCAAATTACAGATTTGAAAAGGTTATTTATGAAATAATGTAATAACAAACCAGTAAGTAGGGGAGAAAGATGTGGAAAAAGTTCAGATAGTAAAATATTCTTTAATGCCTGATAGATAATTGACTTCATTCTTTCCTTGTTTTGTTTGTGCATTTTGTCCAATTCTTTGTTCAAAATGCCAAGAACCTGGACACCCTTAACAAGTAACACTAGTATTACCCTAATGTACTTCGTTATTTCACTATTAAGTGTAATAAACACTAGCCTCAAGTTCAGTACTCCCACTTCTTTGCATTTCACATCATCACAATCCTCAAACATTTATTTAAATAAGTTATCCTAGAATTGTTTCCCCACCTTTTATATCATAGTGGCCAAGTTCACTAGACCTTTTCCTTGGTAGGCTTCTCTTAGAATTCAATACCATTCCTAATATTCTCCATTGATACTTTTTCCCCTAACTTTCATTAAAATACTTTTCTTTCTTCTCTTGCTATCTCTTCCATTTCCTTAATGTCTACTGGTTTGATTTCCTCTAACTAGTCTCTGATTCATGAATATATATAGTATATATGCATATACATACACACACACACACACACAGACATATATATATACATATGTACACATGATTTTTTTTCTTTTGAGCTGTGCAAGTACATGTCCAAGTTGATACTTAATGGACATTTGGATAAACCATAGACCACTCAATGTCAATATAGACAGTGTCACTACACATTCAAAATCTGTTCTTCTTTTTTGGCTATTCTTGTACAATAAGAAAGTTGAGAATTTCCCTCCAGCCATCCTTTCCCTCATTCTCACTTAACTGAGTTCTCTCAAGTCTAGATTTTCATTCTCTCTATATACAGTTATACTTTCAGTAACCCACAATCATGGCCTAAGTTTGGTTCCATTAACATTTCTGGCTTTCTACCTTTTCCTTCAGCCTCAAATATTACCACTTTCTTCCTGTTTTCAATACCTGCAAATGTTTTTCATACATGAATTTGATCTTGATTTTTAACACATCATTGTCTCTCCTATTCCTTCAAGGTAAAATTAAAATTAATTAACATACCCTTGCCAACTAAACTTCTCACCTCATACTTCCTGTGATGGCTAATATTGAGTGTCCACTTGATCAGATTGAAGAATGCAAAGTATTGCTTCTGGGTATGTCTGTGAGGGTGTTGCCAAAGGAGATTAACATTTGAGTTAATGGATGGAGAGAGGCAGACCCACCCTCAATCTGGATGGGCACCATCTAATCAGTTGCCAATATGGATAGAATAAAGAAGTCAGAAGATATTGGAAATAGCAGACTTCCTGCGTCTTCTAGCCTTTATCTTCCTTGCCCCATCCCTGTTGGATGCTTTCTGTCCTCCATCAGACGCCAAGTTCTTTAGCCTTGGGACTCTTGGCTTAAACCAGTGATTGTCCAGGAGCTTTCAGGCCTTCAGCAATAGACTAAAGCCTGCACTGTCAGATTCCCTGCTTTTGCGGTTTGGGGACTCCAACTAGCTTCCTTGTGCCTCAGCTTGCAGATGGCCTATTTTGTGACTTCACCTTGTGATTGTGAGTCAATACTCCTTAATAAACTGCCCTTCATATATACATCTATCCTATCAGTGCTGTCCCTCAAGAGAACTCTGACTGATAGAGATTTCAGTCCCAGGAGTGGCTTTTTCAGTCCCAGAATTTTAAGGATAAATTTCTTTAGTTGATTTGGGAGTTTCTGGAGTTGGCTGCTTAATATGATTAGACCCAAAAATGCTAAGGACTCTACTTCTAATAGTATGGAGAACACTCATAGTCCTTGGCATAAACTGTTTAGAGAGTTAGCCAAAATAAATGCATTTGATACTCCTGATTCACTACTCATTAGAGGCAAGAAGTTTAGTGACTCTGTACATAATATCATTTATCATATTTGAGAACCAAGAAATATAATGAAGTTGGTTGGTTATTCCTAAGTTTACTGGACAAAGTGATGAAAGAAAAGGAGCTGAGAGAGTCTAACTCCCAGCTCCAGAAGCACTTACTGAGCCTCAAGTCTTGTAAGATTGCCCTGAGTGAGAGTCTTATCTTCTGTAGATGAAGGGCTGAAATTGTAAAAAAAAAAAAATCAGACACTAACTCTTATGACGAAAGTGGCTGACCTGCAATGAGAGGTACACATTCAGTCTTGCCAAGTGTCTACTGTTAAATTGGGGGCATTGATTGCAAAACAATGGCACTCTGCAACTTGGAATGGGGAAATAAAGGAGGACCCTGATGAAGCTGGGGACACTTAGTTTGTAAACTCTGATGAGACTTTTTTTTCCAGAGGAAACAGCTTCCTCAACCCCAGTCCTGTTAACATCCCCTCCCCCACCCATGCTGCCAACTGCCTTTCCACCTTTGCCTGAGGAAATTAACCATGCACTGCCTGAGGCCACAGTGATGGCCCACCCTGAGGAAGTTACCAGGAAAGACAATGCTGACTCTCCTCAGGAATCCCCAGCACCCCAGCACCTCTGTTTGCTTCCAGACCTATGACTAGACTCAAGTCCTGGCAGGACCCCAGAGTGTTATGCACAAGGAGATGTGCTACACTCTGAGAGAACTCCTTGAGTCTTCAAATATATGTAAGCAAAAATATGGAGAACAGGCATGGGAATGGATGTTAAGGGTGTGGGATAATGGTGGAAGGAACATAATGTTGAATTTATTGATATGGACCTGCATCTAATGTTGCAGTTCAGGGATTTAAAAAGGGTTCTAATACTTTATTTGCTTGATTTGCTGAAATATGAATCAAAAGATGGTCCACTGTGAGCAAGCTGAAAATGCCTGTTCTTCCTTGGTTTAGTATAGAGGAAGGGATCCAGAGGCTTAGGGAAATTTGAATGCAAGAGTAGATTAGTCACTTTAGACTTATTCATCTTAGCTGGAAGGGGCCAGAAGACAAACCCTTCACCAATATTTTGTGAAATAGATTTGTGAGGGGAGTATCTGCATCCTTGAAAGCTCTGTGATTGCTCTTCTTCCTATGTCAGATCTTACACTGGTAACCATAGTCACTCAACTACAAAATTTCAATGCATTGGGAAGAATTGAAACCCAAGGTGGCAGGGGCCAAGTGATAACACTCAACCATAAAAGGCAAGGTGGGTATAGTTACTTTAATGGATAACAGAGGCAAAACAGCAATCAGAATAGTCTGACTGTTGTGGAATTCCTGAGTTGGTTAATTAATCATGGTGTTCCTAGAATTGAAATTGATAATAAGCCTACTACATTCTTACATAATTTGCATAAGCAGAAAACTTCCAGGGTGAGTGGACAAAAGACTTATTTGAATTATAAAAATAGAGACTCACAGCTCCTCAATCAATTTTCAGACTTGAATCAGTTTATAGATTCAGAATGTCTTGAGTGAAGATGAGGCTGGGTCCCCTTGAGGGAGGACAGTACTACACTACTGAAAATTTATACTGTTAATGTTTCTCCCATTCTTCCCCAAGGACACCTCCAGCCTTTTACCAAAGTAGCTGTGCACTGAGGAAAGAGAAATAATCAGACATTTTGGGGACTATTGGACACTGACTCAGAACTGATATTGATTTCAGGAGACCCAAAAAGTCATTGTGTTCCTCCAGTTAAAGTAGGGGTTTAGGAAGCCAGGTAATTAATAGAGTTTAAGCTCAAGTCTGACTTACAGTGGGTCCACTGGTCCCTAAACTAATCCTGTGGTCATTTTCCCAGTGTCAGAATGCATAATTGGCATAGACATACTTAGCAGCTGGCATAATCCCCACATTGGCTCCCTGACTATTAGGGTGAGGGCTCTTATGCAGGAAACGCCAAATGGAAGCCAAGAGAGCTGTCTCTACCCAGAAAAATATTAAATCAAAAACAATGTTGCATTCCTGCAGGGATTGCAGGGATTAGTGCCACAATCAAGAAGTTGTAAGACACAGGGTGGTGATTCCCACCACATCTCCATTTAACTCTCCTATTTGGCCTGTGCAGAAGACAGATGTATCTTGGAGAATGGCGGTATGTTATCTGAAGCTTAACCAAGTGGTGATTTCGATTTTAGCTGCTGTCGCAGATGTGGTTTTATTGCTTGAATGAATCAACACTTCTACTGGCATCTGGTATGCAGCCATTGATTTGGCAAATGTATTGTTTTCCATTCCTGCCCGCCAGAAGCAATTTGCCTTCATCTGGCAAGGCCTGCAATACACCTTCATTGTCCTAACTCAGGGCTATATCCACTCTCCAGCTTTGTGACATAATCTTGTTTGCAGAGCTCTTGATCATTTTTTGCTCTCACAAGAAATCACACTTGTCCATTACATTGATAACATTATGCTAGTTGGATCCAGTGAGCAAGATGTAGCAAACACACTGGACTTATTGGTAAAACATTTGAGTGTCAGGAAACGGAAAATAAATCTGACTAAAATTCAGGACCTCTTATCTCGGTAAAATTTCTAGGGTCCAGGGGTGTGGGTCCTATTGGGATATATTCTATCCCTTCTAAAGTAAAGCATAAGTTGTAACATTTGGCTCCTCTATAACCAAGAAAGAGGCACAATGCCTAGTGGGCCTATTTGAATTTTGGAGGCAAAATATTTCTCATTTGGGTCTGTTACTCTGGCCCATTTATTCAGTGACCCAAAGTGCTGCCAATTTTGAGTGTGGTCCAGAATAGAAAAAGGCTCTGCAACAGGTCCAGGCTGCTATGCAAGCTGCTCTGCCATTTGGGCTATATGACCCAGCAGATCCAATGGTACTCGAGGTGTCAGTGGCAGATAGGGATGCTGTTTGGAGCCTTCGACAGGCTCCCATAGATGAATCACAGTGGAGAGCTTTAGGATTTCGGAATAAGACTCTTGCCATCTTCTGCAGATAACTACTCTTTTTCAGAGAGACAGCTCAGCCTGCTACTCTCCTTTGGTAGAAGCTGAATATTTGCCTATGGGTCATCAAGTCACCATGCAACTAAAACTGCCTGTTATGAACTGAGTGCTTTCTGACCCATCTAGCCATAAAGTGGGTCATGCACAGCACCATTCTGTCATCAAATGGAAATGGTGTTTATGTGATCAGCCTTGAGCAGGTCCTGAAGACACAAGTAAGTTACATAAGGAAGTGGCTCAGATGCCTATGGTCTCCACTCCTGCCATCCTGCCTTTTCTCCCCCAGCCTGTACGAATGACCTCATGGAGAGTTCCCTACGATCAGTTGACAGAGAAAATAAGACAAGGGCCTGTTTTACAGCTGGTTCTGTACAATATACAGAAACCACCTGAAAGTGGACAGCTGCAGCACTACAGCCCCTTTCTAGGGCATCCCTGAAGCACAGTGTTAAAGGGAAATCTTCCCAGTGGGCAGAACTTTGAGCAGTGCACCTGGCTGTGCACTTTGCTTGGAAGGAGAAATGGCCAGACGTGCCATTATATACTAATTCATGGGCTGTAGCCAATGGCTTGGCTGGATGGTCAGGGGCTTAGAAGAAACATAATTGGAAAATTGAGACAAAGGAATGTGAGGAAGAGGATGGACCTCTCTGAGTTGTCAAAAACTGTGAATATATTTGTTTCCCATGTGAATGGTCATCAACCAGTGACCTCCCCAGAGGAGGATTTTAATAATAAAGTGGATAGAATGACTCAGTCTGTGGACACTACTCAGTCTCTTTCCCCAGCCACCTCTGTCATCACTCAATGGGCCCAGGAACAAAGTGGCCATGGTGGCTGAGATGAACATTATGCATGGGCTCAGCAACATGGACTTCCACTCACCGAAACTTACCTGGCTGTGGCGACTGCTGAGTGCCCAATTTGCCAGCAGCAGATACCAACACTATGCTGTCAATATGGCATAATTTCCCAGGATGATCAGCCAGCTATTTGGTGGCAGGTTGATTATGTTGGAACTCTTCCATCATAGAAAGGACAGAGGTTTGTCCTCACTGGAATTAACACTTACTGCAGATATGGGTTTCCCTATCCTGCATGCAATACTACTGCAAAGATTTACCATCTGTGGACTCACAGAATGCCTTATCCACCATCATGGTATTCCTCATAGCATTGCCTCTGACTTACTTTACTACTAAAGAAGTGCAGCAATGGGCTCATACTTATGGAATACACTGGTCTTACCATGTTTTCCATCATCCTGAAGTAGCTGGATTGGTAGAACTGTGAAAGGCCTTCTGAAGTCACAATTACAATACCATTTAAGTAATGATACTTTGAAGGTCTGGGGCAAAGTTATCCAGGCTGTATAAGCTCTAAATTAGCATTCAGTAAATGATACTCTTTCTCCCATAGCCAGAATTCATGGGCTCAGGAATCAAAGGTGGAAGTAGAAGTGGCACCACTCACCATCACCCCTAATGACTCACTAGCAAAATGTTTGTTTTTTGTTTCCATGACACTACATTCTGTTGGCCCAGAGGTCTTAGTTCCAGAGGGAGGAATGCTGTCATCAAGAGACACAACAATGATTCCATTAAACTGGAAGTTAACATCATTTACACCTGGCCACTTTGGACTCATACCTCTAACTCAACAGGCTAAGAAGGGAGTTACAGCATTGGCTGAGCTATTGGACAGCCCTATCACAAATAAATCAGTCTACTACTCCACAATGGCGGTAAGGAAGAGCATGTGTGGAATACAGGAGATCCCTAAGGGTGTCTCTTAGTATTACCATGCTCTGTGATTAAGGTCAATGGAAAGCTACAAGAACCCAATCCAGGCAGGACCCCAGATGGCCCAGACCCTTCAGGGTCACTCTACCAGGTAAAAAAAACACTACCAGAAGTACTTGCTGAAGGCAAAAAAATACAGAATCAGTAGTAGAAGAAGGTAGTCATCAGTATCAGCTATGACCACATGACTAGTTGCAGAAATGAAGACTGTTATTGTCATGAGCATTTTCTCCTTATTTTGTTAACAATATGTTTGTGCATGTATACACTTGTATTAAGAACATATTTTCAGTTTACCTTTTTCCTTTATTATATGACATCATATTTATTATCAGCATTTCAGTGTTGTTAACTTTATGTGATAGCATTTAGGTTAAGGATTAGTGCACATACTAAATGTCTGGAATATGTCTGGTGTAATTCTGACCTTATTTTTGTCTTTATTTGAAGAATATGGATGACTTCAGGAGATGTGTATGGGTTCAAGTTGAAAAGCGGAGGACTCGTGATGGTTAATATTGAGGGTCAACTTGATCAGATTGAAGGATGCAAAGTACTGTTCCTGGGTGTGTCTGTGTGAGGGTGTTCCCAAAGCAGATTAACATTTGAGTTAGCAGACTGAAAGAAGTAGACTGACAATCAGTCTGGGTAGGCATCTTCTAATCAGTAGCCAGAATAGCTAGAATAAAGTAGGCATAAGAATTTGGAAAGAACAGACTGGCTGTCTTCTGCCTTCATCTTTCTCCTGTGCTGGATGCTTCCTGTGTTCAAACATTAAACTCCAAGTTCTTCAGCTTTAGATTCTTGGATTTACACCAGATATTAGCCAGGGTATCTTGGCCTTCAGCCAGACTGAGGGCTGACCTTTCAGCTTCCTTACTTTTGAGGTTTTGGGACTCGGACTGGCTTCCTTGCTCCTCAGCTTGTAGATGGTCTATTGTGGGACTCTACCTTGTGATTGTGTGAGTGAATATTTCTTAACAAACTCCCCTGCATATGTACATCTATCCTATTAGTTCTCTCCCTCTAGAGAACCCTGCCTATAAACTTCCCAATAGAAAGTTTATTTTCCAGCCCCCCCACCAAAAAAATGTCCTCTGTATTTTCTGATTGAATGTCCATTCCTCAGGAGTCTCTGCTTTTACACATTCTCTGCAGAAATATCTCTCTTTCTTTGACTAATTACTTTTTATGCTTTGGGCTTAGAAAAACCAATTACCAAATGTGGAAACCTAACTCTAATCTATAGTGCTAGACTGGTCCTCCTCCCTGCTCCCACAGCACACTGAACATGACCACTTTTACAGTATTTATTAGTCACTGTGCTATAAGTACTGATATTCTTATGAATATCCTCTGATAAATTTCTTTGGGACATAAAATATGTCCTATTCTTTCCATCCACTATGCCTAGTAACCTTGGCTAATCTGAAATATTCATGGAGAAAACAGTAACTTTGTTTATAAAAAAACAAATAGACATATCAAATGCATCATCAATTGATACATTAATATTAAGACCACAGTATTACTTATCACCCAGTATGGTAAAATGGAATTATTATGGACAAATAATCAGTCTCTGAAAGAGAAGTTTGAGGCCCCAAATATTTATGAGCAGAGCATCATTTGGCCTTTAGAGAGAGTATATTCTTTAGTATCCTCTTCAGATGAAACCAACAAGAATAATAGAAGAGAAAGGAATTTTTGGAAGGTAGAATCAAGGGCCATTGACAAGAATAGAGAGCTGCACCTGATCCAAAACTGTGGTCCTATGTGAGAAATATTTTCTATCTCCAAGGCCGAGATGCAATATAATACTCATTCAGTAGGATCTGAGAACGACCACTACAGGATTCTCTTTCTTCTGCTTTCTAAATGGTAGTGTCTTTCTCAAAGTCTGCTAGACTTTGTAATATGTAGAGACTAAAGATTTTGCAACATATTTTTCAAAAATTAACAGATATGCTAGACATACAAGGCCAAAATTCTGACCTTTCTTTCGCATTTCTTGACATAATGTAGGTTAAAATATGTAAAAAAATTCCCCCTACCTCACTCAATTTGCCCTTGACATGGCTCTCTGCCTGAAATGTTCTTCCCATAAATGTCCACATTATAAATCCTCTTACTGACTTGTAGTATGTACTCAGATGTAAATTAATTAGGGAACTCTTCCTCAGCCACTTGTATAAATTAGCGAGACACACAGAATACGACTTCACTTCCTATTCGATTACCATGGCTTATGCTTGGACTGAAGTACTTACCAGTATCTGATTTTTGTGTTTGTTTATATGTGTGTGACTACCCTAACTTTGCTGTAAGGGCCGTAAGATTCAGGACTTTGTTGTATTCACTGCTATTACTTCAGTGCCTAGAAGAGTGCTTGGCACAAAGTAGGAACTCGATGTTGAATAAATGATTGAATGAGTCATAAACATCAATTCCTTAATAAAAAGATATTTTTCCCCTTTCTTTTTGTAGCAGTCCAACTGATGCTTGAAACATATAAAGCATATCACATCATTTACCACTACACTTAGGCCACTTATATGTACAAATGTTTAATCCCTATTCACTATTTTTAATTCTATTTCCTCAAATTTCCAAGGTATTTTTTGTTGCTGTTGTTTTGTTTTTTGTTTTATCTCAGGGCCTTTTTATTTTCTGAAACACACTGGCAGATTTTCCCACAGTGGGCTTCTAATTGTAGTTTGAATCGCAAATGTATGAGCGTACATGTCATGGTCTCAGAGTTTCTTCCCTAAAGTATTCCACATATGCCTTCATACATGCAAGCACATGGGGACACACATGTGCAAACACACATGTACATTTCTGAGTCTCCAGGCTATGCTCATCATTGCATTTAAAAAATTGTAAAATATTTTTACTTATTTGTTCCCTAGTTTCTGAATTGTTTTATTCACAAGCAATAGGCCATAAGCCCCATGAAAGCAGGAACCTTATTTATATAATTTGCCTTATCTATTTCATTTACCATCAAGTTCCCAGTGCCTAAAACAACATCTGATGTATCGAAGACAATTAACAATTACTGTATGAACAAATAAACCTTACATTCAGCCTAAATTTTAATGCATTAAGACATGTACCTCAAATAATATTATACATGAATATCGTTTAGTTGACAATAATCTGTGTTCCAGTTGTAGGTCTTTGCAAATCCTCTGGGCCTCAATATTAAGTGGACTAATTCATGGTGACCCTTTAATTTCTAAAGTTTTATAGTGCAACAGTCAATTCAATACCAAATGTCATTTCAATTATGTATATTGAAGTATTTGTTATACTTTAGTCAGTATTTAGGAAGTTCAATATTTCATGAACTTACTCTTTAAAGGAGAATAAAGTAATATCAGCATATCTTATATAGATATGGCTAAAAATTTGTTGTTACTGAGCAAAGCATTTAATCTTTAGTGTTGTCAGTAATATCCAAAAAATAAAGGAAAACTTTGAGACAATTGTACATTCTTATAGTAGTACAGAACAGATTAAAGAACATCAAGTTATTCCTATTTAAATAAACTGCAAATCTAGAAAACCTAGCTTCAGGTTTACCATCAGTTGGCTGAGTCAACCTTGATAAAAGATGACTGTGTTTCTAGAAAATTTGGGAAAGTAACTCAGACAAACCTGTAACAGTTCATGTTTTAGCCACGTTAGGCAAATGACATAGCCTTTTTAACTCTCCTCACATCATATCCAAGTGATCATAATATGTGTGTTGTGAGGGCCAGAAGTACATTTAATATGCACAACATAACACACTATTTATAGTGTAGCAGGTGCTAAATAAACCCTATAGGCTGTTATCATAATATGTGTGTTGTGAGGGCCAGAAGTACGTTTAAAATGCACAACATAACACACTATTTGTAGTGTAGTAGGCGCTAAATAAACTCTATAGGCTGTTATTAACATATTGGGTCATGTAAGATGATGGAAAAATTTTTTTATTAATCTTTAATAGTATTGTTCTTTTCAAAACATACAATGGTGAGAATGGAAATGTGTTTATATGTAAAGAAAATTATGTGGAAATTTTCTTAAAATGTTAGTAAAACGGGATCATACTAGTTGCTATTGACATATGTAAATATTTGACCTGTGCATGAAAATGTGTCCCACATCAAATGTAATTAGTAACTGTTGAAACAGAGATCTTTCAGATAAATGTCAGAAATGAATATATTAATATAACAACAACCACATAATTGTACCATTTATTTAGTGCCTGTAATTTCACTAGGAACTCTATGTCTAGTTCATTTGTGCTGATATTTAAAAATACTCAAAACTAGGTAATTTATAAAGAACAGAAACTTATCTCTGACAGATCTGAAGTCTGAAAAGTCCAAGTTCAAGCTGCCAGCATTTGGTGCCTGAAGAGGGTCTTTTTGCCATGTCCTCAACATGGCAGAGAAGGTGAACTTTGTGTCCTCACATGGCAGAAGGGCAAAAAGGACTCAGGTTAGTTTCCTTTAACCTTTTTATAAGGCACTAATCTGTTCATGATTTTGGAGCCCTCATGACTTAATTCCCCCAAAAGACCTCGCCTCTTAATAACATTACAATGGAGATTAAGTTTCAACATGAATTTTGGAGGGAACATCATTATTCAAACTTCCAATGAGGATTAATTACCTTGATTTTACAGATTAAGAACATGAGGGTTTCATTCTGTGACATATATAGCTTTCAAAATATAACCATAAAATTATAACTAAATCAAAATAGCTTGCAGAGATTTTTCTCTTATAAATATAAAAAGTGAATAGATAAATACCCTGAATCTATTTCACTAAAAACTCTATGTCTACTTTGTGAGATTTCATAGCTTATTTCAAATATAATCTATGAATCTTTTTTTTTTTTTTTTTTTTTTTTTTTTGAGACGGAGTTTTGCTCTTGTTACCCAGGCTGGAGTGCAATGGCGCGATCTCGGCTCACCGCAACCTCCGCCTCCTGGGTTCAGGCAATTCTCCTGCCTCAGCCTCCTGAGTAGCTGGGATTACAAGCACACACCACCGTGCCCAGCTAATTTTTTTGTAATTTTTAGTAGAGACGGGGTTTCACCATGTTGACCAGGATGGTCTCGATCTGCCGACCTCGTGATCCACCCACCTGGGCCTCCCAAAGTGCTGGGATTACAGGCTTGAGCCACCGCGCCTGGCCAAAATCTATGAATCTTTCTATAGATTCAATAAAGTATCTAAAATGAAACTATCCAGTGAATTTTAGGTGAAGTGTTTCCGTGTTTGTTTTGCAAAGCAATTATAAACTGCATTTGTGTGTTTGCTTTGGCAGCACATATACTGAAATAGGAACAATACAGATAAGATTGGCATGGTCCCTGCGCAAAAATGACACGCAAATTCGTGAAGCAGTCCATATTTTTAAATCTCCTTAAGCTTATAAGCAAATTCAGCAAAGTCTCAGGATACAATATCAATGTGCAAAAATCATAAGCATTCATATAGTGATAATAAACAAACAGAGAGCCAAATCATGAGTGAATTCCTACTCACAATTGCTACAAAGAGAATAAAATACCTAGGAACAGAACTAACAAAGGATGTGAAGGACCTCTTCAAGGAGAACTACAAACCACTACTCCAGGAAATAAGAGAGGACATTCCATGCTGATGGTTAAGAAGAATCAATTTGTGAAAATGGCCATAATGCCCAAAGTAATTTGTAGATTCAATGCTATCCCCATCAAGCTATAGTTGACCTTCCTCACAGAACTGGGAAAAAGCACCTTAAACTACATATGGAACCAAAACGAGCCTGCATAGCAAAGACAATCCTTGGAAAAAATAATAAAGCTGGAGGCATCAGGCTACCTGACTTCAAACTGTACTACAAGACTACAGTAATCAAAACATCATGGTACTGGTACCAAAACAGAGATATAGACCAATGGAACAGAACATAGGCCTTGGAAGTAATGTCACACATCTACAACCATCTGATCTTTGACAAACATGAAAAAGAAAACAATAAATGGGGAAAGGATTCACTGTTGAATAAATGGTGTTAGGAAAACTGACTAGCCATATGCAGAAAGCTGAAACTGGACCCCTTCCTTATACCTTATACAAAAATTAACTCCAGATGGAATAAAGATTTAAACATAAGACCTAATACCATAAAACCTAGAAGAAAACTTAGGCAATACCATTCACAACATAAGCATAGACAAGGACATCATGACTTAAACACCAACAGCAATGCCAACAAAAGCCAAAATAGAAAGACAAGATCTAATTCAACTTAAGGGTTTTTGCACAGCAAAAGAAACTATCAATAGAGTGAACCAGCAACCAACAGAATGGGGCAAAAAAATTGCAGTCTACCCATCTGACAAAGGGCTGATATCCAGAATCTACAAAGAACTTAAACAAATTTACAGAAAAAAAAACCCATCCAAAAGTGGGAATATGAACAGACATTTGTCAAAAGAAGACATTTATGCAGCCAACAAACATATGAAAAAAATCTCATCATCACTGGTCATTAGAGAAATGCAAATCAAAACCACACTGAGATACCATCTCATGCCACTTACAATGGCAATCGTTAACAAATAAGGAGACAACGGATGCTGGAGAGGATGTGGAAAAATAGAAATGCTTTCACACATGGGAGCGTAAATTAGTTAAACCATTGTGGAAGACAGTGTGGTGATTCCTCAATGAGCTAGAAATAGAATTACCATTTCACCCAGCAATCCAATTACTAGGTATATACTCAAAGGATTATAAATCATTCTATTATAAAGACACATGCACATGTGTGTTCATTATGGCACTATTTACAATAGCAAAGGCTTGGAACCAACCCAAATGCCCATCAAAGATAGATTGGATAAAAAAATGTGGCACACATACAACATGAAATACTATGCAGCCATAAAAAAGGATGAGTCCATGTTCATGGCAGGGACATGGATGAAGCTGGAAACCATCATTCTCAGCAAACTAACACAAAAACAGAAAACCAAACATTGGATGTTCTCACTCATAAGTGGGTGTTGAACATTGAGAACACATAGACACAAGGAGGGGAACATCACACACCGGGGCCTTTTGGGGGGTGGGGGACTAAGGGAGGGATAGCAGGGGGTGGGGGAATTGAGGAGGGATAACATTAGGAGAAATATTTAATGTAGATGACAGGGGATGGATTCAGCAAACCACCATGGCATATGTACCTATGTAACAATCCTGCAGGAGCTGCACATGTACCCCAGAACTTAAAAATGTAATTTAAAAAATTGCATTTGTATGAATTGTGTTCTCTTTATTGCCTTGAGTTAATTTCAAGATGGTAACTTTTGGGGTTCATTGTCTTTCCCCTGATTCTCATTAAGCCATTCTGTTCTAAATCTCTGATTACAGTGCAACTTCTAACTACTCAAAGAAAAGAAAAAGATTAGATACTTGCTCTATTTAGAAATACAAGAACCACAAGAACTACATAAACTCTCAGTGCCTAGAGTAGGGAGATTTGAAAGACTATAACATTCATGAGAAACATATCAGAAAAACACATGTGTTAAGAGTTAGGCAAAAGTAAAAACAGATATTCTCATTCATGGAGATTACTAGGGCTTCTGTACAGGATATGTTACACTTGCAAGAGATGAATGTTACTAAAATAACCAAACTAAATGATGTGAATTTGCAAATGTAAGAGTGAAAATTTACACATATCCTTGAGTTTTAGGCCCTAGAATATAAAATCACACACATTTATAAGTTTATGGAAATCCACTATAACTAAAATATTTTAGCAAATAATTTCACTAAATATATCTTAATGCTTCTCATATCACAGATTTCTAAAAGTAAAATAATGTAAACTACTTTTTTTTTTTTTTTTCTTTTTTTTGAGACGGAGTTTCGCTCTTGTTACCCAGGCTGGAGTGCAATGACGCGATCTCGGCTCACCGCAACCTCCGCCTCCTGGGTTCAGGCAATTCTCCTGCTTCAGCCTCCTGAGTAGCTGGGATTACTGGTACGCGCCACCATGCCCAGCTAAATTTTTGTATTTTTAGTAGAGATGGGGTTTCACCATGTTAACCAGGATGGTCTCGATCTCTTGACCTCGTGATTCACCCACCTCGGCCTCCCAAAGTGCTGGGATTACAGGCTTGAGCCACCACACCCGGCATAAACTATTGAGTAAATCTGTTTGTAATTCTACTTAAAACAAAATATATAGCAAATGGGCTCTTTGATAGGGCATTAATAGATATTATTTTACTTGAATTTCATAAATAATTAGATGCAATATTCCTCAAGGCAGAACGTGCTTTTGTAGGTTTTATATTTTCTGTGACATCATATATGATCTAAACTGTAAATAGCGTTGAACCAAATGTTTTCCATTTAAAGCTGGCCACAGCAAATATTTCGATTCCATCCCATAATATATAAACATGCTATGGGCAAGAGCACAACCAAACCTTATAAAAGAAGCACCTGTGGTTTTTAAATTAAGCCCATTTACTGTAATTAGCCAGCTTTATTTTTCATAAGCCCACTTTTTTCATTGTTTTTTAAACCATCCCTGTGGTGGTCATAAACAGCATGCAGTTTTTATGGGGGAGGATTTTGTTTCTTAAAACCCCAGGTGAATTTAAGTCAAATCACCTAGGTCACTGCTAAAAGAAAAAAAAAAGGAAAAGAAATTGAGGGCTCTGGTTAACTCAGCTCTTGTTGTAGGCAATTCAATCTAAATAAAATTGACTGGAATTAGTGCAGTTCTGTCTTGTACTGTCCCAGTAGATATACCTTTCCCTGAGAGGTTAATTTCCAGTGTTGCTAATATTGATTCACAGCTTACATTTCTGCATGATTAACCCTTTAAAAATAACTTTGCATCTAAAAACTAAAGCATAATTTGAAATAAAATCTCAAGGAATCCCATAGAATATGTGTGGCTATTTAAACAAATTAGAAATATATTTAAGAATAACCAGTGGTGTTTTAAATCAATGCAAAATAATTACAGGTTTGATACATATCAGATAACCTTTTTAGAATTATTTGAGCTTTTATTTTTTTCCAGGTGTACCAAAATTTTTCTCAGAAATGCTATAGTGATTTAGATAAAAATATTTACATATAGTGCTTTGCTTTGCACTAGTCATAAAGAACCATTTGCTCTTTTGCATATCAGAGTAGGATTCTCAGATGTTTTGTCACAGGTCTTTTTCCTTGAAAAGCAAAAAAGACATAACCAGAAATGACAGACACTTAAAAAATGTTTTCAGACTAATATACAGTAATTTCATTATTCGAATGAAAAGAATTTTAGCAAAAAAAATTCCTACTATTCTGGAAACTGGCAAACATCCCTATTTATAATAAATAGTTGATACAGGTAAGAAAAACTGTAAATACTATACTTGATTCTGTCAAATCTATTTGTTCTTTGAGGTTACTGTACAATGACTTTTAATAACAGCACTATGCTTCACAGGTGGCAAGAAAAATAGATATATGTGAATAATCTCATATAAGAATGTATTTAGGAATGAAAATTTTACCAAGAACACAAAAAAGGATTAAACTCTTGATCAACATAATTTCAAATCTAAAAATTGATTAAATGGAAATACATAGAAACTATGACACAGTGTATAAAGTACACAAAGATATTAATTTTGCTGGTGTTAAATAAATCATAAATAAAGAAAAACAATCTAATTTCCCAGCTAAAGAAATAGATACACAAACTGTAGAGTATCTACTTAAAAAAGATATTTTCTGAAGCTACTAAGTATAATTTTGTTGCTCAGAAAATAGTTTGAGATTGGGAATAGAGTTGAAAATATAGGTACTGTGTAATACATCCATCCCAGCTGTATGATATGCCCTAGAGAAATTCATGCTCTTCATCATAACATATCCATGTACAAAAATGATTAAGCAGTGTGGTTTGTGATAGCAAAGTAATGAAAATGCATCGGATGTTATTGATAATAGAATAAATTAAAAATTTGTGTTATAGTCACCTAATATTGTGCCGTATACATAAAAAGGCCTAACCATATAATGTCATATGATACAACATTTAAAATTTATTAAATACTTAACACAATGTTGAGTTTTAATAGTAGGATACAAAATAAATTATACAGTATAGGTTCATTATGTAAATATTTTTTAAAGAAAAATTATACCATATTGTTTATGGAACATATGTAATTGATAAAGTTTATATAATAATGAGATAATATTTTTTATAAATTAGAAATTATCAAATATTAATGTTAGTAAATACTTATTATATTGGGAAACTAAGAAGGAATCCACAGTAGGCCTCTTAATGTAAATATACTTCATAAATGTGTGTTTTCTAAGTTATATTTCACAATACATACTTTTAAATGCATAATTTCAAATATAATTCTTGAAGGGAGAAAATATACTATAATATTAGATAGTAAAAAACAAAAATTTTATTTCCTTTGTGCATGCATATGTATACATATATGTCTCTGTGTGTATTCATATATATAGTTATATAAGATCGGAAAAAGGAAACAAAGCAATAGAAAAAGGAACTGGTGAACATCAGGTTACTTCAGGCTATTTTTTTGTAAGAATTGAAGCAGAAGGGCCTTCATTATCATTCTGATGCAGTTAGATTGGAATCTCCTGTTTCTATGAAAAACTGGTTTTCTTGGGGACCTCTCTGTTCCCTTAACGTTTGATTATGTGGCATTTACCATGAGTGATGCTGTTTTGGTTTAGTCTTGTCTACTGGAGCCTAGCACAGGAGTTCAGTTCAAAGCAATGGCCTCCCATAATCTTTGTTTAACACTGTCAAATTTCTATTGCTTCAAGAGCAGGGAAAACTGTATTTACTTAACTCTTACTTGATCTTTAATCAAGCCAAACATTTGGAAAATGCAGTGAATTCATCTTTTGAAATAATTGTTCAGCTTCTCTTGTTTTTATTTCTCACTGAACCCCTGCTTCTTTCTAAGATGATGTCCAGATGAATACAGGCAAAAGAAGTCATGTAACTTTGTTGAACAGAATTCAGTCATTGAACCAGCCAAGAAACCTTTGGTTACTCTCTGCTCCACAGCAACATCCTTTGTCTGCCTGGCTCTCCCTGTTTGTGTTTAAAGTGGGTGTCAACAGATGCCCCAATTCATGACCTTACATCCCTTCAGTCTAATCTCAGTAGCCCTCTGGTTGACATGACTTCCACATAACTCTCACTGTCTAAATCATTTTTGAAGCTTTGCCATATTTTCCAACCAACCTGCCCCACTGTAGCCTCTGCTATAAGTACTGGACATCCTTTAAATGGCCTACTGCAATTGGCAACTAGGCACTCAAGCCAGCACAGCAACTTATAACCAAATGAGCCTTACATGCAAATTTGACTCCCTCTTCCTCACTCTGCCTACTTGTCAGCTCTGTCCTCATAAATGGCCACCTCATTTTAGTTCAGTTCTAGTCTGCCTTCAGTGTTTTTTTTTTTCTTCAGCTTCGCTGCTTATTTTTAAATTAACCCTTTCCCCATCCCATTTTGAAGCTTAGCTCTTTGGGTTGGATTGGAGACAAGAAAGTGAAGGGGCACAATTAGCTTGGATCCTAAACTCCTCCTCAATCTCTTTTTCCTCTTTCTTTTTCTCTCCTGCCCTTGTCATGTTTCCTCAATTCTTGGTCACATTCCTAACATTTTCCTAACTCTAGCTTCTGAAACTTTGATGAAAGATAGGGTATATTCTTTTAAATTGTGATTTTAAAAACAAAAAAAGCCAGGCCCAGTGGCTCATGCTTATAATCCTTGCACTTTGGGAGGCTGAGGCGAGCAGATCACCTGAGGTCAGGAGTTTGAGGCCAACATGGGGAAACCCATCTTTACTAAAAGTACAAAAATTAGTGGGATGTAGTGGCAGACACCTGTAATCTCAGCTACTTGGGAAGCTGAGGCAGGAAAATGGCTTGAACACAGGAGGCAGTGGTTGTAATGAACCAAGATTGCATTGCTGCATTGCAACCTGTGTGACAAAGTAAGACTCCATCTCAAAAACAAAACAAACAAACAAACAAGAAAACCCTCTAGGTCCTGCCTCTTAACAGGTTAAATGTGAAGTACAATGAATTTAGAAAAATCCTTATCTCTAATAAAGACAGGTTTTGTAGAAATTCTGGAAAAATCTTATTCTGAATGGCAAAAGTTTATTATAATGCTTTGTTTTTCTACCTATCTTCTCTGACCATCCATATATTTCTCACAAGTACATCTTGGGCCAAGTGAAAGATATTGTAATATGAAAGACATAAAAATTATACTAATTTTCTTGCAAAGTGTTCATTATATATGTATAATAAAGGTCTTAAAGATAAACATCCCCCAAAGTACTAAATTTTTTTATTGTTTAGTCAGAGGTGATTTCAATTGCCTTCTTTACAAAATTTTCCCCATTTTTAGAATCACAATTTACTATATTTATAACCAGATTTTTAAGAAATAATAAAAAATACTTTACAAAATCTGAAGATACAAATTATAATAGAACATCTATGTCAGGCAAAGTGCTTGCTTTTTCTTTTCTTTTTTTTTTTTTTTGCCTGGAACAGAGTCGCAACAAGGAAGCAAAAGTCCAATTTAAGGTGAGGAGATTCTAAACTATTTTTCTTGACAATAAAAAAAAATGAAAGAAATAATACATTATTTATTTAAATGTTTTTTCCTTGTAAGCTAAGATAATCAGTAATCTAAGTTCTGGAATCAACATGTTTGACAATGTAAGTATTAAAATACTGTTATTCTCAAAAGAAGTTAGGTAAACATATTCTAAATTATTCTAAGTCAATTCAATTTCATAATCCCTATAATTCTGTATTCATTCAAGGTTATGTGGAATTTTAAATTCTAAATTCTTCTTAGTGTTATTTTTGAAGTTTGAGCACATAAAAAGAGACACTTCTATTTACTATAGATTCAATTATTTGAATGCACACACACACAAAAATAACAAGGTAGCTAATTAACAAAACGTATTCACTTCAAATTCATTCAGTGAAAGAAAAAATTATCTGCTTTAAGCTCAGCTTTGTTGGTTATTTTCCTAAGTTTCTGATGGAAATTGGTTCAGGTTAGAATGGCCCTTACAGATAAGCTTTACAGTTTTAGTGCTGAATAGTAATTATTCCAAAATTCAATGTTGTATGTTCATAAATACTAAACTAACTAGATTAATTGTAAAAGAAGACTAGCTGAATTTATTAACAAGTTTTTGATTAAGCAGTTTTGTTTTTAGTTCTCACAAACAGATCCACATGAGGGCAGTAGACCATGATAAAGCCTGGAATATAAAAAGTAATACAAAGATAAACCAAGAGGAAAAACATATTAAGTTCTAGAATTATTTCCCTTCACAAAAGGTATAAATCTCATATGTTAAAAACCACAACACAAACAACCTGAGTTACCAGCACCTATCTCATAACCAGTAAGTAGAGAGCAGCCTTAAATGTTTTATTTTTATATTCTAATATACCAGCAGGAAAATCTTGTTCTTCCTCTTCCCTCATATAAAAATCTATAAAAGATCTAATCTCAAAAAATTCTCAGAGTAACAAAACCCTTTGTTCCACTGTTTTTTTGAAGGATTGGCTAAGAATAAAAATATCCCAGTTAAGTGAAAACTCCTACTGCAGAGAGAAGAAAAATTGACTATCAATCCAACATGCCATTTTTTAAAATACTTTAAGAAATGACATTTCTAGTTAAAAATCTTGACAGATAAAAGTAGAAATGTACAATTTTTAACACCAGACTCCTGAATAACATAAGAAAAAGGATTTGGAGTATTTATTTATATTTCCATTATTATCAGAACATGAAGTAGGGAGTAAGGAAAAATGATAAAAATTTTACCACAGTTTGCACCTGCCTCATCATTATCCAGATATAATCTTCTATACACCATCTTTTTAAAAAAATTATTATTACTGCTGTAACAAATTACCACAAACTTGGTGCCTTAAAACAAGGCACATTTATTATCTCAAAGTTTATGTAGTTTGGAAACCTGAAATGGATCTCACTGGACTAAAACCAAGGTGTCAACAGGACTGAGCTCTTTCTTGGCAGCTATGGAGATGACTCCACTTCAAGTTCACTCAGCCTGTTAACAGACTTCCATTTCTTAATGTTGTAGAGCTAGTTCCTTTCTTTACTTTCTATCAGCCAACAACCACAATTAGCTTACAGAAGCCTCTCTCTGGTTGTACCATGTGACTCTTGCATTTCAGCAGCAGCAATAGCACATTGAGTTTTATACTTGGAATTTCTCTGAATGCCCCTTCTGCCACACCTTCTCCTTCTTCTGCTACTGTATCTTCCTGAGTCCAAAGGTTTCTGCTCTTAAGGACTCATAGGAGTGATTAGACTGTGCCTGCATGAGACCGTTTTCACACTGCTAAAAAAGACATCCCCAAGACTGGGTGATTTATACTGAAAAAAGGGGTTAGTAAACTTACACTTCCACATAGGTGTGGAGGCCTCACAATCACGGTGGAAGGCAAGAAGGAGCAAGTCACATCTTACATGGATAGCAGCAGATAAAGAGAGAGCTTGCGCAGAGAAACTCCCATTTTTAAAACCCATCAGATCTCATGAGACCCATTCACTATCATGAGAACAGGATGGGAAATACCCACTCCCATGATTCAACTACCTCACACCAGGATCCTCCCACAACATGTTAGAACCATGAGAGTTACAATTCAAGATGAGATTTGAATGAGCACAGAGAGCCAAACCATATAATTACACCTGTAGACCCTTTCAAATCTCATATCTTCACACTTCAAAGCCAATCATGCCTTCTCAACAGCCCCCCAAAGTCTCAACTCATTTCAGCATTAAATAGAAAGTCCACAGTTCAAAGTCTTACCTGAGACAAGGCAAGTCCTTTCCACCTATGAGCCACCTATAAAATCAGAGCAAGTTAGTTACTTCCTAGATACAATGGGGGTAAAAGCATTGGGTAAATACAGACATTTCAAATGAGAGAAATTGACCAAAATGAAGAAACTACAGGTCCCATGCAAGTTCAAAATCCAGAAGGACAAATTTTAAAGCTCCAAAATGATCTCCTTTGACTTCATGTCTCACATCCAGGTCACACTGATGCAAGTGATGGGTTCCTATGGTCTTGGGCAGCTCCACCTCTGTGGTTTTGCAGAGTACAACCTCTCTCCTGACTGCTTTCACAGGCTGGCATTGAGTGTCTGTGGCTTTTCCAGGTGCACTGGGCAAGCAGTCAGTGGATCTACCATTCTGGGTCTAGAGGACAATGTCCTTCCCAAAGCTCCACTAGGGAGTGCCACAATAGGGACTCTGACTCCACATTTCCTTTCTGCACTGCCCTAGCAGAGGCTCTTCATGAGGGCCCTGCATCTATAGCAAACTTCTGTCTGGGAATCCAGGCATTTCCATACATCTTCTGAAATCTGGGTGGAGGTTTCCAAACCCCAGTCCTCAGCTTCGTGCTCTCTCAGGCTTAACACCACATGGAAGTTGCCAAAACTTGGGTCTTGCACCCTCTGAAGTCACAGCCTGAGCTGTACCTTGGGCCCTTTTAGTATGGCTGGAGCAGCTGGGATGCAGAACACTTGGGTGCCTAGGCTACACACAGCAGGGCGGCCCTGGGACTAGCCCACAAATCACGTTTTCTGTCTATGCTTCCCAGCCTGTGATGGGGGGGTAAGACCTCCGACATACCCTGTAGACATTTTCCTCATTGTCTTGGGAGTTAACATTCAGCTTCTTGATACTTATGCACATTTCTGAGGGTAACTTAAATTTCTCCTCAGAAAATGGGATTTTCTTTTCTATTGCATTGTTGGGCTGCAAATTTTCCAAACTTATATTTGTTGGTTTCCTTATAAAACTGAATGTTCTTAACAGCACGCAAGTCACTTCTTGAGTGCTTTGCTGCTTGGAAATTTCTTCTTCCAGATAACCTAAATCATCTCTCTCAAGTTCAACGTTCCACAGATACCTAGGGTGGAGGCAAAATGCCACCAGTCTGTTTGCTAAAACACAGTAAGAGTCACCTTTCCTCCAGTTCCCAACAAGTTCCTTATTGTTATCTGAGACCACCTCTGCCTGGATTTTATTGTCCATGTCATTATCAGCAAGTTGCTTCCACATTTTTGTGTAGCTTTTCAGCAGCACTCACTCTTCTGGTATCAGTTTACTGTATTGGTCTGTGTTCACACTGCTGATAAAGACATACATGAGGCTGGGGACTTTATACAGGACAAAGGGTTTAATGAACTTGCCGTTCTATGTGGATAGGGAGGACTCACAATTATGACAGAGGGCAAGGAGGAGGAAGTCACACCTCAAGTGGATGGCAGCAGGCAAAGAAAGAGCTTGTTCAGAGAAACTTGTGTTTTTAAAATCATTAAATCTCATGGAACCCATATGCTATCATGAGAACTGCACAGAAAAGACCAACCTCCATGATTCAGTCATCTCCCACTGGGCCCCTCCCATAGCACATGGGAATTATGGGAGTTACAAGAAGAAATTTGGGTGGAAACACAGAGCCAAACTGTATCAGCACTCACCTAGATAATCCAGAATAATCTGCCTATTTTGAAATTCATAATCTTAAATATGTATGCAAAGTCTCTTTTGCCCTGTAATGAAACTCACTGAAAGTTTCCAGGGATTAGGGTGTGGATTTCTTTGGAGAGTCATTACTAAGCCTACCGCATCACTGAATTTAGAATGAGCTCTGAAGGAAATAGAAGGGCCTGGAAACTACAAAGAAAAGGAACCAACAACAAACTAATAAAAATTTGTTTCCTGAAAGGTTTTCATTCATATCCTTAAAATCTCATACATGTTATAAGTTTACTACTGCACTAGTATTTTTACTCTTGCTCTTTGCTCTGCCTGAATGCACACATTCCTTGATGCATTGCCTATTTAAATCGTAACTTGTCAGGTTTCTAGAAAAAGCCCTCTTTCTACAAGCGACCATCAATACTTACTCAAAGCCTTATTGAATTTTTATTTCTCGGAAACTTCAAGCATTTAAGATCTAAACCATTAGCACTTACTAAGGCTGTCCTAATGTAAATCTCACCTCAACCAGGTAAGGTATGTGAGAGTTAAAAGCATGGGATCTACAGCAGAGTGCCTCAGTCATATCCCAGATCATACTTCAGATCTGCCACTTGCCAACCATATATGTTTAAACAGATTAATGAAACTCTCTGTACCTAATTTTTCCTCTGTAAAATAAGAATAATATTAGTAACAACATGAATTTAAGTGAATTGATACACCAAATGTTTACAACAGTGTCTAGCACATATACATCTAGCATAAAATATCTAGCCCAATAAATGTTAGCTATGATTGCTACTGTTGTGTGTAGGTGATTTGACAATTGATACTTTATTTTTAGGTTGTATTCAATAAGGCTAAGGCTCCAATTCTTTTTCCAAATATAATTTTCCCTTACATGATTTTTGGGTATATGTTAGCAAAATACAGGAGAAAAGTAACAGTGATCACACAAATATATAAAGTCTTCCCTCAGTATCTATGGAGGATTGGTTCCAGGACCCCCACAGATATAAAACCTATGGATGCTCAAATCCATTGTATAAAACAGCATAGCATTTGTATATAATCTGCTGTACATCTGCCCATATAAAGTTGACCATTTAAAACTCCATCCTAGGTGACAGAGTGATAGATCCTGTCTCAAAAAGTAAATAAAAATAAATTAATTAAAAAAGAAAAAGAAATAAAACTTTCATGTATGGAGGGCTAACTTTATTAATGTTTTAATAGTCATTATTATATATAATTGTCACAAAAATTACCTGTGTGTATTAATTATATTTTGTATGAGTACCTATATTTATCTGGTTCTTTTAATGTGAAGAGATTTTGATTATTTTAGACTGCTATTTTCAAATAAAAGTGAATATACATACATTTTATTTTGGCCTAACTATTTTAAGCAAAAAATATATAGCTAGTGCTTCAAAATAATGTGGAGAAGAAAATCCACAGGAAAATAAATGGTTCATAGATAGCATACTTTAAATAGCCTTATTTTTATAAACATTTCTATATCTTTATTTAAATTTCTAGTAACTGATTTTTAAGTGACATTTTCTAAAGTAAATTTGTTTCTTATTTTTTTATTTATTTGTTTTTGAGATGGTATTTTTGCTCTTGTTGCCCAGGCTGGAGTCCAATGGCATGATCTTGGCTCATTACAACCTCCACCTCGAGGTTCAAGCAATTCTCCTGCCTTGGCCTCCTGAGTAGCTGGGATTACAAGCATGCATCACCACAGCCTGCTAATTTTGAATTTTTAGTAAAGACAGGGTTTCTCCAGGTTGATCAGGCTGGTCTCAAAATCCCCACCTCAGGTAATCCACTCACCTCAGCCTCCCAAACTGCTGGGATTACAGGCATGAGCCACCATGCCAGGTCTCCTTCTTCTTTCTTTTTTTTTTTTTTTTTTCTAGAGAACTAAAGTTGTGGCAAAATATGTCATTGTTAGTACCAACAAGAAAATGTATCGTTAGTCCATTCATCCAATTATTATTTATTTAGGTTATGGATAGTGCTTAAATAATAAATGATAACACTAATCACCAATTTTTGAAGGGATACTAGAGGTAGGGATCACTATATACTCAATTTACAGAGACTCTGAGAAACTAAGCAATTGAAGGCCCTAACGTGTGCTATTGCAATGCCCAGATAATTCTGTTCTGTCATACTTCCACTCTTACAGGATTTCTTTATAAGGTGCTGTTGTTAATTCAATATCCTGTCAAATTTGTTTAGTGTTTCCCCCAATACCTAATACATATTTGCTTCACTTTTACAGTTGAATAAACATGTATCAATCAATGAATAAATGAAATACATGAATTACTAAATTTAAGCATTTTGAGACATTACCCCTTTCCCTCCTTATTTGAAACTACCCAAAGAAAAACATTAATAAAATTACACATTTTAACAATAGCAGCAGCCTACAATGTTTTTGGCTTCAAATAATAGCATCCCTACCATCAGCAGCTTAAACAGATGGTTATAGTAATAAATTTTGAATGACGAGAAGTTCAGAGGTTAATTCAGCAGTTCAACCACATCAGACCCTTCAGTCATTTATGAGTCTCTAAACTCTTCCCTCATGATTGCCTGTGGCTTCTGCTGCTACAGACCTCAGAGTCCAATGTAACTGTGTACACAGGCAAAGATGGGGAGAGAGTGAAGGGCCCAATTATGCACTTTCCTCTTTTAATTAGAGAGGAAACTGTTTCTCCAAGGGTCCTCAACAGGATTACTTTTATGTCTTTTTTACCAAAACAGGGTCACATCTTCAGCCCTAAATCAAGTAAAAGATATGGGACTAATGTAATTGACTAGATTACATTAATCATTAGTCATGTTTTGCATAGACACATTGCTTCCTTCAAATCTGAAGAAAATTAGAATTTTTATTGCAAAAAAGAAAGTAGAAATGACTAATAAACTGGCCAGCAACTAGCAGTGGCAGGTGCTATTTCCTTCTTATTTTCTATAAGTCATACACTTGGTAAGTGCTGTAGGTTCTTCGAGAATCTTAGTGACAGATACATTTTTAATAGTTTAGTTCCTTGTTTGAACATGAAATAAATGCATAACAATGATAATAATTTACACACGCCAATGTAATTGGTGTTCTTGTTTTACCCATTTATCAATGAGGAAAATAAGATTTAGAAAACATAATCACATTGCTCATTATCAGCAAATTTCCACAAAGAAGGTGAGAGCAGCTGAGACTCAAGCTCACGTTTCTCTGACTGCAAAGCTGGAGTTCTTAAAGACTAAGGTATGCTACCTAAATATCATTTGAGGACTACCATTTAGAATAATTGAGATGAATTTTTGTTCCATGTATTTCTCTTCTTAACTTTGTAACAGTTTTAATATCAACTGTTGCTCCTTTGGAATCAAAATTAATATCTATAAAAATATAATGCTCTGCAAATACACAGCAAAATCTTGTTTCTGCCTTCTTGGAGATAACAGACTAAGGCTAACATGAAAAATCATCAGGGTGGTCAGGAGTAGAGGTTTTTATTTCCAAAGTCTTATCAATAAAATCTCAGCAATAAAATTATCTCCTCTCTCTCTCTCTCTCTCTCTCTCTCTCTCTCTCTCTCTCTCTCTCTCACACACACACACACACACACACACACACACACGGTTGACCTTGACCAATCTTTATAAAAACTAAATATAACGTCTGAACTATTGTCTTGAAAACAAACAAACTCTTGTCTCTCCAGGCTACAAATATGAATTTAAAAGTGTTATTAATGACTGAAAATGCCTAGAAAATGTCTAATAAAACCAAGGTATCTTTCAACAATGATAGATTAATTGGATTTAATACAGTAGAATTGGAAAAGTCAGTGTAACTAATTGCCCTTACAGGCTATGAATGCCTCTAAGTGTGATGTATAATACTGCACTTCAGTATTTTAGTTAAGGGTCTTGTTATTAAATTACCTTGAAACATCAATGTTCGAGGTTATACAGCTCATTTACTATTTATCTGTGTTCTTAAATACAAGGTCACCTTTTCTTTAAACACTTAGTTTTAATATTTTGCATGTGCCTAGGGCTAATGATATCAACCTTAAAATAATGCAATGGTGTTACCTAATGGAATAATAGCAATCAATCCCTATGAATATCTGGAGAAATTAAAAATATGCTGCAAAATTGATTGATTGCCTAAACTACACCTTATCATCCAGCAGCTGGTAAGCATAATTTAACTACATGCTGAGTGCTACCTATCATTTATTTCTGATTTCCAATTTAATAGCCTCAGAAGAATCATTGTTCATTTGTTTGCAAAATGTCATTGACACACACAGGAGCCCTTATAGTGGAATACAGAGTCCATTTGTCTTCTAACAGCAGTGTAACTTTCACAAAGAGATACTATATTATCTGTCATCTTTCTCAAGAGTATCTTTCTCTCAAGAGCACTTCTAATACTGAAGAACCATGTGTCTATTGCACATATATATGGACATGTGTAATTCTTTCTACAACAGATCATTTTGGATCAACATCAAGCATTTATAGTAGGGTTTTGGAAATATCTTATTGTTTCCAGAAGTGAACACAAAAGGGTCAAAAAGCAGAGAGGAAGAAAGTATATTTAAGCTTTCCAAAATATTTTATCTTACAGGTGAGACCTCTAATAGAAGCAGTATTAATGATAGTAATGGTTTTCATGCTGTTGGAGGTAAATAAAATAATTACAATTAACAATACTATTATTGTTATTATTATTGAATGCCTACTATGTGCCAGACACAGGTACTCCACAGTTTTATTCTCATCTCCATGCCTTACAAAAACTATACAAGGAGAGTTGAAATCCAAATGTGTCTACATTGGACTCTCTTCTATGTACAGAATGTTAGTCAGTTGCATTGCCTGTGTTTAAAACCAAATTCTGCTTTGGCTTTGTGATATTCTCAATTGTCTTATCAATTAGCAGGAAATTAAATTCAAACAAAAAAGAGATTAACTTGCTCTTCAATTTCTAGTGTGTAATTACAACAAGCAGACATTTTTAATAGTAACCAGAGACACTGAAACATCATGATTGCAGTTTTACCCTGATAATACTGGTACTAATAATTTGAATTTTATTTGGTAAATATTAATAAGAGATTATTTAAATTTTTTGAAATTAAAAAGAAAATAAAATCTAGTTTCTTCTTTCCAAAAATCTATCTTGAAAATTATTTTTTAATTCCTAAAAAACTCATATTCTTTGAAGCATTCTGGCAAAATTAAAGTTAACTTCTATGGGAAGTGGAAGCTGTCATCCTTATCTGGCAGAAGTGGTCAGCAAAATAATAAAATTACACATCTTCTAAAAATCAACCCATTCCTTTAAAAGATGGCAGTTAAAAAGAGCCCAACACTCCTCCTGCTCTCTTTCACTTTCTCTCTCTCTTGTTTCCTCTCTCACCATGTGACCTCTGTAATTTCTGGCTTCCCCTAACCTTCTACTATGATTGGAAGTAGTCAGAGGTCCTCACCTGAAGAAGATGCTGGCACTATGCCTTTTGTGTAAGTTAAAGAACCATGAGACAAATAAACCTTTTCTTTATAAATTACCCAGCCTTGGATATTTCTTTATAGCAACACAAACTAACTAACACAGAAAATTGGCACCAAAGAGTGAGGCATTGCTTTAAAGATACGTGAAAATGTGGAAGTGGCTTTGGAACTGGGTTATGGGCAGAAGTTGGAAGAGCTTGAAAGTAACAGAAGACAGAAAGGATGAGGGAAAATTTGAAACTTTGTAGAGACTGACTGAATGGTTGTGTCAAAAAACCTGGTAGAAATACAGGTAGTAAACGCCATACTCATGAGGTCTCTGATGAAAATGAGAAACGTAGAAAATGGGAGAACAGGTCACCATTTTTACATAGCAGCATAGAACCTAGCTGTGTTGCAGCCATGCCCTAGGGCATTTTGGAAGAGTGATGACCTAGGGTATCCAGAAAAAAAAAAAAAATTCTAAGCATCAGAGTGTACAGGAAGAGATGTTGCTGTTTTCAACAGCTTACAATCATATCTGGTAACAAAAGAATGTCCTAAAGGTGGAATTTATAACTAAAAGGAAAACAGCATAAAAATTGGAAAAATATGAGAAGCATTTAAGTTTTGGGCCAGGAACAAAATGCAATAGCAAGGATATTACATTCCTCCAAATTTCAATTTAAAATTTAGTCCCCAGTGTTGGAGGTGGAACTTATTGGGTGGTGTTTGGGTCATGTGAGTGAATCCCACATGAATGGCTTGTTGCAGTCCTTCCTGTACTGAGTGACGGCTGGTTGTTAAAAAGAGGCTGGCAGCTCTGCTTGGTCTTTCTCACTTCATCTCTCTCTTGCTTTCCCTCTTTCCTTGTGATTTGTGTACATGTTGGCTCTTCTTCCCCTTCCACCAAAAGTGAAAGCAGCCAGATATCATCATAAGTGGATGCTGGTCCTGTGCTTCTTTTACAACCTGTAAAACTGTGAACCCAATAAACTTCCATTCTTTATAAATTACCTAGCCTCAAGTATTCATTTATAGGAATACAAATGGAGTAAAACAGCTTGGAAACTAGATAATCAATATTGCTAAAAATCTCCACCCCTCCAAAAAGAAGTAAAACATTTCAAATGAGGAGGATCCAAGATGGCTGAATAGGAACAGCTCTGGATTGCAGTTCCCAGCAAAAACACAGAGGGTGAGAGATCACCACATTTCCAAATGAATTTTTACTGCCCACAGCCCAGCAGATTCCTGGGCAGAAAAGCATCACAAGTCTCCAACGTGGCTGTTTCAGCTGGTGCAGCGGGTCTCCTCACAAAAACACACACAAATCCAGGTGCCGTTTCAACTGGAGACTGGAATGCCTGAGAGACAGAGTCGCCCATTCAACTGAAAAAAAGGGACTGAAACAGGGAGCCAGGTTGTCTGGCTTAGCTGGTCCCACCCCCACAAAGACCAGCAATCTGAAATGCTCTTGATTGAGAGTTTCACAGCAAGCACAGCTGGACCCAGGACAGTCCAGCTCTGTGGGGGAAAGGGCGTCCATCATTACTGAGGCAGTCCACTACTACTGAGGCAATCCACAATTACTGAAGTAGTCCACCATTACCGAGGCAGTACATCACTACCAAGGCAGTCCACCCTTACCAAGGCAGTCCACCATTACAGAGACAGTCCACCATTACTGAGGCAGACTGTCATTACTGAGGCAGTTTTAACTATATTCCTATAAACAAAACTACAAGGAAGTTCACACAGCAGCTGGGCAGATTCCACAGCAGCTGGGCAGAGCCCACAGCACCTCAGCAATGCCTCTGCCAGCAGGCTGTGACTAGGCTACCTCCTAGCTGGGCAGGGCACCTCTGAATAAAGGCAGCAGAATGACAGAAACTTATAATAAAGCCCCACCTTCCCAGGACAGAGCACCTGGAGAAAAAACGTGGTTATGATTTCCACTGCAGCAGACTTAAGCCTACCTGCCCAGCAGCTCTGAACAGAACAATAGAGCTCACAGCTCAGCACTTGAGCTCCTATACAGGACAGACTGTCTCCTCACTCCTCAAGCAGCTCCCTGACCCCTGTTTAACCAAAGAGACACCTCATAAGGAGAGTTCAGGCTGACATCTGGCAGGTATCCTTCTGGGACAAAGATAACAGAAGAAGAATCTGGCAGCCACCCTTACTGTTCTGCAGCTGCTGCAGGTGATCTCTAGGCAAGCAGGGTCTGGAGTGGACCTCCAGCAGTCCTACAGCAGGGTGGCCTGACTGCTAGAAGGAAAATTAAGAAACAGAAATAAATAACTTCATCAGCAACAAAAGGACATCCACTCAGAGACCCCATCTGAAAGTCACCAACCACAAAGACCACAGGTAGATAAATCCACAAATATGGGAAGAAACCAGCACTGAAAGAATGAAAATACCCACAGCCAGAACACCTCTCCTCCTCCAAGGAATCACAACTCCTCAACAGCGAGGGAACAAGGTTGCATGGAGAATGAGTCTGATGAGTTGATAGAAACAGGCTTCAGAAAGTGGGTAATAACAAACTTCTCTAAGCTAAAATATCATGTTCTAACCCAATGCAAAGAAACTAAGAACCTTGAAAAATGGTTTGATGAAATGCTAACAAAAATAAACAACTTAGAGAGGAATATAAATGAACTGATGAAGCTGAAAAACACAACACAAGAACTTTGCAAAGCACACACAAGTTTCAATAGCTGAATCAACCAAGCAGATGAAAGGATATTAGAGATTAAAGATCAACTCAATGAAATAAAATGAGAAGGGAAGATTAGAGAAAAATGGTTTGTAGGATGTGTCATGTTATTTTCCTTGTTAAAATACTAAAATACCTTAAATAAATGCCCACATGAGAAGCAAGGAAAGATCTAAAATCGACACCCTATCATCAAAATTGAAAGAGCTAGAGGAGCAAGATGAAAAAAAAAACTCAAAACCTAGCAGAAGACAAGAAATAACTAAGATCAGAGCAGAACTGAAGGAGATAGAGACACAAAAAAACCCTTAAAAAATCAACAAATCCAGGAGCTGTTTTTTTTGAAAAGATCAACAAAATAGACAGAACACTAGCCAGAATAATAAAAAAGAAAAGAAAGAAGAATCAAATAGATGCAATAAAAAAAACGATAAAGAGGATATCGCCACAGATTCACAGAAATACAAACCACCATCAGAGATTACTACAAACAACTCTATGTGCATAAACCATTAAACCTGGAAAAAATGGATAAATTCCTGGACACTTACCCCCTTCCAAGCCTAAACCAGGAAGAAGTCAAAACCTTGAATAGACAAATAAAAACGGCTGAAGTTGAGGCAGCAATTAATAGCTTGCCAAGCAAAAAAAACCTAGGTCCTGAAGGGTTCACAGCCATGTTCTACCAGACATACAAAAAGGAGCAGGTACCACTCCTTCTGAAACTATTCCGAACAATCCAAAAAGAGGGAATCCTCCCCAAATCTTTTATGAGACCAACATTATCCTGATACCAAAACCTGGCAGAGACTTAGCAAGAGAAGAAAACTTCAGGCCAATATCCATGATGAACATAGGCACAAAAATCTTCAATAAAATACTGGCAAGCCGATTGCAACAGCACATCAAAAAGCTTATCCATCATGATCAAGTAGGCTTCATCCCAGGGATGCAAGCCTGGTTTAACATAGGCAAGTCTGTAAACATAATTCACCACATAAACAGAACCAAAGACAAAAACCACGATTATCACAATAGATGCAGAGAAGGCCTTTGACAAAATTCAACAGCCCTTTATGCTAAAAACTCTCAATAAACTAGTTATCGACAGAACGTATCTCAAAATAATAAAAGCTATTTACGACAAACCCACAGCCAGTATAGTACTGAATGGCCAAAAACTGGAAGCATTTTCTTTGAAATGTAGCAATAGACAAAGATGCCCTCTCTCCCCACTCCTATTCAATATAGAATTGTAAGTTCAAGTCAGAGTAATCAGGCAAGAAAAAGAAATAAAGGGTATTCACTTAGGAAAGAAGAAAATCAAATTGTCTCTATTTGCAGATAACATGATTGTATATTTAGAAGACCCCATTGTCTCAGCCCAAAATCTCTTTAAACTGATAAGCAACTTTAGCAAAGTCTCAGGATACAAAATCAATGTGTAAAAATCACAAGCATTCCTATACACCAATAACAGAATTAAAGAGAGCCAAAACAAGAACAAACTGCCATTCACAATTGCTACTAAGAAAATAAAATACCTAGGAATACAACCAACAAAGATGTAAAGGAACTCTTCAAGGAGAACTACAAACCACTGCTCAATGAAATAAGAGAGGACAAAAACAGATGGAGAAACATTCTATGCTCGTGGTTAGGAAGAATTCAGTACCATGAAATGGCAATACTGCCCAAAGTAATTTGAAGATTCAACACTATCCCCATCAAGCTACCATTGGTCTTCTTCACAGAACTGGTAAAAACCACCTTAAACTTCATATGGAACCAAAAGAGAGCCTGCATAGCCAAGTCAATTCTAGGCAAAAAGAACAAAGCTGGAGGCATCATGCTACCGGACTTCAAACTATACTACAAGGCTACAGTAATCAAAACAGCATGGTACTGGTACCAAAACAGAGATGTAGACCAATGGAACACAGCAGGGCCCCTGAAGGCAATGCCACACATGTACAACCATCTGATCTTTGACAAACCTCACAAAAACAAGCAATGGGGAAAGGATTCCCTGTTTAATAAATGGTGTTGGGAGAACTGGTTAGCCATGTGCAGAAAGCAGAAACTGGACCTCTTCCTGACACCTTACACTAAAATTAGCTCCAGATTGATTAAAGACTTAAATGTAAGACCTAACACCATAAAAACCTTAGAAGAAAACCTAGTCAAAACCATTCAGAACATAGGCATAGGCAAGGACTTCATGACTAAAACACCAAAAGCATTGGCAACAAAAGACAAAATAGGCAAGTAAGATCTAGTTAAACTCCAGAGCTTCTGCACAGCAAAACAATCATTAGAGTGAACTGGCAACCAACAGAAAGTGAAAAAAATTTCTGCATTCTACCAATCTGACAAAGGACTTATATCCAAAATCTACAAAAAACTAAAACAGATTAAGAAGAAAAATACAAACAAACCCATTCAAAAGTGGGCAAAGGATATGAACAGACATTTTTCAAAAGAAGACATATATGAGGCCAACAAACATATGAAAAAATGCTTATCATCACCGGTCATTAGAGTAATGCAAATCAAAACTACATTGAGGTACCATCTCATGCCAGTTAGAATGGTGATCATTAAAAAATCTAGAAACAACAGATGCTGGAAAGGATGTGGAGAAATAGGAACATTTTTACACTGTTGGTGGGAGTGTAAATTAGTTCAACCATCGTGGAATACAGTGTGGCAATTCCTCAAGGACCTAGAAATAGAAATACCATTTGATCCAGTAATCCCATTACTGGGTATATATCCAAAAGATTATAAATCATACTATTGTAAGGACGCATGCACATGCATGTTCATTGCAGCACTATTTACAGTAGCAAAGACTTGGAACCAACCCAAATGCCCATTGATGATAGACTGGACAAGAAAAATGTGGCAAATATACACCATGGAATACTATGCAGCCATTAAAAAACAATGAGTTTGTGTCCTTTGTAGGGACATGGATGAACCTGGAAACCATTATTCTCAGCAAATTGGCACAGGAACAGAGAATCAAGCACCACATGTTCTCACTCACAGTCAGGTGTTGAACAATGAGAACACATGGTCAAAGGAAGGGGAGCATCACACACTGAGGTCTATGGGGGGTACTAGGAGTACTAGGAGAGGGATAGTCTGGGATAGGGAATAGGGGAGGGATAACATGGGGAAAATGCCTGATACAGGTGATGGGGATGGAGGCAGCAAACCACTTTGCCATGTATTTACCTATGCAACAATCCTGCATGTTCTTTACTTGTACCCAAAAACATAAAATGCAATAATATGTATATATAATATATATAAATATAAATATATATATAAACACAAAATTAAAAGATAATTTCAATTTTTAAAATAAAATTTAATGTGGAATATACTTGAAAAAAAATCGAATAATAAAAGAGGAGTCAGCAAATTATATTGGTGAAAGGCCAGATTATAAATACTTTAGATTGTGGTCTTTGTCCCAATTACTCAAATCTGCCATTGCAGCATGAAAGCAGCCAGTCAATACATGCACCCAAGGATGTGGCTTTTTTTCCAAAAAGTAGGCAGCAGGCCAGATATTCATATATTATATTTTCACTTACATGATATTTGAGGTATATTGTAAATCCTTTGCAATTCTTTCCTTGACCTATGGATTAATTCGAATTGTATTATTTAAATTCTAAATGTTTTAAAGTTTTCCTAGGCATCTTAGTGATTCTAAGAACATAGTCTATACGATTTTAAATATTTCAAATTTATTCAGACTAGTTTTATGTCCTAACGTGTATTATATACTGCTGAAAATGCTATACAATTTAAAAATGTATATTTTTCTGTTATTGCCTGTAATGTCCTATAAATATTCACCAGGTCAAGGTGATTGAAAGTGTTATTCAGATCATACTACCTATTACTGGCATCTTTTTCTTTCTTTTTTTTTTTTTTAACAATTTCTGATTGTTAGGTATAATGGGCAAATTTTCTTTCTCCATTTTATTGTTATTTTTGCTTCATGCATTTTGAATCTCTGTTATTAGATGCACCCACAATTTTTATAGCAATAGCTTCCTAATTAATTGACCCTTTTATCATTATGAAATGTTCTTCTATGGCTCTGATAATGCTCTTTATCTTGAAACATATTTTATCTCACATTAACATAGCCATTCCAGCATTTTTATGCTTGCTGTTGCAAGTCTGTAGCTTGACTTCACTTATAAAGGATATTTTTATTGCATCTAAAAGTCTCAGTTGACAGGTTTGTTTATTTTCTCTTTAAAGATGTTGTTTCATGCCATATGCTACCATTGTTTCTGAAGAAAAGTTTGTAGTCATTTAAAACTTGATTTGTTGTTCCTCTCTTTTTAATGTCTTTTTTGCTGGCTGCTTTCAAGATTATGTTATCTTTTATTTTTAGCTGTTTGACTATGATGTGCCCATTCTTATTTTCTTCATATTTTCATTCTTATTCTTTTCATATCCTGTTTGGACTTTACTGAGCTGATTCTTCTTGAATCTGGGATATTATATTTTTCAATAAAATGGGGACATGCGCATCCATTATATCTTCAAATTACACGTGTAACACCTTTTGACATTCTGAGGCTCGCTAAGGCTCTATTCATATTTTAAAATACCTTTTCTATCTTTAAGGTTGCATAATTAGTGTTTATCTATATTTAAGTGTGTGGACTCTATTCTTTGTCATTTACATTCTGCTTTTATGCCCATGTAGTCAATTTTTTAATCTAAATATTTATTTTCAGTTTTAGAATTTTACTTTTATTGATTCCTATATTTCTGTTAAAATGTATCTTTTTATTCAATATCAGTGTTTTGTTTTTACCTCATTCATTATATTTAATTGCTTTCGTAAAATTCTTGTCTGCTCATTCTAATATCTGACTCATCTCAGTGTTGGTCCTATTAATTGTCTTTTCTTAAGACTATATTTTTATATTGCTTCAAATAATTTTTTGTTATAAACTAAACAATGAAATTTTGTTGAGGAGAATTTGAATTTTGTTGTATTTCTCTGAAAAATACTGATTTTTCTTATCTGACAACTAATTGGATTCCAATTTCAAGCCTGTAATCCCAGCACTTTGGGAGGCCGAGACGGGTGGATCACGAGGTCGAGAGATCGAGACCATCCTGGTCAACATGGTGAAACACCGTCTCTACTCAAAATACAACAACAACAAAAAAAATTAGCTGGGCATGGTGGCGCGTGCCTGTAATCCCAGCTACTCAGGAGGCTGAGGCAGGAGAATTGCCTGAACCCAGGAGGCGGAGGTTGCGGTGAGCCGAGATCGCGCCATTGCACTCCAGCCTGGGTAACAAGAGCGAAACTCCGTCTCAAAAAAAAAAAAAAAAAAACCTCTTGCTTGAGAAAGCTCAAACTTGATTTCTTTCTTTACCTTCATCTGGGCTCCTTTGAGTCTGCCCAGCTCATGCATGGTTTGGGGCTCATGCAGAGATTTAATAGAGTCTGAACACAGAATTTGTATTTCTCTGCTAGCTTTTGCTTTTGTGGGGTTCCTTGTTTTCTGGTTTCAAAGGCTGTATTTGCCAAAAATTTGTTATTATTTTTTTTCAGCTCAGAAAGACAGTGTGTTTTCTTGAGGCTTTCTATTATGCTAAGTAATTAAAAATGAGAAATTTACCCTGTGCTAACTTTTCTTCATTGTTGATCCCCACACAGACTTTCCGTGTAATTTACTCTCTGGCATATTCAGGTTATTGTTGTTTGTTTATTTGTTTTTGTTGTTTTGTTTTGTATTTTTTCCAGAACATATCATTATTATCTCTAGGAAGTTCCTGTTCATTAGGTCTCAGTCATTTTAAACGAAGTATATAGATGCCTAATTTATTTTTTAAGTGTGAATACCAAACTGTACATTTACCTCACTATGTTTCATTTGGTATGCTACATCCTCAATTATTATAACTGTTTTTCAACACATAATGTTTAGGATTTATCAACAAAATGCCTGAATTATATTGAATGAATCAGATGATTTCAGAAATTCCTTTTAACCTCCACTGTATTATCTTTCTTTTCCAGTTGTATTTTAATACAGGCAATAGCCTTTAATTTTAATAATTGCTACAGTTAGTCAAAAAAAATAAGTTATTTAGACCTATGACATATCAATTCAGAGCCCCTTTTAGGTTGTCACTAATTCTTGCCACCTTATTTAAGCATTGCTACAAAATACATAGGCATCCATCTGTCTTTCTCTTTCCTTCTAGGTTTTACACACACATACACATTCATATTAAATTCATATTTACTCATATTTCAGTCTCATACTTACATCCTTTTATATAGTATCATCTTTGCCTGACAGGAACTCCCCTCTCTGGGTCTTAATCTAGCTGATGACTCTAAAATGGAACCATAGCAGCTCTGTTCTCATAAGGGAGTATTGATGAAATCACTCTTCAGAACACCTCATGAGATCACAGTAAAGCTGATCTGAAATACCTCTGCCTGCTTTCTTCCTCTGCTCTTTCCCACTTTCATTACAATCTTCAGATCTTTCCTAGGAGACTTTTAGAATTTATCCCTTGTACAATAACCTTCTTTTCAGGGGTTGCTTCTGAGAAGCCCACACTAAATTAGCACTCTTAGTTCCTCTCAGTATTTTTTTAAGGAGAGATTTGCTTTTCCTTCCTCTTTTCAATTAGGAAAGTTAAGAATAACTATGGAAAATACTGCAGATGAACCCAGCAAAACTCTCAGCCTCTACTCCATCTTGCTGTACACTGAAGATTCAAAAGTAAAAGAATATATTGCCTAGTATACCATTCACAAAAAGAAAAACACTATATGATTACTTAAAGTATCTAAAGTAGTCAAGTTTATAGAAACAGAAAATAGAATGAGTGTTACCAGGTACTGGGGAAAGAAGGAAGAGGAGAGTATTTAATAGACATAGGATCTCAGTTTTATAAGATAAAAAAGTACTGGAAATCTGTTTCACAACAATTTAAATATATTTAAAAATCACAGAACTATACACTTAAAAATAATTCAATAGCTTTTAAAATAGTAAGAGTAAATTTATATGCACAAACATATAAAAATTTCTATGTAAATAAACTTCATGTACAATGGGTTTTTTTTAATGTTTTGCTCAGTGATGAAACATCAAAATCCTAAAAATTGCCAAGACATAATAGGTCCTCAATAAACAAATTTTGAATAATAAATATATTCTTAGACAAAAAAAAACCCAGACTACAAAGGAATATATACACTCTAATTTGTGTATTTTTCTATGTGTTTGTGTATGTGTGTTTATAATGCACATGCACAAATTCTATTCTGTTATTCAGAATACAGTAGGTTATTTTGCTGTAATAAACAACCCCTAAATAAGATAATATGTGTTATTTCTCAAAAAAATGGTAAAAGAAAAAAATCTGATCCCATTTTCTAGAAATTTTTGAAGTTCAGTGTTCACAAATGACTTAGGTTATACTAAGCAAATATAATACACGGTAATTAGAAGAAAAAAATAGTAATCTAACCTAATTGTAGGTGGCTCTTTTGATAAGCATTATGGAGAGGTATTGAATTATTTTGCAAGAATTATAACAGGGATTCTGTTGTACTTTTGACTTTTCCATTTTCCCTCTTCTTTATGGTCCCACAACACAAATAATAGGAAAAGGATTTTGTCTGAAATAATCACATGATGGTTGGATGCTTTCTTATGTCCATATTGTACTTGGTTATGTATCATGAAAACTTAATTCTCTGGTCTTCCATGAATTTCTGTCATGCTTTCTGGTAGATCCCTACCTACAAAAGTGGTGTCAGTGGTTTCAGTTGTATGCCAATAAAAACACTGACCAAAAAGGCAACTTGAAACAAAAGAAATTAGTGATTGATTATCAAGCAATGAAGAAACTTGAATTATTATTCTTACCCAATAGTTTGAAGACAACTAAGGTTCATTTAACATTAGAAGATGGCACTATTCACTAGTTTAATGAAATTAACAATTTTTAATTTCATTAAACCTGTGAGCACACAGAATTAGGTTATTTAAATAAAAGCTTTGGCAAATTGAATGGCTGTTGTAACTGATGACCAGGAGAAACACAATGATTTCAAAAACCTAAGAGAGGCAGGCCGCTTCTAGACTACATTGAATATACAACCCCGAGAAGTAGGATTCTATCTTTTATTTGGATTATTGGCTGAGACTTTGGGGGAGGTCTATTGTAAATGAAACTCAAGTACCTCAATTTTTTTAAAAAGTCCAAATATTAATGACATAAAATTTTTAGGGTAAATTTATAATGAAGAACACACACAAACTACCCTTAATCTTGTATCCACAGAAGCTACATAAGACTTCACATAGTCATTAAGAATTACATTTGTGAGAGTATTGCATTCTTGAAAAAAACCATGATGAATGTCCAGTATAGGTCACAGGTATAGGTGGAAGACATTGCTGTTGAAATGACTCCCATGAGGATCCTCTGGTCCAGGGATGATGCCAAATAGTAGCACTTAGCTGTCAATGCAAGGATAGATGCTGGTACTAAAATAGCAAGGCCAGAGAGGTAATCAGAATTACTTTACGTATGGATACATTTGCTGGTTCCTGAAATCAACCTAAATAAGAAGCTTACAAAAGTCCCATTTTTCAGCATATGTGAAAAAATATATAGTTCTAATGAACAAACCCCAACTTAAACCATCAAAATAGAGAACTGGAGACTCTAAGTCAGTTTAGATGCAGGGGCACTTGAATGAAGAGGACAGTGGGAGCTGTTGAGAAACAAGCCCTAACATCTAAAAGCTTTCTATAAGCTTTCTTTCACAAAAGAACTTGTTGCAATTAACCAATGCAACTTTGTACTAAAGAAAGGGGAATATGTGGACTTTTCAGGATTAATTGACATAGGCTACATGTATTAGTAATTCTACATTTATAACTACATGTATTAGTTCTCTATTGCTACTATAACAAATTACAGAAGTTTACAGCGCTAAACTGTAAACCAGGAGTCTAAAATGAACTTTACAATGTAAAATAAAGATATTGGTATGACTACATTCTTTTCTGGAGTTGTTAGGGGATAATCTATGTCCTTGCTTTGTTCAGCTTCTAGAAGATGCTTGCATTTCTTGGTTCCTTCCCTGTTCCATCTTCAAAGCCAGCAATGACTAGTAGAGTCTTCCTCCTATTACATCACTTTGACACAATCATCTACCTTCCTTTCCCACTTATAAGGACCTTTGTAATTATATTCAGCCCACCTGGATAATGCAGAATAATTTTCCCATTTCAAAGTCATTTATTAGCAACTCTCATTCCATCTGAAATATTACCTCTTAATATATTCACAAGTTTTGGAGAGTAGAACATGGGTACTTTGAGAGGAGGCATTTATTCTATATACCACAGTCTCTAACCATGTGTAGCTACACAGGATTTTATGGTGATTTCGCAGTGGAAGTTGAAATGTATGAGAGTCAAATAGTAAGTGGAATTTGGTCTGAGATGTTCTCAGAGTGATCTTAGCAGCTGGCAATATTATCACATTGCTTCTCTAACCCATCAAGCCAAGTTTACTTAGAAAAAAAAAGACATGTGAAAGCTTCTGAAACTATACTTCTATACCAGTATGATGAAGCAAAAGCAATGATTCATTTCTAGAAAAACTGCAAAGATTTGGGCCACCATCAAAAACTTGAATTATGCATAGTCGAAAATGCCTATTATATCCTGCATTAAACTTACTCCTTGACCTATAGAAGGAAAGGGCCTTGCAGGCACTGTTCCAAATTCAGTCTCTTTACTGAAGCAAATTAACAAATTTTTAGCTTAATTAAATACATACATCCACACATAAACACATATATCTTAATTACATTTTTATATGTTATAATCAGCACAAATTACAGTGGTATATAAAAAGTACACATATTTTTTCTCTCCCTTTCTTCTTATTTGTCACTTTTTCTCTCCCTTTCTTCTTATATTGTTCATATATCTTTGTTCTCTTATAGTTACCACTTAAATTATAATTCTTAAATCTAAAGCAGAAACCTTCCTGACAATTCTCAGTATGCTGAATATACTAAGTAGATTTAGCTCTCTATGCCAACTAAAAGATAAAGACTGACCTTACTCAGTTACCTCTCTTCCACCACTGGCTCTAGAGACTCTTAGAGGTGATGGTGGGGAGAAAATTGTCACTTTTAGTTACATATTTTAACCATTTCATAGGTAGAAGAAACTAGTTGACATTGCAGTTTGGACTACTGAGATTAACAACTCATAATTAATGTGAGCATTTTCCTTAGAACTTGTATTAAAATGATCCCAGGGCCAGGGCACAGTGGCTTATGCCTGTAATCCCAGCACTTTGGGAGGCCAAGGTGGGTGGATCATGAGGTGAAGAGATCAAGACCATCCTGGCCAACATGGTGAAACTTTATCTCTGTTAAGAATACAAAAATTAGCTGGGTGTGGTGGCCTGCACCTGTACTCCTAGCTACTCAGGAGGCTGAGGCAGGAGAATTACTTGAACCTGGGAAGCAGAGCTTATGGTGATCGCGCCTCTAGCCTGGTGACAGAGCAAGACTTTGTCTCAAAAAAAAAAAAAAAGCAATCCCAGCAATGAAACTGTGAACATGTATTAAAACAATCTCAGCAAGGAAACTAGAAACAAATTTCATGGTTTGCTTAAGCATGTTTTACCTGTATTCATAAAAGTTGAAATAATCATAAAATTGTAGGGCAATCTACAGCTTGATACAAACTGTTTAATATAATCACAATTATATTAAACAATGCAATATTAAACATTGCATTGATAATTAGTCATTATCAATGCAACTCTTATGGTCTCATTTAAGCAGAGACTTGGTGGCTAAGAGAAATCAGATTGTTATAATAATATGTAATATATTTCTGGTGCTAAAATAAAGCAATGGGAATGATTAGGTTTCTTGTTTCACAAACATCAGCTGCTAGAGAATGTTTACCAAAAAAAAGTTTTTCTTTGAATCCTGAAGTTTTAGAACAAATAGACCCCCAGGATGGCAGAATAAGATTGTTACAGATAAAATCTCTGTTAGTCTTCAGAGATTCCTTCGTAAAACTTTTGAATGTCTAAGATTAATATTCTATTATTTCTCACTTTACATGTTTTTCTTTTCCCATGAGCTTCCTTACAGATGGTAGTATAATTGAGATGTAACCTTTAAAAAAAGTTTAATTTCATAGAGGCTTAATTATGAGAATCATGATGTAATTCACAGTAATTACAAACAGCTGGAAGTGGACCACAGTCTAACATTACAGCACCCACCCACCTTGAGGCAACCACTTCAACTGCATCAAGAAGTCCTTAAAACAATCTAAGTTTGCAAAGGCAGGCTTAAACTTTGCAAACTGATTTTGATGGCACTAAGAATTACAATCATATTTCTTTAAATAAAGTATACGAAACTAGTAACATAATAACTTTGGTATTGTTCACTATACTTTCCTCAGGCATGAAATCAACTTTTGGTAATATAAGTTGTATAGCCTAGAAGCACATATTATGCTGTCAAAGAGGATTAAGATAGATGAGAACTCATCCTGCCGCCTAAGGTCCACCTTCATCACTTATATTTGCCAGAGGGATAAAATGTGAAGTTATTACCTAAGCCTATTCCAATTTTTATATTGTTTGTTGGAACTGTCCCCTCACCCCCATTGCACTATTGAGCCCCAAGCACTAGACCGGGGAACTGCAGTTTTCAACCTGCCAGAAAAAGCTATAAAGGACTTGTAGTCTTCAACTCAATGTGGAACACAGAAAATTTCAAGAAGCAATTTGTGTTTCAACACAAGTTAAAACAAGAATTGAAAGCAAGTTTGGAAGAGTGAGAATATTAAAAAAAAAATATATACAGCCACAGATGAGGTAGGAGACTTTGTTTGGCAATATCTGGAGAATATATTTATGCACCACACCTAAGTATATATACACTTCACGTCTTTTGTTTTATTGACACCAATAGTCTGAGACTCTCCTTCCCCCTCCATTTCCTGTCACTACCAGGTCACAGTCAAATAGTACCTTCCTCACTATAAAAAAAACAAAACTTGAACCTTAGATAATAGTACAGTTTCTCCCAAGGAATTCTTTGGCCAGGCTAAGAATGGAGAAATATACTTCTCAGTTGGGACTTGGATGAGACATTTAACCTCCTAAGCCTCTCATCCTTTATTTGAGTAGATAATAGTTACCTAAGAATTAACACAATGTTTACCATCTACCTAGCACAGTGGCTGGTACATAATGAGCATTCCATCCATGGTAACTATTCTTATCATCCATATATATAGTTTTATGAAAACAATGGTATTGAGGTATGTCTTTAGTAATCTGCACTTAATTATCACTCTCCACTCACAGGAGCTGCCCTCCAGTGTTCCATCCTAAATGAATAAGCTAAATTTTAACGTTATATCACAAAAGAAAAAACTTACAAAAAGATTAATTCTCTAACTAAATAGTATCACACATACTTCATCTATTCCAGAAATCCTTCTTCAGGTGTTAAGATAATCCAAAGCTGTGCTATTTTTCTTCTGGGGGCATCATACTCCACAGCGGTTTGGTTATTTAGGCCGGTGAGAACATATTTCTGGAGCATATGAATTGCTTTTTCTGGCACTACGTATTAGGAAAGGGCGAAAGTCTAGGCCCAGTGTTAGCACTAAGTTTAGAAAGAGAGAAGGAAGGAGTTCAGATCAGAGAGCCTCAGGAACTGGAACATATTATTGACCATTCTTTGGTCAATATAGGAACTCCTATGTTTTAAAATTCTCCATTCAGTGCTTCAGAAGAAGCAGCTTTGAGAAGAGGGAGTACCCATAAGTTAAAATGCACCAATAATGGAGATTTGGAGGGAGATGCATGGAAGAGTAAATGCCTTGGGAAAATTATTGTTTTCGTACAGCTTCATCGACAACATAGAACTCCAGGACTTATGAGGATTCCTGATGTTACACGTGGTCACCTGAACAAGGTAGAGCCTGATGCAGTGAAAGAACAGGGATTACCTTCTCAAAGATGTGTTGGAGACATGGGGAAAGAAACAGAATTCTCACTGCTGCAGCAGGTGTCCCTCTACTCATTTCCCCCAAATGGGGCACTATCAGCTAGTTTCTCTAAACACAGTGTCAACCTTTGGTGTCTCTGAAGGTTTATTGTAGTTGCTGTTTCCTCTTGCAGGTTTTAATTCCCAGAATCCATATATTTCTTTTACTTTTATAGTTTCCTCACTATTTTGATGGAAGGAGCCAACAACTCATACTAGTTTTCCCTCTTGATAGCACACTGCTAAATATACATCTGACAAATGTGTAGAACTCGAAGAGATATTTGTAGTTGATTATCTGCAGCTTGAAAAGCCCAAGTACAAATAATTTTATATATGTACATTTATATATAAATGTGAAACATAGACTTTTTTTCTAAAGTCCTGGATTTTATTTTTGACTTTTTAATTAACTCTTCTGATTCTGCCAATGGAAGAAATTAAACTATCAGTTTATGTCTCCTCCCAACAAAACTCAGACATTCTGGAAAACAACATCAGAAATAAAGGTTGAGTTAATAAGGAAAAAGAACGAACAAAGGAAGGCAAGCAGGAAGGTTGGTTCCTCCATGAGTAAACAAAGACTCTAAAGCAAGAGAGATAAACTTACTAAATAATGTCATTACCATCTTAGAGACATCAGACTCTGATCTTGACTAAATGATCTGCCCAAGAAGGGATTCAAATATTCCTTGGAGGCTAAAGTTAAGGACTTGGGTCTTATAAAGTTAAGAACTATAACTGAGATCCCTTCATCTTACAGGATCCCTGAAATATTTGATTGCTCTGCACAAGGGAAGCATTAAGATATTCCAGAATAATTAGGCAATTTTAATCAACTCTGTCACTGAATGCAACTTCACAAGCTGGACACATTAAGAACAAAACTTTTTAGGTTTACTAGAGAAGCATAAGATAATAAATTAGAAGCCTGAGTGAGACTGGGTTGTCTGGAATCCAGAGGAGGAAAGCCAGCCCTACTCTCAGAGCTGCTTTTGCTTTAAGGTCATTTTCCTTTCTAGAAAATGAGGTGAGGCTGAGCAGCAGATTTTGAAGCCTTAGAGGATTAAGGGAACAAAAATCTTAGTAATGCTTCCTAGTATCCAGCAAGAAGGGATCTGCTAAGTCACCCCACCATTTTGGATGGATACTGAAAAGGTTATACAAGGTAAACTGAAGTTAAAATGTCCCTATGTAACCTGTTTCGAAGTCATCTGGATGGACCAGTAAACCTTTAAAATTAAAATTAGGGTTGGGCAGAGTGGCTCACACCTGTAATGCCCGCATTTGGGAGGCTGATGTGGGTGGATCACCTGAGGTTAGCAATTTGAGACCAGCCAGGCCAACAAAGTGAAACCCTGTCTCTACTAAAACTACAAAAATTAGCTAAGCATGGTGGCATGCATCTATAACCCCAGCTACTCAGGAGGCTGAAGTAGGAGAATCACTTGAACCAGGAAGGCGGGGGTTGCAGTGAGCTGAGACTGCAACATTGCACTCTAGCTGGGTGACAAGAATGAAACTCCATCTCAAAAATGTGCCTTAATTGATTAATTAAAATAAAGTTAGATTAAGAAGTAACTGAATTGCTAGTGTCCCTGTGTGTCAAGCACAATCTCTGAAGGAAGAGAATAATATCCTATCATTACATAATTACAGTGAGTAATTTTTCAAATAAGCAGGAGGATGGAGGCAAAAAATAGAGAGACACAAGAAATAGACACTGGAGTTACCTGCAAATAGAACATAAAGCAGCTATGCTTTTTAAATTCAGAAATAAAAATGATTGCCAGGCTTGAACATTTCTGCAGGGGATTTAAAATTATACAAAGTGATTGGATATCTTAGAAAAAAGAATCAAATAGAATTTCTGGAGTTAATGTATACTACTATTAATAGATATAAACAATCAAGAAAACGCAGCAACTTTAGGGGGGAAATGAAGAAATTAACTACAAAGAAGAACAGAGAGGCCAAAAAAAAAAGATTAGAAAATATAGGAGAGAAACATACAGGAGAAAGAGAAAAGTTATGATATGGATAATCTTAGAATCCTGGAAGAAAAATATGGCAATGGAATATTTTACGAAATTATGGGTGAAAAGTCTTGTTTCTCAAGTAAGTAAATGAAATCTACATCTATCATATCACAGAAAACTACAATAAAGAAAAGACAAAGACAAAAATATTTAAGAGCAATTAAAATATTTTAGTCTATTCAGGCTGCTATAACAAAATTCAATTAACTGGATAGATTATAAACAACAGAAACGTATTTCTCATGTTTCTTGAGTTTGAGAAGTCCCAGATTAAAGCATGGGCAATTTCAGTGTCTGATGAGATCCCATTTCTGGACTTGTAGATAGTGACTTCTCACTATAACCTAACATTATGGAAGAGGAAAACAAGCTTCCTTGGGCCTCTGTTATACCGACACTGATTGCATTTATGAGGGTTATTCATGACCCAACATCCTCCCGAAGGCCATACCCCTTAATACCATCATGTTAGAGACTAGACTTCAGCATAATAAATTTTAAAAGTGTGGACGCATTCAAACGATAGCATTAAGAATAAAGATTACTTTAAAAAAAGAGAGCCATTACATTTCTAGCTGAAATATCAAGAGCAAGGATGGAAGCTAAAGGTAATAAAATGATATCTTCAAAGAGCTGAAAGAAAATGATTGCAACCAGAACTATATCTGGAGAGGACACTTTTCAAGGATGAGAGTAAAATGAAGACATTTTGAAAATTTATTTTTAAATTGGCAAATTTACCATTATAGTCCAAAACATCACAAAATGTCAAAGATAGTTATTCAGCCAGAAAAACACACACACACACACACACACACACACACACACACACACGGGGAGAGAGAGAGAGAGAGAGAGAGAGAGACAGAGAGAGAGAATAGAGTAAAAATCATGTTTGGAATGGTTTGATGGAAGATAATGTGTTCTAAAGTCCTTACGTTTTCTAGGTAGAGGGTAAAATAATTGACTAGCTTACATCTGAAAAGCATGTGGTAATATCTTAACAGCTAAAGAAAAATAGGTGGTTTAACTTCAAAAATAACACAGTTAGAGAAAAAAGGACAAAAATTTCAAAAAAGAATACTAGAAAAAAGAAACAGAGCAGGCAGAACAAAAAGAAACATATTGTAAAGCCAAATTATAAAGTCTAGTATACCAAATTATATTTAATATAATAAATGAATGTTTCCGTTTTTTTGATTGACAGATTGCATTAAATTTTATAAGATGCTTACAGAGGAAATATTTAAATATTAATAATATAAACATAAATAATATAAATATTTAAATTAAATGCTAGGAAAGAATTTTTTTTTGTATAGAATGTAACAATCAAAGTTGACATAAATGTATTTATATGGGTAAAAGTCAAAATTAAGGCAAAAACATCAGAAATGAAGATGGTCACTTTATAATGATAGTTTCATTCACCAAGACTAGATAAACATTTCAATTTTTAATGTCTAATAATTGACCTTGAATATTAAAAAAGAAAATATTAAGAAATAAAATGATAATTGAAAAAAATCATAATTAGAGTGGAAGCTCTTAATATTCCTCTCTAGTAAATCACAAAGGAATTGGGGAAAAACTGAATATTCAAACATGAGAAAGAAACAATTGCAGAATATAGCTGCCTTGCAAGCACACACAAAACCATTTCCTAAAATTGACTGTATACCGGGCTATAAAGCCTATTCTCAAAAAATTTCAAAGTGTTAAAATATACTGTTTATTTTCTGACCATACTGAACTGATGCTAGTAATCAGTAACAACAACAACAAAAAAAACCTAGACAATTCCTAAATACTTGAAAATTGCAGAAAATGAAAATACTACATATGAAAAGTAGTACATTAAACATATAACTTTACATATATATATTTAGAAAGACCGAGAAATAGTGAAACATCGCATAAAATTAAAAAAAATAATATAGAAAACCAACAGAAAAGTAATATGAAGTTATTAATAATATTATTGAAAAATTAATGAAATTAAAAACAAACATATCTTAAGGCCTCAAAGCCAAAGTAACTTATTTGAAAAACAAGGAAAAAAGCCAAATGTAAACTTGACAGACAAGGAAAAGAGTGAACAAACATTCAAGCATCCAGTACTGGACTTGGGAAAGCCATCAGTATAGATTCTTTAGTCATTAAAAAGCTAATAAGGAAATTACAAACAACATTATAACTAAATTTGTTTCATATATAACTAAAATGCATATTTATTAAGCACATATATATTAAACACATCCCTAAAAAATTATAACTTACTGAAACTTACAAAACAGATATAGAAAACCAGAAATGTCATTTACAAAAGACACTGGATCTATAATTTAAATCCTTCTATGGAGACTATGTCTCCGATATATTTAACTAAACATTTAAGAAAAATAATAGGATGAAAATCATTTTATATACTTTATGAAGCTTGAGTAAAAATAAAATAGAAATGCGAAAAGTTGAAAAAAGACTAAAGCCCAAACTTAATCCCAATATAAATATTCTAAACAAATTATTTGCAAATTCAGAATTTATAATATAGATATAATAATAGAAAAGATGATAATACATGACAGCCAAATTCAGGTCTATTTCAGGAATTTGAGATTGCTTCAATACTGCATTTTCCTTCATAAACAGGTTTTTAAAATTGATGTGATTATTTCAATACATGTAGAAATATTTGATGAAATCCAAATCTTAGCAAACTAGAATAGAAGAAACCTTTCTTAATCTGGTGTATGTCCATAAAAATAAAACCCTATAGAAAATAAAATTAATTAATATATTCATCACCTTACATAGTTATCTTCTTGTGGTGACAACATTTAAAATCTATCTTATTAGACATTTTAAAATATACAATATATTAGTATTAATTAACTATATAGCCTCTGATATGATTTGGCTTTGTGTCCCCATCCAAATCTTATTTTGCAGCTCTCATAATGCCCATGTGTTGTGGGAGATGACTGAATCATGGGTGTGAGTCTTTGCCCTGCTGTTCTCGTGATAGTGAATGGGTCTCATGAGATCTGATGGTTTTGAAAATGGGAGTTTTTTTAACAAGCTCTTTCTTTGCCTGCTGCCATCCACATAAGATGTGACTTGCTCCTCCTTGGCTTCTGCCATGATTTTGAGGTTTCCCCAACCACATGGAACTGTTAAGTCCAATTAAACCTCTTTCCTTTGTAAATTGTCCAATCTCAGGGATGTCCTTAGCAGCAGCATGAAAATGGATTAATACTGTCTCCAATATGCAATACACTATTATGAACTGCATGTTATTAACTGTATTATCATTAACTTATTCCCAGTAACTGAAAGTTTGTACCCTTTGACCAACAGCTCTTCCTTCCTCACCCTCAGTCCCTCGTAACCACCATTCTACTCTCCACATTTATGATTCCACATATAAGTGAGACCATGTAGTATTTGTCTTTCTGTATCTGGCTTATTCCACTTGCATCATGCCCTCAGTTTCATTCATGTTGTCAGAAATGACAGGGTTTTTTTCTTTTAGAATGCCAAATAAGATTCCATTGAGTATACACATCAAATTTTCTTTATTCATCTATTCTTAGGTCACATCTATATGTTGGTTATTACATAATACTGTAATTGATATGGGAGTACAGATAACTCTTTGATATACTGACTTCGTTGTTTTTTTTTTTTTTTTTTTTTTTTTTTTTTGGATAGTATCCCCAGAGGTGAGATTGCTGGATCATACAGTAGTTCTATTTTTAATTCTTTGAGGAAACTCTGTACCATTTTTCATAATGATGGTAGTAATTTATATTCCTGCCAAAAGTGCACTAGAGTTTCCTTTTTTCTACATCCTCACAACACTGATTATCTTGTCCTTTTAATAATAGCCATCATAAAAGGTGTAAGGTAATATCTCATAATTTTTATTTGTATTTACCTGATGATTACTGCTGTTGGGCAGTTTTTTGTCATATATCTTTTGGCCATTTATATGCCTTGTTCTGAGAAATGTATATTCAGACTCTTTGCTCATTTATTTATTAGGTTATTTATTTTCTTGCTATTGAGTTGTTTGAGTTTCTAAAATATTTTGAATAGTAGCCCCTTGCACACAATGGAGAAAAAACTGGGTTTTCAATGCATGGTATTGGGAAACTGGATATCCATGTGAAAAGTATAAAATCGGATTTTTATCACACCCCATATACAAAAATAAACTCAAAATGAATTATAAACTTAAATCTAAGACCTGAAAACTGGAAAACTTCTAGAAGAAAACAGAAAGAAAGCTTCTTAACATAAGTATTGGCAAAGAATTTATGAATATTATCCCCAGAACAAGAAAACAAAAGCAAATAAATATAGACAAATGGGATTGCATCAGGCTTAAACGCTGCACTGCAAAGGACACAACCAACAGAATGAAGAGACAACTATTGGATGGAAGACAGTATTTGCAAGCAAAACATAGTTTTTGAAGGGCTTACATCCAGAACATATGAAGAGCTTCTACAAATTCATTAGAAAAACACAATTGAAAAATGCAACAACCATATAAACAAATTAACCAAACAAGGAAGAGTAGAAGATGAAAACAGAAAGTCTCCAAACCTTAGTTAGTTCCCTAAGATGTTTCTTTCCCCAGATCTTCCATTCATGCTTCCTGCAAGAAGCAGTAGAAAGTTTTTTAATTTTAATATATTGAAAAAAACTAAAAATACAGTTTATTCTAAAGAGCAAAACAAAATGTTAATTTTAAGTGAAAATATTCATCAAAATATCATTACTTTCACAGGCCAGTTCTAGTACTAGCTGCTGTGCCAACTAATCTGAAAATACAAGTGTTATCTCCCTATTATGCACTTATAAGAAATGAAAACTCCAAGCCGAATTCCTAGATTATAGAAACAATAAGTCCTTTGATTTTAGGCTGTGATGTAGCACAGTTTTTGTCAGTTACATTGAACATTTCAAAAGATAAAGTAAAAATGTATGATCAAAGTGTGAACTCTGATTTGTATTTGAGAACTTTTTTTTTTTTAATGTTGAAATACACTTCATCTTTAAGCATAATATATTTTAAGAACTAGGACTTTCATTGGAAAACTTAAGACCCAATATATTTTCAAACAGCATTGTGGCTCCTTAGATTCTCTAAAACAGCAAAACAACAACAAAAAATTCTTGGGTGACGATTATTATTAAATTGTAAAAAATACCTGATACTAAAGAATGATTTTAAAATTCACACATTTTACAAAATTTTAGCAAAAATGCTTAAAGAGCAGAAATTCCAATTCTGGCTTTGCACCATTATGGACAGATAAGAAAAACATAAAAATCTTAGTGTAATAACTTCTCATAAAAACATCCAACCCGTGATAGTTATACATTGATAGGACTGACCAAATCTCTGACATCTGATACTTTATGGCTTTGTTATTGTGTTCTGTCATTTAAAAAGGCAAAAACTCTTTAGACTTTGACTATTAAAATGTTGAAACCACATCTATGGAGACATGAAATTGATTTTGTTATATCAGAATTCCAGATCTAGTATTTATCAAAATTTTATATAGTTTCTCAAAATATAGTATCTGTAGGAGATCAGGACAGCAAACTTATCTGCGAGATAACTACTGGAATTACTCCTTTTACAATCTTAAGTCAGGTAATCTCAACATCTCTCCTGTTCTTAGTGTCATAGATATAAAATGATTTAGCAAAGCAACTCTGCTTTTCCCCCATGTATAACTAACTTCAACTCTTATCCGCTGCATTTTATCAAAGACCCATCCCATAACAAGCAGACTTCCCTATGTGTCCTAAATTCTCCCTGAATTTTCTATTTTCTTTTCATTCCACATCACTGGCTTTTTCTTTTTTTGAAGTATGCTTTTTTGTTCAGTGTTTTTCCACCAGGAAATCCTATGCTGTTCCCTCATCTCTTTTCTTTCTATACAATAAGACACTTAATTCACTCCTATGATTTCATTAATATCTAAACTTTCATTACTCTCAAAAACATAACCTCAGCCTAAGGAACTCCCATGAACATCAGATGGTTCTATACAACTACCTAAATTCTATTATAAACATGTTCCTTACACTCAACTTTTATCTTCTCCCATATTTCTGTCCCACCTCATCTGTAATTCCCACCTCATTCAACGGCACTACAATATGCTATTACCACTTACTAACAGCAAAATTCACATTGGATGTTACTCTTATTTCTTTTTATTCCCTTAGCATCAACTCCATTCAATTAATCACCAAGTTCTGTCGGTACCACGCCTGAAATCTGTCAAATCTGCCCATTTCTCTTATTGGCCTCTACCCTTTTCTAGACTCATGTGGACTACTAAAAGCTCCCCCTATGTTTTTGCCTTCCTCTAATCCATTCTCTACAATGAACTAAAGCAACCTCTCTAAAACCCAAGGATGATCACATCTAACCTTCAATACTATCCACAATTCCTATAATCAAATTCAAGTATCATTGCATCACTTGTCAGCTATGTTTCTCTCTCTTTTTTTTATTTTTTTTGAGACAGAGTTTCGCTCTTGTTACCCAGGCTGGAGTGCAATGGCAAGTTCTCGGCTTACCGCAACCTCCGCCTCCTGAGTTCAGGCAATTCTCCTGCCTCAGCCTCCTGAGTAGCTGGGATTACAGGCACGCACCACCATGCCCAGCTGATTTTTTTGGTATTTTTTTAGTAGAGACGGGGTTTCACCATGTTGACCAGGATGGTCTCGATCTCTTGACCTCGTGATCCACCCGCCTCGGCCTCCCAAAGTGCTGGGATTACAGGCGTGAGCCACCGGTCAGCTATGTTTCTCATCACTCTCATTCCCCACTCCTCCTCCTAGGATTTTGTCCAAGTAAATTTATTTTAGTGTTTTAAGCATATTAACCTTATTACTAGTTTTTGCAAATGCTGTTAATTTTATCAGAAACTTTAACTCACATCCCCTATCCTTTTAACGTAACCCCCACTTTTTTTCTGTTCTTGATTTAGTTCTCCCTCACTGGTAGGCATTTTTTAACCATTAAGCCTGGGTTAAGCAACTTTCATACATGTTCTCATAGCACCTTTTAATCTCCCTACATTGCGTTTACCATACAGTAACATAATTTGCAGTAACCATATCTGCCTTTTCACTTCTAGATGTCCAGTGTTTCCCACAGATTCAGACACTTGTGATATTTAATTAGCACATTCATGGGGTCAAAACTTAAGCAAGAATTATCTGTGTAATAAAGAGTGGTGTAAAACCACTTTATTTTTTCTAAAACACTTCTTAAAAATATGTTTCTCCATTAAAATCTCTCTTACCTTCAATAAAGAAGCATTGATTCAATTTTTCCCCCTTTTTTTAATTGGAGGTGTTGAATAAAGGATAGGCATACAGATGTTAACAAATTCTAAGAATGGCTAGCAGCAATATCGTGAAATTCTGTATGCTTCTATTAACATTAATTGGAAACATTGCTCTGCTGGATAAGCTATTATCTACCCTAGCCCTCATTGTCTCATTTTGAATGCTTATCTTTATCCAATGTCTAGAGCTAAAATCTTCTCTATTGCTGTCTCCTTTAGAGGGTGATTTATTTGAAAGCTCAGTTGCAACCACAATTTCTTCCCAAATTATCCTATTTCTTTCATTATTTTTTTCTATTATCTTGAGAATCCAAAAACAGGTAAAATGATGATACACCAAAGTCACTGTAACTTTTAGAAATATAGGGTGACATCATTAAATCTTTTGAAGATTATTTTGAGAATGTGTCCCTATCTCTCCAATTCACTCCAAATGATGCTTGATTGATGAAGTTTGGTAGTGAGAATTTGTCAATGAAGTCTCATGTAAATATACATGTAAATATTTAGGATATGTCACTTGAAACTTTCCAGAAGTCTCCAAGTTTATTTTCCAAGTTATTTTCTGTCATTAGTATCACTGTATAAAATGAACCACAATTGGCTATAGGACTCAATGACAATTACATCAAAACTAATATATTCAGAGCATACCAGGTCAGTCAGTTTTGGTTAAAAAGAGCTAAAACATTCAATGATTAAGGAAGTCAAATATGTAATACTCTAAGAATTTCAATCAGTTTAGTAAAGTGTTTGAAAATGAATACTTTTCAGTGCATATGAGGAATCAGCAATTTCCTTGGGCCTATACTTTTATTCTTCCTTAGTAGTTTCTATTCTGAAAATTCATTTTTGCCTGCTATATTATTCTTTCTTTATTCAATACATTAAGAGCATATTCTCAGCTTCCAGTCTCTGAACCCATTAATGTTTTTAAAAATGTTTTTGGCCTTTCCTAAAACTCAATAATGCATTAACATTATCTTTTATTCACATAAGTATTTACTAAATGTAATTTTTAGTATATTGCCTTATACCAATGACCACACAGTTTAATTGTCCTGCTTCACAGTTTAATTGGCCTACTTCAATTTGGGAATTGAAATAATGGGTGGAAATTCCATAGTTCTCACCCTTGAAAACCAATGTGAAACCCATATACTAATATTATAAAATGAAAATATAACAGGCTGTATTTTAAAGACCACTGAAACATTGATCTGTTTAGCTTATCAGATTTCATCCTGAGATTTTTATTGCCTATATTCAATATTGAATCTCTAGCCCATCAAACTAGATATTATAAATCTAATTAAACATTGTAAATTAGTTTGGATCTGACAATAATCAAATTTCCCAAAGCTATTTACATATCAAAATCATTTGGGACACAATATATTTTCCTGGTTTTAAATCCAAAACATTTTGAGTTAATGCATTGGAGATATGTTCAGTAATTCATATTTTGAAAATGCTTTTATAAAAATATATATTGCTGTTTTTGTTTTAGTAACTTTTATATAAACAGTATTAAACTGTGCAAATTACTAAATCTAAGTCTTTAACACACACATAATCAAAATATAAATGAATGTATATGCAGTACATTTACCAACATCATAATGATTACCTCTGGGGAGATAAGGAAAATGACAAGATTGGGATAGTGGATTTATTAATACTAATTGCAATATTGTCTTGCTTTTAAAAGAAAAATTTAAAACATGGCAAAATGTTAACATTTGTCCAATTTTGATTGTGGGCATACATGTTTCTTTCTGGGCATACATTATTATCTTTCTTTTACATATTAACAATACTTCATGTTTAAAAAAAAATCTGTCACCTGGTAATTCAGATCACTATTCAGGTTTGAGAAATATTTTAATAATTACTTGGCAATGAAATTTATCATACAAACTGGGACATTGTTGAGAATTAAAGAGAGTGCTATTAATAATTTGCCAGATAAGAGGTAAATAGAATGTATGGTCACCCTAGGATCATACTATTTTAAGTTCTATTTAATGCATGCATTTCTTAACAAGAAAATTTATCTTCTATCACTTCCCCTAATCTTCTTATTTATAAGTTATCACAGATAGAGGTTATTGATCTAATTTGTCCAATTTATTATCCATTTTTTCACTAAAGCACTTTAGGATATATATAATTTTCAAGAGGCATATAATAAATAATGGAAATATAGAAAACTAAGATCTCTCCCTAAGATGCAATAAAATGTAGTTAATTTACAACATTTATCAAACACACAATATTTCAAAGGATGGGTGATGTTAGGTTAAAAACAAATCAAAATACAGTCTTTGACCCCATAAAATATTTAGTTTGATCCTTCAGGTAAAATACATAAGACCAGAAATGGAGATTCTAGAACTTCATAAGAATAGAATAAAATGTAATTACTATTTAAAGACCAAATACTAATGGATAGTAAATTTAAATATAGTGACTAATGTGATCATCACCAGTTGCCAAGTCCAAGAGCTCAGTTTCTCTTTTCTTGATGAGTCTTTGCTATCTCCACAAGTTCTGCCTGGACTCTTGCTTCTCCAGTTTATGGATTATCTCACCAGCCCATAGGAATGATCTCTGTTTTGCACAATTTTATACAGGAAACTAGGTTTGATCTGCTTCGACTGGAAGGTTCTATATAGCTAATATGAAAAAGCTATAGACTCCCAAACATACTTAATGAAGAAAAGTAATGTGTTGGCTCAGGAAGTGAATAATCCAGATATAGCTGGACCTAGGGCTCAGATGATATGATCAGGGCCCACTATACTATCTTATGTGCTTAGTTCTTTTTTTGTCCTGGCTTCACTCTCAAGCCATCTTCCCTCCTAGCCACTACATTACTGCCAGAAAGCCACAGGCTGTTATCCTGGTGATTGACATCCAAAAAAAAAGTGATAGACTGTTTCCCAGGCCTTTCAAACAAAAATCTTGGAATTGCAATTAAAATTTTATCTATCATTTTTCATCATTTTGGCTAAGATCAAGTGTAAAATTTTACTGTGACTAGCCTGACTTGAGTCAAGTGCATTGCTCAGAATCAGCTATGGCTGAGAATAGAATGTATAGATCTGTAGATTGGTTTACTCTAAATTCTGTATTCCATCAAATCGTATCATACAATGCGGACAGGCTGTTAGAACAAGTAAGCGTTTCTCAAAAGCCACAGCTCTATGAAAGGAGAATGAATACTAGAAGGGTAAAATGGGAAAAAAGAAATAATAGAAAGAGGAAGAAAGGGAGGGAAGAAGGAAAGCAAAAGGAAAAAGAAGGGTGGGGAAGGAGGAAAGACAAAACAGTAGTTTACTGAGACAGTGAGTAAGAACCAGCTTTCAAAGGAAAGAAGAAAATACCAAGTATTTCTCTACAAGGCTTGATAATTTTCAATTGCAAATTCTACCATCATGACAATTTCAAGATACCAAAGAGAAGTCTCTATGTAAAGGCTGGAGAAGAGACGTGTGGTAGTCTAGCACTGCATATGTGTCTTTGCTTTTCAGATTATTGATGTCTATGGTGTCTGAGTATATTCATACTCAGATTACTTAGATATAAATGTATATACATACTCAGATACAATAGTCATCAATAACCTCAAAATCAAAGATAATGGTACATTGTAGTAAATAATTAGGTAGTGATAGATTTTCAATATGTATTAACCGTTATTAATACATTTATTTGTAAGTTTATGTTTGTTTGTTTGTTTGTTTGTTTGTTTGTTTGTTTGTTTGTTTGTTTTGAGATGGAATTTCGCTCTTGTTACCCAGGCTGGAGTGCAATGGCGCGATCTCGGCTCACCACAACCCCTGCCTCCTGGGTACAGGCAACTCTCTTGCCCCAGCCTCCTGAGTAGCTGGGATTACAGGCACACACCACCGTGCCCAGCTAATTTTTTGTGTTTTTAGTAGAGACAGGGTTTCACCATGTTGACCAGGATGGTCTCCATCTCTTGACCTCGTGATCCGCCCGCCTTGGCCTCCCAAAGTGCTGGGATTACAAGCTTGAGCCACCGTGCCCGGCCGTTAATTTTTATATGTAAGCTTATATGTTAATTTTAATGATGGTTATGTTTAGCATGTACCTCACAAAATTCCTGAAATTTTAGAAATTGTATCTTCCATGGTGGTACAGCTTGGCTCTAGCACATGACTGATAAAACGTCTTTTTCAATGTCTTTAAAAAAATGTCACATACAGCAAACTATGCTTATGCAGTCAACTTTACTAAAGGTTTTGTGAAGCAAAATAAATTTTTTTATTAAAAACAAACAAAAACAAGTCAACCATTATAAATCGCTATACTTAGACATTCTTCATCCCTTACACTACTGCAGCTTTCAGAATTTTTTAGTACCCATTTGACCTCAGGAAGCACCTTCTAGTATTCTCAGAGATTCCCTTTTCTGGTTATATCTTCAAAAATGTGCTTCCACCATCTCTGTCCATTGTACTCTCAACAATTCTTCTTATCTTTTTATTTTTTAAAAAAGTATTTAACTCCTATAACCAAACACAACTGCAAGCCTGTAATTATATTTGTAAGCCAAATGTGGTGTTTATAAACCTATAGACTCTGGATCACCTGCTTAAACAATCAGAATTTAACACTGATTGTTCAATTCTACAGCAGATCTAATTAGATTATTTGGGGAAAGTGTCTAGATGCCACCCTGTTTATTTAACACTTCAGGTGTTTCTAATAGATATGAAAATGTGACACCATTAATATTAGCCTCAACCGAACTAAACAGGTATCCGTTTCAGAGATAATCCCTTTCCATGAGTGTGTATAGTTTTTAAATATGTAATGTGTGCTGTAATGCATTCTACCCTGGGTCTAAATGACCACCTGAGTAGCCTATGTGTCCTTAAAGACTCAGTCTACAAGATTACTCTTAGAAGCCGCCCTTGACCCTCGCCTCTCAAGACTTCCCTTGCCAATTTTTTTGTTCTCTCCATTTTAATTCAAGTTTATCTTCCTTTCCTAGGTGTTATCCACTCAACCCATTACCTAAATACTTTATTAATTGTGTTTCTATTTCTTACTACAGTTAAATCTCCTTGAAATTCAAGACTGCCTCTTATGCATCTGTGAATCTTCTTTGTTTAGCATAATGCTCGACAAATAGTATCTATTTCACAATCCTCATTTAATGATAAACCAAATGAAGAGAGAGTGAGGAGAGGAATGACAGGGAAAAGTAGAAAAGTAGGAAAAACTGGGGAAAGAAAATAGTAAAATAACAATGTTTGTTTTAAATTTTCATCTGGGTTTGAATTATTGTTTCATTGAATAATATATTACTTTGCTGTCAGAAAATTTGGATTTCTAAGAACAAAGACTCATAACTTATATTAAACTTGAGATTTCTATGATTCCAGTTGTCCATCTAAATTTCAGGCTTTAGCATTGCTTGTAACTTATAAATTTAACAATGCCTACTCAACAAAGTCACTTTTCACTTTTAAATAATATAATGGAAACTATTTTGTGTGGAAAATGCACAATGAAGTGCCAGGGGATGGAAATAAAGAATTGAATCCAAGCTGACTGAGATTATACACAGCCTACGTGGGTCAAATAATAGAACCCTGCTCCTACTCTTTTGTAGATATACACATTATTTCTTTAAAACAAAAAATAATGCTATTTCCCTAGTTTTAAAAAGCCTACCCCTTGTCAGTGTGTGTTGGAGTTCCTAGGTGCTGTCTCCAAGTATTTTTAGAAACTGATGAGTTCCATACTAAAAAGATATCCATTACATGTGTGAGTTCTCTTAAACAATTTTAATCCCCATGTCTGCATTTATACTTACAATTGAGTTGCCTACAGGTAATTCGACTTTAGATGGCACAGGCAAATTAATATGAGACAGAGTCCAACTTAACATGCAAATACTATATCTTACACCAAACCCAAGTGAAGGCCAAATGATATGAGAAAGGGCTACATAAACAAATGTTTTCTACTTATTCAAATAGAAAACTATGGTAGAAAAGGTGAAGCCATCAAGGGCAACCAGCAGCTGAGTGATGTTAAAATCAAAGGAATTGCAATATAGCAATCAAAATCAGAGCCACAATGGGAATTGCAATTTAGTTTCAACAAATAATTTTATCTGTCATATTAAATTCATGCTGATTTGAATTTTATTGGTTTTATATATATGCTTATATTGCATGTGTAAATTCTATTTTACTTTTAATGTAAGGGTGCAAAGCGCACAGAGTTTATCCCTTTTTTATTTTAAATACATAATGGTATAATAAAATTATGCAATAAGACTGAACAATAAGAATACATTTTTCTTAACAAAGAAATACTGTATGAAGACAGAGTATAGTGTTGGCATATCACCTTCTTTATTCAGAAGGACAAATACCAAACTTTATTATGTTACATGTGATTTTGAGGAGGACTTATTGACTACGAAGTACTCTCCTTTATATCTCTGATGTTCATTTATCTGCTTAGCTTTATTTGCCACATTGCATTATAAGTATTTATAGGAAGCACTCAATGTTTAAGAGAGTGACCGCTGTAAGACTGCCTAGGTTCAAATCTTATTTGTGCCACTCATTAACTGTGACAGAGGTTTTTCAGAAGTTCACCAATTCATTTCGTCTTGAAAGCACATAGAAGAACTACATTTCCCAGATTTCTTTATGCTAAGTTGGAACTACATGACTGATTTAGTCTATGGATATGAGAAAAGCAGTGTTCATCATTTCCAGGGATGTTCAGAATTCCCATGATCAATTTCCTTACCATCCCTAACCCTCCAGGATGACCTTAAAAGCTAGGTATTTGCAATGTCATGGTTAAAGTTTTGTAGCTACAATGTGGACGCAACCTTGATCTGAATGAACTCTTGAATGAGGAATTCTCAAACCATATAAGACTATGACTTGAGCAAGAAAAGACACAATAGACCCTCATTCTATGTTCTTATGATTTCTTTGATATAGACACATGACTTTACCTCTCCTGGTTAATAGAATAACTACAAAAACTTGGACAAGTTAATACCAATGTTCAGCACCAAAGTTTTCTTCCTCATCTGCGAAACTAAAGTATCTTACTCACAGATATGTATATGTTTTATAAGAGTGAGAACTGAATGAGTTAATTCAGGCAGACTTGCAAGAACAGTATCTGATGCTTAGTAAGCATTATTATGAGTCTTCTCCCTGCCCTCTCTTCTACTGTAGTTCACTGAAGCTGGTGTCTTTGTCTCGTTCACTTTTTTTTTTTTTTTGAGACAGAGTCTGGCTTTGCCGTCCAGGCTGGAGTTTAGTGGCTCAATCTTGGCTCACTGCAATCTATCTATCTCCTGGGTTCATGCAATTCTCCTCCCTTAGTATCCTGAGTAGCTGAGATTACAGGCACCCACCACCATGCCCAGCTAACTTTTGTATTTTTAGCAGAAACAGGGTTTCACCATGTTGGCCAGGCTGGTCTTGAACTCCTGACCTCAAGTGATCTGCCCACCTCAGCCTCCCAAAAGGCTGAGATTGCAGATGTGAGCCACCATATCTGGCCACATTCACTTTTATTTCCAACATTTTTATAGGTTTGGAACACAGCAGGTGTTGAATAAATGTTTATTTTATCAGTGAATCTAATACCTTCACACAACTGAAAATCATACCAAGTTCATCTCTAGACTCTGTTCAATTTACATTGATAATCTGGCTTCATAATAATTATTAAGAATTCATTGTAGCAGACATACAGGTGGCATTTTTTATAGTCTCTCCTCCTTTCTCCTCCTTTTTCTCCATTGTCCTTTTTCTCCATTGCTCTCTTCTCTTGAGCATTTGAAAAACTGATCTGTATTTCGTAAAAGTCAATAGAGTTGACTAAATTTAAATTAAATACCTTAATTTAATGCAGATTAGTGTAAACTATGTCTCCCTGTGTCAACTATAGTTTCATTCTCAAATTATAACATAAAAAATACAAAATTTAAATTTCATATATTCATAAGCTAAATAATTCTAATGAATCCCATTATTAATCAGTTGGTGTAGACAAAGATGAGCCTCTGAGAATTAACCTTTTCTTTGCCTCTTCCTCACAGGCTATTGCATGCTTAGCTGTCCTAAAGCAAGAATGAGATTCATCCAGCACATTATTATGCATAGATGAACCCTCCTGTCAGCTATTGTGGGGACTACTCTCTGGCTTATTTACATATTAGCACTTATACCAGGTGCTTAGGGACAAAATTCGCAGTTACTCTATTAGCATCTCTAGCAAATAACTTGATCAAGGAAAACACTAAATTGTTGGATAAATACATTAATTCATTTGTCTGTGGATTTCAAATATGCATATGACTATTTCAGTTTCCAAGGCAATTTGAATTGAGAATACCAGATGAATGATTTGAGTTGTAAGGTGAGGGAGATATTCAAATTAACAGGATTGCAAGATTTTGCTCCAGTGCTCAGCAAAGAATCACAAATACTGTAGCATGTTGTACAGGAAAGAATTGCCCAAGCAAGGAAGGGATAGAAAATCAAAACTGCAGGCTCTTAAACTGCTGAATATACCAATAAATGGACAAGTTTACTCAACTACATTCAAACATCTAGAAAGAGTACAGTTCTTGGAAGCATCTTCTAATAATCAATAACTCTATGTGCCTTGATAATAGAGGCAAGTGGACTGATGAATAAAAAGATTGAATAATTTCAACTTGCGCTTATAATGATGATCATAAAAGTACACAGAAAATATAACTCCCTATTCTGCCATAAATCTTATAAAGGTAAACTAATATCAAAAAATTAACAAAATAGAGAGGAAGAGTTGCTAAATTGTCAGATTTTGTTCAATTTTAAATGATCTCTTTATCTCTGCTTAAAATACCCTTTTGAACCAATTCAATTTTGTTATACTTATTTTAGAGCAATTTAAAGTTCACAGAAAAATTGATTGAAAAGTACTGATATTTCCTATATACCACCTGCCCCTACAGATGTATACCCTCCCCCATTAGCAGTATCTTTCACCAAAGTAATATATATTACAACTGATGAATCTATATTGACACATAATTATCACCCAAAGCCCATAGTTTACATGCATTGTCGGTTTGTACATTCTATGTGTTTGAATAAATATATAATAACATGTATTCATGAGAATAGTATCACACAGTATTTACACTGCCCTAAAAATCCTCTGGACTCTGCCTATTTATTTCCTGTCACTACCCCCAACCTCTGGCAACAAAGGATCTTTTTACTGGTTCCACAGTTTGGCCTTTTCTAGAACATCATATGTACTTTGAATCATATAGTACAAAGCCCTTTCAGATTTGCTTCTTTTGCTTAATATATGCATTTAGGTTTCCTCTATGTCTTCTCATTGCTTGATAGCTCACTTCATTTTAGTTCTGAACAATATCCTACTGTCTAGATGTATCGCCATTTATCTATACACCTACTAAAGGACATATTGGTTGCTCACAAGTTTTGACAATTACGAATGCAGCTGCTGTAAACATTTCTATGCAGGTTTTTGTGTGGTCATAAAATTTCAAGTTCTTTGGGTAGATACCAAGGATCACAATTACCGGAAAGTATGATAACAATATGTTGAGTTTCGTAAGAAACTACCAAATTGATCCAAAGTGGCTATATCATTTTTCATTCACACGGCAATGAATGAGAGTTCCTTTGGGTCTGCGTGTTCTCCCACATTTAGCATTGCAGTGTTCTAGATTATGATCATTTTAACAGATGTATAGGGGTATCTCATTTTTGTTTTAATTTACATTTACCTGATGACAAATTTTATAAACACCTTTTCAAATACTTATTTGTCCTCTGTATATCTTTTTTGGTGAGGTGTCTGCCAAAATCTTTGACTTAAGTTTTTGAACTGATTGTTTGTTTAGTTGTTGTTAAGTTTTAAGAATTATTTGTATATTCTGGATAACATTATTTGGTCAGATTATGTCTGCAAATATCTTCTTCCAGTCTGTGGCATATCTTTACATTGTCTTGACAATATCTTTTGCAAAACAGAAATGTGCAATTTGAATGAACTCCAGCTTATCAATTCTTTATGTGATAAATTGTGCCTTTGGTGTTGTAAATACAAAGTCATCACTATACACAAGGTTATACAGATTTTCTACTAAGTTATCTTCAAAGAGGTTTATTGTTTTACATTTTACATTTAGATGTCTGCTGCATCATGAGTTAACTTTATGAAAGGTGTAAGGTCTCCATCTAGATTATTTTATGCATGTGGATTTCCACTTGTTTCAGCACATTTATTGAAGAGGCTGTTTTTGTTCCATTACATTGCCTTTGTTCTTTTGTCAAAGATTAGTTGACTATATTTATGTGGGTCTATTTCTGAGCTCTCTTTTCTGTTCACTAATGTTCTTATCTATTCTTTTGTCAGTATCACACGATCTTGATTATTGTTGCTTTGTACTATGTCTTGAAACTCGGTAGTGTTAGTCCTCCTATTTAGTTCTTCTACTTCAATTTTGTGTTGGCTATTCTAGGTCTTTTGCCTCTTCTTATAGTGACCCATTAGAATCAGTCTGTTGATATCCACAAAATATGTTTCTGGGATTTTGACTGGGATTACATTGAATCTTCAGATCAAACTGGGAGAACTGACTTCTTAATATTGTCTTTCTACTCACAAAAATGGAATTTATCTCTACTTATTTAGTTCTTCTTTGATTTTTTTTTAAATTCAGAGTGTTATAGTTTTTGTGTCTGTATTTTTCTAGCTGTCTCTTCAACTATGGGGAAGTGGTTTGCCCTGTGATCTCATTTCTCATCTGGATCTAAGAAGAGTTGCTGATTTTTCAGTTTATTCAGCTTTTTACTTGTTAAGACAAAGTAGAGACTTCCAAGCTCCTAACGTGCCAGACCAGAAGACGGATTTTAATTCTAATTTTAAGTATCCTTATACAGTAACTTTAAAGTTCATTCGAAAAAATTCTTCAAAAATACAAATAAAATTACTTTTATTTTTTTATCTGGGAATACTCCACTAATATGCATCTATTTAATATAATACATTTATCAAAGAATTATTTGGATTATCAAAGATAATCTGTTCATTTTCTTTTCTTGCTGACAACAAATGTATTAGGATTCTCTAACGAGATAGACCTAATGGATTAGATGTATATATGAAGGGGAGTTTATTAAGGAGTACTGATTCACACAGTCACAAAGTGAAGTTCCACAATGGCTCTGCAAGCTGAAGAGCAAGGAAGCCAGTCCAAGTCCCAAAACCTCAAAAGTAGGGAAGCCCTCAGTACAGCCTTTGGTCTATGACCAAAGGACCGAAAACCCCTGGTAAACCACTGGTATAAGTCCAAGAATCCAAAAGCTGAAGAACTTGGAGTCTGATGTTTGAACGCAGGAAGCATCCGACACAAAAGAAAGATGAAAGCTGAAACACTCAGCCAGTCTCCTCATTCCACTTTCTCCTGCCTGCTTTACTCTAGCCACCCTGGCAGCTGATTCTCTCTCTCCCAGTCCACTGACTCAAATGTTAATCTCCTTTGGCAACACCCTTACAGACACTCAGAAACAATACTTCGCCTCCTTCAATCCAATCAAGTTGACACAACATTAACCATCACAACAAGGCTCTAGGTAGGAGTAGTGTAAAAAATAACTAGATGAATAGATAGATTTCAATCTTATAAACTTAGTCTGATCAAATAATAGTATCAAGTTACTATGGATAACTCAGTTACATTTTTTTTCTTTACCAAATGTTTGATCTTAGGGATTTTGTTTCCTTCTTTTCCCATATGGCATATGTAGTATATATCAAAAGTAGAAGCCTAAGTAGCTTCATGTGTTGGAAGCACATACACCAAATCCACATGAATGAGATTTTTACCATCTTCTGGCTCTTCTGATTTTCATGATAATACTTCTTGTCACCTGGGTGTGACATTGGCATCAAATACTGAAGTCTGAGGTTGGCTAAAAAGTGGGAAAAATCAGCTGAATCAGGACAAGTGGTTCCCTAACCTCCCAACACACCATGTCTATCTGCTTCATACCCACGTTCCCTCAACTCTAGCCAAATACTCACTCAATTCTTACTCATAGACAACTGAAGTTCTGGCTCTGATTTTCATTTTTTTTCCCAACCAAAATTGATTTTCCTTACAAATCTGAACAGCAGATTAATCTTCACTTCACTGTGGCTCCCTTTTGCTACCTACCATCTCAGCCTCTGCAACTGCCGCATCCTTTCTTGGAGGAGAGAGGAATCTCTGAGTCAGTACACACCACATGGAATCCAAAGAGTATTTAGGGGCACTACATCTGTCCTCTGTCTGACTGATGCATAATTGCCCCAGAATCTGCTAAGGGACTCTGAGAGCAGGTCTCTTGACAGATCTTCAAATGCAAAGTGCAAATTTGTCCAGAGCAGAAGCATTATGACAAAAATGTCTCAATGGATGTTTCCTTCTTTCTGTGCAATTCTTCTTTCCACAACTTTGAGAAGGGGCAAACAACACAAGTTCTCTTCTCCATCTTTCTTCTGGCTGAGGTTTCTTCTAAGTCTTGTTTTTTCTTCTGATGGTGACATATACCTACATTACTGTGAGACATTACAGCTCATTGTAGGTAAAATTACTTTCAACTCACTTTTGAAGAAAAGAAAACAAAATGCGATTTCAAAAAACGGTTTTCAAAACCTTAAACTTCTCATATCTTACAACTCATGAATTAAGTTTTTGAGACTTTACACTTGGTCCTGTTGTAATCTCTGTCTTTCTCTCTGTGTCTCTTTTCTTCTTTCTCACTTCTTTCAAATATCAGACTACATAGGCAAGCCCATTCCTAAATATTTAGGCAGAGTTAGATATTTTAAGAATAATAAAAAGGCAAGGTACCGTGACTCACACCTATAATCCCAGCACATTGGGAGGCTGAGGCAGGTGGTTCAAGAGATCAAAAGATTAAGACCATCCTGGTCAACATGGTGAAACCTCGTCTCTACTAAAAATGCAAAAAAAAAAAAAAAAAATTAGCTGGGCATGGTGGCATACACCTGTAGTCCCAGCTACTCAGGAGCCTGAGGCAGGAGAATTGCTTGAACCCAGGAGGCAGAGGTTGTGGTGAGCTGATATCGTGCCATTGTACTCCAGCCTGAGTAACAAGAGCAAAATTTCATCTCAAAAAAAAAAAAAAAGAAGAAGAACAATAAAATATTTTGTTTCACCAAACAACCTAATTCTCACCACAATGGGAAACTGAAATTTGTTAAAAGTAAATGAAATGCAATGCAGTTGAGATATATTACATATAAATGTGACATCCTATTGGAATAAAACACTACACACATTATCTCATTTGGTACTCATGCAAAATCTCCTTGTAGGTTGATGCTTTTCTTTCTTCTGTTTTTGCATATGGTGAAATTATAACAAATCTTGCATAAATTATAAAAATATTAAAATGATAGCACCATATCATATTTTGTGAGGTTTTCTGTGACATTACTTGAGTAATCTCAAGAGACATTAATAAACATAATAATTTATGAAATTAATATTTAACTAATGACACAAACAAGTCAGAACTCTCATAGCATTTCCACTTAGATGCTTGCTAGACATATTAGTATCTCATTCTTCCGGTTACACAGTAGACTTCTACAGCTTTGGAAGTTTGCAGACATGGGAAGGTGAAATTAAAACTAAATAATTTCTATCAAGATATTCAAGATATCTAGAGGAGATATAATTTTGCTATGAAGAGACATTTCCCTCCATTTCTAGAATGTTTGTTAACATAATGCAGAATTTTTAATACAAAGATAGAAAACATGAGATTCATTGTTTCCCCCCTCCCTTCTCCAACATCACCACTCCTCCAACACCTCAGGTAACAGTTTACTTTTTGGAAAGTAAGAAGTAGAAATAAGATGTCCCTTGAGAATGTGAAGATAATCAATGTGCAAAAATCACAAGCATTCCTATACACCAATAACAAACAAAAAGACCCAAATCATGAGCAAAATCCCATTCACAATTGCTACAAAGAGAATAAAATACTAGGAATACAACTAACAAAGTATGTAAAGGACCTCTTCAAGGAGAACTACAAACTACTGCTCAAGAAAATAAGAGAGGACATAAATGAATGGAAAAACATTCCATGCTTATGGTTAGGAACTATCAATATTATGAAAATGGCCATACTGCCCAAAGTAATTTATAGATTTTATGTTATCCCCATCAAGCTACCATTGACCTTCTTCACTGAACTGGAAGAAACCACCTTAAACCTCATATGGAACCAAAAAAGAGCTTGCATAGCAAAGACAACCCTGATGGAAAAAAAAAAAAAAAGCTGGAAGCATCATGCTACCTGATTTCAAACTATATTACAAGGCTACTTAAATCAAAACAGCATGCTACTGGTACCAAAACAGTGATATAGACAAATGGAACAGAACAGAGGCCTCGGAAGCAACACCACACACTTACAAACATCTGATCTTTGACAAACCTGACAAAAACAAGAAAAGGGGAAAGTACTCCCTATGTAATAAATGGTGTGGGAAAACCAGCTAGCCATATGCAGACAGCTGAAATTGGATCCCTTCCTTATACCTTATACAAAAATTAACTTGAGATCAATTAAATATTTAAATATGAGCCCTAACACCATAAAAACCCTAGAAGAAAACCTAGGCAATAACATTTAGGACATAGGCATAGACAAGGACTTCATGGCTAAAACACCAAAAGCAATGACAACAAAAGCCAAAAGAGACAAATGGTATCTAATTAAACTTATATGTTTCTGCACAGCAAAAGAACCTATCATTAGAGTGAAAGAGCAACCAAAAGAATGGGAAAAAAATTTTGCACACTACCCATCTGACATAGGGCTAATATCCAGAATCTACAAAGAACTTAAACAAATTTACAAGAAAAAAAAAATCAAAAAGTGGATGAAGGATATGAACAGACACTTTTCAAAAGAAGACATTTATGCAGTCAACAAATATATGAAGAAAAGTTCATCATCACTGGTCATTAGAGAAATGCAAATCAAAACCACATTGAGATACTATCTCATGCCAGTTAGAATGGCCATCATTAAAAAATCTGGAGACAACAGATGCTGGAGAGGATATGGAAAAATAGGAACATTTTACACTGTTGGTGGGAGTGTAAATTAGTTCAACCATCGTGGAATACAGTGTGGCGATTCCTCAAGGACCTAGAACTAGAAATACCATTTGACAGGCCGAGCGCGGTGGCTCAAGCCTGTAATCCCAGCACTTTGGGAGGCCGAGACAGGTGGATCACGAGGTCAAGAGATCGAGACCATCCTGATCAACATGGTGAAACCCCGTCTCTACTAAAAATACAAAAAATTAGCTGGGCACGGTGGCACGTGCCTGTAATCCCAGCTACTCAGGAGGCTGAGGCAGGAGAATTGCCTGAACCCAGGAGGCGGAGGTTGCGGTGAGCCGAGATCGCGCCATTGCACTCCAACCTGGGTAACAAGAGTGAAACTCCATCTCGGAAAAAAAAAAAAAAAAAAAAATACCATTTGACTCAGCAATCCATTACTGGGTATATACTTAAAGGATTATAAATCACTCTATTATAAAGACACATGCACATTTATGTTCATTGTGGCACAGTTTGCAGTAGCAAAGACTTGGAACCAACCCAAATGCCCATCAGGGATAGACTGGATAAAGAAAATGTGGCACATATACACCATGGAGTACTATGCAGCCATAAGAAAGGATGAATTCATGTCCTTTGTAGGGACATGGATGAATCTGGAAATCAACATTCTCAGCAAACTGACACCAGAACAGAAAACCAATGCGTGTTCTCACTTATAAGTGGGTGTTGAATAATGAGAACACATGGACACAGGAAGGGGAATATCACACACTAGGGCCTGTTGCAGGGGGATAGAGGATGGATGCCAGGGTTGGGGTAACTGGGGAGGGATAACATTAGGAGAAATACCTAATATAGATGATGGGAGGATGGATGCAGCAAACCACCATGGCATGTGTATACTTATGTAACAATCTTGCACAATCTGCAAATGTACCCCAGAACTTAAATCATAATAATAATAATAATAACAGGAAAAGAATGTGAAGGATACTAAGGCCCCATGTAGCACCAATATCTGTGATTCTACAATATCCCTAATGATGTTCAGCAAGATTATAGAGTGTGCTTAGAGCCATCAAAACAACAGATTAATCTACATGCAATTTGAAACTGATTTCTTTCACCTGATTTCAGAATTTATTAATAGCCATTGTATATAATAACTCTTAATCAAAATTTTCTATGAACTGGAGTATCTTACTGGCCAATCATTTTGGATAAACATAAGTCTACCTTGTTTTAAAAGATTTAAATATTCGAAATTGTGAAAAAAATATGATGTTTAATTTTTAAATATTTTATCAATATGTCCAGCATATCCTACATATGACCAATTGATCTATCCAAGCAGTAAAAATTAAACAATTCCACAAATAAAAACATTTTAAGCTACCATGGCCTCAAAACCAAACAAACTAGTAAATCTCATATACGTAGTCCATTTCCCTAAATCACAATAATATTATTTTTATAAAAAGAATAAATTCAACTATATGATACTCTAATGTCTAAAGAAATGATTTTTGTCTCACCTCTTCATTCAATAAAATTATTGAACACATCCTATGTCCTAAGATATTTATTATTAACTAAAACAAATTTATTCATTACTGTCATGGAGTTTATAGTCTAATGCAAGGCACAGACCAAAACAGGAAAAAAAAAAAAAAGTAAAAAAATCTCATTTAATAATAAACTATATGAAGAAAACAAAGCTAGTTGATAAAATAGAGAATGGTAGAGCAGTTGCCAGGGAGGTCAGGGATAAAGTGTCTAAGTTAAATTATGAAGTCAGCACAGGCTTCATTATGGAGGGAAGATTTGTGCTAAGACAACCAGAACATTTCAGGCTGGAGAAACAACCTTCTCAGGTAGAAATAAGCCTAACATGTTTTAACAATTTTTTAAAAAGGCAATGTGATTGAAGAACCACCGTTGGGGATGGGGGTGGAGGTGAGTTAGAATAAATGTGGTCAGTGAATTGGGCAACAGCCAAAACATGTAGACCCCATATGCTACGGTCAAGGAGATTAAATTTTACTATAAAAGTACTAAAATGCAATTGGAAATTTTTAAGCAGGGGATTCTCATAATCTACTTCGAGTTTTTAAAAATAGCTGCTACGCCAGCTGCGGTGGCTAACGCCTATAATCCCAGCAATTTGAGAGGCTGAGGCTATCAAATCACCTGAGGCCAGCAGTTTGGGACAGCCTGACCAACATGGAGAAACCCTATCACTACTAAAAATACGAAATTAGCCAGGCTTGGTGGTGCATGCTTGTAATGCCAGCTACTCAGGAGGCTGAGGCAGGAGAATCCCTTGAACCCAGGAGGCGGAGGTTGTGATGAGCCCAGGTCACACCATTGCATTCCAGCCTGGGCAAAAAGAGCAAAACTCTGTCTCAAATATATATATATCATGATATATATTATGATATATATAGCTGCTGCATGGAGAATGAATTGAGAGACAAATTCTGTTCATAAATTCTAAAATAATAATTGAGATAACAGAATTGCCTATCACTGGATTGTTGAAATATCTGATTCATGAGATGAGATCAGTACACAAGTGTATTTCTAAATCTAAATGATGCCTTAAAACTTATTCATTGAGGGTAATCTTCTGCCCTTGGATACAAATTTAGTCAGATTCCATAATCTCTGCTCCTTCTTAATCAACAGATATTTCTCTAGTTGCAAATACAATTCACCTATCACCAAAGTGCTTTAATCTTCATTCAAAATTAGAACTTTTCAGGATAAGAAAAAGTTGTGTGGACCATGGTGGACAGAAGGCAGGACTAGATTGAAGCTCCTACTCAGACTGAGAGAGCAGCACGTGGAGGCTTACATCATGAGTTATAGCTCCAGATCGACCATAAAAACAAACCCAGAATCCTGAGAGAACCCACAGACCCTCCAAAGGAAATGGACTCTCCTGCAAGGATCCAGGAGACTCCCCAAATACTGTGAGTGCCCCAAATGTGGAAGCGGAAAAGGGAGATCCTCCTCTCCCTAACACACACCCCCACTGGGGAAACTGAAGGTCTGTTTGCAGGAGAAGTTTCTGACCTTACCTGGAGCTGATTCAATCTACAGAGCCAAGTGAAATACAAGGGTAGAAGAAGCAGCAGGAAAGGCCCTGGGAGCTTGCTGGGTCCCCAAGCAGGCCATTTCTACCTGACACTACAGGGATCCATTGGGAGAGTGGCCAGAGGAGCATGGGAAATCACCACAGGGAGAAGGAAATCTCCAGCTGAACTTCCTAACAATTTGAACCAGGTGAGAAGCCTCTCAGCCAGAACTTGAGGGAGAGGGCAAATTTCGTGTGCAGACACCATAGAGAGGGGAAAATTCAAAGCCCTATTCTTTCACAGCTGCTGAAGGACTGTATTAAAGGGACTTCCCTGGGTTGGCTAGGGGTGTTGTTTCAAGTACAAGAATTCTCCAGTTTTCCCACTTCTGGCAGGCTAGGTAGGGCCCTTTGTTTCACTTTCACACCTCTGGCCACATAGGGCCCTTTGTCTCTGATTTCCCCACCTCTGGCTCTTGGAGGTGAGGGCTCTGTGACTCAGGGTTATAAAACAAGTAGCCAATCTGGTAACAGAGTCAAAGATAAATCAATACAGAGAAGTTTGAAAGAACTCCTTTCCTTGGATGAGAATATGAATGGGGAGGGGATAACTCAAGGGTAAAAACTCTAGCCACCCCAGCCTGGGCTGGAATCCTCTCTGGAACCCCTTCCACAGGCAAGGAAGCTGTCTTTTCACTCTGTCTAATAAATCACACTGTCGCACACTCTGTGGGTCCACAAGATCTATTTCAGTTGTAAAACTCATCCTGCCTCAAGGGCCCCTTTCCCCATTCTTGGGGGTTAGGAAGGCCAAGAGTCTAAATTCCAACTGTAGCTACACTGCTTTTGTGTTGGCTTAATGGTTAGAACTCTTGTTTTTCACCAAAACGCCCTGATTAGACTCCTGGTGAAGGACTCCGGCTGCAGTTTTACCTCCGTAGCCTGGGGCAAGTTTTTAAGCTTGGCTTACTCACTGCCTGGAAATAGACTCAGGGCTGTAAGGGGCATACGGTGGGAGTAAGACTGTCCCTTCAGATTGCGTGGGAGCTGGGTGAGGCCTGTGACTGCTGGTTTTCCCCCACTTCCCTGACAACCTGCATGATTCAGCAGAGGCAGTCATAATCCTCCTGGGTACACAACACCTCACCCTCTTCTCCCACAGCAGTCACAGCAAGACCGGTCCAAAGAGAGCTGAGTTCAGACACTCTTAGCTCTGCCCCCACCTGAGGGGCCTTCGCTATCCACCTCGGTAGCTGAAGACAAAGGGTATATAATTGCAAGAGTTCTAGGCCCCCGCCCACCACCTGTTCCTCTCCATACTACCACATATCATGCTCCCTGGAAAGCCCCAGCACCTGGCAGGAGGCCAACCAGTGCAAAAACAGAGCATTAAACCATCAAAGTGAAGAACCCTCACAGAGTCCATTTCACCCCCATGCCACCTCCACTGGAACAGGTGCTGGTATCTACAGCTGAGAGACCCATAGACAATTCACATCACAGGACTCTGTGCAGACAACCCTCAGTACCAGCTCAGAGCCAGGTACAGTTACTTGGTGGCTAGACAAGGAAGAGAGATAACAATCACTGCATCTTGGCTCACAGGAAACCACGTTTATAGGAAAACAGGGAGAGTACTACATCAAGGGAACAGCCTGTGGGACAAAAGAATCTGAACAACAGCCTTCAGCCCTAGACCTTCCCTCTGGCAGAGCCTACCCAAATGAGCAGAAACCAGAAAACCAACTCTGGGAATATGACAAAACAAGGCACTTAAATACCCACAAAAAATTTCACTAGTTCACCAGCAATGGATCCAAACCAAGAAGAAATCCCTAGTTTACCTGCAAAATAATTCAGGATGTTAGTTATTAAGCCAACCAGGGAGACACAAGAGAAAGGCAAAGCCCAATGCAAGGAAGTCCAAAAAGCAATACAAGAAGTGAAGGGAGAAATATTCAGGGAAATAGATAGCATAAAGAAAAAACAATCAAAACTTCAGGAAACACTGGACACACTTACAGAAATGCAAAATGCTCTGGAAAGTCTCAGTAATATAATTGAACAGGAAGAAGAAAGAAATTCAGAGCTCTAAGACAAGATCTTCAAATTAACTCAATCCAACAAAGACAAAGAAAAAAGAAAAAGAAAATATCAACAAAGACTCCCAGAAGACTGGGATTATGTTAAATGACCAAACCTAAGAATAATCGGTGTTTCCTGAGGAAGAAGACAAACCTAAAAGTCTGGAAAACATATTTGGGGGAATAATCAAGGAAAAATTTCTTGGGCTTGTTAGAGACCTAGACATCCAAATACAAGAAGCACAAAGAACATCTGAGAAATTCATGGCAAAAAGATCATCACCTAGACACATTGTCATCAGGTTACTTAAAGTGAAGATGAAGGGGACTTAAGTGCTGTGAGACAAAAGCACCAGGTAACTATAAGGAAAACCTATTATACCAGGGATACAGGGATGGTTTAACATATGCAAGTCAATAAATGTGATAATACAACATACACAGAATTAAAAACAAAAATTGCATAATTATCTCAATAGTTGCAGAAAAAGCATATGACAAAATCCAGCATCTCTTTATGATTAAAACTCTCACCAATATTGGCATACAAGAGACATATGTCAATGTAATAAAAACCAAGAATTGGAACAAGACAAGGATGCCTACTCTCATTACTCCTCTTCAACATAGTACTGGAAGTCCTAGTGAGAGCAATCAGACAAAGGAAATAAATAAAGGGTATTTAAATTAGTAAAGAGGAAGTCAAATTGTCATGTTTGCTGACAATATTATTGTTTACCTCAAAAACCCTAAAGACTCCTCCAGAAAGCTCTTGGAACTGATAATATAGTTCAGCAAAGTTTCTAGATACAAGATTAATGTACAAAAATCACTAGATTTTCTATACACCAACAGCAATCAAGTGAATAATCAAATCAAGAACTCAACCCCTTTTATAATAGCTGCAAAAATAAAATAAAATACTTAAGATAAAATCAAATAAAATAAAAATAAAAATAAAATAAAATACTTTCACCTTCTAACCAAGGAAGTGAAAGATCGCTACAAGAAAAACTACAAAACACTGCTGAAATAATAGATGACACAAAAAAAATGGAAAAACATCCCATGCTCATGGCTGAGTAGAATCAATATTGTGACAATGACAATACTGCCAAAAACAATCTACAAACTCAATGCAATCCCCATCAAAATATCACCATTATTCTTCACAGAATTAGAAAAAAAAATCCAGGATTTATATGGAACCAGAGGAGCCTACATTGCTGAAACAAGGCTAAGCAAAAAAACAAATCTGGAGGCATCACACTACCTGATTTCAAACTACACTATAAGGCTATAGTCACCAAAATAGCATGGTACTACTATAAAATAGGCACATAGACCACTGAAATAGAATAGAGAGCCCTGAAACAAAGATCAGGCAACTGATATTCCACCAAGCAAACAAAAACATAAAGTGGGGAAAAGACCCTTTTCAACAAATGGTGCTGGGATAATTGACTAACCACATGTAGGAGAATAACACTAGATCCTCGTATCTCACCTTATAAAAAAAAATCAACTCAAGATAGATTAAAGACTTAAATATAAGACCTGAAACTATAAAAATTTTGGAAATAACATTGGAAAAATCCTTCTGGACATTGAGTTAGGCAAGGATTTCATGACCAAGAACGCAAAAGCAAATGCAATAAAAACAAAAATGAATAGTTGGGACTTAATGAAACTAAAGAGCTTTTGAACGGCAAATAGAACAGTCAGCAGTGTAAACAGAAAACTCATAGAGTGGGAGAAAATCTTCACAATCTGTACATCTAGACAAAGGACTAACATCCATAATCTACAATGAACTCAAACAAATCAGCAAGGAAAAAAAAAAACAAACAACCCCATCAAAAAGTGGGCCAAGGACATCAATAGACAGTTCTCAAAAGAAAATATACAAATGGCCAACAAATATACAAAAAAATGCTCAACATAACTAATGATCAGGGAAATGCAAATCAAAACCACAATGCGATACCACCTTACTCCTGCAAGAATGGCCATAATCAAAAAATAGAAAAAACAGTAGATGTTGTTGTGGATGTGGTAATCAGGAAATACTTCTGCACTGCTAGAGGGAATGTAAACTAGTACTGCCATTTTGTACACAATGTGAAGATTCCTTAAAGAACTAAAAGTAGACATAACCTTTGATCCAGCAATCCCACAACTGGGTATGTACCCAGAGGAAAAGAAGTCATATGAAAAAGATACTTGCACACACGTTTATAGCAGCACAATTCTCAATTGTAAAATCATGGAACCAACCCAAATGCCCCTCAATCAATGAGTGGATAAAGAAACCATAGTGTACATATACATATACATATACATATACATATACATATACATATACATATACATATACATATACACATACACATACACATACATATACATATACACAAACACATACATATACACATACATATACATATATATATACATATACATATACATATACATATAATGATGGAATACTACTCAGTGATAAAAAGAAATGAAATAATGGCATTTACAGTGACCTGGATGAGATTGAAGAGTATTATTCTAAGTAAAGTAACTCAGGAATGGAAAGCCAAACATTGTATGTTCTCACTGATATGTGAGAGCTAAGCTGTGAGGACACAAAGGCATAAGAATGATACAATGCACTTTGGGGACTTGTCGGGAAGGGTAGGAGGGGGACAAAGGATAAAAAAAAACTACAAATAGGGTGTAGCATACACTACTTGGGTAATGGGTGCACCAAAATCTTAGAAATCACCAATGAAACGCTTTCTTGTGTAACCAAATACAACCTGTACCCCAATAATTTATGGAAAAATTAAAATTAAAAAAATTAGAACTTTTCATCACCCTCCAAGCTAAGATTTATGATGGGTAATGCCTGTCTTTGGGGAAGAAGGTGAAGTCAGCATCTCACTTTCTGCCTTTTCTACTCCTCTACCAATGGTATGAACCTTGGCTGAGGCTGAAGAAGCATGGAAGGGAAGGAACTCAGGGGTGAGATAAGTGTTAGGAAAAGGTAAAGGATGGAAAAGGCAATCCTTACTTCAGACTAATCATTTCACTTACATGACTGGCTTTATGTTCTATGGGTTTGGTGGCTGTTTAGAGCTGATACCTCGTTTGGGGTTTCTTGGCTCCTTCTGAGGATTTTATGTCTGGGGTCTCCTAACCTCTCAATTCCTTAAACTGAGTTCAGAAATCTCTAATTATGAATGATCATTTGTGACTACTTTCTAATTCCTTGGAATATGTGTTTCATTTCAGCAATATGATTTTTAAGAATGCAGGTCACTCCCAATGCTATCATTTTCATTGTGCCATCCAGGAGACTTTGGCTTTCATGGGCTAAATCAGTTCTAGTTTTTTGGATCTTCCAAGTTTCAAATTCATCCTGTCTGAGCCTCCTTTCTAGATGTGAGATGAAAGAGTTAGGAGTTAAGGAGATCAACAGCTTTCTCTGAAATAAATAAATATGTGTGTGTGTGAAGAGATAGGCCCATGTATATCTTTTTACACTTTTCTTGCCTTCTCTACAATTTTGGGGTGAGCCCCACACTTTTTTTTTTGTATCAATATGGCCAAAGGATTCAAAGATAGGGACTATTTTCTCTTTTAAATTTGGGTATAGCATTTATCTCACATTCACTTTGGAGGCTCTTTGTAATTGATAGCTCACTCAAAATAAAACAGAAACTGTAATTGTATTCCTGACCTCACTTCTTAAGAACTTCACTTTAAATGACATTTTGTTTGACTATCAAGGCCACATTATTTTGTTTCCACTATTTCATCAGCAAATATAAATTTGTACATCTTTTGGGCTAAGCATACAGCTGTTAAAACAAAACAAAACAAAACAAAAAAGAACAGGCAAGTTCCTTATTCTAGTGAAGCTAATTTCCTAGTGGAAAAAAAGATGTTATATGAATAGACAAATAAATAATCAATATAAATTAAGATTATTATATGAGCCCAGTGGCTAAAAAGAGTATGAGAGCAGTGACCTGTAGATGAGAAATGAATGTTAACAGAGGTCAGCAGTGGATGGGTTGACCAAAGACAGTTTCTCTTAATAGGTGAAACAAAAGTTAATATTTAAAGAATGCAGAGATGTAAGTTATGGATGAAACAAACAAATAGTATTCCGGGTTCAATGCAGCAGAAAGTACAAAGGTCTTCAGGTGGCCTTTGTAGTCATGAAGAGATCTAGAGATTAAGAAGCCAACATGCCAAACCACAGCCAGCAAGACGGAGAATACTTTAGGATGAGATAGAGATCTTAGAAATGTTTCCCAATACTCAATGGTTAGAAGGTATGTAACATTCCTTTGTGAAATCTAGATTGACAGTGTGTCTCTTGTGATATAAACATTAATACATATAAAAAACATTAATTTTATTAGGAGAGTTAATTAGTGTCTAGCTTGATTTGTCAATGATCATTTAAATTTGGTCTTGAAAGAAATAAATCCACTTTCAGGAATATGATTCAATTCTTTGCTGAACAAAGAAACTCTGAAAACCTTTAGGGTGTATAACTGTTTTTCTAATGGAGTGTGCTGAAGAAAGACAGCCCCTTGTGCTCAGAGTCAATTTGGCTGCCAAAATCCTGCAACCAAAAACTTTGTGATTTGCTGAAGTGAAGATTCTACTCTGAATATCTCAGATGGAAAAACTGGATAGCTTACAGAGTAAGGCAATTTACAAAGGCTTTCAAAAACTCTGCACATTTAATCAAACAAATAGCTGTATATGATGCTTATAAAATAAGATCTGAGGGCAGGAGATTTTTAAAGACAACGCCTCAAACTAAGAAATATCCCAATGCATATTCAGTTTCGCTGTAAAACTGAATCCCAGCTTAAGTTTGCAAAAATTTTGGAACCAAGCCTAGAACAAGTTCCACATGAGCCCCAAGGTGGAGCTTCATACATCTCTTTAAATTTCTCTCTGACTAGAGCTATTGCTCCTCTGGGCCAAATTTCTGGATGAGAGGAAAGCATCTTGAGCATCAAGGCACCTCTTATTTTTTTCAGGCAAAATTATTCACTTCCTACTCTCAGCTCCCTTGACATTTTGCAAGGATCTGTTATTTTGCTTTTCCTATTGTAATCTAGTTAGCTGACCTTGTGTCTGTCCCTCTTTTCCCCTTTCCTTCCCTTTCAGTTTCCACCATTAGGTTATGTGCTTAACAGATTTTTAGTTCCCAGTTGTGCTTCTTCTATTTAAAACTCAGTGTGATGGTTAATGTTATGTGTCAACATTGCTAGGCTATAGTGCCCAGATGTTTGGTCAAATACCAGATGTTGTTGTGGAGATATTTTTAAAATGTGATTAACATTTAAATCAGTAGACTTTGAGTAAAGAAGATTACCCTCCATAATAGGAGTGAGCCTCATTCAATCAGTTGAAGGCCTTGAGAGAAAAAGACTGAGGTCTCCTGAGGATGAAGGAATTCTGCCTCCAAACTGCCTTTAGACTTGAAGTATAACACGAATTCTTTCCAGGGTCTCCAGCCTGCCAAACTGCCTTAAAGATTTCAGACTTGCTAGCTCCCACAGCCTTATAAACTAATACCTTAAAGTCCTTCTCTCTCTCTCTCTCTCTCTCTCTCTCTCTCATAAGAACATGAATTGAGGAACAGTAAATACAGAGAGATATTTCATGTAAACTTTACTATTACAGATTACTCCTCACTCCAAAAGTTAAAGAAAATTAATATTTGCTAGGCCTAAAAGTTAAACCCCGATGAGAACACTCTTTTTATTAGTTAATGCTTGTTTGAAACAGAATTAAAATTACAACATATTTATTAAGGAGAATTCAACTGTATTGAAAATCTACTATGCCAGGTGCCATGTGAGATCCTTAATGTGGATTCTTTCATGCAGTACTCAAAATAATTGCAGTTCTCCTTTCAGAGTTGTAGATCTTCAAATACAGAATAATTCATTAATATTTCACAGAGCAAGTGAATTAAAGTTTTGTAATTTTTCCATGAGTCCATACTACAGCAATTTCTGCATTAACCAATGGTCACTATTGTTTAACTTTTTAATTAAAGTACCAAATAGATCCAAAGAGCTGCAAAAATCCTAAGTGTACAGCTCAGAGAATTCCGTAAGCTGTAACAATCCAGTCCAAGAAACAAAATATTGTCAGCATTCTAGAAGTACATTTCAGACAGTATAAATACAGTTCTCCTGTGGAGAACATGGGAGTTAGGACACCAACTCTTCTCTCAGAAATAGTCAAACATTGCCTAGAAATTTTGATCATCCCAAGCTTAACTACTAATATCCTGTTGTTGACTAGAAGTTTTACTCATAACATGAATAGTCAATTAACACATATCTTGTATTTCAGAGAAAGTACAAGGTTTTCATGCCTGTTGGCATAGCTGCAGGACGGCTTCATGAATTTCCTTTTCTTTTTTTTACAATAGTCCTTATGCTGGATTCATTAATCTTAAAGTGGCAGACAACAGCCCTGCAGACCTCAATCTAGGGTATATATCCAGCAATTTGACTTTCTCTTGTAATGTCATGACTTTTCTCTGCTTCTTGTGAGAAGCATTACTAGTGGCACTTCATATGGGTTCCATGGTGTTATTTAAGGTTTACAATATCTCACTAAACATGATGAAAAATACACGAGAACTGTGAGAGGTCACTTTTTACAGTGATAAGTAATTTACTGGAAAGACAAACCGCTCGTGCAGGAAAGGTTAGCATCACACAATGCTTTAAGGGAATACTTGCGACACTTAGGCTCACCGCAAGAGAAACAGGAAGTGACTACAAAATTATTACAGTAGTACAGTATGTACTACAAGTAATTTTATACAATTTTGATTTAATATTGCAGCTTTACATTTGTTTACATTTCTCTCAAATGCCAATGGCACCATGTAGAGTCTGTGTTTGTTTACATACATTTTGATACATTTTAACTTCTTATAATAGATTTGTGCATAGTTTGTCATAGTAAATGATCAAATAGACTAGTCTTTACATATGTTTTATGAATGCATGACATACCTAAGTTTTTCTTCTTTTTTAAATATTATTTCTAGGCTATGAGGTTCATCTGCTATTTTTTTCAAATTGTTGCAAATCTTCAAAACATCTTCTAATATATTTACTTTTTAAAAATCATGTATGAATGAACCTGTACAGTTCAAATCTGTGTTGTTTGAGTCAACAATATTAATGAGAAAACACAAAATCCTTAATGTGGACAGTTTTTTAGGTTACTTAAAACTTTATCTCTGGTAATTTTAAATCTTTTCTTTTTTTTATTTAAATAAGGATGAACTAATAAATAGGACAGGCTCCTACAATGTACCTTGATGTTGGGAGAGAAAATCAAAACCATATGCAGAAGTCATGAGTTCAAAGCTAAGTTCTGCCAATTACCAAACATAATGTTGTAGACTAAATGCTTCTGCACTTGCAAATATCATACGTTGAAACCTAATTCCCAATGTGATGTTATTTGAAAACAAGGCCTTTGAGAAGTGATCAGGTGATTAGGGATGCATGCTCTTATAAAAGGGCTCAGACAAATCCTCACCCCTTTTACCTTGTGAGGGCCCGGTGAGAGACAGTCCTCTATGAACCAGGAATCAGGGACTCAAGAATGTTTACTTATCTGGTGCCTTGCTCTTGGATTTTTCAGCTCCAGAACCATAAGAAAAAAATTTATCTTGTTTTGAAGGCACCCAGTCTATAGTAGCTTGTTATGAATAGACTGAGACACATAACTTCCAGTAAAATATTTCACCTATTTGAGTGCAAATGTCATCTACTGAATGAGTGTATTGAACAAAGACAGTTCAATTTTTTGTGTGTGTTTTGCTTTAAACTGAGTTCTATGGAGCCTCTGGGATTCCTTTATGGGGTTTGGGTGAAAAAGAGGTGTGTGGATATTGGAAAGCTGGGTCTCATCAACAAGGAACTGAGCAAAGGGCAGGTCTCAACAGGACTGTGAAATTGCTTGATTGGAAAGAATAGCACGATTTTTTTGACAGCCTCCAGGTTTTACTTTTACACACTTCCCCTTGTTTTATAGTTTTAATAACTATCCTGTCAACATATTACCTTTAAAAACATTGCTATTTGGCACTTTGGGGAAAGGTGCTCAGGGGAACAGCAAATCAGTTCTGCTTTCATCTGTCATTCAGGCTGGACGACTGGGATACATTTTTGTCATATGAACGTTATTTTTTATTTCCGCCTTCCTTTTCCCTGTCCATTTAATATTTTAGCACCTAGTGGGGGGTAGCAGGAGGAGGTAGTGGTGGTGGAAGCCCCAATATCTCTAAGTGGGGTTCTGAGCTGAACCACCTTCAGATTTATCTAAGTTGAAATTGTGCCTGGAAATTAAGGATTGCATGTGCTTTACAAATATCTTATACCAAAGAACTAGAATCTCAGTAAAATCTAGACATAAAATTTTAAAAGCTATAACAGATTGCAAGATTTCCTTTTTATTCATCCTAATTGAGAAAAAAGTATAGCTCGAAATGATAATATATTCAAATGATTCCTTATTACCAAATTTGTTTAAATTGAACTAAGCAAATAGTACATTATTAATCCTTCATCCAGGTATTTGATGTTCAACTTGGAGCTAATATAAGGATGAATGCATGCTAGCATAGATAGAAGAAAGATACAATGTAAGTTAAACACATTTTTTGTCATATTTTACAGTAGCAGCCTATCTTCTTAAATTTTTACACAAATAGTTTAGTGGAAATGGTCCACTTATGATGGAATTATCTTCCTATTTACAAATTTATTCATATTACTTTTAAAGTAAATTTAAAAAATTAAAATAAGAGGTTCAAAGTTAGGGATCCAAAACATTTTATTTGTAATAATTATAACATTAATTCATTCAAAATTCTACTTCAGGTTGGATACAGTGACTCATGCCTATACTCCCACCATATTTTGAGGCTGAGACAGAGTCTAGGAGTTCAAGACCAGCTTGAGAAACAAAGCTAGACCTCCGACTCTACAAAAAATTTAAAATTAGCCTGGTGCAGAGACATGCACCTGCAGTGTCAGCTGTTTGGGAGGCTGAGGTGGAAAAATTGCTTGAGCCTAGGAGTTTAAGGCTGCAGTGAGCTATGATGCCACTGCAAAAAGAAAGGAAGGAAGGAAGGAAGGAAGGAAGGAAGGAAGGAAGGAAGGAAGGAAGGAAGGAAGGAAGGAAGGAAGGAGCAAGCCATAACACAAAGTCATATGGCTTGAGGTGAGAAAAAAAACTTGGAGAAAATAAATAATGAGAGAGGAATTAAAGAAAAGATCAAACCTAAAGTAAGTGGAGGGTATGTTACAACAGCTTTGAAATAGATGAGTAAAAATTAACTTCCTGATTTGATTTTTACTCCCACTCTCTCACCCTCTATACAGAATAGGTTAATGGCTTTTGTGTCATAATTCATCTTTCTAAAATTCTAATAAAAATTGGATTGGTTTATACCTCAGCTTCATAGACAAAATATCTTTAGATTAAATTAACTATTGGATTATTAAACAAAGAGTTAATTCTTAGGAATATTTGTTGCAAGGCTAAAGATCTTATATTCTTCACATATTCTTGAACGATAGGTGCTTTAAGTGATTGTGACATAATTTTCACCCAATCATGGAACTGTTTAAAAATACTTAGTCTGGGCCTGGCACAGTGGCTCACGCCTGTAATCCCAGCACTTTGGGAGGCTGAGATGGCAGATCATGAGGTCAGGAGACTGAGACCATCTTGGCCTACATGGTAAAACCCCATCTCTACTAAAATACAAAAATAAAAATTGCCGAGTGTGGTTGCACATGTCTGTCATCCCAGCTACTCAGGAGGCTGAAACAGGGGAATCACTTGAACCCAGGAAGCAGAGGTTGCAGTGAGCTAAGATTGTGTCACTGCCCTCCAGCCTGGGCTACAGAGCGAGATGCATTATCAAATTAAAAAAAAAAAAAAAAACTTAGTCTGCCATACAGTTAACCTGTTAAACATATACTATGATAACACAAAGGATCATACTATCAAATCTCACTCATATGAATCAGAGATCTAACAGTCTGATAGCTTTAGTAATCATTTTGATCTTATAAATAATCACAACCATAGACAAACAAGGAAAGGTCTGGGATAATATATGTACTGCATTGCTTACACACAGGAAAGTTATCTGGGCCATGAAACATCTCCACTTTCTATTCAGACAGTTACATAGCTTCTGGGACATTTCCAGAGAGCTACCCCATAAACACAAAGATTTGTATTTGTTTACCATGAACCTATTGTAGACAACTGCTAAAAGCATTCCATAGACCTGGACTTCTTCATAAGCAAGTATTCACTAGTCATTTGCCAAGAGTTCTATCATTAATATATTTATAATGTTAATTGTAGCTTCTTTATTGTAATATTTAATTTGATGTTTGGAGAACAAAGAGTAATACATTTTTTAATCCTAATTTGTTGACAGGCCTGTTTTTTGGTTATCAGTATCTTAAAATACATGTATTTACTGATTTGTAAATGTAGGTCAGCTTTTACCATACTGGGGTCATAACTAAGAGTGAAGAACCAGAGTGAGTTACATAATAATAGTGAGGCAGATTGCAATTTCAGGATTTATGCAAGTTTATAAACAAAGGTTATATTTTTTTCTACTGGTATTCCTATTTAGCCTAGGGCTAGAGAACTGTGCTAAACAATACAGCATCCTACACTTGGCTAAAATAATCATTCAATATAGTAAATAGACAAAATAATATGAATGTTTGTGTAGAAAATGTAGGAAGACATTAATGTAGTCAAGTATTTAAAGTCATTTTATAGGCTATTGTCTATCCAGTAACTATGTAATGGCCTGACAGATTCTTCCTGCTTGTTGCACAGACAAAATCAGTTTGTTGAGATGATGGTATTGCAGTTGAGATGATGGTGTTGCAGTTGAGATGATGGTGTTGCAGTTGAGATGATGGTATTGCAGTTGAGGTGATGGTGTTGCAGTTGAGGTGATGGTGTTGCAGTTGAGGTGATGGTGTTGCAGTTGAGATGATGGTGTTGCAGTTGAGGTGATGGTGTTGCAGTTGAGGTGATGGTGTTGCAGTTGAGATGATGGTATTGCAGTTGAGGTGATGGTGTTGCAGTTGAGGTGATGGTGTTGCAGTTGAGATGATGGTGTTGCAGTTGAGATGATGGTATTGCAGTTGAGATGATGGTGTTGCAGTTGAGGTGATGGTGTTGCAGTTGAGATGATGGTGTTACAGTTGAGATGATGGTGTTGCAGTTGAGGTGATGGTGTTGCAGTTGAGGTGATGGTGTTACAGTTGAGATGATGGTGTTGCAGTTGAGGTGATGGTGTTGCAGTTGAGGTGATGGTGTTACAGTTGAGATGATGGTGTTGCAGTTGAGGTGATGGTGCTGCAGTTGAGGTGATGGTGTTGCAGTTGAGGTGATGGTGTTGCAGTTGAGATGATGGTGTTGCAGTTGAGGTGATGGTATTGCAGTTGAGATGATGATGGTGTTGCAGTTGAGATGATGGTATTGCAGTTGAGATGATGATGGTGTTGCAGTTGAGATGATGGTATTGCAGTTGAGATGATGATGGTATTGCAGTTGAGATGATGGTGTTGCAGTTGAGATGATGGTGTTGCAGTTGAGATGATGGTGTTGCAGTTGAGGTGATGGTGTTGCAGTTGAGGTGATGGTGTTGCAGTTGAGGTGATGGTGTTGCAGTTGAGGTGATGGTGTTGCAGTTGAGATGATGATGGTGTTGCGGTTGAGATGATGGTGTTGCAGTTGAGGTGATGGTGTTGCAGTTGAGGTGATGGTGTTACAGTTGAGATGATGGTGTTGCAGTTGAGGTGATGGTGTTGCAGTTGAGGTGATGGTGTTACAGTTGAGATGATGGTGTTGCAGTTGAGGTGATGGTGCTGCAGTTGAGGTGATGGTGTTGCAGTTGAGGTGATGGTGTTGCAGTTGAGATGATGGTGTTGCAGTTGAGGTGATGGTGTTGCAGTTGAGGTGATGGTGTTGCAGTTGAGATGATGGTATTGCAGTTGAGATGATGATGGTGTTGCAGTTGAGATGATGGTATTGCAGTTGAGATGATGATGGTATTGCAGTTGAGATGATGGTGTTGCAGTTGAGATGATGGTGTTGCAGTTGAGATGATGGTGTTGCAGTTGAGGTGATGGTGCTGCAGTTGAGGTGATGGTGTTGCAGTTGAGGTGATGGTGTTGCAGTTGAGGTGATGGTGTTGCAGTTGAGATGATGATGGTGTTGCAGTTGAGATGATGATGGTATTGCAGTTGAGATGATGGTGTTGCAGTTGAGATGATGATGGTGTTGCAGTTGAGATGATGATGGTATTGCAGTTGAGATGATGGTATTGCAGTTGAGATGATGATGGTGTTGCAGTTGAGATGATGGTGTTGCAGTTGAGATGATGGTGTTGCAGTTGAGATGATGATGGTGTTGCAGTTGAGATGATGGTGTTGCAGTTGAGATGATGATGGTGTTGCAGTTGAGATGATGGTGTTGCAGTTGAGATGATGATGGTGTTGCAGTTGAGATGATGATGGTATTGCAGTTGAGATGATGGTGTTGCAGTTGAGATGATGATGGTGTTGCAGTTGAGATGATGGTGTTGCAGTTGAGGTGATGGTGTTGCAGTTGAGATCATGGTGTTGCAGTTGAGATGATGATGGTATTGCAGTTGAGATGATGGTGTTGCAGTTGAGATGATGGTGTTGCAGTTGAGGTGATGGTGTTGCAGTTGAGATGATGATGGTGTTGCAGTTGAGGTGATGGTGTTGCAGTAGAAAGAGATTGGCCATGCAGAAGAACTGGAGTCATTGCTGAAATCAGTTTTCTGAAATGCCTGGAGGTTAGCATTTTTACTGACAATTTGGTGGACAGAGTCTAGGGCACCACTGACAAGTTGGGGCTGAAATTATAGAAGTTGTAAAAAATTGTCTCTGTGCGGCTGAGTCTGCCTCTGGGTAGGGTAATAGATTAGTTGAGTCATAAGTCTGGGTGGTGTCAGTCTGAAAAACATCTTAAAAAAAAAAAAACCAAACCATAGATGCACTCTATAGGAGCAATTGAGAAAGTCACAAATCTTGTGACCTCTGGCCACATTATCCCTGACTAGTAAGGGATTGTAGAAATTACACCTATCTTGTGACCTCTCATAAGTCTTACAAAGGCAATTTCAATAACCAAAACAGGGAGGCAATTAGTTTTACAGAGGTTCTATTATTATTCTTGTTTCAAAATTAAACTATACACTAAATTCCTCCAAAAGTAGCATAGCCTATGCACAGGATGACCAAGGAAAGCTTGGAGGTTAGAAGCAAGTTGGGGAGTCAACAGTTAGATTTCTCTTACTGTCATAATTTAGCAAAGGCAGTTTCACATGTACATCTATTGTATCTTACTGCTAACATTTTATATGTCTTTGATGTATCTCTAATATGATAGTAAGGAAACATCTGTCAATATAATTGTTCACAACATATTTGTTAAGAGTCAGCAAAAAGAAATATATCTTTGAACAATTTTGAAAGTTCAGATGTTAAAACTAATCAGGAATTTAAAAATTTAAAGATTTTATTTACTTGTCTCTGATACAATCCATGCATCTTGGCATCTACTGCACTAAAAGGTATACTAATCAGCTACTGCCGGATGAAAGGCTCATTCATAAAAGGTGTACTTTGGATATTTTAATAAATTGTATTTTATGTTCTGTTTGTTGTTGCTGTTCTTACCAGAAAACTTAGTTTTTTTTGTCTTTAAAAGCATAATTAAGTAATATGTCACTCATCTCTTAACTCAAACCTGGATAAAATTGGACAATATGATTAACTCTAGTTTTTTTCTGATGATTTTTACCATATTTTAAACAGGCTTGAACTGTCATATGACTCTTTGCCAACTTGACATATTAAATTCAAATATAAGCTAATGATTACTATTTCAATTAGTTAAATATGTGTAGACTTTAAAACTGGACTGAATTTTTATAATTTACACATAATCCATTAAGAAAAATTGCTATTCTAATTAGTGACAAAGTAACAAATTAAGATACAAATTTGATTGCTACTTTGAAATCTAAGAATTGCTAATTGCTAATCTAATTAGCACATGCAATAAACTTTGTAAGATATTTCATCAGGGAAAGGAGAAAAATGCAACAATACTAACAAAAGGAAGCATAATAAATATATTTAATGAGCCTGCTTGCCACCTAGGACACAATCTTATAAACAGGAAGTTCCTTTTAAGATATAGTTTAACCTATGGTCATTCAAAATCTGTGTTGTATCTTATGCTCAATCATATGGGTCAATATTTTGTTATACAAAGAGTAAGATGCAGATATCTTTACTTGATAGTGATAATAGTTTTGACAGTTTATTAATAAAAAAAAATAAAAGGATTTATTAGAGAGCAGCTATTCCCTGATAGGTAATGGCTGCTGAAAAACCCTTTAGAATATTTCTAGCACAGGTATTAAAAAATCCTGAAACCGCCATTTTCACAAAACATATAGCATTATTCATCTGTATCTATTATGTTAAACAACATATACAACTTGTGTATGCTCTTTCTATGAGATATGACACATATCTACAATGTCTACAAATTCTTTGTTAAATGTCTCTCTACTTGAAAATCAGGTTGGATCACTTGCTCTTTAATTCTGTCTTGTTGACTGTAGAGAGTCAGTAAATAATGGCATGAATGACTAAGTGCTTTTCTGTTTGGAAACTGCATCTTCTTAGTTTTGTGACCATTGAGACTCAGGTAATTTACTCTCTGATAAATTGGGATTACTTTCTACGTAAAAGTTGCTGGGGATGAAGCATCAAGCAAGGCAGACAAGACTCCTGGCTCCATCTAAATTACATGATAGTGGAGGAGGAGTATAATAAACAAATGGATGTCTAATATAACGTCAAAAAGTGATGAATGCTAGGAGAAAAATGAAGCACAGTGAGAGGACTGCTGCTTTGATAGGATGGTTATGGTAGATTTCTTTGTAGAGGTGACCTCTGAGTAGTAACCATATGAGGGATGAAACCATATGGATTTTGAGGTAAGAATTTTTCAGAAAATAAATATCAATAAATACCAGTGGGATGTTTGATTTGTTCATGTAACAGTAAGGAGATCAAATTCTTTGTTAAATGTCTCTTTACTTGAAAATCATGTTGGTGCACTTGCTCTTTAATGCTGTCTTGTTGACAGTAGACAGTAAATAAATGCATGAATGACTAAATGATTACAACTTATGTTTTAAAAGAACCATAAGACACATTAGTTTTAATTTGCCTTTAACCAACCAAGATAATATGTTGATTAAAGGATCAGATATATTGGCCTAAAGGTGGGAAATCAAAGCTGAAGAAATATATTTGAGAGTGTCCTACAGTTGAGCATGGGACAATGTTTAAGTCATAGGATTGTCATACTTTTCCAAAGAGTATAGCATGTGCTACCATAAATAATGGTTGATGATACAGTTAGAAAAGTAACAAGTAGCCAATCCTATATGAAACTTACTAAGGATTTCCTTCCCCCCACCCCCAGGCATGGTTGGAGAATACAGAAGGGTTTTGATTGATTACAACTCATTTTAAAGAAACCATGTGATTGTTGTAAGAAGAGTCTGTTGAGGCTGGGGAGAAGAATATAAACAGTTTAGAATCAACTGGAATAATCAAGGTGAGAGATTTTGTTGACATTGCTTCAGAGTTGCAGCTCTGGAAGGAAAGACAAGTGGTAAAATTTGGAGCACATTTTGAAGTAGAGCCAACATAGTTTGCTGTTTGGTAGGATTCAAGATTGAAAGTAAGAATTAAAGATTTGAATATCATTGTGATATAGTTGTGAAAGAGAAAAGTCAAGAATTTCCCCATGCTTTTAGCCTGAGTAACAGAAAGGTTAAAAATTATCATTTAATATAATAGAAAAGACTTGGGGAAGATACGTTATTTCATTGGGTGAGTGGGGACAAATTTGATTTCAGACACATTAGTTTTAATTTGCCTTTTAACCAACCAAGATAATACATTGAGTAGAGGATCAGATATATTGGCCTAAAAGTGGGAAATTAGGGCTGTAGAAATATACTTGAGAGTGTCCTTCATTTGAGCATGGGACAATGTGTTAGTCAAAGGATTGACATGGATTGATTCCCTTGGCAGTATATGCAAATAACAAAGGAAGTATATTTGTGTTCTGTCTGATACGCTCTCTGTAAACAATAATATCTCTTGTTTTCCATGTCCACTAAGACTATTAAATACATAAATAAATAAGCTTCCTTACACAAATTGCATTCCCCAAAAATACCTTTTCTTCTGTAACTATGGTATTTTATATATAGTGTGGATAATTCATTTGATAATAATGTAAGAAGGATGCACTTGTTATCCATTCCTAGTATACGTTTTCTCAGATATTTGCATGGCTCATCTCTTTAGAAAAGTATTTCCCATTGTTTTTCAAGTTATGTTGGAATACCTGGAATTAGACTTGCACTTCTGCGGTAGAAAGCTGAAACAACAGTCCTAAGTCAACTGTTTTCAAGCATTGGATAAAACAACACTGTGGTCTTTGAGGGAAAAAAAAAACACGTGAGGTAAGCCTTACATTCACATCAGCTTTCTGACTAGGGACACTCCCCACAACACTGTGCAGAGAGATAGAATTTAAACAGTGAACCTTATTCTTACTGAGCTAAGGCAGATACCAGTTGCAGTAATAGAAAAGACTGTATTTTCAGAGTAAGGTACCAGAGAGAAGTGACTTACAGAGAGGATGTGGTAGGCAAAATTCTATAATGGCCCCTGAGTCCCTGTACCCTGGTGTACACAACTGTATAGATCCCAGGACTTAGAATATGATGAATTTTACTCCCATGATTAGGTTACATTATATGGCACAGTTGAATTTGAATAAGATACATTATTCAAGATAAGCCTAAGCTGATTAGGTGAGTCATTTTTTCTTCTCCAAATAGTTGCAGAGGACATTTCTTCCAGCCATGATGTTAACTGCCCACTGAGGTCACATAGCAAGAAATCCAGGTAACCTTTAGGAGCTGACCTTAGCCACTGGCTGACAGCCAGCAAGGAAATAGGGATGTTAGAGCTCCAGTCTCAAGAAACTGAAGTCTATCAATACCCTGGTGGAGCTTGTAAATATTATTTCCCCAGAGCTTCCAGAAGGGAACACAGCTCTGTCAAAACTTTGATTTTAGCTTTTTAAGAAGCCAAGGTGAGAACCAGCTACTCTATGCCTTGTCCTCTGAGCTTCAGAGCTGTCACTTAATAAATGGATGTTATTTTAAGCTGCTAAATTTGTGGTAATTTGTTTCACAGCAGTCGAAATGTAACAGAGAAGTGGACATCAAAATCTTTGAGGGTTTCCTACAGGTCATTTGTCAAGAGCTTAGCTCTTCATCAGCAGGAAATATTCTTTGAGGACTAAGTAAGAGCAGCTATTGCTTGAGTGAGAGTTGAACTGAGATAACACAGGTTATGCAGTGCTGAGAAATAGTGAAGCTCTGGCCCAGCCAGAGTAGAGAGAATTCTCTGAGCACCTAGCCCTTTCAGTGACACCCCAGAGAATTCACAGATCAGTAATGAGAAATGCTTACTACATGAATGGGCACATCTTAGGACTAAGAACAAAAGTGAAACTAACATTTACAAAGAATAGAGCCAAGTCTGGTGATATCAAAGGATCTCCCAGTAATTTAACTGCTTTCTAGAACCATATTCAATACCCATAAAAGAAGACTAGTTAAGCAAAACACAATAGCATAACATTGAAAATATCCATATAATTAAAACATTCACTAAAGGCAAAGAAGCCTGAAAATATAAAAACAATCAAGAGAAAAAGCAGCCGAAATAAATCTGAAGAAAAAGACTCAAATATTAGAACTGGTAGACGAAGAGTTGGAATAGTAAGTATAATTATGAGTAAGAATGCAAACGAAAAGGAAAACATATAAACAGAGAATCTCAGCAATGACATGAAAAATGTTAAAAGAACCAAATAAAAATATTAATATCTAAAAAATAAAGTACTTTATCTGATATGAAAAACTGCATTAGATAAATTTAACAGCATCCTGAAAACTACAAAGTGAATGGTCAGTTAATGTGAAAACAGAACAATAATAATATTCCATTATTAAAAGAGAAAGAAAAAAAGATAGGAACAAATAAATACGTATTTAGTGTCTTGTAGGAAAATCTCAAATGATCCAACATACATATAATTTGCATCCCTAAAAAAAGAGTGAAATACACTGTGGGGGTAAAAAAAAAAACATGATTTGGAGGGAAAAACATAACTGCCCAAATTTTCCAAAATCTTTTTTTTTTTTTAATTTCAAGCTACAGACCTAAAAACCTAACAAAAAGAAAACAACACCTGGGTGTATCATATGCAAACCTATGTTGAAACAGCCAGAAAATAAAAGCAGAAAGGAGAAAAAGACACATTGTGTATAACATTAGACTGACTCCTCATCAAAACAATAGAAACACCTGTTTAAAGTGTGTAAATACAGAATTCTATATTCTATAAAAATGATGTGAAATTTAAAAATGTTACTAATACACCTAAACTAAATGAATTACAATAAATGCTAATGGGAAGTTTTTTTAATGAAACTCATATCTCTTAAAATAATAAATATATGAGTATAAAAACAGTTTTCTTTTTTAAATTTCACTAAAAGACACTGTTTAAAGGAAAAATGATAACATTATCTTATGATGGTTACAATGCACACAAAGGTAAAATTTATGGCAAAAATAACAAAAATTTAGAGAGGCATAAATGAAATGACACTTATATAAGGTTCTTACATTTTATGTGAAGTGGTACAATATTAACTCTAAGCAGACCATAGTATGTTAATGATGCATATTGAAATAACCAGTCAACCACTAGAAAATATTTAGACTTATAAAGTCTTTAGAAGAGTTAAAATGGAAAACACAGAAAGAAAGAAAGAAACAACAGCAGAGTTAAAATTTTAAAATATGGGACAAATATAAATCAAGTACCAGGATTGTAGATCTAAACCAAACTCTATCAACAATTACTTTAAACATGAATCTAAACACTGTAATTATGAGACAGAAATTATCAGACTGGATTAAATACTGAGACCCAACTATATTCTATTCACAATAAATACATTAAATTTGGAGAGAAAGATGTGGGAAAAGAAAACAGAAAAAGTTATACTATCCTAACAGTTTGTGTAGATAAATTTATATCAGACATAATGGACTTTAAGACAAGGAAGTATTTACAGAGATAAATAAGCATATTTTAAACTATAAAATGATACTGTAATAAGGAAAACATAACCTTTTAATTTTATGGACCTAAATAACAGAACTTTGTGACACAAAAATTAACAGAACCAAATAAACACAAAAATATAAAACCCTAACTGGAGGCATTAATGTCATATTTTAATAATTTGAAGAGCAACTAGACCAAAAAATCAGGAAAGATATTAAAAATTTGAATCATCAACCAAATTAACTTGTTATTATAGAATACTTCACCCTGCAACTACAGTATGAACATTTACTCATTTTTTTTTATTATTGCATTTTAGGTTTCTACACATGTATTATTCACCAAGATAAACAATATAATGAGTCATAAAATGGGTCTCAATAAATTTCAAAATACTGAAAATATATATAATATGTACTATTATCATAACCAAAATAAATTCAAGATCAATATCAAATACCAAAACATTCCCACATTTTAAAATTAAATAATACACTGCTAAGTGATTCATAAGTCAAAGAAGAAATCATAAGCAAAATTTTGTTTCAAATTTAATAATACTAAACTGAAAATACCACGTATCAAAAATGCAGCAATTAAGGTACCAAATATAACATACATCTTTATATAGTCCTATTAGAAAACTAAGATGTAAAATCAATATTTTTTTTTTTTTTTTTTTGAGACGGAGTTTCGCTCTTGTTACCCAGGCTGGATGGAGTGCAATGGCGCCATCTCGGCTCACTGCAACCTCCGCCTCCCGGGTTCAGGCAATTCTCCTGCCTCAGCCTCCCGAGTAGCTGGGATTACAGGCACGTGCCACCATGCCCAGCTAATTTTTTTGTATTTTTAGTAGAGACGAGGTTTCACCATGTTGACCAGGATGGTCTCGATCTCTTGACCTCGTGATCCACCCGCCTGGGCCTCCCAAAGTGCTGGGATTACAGGCTTGAGCCACCGCGCCCGGCCCCGTAAAATCAATATTTTTATCTTCCGATTTAAAAACTGAAAATAAGAGAAAAAAATAAACCTAAACTGAGTAGAATAATAAAGGTAACAGAAAAAAGTCAATTACAGAAAAACAAGGAGAAAATTTAAAAAGAATAAAAAGAAAAGCCTGAGGACAGGGGAAATCACTGATAATAATACATCTGATATATACACCTATGTATTATATCATGTTTTGCATACCCAATAACTTCCTACTGTATTTTTACTTTCTCAAAATCTTAATATTCAGAATCTTAATTACCATAATATGCCAAGATGTCTTTTGAAATTATTGCTAAATATTTCCTATGATGCCAACTTAAAAAAAGCATAGATTCAGAGGGTAAAAGTGCAGTTTTTGTTACATGAGTATATTGTATAGCAATGAAGTCTAAATTTTTAGTGTACCCATAAGCCAAATCATGACTATTGTACCCAAGAGATAATTTTGAACCCTCATTCCTTCCTACCCTCACCACTTTTGGAGTCTCCAGTGTGAGACTTTACATGTCCATGTATACTGGCTTAGGATACTGGCTTCCAGCTCCATCCATGTTGCTACAAAAAAATGTAACTTTATTGTTTTTTATGGCTGCATAGTATTCCATGTTGTATATATACCACATTTTCTTTATCCATCATCCACTGATGAGCACTTAGGTTGATTCCAAAACTTCACTATTGTGAATAGTGCTTTGATAAACATACAAGTGCAGGTGTCTTTTTTATATAATGAATTTTTTCTTTTCTTTTCTTCTTTCTTGAGACAAGGTCTTGCTCTGTCATCTGGGCTAGAGTACAGTGACACAATCACAGGTCACTGTAGACTCAAATTCCTGGGCACAAACCTCACACCGCAGCCTCCCATGTAACTGGCACCACAGGCATGCACCACCACACTTGACTGATTTTTTTAACTCTTTGTAGAGATGGGGTCTTACTGTGTTGGTCAGGCTGGTCTCAAAGTCATGGCCTTTGGCGATCATCTCACCTGGGCCTCCCAAAGTACTGATATTACAAGTATGAGCCACTGCACCCAACCTACGTAATGATTTCTTTTTCTTTAGATAGATATCTAGCAGAGGAATTGCTGGGTTAAATGCAATAGCTATTTTAGTTCTTTGAGAAATCACCATACACTATCCACAGATGTTTTACTAGTTTATATTGCCATCAATCATGTATGTATCCCCTTTTTTACTGTATCCTCACCAACATCTGTTATTCTTTGACTTTTTATAATAGCCATTTTGACTGGTGTAAAATGGTGTCTCATTGCGGTTTTAATTTGCATTTCTCTGATGGTTGGTGACGTTGAGTATTTTTTCACGTATTTGTTCACTGCTTGTATGTCTTCTTTTGAAAAATGTTTTTACGTATCCTTTGGCCGCTACTTTTGCTTTGTGTGTGTGTGTGTTTTTTTTTTTTTTTTTTTTGAAATGGAATCTCACTCTGTCATCCAGGCTGTAGTGCAGTGATGCAATCGTGACTCACTGAAAGCTTCTCCTCCCAGGTTCAAACAATTCTCTTGCCTCAGCCTCCCGAGTAGCTGGGACTACAGGCACATGCCACCACACCCAGCTAATATTTTTAATTTTTATTTTGAGTAGACACAGGGTTTTACCATGTGGGACAGGCTGGTCTGGAACTCCTGACATCAGATGATCTGCGCACCTTGGCCTTCCAAAGTGCTGAGATTACAGGCATGAGCCACTGTACCCTGCCCTTTGCCCACTTTTTAATGAGGTTATTCTGGTTGAGTTGTTTGAGTTTCTTGTAGATTCTGGGTATTTATCCTCTGTCAGATGCATAGTTTGCACATATTTTCTCCCATTCTGTAGGTCATTTGTTTATTCTGTTGATTATATCTTTTGCTGTGAAGAAGCTTTGTAATTTAATTAGGTGCAAATTGTTTATATCTGGTCCCTACTTTTTTTAGCCCATTTTCTTCCTGGATCCTGCCACATACCAAGGTTAGAAGAACTGTAGTGAACATCATTGTTTTACTATGCAGCGCCCTCTTATAACAAATTTTCAATTTTTTCAGTCCATTTTGTTTATCTTAGAGTTCAGTCTATCTCTCATTCTGCATGACTTAGACCTGGAAATTTGGAGTATTGCATTTGCCTGGCCACCGTGATGGTGAAGAAACAGATGTATAAGGAAAAACTGAGTTTGGGAGATGAAAGATTTTGCTGTAATTTCTAGAAAAGATATTCCTGCTCCTTCCTGTAAGGGCTGAGATTATGTACGAACTGGAGATCATACAATCATCTTGTTACCACTTGGAACCAAAAAGATAAAAGCAAACCAAGAAATGACAGAAGATAAAATGAGTTCTAATAACATTCAATTTGGAGGCCAGATATACCATTGCAATATTTAGTTATGAGACACAATAAATTCATTTTTTGCTTAAGCAAATTTTGATAAGGATTTTGTCATTTACAGCATTAAGAGTCTTGACTAAAACAGAGAAAATGCTTTTTTAATATTAAAGTGTTCAGGGCATGTGCCAACAAATACATCTGTTTTTGGTTATGTAATAGAAAAAAGATTCTACGACATGCAAATGTAGAACCATAAACTGTAATAAGAATATTGGATCTCACAACAGATCTCCAGCTAGCAAGTGCAAGAAGATCTATATTTGATATTAGACTAGTTGGAATTTTTGCCAGTAGATAACATAAAGTCTGAAGCCAGAACCAGAAATGCTAAAGCAGTACAGAGAGATATTTTTATACTTATTCACAAACTGACCCAGGGGAGAATGTATGCCGCTTCACAATTTGGCCTTAACTACAAGGCCACTTAACACAGTTTGGTATGTGCAGCAGACAGTGGGGGTAGATATTAACATAGAAAACGATGAGGAAACTAGAAACTCTTGTGAGAGGATCTAGGTACTCTCAAGCTAAATTGAGATGGAATATTTTCTATCACAACTTGTGCCAGGAGCAAGTGCTCTTTGGTGGCAAATATTCAAGGAAGCAGGTAGGTGGCTTTTAATGAAATTAATGTAGCTCAAAGAATAAGTAATTTTAAAAAAGACCATTGTGGAAAGAGGAGTAAATTCAAAGGAAGAAATGACAAATTTGTAAAGCAAAACAGTAATTGACAACTTCTCAGAGACAGCTGACCTAAAAGCAGCTAGCTGGGTGCACAGGGAAACTAGACACTCCCTGCTGTGTAGCATGCAAGTATTCATGTAAATTCTTTTCTATCTACTATTGAGGGAGGGAGCGATAAAGACAGAAGAGCAAGAGATGGTGGCAGTTTTGGTCTACTTTTCTACCCTCTTTTTTGAGGCATTAACCACATGACAAGAGAAGGATTTTTAAAAATTTTATCAAACCTTAGAAGCAACAAGAAAACTCAAATTGTCTATTATTTACTCTACTCTGAGTCCAGACCATGGTTAAAGCAATTTCCAACTGCTCCATCTCCAATCAGCAATGGAAGTAGAGGGACCCAAGTGATTGAATACAGAGCACCTTGCTGAGTGTCAGAAGAGATGAGACCCTCAATAGGACAGAAAATAATATAAGTGGGCTGATAGTTAATAGGGGAAAGACAAGAATGGTACAACAAAGAAAGGGATTTTGCTTACCAGGGAGGGATAACCAAGTAGATTTTAAAGGTTATATGGGAGAATGTGTGTCATAAGTTCTCCGGAGCAAATGGGCTTGGTAGGGTTGGAGGTGTGGGACTATCTCTTGGTGTAGGAAATTACTCCCAAGTCTCAAACACCCTGTGAATTCTGCAGAGAGAGTACTTTGTCATTTGAACCTGAAAATAAAGATTTCCTTTTTCTTTACCACTCCAAGATTCCTTAAGATTCATTTCCATTTGTTGGTTATCTTTATCTAAAAAATAATGTATTATTATTTTGGGTGTTTTTCATAAATAATTGTCTTCATTTTATGTTGCTCATAACAAAATATCTGAAACTGGCTAACTTAAGAAGAAATTTCTTAAAATTGTGAAGGTTGAGAAGCCAAAGTTCAAAAATCAAGAGGCCATATATGGTTAGGGTCTTCTTGCTGGTGAGGTCACTTTGCTGAGTCTCAACTCAGTGCAGGACATTACATGAAGAGGGGGATGAGGATGCTAACTCAGGTAATTTCTTCTTTTTTTTTTTACAAAGCCACCAGTCCCACTGCAATGATAATCCATTAATACTCTAGCCCAATAATCCATGAATGAATTAGTCTATTCATGAAAGCAGACCCTTCATGACCCAGTCATCTCTTAAAGGCGCACCTATCATAACTGCCACATTGGGGATGCCGCATGTGTTTCAAAGAGGAATAATATTCAAACTATACCTTCATCTAGGTTGCTGCAGATACTTTCATTTCTTTTCATGGCTGAGTAGTATTCCATGGTATAAATATATCACATTTTCTTTATCCACTCATCAATTTATGGGCATTTGTGCAAGTTTCATATTTTCACAGTTGTGAATTGTGCTGCTAGAAACATGCATGTGCAAGTGTCTTTTTCATATAATGACTTCCTCTGGGTAGATAGATACCAGTGTTGTTCATAGTGGAATGGCTAGATCAAATTTTAGATCTACTTTTAGTTCTTTATGAAATCTTCATACTGTTTGCCATAGTGAATATACTAGTTTACATTCCCACCAGCAGTGTCAAAGTGTTCCCTTTTCACCTTACCCACACGAACATCTATTATTTTTTGACTAAAACTATTCTTGCACAACAAAGATGGTATCACATTGTGGTTTTGACTTACATTTCCCGATTATTGCTGTTGAGCATTTCATGTTTGTTGGCCATCTGTGTCTCTTTTTATGAGAATTTTCTATCCATGTCCTTAGCCCACTCTTTGGTGGGATTGTTTAGTTTTTTATTCTAATTTGTTTGAGTCCCTTATAGATTCTGAATATTAGTCCTTTGCTTTATGCACAGTTTGTGAATACTTTATCACACTCTGTGGGTTGTGTTGCCTGTTTACTCTGCTGATTATTTATTTTGCTATACAGATGCTTTTAATTTAAGTCCATCTATTTATCTTTGTTTTTATTGCATTTGCCTTTTGGTTTTTGATCACAAACTTTGCCTAAGCCAATGTCTAGAAGAGTTTTTTTTTTTTTTTTAATGTTATCTTCTAGAATTTTTATGGTTTCAGATCTTAGATTAAGTCTTTGATCCATCTTGAGTTGATTTTTGTAATCCATCTTGAGTTGGTTTTCATGATCACCTATTGAGATTATATAATTTTTGTTTTTACCTATGTGGTGTATCACATTTACTGACTTGCATATGTAAACCATCCATATATGCCTGGAATAAAACCCACTTGATCCATGGTGGGTTATCTTTTTGATATGCCTTTGGATTTGGTTTGCTAGTATTTTATTGAGTATTTTTGCATCTCTGTACATCGTGAATATTGGTCTGTAGTTTTCTCGTTTTGTTTTGTCCTTTCCTGGCTTTGATATGAGGGTGACATTGGCTTCATAGAATGATTTAGGAAGGATTGCCACTTTATCTTTTGGAATTGTTTCAGTAGGATTGGTACCAATTCTTCTTTGAATGTCTGATAAAATTCAGCTGTGAATCAGTCTGGTCCTGGACTTCTTTTGGTTAGCAAAATTTTAATTATTATTTTAATATCACTGCTTGTTATGGGTCTGTTAGAGTTTGGATTTCTTCCTGGTTTAATGTAGGAGGGTTGTATCTTTCCAGGAATTTACCTATCTTTTCTAGGTTTTTTAGTTTGTGTGTATAAAGGAGTTCATAGTAACCTTGAATAATCATTTGTATTTCTGTGGTATCAGTTGTAATATCTCCCATTTTGTTTTTAATTGAGTTTATTTGGATCTCCTTTTTTTGGTTAATCTCACTAATGGTCTGTTAGTTCTGCTCTGATCTTGGTTATATTTTTTCTTCTGCTGGGTTTGGGTTTGATTTGTTCTTATTTCTCTAGTTCCTTGAAGTGTGACCTTAGATTATGCTCTTTCAGACTTTTTGATGTAGACATTTAATGCTATAAATTTTCCTCTAAGCACTGTTTTTGCTATATCCCAGAAATTTTGATGCATTGTGTCACTATTATCATTCAGTTCAAATAATTTTTTTAAATTTATCTCTTGATTTCATTGTTGACCCAGTGATTATTCAGGTGCAGATCAGATTTAATTTTTGTGTATTTGCATGGTTTTGAAGGTTCCTTTTGGAGTTGATTTCCAATTTTATTCCACTGAGCTCTGAGAAAGTACTTGATATCATTTCAATTTTCTTAGACTTGTGTCTTATTATATGGTCTATCTTAAAGAATGTTTCATTTGCTGATGAGTAGAATATATATTTTGCAGTTGTTGGATAGAATGTTCTGTAAATAACTATGAAGTGCATTTGTTCTAGGGTATATATTAAGTCTTTTGTTTTTTTTTTCTGTCCTGATGAACTGTTTAGTGCTGTCTTTGGAGTACTGAAGTCCCGCACTATTATTGTGTTGTTGTCTACCTAATTTCTAATGTCTAGCAAATTGCTTTATAAATTTGGGAGCTCTAGTATTAGGTGCACATATATTTAGAATTATAATATTTTCCTGTTGGACTTGTCCTTTTATCATTATATAATCTCTCTTTGTATTTTTTAACTATTATTGCTTTAATGCCTGCTTTGTCTGATATAAGAATAGCTAAGCTTGCTGGCTTTTGGTGTCCATTTGCATGGAATGTCTTTTTTTCACCTTTATCTTAAGTTTATGTGAGTCCTTATGGGTTAAGTGAGTCTTTTGAAGGCAGCAGATTCTTAGTCAGTGAATTCTTATCCATTCTGCCATTCTGTATCTTTTAAGTGAAACATTAAGGCCATTCATATTCCGTGTTAGTATTGAGATGTGAGGTACTATTCTATTCATCATGATAGTTTTTGCATGGATAACTTTTTTCTTTTAGATTGTGTTACTCTTTTATAGTCCCTGTGAGATTTATGATTAAAAGGTTCTATTTGTGTGTATTTCAAGGTTTTGTTTCAAGATTTAGAACTCCTTTTAGCAGTTCTTGTAGTTCTAGCTTGGTAATGGCAAATTCTCTTAGCATTTGTTTTTCTGAAAACTTTATTTTCCTTCATTTCTGAAGCTTAGTTTCACTGGATACAAAATTCTTCACTGATAATTATTTTGTTTAAGGAGGCTAAAGATAAAATCCCAATCCCTTCTATCTTGTAGGGCTTCTGCTGAGAAATCTGCTGTCGATCTGATAAGTTTTCCTTTATATATTAATCCTTTAAGTTTTCCTTACAGTGTTAAATGTGTCAGAGTTCAGATTCTCCTTGGGTGGGACTTGCTGTGGCCACTGTAGGGGAAGAGGGTATGCTTACCTGATGCTTTTGTCTCACAGCTTTTAAGATTCTTTCTTTCATCTTGACTTTAGATAACCTGATGACTATGTGCCTAGATGATGATCTTTTTGTGATGAATTTCCTGGGTATTCTTTGAGCTTCTTGTATTTGAATGTCTAGATCTCTAGCAAGTCCAGGGAAGTTTTCCTCTGGTATTCTCTCAAATGTTTTTCAAACTTATAGATTTTTCTTCTTCCTCAGGAACACCAATTGTTCTTATGTTTGATAATTTAACATAATACCAAATATGTTAACAACTGTGTTCATTTTTAAAATTTTTTTTCTGTTTTTCTCTTTTCAGATTAGGTTAATTTGAAAGCCTTGCCTTTAAGCTCTGATGTTTTGTCTTCTATTTGTTTGATTCCATTGTTGAAATTTTCAAGTGTATTTTGCATATCTCTAAGTTTATCTTTCATTTCCAGAAGTTGTGATTTTTTTATTTATAATATCTATTTATCTAGGGATTATTTACATCCACATCCTGTATTTTTTTTTAATTTTTTAAAGTTGGTTTTCACTTTTCTCTGGTGCCTCCATGAATAGCTTAATAATTGACCTTCTGAATTCTTTTTCTGGCAATACAAAGATTGCTTTTTGGTGTGGATCCATTGCTGGTGAGCTAGTGTGATCTTTTGGAAGTGTTATAGAACCTACTTTTGACATATTACCAGAATTGTTTTCCTTGTTTCTTCTTATTTGGATAGACTATATCAGAGGAAAGATCTGGGGCTCCAGGGCTGCTGTTCAGATTTCTTTTGTCCCATGGGGTGCTCCCGTGATGTGGTGCTCTCCTATTTCTTGCAGGGATGGAGCTTCCTGAGAGCTGTATTACAGTAATTGTTATTGCTCTTCTGGGTCTAGCCACCCAGTGGAGCTACTAGACTGCAGAATGGTAGTGGGGAGTGTCTGTAAAGTGTCAGGTGATATGATCCATTTAAGGTCTCTCAGCCATGAATACAGCACCTGCTCCACTGGAGGTACCAGGGAGTGAAGTGGACTCTGTGAGAGCCCTTGGTTGTAGTTTTGTTTAGTTCACTGGTTTTCTTGAATGCTGGTTATGCTGGAAGTGAAGTTATGTGGATACATGTGGGATATCTCGTTGGCCAAGATGTAATGGGTGGTAGAATTAGCTGTTGTTCTCTCCTTTCTTGGAGCATGATTGTTCTGAGTTGCTATAATGGTTTAAGTTGGTTGGCCTCCAGCCAGGAGATGGCACTTGCAAGAGAGCACCAGCTGTGGTAGTATGGGGGGATACAAACTTGCACTAACTTTGCTTAATCATTTCTACCATTTGATTTAAAGTGAAAGACATTCAACTCTTTCTTAAATATTTATAGGTCATTGTAGGGTTATTAATTGACCTATTTTAAGGTCATCATGTCTTATGGAATAGGGAGTCCTGAAGGGAAGGAAAGAGATGGGAAACAGCCAGCCAGTGATTCAGTAAAAACACAAACTTTTATCCATTAAGTTTGTCTTTTTTTTTTTTTGAGATGGAGTTTCTCTCTGTCACCCAGGCTGGAGCACAGTGGCATGATCTCAGCTCACCACAACCTCTGCCTCTGGGTTCAATCAATTCTCCTGCTGCAGCCTCCAGACTAATTAGGACTAGAGGTGTGTGCCACGACACTCGGTTTGTTTGTTTTATTTTATTGGCCAGGCTTGCCTTGAACTCCTGACCTCAGGTTATCCACCCCCCTCAGCCTCCCAAAGTGCTGGGATTATAGACATGAGCCACCACACACAGCCAAATTTTCATCTTATGTGGACATGGTTCATGATACTCCAAAACAATTATGATAGTAACATTAAAGATCACTGACTGCAAATCCCTGTAACAAATGTAATAATAATGAAAATGTCTGAAATATTGCAAAAAATACCAAAATGTGATACAGAGAAACAAAGTGAGGACATCCTAATGGAAAAATGGAGCTAATAGATTTGTTCAATGCAGTGGTGCCGCAAACTTTTATTTTGTAATAAACTTAGTATATTCAGAGTGCAATAAAGTGCTATAAAATTATGTATGCCTTGATAAGATATATTAAGTGTCTGCTCCAATGCAGAAAAGACAGTCAATGACCCAACCAGGATTCAGAATTCAAAATTCAAAATATAATATTGCACTGCCATGTAGTACTCAGGCATGGTACAGTACAGTATTTCTCTATAAACATGTTATTTTGCTAGAGGGATGTAATCTAGATGTGAAAAGTCAGTATTGTAGAGATGCTATTACAGAAGAAAGAGTATGCATTTAAATAGGGGATGTCTGTCTGAGTATTTCTTATACTTCAGTGTACGTCAAAATTACCTAGAAGACTTATTAATACACAGATTGCCAAAAGACAGTAAAGGATACTAAAATGAGCTTATTCAACTCTGTAATTCTTTAGCTTTACTAGGAAGAACCTTCTAAATATATCTTTTTAAAAAACCTTTTTTTAAAAATTTATTCCCATATCTTCCTTTATACTAGAAATAAGGAAATTCTGAAGCAACCAGATACCAAGAAAATTGGTCCAAACAATGCTCAAACCTATTACTGGCAGGAACTTATCTAGCTACTGCCAAATTTATTCTGGCAGTCCAAAGAGTCTGGGAGTGTGGGAACCACAAACATGACCACAGTGGCCACATGCCAGGCTTTGCTTTATTCACTGGACATCTTGAATACTAAATATCCAGAAACCTTGGATGGGTGGCAATGTTCCTCCCACATCCAGGCATGGATGAGACGTAAATTAGGAAGAAACCCGGAGTTGGAAAGCACTATGATAATCGCAGATGCCTAAAAAATCAGATTTGCCAAAGGAATGAAAGGACAACACTTTACCACACCAGATATGTCCATTTAGGGCCACAGTTCCCTTTTGCTTCGTTTCTTAATTTAAAAATTCTTATTCCAAATGCTTGTTTGTGTTGTTGGTTTTGTTGTCTTCCATGCATCTGTTCATTTGTTTAAGTAAAATCATCTAATTTTTGCTTCTGTTTCCTCTAGTTACAGTGTCACATCTGCTTACCATATTTATTTTTAATTGGTTTGTGATAAACGGCAACTTTATGCCTAACCCTTTAGCTTGCAGCTTAGAGTTTGTTTGGATAATCAAAATTTTAGTTTGCGTAAGACAAAATTTTGTTCTTCTGTTTTGTCAAAGATTCTAGGACAAAGAAACTTAGAATTTTTTTAAATGTGTCATTTTTATTTTGGCTTGGATCCCCAACAAGTAAATTCATATTGTTTATCTACTGCCCAATCTCGTCTAGACCTTCAATAGGTATATTTCAAGTGGTGGTATTACTGTATGAGGCTACCATCTATAACCCAACTTGCAAGACAGTGATTAGAAGAAAATTATATTAAAAGATAATAGAAGAAAGAAGCAAATGCTATGTATTTTGAATCAGGCAAATCACAGCTATCACAGTGTCCTCATACCAAATATTTTCCAAAGTAGTCTCTGAAGAATCCTTTCCTAATGAGCATTAGAATCAACAATTTCCAGATAATCAGCTAAAGTGCCCTTCTGAGTGATTTTCACACTGAAACATTTCAGTGAACCCCGCTGGCATGATCAACCTTTCCCTCTACAAATGTCCCCCTCTGCTGGGAGCCCCATTTGGATGGATTCTCTTAGCCTCAGTCCTCCAGTGGCTTCATAGATTTTATCAAAGGAAGTCCCTAGTTTTATTCTTGATTTATCCTCTGATTATACTACTTTCAGAGAGATGTCATCAGAACAATAATTGCTGAGTTGGAACTGTCTACTATTAACAGCTACTTACTTTAGTTCTCTACATTTCAAATGCTCCAGGGAAAGGATAATATATATCAAGAGGCCTGCCTCTTTAGCCTGCATCAAAATCACCTGGAGAATTTGTTAATACACAGATTGCTAACCCCAATTCTGGAGATTCTGACTTTGTACAACTGGGTTGAGGCTTGAAAATTTGCATTTCTTACACGTGATATTGGCGCCACTGGGTCAATGACTATAGTTTGAAAATCACTGGTACAGTGGAAGGAGTACCAATTTCTGAAGCAGACAAGCTTAAGTCTAAATTGTAACTGCATTACTTAGTAGTTGTGTCACATTGAACAAAAGACCTAATGTCTCAAATCCTCAGTTTCCTTACTAATATGTACTAAAGATGGCAATCAATACCACTTAGGGTCATTGTGGAGATTCAATAAAAGTCGAAACACACACACACACACACACACACACACACACACACAATGTTAGCTAAGTACCTGACAAAATAAAATATTCTATAAGTAGTTTCCTTTCTCTTTTTCTCCGGATAAAGAATTCATCCTGAAGCCAGCCTAGTTGGTCTCTTAACAAAGAGAGCTCCCTCTCCACCCTGAGCAACATTAAAGCCAATATCACTGATTCAACCCCAACATAGGTGCTCTTTCTCTTAAATATAGTGCTAGAAATCCTTTCCCAAAGAAATACTGCTTGTTTCTCTCAGAGATGTCAAAGGGCTCCAGCCGCCTCCCAATTACTCTTATGTCCTCTGTGAAAATATACAAACAAAAAACATTTCTAAATGACAAACACTGATCACTGGCTGTAAACTCTCTTGAAGGTAGGTTGTTTAAAAGTTTCTAAACCTTACCCATCTTTGAAAACCTTCCTAAATAAGTATGCAAAATTAGCTTGGATAGAAAGAAACTCAATCCGTTTATTCTCAGCAAAGAACAATTGTAGGCAAGTCTTTCTGCTAGTTATTTTTTTTTTTTTTCTTCTTTTTCTTTTCTTTTCTTTTTTTTTTTTTTTTTTTTTTTTTTTATTGAGACGGAGTTTCGCTCTTCAGGCTGGAGTGCAATGGCGCGATCTCGGCTCACCGCATCCTCCGCTTCCTGGGTTCAGGCAATTCTCCTGCCTCAGCTTCCTGAGTATCTGGGATTACAGACAGGCGCCACCATGCCCAGCTAATTTTTTTGTATTTTTAGTAGAGACAGGGTTTCACCATGTTGACCAGGATGGTCTCGATTTCTCGTGATCCACCCGCCTCGGCCTCCCAAAGTGCTGGGATTACAGGCTTGAGCCACCGCGCCCGGCCGTTTTTTTTTTTTTTTTTTTTTTTTTTTCTTTTTGTAAATTGAATCAAGTAAATTGTGTTAACCAACAGAACTGTACCTTCTTCAAACCTTTTTTAGATTTTCAAATTTCCAATCTCAATCTTAATTTGATTTTGTATTGGGTATTAGCATGTAATAACTGACCATCAGGAACAAGAACCAGTGAGACAAAGATAAAGATAAACATCAAGTACCTAAGAAAAAGACACAGTTTACTGAGCATCCCTCTTCTACAACGCATTAGGCTAAAGCATTTTGCATACACTCTCTTCTTTCATCTTACAGTAATCCTGTTATATGGAAAAATATTTCATCCCCATTGTATATATCATGAAACTGAGGTTTTAAGAAGTTAAGAGGTGAATCTCACTTAGCTAGTAAGTGACAGGTTTGGGATTCAAACTTAGCTCTCTGATACTTTTGCTTTTAATCATTACACCATACTCTCTTTCTTGTCATTAACAATGATAAATAACTTCTAAAGAATCCCTTATTTCAAAAGATGCTTGCTGGAATATTCAAGGATGAATTAACACACACACACACGCAAATATGACAAACTAACAATTGCTAAAACTAGACAAAGAGGTTCAGGTGTTTGTTATACTTTCTTCTATACGTTTTAAAATTTTAATAATCAAAAGTTCAAAGGAATTGAGGCACTCACCAAACTTCCTAAGGTGATAATGTGAAGTTAAGTTCAGAATATGAATGTAAAAAAGGAGAAGACAGAATGCAAACAAATATTTCAGAGAAGAGTTTATTGAAGGAATTGAAATTCTTTCAGTGTGCAAGTCTTTCCTTCATTGCCTTATCTTTCACTATTAGCTTCCGTATCTCTGTAGCTTTGATTGTCTTAATATCTTTCTACACTCTTTTCAGGCACCTCATAAAAGTTTACTTACTCATTTCAAAAACTAAAACCTTCTAGGGGCCCAAAAAAGAATCCAGATATATCTCTCTCTCTCTCTCTCTCTCTCTCTCTCTCTCTCTCTCTCTCTCTCTCTCTCTCTCTCTCCCCACACACACACACACACACATACACACACTCTTTCTCTCTCTCGCAGATATACAGCTTCATAATTTTCATGTTATGCCAAATTGATAATTATTTCAGAAAATATAATGAACTTTTATGTCAATCCAAGCTAGCTGCAATTTGCACAATATTATTTCTAAAAAGTAAAGCCAAGTTAAAACAAACAAAAGTAAATGATATTATATGACACTATTTGAGTTGTAATTTTTCAGTGTTGTATTCAAGTTAAAACATTTGAAAAATCACAAACTATTCTTATGCTATGTAACCTCTTATTCCTGAAGATCCTGGATTTAAACCGTCAATATTATAATCAACTTAAATGAATGCAAGAAACATCACCCAGAAGGCTTGTACCAAAATGATTAATTTTAACACTAAAAACCAGACCTGTCTTTTTCCATATCTATCAACAACATATCTTACATGTAATTGATTTACAAAATACAATAATTCACCAGAAAATGTTAAATGCCTGTAATTATCCTCTAGGCTGTAGGCCCAGTCATATAATTAGAACCAGAATTGTCTAGTTACAAAAATGTTTAGAGCAACCAAAAGAAATTTAAAAATTCTGAAGACAAAGATCAGCTTGTTTGGGGTGTGTGTGTGTGTGTGTGTGTGTGTGTGTGTAAGCTGGTCCTAAAAGAACAGTATGGAATTAAGAAGTCTGAGCTTCCGGAACAGACTACTTATATTCATAATATTATCTCAAAAGTAATCTATGCTGTTTGGGCAAGTTATTTGCCCTCTGTAATCCTCAGACTATTTATTGTTAAGTACAATGATAGCAACTATTAGATAATTTTGTCATGAGGATTACATTTAAAAACCCATGTAGAATGCATTAAACCGCACCTGTTGATAATTAAGCATTTAATGCATGCTATATATTTTTATTTTTATTACTTTTATTTCTTTCTTTTTTTGAGACGGAGTTTTGTTCTTCTTACCCAGGCTGGAGTGCAATAGAGCTATCTCTGCTCTCTGCAACCTCCACCTCCTGGGTTCAGGCAATTCTCCTGCCTCAGCCTCCTTAGTAACTGGGATTACAGGCATGCACCACCATGTCCAGCTAATTTTGTGTGTGTGTGTGTGTGTGTGTGTGTGTGTGTGTGTGTGTGTGTGTATTTTTAGTAGAGCCGGGGTTTCACCATGTTGACCAAGATGGTCTCGATCTCTTGACCTCGTGATCCACCCACCTCGGCCTCCCAAAGTGCTGGGATTACAGGCGTAAGCCACCGCGCCTGGCCTCTTATTTCTATGGAGGGATATCAGGATATTCCAAACTCAAAATATTCAAAACTAAACTTATCTTCATCCTCTCCATATTTACCTCTTTTTCTCTAGTATTTATTCTTATTCACAAGACCATGATCCACTTATTACCTCAAGACTGGAATCCAAAATAAATTTAATTACTTAATAAAAATATTTGATAGTTACATTGCATCAATGAGACCTCCTTAATAGCTTTCAAAGTTGCCTTCTTTCCTCCGTGTCCTCTAATACTGACTTAATTCATGCCCTCATCAATACTCATCTGTTTACAGCAATAGCTCCTTTATTCCAGTCTTGCTCCCTGCAGTATATTCCTCATAAGGTTTCCTAATAACAACTCTTTCAGATTATCATTTGACTTTTTTTCAAAATAGACATATAGTGACTTCTTAGGAAGAGCCTTCAAGTTTCTATTCAAAGATGGCAAATCAAACACAGGCAATAATCTCTATTTCTTCCTAAAAATTATACTTGTTATCTATGGCTCTGAAATAAATCGCCCCAACTTGAAAACCAGAAAACTATGAACATTTATTATATTACAGTTGCTATGGAAACTTGGGTATGTCTTATCTGGGTTGCTGTATCTCAGGGTTTCTTATAAGGCTACAATCAAGGTATCAGTAGGGACTGTAGTCTGATCTAAAGATTTGAGTGAGGGATGTAATGTGCTACTAAACTCATTCATGTGGCAGAATTCAGTTCTTCTCAGCTTGGTGGACTGAGTGCCTACATTCCTCAAGGGCTTTGGCCAGAGGCTTCCTCTGCTTTTTGCCATGTGGGTTTTTCTGTAGGTCAGCTCACTGTATGGAAGCTTGCTACCCTCAGAGCTATCAACAAAACAAGAATAAGAGTAAGAGCAAGACAAAAAGACCAAATCATGATTTTTTGTAATCATGATTACAAATCTCAGAGATAACGTTGTATTACATTAGTCCACACTTCATTAAAAGTGAGTCACTAAGTCCAACCTGCACTCAAGTCCATTTGCACTCAAGGATGGGAGAGGGCATTATACAAGGACATGAATACCAAGAGTCAGGAATCACTGGGAACTACTTTAGATACTGTCTACCAAATCGTTTAAATTGACATTAAATATACAAAACAGGCATTAGCCCCCAGGGCAAAGTGAAGAGCAGAAGACAGGAAATTTAGAAAATAAATGAACTAATGATATATGATTTAACTGCTCAGAGAAAACCTAAACATTTAAGAGATAAAGCCAAACAGAAGTTAACCAATTCATAAATTCAGAATTTTCTTCAAAAAGCTAGAGTGAATGTACATCACCAAAATGAGGGATTAAACCGGCAAGGAGAAAAAAGAAAATCAAAAAATAACAGACATAATATAAGTCAAAGAAAGGGATTTATTTATTAATATTTATTATCATTTTTTCCTTGAGATGGAGTCTTTCTCTGCCACCCAAGCTGGAGTACAGTGGCACGATCTCAGCTCATTGTGATCTCCACCTCCCTGGTTCAAGTGATTCTCCTGCCTCAGCCTCCCCAGTAGCTGGGACTACAGGCACGTGCTACCATGCCCAGCTAATTTTTGTATTTTTAGTAGAAATGGGGTTTCACCATGCTGGCCAGGATGATCTTGATCTCTTGACCTCGTGATTTGCTCACCTCGGCCTCCCAAAATGCTGGGGTTACAGGCATAAGCCAATGTGCCCAACCCAAAGAGAGAAATTTAAAATGACATTTTGTGAAACAAGCTGGAGAGCAAACAACTGAGGCTGTAGCAGGAGAACCGCATTCTAAGACACTGTCTGCTAGAAGGAAATTAGACAGAATATCTGATATGTCTCAACACATTCAGGAGCTATTTTCAATTCTACTGCAGAAGTTAGGTATAAATTATTGATAGGGCGAACAGAAAGCTAGGCAAATCAGAAAGCAAAGTTTATTTACTATATTTACAAATTAAAATGTAAAATAAAGGGAAAATAATAATAGTACTTAGCTCACCTATTTAAAAAAATCAGCAGTATTTTAGATAAATATTTAACCAAAAGTTGTAGAGTAGGAATATTAGAATTAGAAAAGGAAGTAAAGTTGTAATATAAAGAAAAGAGAGCAGAAGAAACATACATCTTCATCTTCCATTACACAACAGCAATGTCTAAAATGTTTTTATTCCTAAATATAATTTCAGCAAATATTGCAATCCATATAAACACATTGTGCAAATCCTCCTGAAATTCATTTGAAACCTAATTCCAAAGACTGTATACTGAATGTAAGGCCACCAAAGCAAAGTTAATTTCAGATAAATCTCAACACAGAATAAATCTCTTTAGATAGTTTTTCCACCATTTAAGAAATTTATTTTTAGATGCAATATACTATGCTTACAAATTTATATAGGATTTTCATAAAAATACAAATAGCATTATTATCCTGCAGCAAAAATCACCACAATAACATTATAGTTTTAGTTCTCTTCCTGGTTTCCATTTGCTTTGGGTAGAAAAATTGCCAAGGTTTACCTTTAAAAAATTGTGTCATGACTTCAGGCAAATGATATAAACTCATTATGTCTTTATTTCTGAAGGAGCGGGATAATACCTGAAAGTCGGGAAAATATTTTTGCTATGTGACAAAGAAAATTAAAGGTATAAATTGTAAAAAGAAATAAATTTTCTGGCCTGCATAATTTCTGATGAAAACTGTTGATATTATTACAGTGATTCTCCTTTATGTGACAATTCACCTTTCTCTTGATGCTTTTAAAATTTATTTGTCTCTAACTTTTGACAATTTGACTATCATGTGTTGTGGTGTGGGGCTCTTTGGGTTTATCTTATTTGGCGTCCTATGGGCTTCCTAGATCTGGTTCTCTAATTTCTTTATCAGATTTGAGAAATTTTCTGCCATTACTTCTTTGAATATATTTCTGTCCTTTTCTGTCTTGTTATTACTTCTGGCAGGCCAATTATGTATGTATTCTCCTTGATTATCCCCCATAAGCTTTCAAGCTATTTACACTCTTTCATTCTTTTTGACTCCTCAGATTGAGAGACCTGTCTTCAAATTCACTGATCCTCTGCCCTCCTTTAAATTAATATGTTGTTGAGTGCTTCTATTGAATTTTCATTTCAGTTATAGCATTCTTCACATCTAATATATCTCTTTGGTACTGCTTCATACTTTCTATCTCTTTGTGGAAGTTCTCAGCTTGTTCTTACATTGATGCCTTGACCTCTGAGAGCATGTTTATAACCATAATTTTGAATTTCCTTGGGTAAATCACAAAAGTTTACTACATTTGGGTTGGCTGCTGGAGATTACCTTGTTCTATTATTTGGAATATATCCCTGTTTCTTCATTTTCCTTGATCTCGGTGTTGGTATCTCTACATTAGATAAGATGCCATCTTTTAAGAGTGGACTTATATAGGAGAAGCTTTTCACCAATCCATCCAGCCAGAATTTTTTTTTAAATTGTATTTCGGGCTCTAGTATACATGTGCACACTCAGCACCCTACAGGATTGTTGCATAGGTACATACATGCCACGGTGGTTTGCTGTCTCCATCCCCCACCCCCCCCCCCCCACACACACACACACCCCACCCTGTCACCTACATCAGGCATTTCTCCCAGTGTTATCCCTCCCCAACCTCCCTGCCACCCACTATCCCTCTCCTCCCCACCTCCACCTAGCCCAGTAGGTGTTGTTCTCTTCCCTGTGCACAAGTGTTCTCATTGTTCATCACCCACCTATGTGTGAAAACATGCAGTGTTTGATTTTCTGTTCTTGTGTCAATTTGCTGAAAATGATGGTTTTTTGATTTATCCACGTCTCTACAAAGGACATGACTCTTCATGTTTTATGGCTGCATAGTATTCCGTGGTGTATATGTGCCACATTTTCCTTGTCCAGTCTATCATTGGTAGGCATTTGGATTGGTTCCAGGTCTTTGCTATTGTAAACAGCACCACAACAAACATACATGTATATGTGTATTTATAATAGAGTGATTTATAAACCTATGGGTATATACCCAGTAATGGGCTTGCTGGGTAAAATGGAATTTCTATTTCTAGGTCCTTGGGAATTGCCACACTGTCTTCCACAATGGTTGAACTAATTTACACTCCCACCAACAGTGTAAAAGTGTTTCTTTTTCTCAACATCCTCTCCAGCATCTATTGTCTCCAGATTTTTTAATGATTGACATTCTAACTGGTATGAGAGGTTATCTCAATGTTGTTTCGATTTGCATTTCTCTAATGACCAATAATGATGAGCATTTTTTCATATGTTTGTTGGCCACATATGTCTTCTTTTGAAAAGTGTCTGTTCATATGGGTCACCCACTTTTAAATGGGTTTGTTTGTTTGTTTTTCTTCTAAATCTGCTTTAGTGCTTTGTAGATTCTGGATATTAGCCCTTTGTCAGATGGGTAGATTGCAAAAAATTTTCCCATTCTTTTGGTTGCCAGTTCACTCTAATGATTATTTCTTTTGCTGTGCAGAAGCTCTGAAGTGTAATTAGATCCCATTTGTCTATTTTGGCTTTTGTTACCATTGCTTTTGGTGTTTTACTCATGAAGTACTTGCCTGTGCCTATGTCCTGGATGTTGCTGCCTAGGTTTTCTTCTAGGGTTTTTTTGGTGTTAGGTTTCATGTTTAAATATTTAGTCCCTCTGGAGTTAATTTTTTATAAGGTGTAAGGAATCAGTCCAGTTTCAGCTTCCTGCATATGGCTAGCCAGTTTTCCCAGCACTATTTATTAAACAGGAAATCCTTTCCCCATTGCTTGTTTTTGTCCAGTTTGTCAAAGATCAGATGGTTGTAGATATGTGGTTTTGCTTCTGAGGTGCCTGTTCTGTTCCATTGATCTATATCTCTGTTTGGATACCACTTTCATGCTGTTTTGATTATTGTAGCCTTGTAGTATAATTTGAAGTCAGGTAGCGTGATGCCTCTATCTTTGTTCTTTTTGCTTAGGATTGTCTTGGCTATGTGGGCTCTCTTTTGGTTCCATATAAAATTTAAACTGTTTTTTTTTTTTTCCAGTTCTGTGAAGAAGGTCAATGGTAGCTTGATGGGGATAGCATTGAAAATATTAATTACTTTGGGTAGTATGGCCATTTTCACAATATTGATTTTCCCTAACCATGAGCATTGAATGTTTTTCCATCTGTTTGTGTCCTCTCCTATTTCCTTGAGCAGTGGTTTGTAGTTCTCCTTGAAGAGATCTTTTACATCTTTTGGTGGTTGTATTCCTAGGTATTTTTTATCTTTGCAGCAATTGTAAATGGGAGTTTGCTCATGTTTTCACTCTCTGTTTGTCTGTTATTGGTGTATAGGAATGCTTGTGATTTCTGCACATTGAATTTGTATCCTGAGACTTTGCTGAAGTCTTTTTATCAGCTTAAGGAGAACTTGGGCTGAAAAGATGGGGTCTTCTAAATATACAATCATGTCGTCAGCAAATAGGGACAATTTGACTTCTTTTTTTCCTAACTTTTTTCTAAATTTCTTTTTTTTTTTTGCCAAATTACTCTGGCTAGAACTTCCAATACTATATTGAATAGGAGTGGTGAAAGAGGGTATGCTTGTCTAGTGCCAGTTTTTAAAGGAATGCTTCTAGTTTTTGCCCATTTAGTATGATATTGGCTGTGGGTTTGTCATAAATGGCTTTTACTATTTTGAGATACATTCCATTAATACCTAGTTTATTGAGAGTTTTTAGCATAAAGGGCTGTTGAATTTTGTTGATGGGGTCTCTGTATCTATTGAGATAATCCTGTGGTTTTTGTCTTTGATTTTGTTTGTATGGTGGATTATGTTTATAGATTTGCATATGTTAAACTAGACATATGGAATGAAGGCTACTTGATCGTGGCAGATAAACTTTTTGATGTGCTATTGAATTTGGTTTGCCAGTATTTTATTCAAGATTTTTTCATCAATGTTCATCATGGATATTGGCCTGAAATTTTCTGTTTTAGTTGTGTCTCTGCCAGGTTTTGGTATCAGGATAATATTGGTCTCATAGAAAGAGTTAGGGAGGATTCCGTCTTTTTGTATTGTTTGGAATAGTTTCAACAGGAATGGAACCAGCTCTTCTTTGTATGTCTGGTAGAATTTGCTGTGAACGCATCTGGACCTGGACGTTTTTTGGTTGGTAGGCTATTAATTGATGCCTCTACTTCAGACCTTGTTATTGGTCTATTCAGGGTTTCAACTTCTTCCTGGCTTACTCTTGGGTGTGTGCAAGTATCCAGGAATTTATCCATTTCTTCCACATTTACTGGTTTATGTGCATAAAGCTGTTTAGAGTAATCCCTGATGGTACTTTGCATTTCTGAGGAATCAGTGGTGATCGCCATTTTATTATTTTTTATTGCATCTATTCAATTCTTCCCTCTTCTTTTTTATTTGTCTAGCTAGCGGTCTATTTCGTTGATCTTTTCAAAAAAAAAACAGCTCCTGGATTTACTGATATTTTTGAAGGGTTTTTTGTGCCTCTATCTCCTTCAGTTCTACTTGGATCATAGTGATTTCCTGTCTTCTGCTTGCTTTTGAGATCTTTGGATCTTGCTTTTCTAGCTCTTTCAATTTTGAGAATATGGTGTCCATTTTAGATCTTTCCTTGCTTCTCCGGTGGGTACTTATTGCTATAAATTTCCCTCTAGACACTGCTTTAAATGTGTCCCATAGATTCTGGTATGTTGTGTCTTCATTCTCATTGGTTTCAAATAACATTTTTATTTATCCTTCATTTTATTGTTTATCCATCATTATGAAGGAGCAAGTTGATCAGTTTCCATGTGATTGTGCAGTTTTGAGTGCTTTCCATGCCTCCCCAGCCAGAGATTTTAAAGTGCCTATCTAATCTAATCGTTGCATCTGTCCAGATTGCTCTCTCTTGTTTTGGTAGAACCTGGAGCTTAATTAAGATGTGCCACAGCTTTTTAGTACCCAAAGACAAGTAAAATAGGATACAGACTCTTTAAGTGTAGCTGAAGAGTTTGGGATGTTGAATCTGAGTTCCAGTTCTTTCTATCTTCACAGTGAGTCTGGATCTGGGTGTCTAACTCCCACTCTCTCTGGTCTAAGCCAAGGAGAGGATCTGTGGTAAATGTCTACACTCATGATCAGGTCACACCTTCTGATCCTGGAGGGACAGATAGTGGGAGTAGGCCCATTGTACATCCACCTGTTTGTTTTCTGTGGTCTTGATCCACTCAGGATCACAAAGACATTTCTTCAAGTTCCGGAGGTGAGTTGTTATAGGGACAGTTTTTCAGATGGAAGCTATGGAAATTGTGGTGCTTGGGGCATGACCAAAGACATTCCAGGGTATACAGGCCTGAATTTACCTCTGAAATGACACAGAGGGAGATATCATGATGTTCTGAGCTCTTTCTTAGCTATGAAAGGGCTGTTGAGTTTTTGTTGTTTGTTTTGCTCTGTTAGCTCCCCAATGCCAGTTTCTTAGAGTCTATGTCATTGTATCCCTTCTGGAAAGAAAATGAGAGCTGCACATTCCTGCCCCCTTTCTTCACTGCTTTAAGGGGCCATAACTCCTGGAAATGTTTGGACAACCATTTAAAACCACCTCTCAGATCAAGGGATACTCACATATGCCTAGTCTCGTCTGCTCCTAGAACTACTACGTTTAGGATGGAGTCTTTTAAAAGGTAACTAAACACTGGGGCTCTCAGTAAGCATCCTATATCCCTTCTGGGAAAAAGGTGGGGGGGAATTTTGGGGGAGGGGTTGTTTGCTTTTATGCCTTTTCTGCACTGTTTCAGAAGGATAAAGTTCTGTAAATATGACATTCCAGGAGGATGAAGTCCCCGGAGAAGTTTGCATACACATTTAAAGACACTGCTTTTTTGTCTGCCATCTAGACAGATATGTGTATGACACTCCTTTCCACTCCCAGGGCTAGGAGATTTGTGAATAAGTCCCTCAGGTGGATGTTGTAATAGTTGAGGCACATGGTGTGAGTGTAGACTCCTTCCAGACTGGTGGCATGTTAATAATTGACTCTCGCTTTAACTTGTCAATGTAAGTTAGTTAAAAGCCAGGCCACCTAGCAGCCACTGGAGGGGTGCATTGTAAACTCCTTCCTAGAAGAAACAGAGATCTGTAGTTTTTTAAGCCCCCTTTTTGTGCACTGCTCCTAGGACAATGAAGTCCCTAGAAGTGCTTGCATGCCCACAAAAAAAAATTGTTGCTTTATTTCCTATTATCTGGAGGGAATGGCATGTGTCTAATCCCCTCCATTCCCAGAGTATGTGAATTAAGAATCAAACCACAGGGAGGCTTGGGATTAAAACCCTGTATGTGAGATCTAGACCCTCCTCTCCACAAGGAGAAACTGAATGCTGGAAACTTCTTTCCTAGTTATATAGCACAATGCATACCAAGGGTGATGTTTGTCCCTGTGTGTGCATAACTTTCTCCTGCCCATTCAGTGTGGATGTTCTCTCATATGTCCACTAAGTAGGAGTCTCTCGACTGGTCTCTGACTTTCTCCCAGAGAGAACTGATCCATGAATAGATGTTTACTTGGTGAAAACCTGTGAAGGGAGAGTGACAAGCTTTCTATTTCACCGTATTGGTAATGTCACTCCTTGCAGCTGCTTGTTTCTTGAGAAATTTAATTTATTAGCAAATTGTGTTGTTTATAAATATAAATTACCAATTTTTTTCAACTTAATGTTTTCAACATAAAATTTTACATTTTATCATAAGCACATACTAACACTTGCTTTTTAAGTTTCTTTTTCTCATTTTGGATTGGCTTCATAAATTCTTTACATTCTAACTTTCTAAATTATTTTACTAACTTTTCTATTTTTCTGGGCACATAGTGGCAGTATATATATGGGATATATAAAATATTTTGATACAGCCATGCAATGCATAATAATTACACCAAAGTAAATGGAGGATCCATCACACCAAACATTTATCTTTTGTGTTACAAACTATCTAATTATACTCTTTTACTTATTTTTAAATGTACAATTAAATTATTATTGACTAGAGTCACCCTGCTGTGCTATCAAAATGTAGGTTGTTTTCCTTCTTTTAAATTACTTTTTGAAATAGACCATCTTCCCCTCCACTCTCCTTCAGTCTCTGGTAACCATCCCTCTACTCTTGATCTCCATGAGTTAAATTGTTTTAATTTTTAGCTCCCATGAATGAATAAGAGCATGTGAAGTTTGTCTTTCTGTGCCTGGCTTATTTCACTTAACATAATGACCTCCAAATCCATCCATGTTGTTGCAAATGACTGGATCTTGTTTGTTTTTAGGGCTAAATCGTACTCCATTGTGTATATTTACCCCATTTTCTTCATTCATCTGTTGATGAACACTTAGGTTGCTTCCAAATCTTGGCTATTGTGAATAGTGCTTCAATAAACACAGGAATGTAAATATCTGTTCAATATGCTAATTTTCCTTTCTATTGGGCATATACCTAGCAGTAAGATTGCAGGATCATATAGTAGCTCTGTTTTTAGTTTTTTGAGGAATTTCCAAACTGTGATCCATCGATATGGTTACACTATTCTACATTCCCACCAACAGTTTACAAGGGCTCCCTTTGCTCCATATCCTCACCAGCATTTGTTATTGCCTGTCTTTTGGATAAAAACCAATTTAATTGCAGGAGATAAATATCATTGTAGTTTTGATTGTTGAGCACCTTTTGTCAACTTGTCATATATTTGTTTGCAATTTATGCATCTTCTCTTGAGAAATAGCTATTCAGATCTTTTGTGCATTTTAAAATAAAGTTATTATTTTTTTCCTATAAAGTTGCTTGAGCTTATTATATCGTTTGATCATTAATCTATTGTCAGATGAGTAGTTCACAAATATTCTCTCATTCTGTGGGTTGTTGCCTCAGTTTGCTGTTTCCTTTGCTGTGCAGAAGCTTTCTAACTTGTGATTCCATTTGTACATTTTTTTTTTATGTTTAACTAGGCTTGTAGTACATCACTCAAGAAATCTTGGCCCTGACCAGTGTTCTGGAGACTTCTCCAAGGTTTATTGGTATTAGTTTCTTAGTTTGAGGTCTTAGATTTAAGTCTTTAATCCATTTTGGATTAATTTTTGTATATGGTGACAGATAGAAGCATAGTTTCATTCTTCTGCCTATGGTTATTCAATTTACCGGCACCATCTTTTGAAGAGACTATCCTTTCCTCAATGTATGTTATTAGCAATTCTGTCAAAAATAAATCCACTAAAAATATGTGGATTTGTTTCTGGTTCTCTATTCTGTTTCATTGGTCTCTGTCCTTATTTTTTTTTTTTTTAATGCCAGTACCATACTGATTTGTTTACTATAGCTTTGTAGTTTGGCTTGAAGTCAAGTATTGTGATTCTTCCAATTTTTTTTTTTTTTTCCATTTTGCTCAGGATAGCTCTGGCTATTCTGCAACTTTTGTGACTTCATATAAATTTTAGGATTTTTTTTAAATTTCTGTGACGATTGCTATTTGTATTTTGATAGACATTACACTGAATATATAGATTGCTTTGGGTAGTATGGCTATTTTAACAACATCAGTTTTTCCTGTTTGTGAACATGGAATATCTTTTCATTTCTTTGTATTTGCTTCAATTTTTGCATCAATGTTTCATAGTTTTTTTTCAGTTTTTCTTATAGAGGACTTTCATTTCTTAGGTTAGGTTAATTCCTAGGTATCATATTTGTATCTATTGTAACTGGTATTACATTACTGATTTCTTTTTCAAATGATTTGCTTTTGTCATATAGAAATGTAACTGACTTCTGTGTGTCTATTTTGTATGCTGCAACTTTACTGAATTTGTTTATCAATTCTAATAGTTTTTTGTGGTCTTTAGGTTTTATCAAATATAAGATTATATCATCTGCAAACAAGAATAATTTGTCAACTTTTTTTTTCCCTCTATTTGGATGCCTTTTATTTGTTTCTCTTGTCTGCTGTAGCTAGGACTTCCAGGTAGTCTTATTTGGGTTGTACCTGACTGCTGTTTCACATCCTTCTTAAACTTGAATATAGATATCTTCTTTGGGTTTTATCTGCTTCATGTTCCATAACTTTCTTTTACTTGAATATTGAAGTTTGGGAAGTTCAGTGTTATTATCCCTTTGAATAAACTATCTACCCCTCTTTCTCTATCTCCTTTTTAAGGCCAATAACTCTTAGATTTGCCCTTTTGAGGCAATTTAATAGATCCTGCATGCATGCTTTATTGTTTTTTATTATTCCTTATTTGTCTCCTCTATGTATTTTCAAATAGCCTGTCTAGAGACATTTAATCATCAAACTCCAAAAAGTTAAGGATAAGGAAAGGATCCTAAAAGCAGCAACAGAAAAGAAACAAATAACATACAATGGAGTGTCAGTACATTTGGCAGATGTTTCAGCAAAAACCTTACAACCATGAGAGAGTGGCATGACACTATGTTTCTTGAGGGGATATTAATTCATATAAAATAGATTTCTCTAGCAAATAACTTATTACTCAGAAAATCATTAATGTGTTAAATATTTTAATTATAGCTGCTGTTGGCTGCAAATAATGAAATAACCTGTTGTCAATTAATTAAATAATGAAATAAATATTTATTGTAAATAATAAGAAGTCTAAAGGCAGATACTTTCAAGGTGATTTCAATGTCTCAATGTCACTAAAATTCTAATGCCTTTCCACTCATTAATCTAAGCAAGCTGGCTGTTTATTTTCAGTTTGTGGCTGCATGGTTTTAAGATTAATGTTGCATCTCTTTGTATCATATCCTTGCACAATAAAATTTAAAGGAAAAAGAAAGTTAAGGTTCTGTCATCACAGCACTGTCTTTTTAACAAGGAAGATGTCAGATGCTCTCATATACAACAGATTTCTCTCTCTCTCTCTCTCTCTCTCTCTCTCTCTCACACACACACACACACACACACACACACACACACACAGAGTTTATCTTGCATCTTTTTGGCCACCGGTATGATCTAGGTTTACTGCAATGGAGCCTGACAAACGGGAATCTAATATTTTCAGCCTTTATGAGAAGTGAACTTTGGCAGGAAGTAAAAGGGGAAACCTAAATGGTAGTTAGGCAGTCAAAGCACAGAATTTGCCACTGCTTCAGTATCAAATTTCAGTATTGAATAAATACAATTTTTAGTTGAATCAATAAAGTAATTTAATGATTATGTGTTAAATCACCAAAATTTAAATTCAGTGGTTTTGTTGTGCTTTTTAAAAACTTTTAAAAAATAATTATGGATTTACAGAAACTTGCAAAGAAATGTGTAGTGCAGTCCACTGCACCCTTCACCCAGCCTCCTTCCATGTCAATATTATCCATAGCTAGAGCATGATGTCCATACCAGAAAATCAATATTGGTATAATTCATAGAGTTTATTCAGATGTCACCAGTCATACTTGTACTTGGAATGCATACATGTTGTAGGTACAGCTTTATGCAATGCTATCACGTGCTTTTTTCTGCAATTACAATTGCAATCATGATACATGCCTGTGCCAACACCAGAGGCTCCCTTATGTGACTTCTTAGTAGCTACAGGCACACCTTTTCCTAATTTCTGACCACTGGTAACCACTAATATATTCTTTGCCTCTATAATTATGTTATTTATTATTACAACATATTATTATCATTAATACTAGGTTATTTGATGTGTTTTTAACTTAGTTTGAATTTATTTAAAAGATAAAGCTGAACACTGAGGAAATAAGAACTCATAAAATTCTTAAAATTATATGTAAATGTAGCAAACCAATTATTCTTAATAACTTTAACATGTAACTTACAGTTTAGATGTAAAATACATCAACTATTATATCCCCAAGAAGATTATTTTTAAAGTCTTCTAATCAAACAATGGTAAGTTGACCCAATTTCCTACTACAAGGAAAAACACCACTTTGACAGCATCCTCACTGTATCTTTAAAAAGGGAGATAAAGTAAGAATACTGAGTCTAAGTCATTATTTAGAATGGTAGGCATTATGAAGGAAGGGTTTGGATAAGTAAAATCTTATATGTTAGCTGTTTGCACCAGTGAGTGTTCTATTTTCCAGACAAGAGAGCTGTTTGTCCAAAGAAGCAAACTGTTCGCCCAGATAAATTGGGTCACAGCAATTTCCTGAAGTAAATAGTGGTTATTTTTTGGTTTATACTCTTACCTTCTTGAGGAAGAGTTTCCTGGAACAAAACAAATATGGTATCATATAATCAGAAGAGGACACAGTTCTCTGTCATTTCTTGTTTTTATGCCTGTGCTGGATAATAAATCAATATAATCTGGGGATATGATCAGTCCAAATCTGGATCACTCTTTGTGGAATCATGATGACATAATAAGAATTTTTCTTATAATCAAACCTTTCCAATGTTTACTTTTTATTATTTTGGTGAATGATTATTTGGGGAACAGTGGCTTTGTAACAGCATTTAAGATTCTGGAAATCATATATTTGAATGTTGCAACATAGCAAATACTAAGAAAATAGTTTTTCATTTTCTTCTTGATCAGGAGCTAAGAGTACCCAAATTAAACCACCACAACAGATCCTTTCACCAATCGAAAAAGTCTATCAGATGAGATATTGGAGTATTAACCAAACCATATTGATATGGCTTGGCTGTGCCCCACCCAAGTCTCATCTTGAATTGTAACCCCCATGTGTTGAAGGAAGGTCCTGGTGGGAGGTGACTGAATCATATGGGTGGTTACCTCCATGTTGTTCTCATTATAGTAAGTGAGTTTTCACAAAATCTGATAGTTTAAAAGTGTTTCACAGTTTCCCCTTCATTCTCTTTCCTGCCACTATGTAAGACGTTCCTTGCTTTCTTTTCAACTTCTACCATGATTATAAGTATCCTGAGGGCTCCCGTGTGATGTGAAACTGTGAGTCAATTAAAACTCTTTATAAATTACCAAGTCTGAATTTCTTTATAGCAATGTGAGAATGAACTAATACAGAAAATTGGCACCAAAAGTTTGGGGCACTTCTACAAAGATACTTGAAAATGTAAAAGCAACTTTGACAGGCACAGGTCAAAAGAGTCTGGAGAGCTCAAAAGAAGATAGGAAATGTGGGGAAGTTTGGAACTTCCTAGAGTCTTGTTGAATGGTTTTGACAAATGCCTAGCATGCCCTAGATGTGAGAAATGGGGTCAAAGGAAATTATTTCAGAGCTTTAAGATTTAATGATGTCCTTGTTAAGTTTTGTACTCATTTGGGGCCTGTAACCCCTTTGTTTTGGCCAATTTATCACATTTGGAATAGAAGCATTTACCCAATGCCTGTACCCCACTGTATCTTGGAGGTAATTAACTCGCTTTTGATTTTATAGGCCCATAGGCAGAAGGGACTTGTCTTGTCTCAGATGAGATTTTTGGCTTGGACTTTTGGATAAATGCTGGAAAGAGTTTAAACTTTGGGGGACTATTGGGAAGCCATGATTGTTTTTTGAAATGTGCAAAGGACATGAGATTTGGGAGAGACCATGGGTGGAATGATATGGTTTGGCTTCATGTCCCCACCAAAATCTTATCTCAAATTGTAATCTCCACATATTGAGAGAGAGACCTATTGGGAGGTGACTGGACCATAGGGGAAGTTTCCCCAATGCTGTTCCATGAAAATAAGTGAGTTCTCATGAAATCTAATTATTTAAAAGTATTTGGCTGCTCCACTCTTGCTGCTGCACTCTCCTGCTGCCATTAAGACATGCCTTGCTTCGCCTTCACCTTCCACCCTGTCAGTAAGTTTCCTGAGGCATTCCTTGCCATACAGAACTGTGAGTCAATTAAATCTCTTTTCTTTATAAATTACTCAGTGTCATGTAGTTCTTTAGAGCAGTTTGAGAATGCACTAATATACATATTTATCATTATATATGTGTATATATATTATACATTGAATTATATCTCCCCAAAATTGATGTTTTGAAGTCCTAAACCTCAGTACTCTAGAATGTGACTATAATTGCAGAAAGGTCCCTTAAAGAGGAAATTACGTTAAAATAAGTTGTTAATGATAGGCACTAGTCTAACATGATTCTCAAACAGAGGTAAGAAACTTATAGGAGATTAAAATGCATGTGAGCACAGAAGAGGATCAAGCAGAAGACCAAGGAATAAGATGGCCACCTACAAGTCAAGGAGGGAGTCCTCAAAAGAAACCAACCCTGTGGATAACTTGTTCTTGAATCTCTAGCCTCCAGAAATGTGAGAAAAAACAATTTATGTTGATTAAGTCACCCAGTCTATGGTGCTACATTATGGTATCCCTAGGAAAACTAGCACAATACATATTTGTATTTTTCTGTAATTCCTAAACCAAGGATTATCTTACGTGTTATGTTACCATCTGGCCTTAGTCTGTCAATACCTAAGACTGAGTAATTTATAAGGAACAAAGTTATTCCTCACATTTCTGGAGGCTGGGAAGTCTAAAATCAAGGCATAAGCATCTGGTGTTGGGTGAGGGCCTTCTTGCTGTATCTTCCCATGGTGGAAGGTGGAAGAACAAAACCAGACAAACTGTGTCCAAATGTTGTAGAAGCAGAAGTGTGAACCCACTCCCAGAAGCCCATTTTTAGAAGTATTAATACATTAATGAGGATGAAGCCCTCATGACCTAAACAGCTGTCATTAGGCCCCACCTTTCAATACTGTTGCACTGGGATTAAGTTTTCAACACATGAATTTTGGAGGACACATTCTGACTAAAGCACTATCTTTATCCAAAGTAACCAAATTTTGTTTTTCAAAGTAAAAATAAAAAGAACTCAGAAACCTAAAAAATATAAGCCCAAATCTACCACATTAATATTGTTTTATTGATCATTTAAAGAAATTGCTTATAATTTTACTCCACAATCATAGTATAATATATAAAAATAATAGAAAGAGTAGATATAACAGTGATTAGTAACAACTGTTTTGCCTCTTTTTCCCTTAGAAATTGTCCAAGTGTGCAAAGATTAAATTGTTACCTCAATAAAAGATTAGCTTCAGGCTTTAAAGTTAAATAAAGTTCTAGAAATTAAAGTTGAGCAAATTAAGTATATGTAATTGGTTATAATGAAAGAATTTATAGGCTTAATCACTGTAGAAGTTATTCATTATTATGAATCCTTTTAGTTAAATACAACTGTATTGTTTTTCAATCTTAAGACAATTTATAGAAACGCTAATGACTCAACCCATAGAACTAATGTAAAATTTTGTGTGTGTGGTTTAGATTCTGGGGTACATGTGCAGATCATGCAGGATTGTTGCATAGGTACATACGTGGCAAGGTGGTGTGCTGCCTTCATTCCCCCATCACCTATACCTGATATTTCTCCCCTCATTATTCCTCCCCACCTTTACCAACCCCCACTATCCCTCCTCTAGCCCCACCAAATGACTGCAGTATGTGATGCTCCCCCGCTGTGTCCATGTGTTCTAATTGTTCAATACGTGCCTATGAGTGAGAACATGCAGTGTTTGGTTTTCTGTTCTTGTGTCAGTTTGCTGAGAATGATGGTTTTCAAATTCATCCATGTCCCTATGAAGGACACAAACTCATTGTTTTTTATGGCTGTGTAGTATTCCATGGTATATATGTGCCACATTTTCTTTATCCAGTGTAAAAATTTTTAAAAGTTTAACATAGATTAAACTCAAAGCATGTAGTAACCAAAATATTGCACTAACATTTTTACATGGTGGCAAAACTAGGGAAAAAACAAGAAGTATTTATAACTTAAATTACAATAATTAATCTTAAGAGTTATCTCTTATTCTGGAATATCACATGAACTGTAAGAAAATATTATTTATAAACCTTTATATTATTTCCAAATTTTAAAGACTCTTCAAATCTTGACAAAATCCCTAATTTTCTAACTTTTGCTCAGAACCAAAGCCATTTCTCAAACTCACATTATGCTTTTTAAAATCTGAATTTGATTCTGCATTTATTTTGTGTGTAACATCTGTGTTTTAATATACTGTGAGTTCAGCAGTTTAATAAAATATGCTGAATTTAGATTTCTTTGAGAGATAGTCCAGGGCATCTCACCTGAAAATTGCCGAAATTGATGTAATTCCATACATATGTGTCAGATTTTTTAATTTTTACTTAAATAATTTTTCTATTTAAATGTTATAGCATTTAATATTAATAGTTTTGAGTAAACTCTTAGTGCTTTTTTAAAGCTTAAACAATGAAGTCATTTAGTAATTTACTAGATGTAAGTCATTCCAAGTTTAGTTATCTTAGTGATCCAAAGATGTCATCAGAAGCAAAGTGTCTTCCATGTTTCCAATTATACCATATTCAGCATATTGACTATTTTCTGTTTGTCTCCTTAGGGCACTTTACTGCTGTAGTTTTGTGTGTGTGTGTGTTGTTTATAATTTGAAGATCAATTTTTATTTCTACCAAAAAAAAAAAAGAGGCAGTCAAAACAATTTAAGACACATTGAAAGGGTATTACTGAGTGAGCTTCAAGTGGGGCTTGTCTCTGAAAAGGCTGGGAATTCAAGGGAGAGGGAACTCTATCTTGTTCCTGGGCTGGCTGGCTGCTCCAATGACAAAGGAGCCAGCAGAGGTCCCGGAGACCCACGCTGGTCTCTAAATAGCCAAGTTCTGCTGATTCCAATTCCAATCTCCCACAGGATCAGACTGTGCCAGGAGAGGGCTGTGGTGGGGCCGTGCGTCCAGGAGGTGGAGAGTGAGCCCTGTGGAGCACTCCAATGGAACTCGGTGACAGATGAGCTTGAAATTTCAAATGGACATTCTGGCTTTAGCGTTGCTTGCAAGGACCAGAAGATCTAATTGGCTGCAGGGAGGAGTGCCACTCTTTATCTCTGGAATCTTTCTGGCCAAAGATTCACCACATGCAATATGCACAGCATCTTGTTGGCTGGCAGGCCCTCCCTTCAGGATCACTATAGACCTGTTATTATTGGGTGTCCCACGCAGGCCAGGCCCATCAGTCACGCACACTGACATCGAGGTTTGCCCACATCATTGACTATACTGCAGTAACATTACCTGGATATTTACAGGAGTGCTGGTTTTCTTTACACAGATTTTTAGGGAACAGGCTGGAGGGGAGGGGTGTGGCTGTTTGCTTGTTTTTAAAATTTTTAAATGATGTTATAAACTGGGAGTCAGGAGAATTTAAACCAACTTCCACATCGAACAGTCAAAATAAGCGAGAGGAAAGCCACCAGAAACACAAGGTCTTCTTCTCTCCTATGCATAGGAGGCAGGGCCTGGGTCTGGGGAAGTGAATAAATCAAAAAGAAACTGAGTGCAAAAAGTGGAAGTTGCAAGGGCAGAGGAAGAAAGGGAACAATATTTTTTTTTTCCTTTATTTTTAACCTTATGAGCTAAGTGTAGCTTGAAGATTTTGGATAACTTTGGACAAGAAAAGGAAAATTGTTTTTTTGAAGTAGATTGAAGCAGTGATTTTTTTAAAAATGTAGAATGAAAGCATCTTAAATGTTACATCTTTTCTTTACATGTTACTAGATCACTTTTGATTGAGCAAACTGTGGAAAGCTGCTAACTGCCCCACGTGAACTCAGGGAATGTCACGCATCAATTTTCCACAGAGCTTTACTTTGTGGGTGTCTGAATGTTCTGCTCACATTTGCTGGAATCAATTGTAGCAGATTTTAGTTTACAAGTCACTTTTGACTATATTGCTTAGTAATATAGTCAATATTCTTACAGAATTTTTCATGATCCTCAGAGTATTATTCAGGCCAAAGGGGATGCCTGGGCTGGGGATAGTTCATCAGTGCTATGAGAGACTGACTGGATTACTTAGTTGGTTTTGGTTGCTGGCTTCTAGTTTTCAGCACTAATTACTGGCAGACAGACCTTCCCCTTTTCATCAATGTTCAGGTGATAGAACTTTGTTTTAAATGTGATCTTTGGTGGTTTGAAATAGTATTCTGTGGGAAAGTTGGTTTTGATCCTGAAGGCCCTGTAGTAGTTCATTCTTGCATTGCTATAAAGAAATACCTGAGACTGAGTAATTTATAAAGAAAAGAGAGTTAATTGGCTCGTGGTTCTACAGGCTGTACAGGAGACATAGCTGCTTTTGATTTCAGGAGGTGTCAGGAAGCTACTGATTATGGCAGAAGGCAAAGGGGGAGTAAACACATCACTTGGTGAGAACTAGAGGGGCGAGGGGAAGTACCACACACTTTTAAAGGATCAGATCTCAGACTACATCTTCCAAGAACTCACTCACTATCTGGAGCACAGCACCAAAGGGATGGTGCCAAAACTTTCATGAGGATTCTGCCTCCACATTCCAAGCATACCCACCAGCCCCTACCTACAATATTGGGGATTACATTTCAACAGGAGATTTGGGTGGGGACAAATATCCAAATTATATCAGGCCCCCTTATCATGTGGAGGCTTGTTCTTCATCCACCTCCTGCTGACCACCATCTTGGACCTCAACTGCTACAGTTCGACACCTCGTATCCTCATGCAACAAAACCCGGTTGGGAAGGGCTGATTATCACTGCTTATGTTTGTATTTTTTAAAACGTTTTATTTTGAAATAACTGTAGATACAGGAAATTGCAAAAAAAAATGTACAAAGACTGTTGCAAGTGTAGTCTTCTCTTAGTTTTCCTCAATCAATAGTTACATCTTATATAATTGCAGTACAATATTAAAACCAAGAAACTGACATTCAAACAATGTGTATGCATACTTTTATATTATCAGTTGTGTAGATTAAATTAATAACTTGAATTTTTTTCACTCAGCATGCCCTTGAGATCTATCCAAGACATCTACTTTGTACATATTCATAATTCTTTTTTTTATTGCTGAGTAGTATTCAATGGTATATATACATCACAGTTTGCTGAACCATTCATTTGTTGAAAGACATTTTGTTTTTGTTTTTTTTTTTTTCAGTTTCTGGCCATTTCTTATAAAGCTGCTTTCAACAATCATGTATAGGTTTCTATGTGGACATGTTTCTCTACCTCCCACTCTACCTCCAGAATAAATTCTTAGGAGTGCAAGTGCTCAATTTTCTAGCACTATGTATATGTTTAGTATTTTTAAGAAACTGCCAAAGTATTTTCCAGATTTCAAAGTCCTACCAGCATTTGTTATTATCACTATTTTGGTTCTTTCTAAAGGTATGTCATTTTGGTTTACATGGCTGCAGAGGAACCGGATCTCACATACATTTCTGGTAGGACTCAGAAATCTGGAAATACAAATGTAATCCAAATGAGATATCACTACATTTTCCTTTCAGAAGAATTAAAATAGTGACAATATCAAATGGCATTTTAGATTAAATTTGTATTTCAACTGCTAGTGATGTAAAACATTTTCTCATGTGCTTTTTTGTCATCTTTATATCCATTTCAGTGACATGTTTCTTCATGTCTTCGCTCCTTTTCTAACTGTATTGGTTACTTGGAGGGAGGTTGTTAGTTTTACTGCTGAGTTTTGAGAGGTTCTTTTATATTCTAATAGAAATCTTCATCATATATGTAGTTTACAATTATTTTCTCTCATTCTATAGCTTGTCTTTTAATTTTCTTATAAGGGTCTTCCTCAGAGCAAATGTTTTTGATTTTGATGAAGTCCAAATTATTGATTTTTCCTTTTATGGCGGGCACATATGGTATCATGTCTAAGAACATGTGACCAAGTCTAGGTTCCAAAGTTTTCTCCTATGTTACCTGCTAAAAATATTATGTTTTTGAGTTACCTATTTTGAGTTGGTTTTTAAACAAAGTATGCGATGTGGATCAAGGTTTATTATTTTTGTCTATGGATATTTAATTGTTTTACTATCATTCATTGAAAAGAATATCCTTTCTTCTTTGAATTTCCTTTGTCAAATCAGATGTTTGCATTTGTGTTGGTCTATCTCTGGGTCTTAAGTGCTTTAAACTAAATTATTAGAGTTGGTCATATTAATTTTTTCACTGGTTTTGCTATCCTGGTGTGAGTTTTAATATCTGTATTTCATTCAGACAACCCTTCGAGATTAGTAAAACTACAAAATACAAAATCATTTTTTGATATAACATATTTTACATCAATAAAAAACATATATGAGTATTTGAACTTATGTTAAAAATTTATTCAAACATTTCTTCTCTGATCACTCTCCCATCTTTTTCATCAAAAAACATTAGAGATTATACTCTACAACATTACATTATACTCACAACATAAAAGTTCAGCTCTCTAATTAAATGAAATACTCAAAACAGTGATTGGGAAAGCTCTCCTATTCTACTGGAATGATATGATATCATTTGGAACATCATGTAATTAAATACTAGAAATGAGCTATTGTTGAAATGAGAACACTGTCTAAATGAATAATCTTTACCTACACAATTCTTTGCAATGTTTAAAAAGTGACCAGAAAATTTTGGTCTTGCAAAAAAGATTTGAAATGTAATTATTTTTCTATTTAATTCTCTATAAAGAATGAACCTAAGAAGAAAGAGAAATTGTTTCACTGATGTTCAACATAGGGCAACTTTAACTGAATTATTTCAGGGAAACAATAGCCAGTTCCATTAAAATCATCAAGTTTTATCTCCATTCTCCAGCAATTTATAAAGTAAACTATCTAAGTCTCTACAGAGAACAAGGCAGATAGAAGCCAGATGACTAAGCACTGACGTTCTGTTTTTCAAACACGTTCCCTGAACCTATTGTGTAACTAATGCACAGTCTTAGGACTGGTCTTTTTCAGCTTTCTTTATTTCACTTCATTAAAAACAGTTCAGATTAAACACATATGCATGAAACTCAGCAAATGGAAAGAAAGCATCTGATTCTCCGTTTGAGTCAGTACAAAGCTACATTAGTAGCATATAAAACATACGTGATTTTACATGAGTCCATTATCTTATATGTCAAGATTAGAAAAATAAAGCAGACCAGTTTTTCTAATTATTGCCATATTCACTCTTCTCAAATCACCTTGAATTCTTGCAAGCTCCAAGCTAACTCCTGTAAGCCATTTTTTAATATTATAATGCATATGATTTAAAAAGTGTTTATTTAATTGAGAGCTCATTTTGTTTAATATTTTCTGGCTGAAGAAGCCCTTAGTATTTTCACTTAAACAGCTGTTACTACTATTTCATAAAATTCTAAAGCTCATAAGGATCTCAGATTTCTTATCATAATTATTACCTTATCGTTGTGTGAGGCAAATATATACTTGAAAGATAAATATACTTAACAGATGAGGAAACAGAATGCCCAGGATGACAGTTAAATAGCAAAGCCAGTTTGGTTCAGGCAGCGCATATCAAAAGTTCACATCCTCAAAACATGCACCATAGAGATTCTCATGAAAGCTTCTTATTTTACAGATATGAATGAATCCCCAGTAGGTTTTTTGAACTTTTAATTTTTTTGCAGCAGAGTTTGCTAGTATCATTGTCAAATGTTCCATATGTTTTTACTTAAGTTTACCATACTAGAAATATTAAACATAATTTTGAGGGTTTTTAAATAACTATAAAGTATTAGCATTTGAAATCTTTGTTTTATAAGGCTTAAATATCACTTAAGGTTAGAATAACAATCTAAAAATAAGTTTAAATCACAATCTGCAATGACTTGAAATCATTCCAGTGTTTTATGTAAGGTATGAATTGTATACACACCCATACATCTTTGCCATTATTGTGTCTAACCCTTAATGTATACTACATAGTTATGTGTGTGTGTATACATACACTAACATACATGTATATACATACACATATATACACTTACATACATGCAGTGTATATACATACACACTTACATACATGCAGTGGTAGTAACAACGATGACATATTTTCTAATATATTGATAAGTCTACAAAATACAATGCCCCTTTTATTACTTTTGATATTTATGTACAAATTATTTTGCTTCACTATATACTGAGATGTATTAAAGAAATCCAATAGATTTCTTTCCCATTCTAGACAAAATTACCTAATTGGAAATGATCAGTAGGTGTGGCAAATCCGATGGGGTATGTTTTCTAAGGAGGATTGCTAGTTCTCTAATTATAGCACTTAATCTTAAATACTCTGTGATTAAATTTAAGTTCAGTGAACTATAAACTCTACATATAAAATTTCCTCCAAGCCCAAGAAGTAGCTGTAACACATTGCAAGATTTTCACCAGGTAGAGTACTTGGCTATATCTGAAAGCATTTGTAATTTCTCATACAGCTGCGTAACAATAAAGTATACTTTTTGTGTTAAGGGTACTCATTAATAGTGATATTTTACAGGTATGATGAATTTTAAAGATAACATCTCACATTATAAAAATAAATAAACTAAGACCTCCAGATAATAATTATTTGTTCTATACATTGAATTAATTGCAAAGAAAAGATTGCATGACTGGGAAAGTGCTTATTCCACTATGTACTTCTCCATCCACAAAGAAAAATAAAAGTATATATTTCCCTGGACCCTTAGCACAATGATCTGGGATGATTTTCTGTCTTTGGCCATAGGTATGAACTGAGTATGTTAGAAAATGAAGAGCAGACATTTATTACAAGGGCAAATAAAAGATAGAGTTTGTTTTAAATAACTGTAATCATAACAAAAATTAACAGTTTATTATGTACCAATTGATGTTCTAAGCACAGTACAGTTAGTAAGTAAGTTAATATTGACAGTTTTAAATAAAGTAACTAAGTTACGTTGAGCTTAAATAACTCGCTCAAAATTATCCAGCTTTACGGGCTTGGCTCCAGAATTCATGCATCTAAGCCCTGCATTCTAGTACCTTTTTAAGAAGGTGACAACCTTCTTCCGGACAGTGGCTGTGTATTTTTAACTCCTCAGAAGCTGGTTTATAGCCTAGCAGGTGATAGGCACATGGAAGAATTTAATTTTGTTTATATCGAAAAACAATGACAGGGAAACCTAAAAGCTAAGGCAGCAGCCTGATGTATTTCCAAGTCCTCAGGGGAGCTACATCTTTGTCTTCAGAGTGGCATATAATCTTCCAGCCTTGTGATCCTCAAGGATTATTTTTTACCCACTGCCTTATCTAAATTAAAGTAGGTGAAGTCATAGCCTTGATTCTTTCCACATAGACCCAGACCCAGGCTTGGGTTTTACTACTCTTAAAGTAATGAAAAACTGAATATTTCTTGTGAAATGAAACCAAATTTTCCTAAATTGCTCATTCTGTACTTGGTTTCCATTTGATCTTACCCTGACTCCTTTAGGTCTCCTCGGACCTCCTGAATGCAAGGAAAGCCTCACTTAATTTGGCAAACATGAAAAAGCGAAGAAAAAGCAAGAAAAATTCAATCCAAATTGGGTAACGCTACAAAACAAAAAAGTCTTTCAGACATAAAAAATAGCAAAAAGGCATTATGTTTGCAAGAGACAGCTTTTAACCTCTCCTCTTCCCCCTTGTACCGATGCTCACTTAAGTCTCAGGCCCACTGTGTATGTTAAGTATTCCATTTTGCCTTTATCCTTCCATCCTTGACACTGGATGCAAGGGAGAAATGCCTTCTTTGCTTTGTCCCATTCTATATTTTAAAGATGCACTATTCCTAGATAATTAACAGGTTTACCTATCTGAATTAAAGAGGCCTCTGATCATATTAAAATATCAGGAACAAAAAGAAAAATTCTAAACTCTATACTTCCAGAACATGAAAATATTTGACAGACTCTATAAGAGCCCCTTTTACCAATTTCACCACTTATGGTTATCAGCTAAAAGTCATTCTACAAAATATTTTCATATATATTACAATTGATTAAATTAAAAGGGTTACGTTAAAATTATGGTATTTTAATAATATTTTATTTATCAAAATATTTTAACATATAATATCCCTGAAAACTATAAGCTATAAATATAGCTCTCCAGGCTAGCTGCTGGTTACTTATATGTATATATAAATTGTTTAATTAAAAATTATTGCTTAATGTACAGACAGCTTAAGTTATCTTACCTGTATGCTCAACCCAGCTCACAAAAATATAAATGCAAATGAAAGCTATACTGAGATGGCTTTTTTCAACTACTAGGCAAAATTCCAAAAGTTTGCCAAGCTATTCTGTTAGCAAAACGTGGGGAAATGCATGCTAAAATTTAGCTGGTAAAAATTCAAAATAGAACAACCCTAATTAAAGGGAATTTGGCAGTATCTAGCAAAATTTTATATACATTACCCTTTGATATTACAGTCCCATGTCTAGGGATCTGTCCAAAACACAAACAGACAAAAATATATACACAAGTATTCACAAAGCTATCCATTGAAGTACTATAATAATAGCAAAGAATGCAAGCCACTCAAAATTCTATCTATAGAAGATTTGTTGAGTGAAATATGGCTGTTACTCAATCCATACTCCACACACTGAAAGCAAAATCCAGTCGGGGATAACGCTACAAGACAATGACCTGGTTTCTTCAACAAAAAAAAATCTAAAAAAAAGAAATAAAATATGTAAATTATTTTCAATATATTGATCAAAAAGAATATCAACTATTCATCCATGTGCATTAAGATTATATCTCACTCTGTTGACAGGGTATTGCTCTGTTGCCCAGGCTGTAGTGCAGTGGTGTGATCATGGCTCACTGCAGCCTCAAAGTCCTGGGCTCAAGTGATCCTTTCTCCTCATTCCTAGGACTACAGGTCTGGGTACTTTTTACTTTTTTTTTTTTTTTTTTTTTTTTTGTAGAGATGGGGGTCTCACTATGTTGCCCAGGCTGGTCTTGAATTCCTGGCCTCAAGCAATCCTCCTCTCTTGGCCTCCCAAAGAGCTAGAATTACAGATATGAGCTTCCATGCCTGGACTTATGATTTTCAAAGACATCATCTTTCAAAATTATACTAAAATATTTACAGATGTGCTGATATACTGTCTGGGATTTGCTTCAAATTGTATGGGAAACAATGGGCAGGGCTATAAATGAAATAAGATTTGATTAATCTTGATAATTTTTGATACTGGATTATGCACATTTTATGTTTTTTAAACTACTATTTTTAATAATATAAAACACTGTAGGACTTGCAAGTTTGTTTCATTCTTGAAACTCTCCTAAAAGGTATTATGATGTGCTCAATTTGACTAATAATATCCTGCTTTGCCAGACCTCACTCAGAGAGTAATGGCCAATAGAGCAAATAGTGTATCTATTCCCTTTTCTTTTTGACATTCTTAGCATTTTATTTGTAACTGTTTAAAATACTTCATATATTTAACTTTCACATATGTGTGTGCATTCCTGTTTAACAGATACGTTTGTTAAAAACAAAAGATGGTAAAGTTCTTGAATTCCTTCTATTACTCTCTTTTTCATCTCAGCTCATGGATTTTCTCATTCCAAAAATTAATGAAATCATCACCAATGGCTCTTTCTTCTCTTGCAGACTTTTCTTTAGTAAAATATTGCCAACAAGTATACATCCTGAATTACACCATCTCACACCAAAATCACACTGATTCAAGCCAAGATAATCCCCTTTTAAAATGTGATTTTTAAATCAGTTGTCGCCATATAAAGTACACAACACAGCAGGGTGAATTTCTACATATATAAAGAACTATGAAACTTCCAGCCAAATGAAGATACAGAACATTTCTGGCACATTAGAAGACTTCCTCATGCTCTACCCATTCTATATGCCTCTAAGGTAATGTCTATTTTATACTCATAATATTTTTTTTGATCTTGAGCTTCATAGAACTAGAAGCATACAACATACATCCTTATAACTATCTCCTTTCATGTCACATGTCTTTCAGACCATGATTTTCTTTTCTTTTAACTTTTTATTTATTTATTTTTTTAAATTTGAGACAGAGTCTCACTCAGGCATCAGGGTACTCCCACTTCAGCTTTCCAGGAAGCTGAGATTACTGACATGTGCCTCCATGCCCAGATAATTTTATTTTTTTTTGGTAGAGGTAAGGTCTCACCATGTTGCCTAGGCTTTTCATGAATTCCTGGGCTCAAGCTATCTGCCCACCTCAGCCTCCCAAAATCCTGGGATTAGAGGCTGGAACCACCGTGCCCACCCCTCAATGTTGTTTTATATTATTGTACTTCATTTTTCCATTTCTACGGAGGAGTCCATTACATAAATATATCCATTTATTTATTCTTTCTGTTGATAGGCTGTAACTATGGGCAGTTCCCCTTATGAATAAATCTGCTAATAACGTTCTTGTACATATATTTCAATGGTCAAATATATTCATTTTTCTTGAAAAGGCACCCAAAAGTGGGTCATATGACATACAGATATTCAACTTTAGCTGTTCAATGTGGTTGTGCCCATTTATACTCACTAACAGTGTATGTGCATGTTTTATTAAGCAGCCACAATATCCTGCCTAAACTATGTATAATGGTCTTTTGCCTGCTTCCCTTCTTCAACACTTGTCACCCTGATATTAATTATCTACACAGCACTCAGAAACATGACAGCCTTTCTAAGGAATATTTAAGTAGAAACATGAAGAGAGAGTAAATTATGTAGAAAACAGGTAGAAGGAAAGGCAATTGTGAGAGGCCTGCTGCCACCTCATGATTGATGTATTTGAGGAAAGCAAGGAGGCTTTTGCTGGTGGGAAGTTGGTAAGGCAGGGGGGTTTCGGGAGTTACTTTCAGAGTGGTAGCCAAGGTTTCAATGATGTAGGCCATATTCAGAAATTCTGATTTTGTTTTAAACATGACCAGAAGCCATTGAACCGTTTCAATTTGGAGAGTTACTTTAAATGATTTCCATTCCTTTTAACCACAAAGATCACAGTTTTTAAAAATCACTTCGCATTTTCTGTAATTTCTTCAACCTTGCAAGTAAAATAAACTAGTGTTTTCCAGTTAACCCAATAATTCAATAGTACATCAAAATTGAAGAAATAAAAGTTAAAAATCGGTTGTGGTTATAAAAAAAGATACACTGAATAGATTACTTAAAAGGAAATTACTAACTTTTGTATTTTCCCATATATCAAGTTGCGCCATTACTATAGTGATGGCTGCTCAGTTTCAATATATATTGTTCAAATTTTAAAGCAATTGTTCTTGAGTAAATTTTAGAAACAATTATAATAATGTGGATTACAAATCATTATTTACAGATATTTTCAAATTGTAATTACAAATTGAAATCCAGATCCACGATACCTTTCTCTAAACAGTCAGAATGTATCCACCCTTTAAATTTCTATCTGTGCCTTTAACCAACACTTCTCAATCCTGTTTGATTTCCCAAGTCAGTTGGGGAATTCTTAAAAACAATTTCCAATTCCCATTCTTGATCTACCAAATCTTACTCTCTGGATGTAGCAACTCAGAATCTACAATCTTTAAAACTTCTCAATCACCATCCTAACACATCAATCTTTATGTAGCTCTGTGTTAGATTCCTGTTGCTACTGCATCAAGTTACCACAAACTTAGTGTTTCAAAACAATACAAATTTATTATCATACCGTTTTGGTGGTCAGAAGTCTAGTTTTATAGTAGTCTGAAGTTTGGTGGTCTTATGAAGCAAATCAAAGATGATGCTCTTTCTGAAGACTTTAGGACAGAACACATTCCTTGCCTTTTCCAGTTTCTAGAGGGTGCCCACAGTCCTTGGCTCTTGCCAAATCACTCTGGCCTCTGATTCCATCCTTACATCTTCTCTGACTCTGCCCCTCCTGCCTCTCTCTTATAAGGACACCTGTGGGGCCTTTAGAATAATCTCCCATCTCAAGATTTTTAAATCAATCACAACTGCAAGTCTTTTAGCCACATAAGGCAATGTCTTCACAGGTTTGGGGGATTAAGAGATGAACAGCTGACGAGCATTAAGTTGTCGCAGTTTTTTGTTTGTTGAAGTACATGCAGAAAAGCTTACCTCACACAAATATGTAAAGAAGAGAGAGCCCCCCAAAATTATCAGACCACACTTTGGGATCCAATAATGTGGACAAAATTAAGCAGAACTGAAGTGAGGAATTAAAGGATCCTCTTCATTTAGAAGAGAAAAGAGCAAAAGCATGAGGAAAAGCAAGAAAGAAGAAGGATGAGGAAGAGGAGGAGGAGGGGGAGGGGAGCAAAGGCGAAAAAAAAATCAAAAAAAAAAGAGGAAAAGGAAGAAGGCGGAGGAGGAGGATGAAGAAGATGAAGAAGAAGAAGGAGGAGGGAAGCAAAGGGAAAAAAATAAAAATAAAAATAGGAAAATAGAAGATAAAAAAGAATGAAGGAGACAGCAAGTAAAAAGATAGATGAAATAAGGAGAAAGAAAAATGAAAGGGGTGACTACAGCAGAAGAAAGTAATTGAGTAGGATATGGAAAATATATTGAAGAATAAATATAATATTTTAGGACTATTTTAAAGTAATAGAGAAAGTTATAAGATATCAACGTTATTAAAATCTGGAAAAAGGTGTTTTTGGAAAAGATCAATTGATTTGACGACAAATAGTATAATGATTACTATTACAAACAATTTTTTTTATTGGTGACTATTAGTTTGTTTTCTGTTGCTTATAACAGAACACTTGAAACTGGGTAATTTATTGAGAAAATAAATTGATTTCTTACAGTTGTGGAGGCTACAAAGTCCAAGGTCAAGGGGCTGTATCTGGTGAGTGCCTGCTTGATGGTGGGGACGCTGAAAAGTCCGAAGGTGACACAGGACATCATGTAGCAAGAGGGCTCAATAGGCCAGCTTAGATCTCTCTACCTCTTATAAAGCCACAAGTCTCATTCCCATGATAACCCATTAATCCATTCATGAAAGCAAAGCTTCCATGACCCAATCACCTCTTAAAGGCCTCACCTCTCTATACTGTCACAATGGTGATTAAATTTCAACATGAATTTTGGAGGGAAAAAATACTGAAACCATAGCAGTGGCTCAGAGACATAGGTTTTTAAAATTCGATCAAAATAACAAAAAGGTAAAATTATATTCTTCAGAGTTAAGATATAAGCATACATATATTAAGCTATATTATATTTTAATTAATTTTAAGATTTTAGCTTTAATTAAAGAGTTAACACACATTGCAACTACCCAGCATGTTAACTGAAAATAATTTGGCACAACTTCAATATTCAATGATATGCATTTAATTGGTGAGTAAAATTAAATATCCGACAAGCGGGAATTAATTGGTATAAACTAAATGTTTTTCACACCTGAGCTTAAAATTAAAATACAGTCAAGCCAGCAGAGCAGGAATAATCAGTTTATAATGAATTATCACTTTTAAGTATAAATCACCAAGATCCTCCAAACCTACTTATTTTCCTTTTGTAGTAAATTTTATTTTTAAATTAATTATGTGTTTTCCTTATCACAAAAGCAATTATTAATACAGAATAATTAGGACATAAATCAGTAAAAATACATGCATTCAGAAACTACCACCATTAAAACCTTGATTTCTACTTCCAAATCTCATTCTATGCTCAAGTGACTTTTATTCATTTTTGCAAGCTGTCATGTTTTAAATAAGCATTTTATCAATGGTAGAAACTTTATTCAGTGTTCCAACAAATACATTGTTGTTGAAGGTATAAGTTGCTCCAATCACTATACTATTGTTAGATATTTTGGGTTTTCCAACTAGTTTCCTACCATTTGATATTAAAATTAACTCAAGTTTTTAATATTAAAAACAGTGACATATATGTGTAATTGATTTTAAAATATTAGAAAAAATACAAAATTGAGAAAAGTCTAAAAATAAGCTAAAATAAGTAGAGATCCATAAACATTTACAAAAACAACATGATGTACTAAAATTGCCCATGCTCAAAGTATCAGTAACTGAAACTCAATTCTCAAGAATTATTATGTGGATCAATTTGTTTTCTCCTGAACTGCTTTAGGCAATCATCAAGGGAAAGAGTTGAGAAATAGGAAGAGATGCAAAAGTTAACTGCACAATACTACTCTCTCTCAGGGAATGGAATAAATGCTTCCTCAAGGAAATAGATTTATAGGGAAATAAATTGCACTGTATCACTCCCCAGATCTTATTCTCTTAACCTATGGGGTCTTAACAATTAACACTTAATAATTAAAAGCTCTGCCCTGAGTGGAGAAGACCATTATTCTCTCAGGCTAGGCCTATTCCCACTTCCTAAAATGATTGCCTGTTCCAAATACAGCTTTTTTGAGTATTATCCTGGGACCATTGGTTGTGGATTTAGTTTTTGCCTCAAGAAAATAAAAGATTAAATCAAAATATTACATAAAATTAATTCCAAGTTCACGCTACCCCACAGGCTAAAAAAGTAAAATAAAATAAATTGCTTCCTAGAATAATTTCCATCCTAAATATTGTATCTTATTGCAAGGATTGATAGAGCTTTAAAGAAATTTGATAATCAGTTCAATGATAGAAGAAATATACCTTAAAATATACAAATATTTAAATGTTCAACATTTAAATGTTTTTCTCCTGTTTATCAAAGCCCAGAAAAAAAGTTAAAGTCCGAAATTTAGTTTCACTCCAAAAACTATTAAAATCTCAACAAAGTCCACAATTGCCATTCTCAATTTCTTACTCTGCTCACTCTCAGAGTTCTTATGGCATCCCAGGAAATTATTTTCTTGACTGGTTTCTCCCCCAAAAATAGAATTTCTTTTAGCCTTTAAAGTTGCATTAATTGAACCCTAAAATTATATTTTAAATTATAAATGAAACCTTAAAAATAACAGTACCTGGCACATACCGTAAAATTATTATTGTATGTGTAATTGTATTAAAAGAGCCTTTAACAATTGCTAGGGCATGTACTGTCATTGCAATACCCGCCCTATACTCTGTTAAAAGAAAAACTTCAACTGAATTAAAGTTAAGGGAGTTTAATTGAGCAACGCACTGTTCACGAGTCAGGCAGCCTCCAGAATCACAGCAGATTCAGAGAGACTCCAGCACAAGCACATGGTGGGAGAAGATTAATAAGCAAAAAAGGAAAGTGAGGTACAGAAATCGGAAGTGAGGTATAGAAACACATGGGTTAGATACAGCTCAGCCTTGGCCTTACTTGAACAGTTTGAACACTCAACAGTGTATGAGTGGTTGAAGTGCATGGTTGCTGGGATTGGTCAAGAACCAGTCACTGTTACAGGCAGACACTCCCATGTGAGGTGCTCAGGCTTGTCTACCTGACAAGTTAGGTTGCAGTTTGTCCACAAGATCTAAAATATGGAAGAATGGAGTCCTTCTCAGGATATATTTAGTTCGCTTTAATGACTCATAAAATTTAGAAAACATGAGAAATTAACTGTTCATAATTAATATTGTAATTTTATTGTTATCCATTCTCCATACTAATGTTCCCAAAAATTCCTATTATTTGTCAAAAGGCTTAGACCACCAAGACACCATGATACACAAGGAAAATTCTTTTTGGTTTTACCTCTGTTGGGTTCCAATCAGCTGTGAAGACCGATGGAGTTCACAACTTGTGATATTCCTGCCAATGGATAGGACAAGTGTCACATTTATATCTCAGGATTGGAGAAATAAAGTGGGGCAGGACCAACCTCTTCTTTCTGCCTTCTTTCCTAGCCAGTGACATTTGTGATGATTGTTTTCATGTAAAATGTACAAGTCTGCAGCAGTAACACCCACAGTTCCTGGTCTAACCTGAAGTTTCTTGTTGCCTCATCGGACTTTTTAACCCATTTATTATTGTCACTTGTTCGGTCCATTGCTTAACGCTGTTTAATCTTCCTACTAAGGAGAAGTTTCTACTCAATTTTTTTTTTCCTTAGCTGAAAAATTATCCAAGGCAGAATCTTGAATGAAAATTTCATATGCTTCTTCTGACACATGTCCTGAAATTCAAAGAGCACCATAAATGCACCTTAAAAAATGTCCTTTTAACAACTTTTCCACTTTTTATATCTTCAGTAACTTCTACAACTTAATAGCAACAGAAACTTTTTTCAACAATTGTTTTCTTCTGCCTTATTGAGATATCCCCTAGTGTTTTATTTCCGCTGTTGTTTCTCCCTTTCTTTTAGGCAGGCATGTCAGAGTATTTAAGGTTTTAATTTCTTAAGCTGTCCCTTGCTTCTCTCCCCATTGTAATTTCTTTTATTTTCTTTTTTCCTTTGCTTTTGGATGAAGATATTAGATTTTGGTTTTTTGTTTGTTTTGTTTTTCATAATTGTTAGTATTAAATGTTCAATAGCCTAGGATTAGACTCCTACCTGGTTTCTCTTTAGCATATTTTACATTTTGTGTGCCTTTTCTTAAAATCCTAACTATATATTTCCCTGGTATGCCAATATAACATATATTTCCATGGATATATGGCACATTGAAATTAATCTAAAAATGGGAAGACATGTCAAGATTATCTTCTGAGGCTTCTCTCAAATTTATTCAAATTCTTATTTTTTATCCACTTTAATTTGTTCTATTTCTTAATGAATGATTAGCATAAGTGCTTTTATTACTGAACTTGTATCTGAAGTTTAATGAGGTGCCTATCAATATGTCCTGGGATCTAGCCTTTCTCTGAGTTATCCCTCCAGTTAACTTCATGAGGTCACATCTCTTCTTTTCTGCTAGCTTTCTCTGATCCAAGTCAACCAAGTAGTAACTCACATATCACTGCCCTTATTAATACCATTCAAACAACAGTAAGTTCTGAATCTATCTGCTGGAAGATGAGCCATACAAAGAGCAGACGTTTTTGTCTTACTTTTTTTTCTGTGAGATATTACAAGTGCCTAAGAAAGTATTTTTTAAATGAATAAATAAATCTATATTTTTAGCCTGTCATCTAAATCTAGGCTGGCTTGAATGACCTTGCCTCCTTTTAAGTATGCCCCTCCTGTATGCCTTGATACTTCCACAGTGTGCTTGCTATTTCCAGAGCTAAAATCACTTCCTGAGCTTCTTTCATCTAACATCTTGAAATTTCTCTGATGTTCCAATTTCTTATGTTCTTTCAGTGCTAACAAATTCTGTACAGTAAAACATTCTAAGTACAAGCCTTCTTTATCAACTTTGACCTTGGGATGTACGGCAATCTCATCCAAAATTTTTTTGACTCCTTCCAAATGGAAGTAATATTTTCATGGAAATAGAGTCTCATCACTTTTTCATATTTATCTATTCATCTATAAGTATTCACATTTCTGTGGTTAAGAACCCTGACTAGCTCTTGAAGCAACATCCATAGTCAGAGCTTACATAATTAATAAATCAGACATGCTTAGAAACAGTGTGTTAGAGAAGTGGTGGTTGTCCTTGAAAGTATTAGGCCACATTAATACAGGAAGTTTTCTTCAATGTTGTTTCTTTGATCCTGAATAGGGCTAATAAAAAGATAAAGTATAACAATTATTTGTCTATTGCTTTAATATGTCAACTGAGGCTGAACACTAAAATTATAAAGCTAAAACCTCATGTTCTGATGCTTATACCCTATGTGATACATAGCTTCTCTTTGAGGTTTAAAGTCACAGCCTGTAGGCTTTATTGCAAAAATACAAGGAGGAAAAGGTCTCTCAGTGACCAGTGTACACAAAGCCTGTACACTACTCTCTTTGAGGTAAAATACCCTCTTTTGAGACTAAAAGACTCTCTTTTCTTGGTTCTCTAATCCCTGGCTCAGCAGTGCCTACTTGGATTTCCTCTATAATTCAAGGTCAACCACAGAGGCATGGATAATCATATTGGCTAAAAACAGCCACCATTTTTCCTTCTTTTGAAAAAAGTATCTTGAATCTTATCACTAAGGACTAAGAAACATTTAACTTACTTATTTCTCCAGCTGATATTTATTGACCACATCCGAAATGCCTGACAGTGCAGTAGGTGCTAGGACTCAAATGGTCCACACAGGCCACATAGCTTTCAGACTAGAGGCAGACATTAAATAAATAATAACACAAACATAATTATGTGTAATGTTTCACCAGTTTTAAAACACGTTTTGTTTTTCACATTTCATGTACTTTACCATTGCATGGTATCTTACCACCAATGGTGTTTCATAATCTCTAAAGGCCAGGAGACACAGTAACTGTGCCATTGTCACTGTTGGCATATAACTGAGCTGTCTACTTTTGTCACTTTGCTTGAATTATGTGTATTGTTTAATACACACTGGTAAATTTCAGGGCCATTTTAATGTCTCAGAAAGATAACACTATGATTTGACCTGAAATTTTAAAGGTGATTTTGTATGCAGAAACAGTCAAACAGGGAAGAACATTGTCAATGTCATATGAAGGAAGAGGTAGTCAGTAGCCAGATCACAATGGGAGCCTGGAGGCTACAGTAATACATTTTCATTTTATCTTCAGTGCAGTGGTGAGTCATTGAAATATTGTAATCAGATAAGTAACATGACTCAATTTGTACTCTAAAAGATCAGTGTACCTATAGGTTAAGCTAACTCAGAAACAATACCAGAAGGGGAACCATTTAAGAGTGATCATTGATATTATAGAATGGTGGACTAGCAGAAATCAAAAGTACACAGATTTGGTTCACACTGGGAGGTAGAACTTAACAGAACTTGATATTGAACTGAAACTAAATTTAGAGGGAGAGACTAAGCATGGTGGCTCACGCCTATAATCCCAGCACTTTGGGAGGCCAAGGTGGGCAGATCACCTGAGGTAAGGAGTTTGAGACAAGCCTGGCCAACATGGTGAAATCTCATCTCTATTGAAAAAATACAAAAATTAGCCAGGCTTGGTGGTTCACATCTGTAATTCCAGCTACTTGAGAGGCTGAGGCAGGAGAATTGTACCTGGGAGGCAGAGTTTGTAGTGAGCCAAGATCATGCCACTATACTGCAGACTGGGTGACAGAGTGAGACTCCCTTTCAAAAGTAAAAATAAAATAAATAAAATAAATTTAGTGGGAGAGAAAAGAGAAAGTGTCAAAAGTGACTCCCAGATTTCTAGATTGAAATGTTGCGGGTATAACTTTGTGTATATTTTACTGAAGAAAGATTAAGACTAGGCTGGACCTGGTGGCTCATGTCTATAATCTCAGCACTTTGGGACTCTGAGGAAGGTGGATTACTGGAGCTCAAGAATTCGAGACCAGCCTGGCCAACATGGTGAATCCCCATCTCAACTAAAAATACAAAACTTATTCAGGTGTGGTGGCACATACCTGTGGTCCCAGCTACTCAGGTGGCTAAGGTGGAGGATCATTTGAGCTTAGGAGGCAGAGTTTGCAGTGAACCAAGGTTATGCTGCTGCACTCCAGCCTGGGTGACAAAGTGAAACATTATCTAAAATTAAAATGTTAATCTTCAAGTCCATTAATACTAAAAATTGAGGACAAGAACACTTGTAGAAACTCTTATTCCTCACTCATTACATCAGAGAAGGAAGTTAGGAGACAGAAATGACTCTGCTTATTTGAAAAGAAAAAATTTAATCTAAAGAAGTGTTCAACAGTAAAAAGTGGTTAAATACAAAAAGAAGAAAAAGTTGATTAAGAGATCTAGAAGTAGGGTCAAATGGGTAGCTGTTACCTCTAGACTGAGGAAAAGAAACAATAAATAACTAAAAACTAGGTGAGACCACCACTCAGTAATGTTGAGATTTAGACTTCTGCAAAGGCAGTATGGTTACTGAAGGAACACACAGCCTGTCAATAATTAAACTTGTCAAAGGGCTTGGACTAACAATAGTTTTAGAAGCAACCAGCTGTTGGAATATGGACAGGCTGGAGCCTTCAGGAGGGCAGAAGGGCTGCTGTGGGGGATAACATGGCCCAAGGACACAACTGGGGCATATCTGCACAGATCCCTGGAGTAATAGGCCGAAAAGTCAATGTGAAGATCTTGAATCTAGAAGAGTAGTATTTTTCTACTACTATCTCTTTGCAGAATGACTGGCAAAGAAGTTTACAAAGCCCAGCTCCAATAACACAAAGCAAGGTAAACAAGGTTAGGTTTGGAGCTGAAAGGTAATAAATTTATCACTGGCACAGTAATTTATGTATTAACTGCTTTGATAATAATTTATTGTGTGTGTGTATGTATATATATATATATATTAGTCAGCTTAATTTAATCTACCATATTTAAGGCATTTGCTGCATATAACTCTATCATTAACTAACAAATTTCTGCAGATGTCAAATAAAAACAACTTCAGACATTGATATGGAAAGTTTATTAGAAAAGACGATTGCATGAATGGGAAAGGGACTATTGTAATGGAGTGGGTGAGACTATTGCAATAGTGAGAAGGCTCTGAGCATGTGATCTGCAAGTATCTCCGAGGTTAGGCAGAAAAAAGTCTTTTCTTTTATAAGGAGGAGTAAATAAGACAAAAATGGATGAGAAGTGGGGTGAAAGAAAGATAGTAGATCAGAAAATGTTTTACCCTGAAGTCAGCCGATTCTTGGGACAGACTATTATGCAGGGGTTGTTTGCTGGTTCCAGATGTGGTTATGTCAGTGTTCTGGGCCTGGGGAAGGAGAAGAACTTAACCAAAGTTTGGTTAACAAGCATTTTGTTCCTACTGATCAGTAGGGACAAGCAGATCATTTATGAGGCAAAAAATGAGAATTCGAAGGCTCTGTGTCTGGCCTTGTCTTTGGTTTAAAAAGGAGGTATCCATGAGTTTTATCTCAGCCATGCGAGGAGGGATGATTTTTTGCATTAAACTCTTTTCTCTAACAAAGTAAGGGGACTTATCTAGCTATCACTGTTCCAGAATCACACGGCTTGGGTGAAGTTCAACATCATCACTACTGATCTCTTGGGAAAATAAACATTGTCCTTTTTAGGATTGTTTCTATGATAAACAAACCAAGTAAATATTTTTTCCTCCCATTTATTTCTAGTAAACATATACAAAATTTTTAAACTTAGAATATGCAAAAGCATCTATAAGGGCCATTGGACAAGTTCTTCTCGGCCTTCTAAAGGTTAACTGAAAAATCAACTGATAAAAGACAAATTAATTGTAGAAAACACATACAAATTTATTTAACATGTATGTATGTCAGTGTTCAGAATAGAGACCCAATTTCCCACATGGGAAGTTGTCCATTTTTATGCTTAAGTTCAACAAAGGATGGACAGTCATGTAGAAATATGATTGACCAAATGTTATGTTCTAATGCTAATGGACTGAGTAGGGAAACCTGGCAAGGCCTGTCTTTCTAGATTCTTGTTGCTCTTTCTGTCTGTGTGGCATTTCTTTCTTCTGGGTATGGAGTAGGGCCCTCTCTGGAATAGGGACCTTATGACTTATACTCAAACAAAGTAGGTTAGATCATTTCTTTATGGCCAGTTTTTACACAGAAGGGTGGAGGGAAAATTAGAGTAATATTTTTATATTTTATGCCTGACTCTGGGGAAAAGAGGTTTTAGTTTCTATGGCCTGCCTTGGGGAAGAGGAATTTCCTTTCTATGGCTAACACCAGAGGAGAATGAGACTGAGAAACAGGAGGGCAGAAAGAGGGCAGGAAAAACTTGCTTCAAGGATGCTTCTGAAGCCTTCATTTTGGGGTAATGTTATCTCAGCCCCAACAGGCCCCTTTCAAATTATTAAAAACTTATAGTTTAGAAAACATAAGATAAAGAAAAAAAGTTAGAACAACAAAATTTTAACATAAACTGTATTAGTCGGGGTCCTCTAGAGGGACAGAACTAATAAAATATATATACGAAGGGAGTTTTTTAAAGATAATTGGCTCACACATCACTATCACATGGGAAACTCCCAAGATAGACTGTCTGCAAGTTGAGGAGCAAGGAAACCAGTGGTGGATCAGTCCAAGTCCCAGAACCTCAAAAGCAAGGAAGCCAACAGTGCAGCCTTCAGTGTGTGGCCCAAGGCCCAAGAAGCCCTGACAAACCCAGAGCTGCTGCATGTTCAAGAGTCCAGCAGGTGAAGAACTTGGGGACCGATGTTCAAGAGCAAGAAGCATCCAGCACGGGTGAACAGTGATGGCCAGAAGACTCAGCAAGTCTCTCTCAAGGTCAAAGTTCCACAGATCTCTAGGATAAGGAAAAACACCACCAGTCTTTTTGCAATGCAAGAGTGACCTTTACTCCAGTTCCCAGTAAGTTCCTCATCTCCATCTGAGACCACCTCAGCCTGAACTTCATTGTCCATATCACTATCAGCATTTTGGTGAAAGCCACTCATACAAGTCTCTAGGAAGTTCCAAACTTTCCCACATTTTCCTGTCTTCTTCTGAGCTCTCCAAATTGTTCCAACCTCTGCCTCTCACCCAGTTTCAAAGTTGCTTCCACATTTTTGAGTGTCTTTATAGCTGTGCCCCACTACCCAGTACCAATTTACTGTATTTGTTTGTTCTCATGCTGCTAAGAAAGATATACTTGAGACTGGATAATTTATAAAGGAAAGAGGTTTAATTGATTTACAGTTCAGCATGGCTGGAAGGGCCTCAGGAAACTTACAATCGTGGTGTAAAGGGAAGCAAACATGTCTGTCCTTCTTCACATGGCATCAGCAAGGGGAAGTGAACAGCGAAGCGGGGAAAAAGTTTGTATCAAAACCGTTAGATCGTGTGAAAACTCACTCACTATCACAAGAACAGAATGGAAGTAACAACCCCATGATTCAATTACCTCCCACTAAGTCCCTCCCACAACATGTGGGGATTATGGGAACTGCAGTTCTAAATAAGACTTGGGAGGGGACACAGCCACACCATATCATATGGCTTTTATATAAAAACACCTTGAAAAGGACTACAAGCATTTTATAGTGTTGGCAACTCAGAACAAATTCTAACATGGCTTATGCAAAACAATATAGGAAAATAAATCCATCATTAGAGCCAAGAAAAAATAAAAAGGGAAGAAAATAAAGTGCAGAGTTTAACAAGGAGCTATGTTATTTAGTATTTTGCCAAAGTTCTTAAATAGATCTCAATGGAATGGTTGTCCTTTTGCTTTCTACTTGTCTCTTTTTGCTATCTGTTTTCACACATAGACCAGAAGAAAGAAAGCCTTAACTGCAACTATTTAGAAGCAGCCCATCTATCATATCCTGTCACTATCTGGAGAGTGTTATGAAGAATATTTCAGCATGAAATGTTAATGTAACTAGTGTTGTAATCACAATGAAAATGTTAGTGAAAATAATTCTGTTAACAATGATGATGATAATGATGATACTACAAAAAGTACGTGCCCTAAGAAAGGCATAACTCTGAAGGGTTTTACCATTAACTGGGAAGAAGGAATTTTTAACATCAGGCCACAAGTCTAATATAAAGTTAATAATCTTGACTTGTTCCCTACGTTAACCAATTTATTTTAACTACATCTCAATTTTAACTGCCATTTATAGGAGGACAATATTTTTCTACCTGGGAAGGATATTGCAAGGGAGAATTAACTTAATTTGTGAAGGCCTTGGTAATGTCAAGCTATTCTTAAATCATCCCTTTCAACCACTCTGGCAAGGAAATACAGCCAATGCCATGCTTTAAGAGCTAATTAATTTTTAAAGTCAGAAAGATATAAAATAGGCATGTGCCTGCCCTGAGAGAATTTTGTTTATTATGCCTCATAGAAGATCCCAAGGTTACAATTAAAGGTATATGTGCCTTACTATCAAAATATATTTTAAGTCACAAACTATAAATTAGCTCAAAAATTGATGATACTATTTACCTCTCCTAGTCTAATCCTCAGTAATAGGCTTTTATTCTGTTTGACCAGAAACCATAAAGAACTTTTTTTTTCCTTTTTCTTTATTATTGCAATTATCCCTATAAACTCTGACAAGTACTCTTTCTTTTGGCCAAAACTTGTGAGACACCTCTGAGTGTTCCATTTGACTAGTTCTGACCTTGAGCTTTTCCTCTCTGTAGAATTCAATTTGAGCAAGAATCCTGCTATGTCTCTTGTTATCCGAGCATCCTGGGTATCTTATCACCCTGATCTGACTTTAGCAATATGACTCTCAAATCAGTTTAGCCAGAAACCCCTTATCCTTGATGTTTCCTCTTAGTAATTTTCCATCTAGTCACCCTCATCCTTCGTTTTGGCCATAAGTCTCCACTTGCCGTTAGTGGAGTTAGACATAAGTCCAGTCTCTCTCTACTGCAAGATCCTATTGCAGTCATCCCTAAACCTATATCCATGGCCCCACCTCAGTAAAGCTTGCCTTACCATCTTTAACAGGTGTCATGATTTTTTTTCTTTATCTAAAATGCACCAATTATTGAAAAGCAAATGTTGCTGTATCCAGTTTCCTTTTGTATTCATAGGGCCTGGATCACTGTCAGTCCTCAAGAACTAGGCCTAACACTCTTATCCTAATGCTACTCAACTGGGAGTTCTCTTAAGGTTCAAATTTTGAGAATCAATAGCTAGCCTCCACACTTTATTTACTGGTTATTTCAGAGTACATTTCAACAACTTCTCTTAATATTTTTTTCAAGTAGGGAAAACGTATTCCTTAATGCTTTCTTCTATTATCTGAAGAAAATCATCCATCACTACATCACACACATCTTTCATATATTTTCAACTTATTCTTCTAATTCCGTTTGCACCCAATCCATGTCCACACACCTACCTTGATGTTATTTTTAGATGCAAACTCATCTTGGTTTGAATACACAGCCACTGTGTATTCAAACTGTGTATTTGACACATAAAGAAATTCATGATTTTACTGAAATAAATGAGTAAAAGTAAGAGGGTGCTACTCATAGAGATGGAGAACCAAAAGATGGATCTTTAAAGAGTTGAATTTTATAAAATATAGGAAGAAAAACCCCAAAATATAAGTAAGCACAACTGTGGTTTGGTCAGAAGAAAGTTACAACCACCATATGGAATGTAAGTGCTCATACTTCGGACTGAGAATGGCTAAATAAGATAATTTTGCATGAGGTGAAGAAAAGATGAAGGAGTTGTGGTGGATAATTTTGACAATTAATGATTACAAGAAAGGAGATGCAAGCCAAAGAAAAGCAGATATCTCTGTCCACTAGACCTAGTTACAACCTCCACAGATCTCAATGTTGTGGAGATGTGTTGTCTAATTAACTGCTCTGATGCAATTTAATTGTTTCAAATTGATTATTCATTCTTTTATATTTCTTGCTTAAATAATCCATACTAAATTTTTCATTAAGCAGAGCTAACATTTCATCATGAAAACAACTGCAGAAAAAGGAAAGAATACACTATGCATTCATGAGTATAATGGTCACATTTGTTAAGTGTCTATTTGGGTGAAAGCTGTTATACAATATATTGCCATCACTTGTATACACAGATTACATGCACAAATTGGTTTGCAGAAGTTTCTTCACAGAATTCCACCTCTTACTTATTTTTTCTGAGCCCCATCTTGCAATAACCATCCATTACTGACAACACTGTAAAGGATTTATTTCAATAAAGGGTTTTATTGATCTAACTAACAAAACACAGTAACTCAGAGATTCATGAAGGAGCTTCCCAAATGGTAAAGAAAGATAAATAAAGCAAGAATAAAAATTCCTAAAGATGATAAAATGCAGGTAGCAGCCAAAATATGTTTCTCATGTATTCAAAATATAAAGAGGGGATTCTATACGCTGATGAATTGAAAGGGAAATAATGCTCACTTCAGTTCCTACTTATTTACTTTTATTTCATACTGTGTTGTGCCTTCACAGAGTCTACAGACACTACTAGTAGGAGAGCTGATTAGAAATGAAATCTCTAGGTACATGTTTGAGGCTGTTGAGTCAAAAAGCTCTCCAAGAGTGTTATTGGGAAAATTACACTCTTCTTGAACAGATCCCATTAATGAAAAAGCATCAAGCCCAGCAGGTGCTTCTAGTAAGAGTGACATACTCAGGAAAAAAAAAAGAGAGTAGATCATATTAATAAAACTAGTTATTTTTGTTTTAAGATTGACTATATAGAGTAAACAAAATTACATGTTGATATTTCAAATCTTTCTACCAGTTTGTCTCTTACAGTAAAATTTTTTGTTTATCTTGCTATGAATTTGTAATGTAAATCAAGTGAAGATGGGAAAAAGGAATTTTCTTTGAGAGGTTAAAACTAACAGAAGTATATTTTTCACTAAAGAGATATTTTCTGAAAGCTGTCTTTTTTATTGTTTTTGTCTTTTTAAAACAATACATAGGTAGAAACTGACAGAAGAAAGTTAGAGGGAAAAAATTTTAATTCATCATTCTGTTTACTATAATCTATTTCAGTCTCCATTATTCTGTGATATTATATTGAATGTACCCATGATTGTACAATTTCACTTCAGAATTTTTACTCATTGATAACTTATGATAATTTATTGTTAATTATCTTTTATCTGTTCTTGATGGTAATATGCTTAATTTATAAGCAATTTGAGCATATTGATGTTTAATATTGCCTGTGTAGTCTTTGCTTAGAAAAGATGAAAAACATAGGGTATCCCCTACAAGGACTATTTTATTTTGAGATTAACAAAGCATAAGAGAATGTCTGCAGTTCTTGCTTGAAAGCTTAAGATCAAACATCACTGATGTTATAGGCATTTAAGTTTACCTTGGAACTTAAATTGATAGGAACTTAAATGCCTTCAATATAGGCATTTAAGTTTTCCTCAGGAACTTAAATTGAAATGCTCTACAACATAAGAATGACCTATACGGCTTGAGTTTTACAACATACAAACAACTTGGCATAAAAGTCAAAATTAAAAATCCTGTAGCAGTTAAGAAGCATAGGTTTAGCTAATTATAAGAACACACCTACTTAATATTCTATGCAATTTAATTGAAGTTAGAAATCTTGGCAGGGCACTGTGGCTCACACCTGTAATATGAGCACTTTGGGAGGCAGAAGCTAGTGGACAAATTGAGCCCAGAATTTCAAGACCAGCCTGGCTAACATAATGAGACCCCATTATACACATCACACACACACACACACACACACACACACACACACACACACAGAGTTTCAATTTAGAAAACTCTTTTCCCTCAAAAATTATTGGACTCCAAAGGACATTCTATTTAATATAACTTCATGTAAATTAGTCTTCAATTTAAATAATCTCTTTTTATTTCCTCAATTTAAGAACTATAACATGTTGCTCAAATTCAGGGGATAATAGGACTTATTTTGTCATAGTAATACATAATAATTTTTTTAAAGGGAAATTAATTCTAGAAGCTAATCTTCAAATGCAAACAAACTTGAAGTTACCACAAAATATCTATCCAATTTGTTTATCTTTGGAGATGATGCTTGCTTATGAAAAGAACTCATACACAAATCAATGTTCTATATTTGAAAATATTTTTCTTACTTCAATCTTTGCCATAATTCAAGAAGTAATGACTGCAATCTAGCTGTCATATTTTGATTTACTAAGGATTTTGTTATAATAAAAGCTAATAGAAGTCCTAGAATAAATTAGGGGTGCCAGAAAGCCAACATGATTCCATTATTGTAGTTATAATTTTCTTGAGGGCAGGAAATCTAGACGATTTCTATTTTTGTGCTTTATATGGCCTTTAGCACAGTACCTTGCATATAGACACTTGACAAATCTTTACTGAATGAATAGTTTTTGAGTTTATACTGGTTTCTTGTTGTTGAGTTTTTCTGTTGTTTCATGACAAATTAGTACAAAATTGGCAACTTAAAACAACATAGATTTATTACCTCACAATTTATGTGGATCAGGAATCTGGGCATAGTTTAGCTGGGTCTTTTATTCAGTTTCTCATGTAGCTGCAATCAAGGTCTCAGCCAGGCTGTGTTCTCCTCTGGAGGCTTGGCTGGGGAAGAATCTATTTTCAAGCTGTTTTAAGTTACCGGCAGAATTTATTTTCTTATAGCCGTATGAAGTCATGTAGGCTTCTCTAGCATCACTGCTTCCTTCATCAAGCCCACAAGGAGCATCTTTTGCCTCAGGGAGGATCCAATTTCTATTTTACAGTCTTCTACATGATTTTGTCAGGTCCCCTCAAGTTAATCTCTTTCTTGCTTAACTGAAAATCAGCTCATTTAGGATCTTCATTACATCTTCAAAATCCCTCAACCATTTCCATATTCTGTTAGCTAGAAGCAAATCATAATCCTACCTCTACTTGAGAATATGATCATCAAAGGTAGGAATCATGAGGACCACCCCAGGGTCTGTCTGCTACAGAGATGATCTAACTCACATATATGATATGAGCCTATAGTAGACAGACATACCCATACTCTCATTATCTATATGAACTAGGACGAATCATTTAATCAGTGTAACCCTCAATTTTCTTATCTATAAAAGAAAAGCAATAACAATGTTTTACAATTGTTATCAATATTAATAAAGTATTATGAATATGTAGGAATTCATATATTGGTCATCATTTTTATAATTTAGCCATTACGTGAGAAATCAAAAAGATCAGACCTGACTTTGTCTATAGAAAATTTATTAAATTTGTGAGGTCTAAAATAAAGCAAAAGTATCTGTCACTGATGCATTCTGACCTCTTGCACTCTGGTTTCAGTTGAATATTAGAGTAGGCCAATTGCACAAGTGAAGAGAAGATAAGCCACTGTTTATCATTGGTTAATTTGTTAGATCAATAAATGGAGATAGAGATGACAGACATAAAGACAAGTGTGTATACATATATGTTCATATATGTGTGTGTGTGTTTGAATGTAGTAATAACAGTCAAATATGTGAGGAGAGGAAAATAATCCTATTTTACTTGAGAAAATGGAAGCTATGACCCTAAGATAAACTAAATGATATGCCCATTGTCACACGTAGAAAGAACAAGAGAATTTAAGTCAAAAAACTACTTTGAAATGACAACTCAACCATTAAGCAAATTATTTAATTTCTCTATGTGAATAAAAATACCTCCATAGAGTTGTACAAGTATTAACAGAAATAACACATGTAAAGCATTTGCATTTCCCTAAAACCCAATTACTATTAGCTATTATTATATCATGATTATCATTCTTTAATAGTAACAGTAGTATCATAACTGTTTGGAATTGAGATTCCATTCCAAGGTCTGACCTATAATAATTATCTCGGCACTATGACATTATGGAGTAACAATTCTTCTTTAAACTAAAGGTACACACTGTAGAGTGCCCAGCCCAGCGTTGCACCTGCTTAAGAAACTCTTAAGGTAGCTGTAAAAGAGTATACATTTTCCCAAGTATAGCTAGAGATTGTAGAATTTAACATAGAACAAGTGGAGTTTACAAAGACCTATAGCCTGGAAAAGGGCATTCCTGCTTAGACAGTAGAATAGGGAATTGCAAAGAACCTAGTGTGCTCTTTGTTTTAGCAACTGTCACAGAGAAAGGCAGAGACTCTTCAGTGGCCTGGCACCTATCCAGTGGTCCTTCCTCTCCATGTAATCATATTATATTTTCTAAAGCTTAATTAATTTTTGCTGTTTTTTCCTGCAATCAACCTCGCTCTCTCTTTCTCTCTCCTCCCACTTCCTCTTTCTCTTTAAACCAGTTAATATGTCTTCTAATAAAATCTAAATAATAAAGTCATGGTATTACCTCAATACTTACCCAACTCAGTAACACAGTTTTTTAGAGGAAGAAAAACAAACCAACCCACATTAACTAAATATTGATCGGCCATCTTCATGTATGTTAAATAGTTCATCACCCTAGTACATTGATGGTAAATTTTACCATCATCTAGTACAAGAGTAAATTTTCTCTCCAGAATTTGCCCTAGAGATTAATTGTAATATCTTAAATTTCAGCTTTAAATATAAATGGAGAATAGTGTAGAACTGGTACAATCGAGGTCATATCTGCTGGCTCGACATACCCGCTGACTACAAACACAAAGGACTATACATATGACATTTGTATTTTCTTATTTATATATAGCCATTTTTATTTCACTTATAATTTCTGTAAATTAAAAAGAAAGATAACTTTATTCTCATCTGAAGATTGTATAGCAAGAATTTAAATTTTCTTGTCTTCTTTCTAAAAATTGTAAATCACCAATATATCATCAGATTTTAGCTTTGGAAGGAATCTTGGAAATCATCCAGGCTGCCTCCTCATTTTCCAAATGTGTCAAGCAGAGCCCGGGGAGACTTAACAATTCGCCCACATTTCCTAGTCATTAGCTCCTAGTGAAGGATGAAAGTCAAGTTTTTCTGATTCCTAAATTCAGTCTTGTTCCCATCAAGTTTCTTGCCTTTTTAACAGAATTTTTTTTTCTGACTGCCATCCAACTCACCCCTCCTTTTTTTTTTTTTTTTTTTTTTTTTTGCCTTTGACAGTTTTATGCCTATTACTTTTCACAGCATGTCATCACTGATGCATTTATTACCACACATCTTGATGTTTTATAGTTGGCCTCAAATGTTTAAGGCAGATGCATTTTGTAATGCTTTGTCAGTTTTTCAATAAAGGAAGAGATGGCAACTGAGGTATGTACCTGTTCTATTAAAAACAGGGCAGAAGGACTAACAAGTTTTAAACTACTTTTGATAGCTTATATTAAGAATCCTTGTCAGAATAAAGGGAAGTCAAATTCTGATTGATTAGCGTTGTCTGTTACATCATCGTTCGCTGCCATAGACCAACATTCTTGTGTTAATGCTATTTGCGTGCTACTGAAGTCTGTCAAAATGTGATCACACGACTGCTGTTCTGCTGCTGCCTTCACAAAAATAACATGATGCATTTTGTAAGAGCTTCTCAGGGTGCAAAACTTTTCAATAAAGAAAAAAATGTGATAGTGCCATGCAATATTTCAAGAATACTCTTTTGTTTGCCTACTTATTATTTTTTAAATACTGTCTTCAAATGCATCTCCACTTTACCTGTGTATGATTTTCTCTAACTTAGTGTCTAACATGTAAGGAATGCTGAGATCTGGCAAATGTATTCTATCATTTTGGTTGTTATTTTGTTTCTGGAAAGTCTCTCTTAATGAGGAGACTAGAACCCTGTAGGATGTTTTTCTATGTTTTTCTTTCTCTAACGTTTTGTTTTCTTTTTAAAGGGAGTGAAAACTCTAATAAATAAGAAGAATCTTATTGTGTATATACCATTTAAGATGCAATTCAGATACTCCAGCCCCAATGGTTACTGTTTAAATTGCTTATACTGTCTTGACGTAATTAGTTCCCATTTACTTGTAGTTTTCCTGCTGAGTTTATAATACAGCAAATATCAAAGGGGCTCAAAGGAGCTAGTAGTTGCTTAAAGATGTTAGTTGCCAGAATATTTTATGTATTGGTACTGATCCTAACTCCTGAAATCAACTCTATCAATGGCAGATATTTTTATGTGTTCAATTCAGATCAGTTAGGTCTGAGCGTTATCTCACCCTTTCAAAAAGTGTTTCATATTCATCAAATGAGACACAAATTTAGACAGACATCTACCTACCCTAACTCTTTTAATATTTTTACAGATGTACTTGCTTCTAGGGGAATACTTAGCTGTCAGTTGTAACTAAGTTATCTAGTTTAAAATATACAGTTATAACCATGGAATGTATTCATCTATTATGTTTACTCTAGGTGTAATTAAACCTCTTATAAAAATATTATTCGGTAATAATTTTTTATTTTATTTTATTTTTTGGAGGGAGGATAGAGTGTCGCTTTGTTGCCCAGGCTGGAGTGCAGTGTTGTGATCTCAGCTCACTGCAACCTCCACCTTCTGAGTTCAAGCAATTCTCCTGCTTCAGCCTACTGAGTAGCTGAGATTACAGGCATGTGTCACCATGCCCAACTAATTTTTGTATTTTTAGAAGAGATGGGGTTTCACCATGTTGACCAGGCTGGTCTTGAACTCCTAATCTCAGGTGATTCACCAGCTTCGGCTTCCTAAAGTGCTGGGATTACAGGCGTGAGCCACCACACCTAATCTATACTTTTTTTTTAACCTTTTTTCCCCTTTGGCTGCAAAATTTTGATTCTAATCATCGAAGAAATTCTACCTGCAGCAAGGAATTTTTGATATCACTTTATGAGGACAATGAAAAATTTTACTCAAATTAAATGAATGGTAACCATATAATCAGAAAAACAATTTAAAAGAAAAAATATTCATATGCTTAAATTAATATATTTAAAGTAATATGCAAATAGGTACAGGTGTGTGTGTATTTATGTGTGTGAGAATGAGATTTAGAAAATTCTCAAATCTATTTTCAGTTTCTCAGTAAGGAAACATAATAATCCTTAACTGATATTGTTAAAATCATTCTTTCTATTCTGATCAAGTATGGATTTCAATACAAAAGTTTCAGTGTATCACTTCCCATTACAAATAGTTTTTAATTTGTCCCAGACTATTTGCAATAGTATGAATATTCATTATTTTAGGGATTTTTTTTTAAACATTTGCAAACCTATTTGTTGAAAGGATGGAAATCAAGTGCCATTTCTTTAAAAGTTGATATGGAAAAATGACTCATTGAGAGAACATCATTGTGTCTGTAACTTTCTCTCTGAATACCTACTAATAGTGGACAGAAATGGAAATGGTGAGGCAGGGCTGGCATGACTCCATCTCTGAAGACAGGAGTGGGACAGACCTGCCACTCTTGAATGGTGGCAAGTAAAACCTGTCTGACCTTTAAGGATGAATGGCAGCAATATAGGCATCTTGGCAGATTCTCTAGCATACAGAGCATAAGAGGTAGCAGGGTGAAGGTGATGTCTACTTATGCTATTAAAAATTGAAAAAAAAAACATAGTTTACGATCTAAATGAAGAATTCTTTTAGGGGAACATAGCATGAATGGGGAGCAACTTTTTACCTTCAAAGGATCATGCTGGCTTTTCCTGGAAACTGGACCCCAGCAAGACTTCATGCACTACGGATGTTCATGTTCATCCATGGCAACACATGGAAGTCCAGACGAATATGTAACAGAACTCAGAAACACAACCAGGTAAATTTACAAGACTGTGGTAGGTGGGCTTTCTTCTCATTACTTGGAAATACGTTAGCCCTCCAGGTTTCTTGGGGAACTAGGCAAGAAGGGAGCCTTAAAAGAATATTACCATAATCCCAGAGACTTGAGCAGAATTTAATTTGATTAAAAAATCAATTAAACAAATGGGGCTCATTGAATGCAATTTTGGAACCAATATTATTCTTCCATTCTAAATATTCATTCATATTCATCATGTATGCCTGGTTCTTTCCTCACCCTGAGTAAAATCTTGGGCAGGATCTGCTAACTCTCAGAAAAAAAAAAAAAAAGTTCTTCCTTCATATTTAGTTATGAATCTAATTTCATTCACACCATTAAAATGTCCATAATATGCAAGAGTCAGAACTCTGAATTACACTTCAAATGTTTCTCTCCTTTCTTAACTTGGACATGGTGTTAGTCAGAGTTTTACTTGACTGTTACTGCCGTGAGGCTCACAGTATATTCTGGATCAGGTAGATAATTAAAACAATCTTTCTCATGCTGTACTGTTATGTTTCTCTAAATTCCCTCCCCCATGGCTGGAGATGTCTCATGCTCTTCATTAATGTTTAAGATAGCCTAAGATTGGCTCTATCTTTTGCCTATGGCCCAGATTTGGTCAACAAAAAACATACAGCCTCATTCTGTTGTATCAGGAGTGGGAATGTAGTTACTTTGCTAACACAGCACTCTACTCTGTTGCTACAGAACATTTCAGCCAGCCTCCTGCTTCTAAATTATTTGAGAGGAGAGAGTGAGTGGAGGAGGTATTCAGATATGCATCCTACCAACCAGTCCACTATGCTCCCAAACTGCAGGCACTGTAAGTCAAGACCCACATACTTGGCTTGAAGTGATGTAAATCACAGTCTCCCCTACCCTGTGTAAAACAAGTGCAAGCTTCTTTAAGAAATCTAATTCCCAAACATAGCCTTTGTGGTTGAGGTAGATATTGAGCTAAAGGTTGCAAAATGATGTTTTAATCTCCTCATTTATATGTTTAGCACCTCAATTGGAATCCTGGAGCATTTACCAACAAATATTTTATTCTTGGTCATCCAGGATCATTTTGGCATCCTGGTACACAGAATAATTTATTTATTATATTAAATAAATATAATATCACTTATGCCTTAAGTTAGTAGAGCTATTTATATCAGTTTTCTTCCTCCTTATAAGTTATCTAAAACGTTGTCTTCCACCTTCTTTTTTTTTTTTTTTTTTTTAAGACGGTGTTTCGCTCTTGTTACCCAGGCTGGAGTGCAATGGCGTGATCTCAGCTCACTGCAACCTCCGCCTCCTGGGTTCAAGCAATTCTCCTGCCTCAGCCTCCCGTGTAGCTGGGACTACGGGCGCGTGCCATCATGTCCAGCTAATTTTTGTATTTTTAGTAGAGACGGGGTTTCACCATGTTGACCAGGATGTTCTTGATCTCTTGACCTCGTGATCCACCCACCTTGGCCTCCCAAAGTGCTGAAATTATAGGCTTGAGCCACCGCGCCCGGCCCCACCTTCTTAATTGAAAAGCACGGTTGACTATTGTTGCAGCTCTTTAACCTCAACTTTCTTATTCTATGATTTTGCCTATTGTAAGCACTATCCTCTCATCCCTAGTCAGCACGCTCAACATCGTCATAGTTTTGTGCACTGTGATGATGTTAAAAATGTCTTAAATTCCTTTGGCAGAGACATGCATTGGTTGTTGAGGTGTTTTGTGGGCAGAATTAGGCCTCCCCAAAATTCATATATTAAGGTTTGAACATCCAGTACCTCTCAATGTGACTATTTTGGCAGATAAAACCTTTAAAGAGGTAAGGCTACATGACAATGAGGTCATTAGTGTGGGCTCTAATCCAGTATGACTGGTGTCATATAAGAGGAGGCTCACATCTGTTGTCCCAGCACTTTGGGAGGTTGAGGCTGGTGAATCACCTGAGGTCAAAAGTTGGAGAGTAGCCTGGCCAACATGGTGAAATCCCGTCTCTGCCAAAAATACAAAAATTAATCCAAGGATGGTGGCGCATGCCTGTAATCCCAGCTACTTGGGAGGCTAAGGCAAGAGACTCGCTTGAACCTGCAAGATGAAGGTTGCAGTGAGCTGAGATCACGCCATTGCACTCCAGCCTGGGAGACACAGAGAGACTCTGTCTAAAGAAAAAAGAGAGAGAGATTAGGGCACATACAGGCACAAAGGAAAGATGGCCTGAAGACACAGTGGAAAAATGACTTCTATAAGCCAGGGAGAGGCTTTGGAAGAAGACAACCCTACCAGCAATTTCGTCACAGATTTCTGGCCTCCAGCACCATGAAAAATAAATTTCTATTGTTGAAGCCATGCGGACTGTGGTACTTTGCTATAATAGTTCTAGCAAGCAAATATAAGCTCCAACCAGAAAACATAGTCACAATGGCCAAAATCAGGGATATTATGACATTTCCTGTGCAAGTCCACTGAAATTACCTTCTCAGTCTTCATTCTAGGAAACTCAGAAAAGACTCCTATGCGACCATTTTAAACTCATTGTTATACAGTTCTGACAGACTATGAATCATAGCAGTGAGTAATTATATACACCAATCATCCTTTAAAGAAAAAGACATTGTCTCATGAATAAGGTATTATCTTCAAAATGAGAAAAAAAATGTTAATACATGCTAAAGTGCCTATTAAATTTAAAATATTTGTTCAAAATTAGTCTAAGATAGCAAGATGAAAGAAGAAAATGAAGGGTTAACAATTCGATTGCTGTTTGATTTTTGTGTAATCATTCAACATTTAAATTTTGTGTAATATGTAAACAGTTAAATGAAAACCTGCTTTTTAAATTCTGCATATTTGACTAATTACAGATGGCTAAAGGAATCCAAATGAGCTTTTAATTTTAATTTAAGTGTATTGCTTTCTGTAGACATGGCTCAACTTTACTTTCACCAAGTGAGATTATGGGGGAAATCAGAATTTTTGCCATTTTTAATAATAAAAAAATAAACCATGTAAAGATAATTCATATCAACAAATAATTCTCTTATCTAAAAGGTGTGTTTCATTTTCTAAGATGTTCAAAAGTAATATATCCAACAAAGTGATCAATTTAGGTTAAATTACATTTAACAACAATAAAGCAATTTTTTGTTTTAATCAAGAAAAATCTTATTAAATTTTCTCCTTAAGAATAAAGGCAGTTTTTTTAATTGTTTGTGTAATTTAGAAAAATACCTAGCTACATGATATTAGGTCTATTTACATTTATCTCGTGAATAATGTTAGTGAAGTTAAGAATCAAGACAGTAATTAGCAGCTAATCAATTTTATCAAATTTTTCTAATGGCATAAATATGATTAGAAGTCAAATAAATTATTTCATGTTCATTTCTAAAGACAAGACTTCTCTTTTGGACTTAGTGATTTTTGTTATAATTGATCCTCCTAGGATCAATTGTTCTGTTAAGGTAACATTTGTTTAAATGAGGTCAGACCTTTTAAAGATCCATGCATATTCAATTTGATTTAAAGGTAGTTTTCTTTTCCAAAATGTAATGATTCCTAAGTAGCTCGTGGACATTTTTATAGCTGTTGAAATAAAATATATGTACAATAGGCACTTCAAGAATAAATAGTAACATGAGAACTGTAGAACTCTCTTGGATGGCAGCAGAGCAATAAAGTGTATAAAGTTAAAATACACTGTTGGGAAGTTCACAGTAACCAAACTTGAGAGGCTATCAAGTAGATGAATACATTTGTATACCTTAAGTTTTATGTGTACATCAGGACAAATGCTACATCAGGATTGGTCTATCAGGCATTATGATTTGTCATCATTTAATATAACTCATGGTAATGAATTGTGCATATTTTATAGACCTGCTCATCTTGAGAAAATCTATCAAGATAGTGTAAATCCTGCCCATTACATAAATCCTATGTAAGTTGAAACTAAGTCTTTTTTTGCAAATTCTAGTGCTTATACTATACTATCAACAAAATACTTCCCAATTAATGATTTCTATAATTTGTACTCTATTGTCTAGTGACCAGGCTCCAATCCTGTCTCCATGCTCATTTTCTTTGTTATCTAAAAGAGTTCTTACGTGGACTTTTCAAGAAAAATCTTTAAACAGCAGGACACACTCATTTAGCCTGACCTTTTAAAAATTACCACTGCCTTTGTCTTGACCCTTTTTGCCCAGGGTGGGTAATTGGGGTCCAGTAGTTATCTTGAAAACATCAACAAAAGTCATGCCTTAAGGAAGAGGGAGCAAAAATGAGAAGGAACTTCATTTCCTGCTTATATCATAAAAATTCATGCCAGAACTGAAATTCCTACTTTCAGACCCATTTACGTTCAGAAATAATAAAAATAACAATAATAATAAACTCCCATTTCCTGTATACCACTGGTTTCCAGGACTCTCAGATGACATGTAATTTCAACCAATATAATAGCTATATTATTTGCAAATAATGACAATTTTTCTTCTTTTTTCCCAATAGTTTTGCTACCTACATTGTATATACTTTTTTTCCTTTTGAGTTGGAGCCTTGCTCTGTTGCCCAGGCTGGAGTGCAGTGGCAGGATCTCAGCTCACTGCAACCTGTGCTTCCTGGGTTCAAACCATTCTCCTGCTTCAGCTGTATACAATCTTATTACCTTGGCAAGACTCTACAAATCATGTTAAATAATAACAGTGACAGCCTCTTGTATCTAAAACTAAGCTGAACATTTTTCTTTATGTTCTACTTGTCCTATATACAGATCCGCAGTATTTAACAAATGCTTCACATTCTGGTGGGCATCCTTAGAATTAACAGACTTCTCAATTTGTTGCCATAACCAAATTCTGAGCTTTGACTCTACCTTGCAGAGGCTACTCTTCATTTATACTCAAAGTGATTGAAATAATCTCACTTTGACCCTGTTCCATTTGTAACTGCAGCGACTGTGAAGGGAAGTAATGCAGGGGATCGTGATGGAGAATGAGGTGTTACTTATTATAGCCTATCAATAGTTTGGAAGCTACACAGAATTCTATGACTATTTGAAGTTTAAAAATAAAGTTGCTGAAGAAAATTAAAATCTGTGATATAAACATGAAAAACTGTATCAACTAAGTGAGATAAAAGCTAGCATTCAGCCTTTTTAAAAAAGCCTTCAAGAAATTATATGTGGTCATGAAAATATTATATTTCAAAAGGGCCTTTCAAAGGAAATAGTACAGAACTATCATTGGGGAAATTTTGTGATTATGAAAGAGAATTTTTCGCTACAGAACAATGCGCCTAGGCTGACAGAAATAAGAAAGTTCTTTTTTTTTAACATGGAAGTTCTTCTGTGATTATCAATAAGAACAAATATTAAAGTACAAAACAGAAAAAAACTCAATCAGATAACAAGTCCATTAAGAGTGATGGTCTGAAAAAATATGAGTTTCAATATCTGATGTATTAAAACTCTCCATCAACTACTCTAAAATAAATGTAATAATAATTTTATTAGATGTGCAAATTTAGAAGAACTAACAAAAATTACAAAAGCCAGAGTAAGTAATGCATGAAGCCATGATTTGTTTGGAGAAGTGATTAAATGGTTACAAATAATAAGAAAGTGTAATGGTTAAGTACATTTGAAGAAATATGACACATGGAGTATCCTTTGTGGTAGTTAGAAATTTGTTGTATCAAAGACTGATTCACTTTTATTTCTATAGCGTTCTCTTTCCTTGTCCTTCATAAAAACCTTTGAGAAAAAGATCACTCCCTTGTAATCTTTAATATTAAAGGAATTCTATACCTGGGGTCAAAAAGAAAAAAAAATCTGTTAAGAATTTAAAATACTGATTTCTCTCCTCTCAACTAGGAAAGAATTAAACTGGGCTGAAAATTAATGAAAAGAGATGTAACAAAAAACAAGTAATAACTCATGCAGTGATACATCTTCTGCTCAAACTGACTCCATCCCACCACCACATTTAACTCTTACTGGGAAAGGAAGGCAAAAAGAGACATAAAGTATGAACTCAGGAAACTTATTGATTGAGCACTGAGTAACAGAATTGGAGTCTGGTGATTTGGGGATATTTAATCTTTCTACCTTGCTACCTCTCATTATTGCGACCTTGTCTGCAGGTTAGCTCTGCATAAAATTGAAAATAGCTAACACATATCCAGCCATCTTCAAATGCTCATTTAAAACAATGCCCACAGGAATGTGTTTTGTACAGAAATCCTCAGCCTATAGCTTAAATTGCAATAGAATTGTTTAAGTCTGATGCTAAAACAATTTTCCCGAAGAATGAAACTACCAAAATAAGCTTAAACTAAGTCAGGTGCAATGGCTCGTTCCTGTAATCTCACTACTTTGGGAGGCTGAGGCAGAGATCACTTGAGGGCAGGAGTTCAAGACGAACCTGGGCAAGAGAGCAAGACCCCATCTCTAGTAAAAATAGAACAACAAGCCGAGTGTGGTGGCATGTGACTATAGGCCTAGCTACTTGTGAGGCTGAGGCTAGTAGATCTCTTGAGCCAGAAGCTTGAGGGAGCAGTGAGCTATGATCATGCAACTGCATTCCAGTGTGATTGACAAAGTAAGACCCTGTCTTAAGAAAAGAAAAGGGTTAAGGCAATGGAGAAATGATGCACTGGGCCATGTTCCAGGGCAGGAATAATAGTTTCCTATTTCAGGTTTTTTTGTTTTTGTTTTTGTTTTTTCCAGTCAGGTACTAGCAGACGACAAAGTAATATTAATTTTTTTTACTCTAATTCGTTCTTAACACAAAATCTTATAATTTGCCTTCCCTGTTGCTTGTCCATAGGAAGATAAGATGAAATTTTGGCTGTTTCACAGTTGTTTCCCTCTCTAGAGTGATAAATTGGCTTGCAGATTTCACTGAAGCAAGAAAAGAGATGATGTTACAGCCAAAACTTCCTGAGGCCAGTCATGTCAAACAAATCTCCTCCAGGGAAACTTCCTAGGATGCCATTTACAAGGTGGGAGTAGAAAGTGAGAATAAAAGTATAAATTGACTAGGCTTATCTCTATCTCAAGTGTAAATATTGAGATTATACTATTCCGTCCAGCTTGATGCTATGCAAACTTGAAACTTTAATAAGATCTTTAGAGAGAAAATATGGATGTCCTTGATTCTATATGTTATAAATGCAGGAATATATATTAGACACCACATGTCACTGAATCTAAAACGTCATTAATTTAAAGATTACCATTGTTTAATGGCATTTTAACCATTGTTTCATTTACCACTAAGAAAATTCATGACCAAGTAAATCATGACATCATTGTCAAGAACTGTAAAGGATCTGAGATTTTATTTCACTCAAGTAAACCAAACAAATTAACTTTCTATAGTCTCACACATGCTGGTAGGAGACCTGAGTCTCCTTGATCAGAGATAAAAGACAGTTTGCTACTCACAACAATAGCAGCAGGTAGAATATCAGCATTCTTGTGCCAACTTTCCAATTGATAATTCCCATTGGGCAAAGTGAAGAGGTGTATATTACATCTGTATACATAGTGAGTTGCATTACAATGGAATAACTGAATTAATGGAACCTGAATCTATTACAATGGGTAGTCAGATAATTTCTGGACATCTCAGGTAGGCAATTTTTAGGCATCATTAGCACAAAAAAAAATTACTTATGATAACAATCATTTCAAGTTTATGAGATTGTTAAATAATATAAAATGTATAAATGTGTATGTAGAGTAATTGTCACATAAAAAAAGTGTTAAATATTTGTTTTCTTTTCAGGTTTTCTGCTGTGAAAAGGGCACTTCACAAATGTCACACACTAGCTCCCCTAATTCTATAATCACTAACTACTTAAAACCTGGCCTATAGAGAAAGATGTTGTATTTCAAAATTAGATGTTCCTATTCAGAATATCTGAGTTATAGATATTTTATAAATTAAATATTTGCCTTATATTAGATGATGAAAGAACAGCAGAATAGGTACATGTGAGGATACAAAGTCCTCAGTAAATGAAAAAAAAGGGGACCTAACATTCATTAAATAAAACTAGAGTCATGAGGGATAGATGCAGCTTATTTAACAATTTAGTATTTGGATGAGTCCGGGCTAGTAACCACCCATATGACCCATCCTAGGCAATACATTTCCTTCCACAGACCTCTTTTATAAAATAGGACAAGGAAAATGTTGGCCCAAATCCAAACTGGAACAGTTAAGATATTTCTGATACTATATAAATTAATTTATTCAATCGGCTAACCAAGTGATCTATTAACAAGGACAATGAAATTGGAAATTAATAGTGTTGAATAAATGAATAAACAAATAGATAATTAAGTACAGCTTTACATTTTGTGAATCTTTTGTCACTGTTTGTAAGGTATGTTGTGTTTCTGCCTGAATGCTAGAAATGTTTCTAGTGTTTTTATTTTCTACGTTTTATCAAGCACAGTAGGTTTGAAATAATTATATAACTTTTCAAAGTAAATATGGATCATTTATGGTTAATTAGTCCCAACACAAAGAAATGATGAACACCTGAGATGATGGCTAGGCTAATTGCCCCAATCTGATCACTGCACATTATATGTATCACAAACTCTCTATGTACCCCATGAATATGGACAAATATTATTTGCTCTTTTTTTTTTTTTTTTTTGAGACGGAGTTTTACTTTTGTTACCCAGGGTGGAGTGCAATGGTGCGATCTCGGCTCACCGCAACCTCTGCCTCCTGGGTTCAGGCAATTCTCCTGCCTCAGCCTCCCGAATAGCTGGGATTACAGGCACAAGCCACCATGGCCAGCTAATTGGTTTTTTTATTTTTGTAGAGACGGGGTTTCACCATGTTGACCAGGACGGTCTTGATCTGTTGACCTCGTGATCCACCCATCTCGGCCTCCCAAAGTTCTGGGATTACAGGCTTGAGCCACCGCGCCCGGCCTCCTCTTTTCTTTTTCTTGTTTCACTTCCCCACTCTCTAAGAAGCCTTTTCTGGGATCATCATTCAAATTAACTCTTCACACTTGAGACCTTAACTCAGGTTTTTTGTTTTTTGTTTTTTGTTTTTTGTTTTTTTTGAGACGGAGTTTCGCTCTTTTCACCCAGGCTGGAGTGCAATGGCGCGATCTCAGCTCACCGCAACCTCCGCCTCCTGGGTTCAAGCAATTCTCCTGCCTCAGCCTCCTGAGTAGCTGGGATTACAGGCACGAGCCACCATGTCCAGCTAATTTTTTTTTTTTTTTTGTATCTTTAGTAGAGACGGGGTTCACCATGTTGAACAGGATGGTCTCGATCTCTTGACCTAGTGATCCACCCGTCTCGGCCTCCCAAAGTGCTGGGATTACAGGCTTGAGCCACCGTGCCCGGCCTATTTGCTAATTTTAAACTTTGAATTAAAAAGTAGACCTTCTTGGCTGGGTGCCATGGCTGACACCGGTAATCCCAGCACTTTGGGAGGTAGAGGCAGGTGGATCACTTGATGTTAGGAGTTCAAGACCAGCCTGACCAACATGGTGAAACCCAGTCTCCACTAAAAATACAAAAATTAGCCAGGCATGGTGCCCCATGCCTGTAGTCCCAGCTACTTGGGTGGCTGAGGCACAAGAATAGCTTGACCCGGGGAGGCAGAGGTTGCAATAAGTCCAGATCGCACCACTGTACTCCAACCTGGGTGACAGAGCGCAACTAAGTCTCACAAAAAAAAAAAAAGGAAGAAAACAAATGTCCTTGGTGCAACTATACAGATATGCTACAATCATACATACCAAAGCATCCATAAGATTGTATACACATTGGGGAAAGATTTTAACTAAACTATTAACTCAATATTTAATATATCATCATATTTATAGAATTTTTATAGTGTTTACAATTTTTGTAGAATTTTTAAGAGGTCACCAGTGGGCACAAAATGTGTCATTCATAACATCCAAAGGCAAAATTATGTATTCTGAATTAAATGGTGCCCTCAACTTCTGTATGTCAGTTATAGTCTTTGATTGTAGTCATGGCTTTACTGAAAATCAAAAAACTGATTCCTTCAATTCAGGTATTCTTATTATTTAGTAAATCGGAGTCTTCCTGTCATCATGATACTTCAATATTTTTGTTAATAATTTTCAGATCTCTGTTCATTTATCCTCTGTATTTCTTTTTTCTTTCCCACTAGAGGTTCTATCTCTGCAAGCCAATTATTCTTTAAAATAGCCATTTCAAAATAGATTGCTTTCTCTTTTGACTGTGCAGTCCAAAGGGCACAGGTTCCTGTCAATATGGCAATAAAAGTAAAGAAGCAGGACAAAAAACACACACACACATATACCAACACACAATGTCACAAACACAAGACAATGTCAAAATGAGTGGAATGTACTGCCCTTTCCTCAGTATTAAAATTGCATACTTAGCTGCTTTCCTTTCACTAACTAAATACCCAGTGAAATAAAATGATTCTTAGGCAGTTTTTATCAGGTGAAGACATTGAAAATTGACAGTTAACTTTCAAAGCAAAAGGTGAGAGATGGCAATGTGTGTATGCTGGCCTGCGGCAATAGTGAGAAACACTTATGGCAGCCCATGTAGACAGCCTCGTGAAAATGTGCTTCAAGTTTCTCACATGCAATTGAGCCTAGCCTGACAAATTCCTGTGAAAGCTACAGCCCACATAGTCTACAACTGCTGCTCACAATGTAGCTGCCTCATCCCTCCTGTCAAAGACAGCACTTCATTGAACACAGGCTTATTGAGGGCTGTGCTTCAGCACTGAGACAGGTGACACCTTCATCATCAGTCCTCAGGAAGATGTCATACTAAATATCTGGCTTCACATTTATCCATAAAGAAGTTGGAAGAGTAATTTCAAATCAAATACCACTCTTACATAAAAGAAGTTAGAAGTAAGTGATGAGAAATAAGGCATTTAATAGCAGTTAAGGCTAATTCTTACCCCTATGCCCTGCTCAAGCCCTCTCCCTCCATGGCAATTCCCATTCTTGTCTTTGCCTGTTCTTCAGAGGTCATTTTGAAGGTCTCATCCTCTGTGAAGTCTTCCCTAAATGTTTGTAGCCATAACAATTCCTCTCACTCCTGAACTAGTGTATTACTTATGGTTTACAGAGTGCATTTTACTCTTCATTATTTTCTACTTATTTCATGAATTAAATTACAATTTTCTATGAAAAGAATGAGCTTTATAGAAGTATTTTCTTATGTGTCTTTGTAAAAGATTAGGGATAGAGAGAACAACAAAAAGACATGGACCTTGTCGACATGAAGATGACTTTTTACTGGAAGGAAACAGACAAGTGATGAAATAAAATATATTCACATGGTCATAGGTGACATGTAGAAATCAACATGCTGATGAGATATAAATGACGGGTGTGGGAACAGCATTTTACCTTGGGAGGTTAAGAAAAGCCTCTCACAGGAAGTAATATATGAACTGAGCTGTAATGTATGAGAAAGAGCTAACCAGGCACGCACCTAGAAGAGTGTACCAGGCCGATTGGACAGAAAGTTACTCATTGGTTAATTGAATTTTATTGCCTTCAGGGAGAAAAACATTTAGCTCTGTCTCTACCACTTGATCCCCATTATACTTCTTGGCTTTTTTAGCCTTGCCCCTAGCTCTCCAGTTTATCTTTTTAATTTCTCCAATTATGTTCCCTTATCATTTTTCCTTACATCTAGAAGTGGGTAAATAAAATAGGACTGAAGTTGGTCTAAAGAAAAATTAGAAGTGAAGAGATCAGTGGGGAAAAATGGATCTTAATACAAAATTAATGTGAAAGAGAAATACACAGATCTGACCAAAAAAAAGAAGGTTATCTCCTATGGAAGAGCAAAATGATATAGTTTCTTTCAAATTATTTTGCTCTTTCTATGGACAACAGAACCATATTGTTCTATGTTTGAATCATATTGTTCTATGCAGACTAGAAATCAGCTCAAACTTTCTTTTTCCAGCAATAATAACACTAATTTTAATATTAAAAATATCACCCAATGAATTAGGACACAAAGTTTGCTTTAAACACTCTTTTGTGGGGAGGGGACACCACCATTTCATTCAATTAAACGAAAAATAAAAGGGCTAACTTTACAATCCAAAACTTTTTATTTGATCTCGTTTATTTACATTGTTGTGCCATGATGCATAGGGAATAGGTTCCAACAGTTTAAGCTTTTTTCCACTGGTTCTCAGAGTGTGTTTCTCAGGGTGGAGCAGGCTGATTCTTCAGGTGAACCTCGGTAACTTTCTATTTGACTTCGTTCTTTTTCTGATTTTCCTTCACACATTTTTAGGAAGCCATCTTGGCTCTTAGAGTGCTTAATGCACCCAATACCTTCATTAGTTCTCCAGGCAAGCATCTTGCCTTTAACTTGCTTATTTACAAAGACGACAGTGGCATCCTGGGTAACACTGTAGACTCTTCTGGTTTTGTCATGGTAACAAGTGTAAGCATTTCTTTCTGATCAGTGCTCATTCTTTTAATGTCTACAGTATTTCCTTTCTTATAGACTCATAGGTATGTGGCCAACACAATTGTGTTGTGTAACTTCATATCTGTTAAGACCTTTTAAAAAATAGCTTAAATGCAAACTCTTTCAGGAAATAGTTTCAAGGCATATTTTAATATTTATGTGAGAAAGTGGTTAAATGATTTACATCACAATAAAATATTAATTGCAAACATACTGTGCTAGTCATAATTATTATTAAGAACTATTTAACTTGATAGTTCACATTTCACATCCTCATTAAGTTAAGTTTTTTTTGTTGTTGTTTTTTTGTTTGTTTGTTTGTTTTTTTGTTTTTTTTTTTTAAGAAAATGAAAATCCAATTTATTCAGCTCCCGGGTGAGGTTCCATGGTCCCGGGGAAAGGGCCAGGGAAGTCACGCCAGCTTCCTGGGGTGTGGGGTTTTTATGGCTAGAAGGAACGAGCAACAGCTGGGTGCTCTAATTAACTCCAGGGGAGCAGGATTAAGATGGGGCAGGCTGTTATTGGTTGGCAGGTTGTTGGGTGGGTTTTCCAGTGGGAGAGCCGGCCAGGAGCCTTGCATCAGTTGGAGCCTTCCAGGGGAGCCATGCGGCAGAGCTAGGTGCCAAGTGCAGAGCCGGGTGCCAGGTGTCGGGTGCTGGGTGCAGAGGTGGGTGTGTCCAGCCTCCCAGCAAGGCAACTGGCCTTACATTCCAACCCTTTTGATGATATAGGACGCCACTTCTTTCTGGCTACTTCCTGCTGAATAGAGGCGGAGTGTGGGAGAAGGGTCAGCTGGCTGGTGCCTCGGTTGGGAGTCGGACAAGGGGGTGAAGCAGTTTACGGCCACCCTGGAAATTTCCCCCATGCGGACCTGGGGGAAAGAAAAATTCCAAGTTTTCTAAAATGCCCAGAGAACATATAATGGGTATCTTTCTTCTTTATTTTCTTGTCATTTTGGTGGATTGCTGAAAAATGGAAGTTCCAGCTGGAAGGAGTTCAAACATTTTATTACATGTAAAAACAACACCTAATGTTTTACTATAATTTTGATGGGAAGCACATAGAAATACAGCACTGAAGGATACCCTGCTTTAGAGAAGACAGGCTAAGCAAGGAGGTCTGAAGTGACTACCAATGGTCCCTGATCTGTTCTTCACAAGAAATCAAAAGTAACCAGTGCCTGATTTAGTATCTTTGACTGATGTAACTGAGGATTAACATCCACTTAATACTGTGAAGTCTCTGTAAGTGCCTCTCAGTGACTAACATTCTTATAATACCAAATACTCTCTCTGTATGTGCCACTACTCCTCCCCTTGATTAATTCATTCAAGAATACTACACACACAAATATTTTAATCAGCTCAGGAGAAATGGATCTATGCTATGGTAACTGAGTAGGAAAGTGAGGTATCAGGAGGTGGTGCTGCTATATAAAAGCATTGTTTTTTGCTTTTTTTTTAATTCCTGATTGATAAGGGTAATTGTGTTGTGTAACTTCAGATCTGTTAAGACCTTTTAAAAAATAGCTTAAATGCAAACTCTTTCAGGAAATAGTTTCAAGGCATATTTTAATATTTATGTGAGAAAGTGGTTAAATGATTTACATCACAATAAAATATTAATTGCAAACATACTGTGCTAGTCATAATTATTATTAAGAACTATTTAACTTGATAGTTCACATTTCACATCCTCATTAAGTTATTCCAGTCCCTGCTCCCCTCTTACTTCTCCCGTGTCCCTCAGGCGAGAGAAATGGTTAATAATATTTTCATTTTATTTCCTGGAAGAATGAGAACTATTTATAATTCAAATTTGTTGAGAATGTTTAAAGTTGCTTCAAAGAACAAAAGAGAACATAAAAATGTTCCTAAGAATTTGAATATGGGCTCCTTTTTAAAAGCAACCATGTTAAAAGGTTACATGTACATCTTTAAGAGTGTTTCCCTCTTTATATTTCTAGAAATCTTGACTCTTTTAAAGCAGTTCTAGGAACCTGGAATTACTGAACTGAAGAGGGCATTTGAGGTGTCAGGAGAGTAGCTATAAAAGCATAAAGTCATGATATAGCTCAACTATAAACATATGCACTTGACATACGAGTTCCACTGCACCCTATAGGTACATGGAGCCACTGCAAATAACATTAAAGCAACATAATCATATTTGCATTTAAAAATAATTCTGGGGACAAAGTAGAAAATGGAATGTAGAGAATAAAGCTGCATACAAAATTACATAGGAACAACAGTCTAGATTGGAAATAAAAATAAATTTAAAAGGTGGGAAATAAAACATGAACCTGGCCAAAGGAGATAGTGCTAAGACGGGAGGAGTATTTAAGAGATGAGATCAACAGAGAAAGGAATATGGAACCCTATCAGGATTCTGGTCATTTTTATTAGATAAGTATTTACTGGTCACCTTTTGTGTGCATATTAATATTCACCAAGAACCAATTCATCAAGAAATTTTACATCATCAAGTGGACTTTTATGATAAAATGCTGTTATGTAAGAAAGTATTTAATACAACAACATCTCATTTTTGAAAGACACACATGGCACTATGTAATTTTAAAATGTTTAAGTAAAACCTGCTCCCATCTAAGGCTCCTGATGAATAACAGCTAGATGCTCATTGAGGTGCGCTCCCATTTCTCCACATTCTCTACAGCATCTGTTGTGTCCTGACTTTTTAGTGATCACCATTCTAAGCGATTTCAGAGTTCTAAATAGTTGAAACCAGTAATAAATAGCTCATGGTATCATGAGCTAACTACTTTGGGCTTAAATGCCTCTTCTAAAATTGTTTTTTAGTTCTCCCAAATGTTCTTTATCAATTCATTTGAATAATATGGTATCTCATAGTTTCCATTGCATATTCATAATTAAATTTTAATAGGCTTATATTAATTTTAACAGGCTTACAGTTATTTAATATAAATCTATTAACATCTGATATTCCCTGAAATAACAGAATCTATTTCTTTTTTTTTAACTGTACATTTTCCAAACATACATAACCTGAGAATTGTTAGTATATAGTATGTCAACACCTAACAAAACGATAATCCAGGAAATGTACTTTGGAGACTACTACTGGAGAATTCTAAAGACGATTTGCTTATGAAAATGCCTGAACAAATAGAAGACAGTTGTTGCTAAATGTTCTCCAAGGAGAAGAGTGCATGTAGGTATGTATGAACAGACAAAACATTTTATTACTGATTTCAATAGGGACCAAAAAAAAAACAGAACTGATTAATTTTAGTCTGTAGTTAAGTTACTCCTTATGTACACTTTAATAAAATGTATCATCTATTATACAGTAAAAATAAATTACTTATTTTATGAACTGTCAGAGATTTATTACACTCACGATGGCTAGAAACAAGAAGAAAATTCTCATATTTGTATGCACGTGTGTATCAGCGTATATATTTGTCTGCAGGTATCTATGTGTATAAATGCATACTGAGATTTAGCTATGAGAAAGTGGTAAAGATGAAAATACTGAAGATCCTGTAATCACATAAAGGGTTTAAAAGATTGGAAGAAAGCTGATGTTGCAAGCTGGTGCTTTGACCCATGGAGCTTGTAGTTATATAAATAATGTTGAAAGATATCTCCTTTTATACAAATAAAAGGATCTGTGATGCTAGAGGTTCCTGGTACAAGAGCCATAATATAGCAAGGCCATGAGTGAGGGATTGATATCAAGGGACTTTGACCAATTAAAACTGTAGCAATGTGGATGGACCAGACAGATCAAAGCATGTTATTTCAAAGGGCATTGGTGTAAGCTGGAAATGTAAGGACAAGAGTCATGAAGATCAAGGCTGCTGCCTTCTGACCAGCCTGTATACTGCTGTCCTTTTGAGGCAGCCTAGATCTAAATTGAACCAAGTCTCCTTTAGGTGACCTTCTTATGCAAGAGGGCTACAGCAGTCACTCTAACTTGGTTGTCTTAATTTTATCACTTCACACTGAAGTTGAGCAAATGATTTAGGAAATTTACTTTTTTAAAAGGCTAGAGATTTTAGGACGACTTTGCATATGTTAAACATATTTTATATGTTAAATTAGCCATTTAACAGATTTATCACAATGCAAATCACATGTCTTCTCAATTTCACTATTTCAACAGTCTGGCAAAAATGACAATTCCTATGGTCTAGTCTGACTATAGTGAGAAAAGCAAAGAGAGATTTTAGAGACAGAAGAAGAAACTTACAGTAATCAATGTTATCCTTAGGTAACATATTCCTAGATGGGATATCCATACATATGATAACAACAATCATGGAATAGTTCATAGATTCTGAGAGTTGGAGATTCAAAAGTGGCTTAGCTGGGTGTTTATGCCTCAGTGTCTCTCAGGAGGCTGCAATCATATGTGAAAACAGGTGTGTTATAGACTGGAAGTTTGTGTCCCTCCAAAATTCATATGATGAAACTTTACTCCCTTCCCAGTGTGATGGTTTTAGAAAATATGGCCTTGAGGAAATAATTAGAATTTGGTATGGGCAAAAAGATAGAGCACTTATGAAAGGACTAATACTAATATGAAAACTGACTAATACAAATGGGAATTGTGCCCTTATTAAGAGTCACAGAGAGCTTGTGTCTCCTCTCTGCTCTCCTCCTACTGAGGATACGACAAGAAATTGGCAGTCTGCAACCCAGAAGAGAACTTTCACCAGAGTCTGACCATGCTGGCACCCTTATCTTGGACTTCTAGCCTCCAGAACTGTGACAAATAAATTTATGTTGTTTATAAGCCACTTGGTTTACAGTATTTTGTTATAACAGCTCAAATTGAGTAAGACAGGTGCTGCCAACTCAAGGGTCAACGGAGAGAGGATCACTTCTAAATCCATCTACACGACTCTTAGTTCTCAAGGTTCAATGTTCAAACTCCCTTGTATACCTGTTGGCAGGGTTCATATCTGCTTCCAAGTTCACTCATGTGGAACTCTCGACAGGCTGCTTTGGAACATGAAAACTGACTTCTCCCAGAACTAGCAAATGTAACAAAGAATGAGAGAAACACTTAAGACAGAAGCCATAGTTTTTCATGCCTAATGTCAGAACCGACTATCCAACACTTATCCTTGTATTTTATTCATCAGAAATGAGTTTATTTAAGTCCAACTCACAGTCAAGGGGACAGGATTATACAAAGGAATTCATGCTGGGAGGTGAGGATCACTGGGGCTATTTTTGTGGAAACCTACCGCTTAAAGAACATAAATTAATTGCATCCTCAAAAAGTTAACTCACTTGACCAATAGAACAGGAGTTTAACATTCAAGTGTCTATTTGCAGGAATAACATATAGCTGCTGAACATCTTTGAATGATAATATTTTGGCAAGATGTTAAAACCAACTGTTATAAGTAACAGCTAAATAAATAAAGTATATGGTAGTGAATTTGTGTAATAAACATAAGACAGTAATCTTTGAATTATTATAAGGAAATTACAAAGTTTTTAAATTTTAACAGCAGTGCAATTTTTAAATTCTTTGCTACATAATATAAGTTAGCAGTGTTGTTCCTATCCTACAAATATTGATAGTTGAATGCAAATTATTTGTAGCTTGTTTGGCATTGCCATCAATTGTCCAATATTTCCCTATTAAGAGACAAAATAGACAATTTTGAAATTGACACTTGTGCATCAAAACAGAAACAGAGTCTATTATCCTTACAGTGTTTGAAAAGAGCATCTGGTTCAATTTTAAGAATTCCAAAGCAAGAATTTCTATAATCATAGAACATAAGTTATAAAAGTGCTCTAAGAAATCATGTGGTCTAATGGTAATTAAACTTATTTTTGAGTGCCTACTCTGGAGGGAGGATGGGCTAGTCATAACAAATAGGAAATGCAAAAGTCCTGTAATGGAAGCACGATTAGCATGTTTGTGCAAACAGCGAAGATGATCAGAGGACAGGTAATGCAGAGAGAGCAAAAGAAACTTGAAAAGGGATGACATCAGAGTATGTAGAAGGGAACAGCTCGCCCAGGGCCTTGTGATATGTACATTATGGAACAAGCTGGAGAGGGCCTAAGTAATCAGATATCATTGAAGAGTCATAAGCACAAAAGTGAACTGTCTTGATATATCTTTTTAAAAGTATTATTCAGGCTGTTGTGTTGAGAATAGAACATAAGGTGACAAGAGTATCAAAGAGGACCAGCTGGGAGGTTATTGCAATAATATAAGAAAGGAATAATAATGGTTTGGAACATGGTAGCTAACAGTGGGGCTAGTAAGAAATGCTCAGACTCTGGATGTATTTTTGACAATAGAAGCAGTAAAACTTGTGTCACTTATGGGCTAGGAGAAAAATAGAAAAATAAAAGATGATACCATTTGTTTTATTTTAGTATAAATAAAAATTAAAGTAAAATCTTTAATTTAATTAAAATACTTAGAATAAGTAGGAACTGAATCAAACTGATTAGGGAAGGGGTGACCAGCTCAGATCTCTCATCCAAGTCACCCCTTTGCCCTTGATGTCATTTTGAGGGCCTTGACCTATAGACCTTTTCAGAGAATAGTTTGAAAAACACTTGCAGTGGATACACATTTCTCAATCCTTATATTATTTTTAATTTTTTTTCTTACTATAACTGGACTAAACTATTGTCTCAAACTTTAATTTCAAGTGATAATTAAAACCATGATTTTATTAAATCTCAGATAAATACTGTCATTTCATGTTTAGTACTTAATTTAGCTTAGTGCCCTCTACAGTTTTTTGCATCCAGGGATTTTGTTTACTATTATTATATTTTAATTTCTGGAATACATACGCAGAATGTGCAGGTTTGTTACACAGATATATACGTGTCATGGTAGTTTGCTGCACCCATCAACCCGTCATCTACATTAGGTATTTCTCCTAATGTTATTCCTCCCCTCACCTCTTCCGCCAACAGGCTCCAGTGTGGGACATCCACTCACTGTGCCTATGTGTTTTCATTGTCCAGCACCCACTTATGAGTAAGAACATGGGGGGCTTGGTTTTCTGCTCCTGTGTTTGCTGAGAAAGATGGTTTCCAGCTTCATCCATGTCCCTTCAAAGGACATAAACGCATTCATTTTTATGACTACATAGTATTCCATGGTGTATATAGGCCACATTTTCTTTATCCAGTCTATCATTGATGGGCATGTGAGTTGGTTCCAAGTCTTTGCTATTGTGAATAGTGCTGCAAAAACACACATGTGCATGTGTCTTTATAGTAGAATGATTTATAATCCTTTGGGTATATACCTAGTAATGGCTGGGTCAAATGATATTTCTGGTTCTAGATCCTTGAGAAATTGTCACACTATCTTCCACAGTGGTTGAACTAATTTACCCTCCTACCAACAGTGTAAAAGCATTCCTATCTCTCCACATCCTCTCCAGCATCTGTTGTGTCCTGACTTTTTAATGATTACCATTCTAACTGGCAGAGATGGTATCTCATTGTGGTTTTGATTTGCATTTCTCTAATGACCAGTGATGATGAGCTTTTTTTCATATGTTTGTTGGCCCCATACATATCTTCTTTTGAGAAATATCTGTTTATATTATTTGCCTACTTTTTGATGGGGTTGTTTTTTTCTTGTAAATTTGTTTAAGTTCTTGTAGATTCTGGATATTAGCCCTTTGTCAGATGGATAGATTGCAAACAATTTTTTCCCATATGTAGGTTACCTGTTCACTCTAACAACAGTTTCTTTTGATGCACAGAAGCTCTTTAGTTTAATTAGATCCCATGTGTCAGTTTTAGCTGTTGTTGCCATTACTTTTGGTATTTCAGTCACGAAGTCTTTGCCCATGCCTATATCCTGTTGGTATTGCCTAGATTTTCTTCTAGGGTTTTATGGTTTTAGGTCTTACATTTAAGTCTTTAATCTACCTTGAGTTAATTGCTGTATACAGTGTAAGTAAGGAAGGGGTCTAGTTTCATTTTTCTGCATGTGACTAGCAGGTTTTCACAACACCATTTACTAACTGGAAAATTCTTTCCCCATTTCTTGTTTTTGTTAGGTTTGTCAAAGGTCAGATGGTTGTAGATGAGTGATGTTATTTCTGAGCCTCTGCTCTGTTCCATTGATATGTGTCTCTGTTTTGGTTACTGTAGCCTTGCAGTATAGTTTGAATTCAGGTAGAATAATGATGTCACCAGCTTTTCTCCCCCCGCTTAGGATTATCTTGGCTATACAGGCTCTTTTTGGTTACATACAAAATTTATAGTAATTTTTTTTCTAATTCTGTGAAGAAAGTCAGTGGTAGCTTCATGAGAATGGCATTCAATCTATATATTACTTTGGGCACTATGGCCATTCTGATGATATTGATTCTTCCTATCCATGAGCATGGAGTGTTTTTCCATTTGTTTGTGTTCTGTCTTATTTCTTTGAACAGTAGTTTGTATTTCTCCTTGAAGAGGTCCTTCACATCCCTTGTAAGTTGTATTCCTAGGTATTTTATTCTCTTTGTAGCAGTTGTGAATGGGAGTTCACTCATGATTTGGCTCTCTGCTTATCTATTATTAGCCTATAGGAATGCTTGTGATTTTCGCACATTTATTTTTTATCCTTAGACTTTGCTGAAGTTGATTATGAGCTTAAGGAGTTTTTGGCCTGAGATGATGGGGTTTTCTAAATAAACAATCATGTCATTGGCAAAAAGAGACAATTGGATTTTCTCTCTTCCTATTTGAATAAACTTTATTTCTTTCCCTTGCCATGATTCCCTGACCAGAACTTCCAATACTATGTTGAATCAGAGTGATGAGAGAGGACATACTTCTCTTGTGCTGGTTTTCAAAGGAAACACTTCCAGCTTTTACCCATTCAGTATGTTATTGGCAGTGGGTTTGTCATAAATAGCTCTTATTATTTGAGATACATTCAATCAATACCTAGTTTACTGAGTGTTTTTAGCATGAAGGGGTGTTTATTTTATCAAAGGCATTTTCTGTATCTATTGAGATAATCATGTGGTTTTTGTCATTGATTCTGTTTATGTGATGGATTACATTTATTGATTTGCATATGTTGAACATTCTCACATCCCAGGGATGAAGCCAACTTGATCATGGTGGATAAGATTTTTGATATGCTGCTAGATTCAGTTTGCCAGTGTTTTATTGAAGATTTTCACGTCAATTTACATGAGAAATATTCGCCTGAAAAAAATTCTTTTTTCTTTAATTTTGTCTGCATGCTTTATTTTATTAAGTTCTATCTTCTATCTCTGATTGCCTCTCTTCGGCTTGATTGATTTGGCCACTGATATTTGTGGATGCTTCACAAACTTCTCATACTGTGTTTTTCAGCTCCACAAAGTAATTTTTGTTCTTCTCTAAACTGGTTATTCTAGTTAGCAGTTCCTGTAACCTTTTATCAAGGTTCTTAGCTTCCTTGCATTGGGTTAGAACATGCTCCTTTATCTTGGAGGAGTTTATTACCCACCTTCTGAAGCCTACTTCTGTCAATTTGTCAAACTCATTGTCCATCCAGTTTTGTTCCCTTGCTGTCAAGAAGTTGTAGTCCTCCAGAGGAGAAGAGTCATTCTGGTTTTTAAAATTTTCAGTCTTTTTGTGTTGGTTTTTCCTAATCTTCAAGAATTTATCTTTGATTTTTGATGCTGAAGAACTTTGAATGAGTTTTTTTCATGGGCGCCCTTTTCGTTGATGTTGATGTTATTGCTTTCTGTTTGTTAATTTTCCTAATTGTTAGTTCCTTGTTAGGCCCCTCTTCTGCAGGTCTGCTGGAGTTTGTTGGAGATCCACTCCAGACCCTACTTGCCTGGGTATCACCATCAGAGGCTACAGAACAGCATTGATTGCTGCCTGCTCTCTTCTCTGGAAGCTTTGTCCCATAGCAGCACCTCCCAGATGCCAGGTAGAGCCCACCCATATGAGGTATCTGTCAACCCTCCTGGGAGATGTCTCCCAGTCAGGAGGCATGAGGGTCAGGGACCCAGTTGAGGAGGCAGTCTGTCCTTTGGCAGAGCTCAGCCACTGTGCTGGGAGATTCTCTGCTCTCTTCAGAGCTAGCAGGCAGGAATGTTTAAGTCTGCTGAAGCTGCTCCCACAGCCACCCCTTCCCCCAGGTGCTCTGTCTCAGGAAGATGGGAGTTTTACCTATAAGGCCCTGACTAGGGCAGCTGCCTTTCTTTCAGAGATGCCCTGCCCAAAGAGAAGGAATCTAGAGAGGGAGTCTGGTACAGTGGCTTTTCTGCACTGCAGTGGGCCTGTCCAGTTCCACCTTCCTGGCAGCTTTTACACTGTGAGGGGAAAACCACCTACTTAAGCCTTAGTAATGGTGGACGCCCCTCCCCACACCAAGCTCTAGTGTCCCAGATCAACTTCAGACTGCTGTGCCAGCAGCGAGATTTTCAGGCCAGTGGATCTTAGCTTGCCGGTTTCCATGGGGGTAGGATCCATTTACCTAGACAACTTGGCTCCCTGGCTTCAGCCCACTTCCAGGAGATGAATGGTTCTGTCTCACTGGGGTCCCAGGTGCCACTGAAGTATTTAAAAAAACAAAAAACAAAAACTTCTGCAGCTAGCTCAGTGTCTGCTCAAGCTGCCACCCAGTTTTGTGCTTGATACCCAGGGCCCTGCTACTGTAGGCACAAGAGGGAATCTCCTAGTCTGTGGGTTGCAAAGACAGTGGGAAAATCATAATATCTAGGCTGGAATGCACCATTCCTCATGACATAGTCTTGAGTCCCACACAGCTTCCCTTGGCTAGGGGAGGGAGTTCTTCTACCCCCTGTGCTTCCAGGGTGAGATGACAGCCACCCTACTTCGGCTCACCCTCTGTGGGCTGCACCCACTATCTAACCAGTCCCAATGATATAAACCAGGTATGCCACTGGAAATGCAGAAACACTCTCCATGTTGGTCTCACTGGGAGCTGCAGACCAAAGCTGTTCCTATTCAGCCATCTTCCCCAGAACCCGCATCCAGGGATTTGATTGTGACACAGTGGAGATTTGTGGGTAGGGTTGTAATATTTTGTCATTTTTATTACTATGCTGCCATTTGTATCTAGATGGCATGTATAATTTATACTATAATATAAATTACTATATGGTCATAGGCATCTCTCCATTTTTTAAGTGCCCCAAGTTAAATAAAGTCTACATATGCATGCCTCTTTCAACTATTGTATCTTCTTTAATTGACTGAAGCACAACAGAATGAAGCCACATTTTTAGCCACCTTGAGGGCTATAGGGAACTTGGTAGGACTACTTCAAATCCTATTTGCCACTTAGAACTTGAGTGATTATCTAATTTATCAACAAAAGCTAGGACAGGCTGTCATGGATAAATGCTACCGAAAAGCAGATGTAAATCAAAAATCTCCTGGGCAAACTAAACTATATATAATTATCCTACATCCAGCTCTGATAACCATCTGTCTTCTCTTGCTTTCAGGCCACAATGACACCAAAGGGCATTTGCAAGGCTGCCATTTTTAGGTTTAACAGACACTTCTGGAGAGCATGGGCTCCTTTATACTCTCAGAAGCCCAAACTTAGCTGAGGTTTATTATCCCAAACTTGGATGCTAAGGCTCAGGGTTGACAAGTCAGAGCACAAAGCCTCTTTGTTCACTGTGGTCTACTTTGACTTCCTGTCATTCTCATGTCTAAACCTCAGCCCAGAGTTTTAATCTCTTATAGTTTGGGAACAACTTACTCAGAAAGTATTCTTGCAGAACTCCTAAATTTACCTGTGGATTTTGACTTAAAAGTCAAGCATGTACAGTTTCTACTCAGGGGCTTAACTAACATGACTTTGTGGCTCAAACATGTACTTGTATGGGGTTACAGGGAAGAATGAGGTGAAGTAAAAATACAATCGAAATTTATATAAAAATCATTCATACAGCGTTGACCAGATAAAATAGTTTTATAAATGGCAACACTTATATCCCACATCACGTAGCTAGATAATAGCAGAGTTGGGATGCCAAATTAGTTCTAATGCCTCCACTACTGGACTTAATTGTTTGACGGTGACTTTAAAAACAGTGAATTGTTTAGTTCATGTTCCTGTTGCCTTCACACTCCCACCAAGTAATACTGTTTTCATTTCTTAAATTGTTAGGCTTTATAATATGCATGACAGCTTGAGATAAACTCAAATAGTCTGCTTTCTCTTAGTATATGTCAACTTCTTGATTTAATATACTATATTTTAAAGTTATCTCACTATTTTAAAGGCTACTTACTATAAAGTATGTAGTGAAATAATTCAATCGATTAGTTTAAGTGAAAAAGGAAATCTTTACATAAGATAATATTGCTATAAAACTACAGTGATTTCAAAAATCAATTTGATTCCAAAATTATTGGAGTTTTATGATTTACTGAGTATAGTAGAATGTATTCACCACCTTACACTGACTTTCAGAAGCTTAAATGTGTAAAATTGATGGCATCTTGGATAGTTAAAGATTATACTGTTCCATTTATAAAATGACTATTAACCAATAGGGAACAATTCAGAACATGCTATGTTTCCAAGAGGAGGCAAATTGTAGCATGTAAGGATGGAATAGTAAAGACATAGATTAGCCACATAAAAAGGAAGTAACTCCTTTTGTGAATATGGAAAAATAATCTCAGTACAAAACTAAGGTTAAATGTGTGTTCATGTAAACCCCCTAATTCTCACTTAGAGTTTATATAATATAATTCAAAAGATTGTATTGATTCTACTTGAATCTACATAAGCAATGGGATTAGAAAATATACTTGTTAAATAGGGCAACTGAATTTTTTTAGGAATAACTTAGTGAACTAACTGTAATACTAAAGAACAACAAAATTAAAAAGTAAATGAAAATGTGCTATTTCAAATTCATTTACTCATCTATTCATTTGCCTTTTTCTTAATATTGGGTAGTGTTTAGGTTCTATTCTTTGAGGAATAAAGTAGTGAACAATACAAAGTACCTACACTCAGAATAACCTACAATATAAGGAGGGGAGGAGTATTAAATAAATTTAAAAATAGCAACTTAGAAATATAAAGTGTTTTTGAGCTATGTAAAACTAAAGTGGGTAAGAGGATAAAGAACAGAAGAGATAGAGTGGAGGGCGCTGTTTCAAATATTATAGATCTGGTCCCCTAGAGAAGCGCCTGAGTCAAGGGTAACTTTCAAATGATTTATTGAAGTGTTTTCAGGTCAAGGGGTGAAATGAAAGTGGATGAAGGACAGGAAAAATGCATAACAAGAATGTGGCATTGGCCAGAAAGTAGCTTCAGTCTAATCTCATATGGAAGTTAGGGACATAAATTGCCTTGCAGACTTGACCTCATGTCTCTGTTAACTAGTGACTGACCAATCCTTCTTGATTAAGTTTATTTTGAAGAGAGGGTACAGTTTCAAGAGCTTCCTTTCCACTTTCCTTCTATCGCTCACTCCACAGATCAAGTAAAAGTTTGAAGGTTCTGCCAACATAAAGCCAGTGGATCCACTTTAAGATGAATCTGAGCTCTGTTTATAACTTGATCACATAATCTTGAGTTTAACTGGGAGGCCATGACAACACTTTGGATCCTTAAATACAGTGCCAACTCAGATTCTGCATCTAAGAGTCCTCTAAAGCCCTGGTATTCTTCTTTCCCCAGTGTGTGGCTACCCAAATAAATGGCCATAGGTCCTTCTGCAGAGGAACTAAGGATATCACTGCTGCTCGGTCTTTGAGCTCTGGGTCTGAGAACTGGCTCTTTTAGAGAAATTGAATAAAGAATCACAACCTTCCTTTGGGGCAGGTGAGCTCCACTTCTGCTTGATTATTCTTGAACTTCTAATACATAGATGTAAAGCAGTAACCTGTTAGCTGCTTACCTGTCTTGCCCCCAAAATATGATAAATCCTGTCACATCTTACCAAAAGCCACATGCCATCTGAATTAATTTTCAAATATTTTTATATATTTCACCAATTTTACATAATTAATGTTACTAAATTATATTCTTCATATTATGATTTTAGCAAACTACTTAAAATGTTTAATGTTTAAAATAATTTTCTTTAGTATAAATAAAGGTGAACTATTATGTGTTAGGCACTGTACTTGGCATTGTGTTGACTTAGAAATAGAAGTAATGCATTCAATTGCTGTGGTAATTTTGGAGAGTCAAAGACAAATTTTCTAAAACTCATTTATTCCAGTCTCTACCAAAAATATTTGCCTTACAATACATTTCTGTTTTGAAGTTCCACATTAACATTAAATAGGTTTTGTTGAAAACTATGAAAGCCCTATATAAATATCATTTACATAATTATGTTCATTTGTGCAGAATGTCTTAGGTGTGTGATATTTTAGAAACTATATGTGCATACATGCATGTGTCTGTTTAAAAATATATGGAGATAAATTAATATATAAATTATAACATAACTTAGAACATTGATAATTTTTTACCAATAATCATGTTTAGTTCATAGAAAGTTACTTTCTTTTCACTTTTTAAAATTTACTCTACTATTCTGGTCCTAAAATACAAACTTTAAAAAAAAAATTTAATTTAAATCTACTCTTTTCGATATATGACTTTTCTTGCTTCCAAAAAGGCTTCCTTGTAAAAACTACAAAAGACTCTCATACTTCAAATAGTTCCCTGAGATATTTTGATAAGTGTAAATGAATTTTTTAATCTTCTGGCAGCTTCATAATGCCCTGCAGATGTGTCCCTGGCTGAAAAAATCACATGGACTTCTATAAGAGGAATGCTGTCCCCTAACAGCTGCTCTACTGCTTCCGGTGCCTAAAGTGCTGTTCCCAGCTGCCACTTCATCCTCCCTAGAGTGCTTTTATGTTACAAACTTCAAGTCAGTAGAGCTCCTCTTATTGCATCAGCTCAGGAGCAGCTTCCTTCTGACAAACTCCACTGCATATGACTTGAGGCTCAAATGAGAAAACAGTCACTGAGTCACTTTAAAGGTTCTTTGTCAAAAGCAAAATTTCCCTGGGAGGAGAGAGACAGAGCTATGGAGAGAAGGCAGAGGAAGAAGGCAAGGAAAGAGAAAGGGAATGAGAGAAGTAGACACTGAAGCAATGTGTTTACTGTGTATTTTATGAATAATGTGTTTTTTCACCCAGAAAAGTCTGTATGTGTAAGGAACTACCACTGAGGCAAGTTCTTCAACAATATTTGTGCGGAGGAACCCCAAGGGCAGACAGAAAATGGACATAATTCAATCTGAACATTACTCAATGGTACATCTCAAAAATTCTCACCCATGAATCATGTCCTCTCACTCATAAACTCAGTTTACAATATCAGATTTGTAACAATAACACAAAGTGATCTACAACACTATAGTTTAATTATATGAATTAAAATAGCATAATTTCATATAGCACAAATATATCCTGAGCATGACACTGGCTATTTCATATTACCTCTACTGTTATGTACTTATTTTTAATGAGATGTTACCTGATGTCATTTTTTTTCTAAAAGCATCAGCCATTTTATTTCAGTACTTCATTTTTCAATTTCATTTTCTCATTATAAAATGTATTCATTTTAAAGATCTTCTAGTTTAACAGGCATTCACTTCAGAGGGCTTTTCTGGAATGGATTTTCTACCAGGAAGGTAATTTATCATATTGAGGACTGTCTCTCAAGCAAAAAAGGAAATTGGTAGATAATAAACATTCTCAATACACCCTCAGTATTTGCAAGTGCAGTCTTCAAAATAAGACAGATACAGCTGAAGTAGTTTAAATGGTGTATGCCACAGTGCCTAAAATGTGTATACATTTAGTCCAAACTATCTTTCTTGGCATACTGTAGTAAAGCATTTGCAAAGTTTAAAACCAAGTCATGTTTTAAGATTACCTGAAGTGCCACTTATATTTTATACCACATTTATCTATTACAATTACATTCTGTTTTAAGAAATCCTTACATAAAAACACAGCTTTCTGGCTGGGTACAGTGGCTAACTCCTGTAATCCCAGCACTTTGGGAGACGAGGCAGGTGGATCATGAGGTCAAGTGTTCGAGACCAGCCCCATCAACATGGTGAAACCCCGACTCTACTAAAAATACAAAAAATAGCTGGGCGTGGTGGCATACACCTGAAATCCCAGCTATTCAAGAGGCTGAGGCAGGAGAATCTCTTGAACACGGGAGGCAGAGGTTGCAGTGAGCCAAAATCATACCACTGCACTCCAGCCTGGGTGACACAGTGAGACTCCATCTCAAAAAAGAAAGAAAAGTGACAAAATATTACCGCTTTCTAGATATATATAATTTTTATTTTCTAAATATTAGTATATTTACCAAAGCGTTCTTTTTTTACAGTTAATGCTTTTTTCTAAAAATTAATCTTATAATCAAATTTTTGGCAAATATCAATTTTCAGGAAAAAAGTCAAAGACTACATCTAACATGTAAGTTTATGGGAAAATTGTGATGTAACATGATTCTTTCGATATTGAGGTCTCCTTTGAGGAGAAAGTCTGTATCTCTTTGTGTATCTAAGTTCCAAATTATATTTTACGAGCATGTATTGAATGGAAAATTGGAAAACATATTTTACGAAAGGATTTTGATTGACTTCCTAAGCCTTCTTCACTATCCTGCCTGTGTAGAAACTACTGCTACATGGAAACAGTGGCATCATAAGTTGAACAGCCAAGGCCTTTTCAGAACTTCATTCATTCATGTAGCACAAACTCACCAAGTACCACTGTGGGCCTCACACTTATTTTTAATGTGATATGAATTCAGCAGTTGGTAAAAACAATCTTTTCTCCATGGTACTTAATTCTATTTGGATATTTTTTATGTAAACAAATATTTCAGAGAGTGACAAGAGCCATAAAGAATATTAAGCAGTAAAGGATGGAGACTGACTTAGTGTTGTGGGCTGGGGAGGGGTTTTTAAATATTTTGGTTAGGGAGAGGCTTGCTGAGCAAAGGACATATGAACAGAAAATGACATCACAAGAAACAGTGAATCATTCGAAGATCTCAAAAAGTGACGTTCCAGGTGAAGGAAGAGAAGAATGGGAGGAGAGACAAGAAACTTAGACCAGATCAGTTGGAATCTTGTGAAACATGTTTTCTAGTGTTTGTTTATTCTAGCTGCAAAGGGAAAGTATTATAGGTTTTAAGCAAGGAAGTAACATGCTAAGATTTAAAATTTTTGAAGATCACATTGGAGAGAACTATTGTGAGCATTCCAAGGAGCTATGAGCAAGTTGAAAGAAAGAATAATTTCTAGAATCTTTATTTTCATATATCTATTACCCAACACAGCCCTAGACATCATGATAATGACTCAATAAATGTTGGGGATAATTACTGATTTCAAAACTGTTATGAAACTACAATAGACGGAAGGCAACCTTAATCCTACCCCGGTGGTGTTCTAGTTATTTGAGAAAATATTTTAACTGTTGGTCTATTACTTGTAACTGGGAAAATATGTTCTTTCATCTTTGTATGTTATTTACCACAGAATTTCATTTCTAGGAGTAAAATTCCAGTAACAGGTCATTACCTCAGCCCACATTGTCCAAAAGGTAAATTTCCTTTATGGAGCAAAAAAGCAGTTTCTTTGCACCCACTGAAGCAGCATGATTTGTAAATATGATTTTCTAAAATGTTTACTTGCAATCCTCAGAGAACATGGCATGTTCAATATATACTTTATTTAAAAGAATATAATAGTAATACATTATAAAGGTTCTGTTATAAAGCTTTGACTGTGTACACGTGAAACAGTGAACAAAGACTACAAGAATTTCTCATAGCAATCATATAGTCAAAGCCTCTATCAAAATAAAAGGGTAATTTTATTTTGAAATTTATCATTTGGCTAAATGTTTTCAAACTTGGATCTAATTCCTGGTGAAATTGATAGCACATATTTACAAATGATACATTTTTTAGCATAGTCATGACACAGGCATTCTTTTTTCTGGAAGTGTTTTATACATGAGTCCCTTTTTCACACTTCACTCATTTTCAATCACATTTCAGTTTCATTGTTTGGAGAATAAAGCCCTTATTCACTGACATATACAATTTACCATGCTGATGTTTGGGTGGACATTTTTTTTCTTTTAAAATGCACGCATACACATACTGCTGCAGCATCAACCATCTTTGGAAAACAATCTAGTAATAATAGCTACCAGCTCTGTTATCTGTCAGAAACTTGATGGCTGCAGCTCGGCTCCCCTGAAGCATTCACTGTGTCATAGCTGTGTCCTTTTACTCTCTTTCTCTCTGTTAATTTGGTCACTGTGCTTCAGTTTTCAATTCATCCCAGCAGTCAGTTTATACAACATATCAGGATCTTTCAGGCTTCTCTTTGTACCATGCAAGGTGAAAAATATACAAGTGACCTGATTCGTAGGATCAAAAATATAGAAAACTCTAAAGTATAGAAAAGTGTAGATGCAGAGATAAAAATAATGGAAGACAGCAAAAGAAATATAATGAAGGAAAACACAATTTGGGAGCACTAAACCTGCCATTAATCCCTAACTTACTAAAAAATTGATATATTTTAGAAGAGATTCTCTAATTTAATTATATACTCAGTCACTTCAGTCCTGCTGAACATCTACCACGTCCCAGGCTTCACACTAGTGCTGAGATTAGAGTGGTGAGCAGGACAGATTCCTATTTCTTAAGAAACTTACATTTTAGTGGTAAATATATACTGGTAAAAATGTAATTCCAGTGTAATGAGAGGAATGTTACCATGGGTGGAGCACGAATTAATTATTTTTTTTCAAATTCTTTTCGTGGCACCTTAAAGGAACATCTCAGCCAGATTTGAGAGTCAATAAAGGCTCCAGTAAAAAGTTATATCTAAACTGAGATCTTAAATATGACTAAGATTCTTGGCAAAGGGCTCTGGGCCAAAATTTCAGCACATGCAACATATCAGAGCTAAGAGAGAACACAGCCTTTCTCAGGGAATGCAAACTTAGTCTGGCTGAAGGATGGAGGATGAGAGATGAGTGAGAAAAGAAAAGGGTGGAGAAATAGACAAAGGACAAGGGTACCTAAGTCGGGGGAATCGTTATCAAATCATGCAGGGAATTTGACCCAATTCTGTGGTCATTGTAAAGTCACTGAAATGTTTATGCAAACTCACTCTGAATGCTGAATTTGGGATGAATTGAAAGGAGTTACAATTAAGATAATGGCAGAACTGCTAGTTAGGAAGTTTCTGTAGTAAGCTAGCCAACTGAAAAGATAACCTATTCATACTGAGACTGGAAAAAAGTCAACAGGTTGGACAGATATTTAGGAGGGAACAAATTTTATTCTCCCAGGCAATTCATGACATATTGGAAGAATGAAGAGTCAAGAATGATTCCCAGATTCCTGACTCAAGCAGTTGCTGCCATTCCTGATGGGTTACACAAGCAGCCAGGAAATAATCAGACCAAGACTCTGCACTGTGTATGCTATTCCCCTGGTTACTCAGGGTATGTTTTAGAGTTTCTAATTGTTCAATAACTCTAAACCTCTGTGACTCCATTATGGACTGAAACATGTGCCTACAAAATTCAGATATCTATCTCCCAGTATGACTATATTTGGAGACAAGGCTTTTAAAGAGGTAATTAAGGTTAATGAGGTGAGAAGGGTGTTTTTGCATTTTGTATTGAATTCAATATACATATGACTAGTGTCCTTATAAGTGGAGATTAGGACACTTAGTGGTACGTGGAATGCACACATACAAAGAAAAAAGGCCATGCGAGAACATGTTGAAAGGAGCAAAGCCAAGGAAAGAGGCTTCAAGAGAAACCAACCCTACTGACACCTTGATTATAGACTTCCAGCCTCCAAAACTGTGAGAAAATAAATCTCTGCTGTTTAAATTACCCAGTGTCTGTAATGTTTTTCTATGGTATCCCTAACAAATTAATATACCTATACTCCCTAAAGCAGAATTCATCTAAATAGCAAATTCACCATAGGCATATTGAAAATGAATCACATTGATCAGAGATCATGTTAAAGTTCAGGTTTAAAATAAACATTAAAAATACATCTTTTGTCCGGGTGTGGTGGCTCATGCCTGTAATCCCAACACTTTGGGAGGATGATGCAGGCAGATTGCTTGAGTCTAGACTGGGCAACATGACAAAACCCTGTCTCTACAAAAAATACAAAAATCAGCCTGGCACACATCTGTAGTTCTAGCTACTCGGGGGCTAAGGTAGGAGGATTGCTTAAGGGAGGTAAAGATTGCAGTAAGCCAAGATTGCACCACTGCACACCGGCCTTGGTGACACTCTGTCTCAAAAAAACAAAACAAACAACAACAACAACAAAAAAAAAAAACTTTTAAGGATGAATAGCAAACATGTATTAACTAATAACAGTAATATAACAAATATTTTTATCATTTAATGCCATTGTAAGTAAATTCAGCATTTGCTCAGGTCAATGGAAAATGTCCCAAGAAACTAATTATAACAAATTAGGTTATTTAACACAGTAAACTCATCCAATTAATGATTCATCCAGTGGTTATTTCATGGGTGGACTTGAGGATGGTGTCTTCTCCATCTCCATCAGCCACCTGCCATCTATAGTCTATGGAAAATAATGGGTTTCCCAAATAAACTCAGGCTTAAGACAAAACTTCTAACCCATCTTCCCACCAGATTGCTGTTCCTAAAATTCTGTTTCATAAAGTTTCTTATATTACTATTAATCTTTTACAGGTTTTTAATGTTTTCTTGGTTTCCTGGTTATCTGTAGCGGTTTCAACACTATATTGGGAAATTAAACAAATGGTCCAGCAGTTTACCAATTTTCACTGGGCTGTAATTATTTACACAAGTGATTTCTACTTTCATAAATTCATAACAATTTACATAGATTAAAGCTTACATATTATACCATTTTTTTCAAAAGTTGTATACAGTATCCTAGATTGTCTATCATTATTTGCACTATTCGCTATAATCAAATAAAAGTAACAGTTGTACTCTCTTAAATCAGATCTGTTGAATACAAATAACCTTCCTCTGAGACTATCTGAAGATAAGCACTAGTAAAATTTGAAGAAAATGTTTTTTAAATAAATTGCATACATAAACCTCAAATATTTTAGGTTAGATACCTATTATTATGTAGACATAAAATAGCAAATAATAAAAGCAACTATTTTCTATGTACTTCTATAATACATTTTACCATTTTAGAACACTTTCTCTGTTTTAATTTTAGTACAATTCTTTGCAGTTACCTTCCATTCCCTAATATACTATAGAAACTATAAAATAACCTTGTATTATTTGCTTTGATTCCTACATAGTGCCATTCAAAATGATTAATGCCCAATATATTTTTCTAGATTACATAAAACCAAATATACCACCATATATAGAATTACTGAAAATCAGAACATTTTTTTTGTAGACAGCCTGGTGATTCCAGAAAGACTAAGGAACATACTTAGCATTATTCCTGTCAGTGCAAAAATGAAACATGTGCTCCAACTAGACTTCATCGCTGATGTAAATCTTACCAGATAGCTATTAATAACAAAGAAAATAAGCTTAAACTACATTCAAGTAAAAATCCACAAGGAGTTTTTATTCTTTTTTAATTATTAACATCAAAGGGCAAATTCAGTGGCATTACTCCAGGTTTGAAAGAGAAGGCACACTACCTTTGGAAATACAGTTCCACGGGGATCAATTTGTAAAACCAATACAAATGAAATGCAACACTATTCAACAAGTCTAGAGAAAAAATTAGTTTAAAACCGCTGGCATAAAGTAATCTAGTCTTTTCCTGAATTTTTATTTCAATAGGCTTGTAGAAAATATATTTATGGCTCAAAACTACTATTTGACGGTGGTAAGAATTTCTGTTCTTTTCTACACTGTATCATAAGGGATCTTTCCCCATGTCTAGTACATTGAGTGATTTGGAGTATGTGCCTGTGTGTGTGTGTGTGCACCTGTGCAATGGAGATGGAAGTGAAAAAGTGTCAAAGACAAAAAACAAGATGCAAAAAGTATTTTACTGCTAATGTAAATGTTGTATGATGACATCTTTGAAATACAGAAGTTATAGTCTTTTAATATGCAAACCATAATAGAAATAGTATGTCCTTCCTATAGGGTGAGTGCTTTGGTTTTGTAATTTAGATACCTAAGATATAAAGTAGACTCTGAAAAATTGGCCCTTACACAACCAGATGTCAGTTTTTTGGGTTTTGTTTTTGTTTTTGTGTTTTTGTTCCACATAGTCAGTTGAAGGGAGAAGAAAGAACAAAATAGAACCAGGGATGGAGCTTGCACTAAATAGAATACTGGAAGGATTTTCAAAAAATGAAGAAAAATGAGAGCAAATCACAGACCAAAGCCACAGTGAATACTGATGGATATTCATTGATGGATATTTCATGAGAGAAAAAGGAAACTCTCTTGACCATTGAGCTAATTGTTACTGAAGAACGTGTGATGAAGTATCACTCAGAGTCAGGAGATGGAAACCAAAACCAAGGCTGTAGGACTTGGGAGATTCCTCATGAGCAGTCAGACACTACACAGATTATATGGATTTTCAAATACCAAATTCCTACTGCTCCTAGAAATCTGGACAGACTCTTTCTATGGCAAATATAATGTTACTTTAGCCTATGGACTATTTACTGTAGTAATTCACAGAAGGTTTTTTTTTTACTGTTATGAAATAAATTCACAGTTTTATTTCTAAAAACTGCATGCTGTCAGACAATATCCACAGGCCTTTTGACAATATTCATTTGAATTGATACAATTGAATACTACATAATCCATAAGATTTTCCAACATCTAAATACTCTATATTTCTTTGTCTTTTATGAGGATTAGGCGCTTATAAGAAGAGTATCACCTAAGCAAAAAGTAGCAACAATTTCAATACAAGCAGATAGTGCCCTAAAATAGGAGTAAAGCCAACTAACCATCACTTGAATATTTATGATAAGTAAGTTGAATACATCAATTTAACAAAACTAATGTGCAAAGATGCTCTCTGTTTGCTCTGGTATATGTGCTCTATTCAACACTGGAGCTATGAACATGAAATTCACTAATTTAATTATGATTTGCAGTTAAAAATTTAACAAAAACATGACCTAAAGAAACTGAAAAGCATTCTAGTTTCTAAGATTAAATATTTTGGTGGATGCGGTGTCTAGTGCCTTTGTCCCACCTATGTGGGAGGCTGAAACAGGAGGATTACTTGAGTCCAGGAATTAGAGGCCATAGTACACTATGGCCACACCTTTGAATAGTCACTGCATTCCAGCCTGGGCAACATAGCTAAAACCTTGTGTTAAAAAAAATTAATAAATTGCAAGTCTTGAATTATAGAATTTTTAAATGTTGGCTACTACTACTATCACATAGTAACCAAAATTAAAAAGATTCTGTAATTCAAGACTTACAATTTGGCATGTATTCTTTGCAATGAAATGTGGCAACATCACAGATGGAAGAGTTTAAGCGTTTGTCTTACATGGAGAGTAGGTGTCAGAATCACATTGCCACATTATTTCCTGTAAGCACCACGATGCTTTTCCTTTGTGTAAACAAACCAGGTGATAATTTGAAAATTGTGCACTTATCTTGGTCCCTGAAACATTTGTCACAAAGTTTAAACAACAATATGCTGCCAGTTTATTATCCCTCTGGTTTGCATGAAATACTCATGTTTATGGTGCCTCTTACATTAGTAATAAAATCAATACAAGATCTCGGGTACCTACACACATGATACATATGAAGGGATAGTTTTGTTTTCCTAAGTAAATGCTAAATTTCAGTGCCTCTCACTATTTAATTAGATTTTTCAAGGATTTACAAAGGAGATTCATAACTACTATCAAATGTTTGAAAACAATTCAGAGCATTTTCTTTCAAAGGAAAATTCTGTACTTGCAATTTGTCTCCTAAATAATTGTCCCTTGAGTTTTACTTCAGAGATTGACATCTTTTTCCAAAGTTATCTTTTTAGAACTCTTGAATTTATGCAAGTAATAGAACATACTATTACAATTGTAACTCTTGAATGCACATAAAGCATACAGTTTTATTTCTTTTGTTATGATAGAATAAAATGTAACAGTGTTTCATTAGTTAATATGGCTAGCTGTAGTATCAACACTATCGAAAAGCAGTAAAATTTCTGTGATTTCTTTAGCAAGGTAGAATTTTTTGAATTTACTATTTCCCACTTCTCCCAGTGTAAAATTTCTTTGATCAACTTGAAAATAATACAATACAAACAAGCTTCTCATTACTCTTCAACACCCACTATTGGTATGGCCAAGTTATTATACCTTGCTGTCACTAAAATAAATTCTCTTCTACCTCTGACCTAGACTAGCATTCTCTTTCTCTTTGAGAATGTACCAACTATTCTCTAGGCACCCAGACATCACTCCTTTTTTGGTCCACACATGTAGGAGACATACTATTTCAATGATTTCACTGATAAGCAAATCAAGGAGCATTATTATTGATGAATATTGATATTACCTAATCATTTTATGTTATATAATCATAGAAAAATTGAAACTATTGAATAAAATCTTAAATGTAAGTTTGAAACTACTTAAAGAAACAGCTTAATAAAGAAAAATGCCAGCAATTTACTGTTAAATATTAGAAATTCTGAAAGCAAAAGCTATTTAACTTTAAAGCAAAACATTAGGTAAAATATAAGTGCATTTATGTGACTGTGTCTCAGTTATTTTCATACTAATTTAAATTGCCAGCTGTTCCAAGCTCAGCTGTTCCTTTGCCTTTAGTCCAGTTACACCCAAGGCAGCCTCAGAATGAAAGCTCCCAACTCTGGGGGAGCTGGCCTCATTAGTCTTCAGAGTTTTTTGATATACTTAAAATCCACTCTGGGAGATCTCAGGAAATTTTCTAAGAACAATTTTGCAGAATAGTTGATTCCAACATGTCTGATCTTTTGATATAATTTATCCCTTTCCTCAGATAAAGATGAACCTGAAGAGTTGGGGGTTTGCCAGACAGGAGGAGGGCACGGAGAAGGGAATACATAGAAGAAGAATTGCAGGAACTAAGTGGAAATGAAAGACTAAAGGGTTTGCCGTGAAGGTGCCAAGTTTGTTCGGACAGAAAGTAGTGGTGAAAAGTCAGAGAAAAAAAAAACAGGAGGAAGAAGGCCAAGAAGAGAATAGGGTGGCTGATGGATATCACACCAACTAAAATAATGGTACTTTGGGGGGGCTTTAATGCAGAGTAGATATTAGAATAATAAAAGTATTTTGGCAATCACTACTCCAGAAATAATCCACATACTCAGATAAGGAAGAGAAAACTTAGTTTGTGCTAACTTCCTAGAGATAGAACTTGGGAATTCACATAATCACACTCTTTGAGGGCTCATGAACTGAATCCCAATGCACATTGGCAGGTTGGAGATACAGAGGCTCCTAGCTCAAAAGCTTTGTGAATACATTCGAATATGTGGATTCTACAAACGAATTCCATTAATTAACTCGACAATAAATGCTGTAGTAGTTACCCAGCACTTCCACATGTCAGAGTCCGCACTAGGTGCAGGAAGAACTATATTGATGCTGGCTCTGATAAGAATGGCTCCATTGAGCATCTTTTTAAAGGTCATTGTATAATACTTCTCCTCTATTGTTCCTAAGCCCTCAGTAAAATCTTAAACATTACAACCTGTTCTCAGTGATTCCTGTGGGAAACTGAAGAGGCAGTTCACTACACAAAATTCGCAGGAAGCAGTTCAGTTCAGACCAGTAGCAGCTCCCTGCGAGAAGTGAGACTGAAGACAGAGGATGACATGACACGCTACAAGCACCTGGTACTAGGTGAAGGTGGTTGCTGTATGTGGCAAACAGTGACCTGAACAGATACATATGCATTCCCTGGAGAATGCCAGAAGGTCAATGGTAGTATACTCTGGTAGAAGCCCAGGTAGAATGTAGTCAGGTGAAATTTCAGCTATATGGTGTGCATTGGATGGAAGGGTCATATGACACATCATCACTATATTCTAGGATAATTCATTAGCAGTATTATTAAATTAATACCTATATAGTTAATTATATATACAGTGAATATATGTGTGTGTATATATATATATATATATTTTTTTTTTTGAGACAGAGTGTTGCTCTTTCACCAGGCTGGAGTGCAGTGGTACAATATCGGCTCACTGCAATCTCTGTCTCCCAGATTCAAGTGATTCCCCTGGCTCAGCCTACTGAGTAGCTGTGGGACTACAGGCACGGGCCACCCACAGCTGGCTAATTTTTTGTATTTTAGTAGAGATGGAGTTTCACCATGGCCAGGACGGTCTCAATCCCCTGACTTCATGATCCACCCGCCTCGGCCTCCCAAAGTGCTGGGATTACAGGAGTCATTTTTTTTGTTTAATGAAGGGCTGTGTTAGAGAAACTTCCTAGGTCAGCTAGGGGCTTCTGTTTCAAGTGCAGGAATTTCCCCACCTCTGGCCAGCTAGGGCTTTGTTTCCAGTGCAGGCCTCTTCCCACCTCTGGCCAGCTAGGGTCTTTGTTTCCAGTTTTCCTGCGTCTGGCTCCTAGGGACTTTGTTCAGGGACAGGGACTTTTCCCACCTCTGGCCCTTGGAGGCAGAGGCTCAGTTACTCAGGATTTTAATACAGTAGCCAATCGTTAAACATTCAAAAATCAATTAATCCAGAGAAAATTTGAAAAACCCTCTCACTGAACAAGAACAAGAATGGGGAAAGAATAATTCAGGGGTATAATCCCCAGCCTCCAAGCCTCCAGCAGCACCCTCCACCCTCTGAGTCCCCTTCCATGGTGTCCAAGCTGTCCTTTCACTCTGCCTAATAAAACACACTACCGCACACTCTGTGGGTCCATGAGTTCTATCTGAGCTGTAACACTCACTGTGATACTGAAGCCCCCTTTCCCATTCTTCAGACTTGGAGAGGACAAGAACCTGAAGCTAATCTGGTTACATCTGTTGGCAAGCCAGCCAGGAGCAACTCCAAACGCCAGCATGGTGAGTAACTCTGGACCCCTTTCATTTGCTAATCTGTCCTTTTTCTTCTTCTAAATTTGTTAAGGAGGTAAATTACCAGGCACCTGTTGGCCAGTTAAAAGTGACAAGTCAGATTGAAGACAGGGTGTCAGGCTTTCTGGGAAAGGGCTCTCTGACAACCCCTGGCTTTTCAGAAGTGGGAGCGTTGGTTTGCCTGGAATGAGTTTCCTCTCTCACCGCTCTTTATTTCTCTGGGCCAAGCCAAGAGTCAGTTAGGGGTGACAAGCAACAGTCCTTACCTCCCAGTACAATTCAGTTGAGGTTACAGCCTTGCTTAGACCCTTTAAGACACAGCTGCCCATGTAAGTGGCCACGTAGCCTTTCAGATCCTGACCTCCTGGGTCCAGATATCAGTCAAGAAAACTTCTTCCAGGCTATTTCCTCCAAAATATTCCTATTCCTGATGCCATTTTCCTTCTTTCTAGGACCTTGGGGCTTTTGGGGTGGTAGTCCAGGGACCTTTGCCTCTGGTGCCCTCAGGCCTATACCTATGAGAACCACCTACAGTTTAAATACACAGGACCTGTTCCCTTTATCCACAGTACTAGGCTACATCCTTACAGAGCCAGGAAATACCAGTGGGTACTAGAGGCATAGGATTTTATTTTCTGTCACCCACAATTTCACAATCCAACCGAATGGTGCCAGGATCCCAAAATCTACAGTTTGTCATCTTTAGGATTGGCCCTCCATATGGCAGAACTTCTCCACTTAGAGCACTATAGTTAGACCTGGTCCAAGACTCAAATAGTTAATTACAGGACCCAGATACTCCTGTGATGGCAACTGGGGAGAAAAGGCTCTAGTGCGGAGGGTGTTGTCCCGGCATGGCCCTGCGGTCAGCTGTTACCTCTTTAAGATTGTTATGTTTCAAGACCCTTCTCTTTGTCATCCTGGGGCAGTTTTATGGTCAGGCATATGTTAATTGGACCCTTGCTAGGGAATATAAATGACACCCACTGCCCAAGCCTCACTGGCCTAGTTCCTCAAGGACATCCAGTTACAGGGCCACTAAACCTGGAAGTCCCCATGTCCTTTAAGGTGGCCATAAAAGGACATTAGACAGTGAGGATATGCCTATGATGCTGGCAAGCATGATTAAACGCAGCAACTAGGGAGGACCCATGAGATAATCACACATCTAAGGTGCAAGAAAACCTAAAAAGTGGGCATCCCTGTGTTCAATTTTAGATAGGTGCTACTCTTCCCAAGACAGAGTCACCCTTAAAGTGCATCCGGGATTATTGGGACCGATTCGACCCATAATCTTTGAGGAAGAAGTGGCTTATCTTTTTCTGCAACACGGTCTGGCCACAAGACCTTCTTCAGGATGGAGAATCCCAGCCACCTGAGGGAAGTATAAATTATAACACCTTTCTTCAACTAGACCTTTTCTGTAGAAGGGAAGGTAAATGGATCGAGTCCCCTACATGCAAGTTTCATTTTCTCCATGGGATAATCGTCAACTATGTAAAGTTTGCAACTTGTGTCCTACTGACCGCTCCGCAGGACCCCATACCCAGGACTCCCTGTGGCTCCTCCCTCCACCAATACTGACAGGCTCTCCCCAGCTGCTATGACTCAAGAGGAGTCAGGGAAAATGAAAATGACCCAGGCACCTCAGGCTACTAGGATGCCCCAACTCTGCCCTCTACAGGTGGTAGGAGGAGAATTTGGCCCAACCAAAGTACCTGCTCCCTTTCACTTACTGACTGAAAGCAAATCAAGGCGGACTTGGGAAAATTTTCAGACGACCCAGAGAAGTCCATAGATGTTCTGCAAGGCCTGGGTCAGTCCTTTGAAGAAGATTGGAAAGATATCATGTTACTGCTTAGTCAGACATGAACCAGTAATGAGAGAGATGCCACTCTAACAGCAGCTCAGGAGTTTAGGGACACTTGTTACCTCAGTCAAGTGAATGATACAATGATGCCGCAGGAAAGGGATATATTCTCTACAGGTTGACAGGCTTTGCTAGTATGAAGCCTCACTGAGATCATGACACAGAATGTGGGGACTGGAATCATAGGCACCTATTGGCCTGCATACTTGAGGGATTAAGATGGACCAGGAGGCTGGGCACGGTGGCTCACGCCTGTAATCCCAGCACTTTGGGAGGCCGAGGCAGGTGGATCACGAGGTCAAGAGATCGAGACCATTCTGGTCAACATAGTGAAACCCCATCTCTACTAAAAATACAAAAAATTAGCTGGGCATGGTGGCGCGTGCCTGTAATCCCAGCTACTCAGGAGGCTGAGGCAGGAGAATTGTCTTAACCCAGTAGGTGGAGGTTGCAGTGAGCCGAGATCGCGCCATTGCACTCCAGCCTGGGTAACAAGAGCGAAACTCTGTCTCAAAAAAAAAAAAAAGATGGACCAGGAAGAAGCCCATGAACTATGCAATGTTATCCACCATAACTCAGGGAAAGGAAGAAAACCCAACAGCCTTCCTTAATCAGTTATGGAAGGTCTTAAGAAAATATACTCCCCTGTCACCAGACTCCATTGAGGGCCAGCTAATGCTAAAAGACAAATTTATTATGCAATCAGCAATGGACATTAGAAGAAAGCTCTGAAAGCTAATCCTGGGGCCAGAACAGAGTCTAGAATCATTACTAAATCTAGCAACCCCAGTGTTCTATGACAGAGACGAGGAGGAACAGTCTGAAAGGGGCAGGAGGGACCAGAGAAAGGCCATGGTCCTAGTCATGGCCCTCAGGCAGGCAGACCTAAGAGGCTTGGAAAGGGGAAAGGCTTGGGTTAGACATGGCAGAGCTTTCTACCAATGCAGCCTACTTTAAGAAAGATCATCCCAAGAGGAATGGACCACCTCCTCACCCTTGCCCACTGTGCCAAGGGAATCACTGGAAGGCACACTGTCCCAGGGGATGAAGTTTCCCAGGGCCTGAGGTAGCTAACCAGATAACCCAACAGCAGGACTGAGGGTACCTGGGGTAAGCACAGGCACAAATCATCACCCTCACTGAGCCCCGGGTAAAGCTAACCATAGAGGGCCAGGAGGTTGATCTTCTCCTGGACACTGGCACAGCCTTCTCAGGTTTGCTCTCCTGTCCTGGACAGTTGTCCTCCAAGTCTATAACTATCCAAGGAGTCCTAGGATAAGCAGTATCCTGATATTTCTCCAAGCCCCTAAGATGTAACTGAGGAGAGATGTTCTTCTCCCACGCCCTCCTCATCATGCGAGAAAGTCCGACTTCCTTACTAGGGTGGGACCTTTTAGCCAGAGCAGGAACCATTATCTATATGAATGTCAGGAAGGAGATTCTTCTCTGCTGCCCATTATCTGAAGAAGGGATTTATCCCAAGGTTTAGGCAATGGAGGGACAATTTGGACAGGCAAAGAATGCCTGCCCCATTCAGATAAAACTAAAGGATCCCACCTCTTTTCTTTACCAAAAACAGTACCCCTAAGACCGGAGGTCAAAAAGGGGCTACAATATATTATAAAAAAGTTAAAAGCTCAGGGTCTTGTAAGGTCCTGTAACAGCCCTTATAATACTCCAATTTTAGGAGAACAAAAACCTAATGGACAATGGAGGCTAGTGCAAGATCTCAGTCATTATTAATGACTCTGTGATTCCTTTATACTCAGCTGTACCCAACCCATACACCTTGCTCTCTCAAATACCAGGAGAGGCACAATGGTTTACAGTCCTGGACCTTAAGGATGCTTTTTTTCTGTGTTCCATTACATCCTGACTCCCAGTTTCTGTTTACCTTTGAAGACCCTTCAGACCACACTTCTCAGCTCACCTGGACAGTGGTATCCCAGAGCTTTCGTGATAGCCCTCACCTATCTGGCCAGGCTTTGGCTCAAGACTTTAGTCATTTTTCACATCCAGGTCCATCTTGGGAAGGACCATTTTTAGTCATTCTGTCTACCCCAGTGGCAGTTAAGGTGGTGGGAATTGACTTGTGGATCCATCACACTCGGATAAAACCTTGGACACCTCCTGAAGAAGATCATAGACCCTCCGCTCCACAGCCTGAGGTTCCAGGAGGCTGCCTTTTGTACACCTGTGAGCCATCAGAGGATCTACGGTTGCTCTTCCAACAAAACCCTCAGGGAAGTAACTACTCATGAGACTGACTTACATTCTGGCATTGACAGGAATATCACCCTTAACTTTACTGTTCACAACCAGACTCTATGAGGTCACTCCTAAGGACTGGCCCACATCCCAGAGACTCTCCATAGCTGTGGCTTTCTGCCTAATTATACTTCTAATAGCACTCCTCCTCTCTTTCTGATATTATCACTTTCTTACTATGACCTCTCTTGTGGTTCTCATTATCTTCTTTGCTGCCTGTCCCCTGTGTTATTCTCATCCCACCTGCAAATGCACCCAAAGGTTGCAACTGGAACAATAGTGGACAGGGAACAAGGCCGTTCTCTGGTGGGTCTTGGGACTTAGGATGACAGGCCTCCTTTATATCCTATAGTTGTATGCACAAAAGTTGCTATGTATCTACTTCCCTATGCACATACAACTCACACCTACTGGACAGGAACAATAACCAGGTCTAATTGCCCAGCTGCAAAGGAAACCACCACCTGCTGGACGTAACTTACCCACGCTGGGACTTCAGATGGCGGTGAAGTTCAAGATCAGGCACAGAAGCAGCGTCTCAAAGGAGTAATCTCTAGCGTAGGCAAACCACAAAGTACCCACAGTCACTTCAAGGTCCTGGACCTTTCTAAGCTACATGAGACCCTTCACACACACTCTTGTATGCTCAACTTATTTAACACTACACGCACAGGAGTGCATGAGGCCTCCTCCAAAAACCCAACTGATTGTTGGATGTTCCTCCTACTACGTTTCAAACCATATATCCCAGTTTCAATTCGTTCCAATTCCACACTCGTGGAACATAACTAAGCCATCCTCAAATCATATGGAGCGGATAGGTCCCTTGGTCACCAATCTACAATTTCTATCTGCTTCCAACTTCACTTGTGTGAACTTCACTAAGAACTCCAGTGCTTCTCTATGCCAAAGCTGGGTTACCTTACCCCTGGACCTCAACTGCCTAGCACAGGTTTATTCTTTGTTTGTGGCTAAACAAAACCCTATCTAAACAATACCCTGGAAGAAATATGCCTCTTCTCCTTCCTAGTGTCCCCCATGACCATTTACACCAATTCTCAATTGCAGAGTCTTCTCTTGCCCAGGCCACACCATACTCGAACCCCAATTCCTCTATTCATATTGGAAGCTGGAATAAGAGGTGGGCTTAGTACCAGTTTTGGAGGAATTACTACCTCTGCTCAGTTTTACTGTAAGCTATCACAGGAGTAAAATGATGACATTGAAAAGGTTGCTGAATCTCTGGTAACTCTATAAAAGCAGCTTCATTCTTTAGCTGCTGTGGCTCCTCAAAATACTAGGGTCCTGGATCTGCTAATAGCAGAGAGAGGAAAAACTTGTCTCTTTTTAGGAGAAGAATGCTGTTACTTTGTAAACCCATCAAGTATTGTCCTAAACAAAGTTAAAGAACTCAGGGACCAAATAGAATGCAGGACTAAGGACCTTCAAGAAAGAGGATCATGGAGCTTGCTTAACAACTGGATACCCTGAGTCTCCCCTCTTCTAAGCCCCTGACTAACCATCTATTATTGCCTGTGGGTGTCTCATCTTTAAGTTTCTTGTCAAATTCATTTCTTCCAGAATTGAGACTGTGAAGCCACAAATGGTCCTGTAAATGGAACCGCAGATGTCCTTGGCTCATGATGTCTGTCATGGACCACTGGATCAACCTGCAAGCCCAGGACACTCCCCTCTGGAGGAAACGTCAGCTGTAGGTCCCTTCTCTGACTCATTCAGCAGGAGGTAGTTAAAGTGGTCAAGGCCCGTGTCCCAATAGCAGTTGGACTTCCCTGTTCAGAGTGGGGACTGACAGACTATGTTAGAGAAAACTCCCGGGTCAGCTGGGGGCTTTTGTTTCAATCGCAGGACTTTTCCTGGCTCTGGCCAGCTAGGGGCTTTCTTTCCAGTTTTCCCATGTCTGGCTCCTAGAGGCTATGTTCAGGGCCAGGAGCTTTTCCCACCTCCGGCCCTTGGAGGCAGAGGCTCACTGACTCAAGTTTTAAAACTGTTGCCAATCTGGTAAAGGATTCATTCAAAGATTAATTAATCCAGGGAAAGTTTGAAAAAAAAAAAACAACTCTCTCATTGGTTGAGAACAAAAATGGGGAGGGAATAGTTCAGGGGTAAAAGCTCCAGGCACCCAAGCCTGCAACGGCACCCTCTCTGGGTCCCCTTCCACAGTGACGAAGCTGTCCTTTTGCTCTGCCTACTAAACTGCACTGCTGTACACTCTTTGGGTCCTCGAGTTCTAGCCGTAGCACTCACCATGACACCGAGGGCTCTTCCTCATTCTTCAGGCTTGGAGAGGCCAAGAACATGCAGCTAATCCAGTTACCAAACAGTAAATACATCCAAAATTTGTTTTTATTTTGGTGTATCTGACTAGTTTAAAATTCTATGGCTTTTAAAATTTAAAGGCTATACAGGTCTCAAACTAAGTAAAGTTAATTATGCATTCACCTATTAATTTTAACTTCTAAAATACACTAATTCATTTCTAAACTCTTTTTCTCAGTAAAATCTAGACCATTCTTTCTCAAATGCCTAAAAAATCTCTTGGACCTTGGTCATTTGCTGGCAGGAAAACTAATGCAACTCATTAGTAAATCTAGAAATGAATCCAACTGTCATTCTCTGACATGACAGAGCATATGAACCAGGACTTTGTGTAGGTTAACAATTGACGGAGAGGAGACGAGAAATAAAAAAGGCAATGAAATGAAGAAGGGAGAGAATTGCAATGACAATAGAATATGGAGACTTCCCCATTTTCTCCATTTTAAACACAAATGCAATGATAGGTCCATTTTAAGCATGAACTGACTCAACACGGGATACATCTACACATGCTGACACACACAGAAAATCATTTAATATATTATATCCCTCATCTCTTGAAAAAAAGTCATAACTTCTTGAAGGCCTGTAGTCTACATGTTACTTCAGAAGGAATAAAACTAAAGAAGTATTATTTTAGTTATAAAGAAAAAAATGGTATAAGAATATTTCCCCAAAATTTTGTTGATAAGGACCTCAGTACCATATATATATATATCGGGTACATTACTTGATACGGTGCTTCAAGAAAATGTAATGCATCTAAAATAATAAAATATTATAGCTTTGTTCGCATCATATGTTTATTAATATTATGTTTTAAGGTACATCTTCCAAATCATATTGTAGGAATCTCACAAAGTAGGGAATTAAGAAATTAAAGACTGAGAGATTTCTATGCTTATAAAACTATAATCTAATTATAATTTTAATGTAAATGAGAGTTGCTTCACAGATGCTAAAAATAAAAGTTGCTGATGACTTTTAAAAAAATCTTGTGTCTATAGACAATGTCTAGGATCTTATACTGTGACAGATTTACTATTATTTTTAATTAATAGAATATAGTTTTATCTTTGTAGAACTATGAATTACATTGTAACTGAAATTTGTTCTGAGATTCAATGTAATCGTAATTTTTGCCAGTAGTATAAATTGTGTAGCTCTAAAAGTTATGAATCTTAAATTTACTCCTTAAATTTCTTTGCATATAATTTACCACAAGATGGTTAGATACATTTCCTTTCACTTACAAAAATTAAATTTATTCAAAACTGTTGATCTGGATTGGGTCAGAAGAAAATGGATTCAACCAGTGTAAGAAATGAAAGGATAATTAAATAATTAAATATTCTTTACAATTGACAGTGACTTTTTCTAAACAGATATGTATAAGTCTTATTTTAATTCCATTTTCTCAGTGACAACTAAGACATTTAACTTGAAATCTTTGTTGAGAAATAAAATTTACGTTTTAACCATCTGTTACACTAGCTCCTTTGATTTCTAATGCATAATTTCGTAAAAAGCTTACATCATACTCCATCAATTAACACACAGATATACTCCTGGTTTCTTATAATTACACTGTGTAACTACATTCATATCATATTTTATCATTCAATATATGAATATCCCATACTAGCTGTGCTCTGCTGGTTAGGAAAGAAAACATTATTATATACAATATGGCTTACATACACAAAGGGTCTTACTGAATTTGATGTTTCAAATAACACACTTGACAATTTTATTGTTGTCAGTGATAAGGGTGCACTCAAACAAAACAAATGTCCTTTGCTGTCAAAGACAAGGATATCTCTTGTCCTGAGTGCCATCACAGACAGGAAATTGCTTGCACTGGTTTGAAACAGGAATTTTAAGAAGGAAAACAGAAAGTCTTCTTGACAAACTGCATTCTTCAAAAATTGTCCATCAATCATCGAAAGAAAAAAATCTTTAGATTAGATGTTACCTCTTTTAACAGATGCATATGGCTGTGCAAGTATACTCCACGCTTGGCATAGCCATATGCATCTGTTTTTAATAATCAGAAGGGCATATCCTGAAAAACTTAATGAGTTTTATCCATTTTGTTGAATTATTCTTAATTAAAATAAAGAGTAATTCACATAATAAAATAAAACTATGTTGAAATATGCATGTTAACTATAATTTTAGATTAAGTTGCTTAAACACAACAGTAAAATGTGTGAAAGTTTCAAATAAACAAATCTTGATTATTCTAATTTTTAAAACTTATAGTTTATAATGTGTGGATTTAAATGAAAAAATCAGTCTGATAAATAATCCACACAAATATTTTAAAGATCACATACTAGAAATACAGTTTTGGGTATATTCTCCTCACATTCAGTGTTACTAATATCTTGCTCAGTTATCTGTGTTACGATCTCAGTTGACTGGCAACTAATTATCCAGGTACGTTTGCTTCCAGAGTAACAAGTCCTTTTATTGCATTTTCTTGCCTTTTCAGCTTGCCATATTCTTTTTTTTTTTTTTTTTTTTTTTTTATTAAGAGCCACTTTTGCAAGTGTGCTCAGCACAGTTTGAAGAGAAAATGTCTTCAATTTTCAATTGCCTTTGGGATGAGGTAAGAAAATTAATTGAATGTATTATTCCATTCATTTACTGGAAGACATCAATGTCATTATTTACATTTCTCAAAATATTGCTACCTATCACAAAGGAACATCTGATTTAGGAAATAAATCCTAGCCCATGAGAAATGGGATTAAAAGGTAGTTGCTCACAAATGAGTAGAATTTTATCAATAATTCTTGGTAATCCATCTTTCAATAAGTTATTGTAGAACTCATATATATTTCATGATTTAAAAACATGAAGTAAAAGCAGGGTGAAATATCATTTTTTTTCTCTGAAATTAATAGAATAAGAACATAAGGATTTAGGAGGCATTTGTGTGTTTGGGGCTCTGTGTGAGTGAGGTGTTAGATGAATTGGCTAACAAAGAGCCTGTGCTTAAACCTGTAACTGAACTGGAAAAATATTGTCACTAATGGAAAAAAGGGCAGAGGCTTTACATCTTTCCCGTATTCCATCTCACTGTGAAGTCAATGGGGCGAGAAATATAGGCAAGTACAGAACAGAGATTCATGACTGAGAACTCACTGAGAAACAGTTTAACATCTTAGAAAGAACAGAGAAGGCATCCCGAGTCATTAATTATCGAAAAGTCACAATAAAAAGCATTGCATTGAGCCTACTATCCACCAAACTCATAGCATTTAGCTGGAGGCAATATTATGTATGACTCTGCAATGGAATTTGGGTATCAGACAACAGGCTCTTTTTCTGCATCTGTCACTCCAGTGTTTTATAACTCTGGCAAACCCATTTAATAATCTTTCTTGGCTTTCATTTCTTCTTATTGACGAAGCTAATACCTACAATACTGAAATATACCTATGCCTGCAAGTCAATTTCTGCTGCTTTAGACACTGCACTGATGAACCTTATATATCGACTTACAATAACTTTCTGTAAGTCACCAATTGATTAAATCACCGTGGTACTCCATTAGTTACTGATAGTCTTCTTAAGATCTCAAAGTAAAGATCTGTTCAAAGTGATGACTTTGAAAATTTTACAGTAAGTCAAAAGCTGTGTACTTGCCAATTTCTCTAGGTAAAGGAAAAAAAGATCTAAGATTTGAATAAAAAAGATAAATTCTACCTAACATAACCAATTAGGTGAGCAAGTTCAAACTGTTCAAGAAAGCTGACAGAAAGAATAGATAACATGTCCTTTTATATTCATATGAAACTATTTAAATGGTATTGACTGAAATTTCTTGTGCTATGGTGCTGACAGAACTTTGTATAACATTCATATAAAATTTCTGGACATTCATGTCTGTAATGAAAGCTATTTCTTATAAAAACAATACCTCATTTACAATTTAGGACATGTGACTTGTTCTTGCAATAAGTATCTAAGGAGCATTCATAATTTTTCCAATGCATTATAACAATTCAAATAAAGAAAATGATGAATATAAAATTAAGATATATTTTATTATTATTGAGCATGGAAAAACTAAAAAAGTAAAGTCATTTATATTACTATAGTCAGGCTTATTCTTGCAAATACATTTTAAGTAATAAAACAGACTATTCTATGCAGTTCAGATACCCTTTGTTCTTCATTCTGTTCCTCAACCACCTCAGACACATTCTCACTTCCTAGGCTTTGTGAAAACACCTTTGTAAAAATTACAACAGTGAGAAAATTATGACAGTGAAAGAGATCTGATCTAACCCACCCCATCTTGCTTCTAACCTCCAGACTCTCCTTGTTTATTCCTGGGCATAGGCTGGATTCACTTTAGGAGAAATTTAGTTCTTAGTTTAATTTGAAACTAAGATGATAACAGCTCTTTCTTCGAACAGACGCCTTTTTGCCTGGGGACCAGGCTTTCTTTATAAGACACAGAGAGATATCAAATTTCAATGTGTATTTTTCTCTCATTCCATTTCTCCATCCCAACTTTAAATCTGCGTTCCCCAACAAAGCAAGATGGGAGAGTGGGAGAGAGGGTTTGGATTGCCCTTCCTTTTGCCTATTGCTCATCCTTTGTCCCACCAAATGTTGCCAAGAGATTCAGCAATGGATACTGTTTATTACCAGGGAGATTCTTTTGGATAATGCCCAAAGGTAAATTGGTTCAAGATAATGAAACTTGAATGCTCTCTTGAGGTATCTGGATGTTTAACAGTAGATAACTCAGTGCCAATAAAGGTACTTGATCTAAAATTTGGCAGTATCATGTCTGTGTTTTGTAAAGAAACTTAATAAAAGTGGAGAGAATAGATGTAGACAGAGACTGGAAAAGTCAAGAAGCTATTTTAATGGTTTAGACTACAGATGTTGAATTTCTAACTTATTGCAACGTCAGTGAGGTTTTAATCAGAAAACACAAATTTGAAAGCTATTTCAGGAATAATGTTTACAAGATTCAGTGAAAATTAAGGGGCAGGCAAATGTGAAGGATGATTTTCTTGTTTCTATCTTGAGTCATGATTTGGGTGGTATTGACATGCATTGATGGAGAGTTAGGAGAGCAGATTTGGGCTGTGGATGAGGAGAGGGCAATGAGTTCAAGGAAGAAGAGAGATGGAAAAATCGATATAATCAGTGTAAAACTAGGTAGGCACCCTCAGGCTATAAAACCCAGGATTTGCCACAAAGAATATGAGTTCATCTTCTCACACATTAACCAATCAGAAGAGTTGACTGTAGGTTTTCTTGAAAGTATGAACCAAGGATATTACACAGCTGTGCTACCAAACTGGTAGGCATCTTTAAAAACTCTTTTTACACTCTCATGCTCCTAAGTTGTATTTCCAAATGTATTAACAATCTCTCTTCCCTTCCACTTTGTCCCAGTGCTACCTACCACATGGCCACATTGCTCACCTGTCATTGTATTTCCTCCAAGCCTTGACACACTTCCAACCATGACTAGCCATTTGGAAAGTATCATCCATCATCCATTAACTGAATTCTTGAGATGAGCTGTTTGCCTAGAACACTACTCAATAATGTCTTTTTTAACACATCATAGATTTGACAGTTACAAACTTATGTGAATGCTATAAAAAGTGATACAATTAGTGGAAGATACAGAAGAAAAGTTTGCTGAATCCAGTTGGATCCAATGTAGGAAGAAAGAACACAGGGGTTAAATACTAGGAAGCAATAATCATTAGTGATTATCAAAATAGAAAAAATAGAAATATTTTTGCTCAAAGATTAGAATTTTGTTAAATTAAATGTGAAAGATCGTACAGCAGTGTTAATATGTAATGATAAGATTATTTTATTCACAGTTAAAAGTGAATATTATCAAGTCACATTCAACTTATTGTTAAATTTTAATGTTCATAAAAATGTATTTCCAAATGTCCTTATCTTTGTCAAAGATACCTTTACATTTGGGAATAAGAACTAAGATCATATTTATAATCATTGAAATAAATTCAATAAAATCCAAGTAAAGTTTGAAAAACAAACTACTTCAGACACCATGTTAGAAAAAGAAGTCATGTAAATTATAAACCTTAGCATATTAACAGAAAAATTAATAGGACTCCTATTTATCATTATAAACTTGCACATTGAAATAATTATAAGAATTTTTCATAAATTCAAATGTTTAAATAGTGGTAACTAACTAAATTATATATAAATAAGAAGTTTTACTTTGCTATATATTAAAATAATGGGGAAAGTGAGCCTACTTGCTAAGCAAATGTTTAGCACACATTCTTGAATCTATGTTGTCTTTTCGTCTCTCTCTCTCTGCCTGCCCACTCTTGCTCTCTCTCTCTCACACACACACATGCACACACACAAACACAGAGGCTATTCACTTTTCAAGATGCTTTATAGATGCAGTAGTCTATGTTTTATAGTTTATTGATCATAATATCATAAAAGATCTATAATTTCTGGAATAATTACATTATTCCTGTTTTTTTCTTTCCTTATTGTTCTTATTTTACACAGAATATTATCTTTTGATTTTTGTTTAACCCAATAACTATTCAACAATCAATATATTATCTGAACATCTGAAGTAATAGTTTTAGATCTCTGCAATACCAAAAAGCACAGCAAATTTGTAAAATTATCTTAAAGGCAAAATCCATTTCATTGTCTTATCAAACACAAAAAATGTGCTGTACTTTTCTTTTTCTTTTTTTTTATTTATTATTTTTTTTTTTTGGTGTGCTTTTCACTTAGAAGTTATTCAGTAAATGTTTATGTGGTTTAACAGCATGGAGTGAAGGGAAGATACTGTAATTTTATAAGATCTTTAAAAAGCAATTTGGTCTAATGTGAAAAAGCTTATACATAGAATGCTGCCATTAATTTTGAAAGGGGAAACAATATATTTGCTTATATTATTCAAAAAGGAGAAATAAAACTAAAACAAACAAACAAATCCAGTTTTCAAATTTATGCAAATAGAGTCAAAATAATGATATAAATATTTTTCATAGCTACTAAACAGAAGTTGTTTTCAAATTTTAAAATTCTAACAAGTTAAAAAAAATGTAGCCACAGCTTGTACAGAATTAATAAAAAATAACTGCATTAGGAAGAAATATTTCTTTCAAGTGAATGTTAGAAAAGAGAAAATTTATTGTTTATTTCTAATTTGGTATATATACTAAGAAATGAATTAGAAAAGAAAAAATTCTGAAACTTTTTTCAGTAATCATATTTTAAGTGCTATACAGGATGAAGTAAACAAATAATAATGATATAATGAAGAATTGGAATTTTGATCATGAGAGAAAGGAGGCACACATGTGAGAGGAATTTGGTTAAGAAAAAATAGTGAATTCGGGAGAGAGATACAAGATGGCCAATTACTAGCAGCTCAGGATTGTAGCTCCCAGTGAAAGCACAGTAAACGGAGTACACCACACTTTAAGACGAATTTTTGTCACTCAAAGACCAGGAGATTCCCAGCGGAGGAGCCCCACGGGTCACCAGCGTGACTCTTGTGGCCAGCACAGTGGTTTTGCCAGCATGTTGGCACCGCAGTTCTTGGTGCAGGGTAAACGGGACTGGGTCCCCTTTTGGTCGATGTTTGGAGCTCCGGGAAGGCATAGTCACCCATTCAGGTGATTGAAAAAGGGACTCAGGAGGGAAGCCAGAGTGAAGATTCTGGGGCAGAAAAGCACCATGAAGCTTAATGCCACTGTTTTAGCTGGTGCAGTGGGTTGCTCAGATTCTGGCGCTGGTAATCAACAAGTTAGACGTCCACTCAGAGACCTAATTTGAAAGTCGGTAATTACAAAGACGACAGGTGGACAAATTTACAATGATGGGAAGAAACCAGCGTAAAAAGACTGAGAATACCCAAAATCAGAATGCCTCTCTCTCTACAGGGGATCACAGTTCCTCATCAACAGGGGATCAAGGCCTGATGGAGAATGAGTGTGTCCCATTAACAGAAATAGGCTTCAGAAGGTGGATAGTAAAAAACTTCTGTGAGTTAAAAGAACATGTTCTAGCTCAACACAAAGAAACCGAGAACCTTGAAATAAGGTTTGATGAAATCCTAACGAGAATAGACAATTTAGAGAGGAATATAAGTGAATTAATGGAACTGAAGAATACGATACGAGAACTCCACAAAGTATGCACAGTTTTTAACAGTCGAATTGATCAAGCAGAAGAAATGATATCAGAGGTCGAAGACCAACTTAATGAAATGAAACAAGAAGACAAGATTAGAGAAGAAAGAGTAAAAAGGAATGAGCAAAGTCTCCAAGAAATATGGGACTATGTGAAAAGACCTAATTTACGTTTGATAGGTGTACCTGAATATCATGAAGAAAATGAATCAAGCTATAAAATATTCTTTAGGATACAATATAGGAAAACTTTCCTAACCTTGTAAGGCAGGACAATACTCTATTCCAGGCAATACAGAGAACACCACAAAGATATTCCTCAAGTAGAGCAACCCCAAGGCACATAATCGTTAGATTCACGAGGGTTGAAATAAAGGAGAAAATTCTAAAGGCAGCTAGAGAGAAAGGTCAGGTTACCCATAAAGGAAAGCCTATCAGACTCACAGCAGATCTCTCAGCAGAAACCATACAAACTAGAAGAGAATGGGGGTCAATATTCAATATCCTCAAATAAAATAATTTTTTTTTAATTTTTTATTGGATTATAGGTTTTGGGGTACATGAGCAGAGCATGCAAGACAGTTGCGTAGGAACACACATGGCAGTGTGCTTTTCTTTCCTTCTCCCCTTCACCCACATTTGGCATTTCTCCCCAGGCTATCCCTCCCCACCTGTCCCTCCCACTGGCCCTCCCCTTTTCCCCCAATAGACCCCAGTGTTTAGTACTCCCCTTTCTGTGTCCATGTGTTCTCATTTTTCATCACCCGCCTATGAGTGAGAATATGCGGTGTTTCATTTTCTGTTCTTGTGTCAGTTTGCTGAGGATGACATATACACCATGGAATATTACGCAGAAATCAGAAATGATGAGTTTGTGTCATTTGTAGGGACATGGATGAATCTGAAGAAAAGAATTTTTAACCCAGAATCTCATATCCATCCAAACTAAGCTTCATAAATGAAGGAAAAATAAATTTTTTCACAAACAAGCAAGCACTCAGAGATTTCATCACCATCAGGCCTGCTTTACAAGAGCTTCTGAAAGAAGCATTACACACAGGAAGAAACAACCAGCATCAGTCATCCCAAAAACTTACCAAAGGTAAAGAGTATCTCCATAATGAAGAATCTATATCAACTAATGGGCAAAATAGCCAGATAGTATTAAATGACAATATTAAACTCACAAATACCAATATTAATCCTAAATTTAAATGGATTAAATGCTCCAATCAAAGATACAGACAGGCAAATTGAATAAAGAGTCAAAACCCATCAGTAAGCTGTATCCAGATCCATCTCATAAGCAAGGACACAGAAAGACTCAAAACAAAGGATTGGAAGAAGACTCACCAATCAAATGAAGAGAAAAAAAAAACAAGAGTTGTAACTTTTGTCTCTGACAAAATAGACTTTAATAGTAACAAAGACTAAAAGAAACAAAGAAGGACGTTACATAATGGTAAAATGATCAATGCAACAACAGGAGTCAATAATCATAAATATATATGCACCCGATATAGGAGCACCCAGATACATAAGACAAGTTCTTAATGACTTATAAAGAGACTTGGACACCCGCACAATAATAGTGGGAGACTATAACACCACATTGTTAATATTCAACAGATCAATGAGATAAAAAATTAACAGGGAAATCTATGATTAGAACTCAGACCTGGAACAAGTAAACTCAGTGAGTATTTATAGAATTCTTCACCCCAGGTCCACAGGACATACATTTTTCTCAGTATCATATTACACCTATTTTGAAAGTGACCACATAATTGGAAGTAAGTCACTCTTCAGCATTTGCATAGCATTTCACAGACTTAAATAAAATATTGGTTGGCTGTGTGCTTGTTATTTTCTTTCCTTATTCCTTCTTGTCTCCACTGTTAAGTACAATTATTGGCATAAAAGAGGTTTTTAATACCTATTTTTAGATTGCATTCCAGCCTGGGCAATAGAGCAAGATTCCTGTTCTCTCTTTGCCTTTCTCTTTCTCTTTCTTTCTAAAAAAAAAAAAAAAAAAAAAAAATCCTGAATTAGCTAAATTTGTATTGGAGTATAAACATGAACATATAATATATTGTATATATTTTTTAAATATGTGATACTTTTGTTCACTAAAACAATAAACTGGGCAGCACTTATTGTTCCTGGGCAACAGAAACAATAAGTATCTCTTTCACTCAGAATTTTTTCTCCAAATAGCATTTTTCACAAAGGAACTAGAGTTCCTAAAAAAAAATGTTTAGATTTCAAGATGGGACAGCAAATATACATGTCGTATCTAGAACATATTGTCAAAGCAGACAGTAAGAATGCAAAGACTGTTGTGATCATGAAAAAAGGACTCAGGAGCCAACTGAGAGAAACTCACACTATCCAAAGCTGGGAAGTTCAAACACCAATAAGAATTATAATTTTACTTAGTTAAAACAAATTAGTTGTTTAAAATCCCTATGCTCTTAATAATATATGTATGCATACATTTTTTGATCTTCTACAAAAAATACCATTTCACCCAGCAATCCCATTATTGTGTATATACCCAAAGGATTATAAATCATTCTACTATGAAGACACATGCACATGCATGTATGTTTATTACAGCACTGTTCACAATAGCAAAGACTTGGAACCAACCCAAATGCCCATCAATGATAGACTGGATAAAGAAAATATAGCCTATATACACCATAGAATACTACGCACCCATAACAAAGGATGAGTTCATGTCTTTTCAGGGACATGGATGAAGCTGGAAACCATCATTCTCAGCAAACTAACACAAGAAGAGAAAGCCAAACAACACATGTTCTCACTCATTTGTGGGAGCTGAACAATGAGAGTACATGGACACAGGGAGGGGAACATCACACACCAGGACCTTTCATGGGGTGAGGAGCTAGAAGAGGGATAGCATTAGGAGAAATACCTAATGAAGGTGACAGGTTGATGGATGCAGCAAACCATCATGGCACGTGTATACCTACGTAATAATATATATTTTTATAAAACAAAATTGATCAACCTGAAAGAATGCTAGGAGCCTATTCATTATTTTTAATACTGGTAAATTAAAAAAATTACCAATGCATCTGTATTGCAGTTCTAACCTATATGTTCTGAACTCAGAGAAGCAAATACTTGAAGGAAGGTAAACTTTTATTCATCAAAGTAGTTCAGCAGTAATTAAAAAGAAGTGATTTAATTATAATATCACCCTTTTATAACATTTTATGAAATTGTGCATCTAGCAGTAATCATCAATGGCTACTAAATTCACAAAAAAGCAAACAGTCAGATATTAAGGGTCTTTTACTGGAAATATAACAGTACCTGTCAAATATTTTTGCCAAAAAAAGTTCAAGCCTCAGTCTGATAAATTTTATAAGCAAACGAACAATGGACCCATTCAGAAATACCACAAGAATGCAATCAGGGCATGGTGGCTCACACCTGTAATCCCAGCACTTTGGGTGGCTGAGGTGGGCGGACTACCCGAGGTCAGGTGTTGGAGACCAGCCTGGCCAACATGGTGAATCCCCATCTCTGCTGAGAATTCAAAAATTAGCTGAGTGTGGTGGTGCATGCCTATAATCCCAGCTACTTGGGTGGCTGAGGCAGGAGGATCACTGAACCTGGGAGGCAGAGGTTATAATAGTGAGCCAAGACTATGCCACTGCACTCCAGCCTGGACAACAAAGTGAGACTCTGCCTCAAAAAACAAAAACAAAAACAAAACAAACAAAAAATTCAATCAGCAAAACACAGACTAGGATATAGTATGACACAACCTTTAAGGTTTCTTCCACAAATCATTGAGAAAAAAAAACAAACAAACAAAAGAACAACAAAAAAAATGGTGAGTTGGAGATAAGAGCTAAAGATTAATAGAAACTTAAGAAATATGTTCATCTATGAAGCTTAGTTTGGCTGGATATGAAATTATAGGTAAAAAAAAGAAATGTTCATCAATTGCTATACATAAAAATTTGTTTGGCACTTGATTTGATTAATAATTTTTTTCTAATGTCTGAGAATTATAGAAATTTAAACAATTCTTGTATATTCAAAAACATTAAGGAATTTTTGATAGTACTCTGTGTGTCAAAATAGAGGTTATATTTTTAAATGAGTTATCTTTTAGAGATATATTCAAGATACTTGTAAGTGATAAAACCACTGGTGTTTTCTCCAAACTAATCCAAGAGGAAGGAAGAGGCAACATGAAGATGTCAATTCGTTCAAATTTATTTACAAATAAAATGACATCCCTTTAAAAAAATCCAACATTTTAATGAAATCAGAAAAACTGATTGTAATGAATGAAGTATCTTTACAGAAGAGATAAAAATAGGGTTTTTTTTTTTTGTAAGTGCAGTAGCATATTCCAGTAAAAGCTTCTAGAAAGGTAGAATAAGCCAGTGATGTACTGAGAACAGACATAGGCAAGTGAAGCAATTAACAGAAGGAAGACTGCAGAAAGAGATTACTATTATATATAAATACAAATTTAATACATTATTGTTGGTTTTAATACATTATTAAGTCAAATTTAGTAAGAAGTATACAGTTTATTGAGCAAATAGTTTAAAGATAATTGTTTAGAATTATTCAAAAAAATGTAGTGAAATCCTTATTTCATGTTATACCTAACAAAAATTCTAGTAGCTTAAGTAGTTTAATATATGAAATATATGAATGATATGGTTTTATCAGTTGGGAGGTAACATTATTTCTAAGTATGACTCAAAACACAGAAGTCATAAAGGAAAAGATTGACTATAGAGTTACATAAAAATGAAAAACTTCTAAAATACAAAAGATATCAATAAAAACATAAAAGTCAAAATAAAGAAAGTATTTTTAATTCGGAAAAAAAATAGCTTAATATTCTCAATATATAAATTACTCCTAAAAATCAAAAGATAAATATAAATGATCCAATAGAATGTATGGTCTAAGTTTGTTTAGAGGTTTCTCACAGATAAAAGAATAAAAGTGGCCACTAATTATGAAAATCTGTTAAAACATAGATATCTAGCTTTCATTGCACAAATTTAAAAATTTGTAAATATGTTTTTGATAAAATAAGTTGGTGAATTCATTGAGTAAAAATTTGTGGAAATTAAAGGTAATTTTTCATTGCCTATCACTTTGAGGAATTCATTCTTTAAAAATATTCCTATATTTACAAAGATATGTGTACAAGGCATACACTTGTTTTTAAAGAAATTAGATTATAAACTATATAAATGACCACCAAGATATATAAATAGGACCAATTATGTGTTTTCTATATTAAGCAATACAATGTAGTAAATTAAAAAATTGTGTAGCTATTCTAAATATGGTGTTTCTCTGAATGTATTAGTAAGTTAAAAACTCAAGTTGTGGAAAAAAATTAAATGATCAAATTATCTTTTTATTATATTTATAAAAATAAATGAATCAGACATAATGTGTGTGAAAGCATATGTATATGTATGAATTAATGTCTGTGTTTAATTTCATAAAGTTGTGTCTGAAAAGACTCGCAGAAAACTGTAAAAGATTATATTTAGTAGCAAAGAATGGAGAATTTCTATTTTAACTTCTGCATCTACATGGTTTAAGTTTTTTTATAATAAAATATATTTGTGAATTCTTATATAATTCAATAAATTTTATTTTAATGAGTTGATATTTCAAATTTTAAATTTCATTGTATGTAAAATAAGTAAAATTAACTGGATTATTTTCAAGATCCAAAGGTCTAGTATCAATGCTCTTAACAATACTTTGAGACTCAGTTTTCACATGACTAATAGGGATTGGATAGAAGTGGCTCATTCTCAACATCTCTGAAAAATAACATCATTGCAAAAACTGCCAAAAAAAAGTCAAACAAAGTTACTATGTTATTATTTTTTTATACTTCTCTGACCCTATGGTTCTATCAGTGGTTTATCATATTGCCCAAAGGACAATACAATAAGTATAGACAGATAATGTTCCTCTGCCCTTTGGAAAACCTAAACAAATCAGCCCTATCTACAAAAAAGAGTCTATATTGGCGATACTTATCAAATATATATTAGAATGAAGTTCTGTTTCTAAAGAATCTTCATATACCTTGAAATTACATTTTACTTTTACAAATAAAATGTACATTTTTAACTAAAAGTATTTGATTTCACCTTTTTGAGAGAAAAAAAAAGAAAGCAACTAAATTTTTTGGAATAGTTTTCACACATCATAGAGTATTAAATAGATGCCAATTGATTTCTCCTCACTTAATTGTCTTTACGTCAAGGTAAGTCTAGCCAATCTCACCTATAACTTACTAATTTCCCTAAGCTTTAACGAGCTAATTCTTCCTAATAAAACAATTATGCCCATGTAACTAAATCAATCATTCTTCATGAGGCATAGAGTTGCATTTACTGGTGTGGATCATGAAGGCTCGGGGTAATGGTTCATTAAAGAAGCATACTTTCCTAGCCACAAAAAATCATAAGGCTTACTGGCAAAGAATCAGTTTTTACTCATTGTTTGAATAAGACGGAAAATCTTAAGAGGGTCAATTTGTTTATAATTGGCTTGGAACACTGCCCTTTCCTTTAAAGCCCCATAGTGACAGAATTGCTTATTTTTACTTTAGCATAATTATTTTAAATTAGGACCATACATTTATGGGATTATGGACACTGGAAATCTCTTATGAAAAACAATCAAAATCATCTCTGATTATCGAACTTTAGATACCATCACATTAATAACCTAAAGCTGTTTTGAAATAAAGAAAAAGTGTCTTTATGTTAAGTCATATCCAAAATATGGAGAAAAGAGTAACTTAACATTTAGAGCACGATTCTACATAATTTCTCTCTTTCCCATCCTAAGCAGCATGTTTGAATTGATGATTTGCCAAATTCACGTTAAAAAAAAATATATTGTTCCCATTTTAACTTGGTCATTTGCAATAAGAAAAATAAATATATGACTCTAGAAAAAAAGGTGACAGTGAAAATGTTTCTTGTCTCGAAGAGATTCATCTCTCTGGTTCCTGCTAGCTGTGAAATACCATGAACATGAACCTACAACAACTAGACTGCAGAGATGTAAAAATAACTTCCTGATTACTTACCAAGAGAAGAGTGTATATGAGAACTGACATAAAACCTACAGAAGCACATAAAAGTCAAGCCCTTCTTTCCCAGACCGGCATAATGCCTCAGTCTATAGTGACAGGCTGTTTGGGGAACACTTTCTCTTTGATTAAGCTTTCCTCTTTCGCAAGCTAATGTCACTCAGAAGTGGCAGCACAATGCCTAGAAGCACTTTCTCAGTGAGGCATTTATTTATGAAAAGAAGGGCTAATGATACCAACGAGAACAGTTGGTGGGAGATTTGCATCTCACCTGTGTATATTAGCCTGATAGAATCAGCTTTCCTTGTTTCTCAAACTGTCCTGTGCCTGACAAAGTGACCTACATTTTGGCAGCCCGTCCTTCAGTGCAAACCCTCTAACAAAAAAGCAAATGCCCTTGAATACTAGGCAAAAAACAAAACAAAACAAAATCAAAGATGCCACAAAGGTAACTTTCTTTTTTTTTTTTTTTTTTTTTTTTTTGCCATCGTACATTAGAATTTATATAGTTAAGGAAAGTAAAAAATTAGATGAACTCTGAAACAATTTAGAATAGGATAGCCTTTTTAGTAGCTCATGTCTTTTTTTAAAAGTTATAATCCCTATCAGAAGTTATTAGCCAATACCTATTCTATATTAATGAGCTATTGTTATGCCTAATTGATGGTGTCTTATCAAAAACTACATGTCTAAGCCACTGATTTATGCTTTTCAATTGTTTTCAAAAATATTTCTTTACTGTCCCAATAAATTCTTTTTTATATAATTTCATAAATTAAAAAGTGACACACAGATGGTAAATATAGGACCATAATTTTGTGGGTGAGAAAGCTAAATCCTATGTGCAAGTTAGGGATTTTAGAATCCCAGCTGTTGATTCAGCTGCTGCAGCAAAAGCTCCAAATGTGGTATTAGTGGGAGATCCTAGGTGCTGAGCTCGCTCTACCCTCCTGCTTCCAAGAGTGACCTGAGGTGACCTCAATTTGAAAACCAACTTATTTACAAAGTGTCTGTTGCCTGAAAAACAGGATTATATCACCCTTCCACAAATTGGACTCACACAAATTCTGGGTCAACTCCAAGGAAAAATAAAATCACTTGTCCAAGTCACACAGAAAGCCATGTAACAGCTATCACTAAGGAACTGAAGCTAAAAATTCCTCAAGAACGTAAGATGCATGAGAGTATGGACTTGTCTGCTTTGTCCTAGGCTCTATTGTCTGTGTATATTAACAATGCCTTAAAAGAATCTGTTTCAAATTGGGAAGCTGGCCAATCTATTGCTCATTTTCAGGACAAACCAAAGAATTGTTCACTGTTGTAGTTTGGTTCACTTCTGGATGTAGCACCCTAGTTGACCTGCAGAAGCTGCAGACACACAGGTACATGTATTGTATTTCATCAGTTTCAAGGTGGCATGTGGTAATACATTGTAACAGCTCTGAAATCTGATGCATCTTACAATCAGTAGTTTTATAATTCACTATTGATCAGTTATGACACAGTGGTTATTGTCTGTGCATGTTATTATTTGGTTGCTCCTCCTATGATATCATTGGAAATTTTCCTCCCTAAACAATTCAATGAATAAACCATTTTAAGGATTTTTTGAGGAAGGAATATGCATCCTGATTGTTGTCTATCTTTTGAAAGGATCAGGAAAGTAACCTCCCTGACTTCCACCAACATGCTGAAAAGGAACAGCTTGCATAGTTTGCAGTGAGAGCAAGTCAGAACGTGAGTAATCTTTGCATTTCCAACCGACATACCAGGTTCATCTCAATGGGACTGGTTTGACAGTGGGTGTAGCCCAAGCAAACTGAGGCAGGGTGAGGTGTTGCCTCACCTGGGAAGTGCAACGGGCTGGAGGACACTCCCTCCTATCCAATGGAGGCCATCCGGCACATCCAGCCACTCCAGAGCTCCGGTTTCAATGCTGGCTTCTCCTGCAGTCTTTGCAGACCACAAACCAGGAGATCCCCATCTGACAGATGCTGTGGGTTTCCAGGGCAAATCTGGGCAGCCAATTCAGCCAGGTGCCACAAGTTCCCAGCACAAATCCAAGCAGTGATTTTGACTGGCACATGGAGTGCCTATGAGCCAGAGTTGCCAATAAACCTGAGAGAAAGGGGGCTGAAGGTAGAGAGCCAGGTGATCTGGCTCAGCAGGTCCCATCCCCATGGAGACCAGCAAACTGAATCCCACTGACTTAGGATTTTTGCAGCCAGCACAGCAGTTTGAGCTTCACCCTGGACGGGCTCCATGGGGAGAGGGGCATCTCCCATTTCCAAGACAGCTCTACCCTTACCTGTGTAAACAAAAGCACAAAGAAGTTTACACAGCAGCTGGGGGGAGCCCACAGCAGCTCAACAACTCTGTAGGCAGACTGTGACTAGAATCCCTCCTTGCTGGGCAAAGCATCTCTGAAAAAAGTCAGCAGCTTGTCAGGGACTTATAAATAAAGCCACAGCTTCCCAAGACAGAGCACCTGGGAAAAGGAGTGGTTGTGAGTGTTGCTGAGGCAGACTGAAACGTCCCTGCACAGCAGCTCTGAAGGGAGCAATGGAGCTCACAGCATGGCACTTGAGTTCTGAAAAGGGACAGACTGCCTCCTCAAGTGGCTCCCTGACCCCTGTATATCGAAAGACATACCGCATACAGGAGAGCTCTGGCTGACATCTGGTGAGTACCTTCCTGGGATGAAGCTACCAGAGGAAGGAACAGGCAGCAATCCCTACGGTTCTGCATCCCATGGGTGATTCCCAAGCAAGCAGGGTCTGGAGTGGACCTCCAGTAGTGGGCCCTGACTGTTAGAAAGAAAACTAAAAAAACAGAAAGAAAAAGCCTCAACATCAACAGAAAGGACACCCACTCAGAGACTCCATCCAAAAGTCACCAACTTCAAAAACCAAAGGTAGAAAAATCCACAAAGATGGGAAGAAACCAGTGCAACAACAATGAAAACACCAAACACTAGAATGCCTCTCCTCCTCCGAGGGATCACAACTCCTCATCAGCAAGGGAGCAAAACTGGAGGGAGAATGAGATTGACGAATTCACAGAAGCAGGCTTAAGAAGGTGGGTAATCACAAACTTCTCTGAGCTAAAGGAACATGTTCTAACCCAATGCAAAGAAACTAACAACTTTGAAAAAGGTTAGACAAAATGCTAACTAGAATAACCAGCTTAGAGAAGAACATAAATGAGTTGATGGAGCTGAAAAACACAGCAGGAGAAACTTCGCAAAGCATACACAAGTTTTAATAGCCAAATCAATCAAAGAGAAGAAAGGATATCAGAGATTGAAGATCAACTCAATGAAATAAAATGAGAAGACAAGATTAGAGAAAAGAGTGAAAATAAATGAACAAAGCCTCAAAGAAATATGGGATTATGTGAAAAGACCTCATCTGCATTTAATTGGTATACCCGAATGTGATAGGGATAATGAATCCAAGCTGGAAAACACTCTTCAGGATATTACCCAGGAGAACTTCCCCAACCTAGCAAGGCAGGCCAACATTCAAATACAGGAAATACAGAGAACACTACAAAGTTATCCCTCAAGAAGACCAACCCCAGCAACCCCAAGGCACATAATCATCAGATTCACCAGGGTTGGAATGAAGGAAAAAATGCTAAGGGCAGCCAGAGACAAAGGTCAGGTTACTCACAAAGGGAAGCCCATCAGACTCACAGCAGATCTCTCAGCAGAAAAACTGCAAGCCAAAAGAGAGTGGGGGCCAATATTCATCATCTTTAAACAAAAGAACTTTCAACCTAGAATTTCATATCCAGCCAAACTAAGCTTCATAAGTGAAGGAGACATAAAATCCTTTACAGAGAAGAAATTGCTGAGAGATTTCATCACCATCAGGACTGCCTTACAAGAGCTCCAGAAAGAAACACTAAACATGCAAAGGAACAAACAGTACCAGCTACTCCAAAAATGTACCAAATGGTAAAGACCATCAACACAGTGAAGAAACTGCATCAACTAATGGCAAAACAATCAGCTAGTATCAAAACGGCTGGATCAAATTCACACATAACAATATTAACCTTAAATGTAAAAAGATTACCTGCCACAATCAAAAGACACAGACTGACAAATTGGATAAAAAGGTCAAGACCCATCAATGTGCTGTATTCAGGAAACCCATCTCACATGCAAAGATACAGATAGACACAAAATAAAGGGTTGGAGAAAGATTTACCAAGCAAATGAAGAGGAAAAAAAAAAAAAAGCTGGGGTTGCAATCATAGTCTCTGATAAAATGGACTTTAAACCAACAAAGATCAAAAGAGACAAAGAAGGGCATTACATAATGGTAAATGAATCAATGCAACAAGAAGAGCTAACTATTCTAAATACATATGCACCCAATATAGGAGAACCCAGATAAATAAAGCAAGTTCTTAATAACCTACAAAGAGATATAGACTCCCACACAGTAATAGTCAGAGACTTTAACACTCCACTGTCAATATTAGACAGATCAATGCGACAGAAAATTAACAAGGATATTCAGGACTTGAACTCACATCTGGACCAAGTGGACCTAATAGACATCTAGAGAACTCTCCACCCCAAATCTACAGAAGATACATTCTTCTCAGCACCACATTGCACTTTAAAATTGATAACATAATTGGAAGTAAATCACTCCTCAGCAAATGCAAAAGAAAGGAAATTATAACAACCAGTCTCTCAGACCACAGTGCAGTCAAATTACAACACAGGACTAAGAAACTCACCCAAAAACCACACAACTACATGGAAACTGAACACCCTGCTCCTGAATGACTACTGGGTGAATAATGAAATGAAGGCAGAAATACAGATGTTCTTCAAAACCAATGAGAACAAAGATACAATGTACCTGAATCTTTGGGACACATTTAAAATGATGTCTACAGGGAAATTCATAGCACTAAATGCCCACATGAAAAGCAAGGAAAGGTCTAAAATCAACACCCTATCATCAAAATTAAAAGAACTAGAGGACCAAAATCAAACAAATTCAAAAGATAGCAGAAGACAAGAAATAACTAAGATCAGAGCAGAACTGAAGGAGATAGAGACACAAAAAGCCCTTCAAAAATGAATAAATTAAGGAGCTAGTTTTTTGAAAAAATCAACAAAATAGGTAGACTGCTAGCCAGCTTAATAAAAAAGAAAAGAGAGAAGAATCAAATAGATGCAATAAAAATGATAAAGGGGATATCACCACCAATTCCACGTAAATACAAACTACCATCAGATAGTACTACAAACAACTCTGGGAACATAAACCATTAAATCTAGAAGAAAAGGATAAATTCCTGCACACTCACACCCTCCCAAGACTAAACCAAAGAGAAGTTGAAACCCTGAATAGACCAATAGCAAAGTTTGAAGTTGAGACAGCAATTAATAGCCTACCAACCAAAAAAAAAAAAAAGCCCAGATCCAGATGGAATCACAGCTGAATTCTACCAGATGTACAAAGAGGAGCTGGTACCATTCTATCCGAAACTATTCAAAACAATACAAAAGGAAGGAAATACTCCCTAACTCATTTTATGAGACCAACATCATCCTAATACCAAAACCCGTCAGAGACACAACTAGAAAAGAAAGTTTCAGGCCAATATCCATGATGAATGTTGATGCAAAAATCTTCAATAAAATACTGGCAAACCAAATGCAACAGCACATCAAAAAGCTTATCCATCACGATCAAGTAAGCTTCATTCTGGGAATGCAAGGCTGATTCAACATACGTGAATCTATAGACGTAATTCACCACATAAACAGAACCAAAGACAAAAACCACATGATCATCTCAATAGATGCAGAGAGGCCTTCAACAAAATTCAACAGCTCTTTATGCTAAAAACTGTCAATAAACTAGGTATTGATGGAACATACCTCAAAATAAAAAAAGCTATCTATGACAAACCCACAGCCAATATCATATGAAATGGGCAAAAACTGGAAGCGTTACCTTTGAAAACTGGCACTAGACAAGGATGCCCTCTCTCACCATTCCTATTCAACATAGTATTGATGAGGTCTAGCCAGAACAACCAGGCAAGAAAATGAAATAAAGGGTATTCAATTAGGAAAAGAGGAAGTCAGATTGTCTCTATTTGCAGAAGTCATGATTGTATATTTAGAAGACTCTATCGTCTCAGCACAAAATCTCCTTAAAATGATAAGCAACTTCAGCAAAGTCTCAGGATGCAAAAATCACAAGCATTCCTATATACCAAATGACAGAAAAACAGAGCATGAAATAATGAGCGAGCTCCCATTGAGAGGACACAAACAGATGGAAAAACATTCCATGCTCGTGATTAGGAAGAATCAATATTGTGAAAATGGCTATACTGCCCAAAGTAATTTATAGATTCAATGCTGTATCCATCAAGCTACCATTGACCCTCTTCACAGAACTGGAAGAAAACACCTCAAACTTCATATGGAACCAACAAAAAGCCTGCATAGCCAAGACAATCCTAAACAAAAAGAACAAAGCTGGAGGCATCACCCTATGTGACTTCAAACTATACTACAAGGCTACAGTAATTAAAACAGCATGGTACTTGTACCAAAACAGAGATATAGACCAATGGAACAGAACAGAGGCCTTGGAAGTGATGCCACACACCTACAGCTATCTGATCTTTGACCAAGCTGGCAAAAACAAGCAATGGGGAAACTATTCCCTGTTTAATAAATATTGTTGGTAAAACTGGATAACCATGTGCAGAAAGCTGAAACTGAACCCATTCCTTATACCCTATATAAAAATTAACTCCAGATGGATTAAAGATTTAAACATAAGATGTAACACCATAAAAACTATAGAAGAAAATCTAGCCAATACCATTCAGGACATCAGCATAGGCAAGGACTTCCTGGCAACAAAAAAGCAATGGCAACAAAAGGCAAAACAGACAAATGGATCTAATTAAACTTCAGAGCTTCTGTACAGCAAAAGAAATAATCATGAGAGTGAAACAGCAGCTAACAGAATGGGAAAAAATTTTGCAAGCTACACATCTGACAAAGGGCTGATATTCAGAATCTACAAAGAACTAAAACAAATTTACAAGAAAAAAACAAACAACCCCATCAAAAAATGGGCAAAGGATATGAACAGGCACTGTTCAAAAGAAGAAATTTATGCAGCTAATAAACATATTAAAAAATGCTCATCATCACCAGTCATTAGAGAAATGCAAATCAAAACCACATTGAGATACCATCTTATGCCAGTTACAATGGTAATCATTAAAAAATCAGGAGACAACAGATGCTGAAGAGGATATGGATAAATAGGAATGCTTTTACACCGTTGGTGGGAGTGTAAATTAGTTCAACCCTTGTGGAAGACAGTGTGGCAATTCCTCAAGGTTCTGGAAATAGAAATGCCATTTGACCCAGCAATCCCATTACTGGTTATATACCCAAAGGATTATAAATTGTTCTATTATAAAGACACATGTAAACATACATTCACTGTGGCACTGTTCACAATAGCAAAGTCTCAAAACCAACCCAAATGCCCATCAAGGATAGAATGGATAAAGAAAATGTGGCATATATAGACCATGGAATACTATGCAGCCATAAGAATGGATGAGCTCATTTCCTTTGTAGGGACATGTATGAATCTAGAAACCACCATTCTAAGCAAACTGACACAAGAACAGAAAACCAAATACTTCATGTTCTCACTCATAAGTAGGTGCTGAACAATGAGAACACATGGATGCAGGAAGGGGAACATCAGACACTAGGGTCTGTTTGGGGGTCGGGGCCTAGAGGAGTAATAGTAGGGGGTGGGGAGATTGGGGAGGGATAACATTAGGAGAAATACCTAATGTAAGAGAAGAGGAGATGGAGGCAGCAAACCACCATGGTATGTGTATACCTATGCAACAATCCTGCAAGATCTACACATGTACCCCAGAACTTAAAGTATAATTAAAAAAAAAAAAAAAGAAAGTAACTTATAGGAAGGATATCAGGTACTTGTAAGAAAATCTTAACAGTAATATAACATTTTAAGAAATGTTGCATTACTAATGTTCTTCATGACACAGAACAGTAAAGTATATAGAAAAAATACAGATATCAATGACACCCTGACAAACAGGAATTCAGTCATACTACAGTGAATATGAAGATGTTTTAGAACTATATTAATAAATGTACTTCACTTGCAGCTTTCATTTTTATATATGTAGTAAAAGGTTTTAAGTAATTACATAAATTCCTTCCATAATTAAAAAATAAAACCTAGAAGTGATAAAAATAAATATTAGGACTATATCACATTATACTTGGCAACATTTTTTTTCTTTCTTAGTGGTGCATAACGTTGTGGTTTTCAATCATTAGCATCTTAGATTCCATAAAATATAGTATATCAGTTCAATTCTCACCACACTCTGTGAAATAACATTTTCTTATTATCTTTCTTCTTAAACTTTTGAAAGATCAGAAAGAGAAGTTGTCAGTAGGGAAAGAAGTGAGAGAAAGAGAAAAGAACCCAACCACATCCATTCCCTAAAAGCAGCTAGCCTACCCGAAGAAGCTGGGAAGTCAGAAAAAGTCTTAGTTTGAAAGAATATTAAAGTGTCCATTAGTACAGAAACCAGAGGATTTCATGCTATGAATCAAGAGTGTTTTGCTATTCACAGTGGCCAAAACACTTTCTATTAACAGAGTGAATTAAAAAGTCAGGGGTATTGCCTAAATTTTCATCAAAGTTTAATGAAAAGTCTATTCTGTTTCAGTCATGGGATAAAAAGACAGTAAAAGGCAGAAATAAAGTTGCTTTTAGGATTATTCTTCATACATTTTCCATGTTCAGTGTACCTACTACCCATGGAGTAAGCTCCTATATGAAAGTACTAGAGTAATTAATGTAGTTGTCTTGCATATGTTTTCTTTGTGTATAGATGCAAAACGCACATAGAAAGAGGTAAGATGGAAATATAGATATAGGCCAGGCACGGTGGCTCATGCCTGTAGTCCCAGCACTTGGGGAGGTGGAGGCAGGTGGATCGCCTGAGGTCAGGAGTTTGAGAACAGCCTGGCCAACATCACAAAACCTCGTCTCTACTAAAAATACAAAAATTAGCTGGGGTTGGTTGTAGGCACCTATAATCCCAGCTACTGAGGAGGCTGAGGCAGAAGAATCACTTGAACCCATGGGGTGGAGGTTGCAGTGAGTCAACATCTCACCAGTTCATTCCAGCCTCAGCGAAAGAGAGAGACTTCATCTCAAAAAAAGAAAAGAAAAGAAATATAGATATATAAATACAGATATAGATTTTTCCCCGTCAACAGACCACATCCCTGAATGGTTGTTGTAGGTGATTGGGCAGGGCCTGGTGACAGTTTTGCAACAGGATATAGGGATAAAGAACCAACAGTCAAGAAACTGAAACCCTCCTTTCTCCCAATAGTATTTGACAAATTAAAAAGAGTATTGACCGGGCACAATGGCTGTTGCCTGTAACCCCAGCATTTTAGAGGCAAAGGTGGGAGGATCACTTGAGTTCAAATGTTTGAGGCCAGCCTGGGCAACATGGCAAGACCCCGTGTCTATAAAAAATACAAAAATTAGCCAGTCGGGATGGCTTGAAGTAGCAATGAGTCATGATGGCACCACTGCACTCCAGCCTGAGCAACAGAGTGAGACTCTATCTTAGAAAAGAAAAAGAAGACGAGGAGAAGGTAAGAAATAGAAGAGGAAGAGGAGAAAGGGGAAGAGGAGGAGGAGGAAGAAGAAGCACGAGAAGAGGAAGAGGAGGAGGAGGAGGAAAGAGAAGAATCTATATTGAAGGGAGGAGATTTCATTATTGTTTTTTGTTCTGCTCCTACCCCCAAATCCATTGTGCAAATCTGCGTTTATCTCAAATTCTGCTTTCTCTCTCTCAGAAATCAGTGCTCTCACACCTGAGGCTGATTGCAAACTTTTTCTAGAGTAGTTCACTAACTTGAGCCTGAGGGTAAAAGTCATTGTTGTCAGCCTATTTGTTTACAAGAGAAATAAAGAGGCCATTCCAAGGCTGTTTAATGAATCACTGTTCTCATTACTCCCTCGCCCATTCCCATAAACATGTTGGTTCTGACCTTGGAGTCTCTAGAGAAGATCTATGCTTAGGTCTAGTGCCCAGGGCCACAGCTTTCTCTCTTTTTTATCCCTCGGTCTTATTTTTATTTCATTCTCTATGAATTCTTTTTAACTTTTGTTATTCTGAAGGAAACTTTTCTTGATTTCTAATGAGAATATTACTTCTTTGCTGTTTTTAAAATTTTTCAGTAATGCTGCAGAATCCTCAGAGAAGAGGAAATCGATTTCTGAGCTTAGTCTTCAGACTCTTTCAAATAGTTGGATTCAGCCAGAGACATTTTTCCAACAATGTCATTAATTAATAATAATATTTTAACTGGATCTATGGCAGAATTTGAATGGTTATTCTCTAGATTCAGCTTATATAATTCAAATATTTTAGAGCTTTTCATTTGTGTGTGTGTGCAGAGATATTGGCATGAAATAGAGTTATTTTCCATCTTCTATGAACTGAAGCAAAATTTAAAATGCCTTTTCTTGCCAGGTGCAGTGGCTCATGCCTACAATCTCAGAACGTTGGGAGGTCGAAGCAGGCAGATCTCTGGAGGTCAGGAATTGAGACCAGCCTTGCCAACATGGTGAAACCCCGTCTCTACTAAAAATACAAAAATCAGCCAAGCATAGTGGTACATGCCTGTAATCCCAGCTACCTTAGAGGTTGAGGCCCAAGAATCACTTGAACCTGGGAGGTGGAGGTTGCAGTGAGTCAAGATTGCACCACTGCACTCCAGCCTGGGTGACAGAGCGAGATTCTGTCTCAAAAGAAATATAATAAAACAAAATAAAAATACTTTTCTATTTATCACTTGAGAACATAATTTTTTGTGTTTAATTTTTTTTTTTTTTTTTAATTCTCTTTCCAAAATACTCTATAGAGGGGAACCTAACTGTTCAGGTGGGTTACAGGATGGAGCTGGAAGATAGGGAGCTGGAACCACACCCTTTGTCTCTTTGGAAACACTTATCTCTGAGGGGTTTTTCTATTCCCCCATAACTTCGATTTACATGTGGCTTAGCTTCAACTTGCCACCTGGTACATCACAGATTAAATATTGCTGTTTCTATATTATTTGTTTTCCTCTGTCTCTTAAAAAAAGGCTTATCACATGAGATTAGAAGTAGTTGTGGCACGCAATGAATAATGGACGAAAATCGGAAGACGTTGTTAGCCATGGAAGTTATCCGAGTTACCGGTGGCAAATCAGTAGAGGTCTGCAGCAACCTCAATTCTTGCCTCCTCAGAAGAAAGAATTTGACTTGGGGCATAAGGCAGAAGAAGAGACTGAGGCAAGTTTTAGAGCAGGAGTGGAAGTTTATTACAAATCATTAAAGCAGGAATGAAAAGAATGTAAAGTACACTTGGAAGAGGGCCAAGTGGACATCTTGGAGGTCTAGGGTGGGGTTTGGCCTTTTGACTTGAGGTTATATGTTGGCATACTTCTGGTGTGTTGTGTCCCATTTCCCCTGATTCTTTTCTTGGGGTGAGCTGCCTGAATGTGCAGTGGCATGCTAGCACTTAGGAGGTGAGCGTGCACAGTGTGTTTACTGCACTTGTATGCATCCTCATCTGAGGCATTCTTCCTTACCAGTGGAATGCCCCTCGAAGATCATATACTAGTTAAACTCTGCCATTTTGCCACATAAAGAAAGCCACCAATTTCTTCATATATAGTAAGATAAGAATTCTTATTCCATATGTAGAATACTGGAGAGTATGTATATGAAATACTAGTCTTCCTATCGGCGGATAAAGATTTACTTAATCTAAGACTAAAGTTCTCAAGGATATAAATTGCACTATATTTGAAAAGACATCAGATAATTTGAGTTTTATCTCCATTTGAGGACAATGTATTTGCAGCTGTAGAATATAAATTTGATTTCCCTCCCTTTTCCAAATAGTATTCCATAGCACAATTAGATGTTACTATCAGCTACTTTATTTTAAAACATGTACAATAACACAGTCCTCAAAACCTAAAAAGTATTCCCAACTCCTCCATGAACTATACCACTGCCTGATTCCCTAAAGAAAAGAGAAAGTGCAAATTACATTTTTTGATGTCCACTCTGTGTCAAGTTTTGTTTTCTCACACTATTTCATTCACCATCCGTGTAGTTTTGATAAAAAAAAAAAAGACTGGGGAATTATGCATATAAATAATAAGTACTGTTAAAATATCTGTGGAGCAGAGAAAATAAGTGTGAACACAGAGCCTGGAACTTAAAATCAAGCTTCATTTCCTTTCGTTTGAAGTACATTTTGGTATATTCATGCTTACGGCCATTTTTTTGTTTTTTTTGGGGGGGAGTTTTTTTTGTTGTTGTTGTTTTTTAAGATGGAGTTTCGCTCTTGTTACCCAGGCTGGAGTGCGATGGTGTGATCTCGGCTCACCGCAACCTCCGCCTCCTGGGTTCAGGCAATTCTCCTGCCTCAGCCTCCTGAGTAGCTGGGATTACAGGCACGCGCCACCACGCTCAGCTAATTTTTTGTATTTTTAGTAGAGACAGGGTTTCACCATGTTGACCAGGATGGTCTCAATTTCTTGACCTCGTGATCCACCTGCCTCGGCCTCCCAAAGTGCTAGTGAGCCACCGCGCCCTGCCGCCTATGGCCGTTTATGTATATGTGTCTGTATTGCTCACCAATCCAAAAGGAGAGGAGTGGGGAGAGAGACAAGAGGCAAAAGAGTGGGAGGGAGGGAAAGGAGAAAAAGAGTGAGAGAGAAATTCATACAGTTGATCAAGCTCAATTTACTTAATTAAATGTATCAGTTAGTGTTATATTCAACTTTATCTGATAAAACAAACAAACAGGCCTATAGAATTTAAACAAAAAACCTGTAATTCACTCTGACAGTCCAGAGTGGAGATGGCAGCACTGCAATTACCAGGGCTCCAACTTTTCTCACCCTGCTCCTCCGAAATCCTTCTGAGGTCTTGAGTTGGAGTGCTTACCTGGAATCCAACAAGTCTCAAGAACTAAAATTTCGTGTTATGGATTTTCATTTCCATAAAAATGTACACATACATAGCCATCTTTTATTTCAAAGACATTTCTTCACAATTCAAGAGTCCAGGGTGTCAGACTATATATTTTGATTACCACCTAACTCAATAATACTTCTTATTTGAGTTGAAAAAAGTTTTCACAGGCCATCCTGAAATACGAATTCATAAAGTGCTACCAATCAGATGAAACATCATTTGTACTCAAATACTTCAGTCTTTTAAGCAGACTGGTGGCAAATACTATCCGACACTTAAACATTTTACTTTCGAGTCATTTTACACAGCTCAGTCAAAAAGTGGTTTTTCTACAATAAATTTTAAAATTAGTACTCTTTTCTAACAGAAAGTTAAACCAATAAATGAAGAAATTCAAAGTGTTTGTTCTAAAATTGTGTAAAGCGAAGTATTCATGGAACATGGACAGAAATAACCCCACGACATGAGGTCTTAACGCAGAAAGCACACTCTACCTATAAGACCACAGCATGTGTTTAGAAATTCACTGGGATATATTTTCTCAAGGCATATTCCTTAAGGCATATTTTAAATGAGCATTTTGTCCAAACTATCGGTGTAGTACAAATTCTATTCCTTTTAACTATTTCTCAATGGTATTTCAACTTTCAAAGTAGTTCAATATAGTTTATATTCATAAGTTTCACTTGAGGATAAGGAAATTACCTGGATATTTTTATTTATTGACTCAGCACTGCTGCAGTCCTGAGATGTAGCCAGCTGTCACTCTCTTAGCACTAAGAAAAAGGGACCCTAAGATTTAAGACAGTGGACACAGAACCAGAGCCAGTCATTATAAAAGTGTGAGAATGTCTCATCCTTGGTTTTTATTCATATCATTAATAAACATTAAAAAAAAATAGCTTAAGGACTGTATGCCATTGTTATTTTCCACCAAATCTAATAGGTTCCTTTATATCATTGTAGAAAGCATCAAATGCTATATACAAGGGCCTGCTTCAAAAGACTGTGAATTTCAGTCACTTACCATTGTAAATGCAATGATTAAAACCATCATTTCACCTTAAAACTTGCTCAATTATCTTAGATTGTTTTTTAAATAAAGAATTAATTTTGTTAACTGTTGAACACAGTCTGCTGAGGAAAGTGGAAATGATCCTTGTCATCCTCATTTCAAAACCTTTCTCCATATTAAATTCAGTTGCATAAGATTAAAAACTAGCTGGGAAATTGTATCACAAAAAAATGTTTTCTTTTTCTGTTTTGTTTACTGATGTCTTCTTTGCGCAACCCTAGAAATCCTACTGGAGTACAGGTCTTAATTTGACACCTGTCACAGACAGCCAGCCCCACCAATTAACAGCAAATCTTTTTTTGCTCCTAAATCCTGGCAGCCAACCTGTATTTCTGTAGAAAAGAGCCTCTAGAAACCTCATGAACTGCTTTTTCCTCAAAAGGCATGAGAAATGAACCTCTATATTAACAGAAAGACAATATTAAGCAGCTGCTCACAATCTCTTTCCAAAAGCACTTGATTTCTATAATAAACAGAATTAAATTGTGTCCATTTCTGGCCCTAAACAACAGGACTGGGCTTAAAAATGTAGCCCAGGCACATAAAATGCCACCGTAAAATTCAGCTTCTATCGTAAATAGGGTAGTCTAGGGAAATTCCAGATTTAAATCATGAGCCAAAGCTTATTAACCAACCGCTTTAAAATGACATAGGCAAGTTTTGTTTTAATTATTATTTTTTTTAAATTCCTGTAATCCAAATGTTTTAAAAATTCACCGTTTGTTTGAAAAAAAAAAAACACAAGATTTTCCTTTTTTGATTTTTCTTTTTTCTTTCTAATTTGGAGGAATATAAAATTAAAATTGCCGTTTTTGTTTAAATGCCAACTCCTGTCATTTGTGTCCAAATGGCTTTACTCTGTGTACCAACCCCATCAATTAAAATCCACAAGTAGAAGGGAACAGGAGCTTTAGTGCTTTGCCTGCTGCGTGGCCGGTGAGCAGAGAAGAGAATTTCTTTTCTTTCATGCGTAATCCCTGACGATTCCAGGACTGCACACAAACTCTGGTGAGGATAGGTGGATTATTTCCAGACTCCTTACACTTCCCCAAAGCCCTTAGAGGCCCAATTGTTTTGTGCTATGTGCCCTGAAGACATCAGAACGAAGCTCTTGGATCTAGACCACAAGGGCGTAATTCCTTGGTCTAATTGTTTTAAGTACTCCCTCTTCAAATGCTTGAATGAAAAAAATAGCACTACTAAAAACGAGAGGAAATCAGGGCAGAAAGCCCAGAAGAAATATCTGAATGGCAAGAGGCCTGAAGGGCAGACATTTTGGAAGCCTTCTCCTTTTTTTCTCTAATTGTGACTAGATTCCACCCTAAACAGCAAGAGACATATAATAGTAACTTAAGCTTACAAACCTGTACAAATGTTATGTCTCTCAGATTCCTAATTCAAATGTAAGGGCCAGACTGAAGCTAAGGAAAAATATGCTGAATGCAGCCCTGGTCATTCAGAGATAAGCACTGTGCTGGAGAATGGCCAGTTTATTAATTTGAGTAAGCTGATCAAGTGAAAAGATTGGCTTTGTCATAATCTACTGGCTTAAATAGTTAAAAGCTGTTTTAGACACTCCTAACATCACTGAAAATGTGTACAGTTCATTCACTGAGTCACTTGAGCTCACTTAGCAATGAGAACAAACATTAACAATGAAAACAAATCATAGGTCAGGCATGGTGGCTCAAGCCTGTAATCCCAGCACTTTGGTAGGCCGAGGCGGGTGGATCACGAGGTCAAGAGATCGAGACCATCCTGGTCAACATGGTGAAACCCCGTCTCTACTAAAAATACAAAAAATTAGCTGGGCATGGTGGCGAGTGCCTGTAATCCCAGCTACTCAGGAGGCTGAGGCAGGAGAATTGCCTGAACCCAGGAGGCGGAGGTTGTGGTGAGCCGAGATCGCGCCATTGCACTCCAGCCTGGGTAACAAGAGCGAAACTCCGTCTCAAAAAATAAAAAAAAAAAAAATAAGAAGAAAACAAATCATAACAAATGTTTACAGGAGTTTTTTTCAAAATATAAATTTACTTCCATAAAATGTATCTGTACTATAGAAATAACAACAAAAAAGAAGTGTTTGGACTTTCCAGATCACTGAACAAAGAATAAAACTTTCAGCTTCCAACTATTAACCATTATTTTATTTTATATTTCATTTTATTTTTTACAGAGCATGAGTCTTGCTGTACTGCCCAGGCTGGTCTTAGACTCCTGCCTCATGTGATCCTCCTTCCTCACCCTCACAAAGTTCTAGGATTACAGGGTTGAGCCACTGTGCCTGGCCTATTTTAAGCAGTAAGAAATAATGTTCTGAAAGTCATATATATGATATATACTTCTTTATAAAACTTAGTAAAATTGAGAACTTTTTCTGATAATGGAATTTTGAATAAAAATGCCTTGAAATTTTCTTTTGAGTAGAGAAAAATATTGTGAGACTATTTCAAAAGCTTTCCTTGGGTGACACTGAGAATCTCAAAATCTATTTTTTTTTCTGTATTCATATGTTTGGAAAACATTTCATCAAGTAAGTATAAAATGAAATATAGTGTGAAAACTTACAGACTAGAAGCTCTAAAAAAAAAAATTAAAGCTGAATCAATCCCGTGTCATACACACACATGCATAGATAAACATGCACATACACACATGTATGTATGCATGTAGGTCAGGTGTTCTTTCAGATTGATTTTTGAGTTTATTTATATTCAGGGAGCATACTGTAAATAAATAGAGACATACAGAGAAAAATCATTCCAGCAGATTAGGTAGAAAAGGAAAAGGAATTTCTTAATGATTGGGTGGCCCACTGATTTTCCTGGATCATGCTCAGAGGCTATAGAACTGGGGATAGCTCCCAAAAGAAGACAAGAGGCTCATACTGGACACAGTCATTTGGGTTTCTGCTGCTTATACCCCCAAAGCTGAACTCTCTCCACCAGCTCTGCCAAAATTGCCAGAAAAAAACCTTTGAATGCCTCCTTCTTCATGTCACTCTCTTCCAAGCAGAATTCTTGAGCAATGTGCCTGATAGGTAGAGCCTATATAATACATATCTATATTTTAGTTATAAGAGAGGATGGGGAAATAAATTTCTGTCTTAGAGAGAAGAGATTCACAACATTTATAATTCACAACACAGTTCGCAGCATACTTCACAACATGCTGATGGCCACAAAAGATGCCCAATATCCTCCTATCTGCTACTATCTGCTTTGTGACCTCCCAGTATCACCAAGCTTTTAAAAAAATTTATGTAAATTTTGAACAATAAGAAAATGCCACAGCTTAACAGAATGGACCTATTCTTCATACAAATGAAAACACAAGTGCCCTACTTCTAAAAGGATGGCAAATCCAAAGCCTCATAAGTTTCCACTTCCAATTCTAAACCTAAGATATAGGTGGTAGACACTGCTGTCCTAAGTACATGATAATGCCATCTTTATGTTCTTTAACTCATGAACTACATTGTGAAATAAGAATATGTAAATATAAAATAAATATAAATGTACATATAACAATAGGGGAAAGGGAGAAAGGAAAAATATTTTGAAATACGTAAATACGTATAAGAGCCTACAGAGAATGTGAGTAGATACTATATTCCTCATTTCTGGAACTGCTCAATATTTCAAGTCACAATTTTCTTTCCCTATTATGAATTCTAAAATTATTTTTCCTCAACTTTCTCTCATCCAGTCCTTCAACTGTTCAGAATCCTTATTTGGCATAGTAAATGAAATGTTATTCCTTAAATACAAAAGGATTGGTGGTCTTTCCTGTGCATACACAACAATAGATCTTCCCTTCATGTTACTACTAGCTGTAATAGCACTATGAAGATCAAAGTATCCCCTTCATTTCACATATTCATTTCTGTACCACATATGTTGGCCCATGTTATCTTTGATAATTTGGGTCAATCACCCCAGCAAAATTATAACTCCCATTTTTGACCTAATTATATAGTGGCACTAAAAGCTTGAAATGGTTATGTAGTAGTCTCAGCTCCCAGTTCTACAAAAATGTAGTTGAGTGTCATGTTGGAAGAATTCTTCACTTGTGCACTAAGTCTTCCAAACCAAAGAAGCCAAATGTTGTGAAACATGAAACATAATTTTTGTTAAGGGCTCATAAAATGTAAAAGTGGCATGTAAAACGCTGGCTTTCAGTCTCTTTGTTTTCTTAATTTTGGAAGAAGCGCATGCCATATTCTGTAAGATGGTATTCCAGCTTCATAAGATTGGTGACATAATATGTGTTCAATAATTGTATACACTTGTATCAGGACCAACAGCTTTTGGGTGACTGAGTGCCTAGCCAGATCTCTAAATCCAGACAGTTTGTATCTATACCTGACTTCTGTTCCTGTAAAGTCATTTTCATGGTCAAAAGCATTGGTATATGGGACACCACAATTGTAGACAAGGCATTGAATAAGTACATAGCTATTGTCCCTGGAAAAGAAGGAGGAGGAATCCAAATTTCCAAATCCAAAATTATAATTAATTCCAATGAGGTCAAATTCCTGTCTAATTCATGGTAGTATAGGTTTAGTATCATCAACCTACCACCAATTAATCTGGTTACCCCTTCTTGGTTAGTTCATACCTCACCCCCAGGTATGATATTAATATCAGAGGTTAAGAGTTTTGCCTTCTGAAATTTCTGCCACTGGTGAACTGGCCATTAAATATAGCCAATAATTGGTCAGACTGTGCTAAGGGACACGCTGCTCCAGTGCATAATCTCACAAAAACAAGACTGAGTCTGGGCAGAGTGGCTCGCACCTGTAATCCCAGAATTTCGGTGGCCAAGACAGGTGGATCACTTGAGCTCAGGCATTCCAGACCAGCCTGTGCAACATAGCAAAACCCTGTCTCTACAGAAAATACAGAAATTAGTCAGACATGTTGGCAGGCATCTGTGGTCCTAGATACTCGAGAGGCTGAGGCAGAAGGATTGTTTAATCCCAAGGAGGTCAAGGGTTTGGTGAGTTGTGATGGCACCACTGAACTCCAGCCCAGGCAACAGAATGAGACGGTCTCAAAAACAAAAACAATAAAAAACAAATTAAAAAAAGAATGACTCCATTCAATATTGTCATGATTACTGACATTAATTAGCTGGATCATCCTTTTCTGTCAGAATATTGCAAATCTCCTTCACAGTGACTATCTTCAGTTGATAAGTCACATGGGAAAAAATGATTTCACATTGTAGGTACATTTTGTTATCTATCTAAGTACCTCTTCCCTAAAAGTGCCTTGTCAGTAGTCTTTCATTGGCAAGTAAATCCATGCCAAACTACATTAAATCTAGCCAAACTATTTATCAATATCCATGAATGATTGTGGAGCAGTACCTCAGGTTTCCACCTTTTAAGACAAAAGAACAATGGGGAGAGTTGCTCAATTCTTCATATTAAAATAATTATTCTTTTCCATGTTCTTTTAGGAACATCTCTGATTACTACTGTCACACTACAGAGGTTCATGTTTTTAATGTAACACAAAAGATGAACTACAAACTAAGTCAAGCTCTCTCTTTCCTTTTTCTGTTAATTAGTCATTGAGAAGCTGGGTGCAGTGGCTCAAGCCTGTAATCCCAGCACTTCAGGAGGCTGAGGCAGGAGAATCACTGGATGCCAGGAGTTCAAGACTAGCCTGAACAACATAGCAAAACCCCTTCTCTAAAAAATAAAAATAAAAATGATGTCAGGCATGGGGTCACACACCTGTAATCCCAGCTACTTAAAAGGCTAAGGTAATAGGATCCCTTGAACCCCAAAATTCCAGGCTTCAGTAAACTATGATTGTATCACTGTACCCCAGCCTGGGCAACAAAGAAAGATTCTGTCTCTACTGTATATGCCCAAGTTTATGTCTAGATACATAAACATGATATTTATTCTTGCAAATCATACTCCTTAATGGATGCTTCTATTTGTTGTAGCATAGGTCACATGTCCTAGTTGCAAGGGAGTCTGGGAAAGAAAATTTCTGGCATTTTCTCTGAGAAGAGAGGACTTAAATAAGGAGAAAATTCTCCCAAACATGTGAAGAAGTGTTGAAAACATAGTGGACAGTCACTAACTATGAAAAATGATCAAAGCAACATATTCATAGATTGTCAATGCAAATGGAATTGGCATTCTAACATAAGATATTGGAAACCAAGAATTAAATAAGAACGTATTATAAACTTTTCTATAGAAGATAGTAGTAAACACACACACACACGCACGCACGCACACACGCACACAAAAAACCCTTAACTGTCTGCTCTGGGCTACTTTCTTGAAGGAAGTTCTGAAAATCCAATGGAGAGATTAATTTATTTACCCCAGAGTTACTCATTTACAGTACATTATATGATGGTTTCATTGCTAACCACAGCAGTTACGTGACTGAGCTTGCATTCTGGTGGAGAAACTTAAAGGATCACAGAATTTGCAGTCAGACAAGGTTTCATGACACAGACTCTCAAAGCATAGCCAAATGTTAAACTGGTCCTAGCAAATGAGTCACAAATGTTGCTAAGTGAATAAAAATGAGCAATGACAGGAAAATTAGAGACAAAACCTATTTTAAAAAACAGAATTTTGATGTCATTACAAAAATATTCTTGCTCAGAAATAAGGAATCCTAATTTTTAGTTTACTGTCTAATAGTAATCCAAGAGCTTAAGATTTCCTGTCTTTCTGGCTTCTAATATTTTCTGTGCATTTTTTATTCAGTGGCTGGTAGCCAGAAAAGGTGAAAAAGTAAAATGAAAATGACGGTTATCGATTTTCTAGTCAACACTTCCAAGTTGGTGAATTGTTTCCAGGTCAAGCTTCTAGTTATGTTTTAGACTCTTTATCTGACTAATGCCTATTAAAAGGCAATATCAGCTATTGTCTTTATTTTTGATTTTTTATTTATTTTTTCTCCTAGAGAATGTTTTTAAAATCAATAACTTACAAACAGTAATAAGAAGTAAAATTTTATTTGTAAACATATTAGTAACATATTACAGATATATGAAGTAGAATATTACTTACAGACACAAAAAATACCCATTTTAAGCATATAGCTCTGAGTTTTGGCAAATGGATACAGAAATGTAACCACCACCACAATCAAGATATAAAACATTTTCATCACCCTGAAGTAATTATTTGTTCAGATTCCCATTTGATTCATTCCCCAACTCCCAATCATCTTTTTTTCCTCTAAATCTAAAAACAAAAGCTAACATTTGTGTTCTAAAGTTCTAGATTGATTTTTTTCATCTTGGCTTCTCTATTATGTTTTTGAGTTTGTCTTTTACAGCTGACCACAACCTTCACAAAGTCAGACTCATTCCACATTTGTTCACACTTCGTTATACATGCCTGACACTACAATATTGTTAAATTTTAACTGCATGTCTCTTTAGGAGAAAAATCACTTAAATGTACATCAGTACCACTAAGAATTGACTTTGTGGTAATCTCAGAATATGCTGCTAAATAAATTAGATAAATACTCTGACTTCATGTAGATTACAATCTAAGTTGAATAAATTTACTGTAAACCACACTAAGTATCTCGTATTCTATTGAATCCAATGTATTAGATACAATTCTAACTTGACCAAAATAACAAAAAGCTTCGGCTGAACAGAAACTCCATACATTCTACATGTATACAATTAAATGTATATAAGCAATAATATATAATTATATATTTAATGAATGTTTTTCATTTTTTGATTTATTAATGTCATTCAATAATTGTATGGTTTAAAGAATTGCATTATCTACCTACATATACAAGATAACAGTTTTGAAAAATGGAAGAATCTTTTCTTCCATTACGACTAATTAACACAATAGATTATATGACAGCAAAACTCTTCCACTAACAACGATTCATAATCCTTTCAGTGTCTGTCAACTTACTCATCAATCTGACAGCTCAAATGATTCTTACACTCTTCTGTTATTTCTCATAATTCTGTGACACCTTAAAAAAACTTTTTGAAGTCTAAATTTTTATATAAATGTATTTCTTCTCTGAATTAAAATCAACTCTGCAAAACAAAGAAATGGCTCAACTGAACATGCGTGCAAGCTAGAGAGCAAAACAGCACAGTCTCTATTATATTTTACTCGATGAAATAGAAATGAATGATAAACTGAATGAAAAAACATACAAGCAAAAATGGCATGCAGCCAGAGAGCTGGTAAATGGAAGGTTGCAATTAAGCAGGCACCTAGTGGAATACAGGAAATTAGACTGCTGCCGCTGTGTTTCTGCTGCCAGCACAGAGTGCTTTTTAACTCAAAATAGTCAACAGCCTACCAATAGGACTGTAATTATATATTTTTAATTTTATTTCACAGGGTATGATTGCGGACAAGACAGAATCAACAAAAATTGAGAAAACAGCCTGCTATTAATGATACTAAGTTTTGATAAGTATATATGAGAGAAAAGTTATCAAATTTTAATTTAAAAGTTGGATTGTGTATTTATTTTAATTCCAGCCATGTGGCATTCAGTCAAGCCTCCAAGATAAAAATCAAAAGGTAAATATGTGAAGAATTTCATTGCCAGTATCCTGCATAAGAAACATCTGGCATCATAATCCTAAAATAACATATATAAAGAGCAAATGCTTTGAGCTGAATAAATAAATTCAAAGCATCTCAGGCTAGAGCATCTACATTTTGAATTAGCTCAGTTTCTTAGGAACTTTGATTGAGGGCCAGCTTTCAGGAAAATGTACAATCCAAGGAAATTTTCAGAGGACTAGTCTATGAGCTCCCTCTCTCTTTTATACACTGTCCTCTTACTAACCTTGCCAACTGCCAATGTGTCTATAACCCCTATTCAGTTACCATGGGCTTTCCCAGTTCTAGTTCCCCACAGTATTCCCCACAATGGTCCCAGCTTATTAGGCTTTGTGCCAGAAGCAAATCTGGCAACTTAAATCTCAATCACTAAATGAATAATGTCTTTATGTGCTACTGGTTCTAAAGAATATCCACTTCTATCAAGTAATATTATAACTGCAGACTAGGTGGTAAAGGATAATAATGGCAAAGTCTTTAGGAAGTTGGAGAAAAAAAGTTCCAGACATTAATGCCTTATCTGGTATATGATATCTAGATACCAAGTGTCAGATCATGACAATGTAGCTGATCATCCCTCTTTCATTTCTTCCTTCAGATTGTGTTATAGATCTGTCTTCTTCCTTTTCTATTGTTATCACCAATTGTAACATCAACTATTATAAATTCGTTATTCTGACTCAATGCTCCATTTGTTTTTATTTTTAATTTTTGTGGGTATATAGTAGATGTATATATTCATAGGGTACATGAGATGTTTGGATACAGGTATGAAATGCTTAATGATATCACATCATTGAAAATGGGATATCCATCCCTTCAACAATTTATTGTTTGTGTTATAAACAATCTAATTATACTTCTTTAGTTATTTTAAGTGTAAAATTAAATTATTATTGACTATAGTCACTCTATTTTACTGTCAAATACTAGGCTTTATTCATTAATTCTAAGTATTTTTTTGTACCTGTTAATCATCCTCACCTTCCCCAAGAACCCCCACTATTCTTCCCTGCTCTGGAAATCATCCTTCTACTCGCTATCTTCATGGGTTCAATGTTTTGATTTTTAGATCCCATGAATAAGTAAAAACATGCAATGTTTGTCTTTCTGTGCCTGGTTTATTTCACTTAACATAATGATCTCCAATTTCATCCATGTTGTTGCAAATGACTGAATCTCATTCTTTTTTATGTCTGAAAAGTACTCCACACATACATATACATATACATATACATATACATATACATATACATATACATATACATATACATATACATATACATCTAGAGATAATTATATATTTTTTTAATTTTTTACTCTAAGTTCTGGGGTACATGTGCAGATCTTGCAGGATTGTTACACAGGTATGCACATGCCATGGTGGTTTGCTGCCTCCATCCCTCCATCATCTCATTAGATATTTCTCCTAATGTTATCCTTCCCCTATCCCCCTACCCCCTGCCATCCCTCCCCTAGTACCCCCATCCCCAGCAGGCCCTGGTGTGTGATATTCCCCTCCCTATGTCTATGTGTTCTCATTGTTCAACATCCACTTATGAGTGAGAACATGCTGTGTTTGGTTTTCTGTTCTTGTGTTAGTTCACTGAGAATGATGGTTTCTAGCTTCTTCAATGTCCCTGCAAAGGACATGAACTCATCCTTTTTTATTGCTGCATAGTATTCCATGGTGTATATGTGACACATTTTCTTTATCCAATCTATCCTTGATGGGCACTTAGGTTGGTTCCAAGTCTTTGCAATTGTGAACAGTGCCACGATGAACATATGTGTGCATGTGTCTTTGTAATTGAATGATTTATAATGCCTTGGGTATTTATCCAGTAATGGGCTTGCTGGGTCAAATAGTATTTCTATTTCTAGAACCTTGAGTAATTGCCACTCTGTCTTCCATAATAGTTGAACTAATTTACACTCTCACCAACTATGTAAAAGCACTCCTGCTTCTCTACATCCTCTCCAGCATCTGTTGTCTCCTGATTTTTTAATGCTCGCCATTCTAACTGGTGTGAGATGCTATCCCAATGTGGCTTTGATTTGCATTTCTCTAATACTAGTGGTGATGAGCATTTTTTCATATGTTTGTTGGCTACATAAATGTCTTCTTTTGAAAAGCATCTGTTCACATCCTTCACCCACTTTTTGATGGAGTTGTTTAGTTTTTTCTCATAAATTTGTTTAAGTTCTTTGTAGATTCTGGATATTAGGCCTTTGTTGGATGGGTAGCTTGCAAAAATATTTACCGATTTTGTTGGTTGCTAGCTCACTCCAATTATTGTTTTGTTTTTTTTGTTTTTTTTTGCTGTGCAGAAACCCTTACGTTTAATTAGATCCCATTTGTCTATTTTGGCTTCTGTTGCCATTGCTTTTGGTCTTTCAGTCAGGAAGTCCTTGCCTATGTCGATGTCCTGAATGGTATTGCCTAGGTTTTCTACTAGGGTTTTTATGGTGTTGGTCTTATGTTTAGATCTTTAATTCATCTGAAGTTAATTTTTGTATAAGGTGTAAGGAATGGGTCCAGTTTCAGCTTTCTGCATATGACTAGCCAGTTTTCCCAACACAATTTATTAAACAGAAAATCCTTTCTTCTTTGCTTGTTTTTGTCAGGTTTGTCAAAGATCAGATGGTTGTAGATGTGTGGCATTATTTCCAAGGCCTCTGTTCTGTTCCATTGGTCTATATCTGTTTTGTTGCCAGTACCATGCTGTTTGGTTTACTGTAGCCTTATAGTATAGTTTGAACTCAGATACCATGATGCCTTCAGCTTTGTTCTCTTTGCTTAGGATTGTCTTGACTATGTGGGCTCTTTTTTGGTTCCAAATGAAGTTTAAGGTGTTTTTTTCAAGTTCCGTGAAGAAGGTCAATGGCAACCTGATAGGGATAGCATTGAATCTGTAAATTACTTTGGGCAATATGTCCGTTTTCATGATATTGATTCTTTCTAACCATGAGCATGGAAAGTTTTTTCATCTATTTGTGTTCTTATTTCCTTGAGAAGTGGTTTGTAGTTCTTCTTGAAGAGGTCCTTCACATTCCTTGCTAGTTGTATTCCTAGGTATTTTATTCTCTTTGTAGCAATTGTGAATGGGAGGTCACTCATGATTTGCCCCTCTGTTTATCTGTTATTGGTGTATAGGAATGCTTGTGATTTTTGCACATTTATTTGTTATCCTGAGTACTATATTTTCTTTATTCACTCATCTGCTAATGGACACTTAGGTTCCTATTTCCAAATATCCAAATTTTGGCAGATATATCTTCAATATACTGATTTCCTTTTGAGAGTTATTTATCCAGGAGTGGAATTGCTGAAATATATGGTAGATATATTTCTGACTACATGCTCTTTAAAAATAGGTAGGGCAAGTCAGTTGACTGCCATCAAATGTCCTTCTGCCTACTGAGATTGTCATGGGAACCTGCATGAGGTACAGCTATTGAGTAAATTGGCTCTCAACAAATATTTAACAATTAGAAAATTGAAACTATTTGTTATTCAATACAATTGAGATAGGAAATGATTCTACATATGAAAAAATTTTGAAGAATCACCTCCTCAGTTGCTGGGAGGTGTTTAGAATTGTGACTTGTTTGGTAAAACCTGGACATAATTAAGTGTGAGCTATTGAATAACCATTGTTCAAAAAAATAAAGAAAAAAAATTGCCTTAGGCAACAAAAGTATTTTTATTATAATTCATTCACCCAATTTGCTATGGAGCAATTAAACTTATATAATTTTATATATGGAAGACACTTTAGGGATGATCTAGCTAAATACTTTCATTTAAAATATGATGAAGCAGAGTCCTTCAGGAATAAAGCAATTTACACAGGATAAAGCAAGTTAAAGCCAGAAGATTCAATCTCATGTCTCCCAACTTTAAATGCAGTATCTTTTTTTGAAAGTAATGAAAACTGAAGATTTTTTTTCATGCTGATCAATTCAGGAAAATTAAGATGATCATGGGATATAAATTTTTCTCCATTCAAACATAAAATAATTGTATTAAGACTATAAAGGGAAAGAATATATTCTGTATATCAAATTATTAACAGAGTATATTTCTGAGGAGTTAGGTGACTGGGAAATTTCACTTTCTATCTGGCATATGTAGCCAGACTATTCCAAAATCATGCAGCCTTCCCATGTGACCGTTTAGTAATATCCTAATAAAATCATTTCAAGTCTCCATTCCATGAAACTGGAACAGGTTTATTATTGTTTCTAAGACTCCCTGAGATGACAAACAACAGGGTCATGCAGAAGAGACACTTACACTTGCCAGTATATTTTACTCTAAATCCCTGGCACAGATTTATTTTTTTATTATGCAGTTAAACCCCAATGCTTCCATATTGCTGCTGTAGTTTTTTGGGCTCATTTTATTCCAAAACCTTTTTTTAGTTTTTAGTATATGCCTAGCAGTGGTCTAAGACCTTTATGCACATTAGTTGATTTAATCTTGACCATAACTCTAAGAATTAAGTACACTTTACTCCCATTTTGGAGCTTAGGTAAATGAAGGACTGAGAGGCTGATGGTCATGTGTTAGAATCAGGATTTGAACCTACGTAAGCTTGGCTGCAAAACCTGTGTTCTTAAACATCTGTACTTTAAAATACAACTAACATAATATTATTATGTGATTCCTTTACCAAATCTGTGGTATACTAGAGGATAATTTCTGTGGAACAAAAATATAAAGATTAAAAGCCAAATGGCAGCTACTATTGGTACAACATTTCTATCTATCTCTGACACAAAGAATTTCTAACGCTCATTTCTTTGTTCCCCAGGTTATCACATTGTTCCTCCCCCTTTAGGAAAACTCCTACCTATTTCTCTTCTTCCTTTGAATCTTTAGGGCAATCCAACATTCTACTTCCTCAGTGTTCAATAGATAAAGAAAAACTCAAGTTTGCTGTTCTTATTTTAAATAAAGAATATCTAGTTTTTTTGATCACCTCTCCACAGTGGCCAGAGCTTTGACTTTCACTACCAAAAGACCTACTAATGGCAGTTCCTTCTTAAACAATTCATTTATCCCTAATCAATTCCAATTTTTCTTACAAAATGAATATGCGAATGTAGTTAGATGTTTTTTTAACTTTTATTTTAGGTTCAAGTATACATGTACAGGTTTGTTAAATAGGTAAAAAATTGTGTGTCAGGGGTTGGATATACAAATTGTTTTGTCACCCAGATGATAAGTGTAGTAACTGAAGGGTAGTTTATTTATCCTCACCCTCCTTCCACCTTCAGCCTTCAAGTAGGCACTGGTATCTATTATTCCCTCTTTGTGTCCATGTGTACTCAATATTTAACTTCCAGGTATAATTGATAACATGAGGTGTTTTGTTTACTGCTCTTGTGTTAGTTTGCTTAGGATGGTGGCCTCGAGCTCCATCTATGTTGCTTCAAATGACATGATCTCATTCTTTATTATTATTGCATAGTATTCTATGGTGTATATGTATTACTTTTTTTTTTAATCCAGTCTACTTTTATTAAAATCTAGTCTACTATTGATAACCATTTAGGTTGACTCCATGTCTTTACTACTGTGAATAGTGCTGCAGTGAATATACGTGTAAATATGTCTTTATAATAGAACAATTTATATTTTTTTGGGTATATAACCAATAATGGATTGCTAGGTCAAATGGTGATTATGTTATACATTCTTTGAGAAATCACCAAAATGTTTCTCACAGTGGTTGAACTAATTTACATTCCCATCAACAGTGTGTAAGTGTTCCTTTTCTCTGCAACCTCACTAGCATCTGTTATTTTTTGACTTTTTAATAATAGCCATTCTGACTGGTTTGAATTAGTATGTCTTGTGGCTTTGATTTATATTTCTATGATGATTAGTGATGCTGAACATTTTTTCATATGCTTGTTAGCTATGTGTATGTCTTCTTTTGATAAGAGTCTGTTCATATCCTTTGCCCACTTTTTAATGGGATTGTTTGGTTTTTGTTTGTAAATTTGTTTAATTTCCTTGTGGAGGCTGAAAATCAGACATTTGTCAGATGCATAGTCTGGAAATATTTTCTCCCATTCTGTAGATTGTTTACTCTGTTGATAGGTTCTTTTGCTGTGCAGAAGCTCTTTAGTTTAATTAGCTACCATTTGTAATTTTTTCGTTTTGCTGCAGTTGCCGTTGCTTTTGGCATCTCTATCATGAACTCTTTACCAGAGACTATATCCAAAATGGTATTTCCCAGTTTTTCTTCTGGGGTTTTTATAGTTTTAGATTCCATATTTAAGCCTTTAATCCATCCTGAGTTGATTTTCCTATATGGTCAAGGAAGAAGTACAGTTTCAATCTTGTGCACATGGCCAGCCTTAATAATCATTAAAAGTTTATTCAACCATTTATTGTATAGCACCATTTATTGAATAGGGAGTCCTCTCCCCATTGCTTGTTTTTGTAAACTTTATCAAAAATTAGATGGTTGTAGGTATATGGCTTTATTTCTCGGCTCTCTATTCTGTTCCATTTTATATGTGTCTCCATTTGTTCCAATACCATGCTGTTTTGGTTACTGTAACATTGTAGTATAGTTTGAAGTAAAGTGATATCTCTAACTTTGTTCTTTTTGCTTAGGATTTATTTGGCTATTCAGGACCTTTTTTGGTTTCATATGACTCTTAGAATAGTTTTTTTCTATTTCTGTGAAAAATCGCATTGGTAGATCAATAGGAACTGCAATGAATCTGTAGATTGCTTTTGGGCAGCATGGCCATTTTAACAGTATTGATTCTTCCAATCCATAAGCACAGTGTGTTTTCATTTGTTTGTGTTGTTTCTGATTTCTTTGAGCAGTGTTTTATAACAAAACCACAGCCAACATTGTACTGAAGGGGAAAAAGCTGGAAGTATTTCCACTGAGAACCTGAACAAGACAAGGATAATCATTCTCACTACTCCTATTCAATGTCATACTGAAAGTCCTTGACAGAGCAATCAGGTAAGATAAAGAAATAAAGGGCATCCAAATAGAAAGAGAGAAAATTAAACTATCCCAATAGGAAGACAATATTGTTTTATACCTAGAAAACCCCATAGTCTTTGCCCAAAAGGTTCTAGATCTGTTAAAAGACTTCAGCAAAGTTTCGCCATACCAAGTCAATGTACAAAAATCTTTAGCATTTCTATATACAAACAATGCCAAACCTGATAACCAAATCAAGAATGCAATCCCACTCACAAAAGCCACAAAAAAATAAGAAATAAAATAAAATATCTAGAAATACAGCTAATCAGGGAGGTAAAAGACTTCTATAGTTAAATTTTGTTTGACATTTTTTTCTTCCCATTGCATGTATTTAAAAAAAAATCTTGTTTTTTGAAATTAGAAGTTATTCTAAGATTATAATTTGTTTTATACTTAATTTTTAAAGTATCAGTATAAAAACTGACTCTATTTTCTAGACATTAAATGTAATATAGCAAAATATTTGAGAACTCAAATAGTAGAGGTTCCTTTCTACTTTTTCTTGTCGAATATAAATGAGGGACTGCACTATAAATCTAGGTGGCTTCATATCTATTAAGCTATGGAATATTACCCTGTAATGAGGAATCAAAAAGCAAAAAATGCCACCTATACAAATCACTTTAAAGTAATAATTAGAAAATATTATTTATTACCTACTGTGTAATCATTATTTGGACTGTTAAAAATTAATTATCCATGATAATTTGAGATGTTTTTCACTTTTTGACTTACTGAGAATTGGATGAAAACTACAGACTCTTTAGGGAGACAAATGTACATATACATATATGAAAAGAATTTTTTATAAAATAACAGAAAGTTGGCCAAACAGGAAGAGATCCAAAGGGGTGCCATTTATCTCTAAGTTGAAATAGTAAAATGTTATGTTAAAAATGCATATTTTATACAAATACTAATCTTGTTTTTACTAATGATAAACGGTATACATAGGCACATTTAAAGTTTAAATAGTTTATTTGAGCAAATAGTGATTCATGAATGCAGCAGCGCCAGATCACAAGTGGCTGGGCTGCAACCAGAGGGAATGTTTTATAAGCTGCTTGCCACAGAAACAGGGCAAAGAAAATATTTTTGATTGGTTCAAATGGAAATTCCCTAGTTAGAGGTTAGTTTGACAGTTTCTAATCGGTTAAGCTTAAGTTTCTTTTACTTTTTACCTTGAGTTAGACTTCTATAAACACTAAGAGTATATATATATATATATATATATATATATATATATATATATACAGTTGATCCTTGAACAACACAAATTTGAACTGTGCAAATCCACTTCAGCCAAATCCAGTATTCACAGGATACACACCTGCATATGCAGAGGACCAACTTTTCATATCTGCGGGTTCCACAGGGCCAACTGCAGATGATTATATGTGGATTTCGGTATATGTGGAGTCCTGAAATCAGTCTGCGCTTACCAAGGGATGTCTGTGCTACCATATTTAATCATATTTTGGTTTGTAAGATGCCCTATTATTTTATGTTTCATAAAGATAAAAAAATCATTCTATTATAATTGTAGGATGTCATTGATGGTAAGATGTCTCCGGGTTTCAGAGATGTTAAAAATGTAAAAAGAGCAGCTTAGAATCAATAAATCATGGCATCTCTTTTTACTTTAGACATGAGAAATTGCTTTTACTTCAGATAAATGAATATATAAAATATTAGGTTTTAGAATCTCTGCAATTTCTATTATTTTTCAAGAACTGCATTAACTTTCCTTAGGAAATTCATACATTTGCACCTAATTTTATTGTAGAACTATTACTTCTAAAAGATAATTTTAACATAGCTGACCTTATCCTGTAGACTTTTGACCTCCTTCTTGTTTAAAATGATGTCTTTAGACCTCAACCTATTCACTCTAGCAAGTACTGTAAATGGAGCAGAGGCCAAGCAGCGTGCAATTTCTAGAATCAATCATAATCATTCTCTGAATTCTTAGATATTGAATCTTACCTCCTGATATATTTCAATTGGGTCCTTCGGAGTCTAGAACGGAGGTGTCTGGCAGACCATTCACACTTGCAATTTTTTGGTTCTCCCTCCCTTAACCAGCCTTATGTCAATGTAAGGGTCTACTGTATCTTTGATCCAAACATTTGCCTCAAACCTGTGCTATGACTATCCTTCTGATCGACCTTTGCCAGAGGTACCAACAATGCCGACAAATAACTGTTAGACTGGCAACGTTTTCCATCTGGAACATAGTTTCTGGATCTGATAGTTCTTCCTCCTCATTTCCTCATAAGATATATTTTATATCATCATCTCTATTGACAGAAACCAAATGTCAAAAGTCAGTGAGCCAAGAGAGAGCTAAGAATTATTAGAAACATTAAAGTATTGAAGACCATACCAACTCTCTGCTAGTTCTGCCAGAAAGAAACCATATGTGGAAATGCTGATGGGAGTTAGGCTTATTTGTGTTTCAAAATCTTTAATTTACCAAATGTTCAGGGAAGTCATTTGACTGATGATGAGGTCTATTCAACACATCAGATGTGTAAATAAAAGAAAGCATTTATTTTAATCTTTGAATAAATATTTATATCTTTGGACAAAGATGGAGAGAGATTAATTAGTTAGAGAATTGCCTCTGAATGTGTTTAGAAACTGAAAATATTATACAGGATGTGGAAACTAGCTTTTCTTAAAGAATATTTGAATAATGGCTGAAATATTTCGATATGTCCAAATAAAATTTTTAAAAACCCACAAATTATAGTCAAATTCACAGATGCAAAAAGGTTTTCAAAGTATTAACATTTAACATAATCAAATAAAAAGCAAATATATATACATAACTTCCTACCATTGTCACATTTATCTAATAATAGAAATATATTAAGAATTTTAGGGTTGAGTGGTTTCAACTCCAATACAGTTCAAGATTTTTGTATATGCTAGATCACTGACTTACATAATCCCAGCTTCTACATGCCTGTGTATGTTTCACAGTTTGAAAAATAGTAGCATTTGCTAAGTATATATATTTGTTAAGTGTGTATGCGTGTGTGTGTTTGAGGATAAGCTGTATATATCTGTGTATACACACATACACATACACAGATATATACAGCTTATCCCCATTGCTCACAGATTTTATATTTGTGAATGCACACATATAAATTTGGGCCAAATTTATCTGTAGCCCCAAATCAATACTCATGTCACTTCTGCTGCCATTCACAGACATGCTCATTTACAGAGAAGCAAAAAGTTGGGATTGCCTGATGTTCACATTCCCAGCAGATGTTAAACAAGTCCGTGTTTTGCCTTCTTCTTTCAGTTCTTACACAGTAAACCAGTGTACTTTTTGAGGTCTGTCTAGTGTTATCTTGTCTGCATTTTTGTGCTCTTTGTTGGTAACTTTGCTGTCCAAGTGCTATCTAGCATTTTTAAGTGCAAGAAGGCTATGTTGTGACTTACAGAGAAAAGACGTGTGAGATAAGCTTTGCTCAGGCATGAGTTATAATGCTGTTGGCCAAGAGTTCAATGTTATTGAATCAAAAATATATATTAAATAAGGCATCATTAAACAGAAACACACACAAAGCAAGGTTATGTATTGATTGGTTGATGAAAATATTGTGACCAGAGGCTCACAGGAACCTAAACCTGTATTTTCTCTAGAGGCAATTGCTTAGCACTCCCTAATTCAGTGTTTGAAGTGACTTTATAGACTATAACTACTGCAAATAACAAGAATCAATATGGGATGCCACATTTAGATGACATCTGTTTTTGCTTAGTTTCCTTTTGTTCAAAACCTCTTCTTATTTGGTGGCGGAAATTCCCCCATTGTTTAAGTCTTGGTTGGAGTGTAAGTTTGCAAACTGAAGGAAATCAGATACTGTCTCTCCATACTCCTGGAAGTAAGGATGTAGGCACTTAATCTAGATTCAGCTGATTAAATGCTGCTACCTAGGACACTGAATGCTGAGCTTGGGATGTAAAGACAAAGGCATGGTTTATATTTATTCCTATTGGTAGCTTGCAGCAAAAGCAGTGTTTGGCCATGGAGATCACACCAGACAATTTTACAATGTGACCAGAGCTGAGAATATTGGTGCTTATGGTTTCTTGTTTTCTTTCCATTTTCTGAGCCTGATTCTCTCCAGTCTTCCTGTCAAATCTGTGAGTGACAGCCCTATACACTTCCAATAAATTATTTTGCTTATAACTTAGTCAGATCTTGTATTTGTGGCTTGCAACCCAGGATCCAGATGAATACAACTAACATGCCAAGTGTTATGCCAAACATTGTCACATTGTCAAATTATATTAAAAACCCATATTTTATGATTCTGGGAGTATTATGAAAAATATAAAAACCTATGTATAGTAAGATATATATATTTCCCTTAAAAGACTTGTAATCTTTTGTTTGACCTTTATCTAATACTTAATCTAAATTACAGAGGAGAAAACCAGAATTTTTTTTTTTTTGAGACGGAGTTTCGCTCTTGTTACCCAGGCTGGAGTGCAATGGCGCGATCTCGGCTCACCGCAACCTCTGCCTCCTGGGTTCAGGCAATTCTCCTGCCTCAGCCTGCCGAGTAGCTGGGATTACAGGCATGCGCCACCATGCCCAGCTAGTTTTTTTGTATTTTTAGTAGAGACGGGGTTTCACCATGTTGACCAGGATGGTCTCAATCTCTTGACCTCGTGATCCACCCACCTCGGCCTCCCAACCAGAATTTTTAAAAGATCTTTAGGATATTTTAAAGATCAATATGTATTTGACAGAACTATTAAAATGTATGGTAAAGACTTAGAGTTACATAAAATTAGGATCTGGACTTAACAAATTATTTTACTAATAAATTGGTCTTCATTTTTACTTCCTTAGAAAGAACTTTCAAGAATTTTTACTTTTCTACAATCATTCTGAACTTAGGGTTGACATTTTCTCTGCACAAATATTTTGAGATTATTATCTATAATTGAATTGCCTTTCAACTCCATCAAAACATGTAAATATATATCTACATAAGAATTAAAAGTGAATGAAGCCAAAGAATTATTTTATGAATGTTTCTTACAAATATAAGTTTAAGAAATCTGATAAATTATTAATATTAATTAGCCAAACATAATTCAGTAATTACAGGGTAATTTTCCTGGCGTATAGGAAGGAAGGTATTTGCTTATAATTTCTTTCCTATTGGCTGCCTATTAAGTAAATAAAACCACCAAAAATATTCAGGCTTCTAGTTAATCCTTCCATCTCCTGTACAAACTATTCAGTTCTCTGGTGCTTTGGTTTTGTTTAGTTGATTTCATTTTCACATTCAATTTCAGAAGTGTTGAATAATAAAACTGTTTTTGCAGATTATATTACCCCAAAATTGTTTAGATATACTTGCAATTTCTCTCACGTCGTAAAAAAGATGATTCCCAGTCCCACATGTTGAAGTGTTAAAGGCCCCAGGGGAAGTAAATAACAGTTTTGTTAGTCCCATATTAAGCCCAACCCTGAAAGCAGTAAGAAACACTCCTCACATGCTAGAAATGCAACTGTTGAATTCAAGAAAGTACAGCCATCAGTTCCACCTGAGAAACACAGACACGGACCAAAAAGAACCTCTTGGGTGTTTAATGTCTTGGCAGCTTCTAAATGCACATCCCTGGGGATTTGTAAACCAGACAAGCAAACCAGGCTGTCACAGAAATATGCAAACATGTTATCTATTCAAATAACATCTGTTAAAGTTAAAAAGCAAATATACAGCCATTACACAGTGACCAATCAAATTAGCATTTGTTGCCGGACACAATGGCTCACACCTGTCATTCCAGCACTGTGGGAGGCCGAGGCAGGCAGATCACTAAGGTAAGGAGTTCTAGACTACCCTGTCCAACATGGTGAAACCCAGTCTCTCCTAAAAAAATATACAAAACATTAGCTGAGCATGGTGGCACATACCTGTAGTCCCAGCTACCTGGAAGGCTGAGGCAGGAGAATCACCTGAGGTGAGGAGTTCTGAACAACCCTGACCAACATCGTGAAACCTGATCTCTACTAATATATATATACAAAAAATTATCTGGGCATGGTTGCATGCTACTATAGTCCCAGCCACTTGAGGGGCTGAGGCAGGAGAATTGCTTGAACCCAAGAGGTGGAGGTTGCAGTGAGCCATTACTGCACTCCAGCCTGAGTGCAGAGACTTGGTTAAAAAAAAAAAAAAAGGCTTTTTTTTTATATACACTTTGGAAGAAAGAAAAGCCAGAGGGCCTAAAAGATACTCTGCATCCAGTCATCTATACTCTCCTAAAAATTGCCCACTTTCTTTGGGGATTTTTCAGAAACATATTTCTAGAAATATGTCTACATTCTAATATTTAGTTTTATATAACAGGATGTTGGAACTATTTTCCAAATTTTTTCAATCATCCCTTAAGATTATGAGCAATTTTATAAAGAAAATAGTTAGATAATAGTGCATATTCCCTGCACAGTGTCACCTGCTACTTTATCTACCTTCCTATATGAACTACCAGTTAATTCAAGTTCTTGATTCTCTTTTCATTAACATGGCCAATTTTCTGCAGAGCACATTCTGAAAAGTAGCAAATAATGCATTAAATCTGAAATAAAACTAAATTCTCTGATACTATGTGAATTAGAGACCTCAAAACTACAGTATTTTTTTTTTCTGTTGGATAGTTATGATCTCTAACTTAAAACCAAATCTCAAAGGCACTGTGGCACTATCAACTTCTCCTATATATTTTGTAATGAGAAATTGACATTAGGTTGATGAGGATAATATTTCCATTTTTACAGTAAAAGGCATTCTTTTTCTAGAAAAAAAGCAATTTCTAAAAACAAGTAATAATTTAACTATTGACTTACCATCAAAAATTTATGTCTACCTGATAGTGAAAATAAAATTTAGAGATTTAAAACAACACTGCACAAATTTATAATTATTTTTCTCCTTTGTCTCAATAGCTTTTAACTGTGTCTTATCTCTAACTTGAGATTAATTTATTTTTTTAACACTTGGAGTATGACTGATTTTTAAAATTTTTATTGACACTATCTAATACTGCTTCAGTCTCCTAAACTCTACTCTCAACTGCGGCAAAGTTACCTCTGTCCTAATAATTCCACTTACAATCTACTTCATTGCCTATAATATTTGAATTAGAAATTTTGTCTATGGCCTTATGCTTCTCATCTAGACTTTAAAAATATTCCCAATAAAGAAGTTCTTTACTATTATAAATGAGAAATTAAAAAGATGAAAAAAATAACTCCATTGATACTCTTTTTCCTCTCGTTTCCTAAGACATCATCACAACTTGCCTTCCAGATCAGAAATAGATGCACGAATTATTAAAGTCTGAGGATAGAATGGAGTTTATTTCCTCCAACCTAAGCCACTCACTCTCATCGTCTTTGTAATTAATGAATTACACTACATAACAACATGTAATATTAAAAAGAAAACCTATCTGTCATTTTTGTTGTTTTAGAAATTGGTAAGCTAAAATTCATATGAAAAGCCAAAGAACTCAGAACTGAAAAACTCAGTTGGAAGATTCATAGTACCTGACTTCAAAACTTACTAAAAACCAAGAGTAATGAAAATAGTGAGGACTAAGCTCTTTATCTTGCTCAAATTCCTAAAGGGTCTGGGGAGTCATGTCCTACAAACCGTAAATTCTCATCAGATGCATTTTATTTAACCCTATATATTGTGACTTACTTTCCAGTCTGACTCTGGCATAACATTATGTGACAAAAAAGAAAGTCAAAATACTTTTTACCCCAAGTCATGTTTCTTTGACATCCTTTGAAACCTGTCCTTTGTGGGGGGAAATTTGCATCTGTACAGAATCTCTATTAACATGACTAGATCTTTTTCTCCTAGGCCCTTCCAATCCTAATGAGAAGAACCAAGAATCTAGCACCTTTTAAAGATTTGAATAGGAAATATTTGTCATCTATCTTCTCTGGGGCAGCCACTATAAACTTCAAAAGAACTTTGGTCTCCATAATCCTTTATCTTAACCTGAAAACTTTCTTTCTGTGGATCCCAAGTCTTTAGACAAACTCAACCAACTGTCAACCAAAAAATGTTTAAATAGTTAAATTTACCTATAACCTGAAACCCACCTCCCCACCCCCTCTTGCCCCCCACACCGCACACACCGCCACTTCTGCTGCTTTTAGTTGTCCTACCTTTCTGAAGCAAACCAATGTATTTCTTAAATGTATTTGATTGATGTCTCATGCCTCCCTAAAATGTATAAAACCAAGCTGCACCCCCAACCACCTTGGGCACAAGTTCTCAGGACCTCCTGAGGGCTGGGTGAAACGCCACAGTCACCCGTATTTGGCTCAGAATAAATCTCCTCTTCAAATATTTTACAGAGTGTGATTCTTTCTGTCAACAACAGAGTAGAATGGACATAAAGACCAAAAAAAAGACATAGCAATGAGACAGAATAGGGTCCAGAAATGAACTCAAACATGTAAGATAAATTGCTTTTCAACATAAATGTTAAGACAATTCAATGGGGAAAAGTACAGGGTTTGCTCAAGACAGATGATCCACTGATAAATCCTGGAGAACCATACAGTGTAATTTTGAACACTTCTAATTTCTCTTAATGCTTCAATTTTCTTATCTTAAAAATAGAAAAATACTAGTATATATTTTGTAAGGTTTTCTAAAGAGACTAATAGTGACACATTAAATTGTTTAGCACACTGGTACATTTTGCTATTCATTTAACACATTTATTGATACCTACTACTGATCCTACACTTTTCTAGGACCTGAAAATGCATTCTTGTGACTAACCCCATAGATACTCCGTGTTAAACGGCAGATACACACTAGAACAAAAAAGAAATTCTTAAAACTCCAAATAAATTCTGTGTAAAAAACTGAAAGAAACAGTAATGAAAAGTAGTTACTTAAGATAGATGATTCAAGGAAATGCTTTCTAAGGAGGACAAATTTAAACAAGCATCTAAATCACAAAAGGATTGAGATAAGAGAAGATCAATGAGAATTCATTTCATGTAGAAGGAACAAGACAAGCATTATCTTGGTGTGTTTTAGAAATGTAAAGAAATCTACCTTGGGGAAGCAGGGTGAGCAAGTTGGAGAGTGGTAAGAAATAAAAGTCAGAGAATAGACAAGGTTCTGCAAACCATGATAAAGAATATAGGTTTTATCCTATATGTAATTGGAACCATTGGAGAGTTTAGTATAGAAACGACTAATTGGATATATGTTTTACAGAAGTCACTGTGCAACATGAATTGTTGTGGGTCAAGAATACAGACTAGCTGCAGGCCCTAAGGTTGTTTGAAAAAGAGGTGTGGTGGCCTTTACTTGGCTGGTTGTAGTGTGGGGGAGGGGGGAGGGGGTGGTGGTGGGGGCGGAGTAGGATAGATAATTCCTACTCCCTTTTCCCTTGTTATCTCCTCAAATAAAGGTTGGAAAAACTAAACTTTTACTTTTTCTAACTCCCTTAAAGCAATAAATAGCTACTTGCTGCTGATATGGCCAAAGGGAAACAGAAGCCTGCTGGGGATTTTCTGAGATGCTTTTAGGTTCCTGATAAAGGGGGTACTCCTTGTTGATGCAGATGTAAAGCTCACAACTGCAGCAGCTCCTCTGCTCATGAGGAAATTTGAAAAACAAAGTGAATGTCTGAAATAGCCATTTTGTTGGCAGAAGAAAATAAAACATACTGGAATGTGCAGTAGAATTGTTTAAATAATTAAAAAGGGGAAAGTGAAGCAGGTAGAAAATAAGAGCTCGGTGAGATGCTAAAGTCATCCTGAAAAAGAGTGAAGTGAATGGAGGTTTATAGATACCTGCTACAAAGTGAGGTTGCAGGAGACAGAGCCTAATTATGACTTTAAAGAAGGTGAAAATTTTGTATGTACAGGGAGGTGAAATATTTTGGAAACAACAAAGTATAAAGCAAGGATAATGTCTGTTCTCACCTCAGGTACTGTTGTATATGGGAATGTTAGAGAGAGAAAGAGAGAGGGGGGAAAAAAAGATTTCCCTCAAGAAAGTGGCTAGAAAATTATGTCAATGAGTCATAGCCAGTTTGCATTGGAATAAGAGTGTGAAGGGCAGGTTTAGGAAAGAGGGTCAGAAGATCAGAAGATAGGGGATTTTGCTGAGGACAGACTGGAATTCCAAGAGGTAAAGATTGTTAAAGCAGAGATTAGCAAGAGAAAGAAACAGGGTAAGGTTAATGAGTACGTAGAAAGTAAGCAGAAGTAAATCAAGGAGATGATTAATAATCTAGAAGGCTTTAGTTCTAATAGTGCCTGACATGAACAGGGACTGATGGATTTATTTCTCATATTTAGAGGAGGTGAAATCTCTATTACATGGCACCATGAATAACTCTTCTTCCCTACAGGTATCAGTAACCCAGTAGCATGAAATGAGTCCAAGCTTCTCCATGGGCTTACAATATTTATTTTTTTTAATTGATATCATCAAGTATTTATATTATGTGAAGCTCTTTTAGATTTATAAAAGAGGATGGAGAAAAGCAAAGTCTCTTCCCTGAAAGAGTTTACAGTACAATGAGGAAGAATTGACAATAAAGACATAAAAAATATAGCTACTATATTAAGTGATGGTAACGTAATAAAAATCAAGCAAGGTAAAGTAGATAGAGAATTTCGGGCAGTCATGTTGCCTCCTCTTTGAATGGTGATGATTGAGAATTGAGTGAGGGACAAGCGATGCAGATGTGTTGGTAAAGAGCACAATGAAAACAGTAAGCAGCAAGGTACTGAGATGGGAACATGTTTTGCACGTTCAAGAAACTGAGCCAGTCTATCTGGCACAAGAAAGCAAGGGGGAGTATAGAGAATTAGACCATAAAAATGCCAAGGAAGCCAGGTCAGTAGGCTCAATGAGGACTTGGGATTTTTGCTTTGTGGAGATGGATCACCACTAGAAGGCTTCGTAGGGGAGTGACATAATTTGATATGTTAAAAAGAACTCCCTGGTTGCATGAAACTAACCTGTAATAAGACAAGGGTGATAATTATGAGGCCACTGCAGCAGTGCAAGCAAGAAATGCTGGTGTTTAGATGAGGACGGTGTCGGCGAAAGTGGTAAGAATTAGTCAGATTCTATATTGTCTTTCAAACGTAGAGATGATAGAATTTACTATTGATTTGGATGTAGGGTGGAAAATACAGAGACAAGTCAATGATGATTTCAAGGTTTTTGGCTGAGCAGTGTGAATAACAGAATTGACTGTTACTGTGAGGCAGGATTGAGGAGAGAGAGGGAAGTAAGTACAAAAAGGGAAACCAGGAACTCAATTTTTGTTAATATAAATTTGAAAAATCTAAGTGGAAATGTTACATAGAAATTTGACATACATGTCTGGGTTTTGTAGAGACAGTTCAGGCCACAGATATGAACTTGGAATCATCAGATGTTATTTGAAGCCATGTGTCCTAATGACAACACTGGAGGTGGGTAGATAAATTGGAAGGATTAAAGCCTTAAGATAAGCCCTGAGCACTCAAACTTGTAAACAGTAGACAAAGTAGAACCAGCAGAACAGACTGAGAAATAACAGCCCATGAGAGAAGAAACAAGAGATCATTCTTTCCTGGAAGTCAGCAGAAAAAAAAAGTGTTTTAAGGAGAAGAGGGCGATCATCTATTTCACATTTAGAGGATAGATGAAGGCTGCATCTAAGCACATAGAGGTCATTGGTGTTATCGTAAGCTGCCAGTAGCACAAAATGCTATGAAGGCATCTTCATTCTAGAGGCTGTAGGGTGACTGCTAGGAAGCGGGTTGTCTCATATGAAGTAGGAAGCCAGGGACCTCGTCTTTCCTAAGTTCATGAAGCAAGATACCCCATCCCATCCATAATGAAGGGATCATGACCAGTGAAATACTGTCCTTTAAATCTCACATTTAAACATCAGACCACTAATTGTACCATGCAGAGTGAGATCTGCCCCAGTCAAACCCTCCCAGAGCTATCAAAATTCCAGCATCTGTGAAAAACTGACAGAGAATGGATTAAATGACATTAAAGGCATCTGAATCAAGAGGATATGCATTGCAGGGAGAGTGGAAAAGTAAAGTGATTTCAGAGTTATTGGAGTAAACAAATCATAATCACTCAAGGTACTTTTTATCATTTGTACAAGCTTTTTATAATTCAAAAATTAGTTATCTCATTGCTATCAGTTGAAGAGGCTACCTCCCACAAGACTTTTAATTTCCTGAGGGAAAATTTCATTGATACATATATATATTCAAAGCCTAGCAAAATGCCTGGCCAGTAGGTTTTACCCTTAATAAATATGCTTTATATAAAGTTAGCAAAAGCCAGCCTTATTTAGTGTATGAATACTTGCTAGAGGCCTCAATTTCCCTACTTGAATCCCTATTCTAATGCTTTATGGTTCACTCATGTTTTCATATGTCTGGGATCCAGACTATCTCTTAATATTTCCAGTTACAGAATCCTAACTTGCCTGTATTGAACCATATTGCCAAAATACACTTCCTATTGTTACCAGTTTCATTTCCTGTTACCTGTCATTTAGATCCATGTCCTTCAAACACTGTCTTTATAACAATACCATGAAGGACACAGGGGAAGGCATACTGATCACCATTTGATGCTAGAAGGTTTAGAAACATCATGTTCAGTATTGTATTGAAAGGCAGAGTACATCATTTTCTCTTTGTTTTTTTAAAGTTGAGGCCATTTGCTTTCAATTCAAAGGATAAAAGAATTATGCTCTTTGTAATGTTACATGAGACCAGAGAAAGATTAACTATGAAGCTAATTTAGAACCTTAAACTTCAGGGCCCTCACTAAATCATACTAATTCCAAGGTCCTAAGAGTAGCCCCAGTAGTTTTATGTTTGTAATTTAATATTTTATTCCTTTAAAAAAGCTTCCACTTTTTTTTTTTTCTTTCTTTCTTTTTTGTGAGAAGGAGTCTTGTTCTGTCACCAGGCTGGAGTACAATGGCATGATCTCGGCTCAAGGCAACCTCTGCTGCCTCCTGAGTTCAAGTGATTCTCCTGTCTCAGCCTTCCGAGTAGCTGGGATTTACAGGCACCTGCCACCACACCTGGCAAATTTTTGTAATTTTAGTAGACAGGGTTTTACCTTGTTAGCCAGACTGGTCTCGAACTCCTGACGTGATTCGCCCCCCTCTGCCTCCCAAAGTACTGGAATTATAGGCATGTGCCACCGCGTCTGGCCGCTTTCACATTTTTATAAGCTTTAGGAAGTACAAAATCTGTATGCACCCTGCCAAAAATTCTTTTATTTGACAGATTAAAACAAACCTAGTGACACAACAGAATGTACCATTCATTAGTATTGATTGGATAAATCTACCTCACAATAAAAAGACAATTTTTTTTCATCGAGAGGGAGTATCACTCTGTCGCCCAGCCTGGAGTGCAGTGGCACGATCTCGGCTCACTGCAACCTCCACCTCCCAAGTTCAAGCGATTCTCCTGCCTCAGTCTCCTGAGTAGCTGGGATTACAGGCGCCTGACACCATGCCTGGCTAATTTTTCTAGTTTTAGTAGAGACGGGTTTTCACCATGTTGGTCAGGCTGTTCTGGAACTCCTGAGTTCATGATCCGCCCACCTCAGCCTCCCGAAGTGCTGGGACTAAAGGCATAAAAGCCACTGCACCGGGCCCAAAGACATTTTTGAAAAATATATAATCTGTGTGTTGTTGAACATGAAAAGTACTATCTTTGTAAGGGTAGCAAAAAATGAAACTTATGATCAAAATGAATATTAGTGCTGCAGGTTTATTTAAAATATTGTAAAGATTTTCAAAATTAATTCAGGTTATTGTCCAATTTAACCTATGAGCTCCCTTTGAGTAAGAAACTATGTGCCTCAGTTGTGTAGCAACTATATATAAGTTTTTATGTTTTGGTATATTAGCCTTCAGTTATAAAATCTTTGATAATAGATCTTAAGAAGAATATTTAAATTAACTTTTATGAGTTCTTAATATTACTGTTTATCTCTAAAACTTACCAAACATCTATGAAATCTATATCTTTGTCAATGTGCTTGCAAAACATAATAAGTCATTTTATAGAAAATCTTTTATTTTTGAAACAAAAAAATAAGTGAAACTCACATCTGCCTCCTCTGTCGGCAGTGACCTGTCAATCTTCCAGGTGCTCACCAATTCTCCTCTGACCATCCTGTAATTTAAAAGTGGTCACAGGGACTAAGACAGAGATTCACTAAATATTGCTCAGTTTGTTCAGGGAGGATAAACTAAAATGAGTTTTTGAAAAAGTATTTGTGGTTTCTGTGTGTATTCATTCAATCTGTTTTTTCTCCACATTTTCCCAAACTCAAAATAAACAAGTGTAATTCAGTTTTATTCTGGCTCTTCTTCCAAATATTGTCTGTCTCTGCATTTGTTTTTCTTTCTCAAGTCCACAGTTGTTATATGAAGTAGGATTGCAAGCTCAAAATGAAGAGAATCTAATTCTTGTTTTGTGTGAAGCTTTTGTCCAGATAAAACATCCCATCCTCGTAGAGAATTAAATGTCAATAAAGCTTGTGCATGATGGAGGCCCTTTCTCTTCAGTTATATTTTATTGCTTCACCTCTTGACTTGAGCATATTAATTCTCATTCATTTAATTTCTTGCACTGATGAGAGAGGCTGAAAGCACAAAATTAAAAACTGCTTGCACACATAAAGTATCAGTATGCCAGTCCCTCTTACTCTTTCCTCTCACACTCCACCATTTTTTTTAAGCCTAGGAAACTAAGAAGAGAAAGAACATGTTATTAATAGAAAACACAGCACATCCATGAGCTGTCCCTTTGTCTTTGAAGAACATGAGACAGAAGCATCAAGTTAGTTTCCTATTAGTCCCCATAGACCAAAGTGATGAAGAGACAAACATGCCCCTTGTAAAATATTACAGTTTGTGACTCTCACTTTAACCTTCTTTTTGACTATGAACAAAACTAAATATTTCTTGGTTATTATTTGATTGTGAAAATGTTGAGATTATAAATGAAAACTTTTGATCACTCATGAAATATGTTATTGACTGTTTTCATAGATAACTCTCTACTGCAAATGGCAATATCTATGAATCTCCGATTTCTCCATTCCTTTTTTTGCAATGTGTCTCCCTCTCTTCTGCTTTCAACAAAATCACTTAGAAATTTTTATTTAGAAAACTAAATTTGCTCAAAGCAGCAAAAAAGATATTGGTAGAGATGGGCTTATAAGATGTGTCATCCAAGCTATGAAATTTAATAAATAATATCAAAACTTAGTAGGGGAAAAGATTTGAGTCAGCTATCATGGCAATTTATACCAAATTACCCACAATGCTTAGTACTTAGAATAGTATTTAAGAAGTCATCATGATTACATAGGAAAGAATACAAAGAAAACCCTAACGACTATTCAATCTAAATCTCAAAATCAAATTTGTGGTAATCACCTATTAAGTTGTGCAGAGAAGTGATTTTCCATGCTGTTTATAAATAAATAAAGAAAAGAATATGAAACAAAAGTAATTTTGTCACACAATAAGGATTGCATTTTAGTGCAAAAACAGGTCTCTGCAGGGCCATCCGACAGCTTCATGGAGTGGAATAATTAAGTTTGAGATTGCTGGAGGGGACTGCAATGGTATTTTAGTTTATAGCCTCAAAGCCAAAGGGATCCATTAAAATGAAATAAGTGAAATTGTACTAGTTCCTTGTAGGCCCAGTACCTGAGTGGCGTCACCATCATCAAGGTAATGTGCTTAAATTATGCCAGCCTGCATTTAATAACAGCACAGTCTCAGACAGCCTTTCTGCCACACAGGGATCAAACAATACTCTAAGGAAAGGGATCTGACAGAAAACGAGCCAGTAAAGGAGAAACAATTAATTAACGAGTCATTTGGGAGTTGATAAACAGTCATGAGAAAGTCACTAAAATCTGACATTAAATGTGATTTAGCTGAATTAGTTTAGAAGATAATTTCACATTGTGATTTCCAGACAGGCTGTCACTAAAAGTCAGAGTTTTCTTATCTCCAATGGGAGATGGAGGACATAGCAATATGGCATGATAAGTATTGACCCCAGAGGACAAACTCTTAGTAGCATAAGCAGTACACAGATTCTTCTGAGAATCACTAAATTTCAAATGAGCCATACAATTATATAGCCTAACCAGTATGGCAAACACAAGACATATTAAGCAGGCTTGATTTAGGTTTTTTAGTAGTGGAAATGATGGAGACTAAAATGCTTCAGGTGACAACTAGGTACTGCTACAGTCCATCCATTTACTATCTATGGCACTGAAAAAAAAAAGACAGAATATTTCATTTAAAAAAAGAATTATTGCATTACTCAGGGTTCTCTAGAGGGACAGAATTAATAGAATTGATGTATTTATAAACAGGAGTTTATTAAAGACTATTAACACACACAATCACAAGGTCCCACTATAGGCCATCTCCAAGCTGAGGAGCAAGAAAGACAGACCAAGTCCCAAAGCTGAAGAACTGGGAGTCTGATATGAGGGCAGGAAGCATCCAGCACTAGAGAAAGATATATGCTGGGAAGTCAGGCCAGTTTAGTCTTTTCATGTTCTTCTGCCTGCTTTTATTGTAGATGTGCTGGAAGCTGATTAGATTGTGTGCACCCAGATTAAAGGTGGGTCTGCCTTTCCCAGTTCACTGACTCAAATGTTAATCTCTTTTGGCAACACCCTCACAGACACACCCAGGAACAATACTTTGCATCTTTCAATCCAATCAAGTTGACACTCAGCATTAACCATCACAATTATCAATCATGGTACTTGTTGCTTGGATGTGACTAAGCAGCATAACTCATATATTCATTTGGAATGAATAAAATATAGGCTAGTCTTTTCACATTCTTCTGCCTGCTTTCTATTCTGGCCATGCTGGAAGCTGATTAGATTGTGCCTACCCAGATTAAAGGTGGGTCTGCCTTCTCCAGTCCACTGACTCAAATGTTAATCTCCATTGGCAATGCCCTCACAGACACACCCAGGAACAATATTTTGCATCTTCCAATCCAATCAAGTTGACAGTCAGAGTTAACCATCACAATTATCAATCATGGTCCTTGTTGCTTGGATTTGACTAAGCAGCATAACTCATTTATTCATTTGGAATGAATAAAATATATATATTTTTTCTTTCACTTAGGCGGTGGTAGAAGAGGAAAAGTCATAGCAACCATCTTCCCATAGCCTGGGATGGAATCTCAGATAGGTCTCAAGGCTTTTTTGTTCATTCTTAGAGAATATATTACACTATAATGACTTGAATTTGCAAACACCTTTCAGTCCAGTAATTAGACTGTCCATTATAAGATAGATACTCAAAATATTCCAACCATGATGTATCTTTAAACCTCTTTTTCTCCAATTAGATGCTTGAGGAAAATGGGCTAAGATGGTAACTGGTGCTTCTGTGATCTATGCTCTACAGTTCCCTTTCTTCTTGCACTTGCAAGCTCCTGTTTGGCTTCATAACAGATTAACTTTGGGTGGCTTTGTGCTATGTAGACAGAGTAGATCAGTTAAGCTGGTATTCTTCAAAAACTTGACAGATGATTAAAACCTACTCTCTCTCTCATTCTCTCTCTCTCTCTCTCTCTCTCTCTCTCTCTCTCTCTCTCTCTCTCTCTCTCTCTCTCTCATGATTTTGATTATAGAAGCTTTGGAATAGCTCCCTGATCCTCCTCTTTCTGAAATTCTCTTGTCTTGGGCATATCAGTGTCTACAACATGTGGATTCCCGTGACCCTTCCTTAGTCCAAGGGCATCTGGCAATGCACTTCCAGCTCTTATCCCTCTTGAGAACCTAAATGGACAGGCCCAAGAAAATCCTGCACCACAGGGCCCACATCCAATTCACCAGAAACAATCACACATCCGTGTCCTAATAAGCTAGAAGAAGTGAACAATCTCAACATAGCAGCATCTCCCGGCTCTCAAGCACCAGCACTGTTAATCAGACCCTCTCTCTTCTCCCAGACCTTCTGCAGGGGAAGAACCTCAGAATGCTAACTGCTTTACCTTCCTTTATTGGGATCAGGCACTTATCCTCAAGGTTTTCTATTACAAAGATCTTCAACTGGGTGCCCACCCTCTTCTATATTGGGACTGGAAAGGAAACCCCTGCCTAATGCCTCTCCCCCAAAAGAGGATGGAACAGCCTGCATGTGAAGAGCACTCTCCAAATAAATACTTTTAATAATCCCTTTCTTAAAACCTTCTCTTGAGCCCATGATTCTTTTGTATATTCCCTAAGTACGTGAGAGTGTTCAGGAATTAAGTGTTTCAACTAGTTTCTTTTAAAATCTCCATATGTCAATTTTTCTCAGGATCTTTGGTGTCTGATAACAACAAAATGGAGTCTGAGTTGAAACTGAAGAAGGAAGAATCCCATCCAATCACACACTCTAGATTCGTAAATGCCATGTTATCTTTGTCTAGAGATAAGCTTATTAAGCTTACTAAATTAAATCATTGGAATGCACAAACGAAGTATATGGCTTTCAGGAATGTCACTTGGGTAGAGTTGAATGCCTTGGAAATGAAGTGAAACTAGTCTTTACTTGAGCAAAGCCTGTCAAAGCAAAAGTGTGCCTGGATTATAAAGACCAACATAATGTATTGTCACTATTCGTTAAAGGAGAGGATAATTCATTTATTCAGTAAAATCTTTTAAGGGAGAGGAGAAATTAGATCTTTGCTTATAGAGTTACATAAAAGCAGAAAGCTGAAATTTCAGGGCACCTTAAGGCTTGAGGGAGTCAAGGATCATTTAGAACTGGATTATACCAAACGGGCTACTTACCCCCAATAAGTCATGTGGGTGTGCACACTCATGCACAAACACACACACACAAAGAAAAATGCGTAAGTTATTGCCTACAATTTTAGAACTTCACAGATATCCTGAAGCTATGAACTCTGAAGCACCCCTCAGGGACATGACAGTCACAGGTTTCTTCAAGCCAGATTGCTACATTGAAGAGCAATTTCTGTGTTATATAATATATTATGGTCACATCCTCTGCCAGACAAACTTCATTAGTGGAGCCCCTTAGCGGAGTTCAAAATAGAAATATTTCTCACTGACAATATAAAGAAATTCCTTCTGGGTGGTGCTACTGTCTATGTACAGTATCAACCTGGGTTTTATTTCAACTTCCAAGTTTAGACATTGTATTGTACATATGCAAAACTTTAGAGAAAAAAAATAGAAATAATGAAAATACAAAACAGGGAGAAAAAAGATACATAAATGCCTACCCTAAACATTACCTTTGTTGCTCAATTCATTAAATATAATCAAATTTCAAAATGAACATTTCTAAAAGGAAAATGTAAATTAACTGTTTCTATTATTTCTAAATGATGGGAAACTGAGGATACTCCTCTGCTCCAGTTTCTATTTCTCACAACAGCCACACTATTATTTGACTATATCACCTGCTCACCATATTTGCAGATTAACCAGGGAAATTTCAGTAGAAATTACTCTCACAGTTGTTTATTTCTCAGTTGTAATTAAAGGGAATTTAAGAAACGAGCAAATAAGAAGATAGATCTATAAATAAAAGAAAGTAAATAGCTGAAAGGAGAAAGATTAGATAATTGACTTTCTTTAATTTTATGCCACCTTTTACCTTTTGTGAAATTTTTGTCAAATCTTGCATAAAAATTTTCTTCATAATTTACGCACATGTATATATGTACATATACACCCATATGTATGATAATATTTGATATCACTGTATTAAACACCTATGAAGGTCTCATTAATATTTTCATTTTTTAGAATATGCTAATTAGAAATTCAATTAGAAAGATAAAACATTTGAAAATTAAATGATTCATTCTCTTTATAATGATGAAAATGCTTTGCCAGTTAACACTGAGTTGATCCAATTTATTAGTTTAAATTTTAAAATCCCCTCAGTGTTATAAATATTTCAATCATGGTAAGATAATAATTTTGAATATATCTACAAATAGCCATACACAATATTTAGGGGGCTATACATTTTTCATATTAAATCTAGACTTGAAAACTGTCCCTATTCAGGAAACCTTCAAATGAATAGGTCCTCTGGCAATTGGTCTCAGGTTGAAGTTTTCACTATGCTACAAGAAAAATCAGATTACTTTAGGCCCCTGGTGACTAAGAGAATATTATAGCCTGAGAACAATAACATGTTAAAAGATATAGCCAAGGGATAGTTGAAGACTGATGTGTGTGCATGTGTTTGTACATATATATATATGCACACACATACACATTAGAATATTGATGACCTTTGAGATTTTATATACCTCTGATGGTGGATACAGAGCAGTGTTATCAAAACAATTTTCCATTTTTATAACAAAATTTTTTTAATAAATGCTTTACTACCTGAAGTGAAGATCATGGATATAAAGATCTACCTACACACAGCTTTTTGAAAAAGTCTATAAAACACCTTATCTGCAAGTTAAGTATAAATAACAAGAAAGTTCCTTAAGAAGAAATCTGAAGTTCATTATGCATATTCAGGCATGACTACATGAGAAGATTGAATGAAATAGTCAGATGCTGACCTCTATCTGTATAATCACATGAATTAAACACTACAAATGCTGCCTGACTCAAGTGTGAAGTGTTAGGGACTCAAATTCCAATAGCAACTTGCTATTGCTGAAATGATTTTCTGAAAGGGTGGCTGATACTAGATAATGATTGGTAAACCTAAACAAAATGAAGTGCAATAATTTCTCAATATAAATAGCAATTGTATTTCTGGAAAATATTCAAAAATAATCTGTCTGTCTGTCTATCAAATCTCTCTCTCTATAAAACAGAATTTGGATTATACTCAAGTAAATATGAACAGTTTCTGTGTTAATACCCTACGTATTATTTGAAAATTGTGCAAGAAAAGGGACAATTGCATGTATCGTGTTTCTGATCCCTACTTACTAAAATGGCTAGTAATGCTCACTCCCAAATATTATGACAAGGGAAAAGTGCCCTCATATGTTACCTACATGCCCATAAAGAATGGATATATGAACACTTAAACTTGGAATAGACATTAAAAACCATCTATCAAAGCTTAGAAACTAACTTCAAGAAGGCCTAATGTTAATTCGACAACTCAGGTTGGTATTACCACTCTCAAAATGGTCACAGTCCCCATTCAAAATGACTACTTCCTGAATTTACTTTCCCTTCTAAATCCTGAAATCATTTTGGTAAGCAATTCTTGATTTTAGTACAATTTTCTCACTTCACAAAAAGTAAGTTGAACAGTTGAGTTGAATGTCAAATATGTAGTGAAATCAAATCTTGCTAAGAGCTTTTTCTCTCTAAAGTTCCAAACCCACAAACTCAACAGATGCTAGTGGAGGGATTTTGTTTTAAGCATGTATAACTAGTGCTTAAGGAAGATATAATCCGGTGACCAAGAATCAGTAACCCTGGCCCAAAGTTGAGGACAATAAAGCATTAACTACCCAACATTTAAAGAAAGCTAGTTAACAGTTAAGGCAAACATTGCATTTCCCTGGCACCTACTCCTGAATTTATGGGATGGGAGAACCAGTATAAACTCTACCACCAGCTACAATTTTACTTTCTTTCCCAATCCAGGAAAGAAGGTAAGTCAATATGGAATTAAGGAGATAAACATATCAGGTTGTTTTTCTTGAAGAAACTGTAAGCTTTTGGAGAAAAATTATTAACTCCCCTCCCCAAAGAGACAAGAGAGCTCCTTCTCAAAAAATCAGAAACCATATAACATTTTTAGAAATGGATTTCCAACAAGAAGAAAGGCTGGCATATCACCCTCCTAGTTAGTTGTCTGTTACACAGTAAATCACCTAGTGCAGAGCAAGAAAACTGGAGACAGCTACAGAAGTGAAAGGAATACAGCAGCTAGTCTTTCATATCTGGCATGTTAGAAATTTCTGAGTTTCTCAAAGATCAGTGGGATGCCATCAAAGGACTAAACTACCTTACCAGAACTACACACTATATATAAGAACTTAACTCAAGACAAGAGGATGATATCTACATGAGCTTTGGATATACTGCAAGTTACAGGAATGAAGAGGAAGGGAATGTTAAGTTTAAGGCTGACTTTCCAGACCAAAGAAATGCAGTGGAGAGACTCCCTAGGATTCTCTTGAGAACCCTCACTTGAAAAACAACAGAGCAAACATTTGGATGGCTGGCACGGAGGCATCATGAGTCTGTGTTAGTTTCCCAAAGCTGCCATAATAAATTAGCACAAATTAAGTGATGTAAACTAACAGATGTGTATTATTTCACATTTCTGGAGTCCAGAAGTCCAAAATCAAGGTGTTAGAAGTGTTGCTTCCTTGGGGAGGCTCCGAGGAAGAACTTATTCTCTATCTCTTATGTACTTTTGGTGTCTGCCAGTAATTTTAATGTTTCTTTGCTCATAGATGCAGGATTTCAATCTTTATCTTTGAAATTCTTTTTGATGGTTTGTTTTTTTCTTGTTGATTTGTTTGAGTTCATTGCTGATTCTGGATATTATTCCTTTGTCAGATGTATAGATTATGAAAATTTTTTCCCACTCTGTGGGTTGTCTGTTTACACTGCTGACCGTTTCTTTTACTGTGCAAAATATTTTTAGTTTAATTAAGTCTCAGTAATTTATCTTTGTTTTTACTGCATTTGTTTTTGGGTTCCAGGTCATGGAATCCTTGCCAAGCCAATGTCTAGAAGGATTTTTCTAATGTTATCATCTAGAATTTTATAGTTTAAGGTCTTAGATTTAAAACCTTAATCCATCTTGAGTTGATAGTTGTATAAGATGAGAGATGTGGATCCAGTTTCATTCTCCTACATGTGGCTAGTCAATTATCCCAGCGCCATTTGTTGAAAAGGGTGTCCTTTTTCCACTTTATGTTTTTGTTTGCTGTCAAAGATCAGAGCTGTAAATATTTGGCTTTATTTCTGGGTTCTTCATTCTGTTCCATTGGTCTATGTGCCTATTTTTATACCAGTACCATGCTGTTTTGGTGATCATGGCCTTACAGTATAGTTTGAAATAAGGTAATGTGATGCCTCCAGATTTTCTCTTTTTGCTTAGCCATGCTTTGGTTAGGAGGGCTCTTTTTTGGTTCCTTGTGAATTTTAGAATCTTTTCTAATTCTGTGAAAAATGATGGTGGTATTCGGATGGGAATTGTGTTGAATTTATAGGTAGCTTTTGGCATTAGGGTTATTTTCACAATATTGATTCTACCCATCCACAAGCACGAATGTGTTTCCATTTGTTTGTATCATCTTTAATTTATTTCAGCAGTGTTTTGTAGTGTTCCTTGTAGAGGCCTTTTGCTTCCTTTGTTAGGTATATTTTAATTTTGTTTTGTTTTGTTTTGTTTTGTTTGTTCTGCAGCTATTATAAAAGGGGCTGATTTCTTGATTTGATTCTCAGCTTGGTCACTGTTGGTGTATAGAAGAGCTACTGATTTGTTTACATTAATCTTGTATCTGGAAACTTTGCTGAATTTTTTTTATCAGTTCTGGGGCTTTCTGGAGGAGTCTTTAGGGTTTTCTAGGTAAACTCTATCTATCTATCATCTATCTGTCTATCTATCTATCTATCTATCTATCTATCTATCTATCTATGCAAATAGTGACAATTTGACTTCCTCTGCCAATTTGGATGCCTTTACTTCTTTCTCTTGTCTGATTAGTCTGGCTAGGTCTTCTAATACTATGTTGAAGAGGAGTGGTGAGAGTGGACATCTTTGTCTTGTTCCAGGTCTCAGAGGGAATGCTTCAAACTTTTCTCCATTCAGTATTATGTTGGCTGTGGGTTTGTCATAGGTGGCTTTTATTATTTTGAGGTATGCCTCTTGTATGCAAATTTTGCTGAGAATTTTAATCATAAAGAGATACTGGACTTTGTAAAATGCTTTCTCTGCATCTCTTGAGATAATCATGTGATTTTTGTTTTTAATTCTGTTTATGTGACATATCACATTTATTGGCTTGTTTATGTTAAACTATCCCTGCATCCCTGGATCATGGTGGATTTGATCATGGTGGTTGATAAACCACTTGATCATGGTGGATTATCTTTTTGATATGTTGTTGGATTTGATTAGCTGGTATTTTGTTTTTGATTTTAGCATCTATGTTCATCAGGGATATCAGTCTGTAGTTTTCTTTTTGGTTACGTCCTTTCCTAGTTTTGGTATTTGGGTGATACTGGCTTCATAGAATTATTTATGGAAAGCTCCCTTTTCCCTATCTTGTGGAATAGTGTCAATGGATTGGTATCAGTTCTTCTTTAAACATCTGGTAAAAATCTGCTGTGAATCAATCTGGTCCTGGAGTTTTTTGATGTTGTTGTTGGTAATTTTTCAAATTACCATTTCAATCTTGCTGCTTGATATTGGTCTGTTCAAGGTATCTAATTCTTCCTCATTTAAGCTAGGAGAGTTGTCTCTTTCCAGGATTTTTTCCATCTCTTCTAGGTTTTCTCGTTTATGCACCTAAAGATGTTCATAAGACTCTTTCCTTCATCTTAACTTTAGATAACCTGATGACAATATGCCTAGGTGATGAGCTTTTTGCAGTGAATTTCCCAGGTATTCTTTGTGCTTCTTGTGTTAGGATGTCTAGGTCTCTAGCAAGGTTGGGGAAGTTTTCCTCAATTATTTCCCCAAATATGTCTTCCAAACTTTTAGATTTATCTTTTTTCTCAGGAACACTAATTATTGTTAGGTTTGGTCATTCAACATAATTCCGGACTTCTTGGAGGCTGTTTTCATATTTTATTTTTTTTCTTTGTCTTTGTTGGATTGGGTTAATTGGAAGACCTTGCCTTTGAGCTCTGAATTTCTTTCTTCTACTTGTTCAATTCTATTGCTGAGACTTTCCAGAGTCTTTTGCATTTCTGTGTGTTCATTGTTATCTGATGTTTTGATTGCTTTTTACTCCCTTTAATTCTTGTATCATTTTTTGAATACATACACACACACTTCAGTTTGCAGTATTGGTTCACACACATTCTCCATCATCTGAGCAAACTTACATATAACACTCAATTTAGCACAGTTTCCAAGACTCTTGGCATTAACATTTCCTGTTTGTTTAGACACACATCGAGCTTTCTGACTCAAAGATAAGAAAAGAATATTTTTAAAATACCACTTAACACAAAGCTACTTGTTTTTGTGAAAGTTCTAAAAACTCTGCTTGGATTTTCCTTCCTTAAGTCATTTTTTAAAATCTTTGTTATTTTTACCTTGATCTCATTGCTTCCTTTGATGCAAAGAGAAGTCTAGTGGACTGTTTTAATCTACCTATAGTAGATCATCCAAAGAGCAACAGAAATTTTTTTTTAAATCATTTTTCTTTTTGTTTTTGAGACAGAGTCTTGCTCTGTCACCAAGGCTTATGTGCACTCGCTCGAGTTTGGCTCACTGCAACCTCCACCTCCTGAATTCAAGCAATTCTGCTGCTGCAGCCTCCCAAGTAGCTGGGACCACAGGCATGTGCCACCACATCTGGCTAATTTTTGTATTTTTAGTAGAGATAGGCTTTCACCAGATTGGCCAGGCTGGTCTCAAACACCTGACCTTGTGATCCACCAAACTTGGCCTCCCAAAGTGCTGGGATTACAGGTGTAAGCCACCTTGCCATGCCAGGAAATGTTTTAAAAGGTACTGTCACCTAGAAATACTCAAATATTTCATCTTGTTTCTGCAGGGTTATGGGTTTTTAATATTTTCCTTCTTCATCTTTTTTTACCACTATTGTTGACAGCTGCATTTTTTTCAAGGTGGCACAATTTCTTCTCATTACCTGGAACAATTTTCTTTTGTTGTTTATAATTCACACATAATAATTATACATATTACAGAGTAAAGTGTGATGTTTCAATACATGTGTATATTGTATAATGATCAAAGCATGATATTTAGCATATTCTTCACCTCGAACATTTATCATTTATTTGTGATGAGACATTAAGAATCCTCTATTGTGGTTGAAATATACACCATAACATTGCTTACTATATTCACTGTACTATACCATACAACACCAAAATGTATTCTTCCCACATAACTGTAATTTAGTACTCATTGATCAATGTGTCCCTATTCTCTCTTCCCTAATCCTCCCCAACCTCTGGAAATCACTATTTTACTCTCTACTTCTATTGAGATTTTTTTTTTTTTAATTCCACAAATGAGTGAGATTATGTGCTATTTGTCTTTCTGTGCCTGGCTTATTTCACTTAAGATGTTCTCTAGGTTTCTTCGTGTTGCTGCAAATAACAGTGCTTTCTTATTTTTTATGGCTGAATTGTACTCCATTGTCTATATATGTTTTCTTTATCCATTCATTCATTGGTGGACACTTAGGCTGATTCCATATCTCGGCTATTGTGAATGTGGCTGCAATAAACATGGGAATGCAGATATCTCTTCGAAGTACTGATTTCATTTCCTCTAGATAAATACTCAGTAGTGGAACTTCTGGATCACATGGTAGTTCTGTTTTTTTATTTTTTGAGGAAATTTTGCACTGTTTTTGTTGTTGTTGTGTATTTGTATTTTTTTGTTTTTTGTTCTGATTTTGGTTTTGGGGTTTTTTTGTTTGTTTTTTTTGTTTTTTTTGAGACAGTGTCTCACTCTGGCACCCAAGCTAGACAGCAGTGGTGTGACCACAGTTCACTGCAGCCTCTATCATCTCAGCCTCCTGAGTAGCTGGGAACCACAGGCATGTACCACCATGCCTGGTTAATTTTATTTTTTTATTTGTAGTGACCAGGTCCAGCCCCTCTGTGTTGCTCAGGCTGGTCTCAAACACCTGAGCTCAGGCGATCTGCCCACCTTGACCTCCCAAAGTGCTGAAATTACAGGTATGAGCAACAATGCGCAGCCCTTCATACTGTTTTCTATAATGGCTATATCAATTTACATTCTACATAGAACAATTCTTAAAGTTACAAACTGCATTGCTGTTATAGTAGAAAAGGCTCAGAAAAGGAGCATGAAAATAACATTTATTAGTGAATATGCTAGGTCATTTACTCAGACTATTTCACTCTCTATGTGTTATAAACTGAACGTTTGTTTTCCCGCAAAATGCATATGTTAAAATCGATTCCCCGGGATGCTGGCATTTGGAGATAGGCCTTTTGGGAGGTAATTATGCTATGAGGGTGGAACCCTCATGAATGAGATTGGAGCCCTTATAAAGATAGGCCAAAGAATTAGCTCACACTCTTTTTCACCCTGTCAAGATACAATAAAATGGCAGCAATCTACTCAAGAGAGGACCCTCACTGGAACCTAACCATGCTGGCACCCTGTTGTCAGACTTGTAGTGTCTAGAACTTTACAAAATAAATCTCTGTTGTTTATAAAGTACCCAGTTTGTGGTACTTCGTAATAACAACCCAAACTGACTAAGACCCCATGCAACATTCTAGGGAAGCTGATATTATTTCTAAGTTATTTGTCCAAAGTCACATGATTAGGAGTTAAAACCCTGGCATCCTAATCCTACATATGTCAATTATTAATAATTATTAGCTATAAGACATTTTCCTTTGAAATTTAATTTCTAATCAGTAACATGGAAATAATCATATATGTCCTGCTAAGTAACAGATATGTTTTCTGAGAGGCAGAGACTATAAGACAGAACAGGAAGAAAAAGAGAGAAAGAGAAAGAGAGAAAATGAGGTGGAAATGAAAAGTGCTTTGATAATTGCAAAGTAAAATATAGGTGTGATTTATTATTATTAATTAGAAAATTCTAATTATAAATGTAGTACTTGCATATGGTATATAATGAAAAACTAATATCAATTGATAAAAACAACTTTGTGCTTAGATAAGCATATTGTGTCTCCTAACTGAAATCTGTCCTGATACATTACCATCTCTTTCTGAAATTACATACTTAAAAATGTATTAATGTATTCTTTCTGTTGACATTTTTATGAATATATGAATACATGGTATTTTGTAGAACAAGGATATGTGGTAACTGAACTAAGACAATTGCATGTCATATCTTATAGCTGGAATTTGAAGATGAATAGAAAAGTGATTCAATGAAGAGCATATGTAATGTATCTCAAAATCGCAAAATAAAACTTAAATCTTAGCTAATTCTTTGGACAAGTAAAAAGGGATAATAGTATAATTGCATACTTTAATGAATACAAATCTCATACATCTAATTGGAAAAATCAATTGGAATCTACATGAAATTAAATTAAATCCAATTATATTAAATCTGAATTACTTACATATTACCATGAGCAGTTTCAAGAAGTCAAAAGACATGCATCTTGTCCTGATGGAAATTAAAAACCAATTGGGAAGATAAGACGTGAAAAAAAAATAAAGAATTTAGATAACAGTGTGGAATAATTTTTAAAGAGTATTTGTAAAGCAACAAGGAATACAAGATTTCAGAAGAGAGAGTATTACAGAGGGTCAATAAGAAAATTTTATTTGAAGAATTAAAATTTGAAGAATAAAAGAACTATCAGAAGAAGGCATTGCCAGGTGAAGGAACCACATTTGTAGATGTATCTTTATTATTCAAAATATCACTATTGTGGTTTAAATGTGTCCCCCAAGATCCATGTGTTTGAAACATAATTCCTAATGCAACAGTGCTGACAGCTGAGATCTTTCTAAGATAATTAGTGCTGTTATCTGGGGAGTGGGCTAGTTATTGTGGAAGTGGGTTCCTGGTAAGGGGATGAGTTCATCTCTCTTCCTCTTCTACACATGCTCTCACCATGTGATGATTTCTACCATGTTATGTTATGACATAGCAACAAGACCTTCACTAGATGAGGCCCCTCAATCTTAGGCTTCCCAATCTCCAGAGTCATGAGCCAAATAAACTTCCTTTGTTTATCCAGTCCAGTATTCTGTTATAGCAGCAGCACAAAATGAACTAAGACAATAATGTAAATCAAGAATTTCAGTATTTGTAAATGTAAATGGTTAAGACAAATATCTTTACATTATAGTAGCCTCATTGTAGAATCTGACACATTTTCTGATTGTATTACGCTGTTCTTGCATTGCTATCATACCTGAGACTTGGTAATGTATAAAAAAGGAAATTTAACTGGCTCACAGTTTTGTAGGCTGTACAGGAAGCAAGGACTGGCATCTGCTTTTAGGGAGGCCTCAGGAACTTCACAATCATGGCAGAAGGCAAAGTGGGAGCAGGCACTTGACATGGTAAATGTAGGAGTAAGAGAAAGAGTTGTGGGTGGAGGTACCACACTTTACAACAAGCAAATCTTGAGGCAGCACTAAGACATGAGGGATCAATTCCTATGACCTAAACACCTCCCACCAGGCCACACCTCCAACATCGGGGATTATAATTCAACATGATATTTGAATGTGGACAAATATCTGAACTATATTATTTCAACCCTGGCTTCCCCCACATTACCTATTCTTTCCACATGGCAAAATACAATCATGCCTTCTCAGCAGTTCTCCAAAATCTTAACTTATTTCTGCATCAACTCAATTAAAAGTCTTAAGTTCAAAGTCTTAGCTGAAAATGAGTTCCTTTCACTTGTGAGCCTGTAAAATCAAAACAAGTCATTTACTTCCAAGATACAATGAGGGTGTCAGCATCAGGTAAACATTCCCATTCCAAAAGAAAGAAATCAGCCAAAGAAAGGGACTAGAGACCTCACACAAGTCTGAAAACTAGCAGGACAGTCATTAAATCTTAAAGCTCCAAAATAATGTCTTTTGATTCCATGTCTCACATAATGTCATGTTAATGCAAGGGGTGGGCTCTCAAGGCTTTAAGGAGCCCCAACCATATGGGTTTGCAGGATGCAGCCCCATGCCTCCTATGAAGTTCTGGAGCTGAGTGCCGGCAGCTTTTCCAGGCGCAGAGTGCAAGCTGCCAATGGATCTACCACTCTCGGTTCTGAATGATGATGGTCCCCTTCTCACAGCTTCACTAGGCAATACCCCAATAGAGACTCTATGGGCTTCCAAACCCACATTTCTCCTCCATATTGCCCTAGTAGAAGTTTTCTGTGAGGGCTCTGGCCCTGCAGCAGGCTTCTACCTAGACACCAGACTTTTCCATACATCCTCTGAAGTCTAGGCAGGGGCTGCCCTGCCTATTTAACTCTTGCACTCTGTGTACCCATAGGCTTAACATCATGTGGAATCTGCCAAGGATTATAGCTCGTGTCCTCTGAAGTGGTGGCCCGAGCTTTACCTGGGCCCTTTTAGCTCAGTCTGAAGCCAGAGAGACCAGAATTTGGGGAGAAGTGTCTGAAGGCTGTGCAGGGCAACAAGGCATTGAGCCTGGCCTACAAAATTATTCAGTCCTCCTAGGCTTCATGGCTTATGGTAGGAAGGACTGCCAGGAAGTTATCTGAAATCCCACTGAAACCTCTTTCCCATTGTCTTGGTTATAAGCACTTGGCTCCTTTTGAGTTACACAAACATCTCTAGCAAATGGTTGCTCAACAGCCTGCTTGAGTTCCTCTCCTATAAAAGGCTTTTATTTTTCTGCTACATGACGAGGCTGCAAATGTTCTGAACTTTTACGCTCTGCTTCCTGTTTAAATGTAAGTTTCCAATGTAAGTCATCTGTTTGTGCCCACATCTGAGAATAGGTTGTTAGAAGCATCCAGGCCACATCTTAAACACTTTGCTGCTTAGAAATTTCTTCCACCAGGGGGAGGACTCAAGACGGTGCTGTGAGAACATCCCAGGATTGAAGCTCTCGTTGAATCTGTGGAGAGGAGAGTCTGAGCTGCATTTCCAGACTGATTTTTGTTGCCCACAGAACGGGGAAATTCCCAAGTATAAAAGAGACGCAGGATGCCAGGCAGAGTTACCGCCTGGCGAGGCTGGAAGCCGGGGTGGTGGTGGCCAGCCCTTCCCAGCGTTCCCCACAGGGTGCGCTTGTCCGGGTGCCCTGTTGAACTGGCAACCTGAGACTTGAGAGGGCTGGACTTGAGACTGAATGGGACTCGGAAAGTGGGCCAGCCCAGGGGATTGCAGGGACAGAGCGTTTGGGGTAGCCCAGTGGGACGGACAAAACCGTGATTCCAAATGCTTCCCTGCAGACTGTCCCAGAGACACTCTGTGGGGGAGGGCCATCCACCATTACCGAGTCAACCCGCCTCTACTGAGATACACGCCCACTGCTGACACAGCCTACCGTTGCCGAGGCAACCTGCCCCTACTGAGATACACACCCACTGCTGACGCAGCCTGCTGTTGCCGAGGCAACCCGCTACAACAGAGGGACCCCGCCGCGGGGCGTAGCCTGGCAGAGACCACAGCAGAAGAACAGAGTCTGCAGTAACAGGGCGAACCACGCAACAGCAGGGCAGTGCATCGGCAGGCAAACATTGACTAGACTGTCTCCTAGCTGGGCAGAAAACCTCAACGGACATCCAAAAATAAAGCCCAAACCCCCCAAGACAGAGTATTTGAAAAAAAAAGGGTTTTTTTAATGAGCTCTGTTGCAGCAGAATCAAACATAGCAGCCTAACAGCCCTGAATGAACAACAGAGCTCACAGCTCAGCAATTGAGCTCCTATAAAGTACAGACTGTCTCCTCAAGCAGCTCCCTGACCCCTCTATATCCAAAAGACTGACATTTGGCAGGCATCATCCTGGGACAAAGATAGCAGAAAAAGAAACTGGTAGCATCCCTCACTGTTCCCCAGACAAGCAGGGCCTGGAGTGGACCTCAGCAGTCGTACAGTGAAGGGGCTAGACGGGTAGAAGGAAAACCAAGTAACAGAAATACTTCATCATCAACAATCTGGGTGTCCACTCAGAGACCCAATCAAAAAGTCAGCAAATACGCAGATGACAAGCGGATAAATCCACAAAGATGGGAAGAAACCAGCACAAAAAGGAGGAAAACACCAAAAACAGAAACCCTCACCTCCTAGAAAGGACCAAAACTCCTCACCAGCAAGGAAACAAAGCTGGACGGAGAACGACTGTAACGAAATGACGGAATTAGACTTCAGAAGGTGGATAATGAGAAACTTTTGTGAGCTAAAAGAACATGTATTAAATCAATGCAAAGAAACTAAGGAACTTGAAAAAAGATACGAAAAAAGATTTGAGGAAATGATAACAAGAATGGATAACTTAGAGAGGAATATGAATGAATTAAAGGAGCTGAAAAACACAATACGAGAACTTCGTGAAGCATGCACAAGTTTCAATAGCCGAATTGACCAAGCAGAAGAAAGAATATCTGAAGTTGAAGACCAACTCAATGAAATAAAACGAGAAACCAAGATCAGAGAAAAAAAGCGTAAAAAGGAATAAACAAAGTCTCCAAGAAATGTGGGACTATGTGAAAAGACCTAACCTACGTTTGATAGGTGTACCAGAAGGGGACGAAGAGAATGAATCCAAGCTGGAAAATACTCTTCAGGACATCATCCACGAAAATTTCCCCCACCTAGCAAGACAGGCCAACACTCAATTGCAGGAAATACAGAGAACACCACAAAGATATTCCGCAAGAAGAGCAACCCCAAGGCACATAATCGTTAGATTCAACAAGGTTGAAATGAAGGAGAAAATACTAAGGGCAGCCAGAGAGAAAGGTCAGGTCACCCACAAAGGGAAGCCCATCAGACTCACAGCAGATCTCTCGGCAGAAACACTACAAGCCGGAAGAGTGGGGGCCAATATTCAACATTCTTAAAGAAAAGAACTTTTAACCCAGAATTTCATATCCAGCCAAACTGAGCTTCAGAAGTGAAGGAAAAATAAAATCCTTTGCGAACAAGCAAGTACTCAGAGATTTTGTCACCACCAGGCCTGCTTTACAAGAGCTCCTAAAAGAGGCACTACACATAGAAAGGAACAACCAGTACCAGCCATTCCAAAATCACACTAAAAGCTAAAGAGCATCAACATAATGAAGAATCTACAACAACTAACGGGCAAAACTGCCACTTAGCATCAAAATGGCGGTATCAAATTCACACATAACAATATTAACCCTAAATGTAAACGGACTAAATGCACCAATCAAAAGACACAGACTGGCAAATTGGATAAAAATCCAAAACCCATCAGTGTGCTGTATCCAGGAAACCCATCTCACATACAAGGATACAAAAAGGCTCAAAATAAAGGGATGGAGGAAGATTTACCAAGCAAATGGAGAGCAAAAAAAAAGCAGGAGTTGCAATTCTCATCTCTGATAAAATTGACTTTAAAGCAACAAAGATCAAAAGAGACAAAGAAGGCCATTACATAATGGTCAAAGGATCGATACAACAAGAAGAGCTAACAATCCTAAACATATATGGACCCAATACAGGAGCACCCAGATACATAAGGCAAGTTCTTAATGACTTGCAAAGAGACTTAGACGCCCACACAATAATAGTGGGAGACTTTAACACTCCACTGTCAATATTAGACAGATCAACCAGACAGAAAATCAACAAGGATATCCAGGGCTTGAACTCAGACCTGGAGCAAGCAAACCTGATAGACATTTACAGAACTCTCCACCCCAAATCCACAGACTATACATTATTCTCAGCACCACATCACACCTACTCTAAAACTGACCACATAATTGGAAGTAAAGCACTGCTCAGCAAATGCAAAACAACTGAAATCATAACAAACAGCCTCTCTGACCATAGTGCAATCAAGATAGAACTCAGAATTCAGAAACCAACCCAGAACCGTACAGCTTCATGGAAACTGAACAACTGGCTCTTGAATGTTGACTGGGTAAACAATGAAATGAAGACAGAAATAAAGAAGTTCTTCGAAACCAATGAGAATGAAGACACAACATGCCAGAACCTCTGGGACACATTTAAAGCAGTCTCTAGAGGAAAGTATATAGCAATAAGTGCCCATATGAGGAGAATGGAGAGATCCAAAATTGACACCCTATCATCAAAATTGAAAGAGCTAGAGGAGCAAGATCAAAAAAACTCAAAACCCAACAGAAGACAAGAAATAACTAAGATCAGAGCTGAACTGAAGGAGATTGAGACACAAAAAACCCTTCAAAAAATCAATAAATTCAAAAGCTGGCTTTTTGAAAAGATCAACAAAATAGACCACTAGCCAGATTGATTAAAAAGAAAAGAGACAACAACCAAATAGATGCAATAAAAAATGATAAAGGGGAAATCAACACAGATTCCACAGAAATTCAAACCATCATCAGAGAATATTACAAACAACTCTATGCACATAAACTAGTAAACCTGGAAGAAATGGATAAATTCCTGGACTCCTGTGTCCTCCCAAGCCTAAACCAGGAGGAAGCTGAAACTATGAATAGACTAATAAGAAGGTCAGAAGTCGAGGCAGAAATTAAGAGCCTACCACACAAAAAAAGCCCAGGTCCAGACGGGTTCACAGCCGAATTCTACCAGACGCACAAAGAGGAGCTGTTACCATTCCTTCTAAAACTATTCCAAATAATCCAAAAAGAGGGAATCCTTCCCAAATTATTTTACGAGACCAACATCATCCTGATACCAAAACCCGGCAGAGACCCAACAAGAAAAGAGAACTGCAGGCCAATATCCATGATGAACATAGATGCAAAAATCTTCAATAAAATATTGGCAAGCCGATTGCAACAGCAAATCAAAAAACTTATTCATCATGATCAAGTAGGATTCATCCCGGGGATGCAAGGCTGGTTCAACATACGCAAGTCTATCAATATAATTCACCACATAAACAGAACCAAAAACAAAAACCACATGATTATCCCAATTGATGCAGAGAAGGCATTTGACAGAATTCAACAGCCCTTTATGCTAAAAACCCTCAATAAACTCGGTATTGATGAAACGTATCTCAAAGTAACAAAAGCTATTTATGACAAACCAACAGCCAATATCATACTGAATGGGCAAAAACTGGAAGCATGCCCTTTGAAATCTGGCACTAGACAAGGATGCCCTCTCTCACCACTCCTATTCAATATAGTACTGGAAGTTCTAGCCAGAGCAATCAGGCAAGAAAAAGAAATAAAGGGTATTCAAATAGGAAAGGTGGAAGCCAAATTGTCTCTATTTGCAGACAACATGATAGTATACCTAGAAGACCCCATCGCCTCAGCCCAAAAACTCCTGAAACTGATAAGCAACTTCAGGATATAAAATCAATGTGCAAAAATCACAAGCCTTCCTCTACACCAATATCAGACTTAAAGAGAGCCAAATCAAGATGAACTGCCATTCACAATTGCTACAAAAAGAATAAAATACCTTGGAATACAACTCACAAGGAACGTAAGGGACCTCTTCAAGGAGAACTACAAACCACTGCTCAATGAAATCAGAGGGGACACAAACAGATGGAGAAACATTCCATGTTCATGGTTAGGAAGAATTAATATCGTGAAAATGGCTATACTGCCCAAAGTAATTTACAGAATCAACGCTATCCCCATCAAGCTACCATTGACTTTCTTCACAGAACTGGAAAAAACCACCATGAACTTCATATGGAACCAAAAGAGAGCCCGCATAGCCAAGTCAATTCTAAGCAAAAAGAACACAGCGGGGGGCATCACACTACCGTACTTCAAACTATACTACAAGGCTACAGTAATCAAAACAGCATGGTACTGGTACCAAAACGGAGATATAGACCAATGGAACAAAACAGAGGCACCAGAGGCAACACAACATATCTACAACTATACAATCTTTGATAAACCTGACAAAAACAAGCAATGGGGAAAGGATTCCCTGTTTAACAAATGGTGTTGGGAAAACTGGCTAGCCATGTGCAGAAAGCAGAAACTGGACCCCTTCCTGACACCTTACACAAAAATTAACTCCAGATAGATTAAAGACTTAAACATAAGACCTGGCACCATAAAAACCCTAGAAGGAAATCTAGGCAAAACTATCCAGGACATAGGAGTAGGCAAGGACTTCATGAACAAAACACCAAAAGCATTGGCAACAAAAGCCAAAATAGACAAATGGGACCTAATGAAACTCCACAGCTTCTGCAAGGCAAAAGAAACGGTCACTAGAGTGAATCGGCAACCAACAGAATGGGAAAAAATTTTCGCAATTTACCCATCTGACAAAGGGCTGATATCCAGAATTTACAAAGAACTCAAACAGATTTACAAGAAAAAAACAAGCCTATTCAAAAGTGGGCAAAGGATATGAACAGACACTTTACGAAAGAAGACATATATGAGGCCAACAGTCATATGAAAAAATGCTCATCATCACTGGTCATCAGAGAGATGCAAATCAAAACCACATTGAGATACCATCTCACGCCAGTTAGAATGGCTATCATTAAAAAATCTGGAGACAACAGATGCTGGAGAGGATGTGGAGAAAAAGGAACACTTTTACACTGTTGGTGGGCGTGTAAATTAGTTCAACCACTGTGGAAGACAGTGTGGCGATTCCTCAAGGCCTTAGAAATAGAAATTCCATTTGACCCAGCAATCCCATTACTGGGTATATATCCAAAAGACTATAAATCTGTCTACTATAAGGACACATGTACACGAATGTTCATTGCAGCACTGTTTACAATAGCAAAGACCTGGAATCAACCCAAATGCCCATTGATGATAGACTGGATTGGAAAAATGTGGCACATATACACCATGGAATATTATGCAGCAATCAGAAATGATGAGTTTGTGTCGTTTGTAGGGACATGGATGAATCTGGAGAACATCATTCTCAGCAAACTGACACAAGAACAGAAAATGAAACACCGCATATTCTCACTCATAGGCGGGTGATGAAAAATGAGAACACATGGACACAGGGAGGAGAGTACTAAACACTGGGGTCTATTGGGGGGAAAAGGGAAGGGCCAGTGGGAGAGGGAGGAGGGGAGGGATAACCTGGGGAGAAATGCCAAATGTGGGTGAAGGGGAGAAAGGAAGCAAAACACACTGCTTTGTGTGTACCTACACAACTGTCTTGCATGCTCTGCTCATGGACCCCAAAACCTAAAATGCAATAAAATATATATATATATATACATATATATATTAAAAAAAAGAGGAAATTTCTTCCACCAGATACTCTAGGTCATCATTCACATCTACAAACTTCTACAGATCTCTAGGGCATAAACACAATGCAGCCAAACTGTTTACTAAAAAATAATACACATAATCTTTGATCCCAAAACATTTCTGATTTCCTTCTGAGACCTCATCAGCCTGGATTTCACAGTTCATATCACAATCAGCATTATCGTCACAACCATTTAACCAGTCTATAAGAGGTTCCAAACTTTCCTTCATTTCCCTGTCATTTTCTGAGCTATTCAAACTCTTCTGACCTCTGCTTATTACCCAGTTCCAATTTTACTTTCACATTTTCAGATATCTTTATAGTCATGCCTTACTTCTAGTTCCAATATTCTGTATTAGGCCTTTCTTGCATTGCTGTGAAGAAATACGCAAGACTGGGTAATTTATAAGGAAAGGAGTTCAATTAGCTTACAGTTCTGCAGGCTGTACAGGAAACATGGCACTGGCATTTGCTTCTGGGGGGGCCTCAGGAAACTTACCATCATGGCAGATGGTGGAGCAGGAGTGGGCACTTGATATGACAAAAGCAGGAGCAATAGAGAGAGTTGGGGGTTAAGTTACCACACTTTGCAACAACTAGACCTCAAGAGAACTAACTTGTTATCTAAAGGATAGCACCAAGACATAAGGGATCTGCCCCTGTAACCTAAACACCTCCCACAAGGCTCCACATCCAACACTGGGGATTATAATTCAACATGAGATATGGGTGGGAACTAATATCCAAACTATATCGCTGATATATTTAAAAAAAAAAAAAAAAAATATATATATATATATATATATATATATATATATATATATACCAAAATATATGCCAAACTATCATGCTCTATCTAGAGGAAAGTAATAGTTGACCAATTCTTTCAAAGTTTTTTATTTCTGAAATATTTTATTGGAAAACTGTTATGAATTTGGGAGAGATTTTTGCTAACAAATCTCCTTAGCTATGTCAAAGAAAATGAACTTTGAATATTAATGAACCCTTACAAAGAAAAACATGAAAGTCAATTTTATCAAATAGTATGTAAAAGAGTTAAAATAACTATAACTTTATAGATATCAATATATTTTTCCTATACTAAAGAATTATATTTCACACAATATGTGGCAAGTTTTATAGATGTTATTATGCATATGGTACTAATAATACTGCCATTTTTTAATGGATTTTTTTCTTATCCAAGTGATGATCCAGGCAACTAGCTTTCCTGGAAAAGAAAGTTCTGTTAAGCAAAGTTTCCTTTCCTTCAAGTAGCCTCTTTTGTCATTTGGAAGGCCGTTAATACTTATAGGTTCATTATGAAGAGCTTAAGAGAAAACTATCCCGAAATTACAATTTTTTGTTGTTGTTGTTGTTGCCATTACTTTAAATGGCAAAAACATGCAATTACTTTTGTATCAACCTAATAGCTTATTTCCGATTAAAAGAATAAGAGTTCATGTTCATTTAACCAAATGGATTTTTTGAATTACTATTGAGGAGTATTTATCAGGGATAGGTAAATAGTTTTTAAGGAGCTCAAAACTTATAATTTGGAGGACTCTAAGAAAAAAAGTAAAGTTACATATTTTTAAAAAACTGATGGTACCATAAACATTATAAAATTGAGCAAAATGTATTGTATTAACGGCCTGATGCATTTGTATATCTTTCCTATATGTACTGCAATAATGCAGAATTAATAAAATTATGACTTACAATTTAGGTTAAATTTTACGTTTTCTTTTAGGTTATATTGTCCCATAAAAAGGTGTAGTCAAATTATTCCTGTATACACATGTAGGCAAAGATGAGTAAGTTTTCTCACAAGATCATTTGCTTCTTCTGGGTGTTTTGCAACATCAGTGACAATTTTCAAGATGTTTCATAGCACCTGCCATATTTCCTGAAGACAAGATATACCAGTTAACACTACAACATAATATTTTCGTAACTGAATAATTCTAATATATTGAGGGGCACAGGTACAAGTTTCCTACATGCATATATTGTGTAGAAGACAAGTCTAGGCTTTTATTGTGTCCATCATCTGAATAGCGAACATTGTAACCAATGAGTAGTTTTCAACACTCTTAGCGCTTTGAGCCTCCCACCTTTTATAGTCTCCAGGCTCTATTATGCCATGCTGTATGTCCACATGTATCCATCACTTAGCTCCCATCAATAAGTGAGATCTTGTTGTGTTTGACTTTCTGAGTTATTTCACTGACAATAATGGCTTCGCTCACATCCATCTTGCTACAAAAGCATTATTTCATCACTTTATATGGCTGAGTAATATTCCATGGTATATATACATTTCTCTTCCTTTGGGTATATACCCAATGATGGAATTGCTCAATCTAATGGTAGTTCTATTTTTAGTTCTTTGAGAAGGCTTCATACTGTTTTCCAAAAAGGTTGTAAAAATGTACATTCTCTCCAACAGTGTATAAGCTTTCCCTTTTCTTTGGATCCTGGTTAACATGTTATGCTTTGTCTTTTTTATGGTTGCCATTCTGACTGGTGTGAGACAGCATCCCATTGTGATTTTAATTTGAATTTCTCTGATGATTAATTATGTTTAGCATTTTTTTTCGTGTATTTTGGCCACCTGTATGTCTTGTTTTGAGAAGTATCTGTTCCAGCTAGTCATGGTGGTTCAAGCCTAATCCCAGCACTTTGAGAGTCTGAGGTGGACAGATCACCTGGGCCTAGGAGTCCTAAAGCAGGTTGGCCAACATGGTGAAACCTGTCTTTACTAAAAATTCAAAAATTAGCTTGGTGCCGTGGCACCTGCTGGTACTGCCAGCTACTCGGAAGGCTGAAGCTGCAGATTCACTTGAACCCAGGAAGTGGAGGTTGAAGTGGGCTGAGATTGTGCCACTCCACTCCAATCTGAGTAACAGAGTGAGACTCCAAGAAAGGAAGAAGGGGAGGGGAGGGAAAGGAAGGGAGGGGAGAAAGGGAGGGAGAGAGCAAAGAAGAAAAAGAAAGAGAGAGAGAGAGAGAGAGAGAGAGAGAGAGAGAGAGAGAGAGAGAGAGAGAAAGGAAGGAAAGAAAGAAAGAAAGAAAGAAAGAAAGAAAGAAAGAAAGAAAGAAAGAAAGAAAGAAAGAAAGAAAGAAAGAAAAGAAAGAAAGAAAGAAAGAGGAGGGAGGGAAGGAAGGAAGAAAGAAAAAGGAGAAAATTTATTCATGTCCTTTGTTTACTTCTTAATGAGGTTATTTGTTTTTTCTTGAGTTGCTTAAGTTCCTTGTAGATTCTGAGTATTATTCCTTTGTTAGATGCATAGTTTGCAAATATTTTTTCTCATTCCGTAGATTGTTTATTCTCTTGTTTCTTTTGCTAAGCAGAAGCTTTTTAGTTAATTATGTCCTATTTGTTTATTGTTGTTGTTGCATTAGCTTTTAAGGATTTTGTCATAAATTATTTACCTATGCCAATGTCTAAAGTAGTTTTTCTTATGCTTTTTTCTATAATTTGTATAACTTTAGGTCTTATATTTGGATCTTTAATCCGTCTTGAGTTGATTTTTATACATGGTGTCTTAGTCCGTTTTCAAGCTGCTGATAAAAACACACCTGAGACTAGGAAGTAAAATATATTTAACTGGATTTACAGTCCCACATGGCTGGGAGGCCTCAGAATTACGGCGGGAGGCAAAAGTCATTCTTACATAGTAGTGGCAAGAGAAAAAAATGAGGAAGATTCAAAAGTGGAAACTCCTGATAAAACTATCAGATCTCATGAGACTTATTCTGTACTACCAGAGTAGTATGGAGGAAACCACTCCCATGATTCAAATTATCTTCTACTAGGTCCCTTCCACAACACGTAGGCATTATGGGAGCACAATTCATGAGATTTGGGTGGAGACACTGAGCCAAACCATATGATATGGTGAGAGGAGTGGGGTCAGTTTCATTCTTCTGCATATGGCTATCCAATTTTCCCAGTGCCATTTACTGAATTGACTTCCTCTTTTCTAACTTGAATGCCTTTTATTTTTTTCTCTCTTCTGATTGTTCTGGTGAGGATTGTGAATCTTCACTATGGTACTACGATGAATAAGAGCAGTGAAAGTGAGCATCCTTGCCTTACAATTTTAGATGCTGATATGCATAGGACATATAAGTTTATACACAGATATACCACATTTTAGTACTAATAAAAGTAACTATAAGCACAATTCTCATCACCAAACAAAAACAACAGGGGTTTATACATTTGTGCAAGTAAATATGTATTGTTTAGAAGATTCGAGACAGGAAGCAAGTTCCATTTTGACCAGTGTTTACAATACTAAAACTTCAGATTACATGTCTCAGGAAAATATTTCTACAGACTAGCTTCTGGCTGTGTACTTTGCAAACTTTGCTACCTGTCTAAAATTTACATAATTCTGGTGTAGAATGTCACGGGATATAATACATGTTCATATAAGATTCAAACTCTGCCTATGCACCAAAGTATACCAATGACAGATAAGTCAACAGAATGGCTAGTAAGAGTATTCCTAGAAGTCATTTTTATAATTGAATAACAAGCAGTAGCCAAACTGTACCTAGAGGAAATGTTAGCCATATAAATATACCCCACTGGAGTAAAAACCAAATATACCCCTAACTCCACTTTACTTGGATCCCCCAAATTCCCTAAACACTCCAGTGCCACTCAAAATCTGGGGAAGTGTGATAGAGGGGACATTAGGGAAGAGAGATACAGATAACTTAATCAAACATGGTTAAAATATGTCTTAGTTTACAAATTTTACAAACACATGACCTTGTGAACATTTTGTTAGTGTCTCTTTGAAAGCCTTAGAAGGTTCCTGTGCAAGGAAGAGACTAGAAGTTATCTTTTATCCATTTCATGATAAATCTGATACCACAGGGTGTGGAAGCTCTATTGATGCACTTCTACCCAGACTAAATGGAAATGAGAACGGTTGATTTCTCTCAGTTCACGCAGAAAATACAAGAGAAAACAGGCAACCATCTGAGGAGATGTGCTCAGCCAGGACATGCATGAGCTACTTTTTTAGCCAAGGTACTATATTTTATTCCACATTCTCACACCAGATTTCTTACCAGTCATGTTTTCCTAATATTTTAGGCCTCTGTTTCCTTCATGATCCTAAAACAATAGTGATGTTGTTTGGCTCCATGAACCCATCTAAATCTTATCTCAAATTTTAATCTCCATATGTCAAGGCAGGGAAGTTATTGGATTATAGGGGTGGTTTCCCCCTTGCTGTTCTTGTGATAGTGACAGCAGCAAATCCTAGGCAGATAGGGTTGGGTCCCTGGCGAAACCTGACTTTCAAGCCAAGGACAGTTTAAACTCTAACTACAAGTCCCAGGTAAATCCTCAGACAGGATTGAGAACTTATCTTCCCATTTGGCATGTGTTTCTCTGATTGATCCCCACCCTTCACCTATTTTACATATACTTACCATTCCTCAATTGGTTTATTACAGTGTCATGCCCACTTTTGAGTGGTACGTTTGTTTTAAACTTTTTTGCATACTCACAAACCAATCAGCACACACTATTCATTCTGAGCCACTAAAAGCCTTGAACCTAGCCACACTGTGAGAAAAACCACCCAACTCCGTGTGGGGTACCATCGTCACATTCCCTCTCTGCTTAGAGCTGTTTCATTGCTCAATAAAATTATTTCCCACCCTCCTCACCCTATGATTGTCAGCATAACCTCAGTCCTCTTGGATGCAGGGCGAGAACTCAGGACTCATTGAACATGGGTACAGAGAAGTCTGTAACACTGTGGCCCTCTGCCCCACGTGATGGGAAGCAGCTCAGTCCCAGAGCCATGGGCCCAAGTGGGACACGCGGCTGATAGAGATGTGCTGCTGTCCATCAGGCTGCAGACAAAAGGACTAAAAGAGCTAATTAGCATGTTGTAACACTCAATCTGGGGCTTCAGGGTCACAGACATCCCTCCCTGGCCACCACCACATTCCCTTCATCTGGACACTGAAATCCACTGCGAAAGTCACTTGCGATTTGCCTGGTCCAGCTGCAAGCCCCACACAGAGCCCTCTCCTGAGCTAGCACTTGGAATGGCAAGCTGGAACCTGAACTTGCTCTCTCACACACCCCCACCAGCCAGGGGCTGAGTGCGCAGTTGTGGCAGCAACAGGATCCACCCATTCAACAAATGAATGAATTAAAGAATTCTATTCAACATTTAGTGATGGTCAAATGTAGTGCAGACACTGTTAGGCTGAACCTCACAGTATTAAGTTGTTCCTTTCCTTTGCTTCAGATTTTATCTCTCAAAATGTTCTTTTGCTTAAGCCTCTTACTTTTTTCTTTCTTTCTTTTTTTGAGATGGAGTCTTGCTCTGTCACCCAGGCTGGAATGCAGTGGTGGGATCTCAGCTTACTGCATCCTGTGCTTCCTGGGTTCTATCAATTCTCCTTCCTCAGCCTCCTGAGTAGCTGGGATTACAAGTGCCCATCACCACACCCAGTTAATTTTTGTATTTTTAGTAGAGATGGAGTTTCACCATTTCTGCCAGGCTGGTCTTGAACTCTTGGCCTCAAGTGATCCACCTGTCTCAGCCTTCCAAAGTGCTAGGGTTACTTACAGGCATGGGCCATCATCCCTGGCCTAATTGCTTAAGAGTCTTAATTGTGTCTTATGGATGGTTTGCAACACACAAATAGCATAGTGCCTCGAACATCCTAAGTGCTCAATTCTTTTGACAGTTTGTTTCCTCAGTGATTGCTGATTAAGAGTCCTTTAAAAGTTCAAAGACAAAAAAAAAATGTATTTTTGTGATTACTTCTTACTCTTACATCAGTTCTAGTGAATTAATAAATGTTATATATTTAAAGAGTGGCAACCGACAAAGACGACCTTCAATTGCTTGTGCACAGCCTTGGGCAGCCTTATGGGATGATCTTACGCATGTGTCAAATACAGCAAGTATGAAATAGCACATTAAATTATGTATTTGCAATTGTCAGAGATCTTGCAATGTTGGCCTTATTTGAGCCTCATTCTATCACTACATCACAGTTATTCATGTCCAATTTTGATTTTTCATTCTCTTGCCTTTTATTGTAATCCACACACAGTATATATCTTTATTTGATGCTTTTATCTTCTAGTTCAGGTCTAAAACAATGTAAAGACACATAATGAAAAGAAATTCGGATTTGAAAGCATAAACTCCTAGGTCTCAAGCATTCTCCAAGTTTGATTATTTTCCCCCCACCGAACAACGAGAAAAAATGTGTTAGACTCAACATTCATAAATATTGAAGAAACTGAAACTTCCCTAAACTGACTTTGAATTTTTGTCACCTTTAATGGGAACTCACAACAATGACACAGCTTCCTTTATATATCATGGACTTAAAATACAGCCAAATGCACTTTTACCGAGCCTCTAAGTCATGTGTTGAGCATGGGAAGGTGAAGGATTCTATCAATTTTATCCCACTCGTCTCTTACCCTCTACATTGCACATCTCTGGATAGATTTTTCAAACAATCTCACTGAAATCGAGACTCTTAGAGTGCCCTCTGGCAGATCTATAAATCATATGCTTTAATAGTGACTTCTATTTTTTGGAACTTCTCTATTTTTCTATTAGTTTGCACATAAGATTGTTGTCTACCTTTCAACTTCCATGAGCTATAAAAGTACATCCTTAAGCACAATGTTCTGATTTTCTTCTGGATCAGCTAATTCAGCTCTTTATTTTTGTCATAAGAGTAACAATAATTTATTTTGTACTTCTGCACACAACTGCTTCTGAACTTCTAAGATTTCTATTGCTGTTAAAACGACTCCATGTCTATAACACTGATTGTCCCCAAAACTCTTCTCAGAGCCTGCTAGCTAATAAAGCAATTGCTAGACCAAAGGACCTAACTTATGAGAAATGGTCAAGTGCTTTAGGGTTGTTATCTGTATAAAGCAAAGAAGCTTTCAGATGACCTTGTGGATGCTTCAACACCTGGTAAAGATATAAATAAATTTAATTGCCAAAGATCCACACTTAGGAAGATAAAAGGGGCAGAGGAGACAGAACCATACAGATAACACCACAAACTTCATTTAGTCCTTAGATTGAACTTTACTCTTGCAGTTTCATCTACTCCTTTTTTACAATGAAATTTCTGAAAAGTAGTACAACAGGCAAAGAAAATCCACGGGAGACAGCAAAAGAAAAAGAAATTATTCCAAATAATCTACACATAAAATGAGTGAGTGCCTTTATTAAAAAAAAATCTAAGTTGATAGCTGGTATATAGCTTTTATTCCTGAAACAATGGCATAAACCTATTGCTCTGATTTTTAAAAAAATTGAGGAAGAAATTAAAAGTAAATTTGACCTAAGCAACAGCAAAGTCAACAGTACCTTGTAGAATCATTTATTTGAAAGTCTATTTAAATATATGATTGTTTAGAAACCTGAAGTAGTATTATTTGGCAGCCTTTCTGGGCAAGAAAAAAAGAACTGAGTATAAAGATTAAAATGAAGCTAAACAATACATTAAATAGAGATAAATTCTGCTCCAATAACAACATTTTACAACTTACAAACTCAAAGTAATTATTTTTTTTAATTTAAAAATATAAACACAAAATTAAAATGAAAGGGTATACCCTTTCAGTAAAATTTATGAATTGCTTCAAGAGTAGACTTGACTTCTTTTAAGATGTTTAGTCAAAAATGTTTACATTTGTACAAGTTTATTACAATAGTCTGTTTCTATTCCATGATTATCCAAACCACTACTATTATTAAAAACCATTTCCTGTGGCTAAAGAACATATTCTTTTAGAATTTTCATAGCAATGAAATTGTTTAAAAATAGTTAATTCTTTGCCATTCCTCTTGCGACCACATTTTCTGTCAATCTAGAGGATTCATGTGGTGACATTCTATGTTCCAATTTCAATCTTAGTCACAAAGGCAAGCCTTCTAATTCTGTCATTATTTAATGATAGACAGATGATTTTGCACTCATTTGACCTTTACCATGCTCTCTTGTTTGATTAGCAGCTCATTCCTCTTCTCTTATAATAAAAGGTAGAATAGATTAGCCATTCAGAATTCCGAATATTAAAGTAGTTAAAACATAACAACAGACCACTGCTGGCATTTAATGCAGACATTAAAATTCTAATGATTCATTCCCCTGTCACAGATGAGGAAAAGAATAGAAATAGACATAACAAGGATCTGTTCTTCTGAAACTAATTATAACAAGGATTTGAGATGGTAAAGCCTTTGTCCATTCATGTAAATCAGTGTTTCCTTTAACTTGGTGAAGAAGGCTCTGTGATTTAACAAAATTCAGGATTTCTGGAATCAGGTTAGTTTAGGGTTCAAAACTAAAAGAGATCTTTTGAGGATGAAAGGACAGAGGTTGATGTGAAAAAAGAAAGAAAGGGGGGTTGTAAACCAAGGTATGCCCTCCTGAGAGGCATAATTTAAAAGAAATTTTAATTCTTTTACAAAAATGGAATTTAAGAAAAGTTGTAATCATTCTATTACAAAAAGTAAATGTCTATACAAAATGTTTCCTTTTTATCTTGTGTTATCATAATATAACCTCACATATTAGAAGCAATTTTTATCATACACTGTATGAAATAAAATTAAAATCATTAACATGTGTATTTCTTGAACCCAGAGCCGTTTCTTTACAAGGCCCTAGTGATATCAGATGATAAATATAACGTGTTTCCTGTCTTCATGGGGCCTAAATTGAGTTAGTAAGAGATACATTAATCAAATAATCACACAAAGAAATATAGCATTGCCAGTCTAATAAGTAACGTGTTAGAAAGTCACACTGAGATTACTAGAATTTATAATGGGGGGAACCTGACCAAGATGGGGGGGGTCCCAGAAGGCTTAGCCAAGGAAGTCATGATTCAGTGAAACTTGGAGGAAAGGGAAAGTTAATTGGTGAAGAGGAGAAAGGAGTCCTAATAGAGGGAGTTGCCGAAAATGGAAAGACAGGAGAAAACACAGCAGTTTTGAAAATATAGGAGATCTATGTGTTTGGGTTGTACAAAGATTGAGGGGAAGGATTTTGCATTAGATGGAGAAAAATAGGGACCAAATTATATGCCAGAGTTTGTATCTTATATTCCATGTTAAATATTTAAGATCTGTTCTTTTGGCAATTTCAAGTTTAAGTTATCATTAACTATAATCACTCTGCTATGCAATAGAATTAGAGAACTTACTCCTCTTGTCCACCTGAAACGTTGTAGTGTTTGGCAAACATCTTCCCATTTCTCACTCTCTCCCAAGCCCCAGGTAACCATCATTCCGCTCTCTGAGTTCTACATTTTTAGATTCTACATATATATGAGATCATGCATCATTTGTCTTTCTGTGCCTAGCTTATTTCACCCAATGTAATATCCTCCAGGTTAATACGTGTTGTTGGAAATGACAGCTTTTTCTTCTTTTGTAAGGCTAACTAGTATTCCATTGTGTGTGTATGTTTCAGGGAAAAACGCCCAAACTGCATTTTTCTTCTGCCTGACACCACCACAACAATCATCAACACAGAAGACGACTTCTGTGACCAAAGGTGTGGAAGTATTTCCACACACAGCAAGCAGTGGACACCAGCTGGGTGTCCTCCAATTTAGTTCTGACACTATCTACCCAGAGAGAGTGTCACACATTTGGGCCTCTAGAACTTCTGACTGACTGACTTCCAGGCACAATTTCTATAACCCCCCTTTGAGTTCAGTTATTGTGCTAGAGCAGCTCACCAAAGTCAAGGAAACATTTACTTAACATCTATCGGTCTAATAAGGGGATCATAAAGGACAAATATACAGCCAGATGAAGAGTCACATCAGGTGAGGACTGGAAGAGTCTGGAACACAGGAGAGTCTATACTCATGGATTTGGGGTATTCATTCCACCCTCCTGGCATATGGATGATTTCTTCTTTACCTTCCCGTCAGCCTCCAGGTATTCAGCTCTCCCTGAGCTCCCCAAACACTGTCCTTTTGGGCCTTTTAAGGAGACTTTATTTGTTTTCCATGATGGAAGCATGGACAACCATGTTGAAATGTGATTGGACAAAAAGTATATAATCTAAAGCCGCCAAGACCTGTATGTTGAGATTGTTCTTGATATCTTTGTGCCGGGTTGCTTCCTCCAGAAAAGGAAGCAGGACCCTCTCCGCAATGAGAGTCTTATGACCCACAGTCAGATTACAGTCCTGCTTTAGGCAAGTGAAAGGAGACACAAAAAGATCAGAGAGATATGTTTCGTTTCCTGAGGTATGCTTCTGAGGCTTTAAGTGCCCCAATATCATAACAAAAGACTGTAACAATGGTTATTGGAGTTATGAACTATGAACCAAGGCTGAAAACCACTACATATAAATATATATATATTCATAATATTACAGTGTGTATATACCACATTTTCTGTATTTGTTCATTCATTGATGGTTGCTTCTATATCTTGGCTATTTTGATAATCCTGCTGGGAACATGAAAATACAGATATCTTTTCCACATACTGATTTCATTTTAATTGAATAAATAGCTAGACATAGAATTGGTAGATCATATGGTACTTCTATTTTTAATTTTTTTGAAGAATCTCCATACTAGTTTCCATAGGAACGAGTAATTTACGTCCCACCAAGAATTTACAAGGGTTCCCTTTTCTCCACATCACCAACACTTATGTTTTGGTTTTATAATAATAGACATGCTAATGAATGTGAAGTAATATCTTGTTTTGGTTTTAATTTTTATTTATCTGATGATTAGTAATATTGAGCATTATTTTCATATACCTGTTGGACATTTTTATGCCTTCTTTTGAGAAATATCTAATCAAGTAATTTGCTTCCTTGTTACTGACTTGTTTCACTTCCTTGTATGTATTTTGGGCATTAATTACTCATCAGATACGTGATTTGCAAATACTTCCTCTTATGCTATAGATTGCTCCTCACTCTGTTGATTGTTTTCTTTGTTATGCAGAAACATTTTGGTTCAATGCAATTCTATTTTTCTATTTTTGCTTTTGCTGCCTGTGCTCTGAGTCATATTCAATAAATCATTACCAAAACTAATGTCAAAAATCTTTTTTTTTCATATTTTCTTCTAGAAGTTTTATAGTTTCAAGAAGATGAGCAGTGGCTCAGGCACCTGGAGACAGTTTCAGGTCTTATGCTTAAATCTTTAATTCATTCGGAGTTAATGATGTGACATAAGGATCCAATTTGATTCTCGTGTATGGGGATGCTGTTTTTTCAGTAGCATTTATTGATGAGAATCTCCTTTCCCTATTGTGTGTTCTTGGTACCTTTGTTAAGTATCAATGACCATAATTGCCTGGATTTATTTATAAACTCGCTGCTCTGTTCCATTGGTCTATATGACTATTGTTATGCTATTCTTAGGTTGGTTTTGTTTGTTTGTTCCTGTTTTTGAGACAGGGTCTTGTTCTGCTGCCCCAGGAGTTAGAGCTTAAATCATCCTTTTGCCTCAAACTCCTTAGTAGTGAGGACTACAGGTATGTACCAGCACATCCGGCTTTTTTTTTTTTTTTTTTAAGTTTTTGTAGAGACGGAGTCTCACTATGTTGCCAAGGCCAGTCTCAAATTCCTGTCCTCATGTGGTCCTTTCACATTGGCCTCTGAAAGCACTGGGATTATAGGCATGAGCTACCATGCTCAGCACCCATGCTGTTTTGATTACAAATCTTTGTAGCATATTTTGAGATCAGGTATTCTGATTATCCCAGTTCGTTCTTTTTGCCCAAGGTTGCTTTGGCTATTAGATTCCATAGGTTTACCTTATACATTTTTATTCTTTTTGTCCTTCTCTTACTGGATGATTTCAAATAATATGTTTTTGAGTTTCCTTATTCTTTGTTCTTGATCTAGTCTTCCATGGAAACTCTGTATTGATTTTTTAGTTCTGTCATTGTACTCTTCAGCTCCCAAGTTTCTGTTTGTTAGTCTGGGTTTTTTTTTGTTTGTTTGTTTGTTGCTTGGTTTGTGTGTTTGTCTTTTACATTTTTCTATCTCTTTGTTGAGTTTTCTTTTGTTCTTATACTGTTTTTTTTGGATTTAATTAAATCATTTATCTCTGTTCTTGGAGCTCACTGAGATCTTTTAGAACATTTATTTTGAATTATTATCAGGCAATCAGTGAATCATCGATTCTCTGGAATTAGCTACTAGATGTTTATTGTGTTCCTTTGGTGGTGTCATGTCTCTGGTTCTTCATGATTTCTGTAACCTCATGTAGTTCTCTAGACATGAGGTTATGGAAATCATGAAGAATTAGAGAGACATGACACCACCACGTGACACTCTTCAAAAAGCTGTCTACTCTTCCAGACCTTTTGTACTGGATTTATATATAAAAATCTTTGTAAGGATTTTTACTTGTGGGGTTTGAGGGGCACATTGGAGTGTGCTGTTGCACCTGGTATAGTGGTAGGGGGCACTAAGTATGGAGGTATGAGTAGGTGGGGGTGTGCAGTGTCTTGGGGGTTCAGGTAGTTATGGTCTGTGACACTGGCAACTGCATGATCCTTGGTGGCAAGAACTACAGAGTTTCACAGTAGTTGCAAGGGCTGCTGGGATCCTAAGCAGTGCGTTTGGGTCCAACAGCAGAAGACCAGGGTTGGGCTCAGTGGTGTTCCTGTGCTGGACTATGGAGGCTGGCTCCAGCACATGTGTGGTCACAGGGACCAGCTACAGGCATGTGCATAATTGCAAGGGCTAGGGTAATGAGCAGGGGCCCTGGCTGACTGCAGGTTCATATGCTGGTGGGAACTGGAGCTGTGTCTGAGCACAGATATAGTATTTAGGGCTGGTAGCTTGCATGTCAGTAGTTACAGGGGACAACTGTGGGCTGTGAACAGGGAGTAGGCCAGCTATGTATGCCTGTGTTACAGTGGAGACCTTGGCTGGCTGTGAGCACATGCATAGCTGCAGAGGTCCTATGAGGGCATGAATGCAGCAGTGAGAGCTGGTAACAGGGATCAGATGACTGCATCTTTGTGCTCAGCTGCAGGGACTGGAGCTGTACATGTAAGCATAGTGGACAAGGCCAGAGATGGGAGCTGGGCCCACCTGCTTGTATACATACAGCTGTGGGAGCCAGGACTAGTGTTATTGATGAGGCTGGTTATAGGCATGTGTGCTGCAGTGGGAGCTGGGTCCAGGGTCTGCAGTGCAGTCCCAGGACCATTTCTGAGCATGTGTACTGTGGCTGCTCTGGGTCCCTGGGCCAAGGCATCTGTTGTGACAGCAGCTGGTGTGGTTCCTGCAAGGGAGAAGGAAGATGAGCAGTGGCTCAGGCACCTGAAGACAGCAAAAGCAAAACACTGTGGCATTCTCCATGGCAAAACCTTCAGGGCGTTCACTGAAGCTGTGTTGGTTGTTGATTTCTTCAGTAGCAAAAGCTGCTAATGGCTATGAGGCGAACACTGCAAAGTTCTCAGCAGTGAAACCTGCAGGGGGTGCACAGTAACCACGAGGACTATTGAGGTCCTCAGTAGAGAAGGCTGCTGGAGTGTGTGCAGAACAGGGCACTAGGGACCTCATTAGATTCTGTCTGATAGATTACATCCTTCTTCTTTGTTCCTGGTTGTCGCCAGACATCACAGATATACCAGTCTCCTTGGCAATTCAGGTGAGGTGAGAGTAAATACGTTTGTTTGAGTAGTGCCTTGAAAGGCTGGAGAAGCTACTTGTTCTCTCCATATTTGTAGGGAGCCAGCCCTACATCACTACAAGTCTCGGTACGTCATAGTGCTATGAAGGGGTTTTAAATCCTTGAGCACAATGTTTATGGTAACAGAGCCGAGGTCACCCTGCACCGGAACATGAGGCATGGAGAGACCTTCCTCCTCAGAGGCTTCCTGTGGCCTTCTGTAGTTTGTTGTTTCTTGTTCATATGTTACTCATAACCAATTTATGTAGGCACTCTGTAAGTCATTTGTCCTTTGCAGCTTTTCCCAACACATATTCTTTTTTTTTTTTTTTTGTGAGAGAAAATTGAGAACTTGGGCGTTCCCTGTCTGTTCTGAGCAGTACAGATCTGGGGATGGAATGATATAGGCAAAAGGAAACACTTTTGTCTATTTTGTGTGGTTATTTTTGGGTATTTTTTCTTCAACGATATGGGTATAACTTCCTAAGTGGACCCCTGAGCTCTTCTAGAGCTATTTTTATTTTCATATAGCTGTCTAATCATTATTCTTTGTGGGGAAAAGAAAGGCTGGGGTTTCCTAGTCCATCATCTTACAGATAAGAGAACAAAAATAACTCTATAGCTAAAAAATTTTTTTCCAAAAACTTCATTTAAAAAGAACAATTTTAGATTGAACTTTTGCCCCAATTCTTCTCCCCTACCTCCCCTACCTGCTATTGCTATTGCCATAGCCTCGTCATGGATGCACTTGCCCAGTTCTTGACTTTGGGCTTGGTCAAATGACTTTCTTGGATCAAAGATATCTGTATAGAAAACACAGTTTGACAGTGTCAAGCCTGGGTCTTAGGAGGATGCACATGTTTGTGCTTATACTCTTGCACCCCTGCTAAAGATATGAAAGGAAGAAATATCTCTGGCAACCTCTCTGACACAAGGAGAATGATAGACACTGAAGCAGGAACACCCACCCTGCCTTCAGGTCCTAGCTTAGAAGCAGGATATTAACTACCATGGACTACAAAGTGCTACCAATTGAGTCCAACCAATATTAGCATATCAGTCCGAAATAATCTTTTTCTCTAAGCCTATTGTAGTTTAATATGCCTTCATTTTTCTGAGCAGCAAATGAGCATATTTATATATGCCATATGTTATAGAATGTTGAATAGGTTGCTTCCTATCAATTTGAAAATTTTGGCTAATTCCCCAAAGTTACAGATAGTAGGTAATATATTAAGCTCACATTAAAAGAGAATTACAAACATATTCCCACAGAGCTTACTAACAAATAAATTGGTCCTTCAGCTACCAACTACCATCACCCACTTCCAGTCTCTGTAAGTGAATGGAATATACATTGAGGGAATTACTTAAAGCAAATAAATTTGAGTAGAGAATGCTATTGTCTCTTCCTTTCCCACTTCCATGGGGAGGGTTCATCTCTCCACTGCCCCACCACAACCAAGTGAAGAGAGGTGTGTAAGAGAATCATTTCTAGTGATAGTGATTATCTATCCATAGTCATAATGGGTATGACAAGCATCTCTCTCCCTAACTGCCTGTGATGCCAGTTAAGCTGCAATCTCTTAAGGGTGTAGGCTATGGAAGAATTCTTAGAAACAACCAATCCTTGGTCCCCAGGATTTGTGAGTATATATGAAGATAAAGACTGGAACATGCTTCTCTTGGGAAATTCATGCAAACTTTGGTAACATTTTAAAACAAAGTGAAGGGAGAGAACAGTACTGGAAGCAGGCAGCACCTATAGCACTTAGAGGAGTGAGGAGGCATGTGTTCCCTTAGGCCATGAGGATGCTACTGTGGGTAAGCAGGTTTGATGTGAAGCCATGGATCCACAAACACCATTGTGTCACACAACAAATAAAAGAGTGGGAAAAGACCAGCTATAAAGTATTCGTTGTGTAGAAATGGATAAAGGGCTCTCAAAAACTGAAAAATGAATTTATAAGAACTCATGAATGCCTAACAATACAGAGTGTATTTTTTAAACCATTTTATTGAGGTATGACTGACATACAAAAAACTGTACATACTTAAGGTATAAAACTGGTGTGGAAAAAAGTATAAATGTGTGAAATTATCAACAAAATTTATGACTATCCGTCACCTCCAAAATTTCTGCTGCCCTTGTATTAGTCTGTTTTCATGCTGCTGATGAAGATATAAGGATGCGAAACTAACAAAAGAAAGAGATTTAACTGGACTTACAGTTCCACGTGGCTGGGGAAGCCTCATAATTATGGCAGAAGCCAAAGAGGAGCAAGTCATGTCTTACATGGATGGCAGCAGGCAAAGAAATAGAGTTCTTGTGCGGGAGATTTCCTCTTTTTCAGCCATCAGACCTCATGAGACATATTCTCTATCACCAGAACAGCACAGGAAAGATTTGCCCCCATGATTTAATTACTTCCCACCAGGTCCCTCCCACAACACATGGGAATTCAAGATGAGGTTTGACTGGGGACACAGTCAAACCATATAACTCCACAACACGCCCCCCCCCACCCAAATCTCACATCCTCACATTTCAAAACCAATCATGCCTTCCAAACAGTCTCCAAAAGTCTTATCTATTTCAGAATTAACTCAAAAGTCCACCATCCAAAGTCTCATCTGAGACAAGGCAAGTCCCTTCCACTTATGAGCCTATAAAACCAAAAGCAGATTACTTATTTCCTACATACAGTGGAGTTGCAGGCATTGGGTAAATACAGTAATTTTAAATGGGAGAAACTGGCCAAAACAAAGGGGCTACAGGCCCCATGCAAGTCTGAAATCCAGTGGGGCAGTCAAATCTTAAAGCTCCAAAATGATCTCTTTTGCCTCCAAGTCTCACATCCAGATCATGCTAATATGAGTGGTAGACTCCCATAGCCTTGGGCAGCTCTGCCTCATGGCTTTGCAGGTACATCCTCCATCCTGGCTGATTTCATGGACTGGTATTGTATCTGCAGCTTTTCCAGGCACACATACAAGCTGTCCGTGGATCTACCATTCTGAGGTCTGGAGGATGGTGGCCCTTTTCTCACAGTTCCACTAGGCAGTGCCCCAGTAGATTCTGTGTGGAGGCTCTGACCCCATACTTCCCTTCTGCACTTCCCTAGCAGAAGTTCTCCATGAGAGCCCTCACCCTGCAGCAAACTTCTGCCTGGACATCCAGGCATTTCCATACATCTTTTGCAATCCAGGTGGAGGTTCCCAAATCCCAATTCTTGGCTTCTGTGCATGTGCAGACTCAACACCACACAGAGCTGCCAAAGCTTGAGGCTTGCACCCTCTGAAGCCATGGGCAGAAATCTATGTTGGCCCCTTTCAGCCAGGGTTGGAGCAGCTGGGATGCAGGGTGCCAAGTCCCTAGGCTGAGTACAGCATGGGGACCCTAGGCCGGGCCTATAACACCACAGCATTTTCTTAGGCCTCTGGGCCTGTGATAGAAGGGGTTGCTGTGAAGACCTCTGACATTCCCTGGAGACATTTTCCCCATCATCTTAGAGATTAACATTCAGCTCCTCATACTTAGGCTCATTTCTGCTGCTGGATTTAATTTCTCCTCAGAAAATGGGATTTTCTTTTCTATAGCATCTTCAGGCTATAAATTTTCTAAAATTTACACTCTGTTTCCCTTACAAAACTGAATGCCTTTAACAGTACCTAATCACCTCTTGAATGCCTTGACGCTCAGAAATTTCTTCCAACAGAGATCCTAAATCATTTCTCTCAAGTTCAAAGTTCCACAAATCTCTAGATCAGGGACAAAATGTCACCACTCTATTTGCGAAAACAGCAAGACTCACCTTTGCTCCAGTTGCCAACAAGTTCCTCATCTCCATCTGAGGTAACCTTAGCCTGGATTTCATTGTCCATATTTCTATCAGCATTTTGGTCAAAGCCATTCAACAAGTCTTTAGGGAGTTCTAGAATTTCCTACATTTTCCTATCTTCTTCAGAGCCCTCCAAATTGTTCCAACCTCTGCCTGTTACCCAGTTCCAAAGTCACTTTTACATTTACAGGTATCTTTAGAGCACTGTCCCACTCTACTGGTACCAATTTACTATGTTAGTCTGTTTTCATGCTGCTGATAAAGACATATCCAAGATTGGGCAATTTACAAAAGAGAGAGGTTTAACTGGACTTAAGTTACATATGGCTGGGGAGGCCTCACAATCATGGCGGAAGGCAAGGAGAGGAAGTCATGTCTTACATGGATGGTGGCAGGCAGGGGAATTACTCTTTTTAAAACCATCAGATCTCATGAGACTTATTCACTATCATAAGAACAGCACAGGAAAGACTTGCCCCTATGATTCAATTACCTCCCACTGGGTCCCTCTCACAACATATGGGAAATCAAGATGAGATTTGGATGGGGACAAAACCAAACCATAACAGCCCTCTTTACATATTATGTAGAACCTTTAACATATTTCCTCTTAGAATAATTTTAATTGTTTAATAGATTATTTTTATCCATTGTCATTATGGTATACAGTAGATCTTTAGAATTTATTTATCCCATTTAACTGTGCATTATACTTCATTCTCCTTTTTCCCTATGGGCATAGAATACTCACCAGCCAAGAGGATGTTTCTCAGTACTCTAATCTGAAGGCTTGGGGAAGACATGATATGAGTCATGTAAAATTGTTTTTACTATTTTCAAGGTGTCTTTCCAGTTTGTTTGTTGGTTGGTTTCTGTGCTCCACCCTTTTGCTGTAACTTCTCACCTGGATTCCAGAACTCTCATGAAGGTATTTTCATAAATGGATCATTGTTAAATCTGTATTTCTGTAAAAGAGCTGGAACATTTTATTTAGCTAAGACTTTTTGTGTATAGAAGTTTTTTTAAACGACATAAGTTGTTCAGCTTTTGTGATCTCCTTCATTTGTTTTGTGCTATAAAAGCCCTCTCTATAATACAATTTGAAATTTACTTTTCTACTGTTAATATTTTTTTTTATTTTTTTTTGTGTGATTTTTAAATAGTAATTCTATAACTGGTTATAATCCTCACATAAAATACAAAGAAAAAGACATTGGCATGCTGAAAGAGTAGTTTATATCTTTCTGAAATTTGATTGCCCAATTTTCTTTATTTGAGAATGCAGACAACTGTGTAAACTATTTATATCCTTTAATAAAAATTTAAAGACTCTGTCACACTCTAGAAATCAAGAAACTGTATGTCTCCCACATTGTTTGTGAAGGCTAGCTATCCATAGAACTTCGCAACCACAGACCTTATCAATTCCGATAATAACAGGGAATGCATTCCTAATAACTGGCAGTGTGTACTGTGGTCATGTTTGATATGATTTGACAGTCTAAGGTCATTTCTCAGAAGAGAGAAGAAATAGTCCATTGGATAAGATTTTCTCTCATATTCTAGTTATGAAAGCTTTTACTCTACCTTTTTCCTATTTGGATTTACTCACAATTCAGCACCTTACAACATTCTGGTATTGTACCAGGAAACAATGCTAAAAATAGTCAAAGATGAGGTGTTGACTAGGAAATTTTAGCCTCATTGTCTCTAACAAGACAAGACAACTGTCACTGACACCTCTAAAATAGCAGAAGAAAACTGTTGAGGGCCTCTCATCTAAAAGATTCCCGGAGCATCACCAAAATGCCTTAGTATCCTAAACAGCAGGAGTTTTGTCTAGTTTGTAGCATATGTTTCCTATCTTTTCCTTGATTTGTGGGGTCTGTGAACATCAGTAACATCTAATTCCATTGTAGGGTTGAGGAAATAAATCCAATACATTGGATACATCATAAAAATGGTTAAAATAATAAATGTGTATGTGCAAGAGAGGCCTAATGGAAGAGCCAAATCTGTGAGTACACTATGAACTCTCTCTTGTCATTTCTTTTAATGCAAAATGTACAGCCTCCTCAGAAAAACTGTGAAAGGACCGTGAATTCTGACAGTTAACTTCAGAATCAACCAAGAATCTATACAGGGTGGGCACCAGAAATTCCCTTTGTCTCATTTACCGCAATATACACATCAAAACAAGAATCAAATGTATGGAATTTACCTCCTAAAAAGTGTTTAAGCTCATCCACTCTATACCACTTGCCATTTTTAGGATGAAGCCACCATCCTGTCTCAGCTGTATTAATGTAATAGGCTCCAAACCACCCCACCCAATCCGTGTCCAACCTTGCCAATTGATCTAGCCATACAAGAATGGCTAGATTAAGAATGATTTACCAAACATCAGTCTTACAACAGCACTACACTTCAGGGGCTCAATTTTGCTCTTTTTTTTTTTTTTTTTTTTTTTTTTCCTGAGATGGAGTCTTGCCCTGTCACACAGGCTAGAGTGCAGTGGCATATTCTCAGCTCACTCCAACTTCCACCTACTGGGTTCAAGTGATTCTCCTGCCTCAGGCTCCCCAGAAGCTGGTACTACAGGCGTGCACCACCATGCCTGGCTAATTTTTGTATTTTTAGTAGAATCAAGATTTCACCATGTTGGCCAGGCTGGTCTCAACCTCCTGAGTTCAAATGATCTGCCCACCTCTGCTTTCCAAAGTGCTGGGATTACAGGCATGAGCCACCTTGCCCGGCCAGGCCCCATTTGCTCTTTATATCAAATCTATCTTAAAATACTCTTCAAGTCCTCATGATCTGGCTAGCCTCTCCAGTCTTCTCTCTTAGTACTTACTTAACGCTTACTTAAGTAAGTACTAACTAAGTACTTAAAATGCTTCAGCCATCCTGAAATTCACTCAGAATTTTACACATATCATACTATTTTATTCTCCAGGTCTTTGCTTCAGGCTTTTCTTTCCTCTTTGAAAACAGTATTCTCCCTGCAGCCATTAGTCCTACCCATGTGTGCACACTTCACTGGTCTGTGGAGAGCTGGTAGGTCTCACCTTACCAATCCCTTTCTTAAGAACCATCCTCAGACTCTCCAAATCAGAGTTAATTGCCTCTCCAATGTGCTCCCCATAGTACCCTGAGGCTCTAGCATATCGACCTGGATGATAATTAACTGTCTTTTTAAATTTCCTATACTTAATTGTGAACTTCTTGGGCAGAGACTGTAGCTTTCATGTTCATCAGCACAGGCTCGATGTGTACTAGAGGTTTAATCATTATTCATGTCTTAGCTCAGTAGAGAACTCATCTTGTCTTTGGCAAAAGGCGAGGGTTTCATCTTGAACAGCTTCTGTTAATGAGGCAGCTGATGGTAATAGTCTCCAATTAAGCCCCAGGGAAATCTGCTTGAAGTGACTTGTGAGAAAAGGCTGTAAGAGATCTATAGATGCCAATTAATTATGGAGTGTATAATATTAGACCTGGTTTAAAAAATAGAAATGCAGATGAGGAGGAGGGCTGAAATCCTGGGTCAAAATATCAGGGTAAGCAAGGGAGAAAGAAGCTTTGCTTCACACACATGGTCGAGGACTCATGGTGATGAACCAACCCAGTCTCAATGCCAGAGCTGGATACATCAACAGCAGAGCCACAATCTATAAATAATACAGGAAAATGCAAGGTGAACATTTTTGCAGATCAAAGGATGTAAACTGAAAATCAGGAAATAGGCAAAAAAGGAAGATTTAAAAGTATCATAGTGTGCAGAGGTGCTTACTTAGGATTATGTGAGGGAAAAGAAGGAATCAGATGCCCTTGGAATCCCAATATTCCATAAAGTGAGGCTCAGGGACAAAGGTAATTTCCACCCTTATTCTTTTTGTAACCCACATTCTTTGAATAATATTGATATGGTTTGGCTACGTCCCCACCAAAATCTCATCTTGAATTGCAGCTCCCATAATCCCCACATGTTGTGGAAGGGATCCAATGGGAAGTAACTGAATCATGGGGATGGGTTTTTCCCATGCTGTCCTCACTCTAGTGAGTAACTTTCATGATGGTTTTAGAAAGGTAGTTCCCCTGCTCATGCTCTCTTGCCTGCTGCCATGCAAGACATGCCTTTGCTCCTCCTTCCCCATCCACCATGATTGTGAGGCCTCCCCAGCCATGTGGAATACTCAATTTATTAAACCTCCTTTATTTATAAATTACCCAGTCTCAGGCAGTTCTTTATAGTGTTGTGAGAATGCACTAATACAAATATATCACACAACAGTGTAATTTTGAAGGAAGCATGTGATCCCAATTTCTATAACTATAATTTGACCTATTTCACAATAAGAAAAACTTATTTCACAATAAGAAAAACATTTATTGAGTGAATATTTACTTAGAAGCAGTGTAAAGTACTTACATGCATCACCATGTTTGTGGTAGGATAAATAATGGCACCTGAAGTTACCTATATCCTAATCCCAGAAACTGCAAATGTCTCCTTATGTGGCAACAGGATCTTTGGAATGGGATTAAATTAACTATGTTGAAATGGAAAATCAATCCTGGATTATTTGTGTGAGCCTGCAGAAGGAACCAGCCCTACTGACACCTTGACTTTAACCTAAAGAAATGGTTAAGAATTCTAAGTTCTAGAACCATAGGAAAACACATTTGTGTTATTTTATGCCACTAAGTTTGTGTTAATTTGTTACAATAGCAACAGGAAAGTAATACAGCTCTTACTCATCACAACCACTCAGTGTAGAAACTAATATTATCCCTTCTCGTAGGTAAGAGATTGGGAATACAGGAAAGTTAACTAAGTTGACAGAAATAGGATCCAATCCAGACAGTCTGATTCCAAAGTCCTTGTCTTTATCCACCATGCTATATTACATGATAAGAAAATTGACTGGCTTACTGTGGATACATCCATGGTCCACCCAACCACATGTTTCTTTTTAATTAGCCAATTCCATAAATACTCAAAAACTAAAATGCACATTTTTTAAAGGGAAACTGTTTGGAAATGATTTCAGCTAATTTTAAGTTTCAGTTTCCTGATCATTTCCCATAATGAAGAATAATTACTCCTACTGTAACAAAGATTTTGAAAAACTATCCTAAGACATTAATTCATTAGCTATTATAATCACATTATTACTGTATGCACACAAATAATATACTCAATTATAATTAATGCATGATACTGTTCCAAGAAAAAAAAAGCTATAAAGAAAATTTATAATGTGCATGGTTGAGTATTAGAGACTTGAACTTCCCAAGTTAGCAGACATGAATTTAAGCAGCCCATTTGCTCCTTAGAGTGTAGCCTTTAGCAAGCAATTTAACCTCTTTTGATTCCCTTATCTATCAAATGCAGAGTCTACCCTATCAGCCACCTTCCTTTTCTAAGATTCTGTGTGTCTGTGATTGGATTTGTTCTGGTAGCTTTTTGGTGACACTGAATTTTTCCATATAAAAAACTATATTTTGCCCTGTCCTTAACATATTATTCAAAATTTGATTCTAAGCAGAAATCCATCCTTTTGGTCCATCAGTCACTTCTTTTAGCCTGTTAGTAACTCTTTAAATAGCAGACAGAGGCATTTTTAGTGCCATTTTCTGTGGAACCAAAATATGGTGAAGGAGGTGGAGGAGCATTTAGTATCTGCAAATGCTTTTGCCTATTATCTCTCCAATCCTCAAAATAACCCTTGAAAATAAGTGTATCCTCCTAGTTTAACTGATGAAGAGTGGAAGAGACTATTTAATAAGGATTTTTAAGTTAAAAGTGGCAAAGGTCCTGATCACCAATTCTTGCTTTTTCCATAATTTCATGCTATATTATATATAAAAGTAATAATAGCTTTTGTATGTTGAGTACTATAGAATATTTAATTTTCTAAAGATAATCACACAATATATGCAACCCCATCCCACATGCTTTTTTTTATTTTATAATGTAAATGGAAATTCTCCCATCAACATATTGGGTTCCATTTTTCTTGTACTTGAATCCAATAAGGGCTTGTGGCTGCCTTAATCCACAGAGTGTGGCAGTATGATGTCATGTGACTTTGTAGGCTAGGTTACATAAAGGATGCTGCTTCTACTTGGTGCTCTCTCAGGACAATTACCCTAGCAACCCAGCTCGTTGTGAGAAAGTCTAACTAGCCCTTACAGGGTGACCTCATGTGCAGAGATACTGAGGCCCTTGCATGACAGCTAGCATCAACTCTAGATATATTAGTTAATGATTTCTTTTTCAAATTTTCATCTTCAACTCTTCCAGCTGAGGCCAAAGACCTCGCAGAGCAGACAAGAAAACTGAAAAATTAAAATGTGCCCTGTCTGACTTGTAGACTTACACAATCCATGGAGCATGGGTGTTTCATACCACCACATTTTGGGATAGTTTGTTAGTCAGTCCTAGTAAATGTAATAAATGTGTATCATGTGAACAGTACCTTAAAATTTCCCCAGTTTGCAGACATGAAAAAACAGGCTCCAAGGGATTATGTGACTCACACTGAACCACACAGTTAGTAAATAAAGACTAACTTAATCTTCAGATTAATCCCAATGGATTAAAACACAGATTGTTTCTTATTTCCAAAACTTATAATGCTGAATTATCTCCTAAAAGAAACCCGATTTGGAAATTGTTGAACTCTAACTTCATGGATACTCACTAGCCTATAGAAAAACACCATATTTAGTACAATATTAAATTTTTGATATGTGATAAATCAAAGAGGTTTCTTTATATGCAATCTGATACATTAATAAATAAACAAAAGAATAAAATATACTTTGGGGGAGACCACATTATTTCTAGGTCATTTGTAGCTTGTATCTACACTTTTAATTGTTAATTTATCTGTTTTCATTGGCTTTATGTACATTTTTATGTTGTCATATTACATTGGACTATATACATATTTTAATTTGTGGGGGTTAGCTTTCATAAGAAATATATCAATTAATACATGAATGTACAATACATTAACATTACACTTCAAGTTAATTGAATAATTCGACTACATCAAGACTGATTTCAAATAAGCCAGTAAACAGAGGTAGATGGTTGCCTATTCAAAAACCTTTCTGTCTTCATCTTGCTCACAAAAATATGATTTTGTTTGATATTTATCACCCCGCTTCAATGCTGAGGAAAGATTACTTCCAAATGTAAGTAAAATGAGTTTTGCCAATCTAAATTTTCTTGTCTTTCAGGAAAAAATATCATAGAGAAATTATATGATAATGTGAAGGAGAAACCTCTCAAGTAATATTTTAAAGCAAAACTTAAAATTCACTGTATAGATACAATGTTTGCATTCTACTTGTAATAATTATCCACTCAATAACTACTACAAAAAATCTTTAATCTTATGTATTTCTGTTGCTTAAGACCTGATATCATTTCCCCTGTACTTTAAGCATAGTTTATTTTAAAGGTCTCTTCCTTTTAAAAATGAAGTCACTGAAACATTAAGTAAACCCCAAAAGAGTACTTTTTTCTGATCATTTCTTTTAAATTTCCCCCATAATATGACTTCTGCATTTCCTCTCTGAATTCAGGCAATTTTTCAATTTTTAAAAAACTCTCTGTGGACATAGGTCAATAATTTTGCAGTGAGGTTAAATGTTGACCTTCCTTTCTTTAAACATGAAGGAATGTAAGTGCTGGTCAATAGCTCTAAATCTTTGCTATGTCTTCTCAACAATAGTACACAGAGTTTCTTATAGGGGAACTTTCTCCTTAAAGTAAATTAAGTAGGATAATTGGTGCAAAAGAAATACGAGACTACTTTTAAGATGTGCCTTTTAGTAATAATTCAATAAATTCAAAAATGCCAGCTTACTTCCTGAGAAATTTTTGTCATTGATAGAATCTGGTTCACAATGAATGAAATGGCAGGCATTTCTTAAACCAGACATATGTTTCCAATAACACTTTTGTATATGTAGTGCAGTGTTTTAAATGTAGATGAGGTACCCTGGTGACATCATCCTTAAAACTCTCTTTAGGTAAACCAGATGGCCGGGTTTGTGTGCAGTAAGAATGCCATTAAACTGTCCAGAGAGAATAGTTTAATCATCTTTAATAATGTCACTAATACCCAACATGTGTACTTTTAAATGGGTAATTGTATTGAAAAGCTGATGTCACAAAATCTGTTTCAGACACTTTTCATTTAAAATCAGTGATAAAAGTTGCAAGATTTTTTTAAAAACACACAAAAACAGTAGTCTTGAAAACAATATGTAAGATTTCTGTATACTAGCTAGTCGTTTTGTTATCACACTACAAAATCAATAGTATTTAAATCTGTATCATACTACAAATCAATAGTATTTTGTTACCTACTATCGATCAATAGCTATAATTTAGTTTTTATGTTGAAAAATAAAAAGAAAACAAGCTTCTAAAGAAGTTTGGAGATTAAAGTAAACAAATATAAAGGTAGAACATAGAAGGAAAAACAGGCAAGGAGAATTCGAGTTTCTTTATCCACTCATAAAATGTTAGAGTCTACAACTTTGACAAATAAATCTTCTCTTTATGGCTTTCTTATGCATTCCACACACAGGGTTTCATGGGAAGAGATTAGCTTCTTATGATGATGTAATGAGTCTAATTGAGGTTGGAGCTGGAGAAATCAAAGTAAATTGAGTTGATCCAATGAAAAAGAAAAGTAAAAACATATTTTAAATTTGATACTTAAGATTTCTATCTATGTAATTGCATTATAATTAAGGCTTTGCCCTGAGACTTAACCAATGAGCTACCTTCTATCCCTAAACTTAAAATATTAGGAAGAAAGTGAGCAGAAGAAAATATACAAACTCGAAGAGGTTTGGTAAAGAGGGTATATCCTTTAATTGCCAATGTTTAAAAGGAATTTAATAGCATTTAAAATATATATTCAATGTCACAATACGTTTTAATTAATATCTCTAAAGAATGGGCTAGATTTTATTTTTCTGAGAGTGTTGTAAATTCCTACTTATTCTTATATAAAATATAAAATAACATTTAGAACACTTCAGTTGAATAGTCTATCCTTAGATTCTAATAACTATTTCAGAATGTTAAAATACTATTATTTACCAATTCTTAGAAAGCCTTCAATTCCATCATATAATCAAAATTGTGTGGCATCTCACTGAACTATCTTGAGGAAAAAAAATAGGGAGGAGCTCAAATTACCTTGATTGTAGGAAGAGAAATTATCCTGATGATGATGTTGGAAGAAAGAACCCTGTATGACCCTAAGCAACGGCTGCCCTTCTATTTTGTCTGCAGGAGGCATGTATGCTGAGTTGTTCTTTGTCTCATTTATAAGGGGCTGGAAAAAGGCCTCATATGTCCACTCTGGAATTGTACAGTTCTTCACTAATAACATGAATTAGTCTAATACAGAAATGGATTATTAACAAAACAACCTAGCCTTTCATTTAAATTTACCTTTGACAATTAATTGTAATTAGAAATATACATGATATTTTGCTCTTTGCCTGACCTCTAAATCTATCTCTCAGTTCATTTCAAACTTGAGACAATAAGAATGGCATTGTTTATAGTCTGCTATAACTCCACAATAAAGAATTCAATGTGTTTTTACGTGAAATACATTCTACCTAAATTTTTCATCTTAGAAAATGAGATGAGACATAAGAAATGACATATTGAATCAGAATAATATTCCACCTAACCCCATGTCTTATAGATATATTTAAGGCTATTTGCAAAGATCTTTTAAATCAGTTTTAATGAGATCAAGATTTGTCTTTGTGATTATAGGGAGGCATAAATGTACCACATAACTTTCTAACCTTTTGGACCTAATATGTTGCATAGGATATCTGTGGCAAATCTAATATTGAGTTAGAAAGCTAGAGTACTATTCATGAAAGAAACTTGGCAAAAATATATGTAAACATCACCAAACAATGTCTTCCATGTTGACTTTTCTCTCTGCTTAGCTGTTTCTGACATTGTATGTATACAACCGTGTAAGATTACATGAAGTCAACCTAAACAAAGGATTACGTGAAAAATTCCAAATGGGCTTTTATAGTCAAATTCGGGCAATTCATGCCGTTTTCAAGTTCCTATATAAAAAAGAGATTTAATGACAATTACTATCTAACCCAAAGCAACCAAACTTGGCTCAGTAAGAAACAGGCTGAATTTAAAAAGAAAGCTCCTTTTCCAAGTAATTAGACAGAGTAAAACTATTTCTAAAAACAACATGAAAATACTTACTGTCCTAAAACAAATGAAATTAAGTAAAAGAGCATATAATAAAGTAAATAATTATAATAAAAACTATTTTTTGTTGATGCTTCTCCTATGCTAGACTATATACATATTTCTCTTTTAATCCTCATAACTCTATATAGGAAGTATAGTTACTATTTGCACTTTACTGAGTCTTTTTTTTTTTTTGAGATGGAGTTTTGCTCTTGTTGCCCAGGCTGGAGTGCAGTAGCACGATCTTGGCTCACTACAACCTCCGCCTCCCAGGTTCAAGTGATTCTTCTGCCTCAGCCTCCTGAGTAGCTGGGATTACAGGCATGCACCACCAGGCCCAGCTGATTTTGTATTTTTAGTAGAGACAGGGTTTCACCATGTTGTACAGGCTGTTTTCAAACTCCTGACCTCAAGTGATCCACCTGTCTTGGCCTCCCAAAGTGCTAGAGTTATAGACCCGACCTTTACTGAGTCTTAAGAAGTTGATATGCCTAACCTGAGCTTACACAACAAGAGGTTGAACCACAGTTCAAATCCAAGTCAGTTCAATTTCATATGCCAAGCTGTAGAGTCAAGATGTATACTACAGTGATAAAAACAAGAAAGAAAATCTAGCTAAAAACAACCATATATGTAAAAACTGGTGTTATGTCACAATCTAAACAGAAGCAAACATAAATCAGAACATCTACGTAAATTATTTGAAAATGTTTCTGGCATGTAATAAACATAAATAACATCTAGCTAATACTGTTTTACTCCACAACATACACCAATGTGAAAATTAAAAGTATATGATAACAGAGAGTTAACGACTTCCCTTATGTTAAACATTTTTATCCAGGTAACTTGGATTACTTGTTTCCATCTGAGTAGCCAAATTAGCTACTTTTTTGGTAATTAATGTAAATGTTTCATACTAGCAAAATTCATAAATATTAGAAATATATTGTCAGTGGATATATTGTGCTATCTTTTATATTATAAAATTGAAACTATTGACCCACGTTATCACCACCTGTACCTTAAATTGTTTGATTTTCCACCAGGGGAAATAAATTTGCAGTAATATACACAGTCATTCTAAAGATTACCTTTATATCATAATTTTCAAAATATAGTTATAAGACAGTTGATAGGGATTCTTCCAGGATGTAAAAGATTAACTCAGGAAGCTAAATGGTTAAGTCTAGTTAGGAGTAAAATGTACCTTGAAATAAAACCAATTTTTCACACACCTGGGTCCTGGCTTTTTAAAAGACTAGAACCATGTTTTTAACTTTTAATGTGATACAAATTGCTTGAGAACCTTGATAAATGCAAATCCTAATTTATAAGGAGTAGGGTAGAGCTGAGATTCTAAATGTCTAACAGGCTTTCTGGTAATATTAGTGGGACTCCATTGGCCACACATGCAGCCTCTGGCTATACACCGACAATTACTAAATTTTCTTCCAGCATCTCTTTTCCGGAAACATTCCCTTCTGCTTTCACCAACACTTATATTGGGAATTGAGACCCCGACAAAGTCAATTCAGTATTTCTCAATTACTTCATGACTTTACATACATTTCATAGCAAGTGTTGGTAGTTCTCTACCTACGAGACTAAAAAAGAAAAAAAACTATTCTGAGACCATGGAGAAAAATAAAGCATGACATACAAAGAGAAGTAGACATGATAGGCACCAAGAGAGAAATTTAACAGATTCTTTAGGGTGTTGCCATTCTAATTCTATTCCTGAGGCCCAGGTATATTGCTGCCCTAATAAATTACCTTTTTGCTCAAGCTGAGTGGGTTTCTATTTTATGCAACCTAAGGAGTACTAACTTTATACTCTAAAGTGTAATGTATTTTATCTCTGTACAGCTAAAAGCACATAAGATTGGGAACCATAATCACAGCCTCATTTATGTGGAGTGCTAAGAATCTGTGCTAAGCGAGAATAAGTATGTATGTCATAAATACATGACACGTGCAAATTTTTGTAAAGAATTTTTGCATCGAATTTATTTCAGCACATCTGTTACTTTAGAATTTGGGGCTAAATAAATAAAAATAACAATCATTGAACTTACAGATGTGCAATGATAGAAAAATCTATTAAGTGTCACTTCAGAATGAATATTTCCATAAGCTAAACAGACTTTTAAAAATGTATGCATTATTTTCCTTTGAGAAACTCAGTACTTAATTAGGAGGTGAAAAACTTTACATTAAATACATGTGTTGATTGCTAACAAAGGCACCAGAATAGTATTCTCCTTTACATTAAGGTATTTAAAACTACTCTGGTGCTTAAATTGTTACTCACAGTATCTATTCGTTCTTTTACTGCTTAAAAGTTTGGGCTGATTAAGCAAAATGTTTACAAATAAGCAATGCCATAAAAACATCTCCAGTTTTTGGGCTGTAGCCAAATCAGCTTCCTGTAAACATCCAATGATGAATTTTATAACTAAATAGCTAATAAACCCATCTAAACTTAAACCTTAAAATGAATTCCTACATTTGTAGTCATCAGATCCTTTCAGTTACACAGTTATTATAAAGCTATCACAGAAACTAGGATCGAAAGAAAATAGCAGATCTCAAGTACTTAGACTAATTGCAATGCAAGCTCAAAGTTGGTTTGTTAATCTTAAATGCAACCAAATATATTATTTGAATAAATCACCAATATTAAATTGCAGGGGCAAGTCTATATTATAAAATTGGCTTTGCAAAATAGTAACTACAGACTGGTCCTCAGGTGAATTTGCAGTCAATACTTCACATTATACAGTTAACATAAAAATATGAGTTATGGGGTCCAAAGTGGCTCCCGCCGGAGCTCATGGTGCTCACGAAGGCGAGGTCATCAGTTCAAGGCTAATCTGAGCAACCTCATAAGCTCAAACTAATTGGCAAAAAAAAAAAAAAAATATGAGTTATAAATTTACATTAAAGTTGTTGGCGATTGGTAGTACTTTCAAAGATCTTCAAAAAGCAAACAAAAATCTTCTCTAGAGGAGCACATCTTCATCTTAGAACTCAGAGAATTCCCATCAATAATTTATCCTCAAACCACAAGGAATTCTAAAACAGAAAAAAAGTAAAAAAATACTAAAGAAGATAATACACTATGTTTAAGAACCAGCCTGTCCCCAACCCCCAAAAAATCAAACAGCAGAAATAGACCATAAAGTCATCATATAATCATGTTATTAAAATAAAAAGTAACTATGCTGGCTAGAATTTGAAAAGCAAAACACAAGGTGAGCCCTATCTCCAGGGATCTGGAAGCTGTAAGGAAAAGTAAAGGAGCTTTGAAAATAGAGAACTCACAGAAATTAAAAATATATAAATGAAATGAGAAACTCAATGAATGGCTATATCATTATATTGAAAATAACAGAGAGAGTTAGCAAGATGGTGGACTGGTGAAAAGAATTAAACAGAGTATAGCACATAGAGAAAAAAAAAGTGGCAACTATGAAAAATAGGTTAGGAAATAGTAAGATTAACTAAGAAAGTATAATATACTCCTAATCAGTGACCTAGGTAGAGAGAAAATAATGAATTATTAAAAAGAGAATGGCTGAGGATATTCCCTAACTAATAAAAGGTATCAAACCAAAAATTCAAGAAGGTAACAAACCAAAAATTTGTAGAATAAGTCAAATGAAATCCACATCCAGAAACATCTGCAGAATATAAAAAATATATATATGTTAAAATGGGAGAAAAAAAGGCAGGTTATGTTCAAAGTATTGCAAGATGAACAGCTAACCTTTTAGCAATAAAAAAGCAAGACAATTTCAAATAACAGAACAGGCCAAATCTTACAGAAAGTAAAAGAGAGGAAATCTTTCAAACTACTTCTACTACTTCTGGAAACACCTGATATTAAAATATATATATATATATATATATATATCATAATTAAGGCAAATGGCAGACACATTTTATTCATAAATACAGATGCAATATTGTTGGGAAAAGACGCAAAGGAGAAAGGACTTACAGAGTGTCTGCATAAGTTGGTTATGAGTCACACATAAACAAGGAACAACAAACTGTGGAAGGCCACAGAAGGCCTCTTCATACCTCATGTTCTGGTGCAGGGTGACCTCAGCTCTCTTACCATAAACATTGTGCTCAAGGCTGTAAAAGCCCTTCGTAGCACTATGATATAGCCAGACTTGTAGACTCCTTGTAAGGCCTGAGTACCACCAGCTGTACATAGATAACAAGCTAAAGATAAGCACATGTTCTCGTTTTGTGAAACTCCCAAATTGCCACTGTTATCAATCCTTAGGATGACACACCAGTTCTGGCTCACTGATTCACTTCTGGCTCACTGATTCACTCCACCACTACTCTACCCCTACCCTGTAGATCAAATGATTGTAATCAATAAATAGTGTAGATGATCAGAGCTTGAGGCCTTCACTGTTTCCTCCATGGTAATAAAGTGATAACCCCCTGGTCCCACTATCTTTCTTAATCTGTTTTTTTCTCATTCCTTTGTTGCCACCAAACTTGGGGTACCCATGGGTGATGTAGGGCTGGCTCCCTACACAATATCCTAAATAAAATATTATAATAGCAAATTAAATCCAAAGATATTTTTCAAAAAAATATACCTTGGCCAACATTATATTCTGGTTATATGAGATAGATTAATATTTTCAATTTCATACATTCAATTTTACAAATTAACAAAAGTGAGGAATGGTGATCATTTACTTAGGTTGAAGAGAAATATTTAGTAAAATTTAATATCCATTCATGTTACATATTCTTAGGAAATAAGAAACAAAAAATATCTTTAATCTTATAAAAGTGATATACACAAGGTAAATATTTTCCTGAAAGGGGAAAGATTTAAAGAGTTTGATTTATAAGTAGGACTAAGACAAGGATGCACAATATCGATACTTTTATACAACATTGTATTAGAAGTCTTAGCAAGTGCAATAAGACAAGAAAAAAAAATGGAGACATAAAGATTCAAAGTAGGGAAGATGTAATCATTTACATGAAAATGAAAAGTCTATAAATTGCTATAAATAATTTAGTAAATTGGTTGTATATAAAATTAACAATCAAATATTAACACAAAATTTGTCAATTCCATTTCTAATTACCTTGTAATTACCAGTAGCAAGTGTCTTAATAATACAATTAAAGAGATATGATAATTTACAATGTTATCACAGAATATCAAGTATCTTTTCAAATACTGAAAACTACTAAAGGGAAATTTTAATGCTAAAGTAAAATGTATTAAAGAACACTTTAATATATGTGTTGATGTACTGTGTTCATGCCTACAAGGATTTGAAAATAGTATATTTCTTGCTAATAATCATCCAATACAGTTCTAAGATGAAAAAAGTTTATTCATGATCTGGTGATTTTAAATTTTATATGGAAGAGTAAAGGGCCAATAATAGCCAGAAAGAACAGAAAGAAAGAATTGGTCAACTAGCTAATAGGAATAATTATAAAACTGTTAATAAATATGATAGTGTAGAACTACAATAAATGAGAATAGTGTGGAGATAAAAAATGTGACACCCAAAATAGAAGAAAGAACTCAGAAACCTATCCACACATGTTGATTTTTGACAGAAGTGACATTTTAGATCAGCAGGGAAAGGAATGACTGGGGAATAAATTACTATCCATATGGAAAGACAAAAAAATGAAGCCACTTCACACTATATATACAAATAAACTGCAAAAACCAAAATATAAATGTTAAAAAGGAAATGTTAAAATACGTACTTGAAAAAACTAATTTGGAACATATTTAGGTTTAGTGAGATGAAAGAGTTTATTTAAAATATTTTTTAAGGTTGCTCTGCATATGGAGTTGCCACTCCTTTATTCCTTTGCGTTCTTAATAAACCTGCTTTCACTGTACTCTATGGAAAAATAAAACAAAATACATTTTTTAAATAAAAGAGTTGACCATAAGATGACCTATAAATCTGACTATATCAAAATTGAGAATTGTTATAAATAAAAAGATATATTAAAACAAGTGAAAATATTATAAACTGAGAGAAAATGTTTGTGATACATATAATCAACAAAATATTGAGATGCCATTAAAAAAAAACTTTCTACAACTCAGTATGGAAAACTTTTAAAAGAGAGAAAACATGTTCAAAAGATATAAAGAGACTTTTTATAGACGAGAAAATGTATACGACCCATAAAAATATTAGTAGTGACCCAGAAATACAAAACATGACCACAGAAAAGTACCAGTTTACATGTACTTAATAACAAAAATTAAAATAAGTGACCACTCCAAGGAAAGGGGATACATCAATCTAGGTTTTATGTGAGGCCAGAGGTTTATTTAAAGTGGTGGTTCTTTCTCTAATAAAAAGAAATTAAAAATAACTAACAACAAATTAGTTGCCCTTTGTAATATTTTTTTGGAATTAGAAAAAGAAATAAAAAAAATTACAGGTTTTAAAAAGCTGACAATAACACAAATGCCATAGGACAAAATGAAAACCTTACAAAATTCCCTTTTGAACAGACCTATACGTAACACTATTTCCTTAAATACTTTGGCTGCATACTTTTTTATTGCTTTTCATATAACAACAACTTTGAAAATTTTTGACAAACAGAATAAAAAGATAATTCCTATTTTTTAAAGATCATTATAATTTGTTTTTAATATTGATAGTAAAGTTTCAGCTTTATAACTAATTATTAGTAATGCCACACTGATTTTTTTAAAGGTTTTTGTCAAATTTGGTAAAAATCTCTTATGTTTGTTTCCTATATAAGCTGTGAGATTTTAGAGCATTTAAAATTTCCTTGTGCAGGGAAATATATTAAAAAATGAGGAGCTCATTAACTAGATTATTGTTGATAGCCTCCTCATGTGGTATATTTTATGTTATATTCATCAAAGTGAAAATCTCTTTATGTTTGTTTCCTATATAAGCCATGAGATTTTAGAGCATTTAAAATTTCCTTGTGCAGGGAAATATATTAAAGAATGATGAATTCATTAACTAGATTATTGTTGAAAGCCTTCTCATGTGACGTATTTTATTTTATATTCATCAAAGTTAGTGTTTGGGGTCACATTAGCAGGAAATATACATCTATTTTTATATGAGCAATGGCATCAGGGACTTACAGAACAAGATACATCAGACATACCAAAATATACTCCAGTAGGTTGAGATGCATAAAATGATACTTGAAGACACTGATGTATTTATTTGTAGAATGCCTAAAGATTTAAGGCCTACAATGCATAGGCCATCTAAAAGATTCTGTCGTGTAAAATACTTTTAACAATTGCATATTTATAATCATATATGTGAATCACTGAGGGTGTACCTGAATGGAGGAAACTTCTGTTTTGACTAAGCATCAAAAAGAACCAAATTTTGGCTTGCAATTTTAAACATCTTTGATTGGAAGAATTTTACATATTCATATGTTTCAAATTTTATTTCTGCATTCATACATTTCCAAATTTATTTTCTTTCCACTCACACATATTTTTGGTGCCAGGTAATGTAGAAGAAGTTCTTATAGCAGGACAACCTCAGGTCATAAGTTCTGTGAAATGATGCCGGGCGAGTCAGCACAATGTGTAGCAGGAGAACTGGAAGGCTTTCCTACGCCAACATGGCAAATAATAATTAAGTATCCAGGAAAGTGACTCTACAAGCCACATATCACCTTAGCTGAAACCCCAAATTCCAATGGCCATTTCATTGTCATTCATCAGGTAGAGAAGTATGACCAAGAAAAAATTAAATGGGAAAAAGCAGCAAATTTTATCAATTGCAGTCAAGATGCCTTATGCTGCATAGTTAACCAAAACATATGCCTAGTGAATATATTGCTAAGGCCCTTCCAAGAGCCTTGCTACATGTAAGATAAACATCTAAAATTGGAAAATAAGAAAGTTGAAAGTAAAAAAAAATTTTAAAGTTATAACCAAATTCTTATCAAAGAAAGCTGGTATAGCTGTATAAATATCAGACAAAGTAGACTTTATGTCAAAACATACAGGTAAAGAATAATTTCATAAAGATAAAACATAATCAGTTTAATTTTTAAAAGATATTTGGGTAATAACAAAACCAGGAAAAAAAATAGACAAATCCACAATGAGGCAAATAAAATTTTCTTACAACATCTCTACTGAGACATAATTTATATAAAATAAAATTCACCTGTCTAAGGTGTACAGTCTAGAGATTTTTAATGTTCACAGAATTATGCAAACATAACCACTATCTAATTTCAAAAATATTTTTATCACTCCCAAAAGAAACTCCACATACATTAGCAGTTACTCTCAATTGAACTCTTTTCTGAAACTTTGGCAACCACTACTGAGTTTCTCTTTCTATGGATTTACCTACTCTGGACATTATATATATTATACAATATATTCACATAACAATATTTTTGAGGTTCATCCATGTTGTAGCTTGTTTCAGTACTTCATCCCTTTTCATGACTAAATAAAAAATACGCCACATTTTGTCTGTCCATTTATCAGTTAATAGACCCTTGGTTTTCTTTTCATATTTTGACTATTATAAATAAGGCATCTGCGAACATTTTGATGCAAGTTTTTGTGTGGATCTGTTTTCAGTCACCTGCAACGTGCTTAGGAAAAGACATCCCCATCATATATTAGCTTTATCTTTAACCTTTTGAGGAATGGCTAAACTGTCCTCTATAGTGCCTGTACTTTTTCCAACCCCACAGGCAAGATTGGATAGTTCCAATTTCTCCATATCCTTGACAGAACTTATTATTGTCTGCCTTTTTTGTTTTAGTGATTCTAGTGAGTGTGAAGTGGTATCGCACTGTGGTTTGAATTTTCATTTCCCTAATGGTTAGTGAGATTGGTCGGCTTTTCATAAGCTGATTTACCTCTTGTACACCATATTTGGAGAAATATCTATTCAATTTTTTATCCATTATTCTGTCAGATTATTTGAGATTATCTAGCTGAGTTTGTAAGAGTTTTTTATATATTCAAGATATAAATCCATTATAATTTGCAAATATTTTCTCCATTTTGTGGTGGTCTTTTGCCTCTTTAATGGTGCACATTAAATCACAACCATTTTTATTTTTGATGATCTTTATGTATTCTTTTTTTTTGTGTGTGTGTATATATATATATATATATATTTTTTTTTTTTTTTTTTTTTTTTTTTTTGAGACAGAGTTTCACTCTTGGTACCCAGGCTGGAGTGCAATGGCGTGATCTCGGCTCACCGCAACCTCTGCCTCCTGGGTTCAGGCAATTCTCCTGCCTCAGCCTTCTGAGTAGCTGGGATTACAGGCATGCACCACCATGCCCAGCTAATTTTTTGTATTTTTTTAGTGGAGACGGGGTTTCACCATGTTGACCAGGATGGTTTCGATCTCTTGACCTCGTGATCCACCCACCTCGGCCTCCCAAAGTGCTGGGATTACAGGCTTGAGCCACAGTGCCCTGCTTGTTGTTTATATTTTGAGCATCATAACTGAGAAACTGTTGACTAATCCAAGGTCGTGAACATTTTCTCATGTTTTCTCCTAAGAGTTTTATATATTTGTCTTTTAAGTTTAGGTCTTCAGGCCCTTTTTAGTTAGTTTTTGTACATGATGTGAGACAGAGAAAGAAATTTCTCTTCCATGTGGATATCCACTTGTACTAGACCCATTCACAGAAAGACTTCTATCCTCATTAAATTGGCTTGCCATCCTAGCCAAAACCAATTCATTGTAAATGCAAAAATTTATTCCTGGATTCTCAATTCTGTTGTATTGATCTGTATGTCAATCCTTATGCTAGTATCACATTGTATTTGTAAGGATTCTTGTAGTAAGGTTTAAAATTGGGAGTTGTGAGTTCTTCAATTTTGTTCTTTTTAAAATTTGTTTTGCTTAGAAAACCAAATGTTTCTATGTGAATATTAGAAACAGCTTCTTAAAATCCATAAAAGAAATCACTGGGATTTCAATAGAAATTTAATTGAATCTTTAGATCAATTTGGAGAGGTTTGTCATCTTAGTTATACATGTACAATACATAAGCAAAGAAAATAATATATGTGACTATTAAAATATAGAAGATCTAGTCATCAAGTCACTATAAACTAAATAAAAACACAGTTACAGGATGACACAACATATTTTCAACACATATAATTAAGAACTCAGATCCTGAATATACAAAGAATTCCTATAAATTAGAAAAAGAAACTGAACATAAGTAAAATTGTGCCAAGAGTAAAATAACTATTTCATGAAAATGGATTCCAAATGACCCGATAGCCATATGTGAATATACTCAACTTAATTATCAGTAACATTATACAAATTTAATATAACATGAGAAAGCAGTAGATAGTTACCAGGCTAACTAAAATTGAGAAGAAGAAGAAGAAGAAAACACTAGTGTTGATGAGGATCTGGGACAACAGAAACTCGTAAACTGCAGATACATTCAGTTTTAAAAGCAGTTTAGAATTACTCAGTAATATTGAAAATAATTTGATATTATATAATTAAAATCAAGAAAGCCTAGATATTTTTATAAATGTCCATAAAATACATGTACCATAATGTTTATAGTTTCATTGATGTTATAGTCCCAAACTGGAAATAATCCAAATATCCATCAACAGTAAAGTAAATAAATACATAGTAGCATGTTGACAAACTAGACTACTCCCCAACAATAAAAATTAACTATAGATACTCACATCAATAAAATGGCTTTCATAAACATGGGACTTAGCAAAAAATAAAGGTCAACAAAGGATTCAACACTTTCATTTTAATGCCACTCAAAATTTAAAAAAACAATATTATAATTTTAAATTATATGCAAATGGATGATAAGGCTGCAAATTAAAAACAAGAGTTGAAAGGAAAGGGTAAAAGAAAGAAGAAACATACAATAGGTCTATGAGTTAACTGGCGAGTTTCTAATTCTTTACTTGGGTATTGTTTAAAAGTGTGTTTGCCTGAATCCAGCAACATATCAAAACACTTATACATCAAGCTTTATTCCTGGGATGCAAAGTTGGTACAACAGAAGCAAATTAATAAATGTAATTCAGCACAAAAACAGAACTAAAGACAAAAACTACATGATGATCTCAATACATGCTGAAAAGGCTTATGATAAAATTTGACATCCATTGTGAGTTAAAAACTCTGAATAAACTAGGTATTGAAGAAGCATATCTCAAAATAATAAGAGCCATATATGACAACCCACAGTCAACATCACACTGAATGGGGAAAAGCTGAAAACCGACACAAGACAAGGATGTCCTCTCTCACCACTCTGATTCAATGTAGTATTGGAGATTCTGGCCAAGGCAATTAGTCAAGACAAAGAAATAAAGGGCATCCACACGGGAAGAGTGGGAGTCAAATTATCCCTGCTTGCAGATGACAAAGATGCCAAAAGCAATTTCAACAAAAGCAAAAATTGACAAATTGGATCTAATTAAACTAAAGAGCTTCTGTACAGCAAAAGAAACTATCAACAGAGTAAACAGGCAACCTACAGAATGGGAGAAAATTTTTGCAAACTTTGCATCTGGTAAAGGTCTATATCCAGCATCTATAAGTAACTTAAACAGATTTACAAGATGAAAGCAAACACCATTAAAAAAGTGGACAAAGGACATAAACCGTCATTTTTCAAAATAAAACATGCGTGTGGCCAAGAATCATATGAAAAAAAAAGCTCAACATTCACTGATCATTAGAGAAATGCCAATCAAAACCACAATGAGATACCATCTCACACCAGTCAGAATGGCAATTATTAAAAAGTCAAAAAAATAACAGATGCTGGCAAGGTTGTGAAGAAAAAGGAATGCTTATACACTGTATATGGGAGTGTAAAATAGTTCAACCATTGTGGAAGATAATGTGGTGATTCCTCAAAGACCTAAAGACAGAAATACCATTTGACTCAGCAATTCTGTTACTGGGTATATACCCAAAGAAATAGAAATCATTCTACTATAAAGATACATGCATGTGTATGCTTACCACAACACTATTCACAATAGCAAAGACATGGAATCAACCTAAATGCCCACCAATGATAGGCTGGATAAAGAAAATGTGGAACATATGTTCCATGGAATACAATGCAGCCATAAAAAAAGAATAAGGGACATTTGCAGGTACATGGATGAAGCTGGAGGCCTTATTCTTAGCAAACTAACACAGGAATAGAAAACTAAATACCCTATGTTCTCAGTTATAAGTGGGATCTAAATGAGAAGACATGGATACGTAGAGGGGAACAGGCACTGGGGCCTATAGGTGGGTGAAGGGTGGGAGGAAGGAGAAAATTAAAAAATAACTAATGGATTCTAGGCCTAATACCTGGGTAATAAAATAACAAACCCCCATGACACAAGTTAACCTGTGTAACAAACCTGCACTTGTACCCCTAAAGTTAAAAGTTAAACAAATAAATGAAATTAAATAAATGTGTGCTTGCTTTACAAATATTCCTTAAACCATATATTTTGGGATTCTTATGCAAGTGTGTGATATATTTTATAATTTTTAAACTTGTAAAAATAATGTGTGGCATAGCATTAGTCAGGAAAAGACTGTAAGAAGGGGTAGTATAGGCAATCACTAGTTGATAGTGAGGAAATAGCTGTGAAAACAACCTATTTTCTTTCAGCAGGTATGCATTTAATGAACTGACTTGAATGACTGACCGCAGAGTCATGGTACAGAAAATGGTCTGGTTTCAGGGTCCTGTGGAAACCCATAGGTGCAGGAGCCTGAGTGTTCTAGTTAACTGTTTAGTTTTATTAATTAAATTTATTTCCTGCTAAATCTTTTAACATTTTCTTAATCTCATTACTCATTGCATGCAAGAGTCATTCTTGACAACCTATCTATCTATAGCTATCTATCTATCTATCTATCTATCTATCTATCATCTATCTATATGTCTCATGTTTTATTCCTCTTCCATTTGGAAAAATAGCTTATCTAGTAGATGTTTTATATATAATACATTGGAATGAATATCAATGGAGCACAAAGTGCTCCATTATAAGATGATTTTCTATTACCTAATGATTTTTCACTTATACCTAAACTAGAAGGACAGAATCATCTAAAACTCTTTTAAAATTCTTTTATTTTAATTAAAACTGGTCTCTAGTTAAGTGAATAAGTCCTTCATGCCACAGAGTGACCTCCTGCCAAAAGCATTCTATTCAACTGAAAAAAGGACAAATGCTATGTCATTCTCCTGAAGGTAGTGTGCATGTACCCTGGCATGAGCACTGCAATTTCAGTTCTATTAAAAGTAATGAAGTAGGAATGTCAGTACAATTATCTGTAAACAGTTTGTGTCTGTTCAGGCTTTTTCACAGTTCAGGGTAATAACTGATTTAGGCTTATTAAACTTCTGTGAAGCATAGCCTAAATGCACAATGGTTATGTCGATGTTAACTCATAGTTGGCTTTTTTTTTTTTTTTTTCAGATACCCAAAAGGCCTACCTAGATGATTTTGGTCTCAAAATCAGTTACTGGGAGTGATTGGAGAGTATCCAGTTCACAATATTCAGACAAAGCCTGTGTGTATGTATGTGTGTGTATACTGTTTTACACTGTTTAGGAAAAGGTTTTTTTAATGTGTATGTATATATATTTGTATGTATATGCACTTTTTGTTTATGTTGTAGTGGTATCAATCACGAAGTTGGAGTAGGCTGGTCAGTTTTTGCTAATTGTACGATTTGGCACAAATACTTAGATTTTCTTTGCCTCAGCTTTCTCAGATATAACTAGGGAAAATAGTATTACGTAACTCTTAGGATTATGCTAACAACTTTATATAAATACTACCTGACATAAAACTTGCATGTCATTTATCCTAATATTGGACATATAGTGTCTAATAAATGTTAGCTATAATAAGTAATAGTAAAAATATTATCAGTAATAGTAAAATAAAGTATTGACATATGCATCCCATGCATATCTATATTTGGTTTTATTGATAATAATTGATAAATATGCTTTTTTTTCCTTTGACAACCCTCTATTTCACAGATAAATCAATGTTGCAGAATCGGTACAGAGAGCATTGTAGGCAGACTTCTAAGATGCCTGTAATGACTCTTGTCTACTGTTATTAATGCACTTTTCTAATTCCTTCCACTTGCATCTGGGATGAACCTAGTAACCCACTTTCAGTAAACTGAGTCAAGCAAAGATGACGGGATGGTACTGTCGCCGGGTTTCGGGGTGCAGAGGAGCACTCAGCTTGCTCCCTGGTGGGCTCTTTCCAGGCTCTTGGTCTCTCGCTCTAACAAGAATGGGAGAGGGGACCACGCCAGGCGTGGTGCACTCACAAGTAAATATCGAACCTCAAAGAGTTTTGCAGAAAACCGATTTATTTAGGCAGAGAAAGAGAAAAAGGTGAGAGAGAGAAAGCTTCCACAAGGATTGTGGAAAGGGACCCAAATATGGAATCCCAGAGAGCGAAAGCAGCTTCCACACTGAGTGGAAGGGGACCCCTGAGGAAGAAATCGACCCTGATGTGGGGGGACAGGGACTTTTAACCTGGGAGAAATGCCCTCCCTCTCCAAGACCTTTGACCTATGAAAGGAGTTCCCTTAAGCTTCTGCTGGAGTGATTGACCTTGATTATTTTCTCGTGCCCTCGAAAATTTAAACAAAGACCTCTAATCTCCGGATTGGTGAGGGGAGCAAGGCATGGCACTGGGAAGATTCTTGCCCTTGAAACTACGCCCCCTTGTGGAACCGGAAAGAGAACACATCCCCTCAGTACTACCAATATTAGATTAAAATGTGACTGCCATCATACTAGCACACCTCTCTGGTCTTTTTGCTTGTTTGTTCTGATGAGGCGAGCTGCCAAGCTGTAAGTTGCTCTGTAGAGTCGCCCAAGTGGCAAGAAATTGAGGGCAACCTCTAACCAATAGCCAGTGAATAATTGAGGCTCTCAGAAAAACTGACATCTTTAGTATGACAACTATGAGCAACCGAATTTTGCCAACAACAACCATGTGAATGGGCCTGGAAGGAGATCTTTCTCCAGCTGAACCTTATTATATCTGCAGTCCAAAATCATACCTTGATTGCAACTTGAACGAGAACACTCAGTCTAGCCTCACCTGGATTCTCAAACTATGAGACAATAAATGTTTTTGTTTTAAGCCACTAAATTTAGGGGAAGTTTGTTATACAGCAACGAATAACTAACATAAGGAGCAAGAACTTGAAACCAGAGTCATGTTTTCCAGCATTCCAAAAAAATTTCTAAAAAGAAATTAGGAGATGTTAAGACCTTTATGTGTAAAGTACAAATATAACTGTTTTATAGAAAAGATTGTAGTTTTTTTTTAATCTAAGCCTTGCTTTTATATTTTTAAGCATTCTTCTTCCATAAAAATGAATTCAAACAATAATTATTTTAGAAACTCTTTGTACCCAACCGATGTATTTATGATATTTAAAATGACTACTTTTATGCATTGAAAGGCTTTATAAAGATTTATATATGATTTTCTGGAGGGAAATTGGAAATAAAAAAAATAACAATGGGATATTAGTCAATAAGCTCTCAAGTCCAGAAACAAAGTAGTTTATCTTTGTAGCCTTACTAGTTACCAGAGAATGTGGTAATCTGCTTCTCTTGCCCAATGAAAACAATTGTATTTTTTTTTAAATAAGAACTATGTAAATAGAGGACAGATATATATATATATATATAGAGAGAGAGAGAGGTCAGTGGAATCCTCAGTTTCAGTTATCCACTGGAGGTCTTGAAACATATTTCCTGTGGATAAAGGTGAACTACTATATATAAATTTAGGTCAGTAAGAAATATATAATTAAATAAGGTGTGTGTATATATGCATGTAAATATACATATATATATATGTGTGTGTGTGTGTGTGTGTGTGCATGCACACACAACCACACATATGCATTGCATGTCCCTAGAATGTTTTTGTAGAATATGCACCAAACTGGTATCAGTGGCAAGTTTTATGACATGTGTTTTGTTTTATTTTGTTTTCATTATTGCTTATCATTTATTCACTCATTCACTTAACAAATATTTATTTAGCATCTACTATTGCCATGTGCTATTGTAGGTATTGAAATAAGCTACTTGATAACACAAACATACATCACTGTTCTCCTAGAAATGGAGATTGATAATATACCAAAAAAATAGGTGCGAATTATAGTATGTCAAGAGAAAAACAGAAAAGGAATGGAAGAGGTAGGGTGATGAATTTTTAGATAGAATGGCTAGGAAAAAAACACATTGAGAGGGTGACTTTTAAGTAAAAAAGACCTGAAGGAAATGTGAGAAATAAGTTTAGCGATTTTCTTGGCAAAAAGTGCAGATAGAATAGCAAGTAGAAGATTCTGTAGCAAGATGATGCCTTCTAAATTTGAGGAACAGCTTGGAGAACAGTGTGGCTCAGAGGAATGCAGGGAACAGTTGCAGGAGACGAATTCAGAGAGGAAGCTGGGTGCTAAATCTTGTAAAGATTTAGTATTTTACAATGAGAGAGATGGGCATCAGATCTTTCTTGTTTCTGGAATACTCGCTTTGGTGATCTTTTCTTTTGTAGTTATTTTGTGATTTATAAGAAGTTTGTATTATTTTTCATAGGAATATCCTTATAAAAAGACATCTGCAAATGTCTTCATTTGAATTCAAAAGTGTTATGATGTCCAAAAATGATTTTCTATTAGCTTGCCTGCCAATGGTCAGTGATCTGTGTGAGAACCAATGAATCAAACCCGGAGTAGTTTTTAACTACTCATGAGTTTACTTCAGTAATTTTCACTATTTTTTCTTGTAACCACTTGTGGAAGCTCATCTCTTCACTTGTCACTACACCTACTTCTATTCTTCATGTTTTTTTCTTGTAATTTCAGATAACAGAAATACCTGCATGCAGACACAAGATGTTGCTTCTATGAACAGAAATTCATTTTCCCAACAAGTCATTTTACCAGCCAATCAGTTATAATCTATAAATAATTATAGCATGCTAGTCCCATGTCTTATATGTTACCTAAAGAGAGAGTTACTCCTTTCTGAAGTCTTTTGGTAAGATGGCACATCCTCATGAAGAGAAAAGTCAAATCCCATATATGACCACTCCTCCCTAATAAGATGGTAGAGCATTCATTCAGTGGCCACCTCATGGTGTGTTTGACAGTATGGCCCTTGCTAAACCTTATTTAGTGCTGGTTCCTAATTGAGTAGTTAAGTGTTGGTATAGACAGCTTCTATTTATGAGTCAAGAAAGAAAAGAAAGATGTGTGTTGCTATCAAGTTTTAATTGAAGCACACTTTACTATTTTTTGACTAAGTACCTCATTGCCATTTTCATAATGATTGCAACCTTGAGAGGAAGCTCTTCTGATAACTGCAGGCTGGTAATGAGAAAGCATGCTGTGCTGTAGCTAAATGACAGCTGAGATTTTTCCCACAACAATATATAATCCATGAGGAGATTAGAATTAAATGGAATTGTCCTGTGGTAAGCAGTCTAAAAGGAGATTTTGATGTGAACTTGCAGTTTAATGTTGAAATGTAAAGCTCTGTCACTCTCTCCTTATGTTTAAAGAAACGGCATGATTATGACTTTCCCTTCCCTCACCTCTACCAAAAAATCCCCAAAATATTACTTTTCACTAAATGCTCCATCAGTTAGTAATTAGGTTTATCTGTATATGACAGGAATGTCTAAATAACAATGACTAAAACAAGATATATTTTTTTCTCCCTGATTAAAGAGGTCTGAAAGTGGATGGCTGATGTTTTCCAGAAGCTGCAATCTGCAGCAGGAACTTCGGCTTCCTCAGTGTCTGCTTTGCCATCTTTAGCATAGAGTCTTTTTGTTTGTTTGTTTTTGAGACAAGGTCTCACTCTATTGCCCAGGCTTGAGTCCAACGGTGGGATCTTGGCTCACTGCAGCCTCTGCCTCCCGAGTAGCTGGGATTACAGGCTCCCATCACCATGCTCAGCTAAATTTTGTATTTTTTTGTGTGGAAACAGGATTTCGCTATGTGGGCCCAGCTGGTGTCAAATTCCTGACCTCAAGAGATTTGCCCGCCTCAACTCTCAAAGTGCTGGATTTACAGGAGTAAGCCACAGCACCCAGCAACTTACAGCTTTCTATTTCAAGGTTTCCTAATAGTCTGAGATGGCTGCTAAAGTTCTAACCATAATAGCAACATTCCAACAAAAATAAAGAAGAAGAGAAAGAAAGATACAGGACTCACTGCTAGCTGAGGCAGTCCCCTGGAAAAAATATCAATAATGTCTACCTATATTTCACTGGCCACCTCTCACTATAAGAAAGAATCAGTAATATAGATTTTTAGCCGGGCTAATTGCATCTTTATAATGTAAGGATTTTATTAAAAGTAATTGCAAACACCACAATTACTTTTGCACCAATCTAATAGTACTCATAGTTTACATGGCTGACCTCTACTGATACCGATCCTGCCTTTCTAAAAGGGAAGCTCTGAATGATGGCTGGGTGAGTAACATATAGCTGTTTATCCACTAAAGGATGAGTATATTCGGTTACTCTTTTCCAACATTTCAACTATAAGAGAGCATAATTGAAAGCCTGCTGATTGAGGACCAGGTCTAAAAATCAATGATTGTGGACTTAGTAATGGGCCCCTAAAGTTTTTTCTAATTTGATTTCCTTCCTTTATGTCTTATCATTTATCTTTGTAATAAATATTTGGTTATGCTTTCTTTGAGGAGACTCACTGCAAAGGATAGTATGTTAAAGCTTTTGCTGATCCTGCTGTTAAGAAATGTGTTTAAAGGTGGGTAGAGTGGCTCACACATCCATAATTCTAATGATTTGGAAGGCTGAGGCAGGAGGATCACTTAAAACCAGGTGTTCAAGACTAGCTTGGGCAACATAGCAAGACCCCATTTCAGAAAGATAAAGAGAAAGAAAGATAGAGAAATACATTTGAATTTGCTTGATCTAGCATTTCTGAAATTACTTGACCTTCAGAAACCACCCACTTCTGCCTCTCCCTGATAATACCCATAACATATCAAAGAACAGAAAAATATCAAAATAGTTTAAGAAACATGGAGTTAAGTCTTAGAGGAGCTTCTTTACGGTTCATCGAGACAGAAAGGTTATCATGATTCAGATTATTTTGAAGGCATAATAACTTTTTCTAACTCTTTGAATGAGAGATATAATATAAATACCAGTTTACTGGGAACCACTAAGCTTACTTTGAGATCAGTAAATCGTTTCTTTTTTCTTTTTCTTTGAAGAACTACAAAATGGAAATACTTATTCAGAAGCTTTATCTTTAGCCCTTTGTATTTCTGTTTTAACATAGTAAACCTTCTCTTGCCAAGCCATGGTAGCTTTTGGCAGAAAAAAGAACCCTAGAAGGATGTATCAAAAAAAAATAATAAGTCACTGGTACTTGTAAGAGACCCTCTTTATTCTTCCATTTTTTTCACATTGCTTTCTTTCCCCAAGTTAATTTAATGTAGCCTGTAGTTCCAGTTGAACTTATAGGTGGATCCCCGTACAAAGGAGATCACATAATAGCAGCCAAATAAAATGCAGGTCAGGCCATCTATTCTCTCATCTAAAAAAATATTTGTTAGACTATTTGGCAAGATGGCCCAATAGGAACAGCTCCCATCTGCAGCTACCAGTGAGATAAACAAAGAAGGTGGGTGATTTTTGCATTTCCAACTGAGGTACCCAGCCCATCTCACTGGGACAGATTTGACAGTGGATGCAGCCCTCGGAGGGTGAGATGAAGTAGAGTGGGGCATTGCCTCACCCGGGAAGAGCAAGAGGTTGAGGAACTCCCTCCTCTAGCCAAGGGAAGCCATAAGGACTGGGCCATAAGGAATGGTGCATTCTGGCCCAGATACAAAGCTTTTCCCACAGTCTTCACAAGTGCAGATTAGGAGGTTCCCTACGGTGCCAGTGCCACCAGGGCCCTGGATATTAAGCAAATAACTGGGTGGCCATTTGGGCAGACATGGAGCTAGCTGCAGGAGTTTTTTCATACCCCAGTGGCACCTGGAATACCAGTGAGACAGAACTGTTCACTCCTCTGGAAAGGTGGCTGAAGCCAGGGAGCCAAGTGGTCTGGTTCAGTGGATCCCACCCCTATAAACCCAGCAAGCTAAGGTCCACTGGCTTGAAATTGTCGCTGCCAGTACAGCAGTCTGAAGTTGACCTGGGACACTAGAGCTTGCTGGGGGGAGGGTCATCTGCCATTACTGAGGCTTGAGTAGGCAATTTTCCCCTTACAGTGTAAACAAAGGCACCAGGATGTTCAAACCAGATGGGCCCACTGCTGCTTGACAAGGCCACTGTAGACAGACTGCCTCTCTAGAGTCCTATTCTCTGGGCAAAGTATCTCTGAAAGAAAGGCAGCAGCCCCAGTTAGAGGCTTATAGATAAAACTCCCATCTTCCTGAGACAGAGAACCTGGGGGAAGGGGCTGCTGTGGGTACAGCTTCAGCAGACTTAAACCTTCCTGCCTAATGGCTCTGAAGAGAGCAGTAGATCTCCCAGCACAGCACTTGAGCTCTGCTAGGGGACAGACTACTTCCTTAAGTGGGTCTCTGACCCCTGTGCCTCCTGACTGGGAGACACCTCCCACCAGGGTTCAACAGACACCTCATACAGAAGAGCACTGGCTGGCATCTGGTGGGTGACCCTCTGGGACAAAGCTTTCAGAGGAAAGAAAAGGCAGTAATCATTACTATTCTGCAGCCTCCCCTGGTGATACTCAGGCAAAAAGGGTCTGGAGTGGACCTCCAGCAAACTCCAGCAGACCTGCAGCAGAGGGACCTGTTAGAAGGAAAACTAACAAACGGAAATGAACACCAAAAAAAGGATGTCCATACAGAAACCCCACTTGTAGGTCACCAACATCAAAGACCAAAGGCAATAAATCCACAAAGATGAGGAAAAACCAGTGTAAAAAGGCTGAAAATTCCAAAAACCAGAATACCTCTTCTCCTCCAAAGGATCACAACTTCTCACCAGCAAAGAAACGAAACTGGACAGAGAATGAGTTTGACCAATTGACAGAAGTAGGCTTCAAAAGGTTTATAATGCCAAACTCCTCTGAACTAAAAGAGCATGTTCTAACCCAATGCAAGGAATCTAAAAACATGGAAAAAGGTTAAAGGAATCATTAACTAGAATAACCTGTTTAGAGAAGAGCATAAATTATCTGATAGAGCTGAAAAACAGAGCACGAGAACTTTGTAAAGCATACACAAGTATTAATAGCTAAATTAATCAATTGGAAGAAAGGATATCAGAGATTGAAGATCAACTTATTGAAAGAAATCATGAAGACAAGATTAGAGAACATTACACACTGGGGCCTGTCAGGGGATGGGGGATTAGGGGAGAAATAGCATTTAGGAGAAATACCTAATGTAGATGACGGGTTGATGGGTGCAGCAAACCACCATGGCACATGTATACCTATGTAACAAACCTGCATGTTCTGCACATGTATCCCAGAACTTAAAGTATGATAAAAAAATAAATAAACAAATGTTTATTAGATGCCTACTCTGGGCAAGGTATAGTTCTAGCCATAGTGTTTAATATTTGCAGAATAATTGGAAATAATTTTTTGGCTAAGCTGTTTCTCTGTAGCAGCAGTTATGTATTTATTATTCCATGGACTCTAATGGTGTACTCTAACTTAATATGGAGTGGTAAATAAATATCTAATAGGATAATTAAATCTCAATAGGGACATAATTGCTGAATAGCATTCTAAAGCTCGGGAGACATCAGAGCTTTAGCTTACTTAGTCAAATAAATTTTATTATATGCATAGACAGTTTGTATTTTCTCTCTAAAGGATGGTCTTTACAGCACCTGTTTTTCTGTAACAGGCACATCAGGATTTATATGTAGCACAATATGCTTAGTTACAATAGTCTTGAGAGTTATAATCCTTTTAAGCACTCCCTTCTCTTGAAAGCGTTTTCAAACACTTTGGGCAGGTGACTACATAAGCCCCAAGTGTGATTTAATCCTCAGTATTGTGGGTTGTTCTTGAAGCTGATACTCCTCTGAGAAAAGGTAAAGTATATGTTGATTTTGTATGTTGTTAGCATTTATCTGGGATAACAGAAAATAAAAATCGTAGATCATTCTATCACCTACAAAACTATAGTGTACCAAAATGCAACGGCTTTAATGTGAAGCGTATACGCACAGATGAAGATATCGTTCTTTTTTTATAATCAAACTTCACAATTCCAAAATCTAGACTTTTCAATCTAGCAAATCTTCACTCAAGCATTACCATTCATTTGAACTTTTGTAACTTGATAAAATTTAATCTTATCTGAAATTAAATCACAATTAGGCTTTAATTATTCTAATTAAAGATTTGTATCATTTTCTAATGATAGTCTTCTCTGTTGCTTGTTTTAAATTAAATCTACCTGAAATAATAAGTAATTTCTTCTGATGCATAGCCAAGTCACTAAGTCTTAGATTTGGAACACTTCAAACTGTTTTTTTAATGAGACTACTCAATAGGTTTTTATTTTTGTCTAGCTTTTAATATTTCTGGAAATGCTTCAAGAGAAAAATTGAATTTTTAGCAGCACTTCTTGTTTTTGTTTATTTATAAACCTCAGACCACTTAGAATGAAACTGAGAATCCTCAAAAATAAAACACAACTCTGTATGCAGATGAATCATTGAGCAGAAGAGTCAGAATTGTAATTGCCTTTAACTTCCGCATTCCTTTGATAGGTGAAAATCCTACGGCATTATACAAGGAATTGTATCTTCTCCTTGTCTCAAAGAATGTGCATCTCCCAGTGTATATTGCAAATATACTCCTCTTAGATTCTCTTTGAAATTGGAAAAAAAATTTATAGGATTCCTTTTTGTCTGCTAGAATTGCGTGTACATCTACACAGACACACACAACTTGCATCCTGCACTGCTCAAGCGTTGCTTCTGGGAAATGAAACCCCCAGTGCTTTTGGCTTTCCCCAGAAATAAGTCTAAAGTCCTCTGACAAAAACACTAAAAAGCTGTAGATTAGAAGTACTGAGGTGATGGAAAATAAACCCCAACGCATGTTTGGTCCTGAATTTATCTTCTACTTCAAAGCACACTGAGTGTCCAAATATTGTGGTCTGGTAGAAGTTACTCTGAGTTAAAAAAAAGACAGTTGGGTCTTAGTTCTGATTCTGCTGTGTGAATAAGCCAGGTCCTCCATTTACCTGGGCCTCTTTTCCCATAGTTCTGGAGGCTGGGAAGTCCTAGGTCAAGTTGACAACAATCTGGTGGGGGCCTTCTTGTTGTCTTTCAGGGGTTCACATTTGTCCTTCCTGGTGCTGTTGGTGACTCAGCTCCACAAGAAACTACCTTCCTTTCTCATCTCTGTTCTGAAAAAATACATATATTTTTTCTTCTTTCTTTTCCAATAGCCGTGTGTGTGTGTGTGTGTGTGTGTTGTGTGATAAGATCAGTAATCCATATTCAAATAAGATGCTTAGGTGCAAAGTATGCCTTGGGGAAAGTCCCCCCAGTTTTATCTGAAAGATTGTTTCGATCTGAAAGAAGAATCCTTTTGAGTGTGATAGTTCTTTTCCTTAGGTGTCTATATTGTGGTGGTGCGTAACCCTCAGCAGTAAGCCTTCAGACTTGGAGAGAGCAAAAGCCTTTCTGGATATATCTTGCTAATCCTGGATTAAACCCAATAGCATTTTTATTTCTACTCTATTTTGAGAAAGTTTTCATCAAAACCAATTTAATTATCTTTTCAAGGACATAGAAGTGTTTAGAAAAAGTAGAATTACTGTATTTAAAAATTTCAAAGTTACAGAGTGAAATTCAATGCTTTCTTATGAAAAGGAGAAGAGTCAATAGAAGAACTAAACTTTTGGTTCTGATTTCCTAATGTTTACAATCAAGGCCTCTTAAGGTTAGCACAGAAATTAATTGCAACCTATAGAAATGTGCAGCTTTGCAATATTGATTGAATTGTGACTTTAATTGTTGCTTTTTATTAACATTACACTGGTGAAATGGAAATGGAATTGAGTAAAGGTAAACAGTGAATCTCAGTCAGATGTGAAGCACGATTTAGATACGAAAGAATGGAGTTCATAAGGCTCATGTCTCAGACAGACTAGGCGAGCTGTGATACTGTAAGAACTGATCCTAACACTGGTGCATCTGTCCAGCTTCCCCCTCATGCCAGCTCCTGGTAAGATTTTGCTGTTCTAGTCAAAGATGTGCTCAACTGCCTAGGGTGGGCCAATCGTGGTACCCAATCCTTTGGGCAAAATTGGTCCAGGGAAAGGTAAAGAACCAAGTATGGTGAATCTGAATCCTTCCTGGCAGCTGTCTAACCAAAGTTTACAGGAAAGAGATCTTTCATAGTCTCATGGAGCCATTTGATTGAAATTCCAAACTGCTTTCAGACATGCCTCTATCTCTCAAAAGAGGCTGTCCTGCTGCAACAATGATAGGTTACAATTCTTAAGCATTTATTATGTGTCAGGCACCGTTCTAAACACTTTAGTAACTCATGCTTTTAACTCTATTACCCCAGTAGTCCTGTGTAGTAGATTTTATTATTTTCCTAATTTTACAGAGTGGGGAGCTGGGGGCAGACAGGGATTTGCTCAAAATAAAAAAACTAGAAAATGGAGGAAGCAGGCTTTTAATTCAGGCAGTCTGAACTCAAAGTCTAGACACTCAGTCACCATAAAATTGTGCATTTCAGTTGAAAAAAAAATCAAGTTATTACGCAGGAAGAAACAGAAATAAAACACAGAAAAAGTCTTTATTGTGTATAGTGTCCTGGTTCTCAACCAGCTCTGGCACCATCCTTTTCATCCATGATTAGGTGAATCAACATATTCCACTAATCCCATTAAAAGTACTTTAATTCTATTAAAGCGTTGGTTCTTTACTTTGTTTAGCTTAAATAAATGTGAATTATGGCTCTATTAATTAAAACCAAAGTCTCCTGAAAAATACCTCATAAGAAAGGAGAAACTAGACCACATACGAAACAGACATATCATGATGGGAGGGTTTAGCAAGAAAAATATTTTAAAAATAACATAGGAAAATGTGCTGATCAGGAAACCCACATCAATAATTTGCTCCACCATGAATGAGGCATGGTCTTGAATACTCAGAGGCCCCCTGTAGTTCTCAGTTTACCATCTGTAAGGGAATTGGAATAAATGGTTTCAAGAGTTGTTTCAGGTCTTCAGTTCTGTGAATTTACAGCATGCACAGAAAAGACAAATAGCTTAGAATGATGGGTGGAGAAGCCCAGAGAGATGGATGAAAATAACTAGAATAAAATGCATCTGAGGGCTGAGGCAAACTGGATCTGGGATTACTGAGAGACAGAAGGGAAACAGGCAAGAGCTTGCTGATAAGTAAATCTCTAGACCCAGTGAGAGAAAGCACTGCTGATGTATGGAATAAAGAAACAACAGATCAGATATAAATGACTTTTGTGCAAACCAGAAACAAAAAGAGAAAAAGACTATGGCTAAGATTAAACATGAAAACTGAGAATGAAACTGATAGGTAGGAATAAAGTAAAAAAGAGAAAAAAGATGTGGTACTGCAATGAGATTGAACAGAGCTTAGTCTGAATCTTCAGGGAGACTGGTTAGGGATGTGGCCAGATGGAGGTGACTATTGGATAGAGAAGAAAGCTCAAGTATATCTCCGTGAAAAGTAATGAGAAAGAAAATAATTCTAAACTTCACTTGATATAAGTAATATAAATCAAGCATCTGGAACTAGCAGAATACATGATATAAATAATTTTTCTGCTCCCATTAGAAAATATTAACTATCATTGCATAACCTAAGTCATTATCATCAAAAAAAAAAATAAAAAGGCTTAGGGCTCTGAACTCTTCTAAACTATGGGTGTCAGTTATTGGTGTTAACAACTCGTATATGAGAGATGGCATATAAATTGCACATGAGTTGATCATTTTCACCTGTGGTTCTTTTCCCTGTCATAGCAATATAAATAATCCATTAAGGCATTCTTTCTTGCTAATACTGTAGAAAACATTTGAGGACAGTGCTCCAAACAGACATTACCACTTGATCAGGAGTTGTCACTAGAGTCAAAAACCATTTGCCATTCCATCACATTATCCATGAAAGTTATGTGTTAATTGGTTTAGGCAATTTAGATGTATAATTCTATGTGTTATTCCAAAAATTGAAGGAGAATTCTGGTGGGTGTGAGAATGAAACAGAAGTGATTTTTCTATCTAATGAATTGTGTCTGATTTCTCTCTTATCCGTGTGGTCCTCCATGCTATGCCTGTCCAGAGTACCTTTTAGAAATCACTATCATCAATTATTTACTAAAACTTAAAAGAATAATGTGAACTGAGTGGCCCACAAAAGCTAAATACAAGACTTAAAGTCATATTGAAGAAACAAGAATCATTAATTATTAATAAAAAATAACAATCCTTCAGCATATAGCTTTACTCTATGGAATTGCAAGCAACTCAGTTTTACAAGGAGGAGGTTGTTGACAGTTGTCACACTGTGCTACATGCCACCTAGACATATGGTTCGATGACTGTTAAATTTTCCAGAAAAACTTGAACATGCTTTTGTTCCATGTAAATAATTCCTGATAGGTGTCTGTGATTCTGCCTGATTTAAAGTTAAAAGCTGACCTCTTTCTAGTGTGATAATATTCATAATCCCCCAAAATGATGACAGAAACACAGATATTTTGAGTAAGAATGTTTATTATGTGAATTAAATTATGAAAAAAGATGATTTAATAATCCAGTCCCAGATCCAGTTTGCCTCAGCCCTCAGACGCATTTTATTCTAGTCATTTTCATCCATCTCTCTGGGCTTCTCCACCCATCACTTTAAGCTATTTGTCTTTTCTGTGCATGTTGTAAATTCACAGAACTGAAGACCTGAAACAACTCTTGAAACCATTTAGTCCAATTCCCTTACAGATGGTAAACTGAGAACTACAGGGGGCATCTGAGTATTCAAGACCATGCCTACTTCATGGTGGAGCAAATTATTGATCAGGGTTTCCTGATCAGCACATTTTCCTATGTTATTTTTTAAATAGTATTTGAATAATATATTATCCATCTTTATAAATTAGGAGGTAAACCAGATTTATGTAAGTAGCTGCATTCATCTGGGGACAAGAAATTTTTCATTTTGAGCCTCCTTATTCATCTTCCTTTCTTGCTTTAAAAAGGTAAGAAATATTTAAAAGGTTGTTTTTAAATATTTAAGAGGGGCTGAGCCTGGTGGCTCTCGCCTGTAATCCCAGCACTTTGGGAGGCCAAGGTGGGCGGATCACCTGACTTTGGCCGTTAGAGACCAGCCTGACGAAACCCTGTCTCCACAAAAATACAAAAAGTTGCCAGATATGGTGGTACATGCCTGTAATCCCAGCTACTCAGGATGCTGAGGCTTGAACCCATGAGGTGGAGGTTGCAGTGAGCCAGGGTTGCACCATTGCACTCCAGCCTGGGCAATAAGAGTGAAACACTGTCTCAAATAAATAAATAAATAAAATATTTTAAGAATATTTAAACATGATTGATGCAAATACCCAGTATTTATTAAGCAATTAACTCTGTGATTCTCAGCCCCAATTGCACCTTGAATCATTGGTAGCCTTTTAGAATTTACTTAAATCTGAGAACCACTCACAGAGATTTTAATTTAATTAGTGTGGTGTGAGGTCTGGACTTTTTTTTCTTTTTAATGTGCTCTAGTGATTCTAATGCAGAGAAAGCTGGGGAATAAAAAACTAACTACTCTATTGATCTTCACAATATTTGAAAATAGCGAGGCAAGTTTAATCAAGGTCTTTTCAAAATAAGTGACTAAAATGTAACACTGAATTATTGTATTTTTCATAGGGTCAATAATAAGTCTTGACTATGTCTTCTTGGATATTCCAATTTTCAAAATCAAATAATGCCATTAATTATTTTTAATCTTTTAGGCAATGTACATTCACATAGGTTACAACTGCAAAAAAAAATCTATTGATTAAATAATTTTAGATTATAGAGAGAAAAGCTAACAAATTATGGAAATTGTTAAATGAAAATTTAAACTAAAGACTAAGCTAGGGCTGAAAAACTACCTATTGGGTACTCTGCTCATTACCTGGGCAATGGGACCACTATTACCCCAAACCTCAGCATCACACAGTATACCCATGTAACAAGCCTGAAAATGTACCCTTCTGAATCTAAAACAAAAGTTGAAATTATAAAAAACGTTTTTATGCATTTTTCCAGTTTGTCTATTTCTTCTTACTGTGTTATTCTGCATTAATGGAAATTAATGAAATTCCATTTCATCAGTTACAATGGAATGATGGAATTAACAATGTGCTAAAGACTTTCTAAGAATGTGAGATATTACCAGCTTTAAGAATTATAGAGTAAAATAAAATGATTATATTTGAGTACACCTATCTTTTTTTCTCAACATTTAAAATTAATTGTTAATTTTTGGAATATGTACTTGGTTGGTAGAATTAAGGCTGTATACTAAATGCCAGATATAAATTCTTTACATTGTATGGTAAGCAAAGCATAAATATCAAAATCCAAATAAAATACTTTAGTGAAATTTCTTTTTCTAACTGGAAACATGAAGATAATTAATATTTGGGAAATTCAGTATGAGTCTTGCTTTCAAACAATTGTGATTATCTGAAAGACCATGTTCATTATAAGGATTATCTAATTCATAATTAGACATTTTTGTTTAATACAATGATGTGTTTTGACATTAATACACTTGACAAATAATCACCAATCTAGACAATATATTTTATTTTAATTTATACATAAAATCTTCAGAGCAGTTAACATCCTTGAAACTTTTGGATAAAGCATTTGTATTTTCTACTGCCATTAATGGTAGTAAATCCTGAATAAAGTATCTCAGAGGTAAGTAGATAAAACAAGTTCACTTTTATTGTATGAGATATTTTAATCAAAGATTATTTGCTAGCAATTAGTATTATAATGAAACAAAAAATTATAATTGGCATTTTACAAAATTTGTTTATAAAATTCAAAATGATATTACTTCCCGGACATTCTTTAATTTTCACTTTTTGCCATACCTACCTATGTGATTATTCTCCACTTTAAACAAATAGGAGACCAGCAAGTATATCTCCAATTGTGATAGTCAGATTGATGTTTCAACATAATAAAAAAAGCTAGTCATCTCTAATAGCTATTTCCAGCATGTCTTAGAGTGTTTATGAGGAAAATAACACTTAGTAAAGATGTTTTTTCATGATAAGCAATTACTTCATGTATATATGTATATTTTACATATATATGCAACTATATATATGCAGTTGCACAGACATACACATAAATACATAAGACAGAGAGACACACATATAAATACACACACGTGTGTGTATGTGTGTGTGTGTGTGTGTGTGTGTGTGCATCTTTTCCCCATGAAATTTTTAACCTAAAGTGCTGGACTAAAAGAGCCATGGCTTTAGCTTCAATATCGTTGTAACTATTACCATCTTTGAGAATACTCTGTATTTATTTCCAAAAGTCACAACATATTTCTCTTTTGATAAAACTGAGCAACATCTAGACATGTTTTTCTCCTTTCCTGTAATATATTACCTAGCACATAAAAATAAACACTTAAAGGGAATAATAAGCTTGATCACAAAGCATACGGAGGACATGGAGAAAGCCCAATGCCCTGATGCTAGCTGGAACAGCCTCAGAGACATCACTGAGCAGTTGTGTGAAATGCACAACTTCAGACCCCCTCATCCCCAAAGACTGTCAAAAATAATGTTCATTTTAACAAGATTTCCATTTCATTCATTTGCAGGTATAGAGTAGAGTCTTTTTTTCCTTCCAGTTTCTGTAGCCCAATAGTTATTTGTTATTAGAAGACAGAAAGTTATATTAAAATAAAGAGATTCTATGGTTAGGGCAGAATTCTTAGGGCAGTATTTGTCTCCATTTTTCTTTCTCTACCTAAAGATTAGGAGCAAAAATTTAGTGGCGGGTACTTTTAAAATACTATTTTATCATGACTTATAATGCCAATTAATACCTGTATTTGAGTCACACCTCTAGCATTTCATTAACATAAAATATTCAGAAAAAAACTCAACCGTAACAAGTATATTTTGGGGTGTGTTTCACAAACTGTGTTCCGTGGATCAATAGGTTTGCAATGTATTGCTCTTCAGGTTCCTTGAGAATTTCAGGTCCAAATTATTTTAGAAAACAGTACAATATATACTCCTCTTGGAGTTTTGCAGTGCATTCTCTGAAATCCAACAGTTTAAAAATCTGTGTTGTGTTTCACATCTCCCAAATATATTTAAATTTAGAACCATCTTTTTTTTGAGGGGGGGCAGAGTTTAGCTTTTGTTGCCCAGGCTCCAGTGCAATGCCATCTCTTTTTACTAGTGAAAACTGCTGAATACAGACTACAAAATGATACATTATCACATTGGAAATGCAGTTGTTAAAACTTATTTAAAGATTAAATTTTGAAAAATTCTGTACATAAACTTCTAATTACTATACATGCCATAACAAATGAGCCAGACATACATATTAAGGTGGAACCTTAACTAGAATTTGATTGATGAAACAGATTACTATTATCTAACCATTACTGGGGGTGAGAGGACTAATAGAATCAACAAGACACCAACAGAGTTTATTTAGTATTAACCTAGAATCTGTTTAAGAATTTTCTGGATGAGAATTTCATGTGTGCCTAGGACATTATATATATGCTATATTTAGATATTTGGAGATGAGAAACCCAATTCTTACAGAAGTTAATTTGTTGAAACTTATAGAATAAGTGACAGAATCAGAATTCAAAAATCAGGCCTCTCTTCTCTCTCAATAGATAGAGAAGTAGAAATAGATATATTGATCTGTCTTTCTATCTCTCTCTTTATATGTGCATATTATATTTATAGATATATTAAATACCTTATAAAATGGATTCACATAGATTTTGAGTTCCATATTATTGCAACATTCCCTTGAATGCCTGTTTCCTCCCCTTATTTAAATGAAAAGGATTTAGTTCATTTCTTTTCAACTAATCATTTAGTTGATGCAGTATAAAATGATTCATAAATAAATAAAAAGGAATGTGGACTGAGATATTTTGGTTCTAAACACAATAGCTCTGTGGCCGTGAGATCTGAATTTCCATTTCCTCCATAAAAGGAGTACACAGTCATATGTTCCATTTTGTCATATCGTTAGGAAGATCAAATGAGGCTGTGTGAAATGCCAGACAAATACTAGGCACTCAGGAGCTGAGGATTCTCTTCCATTTCCTTTGCAGAATATGTCTTACAGAAACACATTTTCAATATCCTAAATAAGTGGCATCTGAATTCGATTTATCCAGCTGATATTTGTGCTCATTCAACTGCCATGCAGTTAGTAAGCTAAATAGTCAGAATCCCTGACACTACAGAATAATGATGACACCTATCTTTGTGATCGAAAATATTTATATATATATATATATATATATATATATATATATATATATATATATAGTACTTTTTATTCAAAAGAAGAATGACATGTCCCAAAGCATAGGTCTAAACTCTAATTTGGACCAGAGGTTCATTGATGACTGACGTCCTACTCCTCAGTTTGAGATGAGGAGAAATAAGATCATGCAGCAGATATAAGACCAAATTTGATCATAACTCATTAATGGCAAATTTTAAGGTCAAACAGTAAATTCTTAATTTAACTTTCTATCTTTCTGGAAAAAAAAACAAATAGCCTCATAGATACCTCTGGTGATGGTAGTTCTCTGAAAACAAAGGTCAAAAAGGTCTTACATTATATTTTCAATGCATAAGGGAGAGGGTGGCAAGGTGTGAGATAGTGACATAGGAAATATATTAGGAGTCCATGTTTCATTTATTATCCTGAAATTTGAAACACTATCCCCAAATCAAAGTTTTGGTAATAATATGTAATAATAGTAACTACATCACTTCTTGTTTGCTGATTTTTTTATTGAGGTTTGTAGCTCATGACTTTACATGTGATTGTACAGAGCATTTAAGGGGAAAAAACGGATGTAAAGGTTGTACAAAAGAAATATTCAATAGCTTGAAATCTGGTAGGTGTATATGAAAAGAATAATGCCATATGTAAATATATGAGAATCCTAAGAGACCAAAGCCACAAGCGCTATATTCTTGTTTCTAAAAAGTGACTTTTCTTATCAACAAGGAATAGCACAATTAGTTGTTAGGGTTAAAAATAAACTATCATTTTTTAGAAAGATATATTTTGAGTTAGATTTAATGCTTGGCAAGGGGGAAAACAGTGTGGAAAAACTTCCAAGTTATCCATTCACTTCCAATGCATTCCCAGAAATCAAATGAAGGCAAATCAACCTGACTCTACAAATCTTGATTTTCTAGTTCACAGTCAAAGATCAGCATTAAAATATACAAACAAGTAATTCTTTATAAATCAACACATTCTGATTGTCTATAGCTGTTTCAAGACATATCAGCTTTTATTACTTAGGATGATAAAGAAAATGTTTATTTTCAAATGAGACATGAAAACCAAATTTAAATGTTTTTTCTCATTTTATTGATTCAAAAATGTCATTCAATATTTAAACCAGTTTGACAACTTGAAATTCAGGGCATTAAAAAATACTCCAGAGGACAAGGTGCTGATGAGCCTAAGAGTATACTCTGTCCTATTCACTGTATCCTGAGTTCCAACCCCAAAGACTTCTACCTACTGTCAAACATTGATGATACTGACTTAACTGTCAAAAACCTTTTAAAAATAATCAATATATTTCATTTTGGAGTCCAGATTATTTTGCCTGTTTGACATTCAGAAGAAACAGAGAAATTTTTAAACTTTAAAAAGCTATTTTAGGTCTGGGTTTTAAATATGTTTCCTTGTCAATGTAGCATGAAATTTTGTAGTCTTGGATCATTGAGACAAACTGACCTCCTTTAAGATTTAAAATCCTCTGATTTTGGATGAATTGTAAATCTTTTGTAACCTCACCTATAGATCAAAGAGTGGAACATCATCATTTAAAAATTATTCAATCAGAATGGCAATGTTTAAATTAGATAGCTAGAAGTCTGCTTTACTTTCCTCTTCTTTCAAACTCTTTCCTTTAGTATTCTAGAATGAAAGGCGCATTGGGAATACTTTTAGATGCATTTGGATTATGGAGTATTTTGAAAACCCACCATGTACCACGGTGTGCAGAATTTTATGAGTTGACTACGGTAATTAAAGACAAAGAATTTGAGAGTAATATTTGGAGCAGAGTAATTATTTGTTCAGCCTCAATGTAATATTCATATATATAAAATAGTAAATTATTTTGTAGTATGAATATTGCATGGCTGTGAATTATTTTGTACAATGTACATAATTCTAATATAATATTAATTTCATGTTTATTAGAAAGATTTATAATAGAGCTCTAAAAGGTACAAAGCTACTAAAAGCATTAACTCTGTTGGTGTACAAGAGAGTCAGCAGATTACAGAGTGATGATGAATTGAGGCAAAATACTTACATTTAAGAAACATTATAAAATATTGATGTTTCTTTGAAGCAAGGTATAGCTCGATAAGATGTATCTGGGCTGTTTAAAGTACTTAATATTTCTTGTGGAATTAGCACAATGAAAACATAATATAAGAAACTCAAATTTTACTTTTTTGAATACACCAGTAACATTAGATCTAGTGTATAAGATTTTTATCACTACAAATGACTTTATTATTATTTCCTGGAAAACTTTTCTCTATAACCCTAGTTTAGGTGCTGTTACCTCACCACAAGTTTGCTAACTTGGTTCGTTTCTGCTCTACTGTTGTTCATATTGTTGTTGAAGAGAATTGTTTATCCAGATTGAGAATTGTTCATGTATAGTCTTTCTTGATTTCTTTACATAAATCGAAGTTTTTCACAAGACTTCTTAAAATTAGCTTGCATTTACCTTTAAAATACTCTGAGACAGAAATTATCAAATGAGAACAACGCTCTTGACACACTATTAAGAGAAAAAGAAACATCAAAACTTGGCTGAGACTAGACACAGTGGCTCACGCCTGTAATACCAGCAATTTGGGAGGATGAGGCAGGCAGATCATGAGGTCAGAAGATTAATACCATCCTGGCCAACATGGCAAAACCCCATCTCTATTAAAAATACAAAAATTAGCTTGGCATGGTGGCACATGCCTATAATCCCAGCTACTCAAGAGCTGATGCAGGAGAATCACTTGAACATGGGAGGCGGAGGTTGCGGTGAGCCAAGATTGTGCCACAGCACTCCAGCCTGGTGACAGAGAGAGACTCCATCTCAAAACAAACAAACAAAACAAAACAAAACTTAGCTGAAATAAAGTTTGGATAGTAACTTACAGGTGCTAGATATGAAAGAAGTGCTGACTTATTTTTTTTTAATAAAGAAGGAATAGCAATATCTTTCCATGAGATTATGCAAAACCATATTAAGTACCTGTTTTATTGCAGATATCACAAAGTTTTAAATATCATAAACAAGCTATTTCTTCTGCAGGGTGTAAATAAATGGAATCAGAGTTTGTGAGTATGTGTGCAGGTGCAAGTTTCCCTTTTAAACCAAAGAGAAAGTAATCAGTGTTAATTAGTAAATAGAAAAGTTTCTTTTTATGGCCTAATCAGGAAAGAAGCAACTACCAACACTTTTAAATCCTGCTAGCCTACAAATAAAAATTTAGCTGTTTAATATTTTTCAGATGTTATAAAGAACATATTTGCTGATTACAAAATTAAATTTAGTGTTGGGATCCATCGAATATATTTTATGAGCTCTAAGAAGCTTCTTACATAAACTCTATTTGCACAAAAATACTTCCATAAAGTATTGTGCAATGTTGCTGCTTTTGTGCCTCCATATTCCTAATTTAATGATTTACAGAAATCTAGCATAAGCTATACTGAAAGCATTACTTAGAAATGCATAGTAATTGTTTATATGGTAGGTTAAAATTATGAATTATTAGAAATGAACTAATTAAATTTTAACACGTTGGTTTGCAATAGACTGGGACATTTACATATATTGTTATTTTATCTCAAAATTTTTCTATGAGAAGAAAGTATATTCATACCAAAATCTTCAGATTTTCTCAAAACTTAAATAATGAGACTTTGGGTTCTTGTTTTTTCACTCTCTAAATCTGAATTGACATGCGTTATAGTTCTGTAATGTCGGTTTTTTTCCCCTCCTCAAAACATCACAGGCTAAGTGCTGTGGCTCAAGCCTGTAATCATGGCTACTCAGAAGGCTGAGACAGGAGGATCACTTGAGCCCAAGAGTTTGAGGCTGCAGTGACTTGGGGTTGTGCCATTGCCCTTTAGTCTTTGTGACAGAACAAGACCCCATCTCTAACAACAACAAAAACGTCCAAGCAGTAACACTTCAGCACAGTAGTAATAGACAACTTCTAACAGCTAATTGTTTTTTCATTATTAGGGGATGATACAGATTATTCTGGAGGTGACCTTTAAACAACTTATAAATTATTTTTCCTCTCCCTTTTGGTCTTTCCAGTATTGTAGAAAGTCAGTCAAAGTTTTTAATGTCATTCCTTAAAGTAAGCAAGCTAGTCAAAAACATTTCAACATGTGTTGAAGCTGAAGATAATGTCTGAAATTAAATATGTGGGTTCTTTATAAATTTTACTAATTCCCTTATATGCTTATCTCTATTATGAAAAGTTTTGTCATACCAATTAATATTAATAAAAATCTCAAACCTAGATCTAAAAGATTCTTTCCTTAATATGTCAACATTTTTTAGATATAATGGAGATTTTATACAAATGATAAACTACATCTTAATTTAGAGTCATTGTGATTTTTTTTACAGGAATTTAAGGACATTTTCCTTACCTGCTTTTTATTAACACATTTTCCTGATTATTGTTACTTTAAGATAATTGTTCTAATGTCAGCTCATTTTTGTTATTATGATTATTTTAGCACAGTTGTGTGTTTAATTATAATATAATGGAAACAAGAAGGGATCCCCATAAAATTTAATTGGAATTCCAACCAATTTCTCCTTTACAAAATTAGGACTTTGCCACAAATATTTATCAATTAGGAACAGAGGCTATGGAACAATCCATCAATTTCAGAATTAACTAAACATGAGGTCCACTAGTGTCCGGATAAAGTATCATGTAAACTAGATTTCAAAGAGGAAAAACAACCAAGTCTAAAAATGTTACAAAACTATTATTTGATGAGAAAGTAATCATTTGTTTCAATAGCATTACGTTTTACTTCCAGTTGTCTAAATAAGCTGTATTATGGCTGTATAGTGTATCTGTTTGATGGAAATTTACTTCTTACCTGAAAGTCAGATGAACACATAAAAAATATAGATAAGTAGGTCATCAATGTCTCAGGATATTAAAAAAAATCGAGTCACAAAAGGTGGTAGAAAAAAGAAAAATTTAAAAATCATTAATTAATTCATCAATAGCTCTATAAGAAAATGTATGAGAAGAAAAAGATTCAAGTGCAGGAATTCAACCTTTGTTAATGTAAACAGGTCCAAATGAATACATTAGATATATGCAAATGTCTATTGAAATGTATGTATAATTATCTACTTTATCCACTTAATTTTTTTATTATGGTTACATAAAACTTGTGGGGGGAATCTCTCCCTGTTATAATCTTTGGGATCTTAAGTCTCTCTGAAAGCACAGCATTTATGATGTATAGAGTTCAAAAATCTCACCCTTTTATCTTAATACAAGAGCTTGGTAGTAATTGTAGTGCTGAACGTTCTTCTGCACCATGTATGTATTCAAGTGATCTTTCTTCAACTCGATCTATGTAGAGTTTGAGAGGCTACCTGCTTCAAATTTCCATATAGAAACATAAAAATAATGGGCAGGGAGGTAGCAATGTCAGAAAATCAGCAATCTGAATTGAGGTAGTTTCCCCATTTTTCTGTGAAACCAGCTTCTTACTGACAGAGTTGCTTTCCTGTAGATTACTGTTTGACAAAACAAGCGTAAGTGCTCATAATCCACAGACTATATTTGTGTTTCTGAAGTTACCTTAAACACATCTAAAAAGGATTCTTTTATTGCCAAATGTATTCTATGTATCTGGTGGGTTAAATGCCTTGTAGGTGCTAATATTGCCATAGTGTCTTGTGAGAAAACCTAATTACCATGAAAGCTTGTGATTCTCCTCCAACGTAGAGTCTGTAGACTTAAAAAATATTCATGTCAATTGACTAAAAATGAATGATACATAAAATATTCTGAGGTGATGGGAAGGTTATGATGCACTCTGGCCAAGCAGATTTTTTTTTTGGTCATGTATTTATAAACTATATACAGATTATTGGCCATTCTCTAAACTGCTTCTTCTCATCTTGATTTAAGATAGTCATTTATAGATGGGTAGTGTTTAAATTTTTGAAAAAGGAAGTAGCAAGATAAAATACACTACAGGAGAAATTATAATTTGGCAGATTTCTTTTAACTTTGCCTTAACAGGGGAAAACTGCTATAAAGAATCTACTGTAATTGGAGATCTAGAAAGTTTATTTGAAAGAACTTGCTTTATCTTCTCCTGTTTCCCTCATACATATAATAAGAAAAAGAAAACACAAATAAAGTCTTACTGTATCTTTGTAAATGAGTATTCACTTTGCAGCTTTTACCAAACTGAGTGAATCTGAATTTCTAACATCAAAATGGAATGTACATAGTAGGAAAAAATATGACTCGCCCAGCCCTCAAATTTGATATTTACATCTCTGATTGAATATGGATTTTAAAGTAAGCATAGTGACTGCAGCTGGTTTATAGATAAGCAAATATTAACATATATATTAACCTTCTCAAAATTAAGTTATGCATCTGAGTTCAGCCAAAATAAACATGCCCATCCCATTTTTTTCTGGTTTACTTTGTCTGCAAACCTGTATGATTTTGTGCTTAGGTTATTCATCTAGGCAGATTGATTTCTTCTGCATGGCTCATTTGGGCCACAGAGGCTTAGAAAAGATTATGTATTGAAAACCAAAGGAAACAAAGGCGAGAAAAATAAAAAGACTAATTAATCATATAGTACATACATCAATACAATATCTTCTAAATCTCAATCAGTTGTTTATTGGTTGGCAAACAAGTTTCACTTTTACAACAAATATTAGTAATGAGGTCATCCAACTTTGAGACCATACAAAATGGATCATAAATTAAAAAAAAAATTATGTGCTGCTAATTTACCTCTTGTATTCCTACATTACTCAAAATCCTGTCAAATAAATAAATTTTCCTGTTAATAAACAGAACTTTTTTTTTAATCACTGCAAAATAATTTGACCTTTCAATTCTTACTACGAGGGAGTGTATTTCCTCTAAAAATTGGTAGTGCAGGTGCCCACTAGTGGATCAGACTGAGTATTCAGCATTTAATGCCTATGGAAACCGTTTTCACATGCAGAGGCCCACTAGTTCTATAGATACCTCTTGACTTCTAGAATCATAGCTAGTGTTCTGGTGATGAACCCTTGCCAAATATGCTTTGTATTACAACAAATGTGCCCTGTAAACATAAGAGTTTGTCCTGCTCTAATTTGCAAAAAACACTGTTGGAAATATTCTGACTGCATAAAGATATATAGTGAGGGAAGGAAGTCTTATTTATTTTATTTTTTTTGTAAAAAATAATTTGTTTGCATTACTAGAAAATGATTCTTATAAAGTGATAGTTTCATTTATTCATTTTTTTTTTTTTTGCCTGGTGAAATTTTAAAGAAAAAAAAAAGCAAAATAGAAAAAAAGAAAAAGAAAATGAAAAAAGAAAGAGAAGAAAGGAAGGAAACTTTGCTCTCTTACTGGTAGACAAACTTGCAAGACCAGCACAAAAGAAAAAGAAAATTTCATTTTTTTTTTTTCCTACTACATTAACAGGACTCAAATTCTGGAGGAACAGAAAGCAGACTATATGTGCAATGCTAGTATCTGTACATTACATAGAAATTGTTCAACTTTTTTTCTGCCATTAGTTTTATCATCAGTTAATACAGCAAATCATAAAATATGCATTTAGCATATAATTCTAGAATTCCCCTCCATTTCATTATTAATTTTGTTGTTTTATTGTTTTCCACAACTATTCCAGCTGTGGTGAATTCAGGTTATGAGTGACCAAAACCACTAGGTGATACAGTTTTGCTTTGCTTTTATATTTGTTTGTGCATCACTCCAATCTAGATGCAGCATTGTTACTAATTTCAGACAACTGTTCTGGCCTTTTAAAAAGCAGGTCCTTGTAATTTTAGTAACAGAGCATCAGAGATGTTAAACCATACACAACATAATTCAACAAGGCCACAATGAGTGCCATTTTCTTCATATCTTGTTCATTAACATAATGAAGTCTCCATCTGAAGGGGAAAGGACAAGAAAGGATGGGTGGGGTACAACAGGGGAATTTTAGCAGTTATCTTTCTCCCCTGGGCTGACCTAAAAATCCCATTAAAAAAAAAAAAAGTCTGAGAGTTTCTGTTTGTCTTTTGAGGACAGCATAAAGATTTAGGAGTACACACATTATTACCACTGCTTATATCAACTCAGAATAGTCAACAAGATGTTAGCAGTTTTGTTGGTTTCAATTTCCGTGTCATCTTCTATAGACTAGTGACCAAATGAGCAGGTCCTTTTGAATTTCCCTCGGGTGGGGTCCCATCTTTGTTGGGAGGAACTATAAATCCATCACTGCTGCCACGACCTAGCTGGTAGTAAGTGTGCAGCTGATGGACGTGGTTTCTGGAGCCTAGGTTTGGCATGCTTTTGTAGTAAACATCTTCGGCATCACCACATTTGGCCGATGGGGGTTCGGTCTGGGTGCTGGTGGTAACACTCTCTGTGGCGGCCGCACCAGCCAGTGTCGGCATGCTGGTATAGAGAGAGTCTCTATGGGGTGACTGGAGCTCTTCTGTGTGCTCGTTGGTTAGCAAAGGGAAAAAGCTCTCACTGTGGTCTTGGGGGATCCGCCTTCTGGTAAAATGGTGTAGCTGGTGGTTCTCAGTGGAGTATACTCTTGGGGGCAGCAAAGGAGCATCAGATTCCTCATGAATGAGTTCCAGGCCCAAACTCTCCTCATGGTTAAACGAGGTGGCATCATCCAGGACAATGGCATCATCTTCCCTTCCACTGCCAAGGTTATTCACCAGCTTGTTCATCAGATTCCTGTTCTGTTCGCTGGAGCGCTCGTGGTTGTTCAGGTACGAAGGGATATAGTTGGAAGCGAGTTCCTTCAGAATCTTTTTCTCTAGGGCCGTCTCGTTATGGTTATAGCCACGGTCTATGATTTGCACACAGTTGCTCAGGTATTCGCCGCTGGCAATGCTGTAACTATTGCCATGGTTACCATTCAGTGGTAGAGTATCCATGACACTTGTATCCCTGGCATTGTTCAGAAGCCCCTCTGAAAAAGATTACAAGATACTATGACATTGATATCCAACAAGCCAAAGAACACACACACACACACAAAAGCAAAAATATTCATCAACTATAAAATATGTATAAATTGTTAGCATTTTTACTTAAGCATAAAATATTTGGAAGGAAACAAAATACTATTAAATCTATATATGTGTATAATTGGACGAGTGACTGAAATCATATAAATGGGAAAATCATATTTAAAATAGATCTTTAAAAGAATTTTTAAAAACCTATAGATTATCAGTTTGCAATTGCCACACAAACACTACCTAATATTATTTGAAGTATATTTAGTTATAACTTGGAAAAATAAAATTTTGGTATAGACATTCATAGCTTTCAATTTATACATATCAAAGTCAATTAAATAATTCATTACCTTTAATTTTACATAGTATCTTAACATCAAAATAGGTATAATATTAACATAATTCATGTGTGGTACTTTTCATATACTGGTCAAAAGTAAAAGCAACAAACAGTGTCTAATAAATTGATATTTAATTTTTTAAGATTAAAAATAACCCCTACATATAAAACCACAAAAGGATTATGTTAAATTTTTCAGAATGATGAGGTAATGAAATAATGTTTAGTCAAATAAATGGCACATAAAAATAATTTACACCTAGGAATTTTCAAAACAAAAGTATTTGAATTTACTTTCTAAATTTTTTCTGCTATAAGCAATTTGGTTGTTATAATATACTATCCCATAAGTGATATTTTTAGGGTCATTAGATAATACTACAAAAGAATGTGTAAGGACACAGGTATCTGATTCCTAAAAACATTGTGTCAGTATTAATGTTACCATTATATAATGAGTGATGGATTTGGGTGCATGTTAAAGTTTGGGTTTAAAAGAATATAAACATTTTATTCAAGTAAGAAACAGCTGCAGTGAAATAAATTTGATCACATATTTCTTCAAGGTTTTTGCATTCCCTTGAATGAACAGAAATCCAAGAATTTATAATAGTTTCACAAATCACTTCAAATGTAACTACAAAATGAAAAAACACATTTAACCAATACTGGTAAATAAGAAAGTGTGTTTATTTACAGAAAAATTAATTGTAGAATTCTGTTAAACTTCTTAAAACATTGCTAACTTGTGAAAATATAGCATTCATTCTATATCTGTGATGCAGTTATTTATAACAACGTGAATAGTTAATTAATGGTTTAAAGGATGTATTTCAAATAAGTCAATTTTTATTTGGACTCCTGAGGCATACTCTGTATTCCAGTAACACAGTTTTCAAAATTAGCAATGCATAAAATGTTTTAATAAGCAGCCATCATAGATATAGGGTGAAGCAATTTATTTTCATTTTATATCTTGTAGACAAATCCACAATGTTAAGAAAAAATAAAAGTAAATGCTTCTTAAAGGGCTGTATGTGATGGGTGATAGCTGCCGCAGAAGCTGTTATGATGCTTGATGGTTATGATTGAATGGCTAATGCATTGAAACACACATTTATTATTTCTGTTTGTCAATGCATTAGGTATGGGCTGTAAACAGCCATTGTAAAATCAAGTGGATATGTTGCACGTGACACATTTTTATGATGGAATGTACTAATAAAAATTAAAAGTTTATGAATTACTTAGCAAAAATAAATGCTTGATTTAAAAACAATTTAACTCACACAAACATTACATGAAACTTAACAACTATGCTGATTATGTGACAGAATAAAAGAATCAGACAACAAAAGCGTCTAATCTCTATTAACATATATTTATATAAGTCGATTCATAGGCTTTTTAGTTTTTAAATTGTGAGATGAACTGTTTTTAATAACTACATCATCTATATGTGATGCAATAAAAGTGAACTAAAAAAAATTACATTTGATATGCAATGTTTAGCTTTACTCCCATACTTGTCTCTCTGTAGGGCTCTAAACGACAGCATGAAGAAAAGGAAAGAAAAAACAACAAGTAAGCTTACAGCGACAGTAGAAGAAACATGAGTAAAAAGCAAATTGATGATATGCAGAAAAAAGAGTCAAAGGAAATAATTTCCACTGCCCCAAAATTCATGAGTCTGGGTTACATGATTTATCATAATTAAAAATACTGAAATGTTAGTCAGAAAATCAGAAATCCCCCTTAACATATGCTAATATAATGAGTCTTTAGTAAGCATTTCCACCGTTTGTAAATTTCAAACAAATACACACTTAAGATTATCACATAAACCAAGGAGAGTAAAAATTTGAGGGCAGACCATGACTATTTTCACCGATATACTTCAATGTCACATATGTGTGTGTATGTTAGAGTATACCTGCTCCAAGGAATATTTAATTTCAAAATTTTTCAGTAAAATTATTTATACAGAGAGAAACCAGAGGTGAAGACTTTCATAATTGTGTTCTTTTTTTACCACCTTATGTGTCTTCTCTTTTCCAGCACAAAAGTTATTGCCTCATTTTAAATATATGTTTTTTTAATCAGTTTTAAAGAAAAACTGATCAATATTGTCATTTTTGGAACTCATATTCAAAGGTTGTGTAAATAAGGAGAGAAAATGGTTAAATTTATTTATTACTCTGAATACAGAAAATGTGAGAGGTGAAAATGCAACCAACAATATTAAGCTTTCTTTTGGATGGTTGCACAATCATGTGCAATCAAAAATTTTAAGAGTTGATCCTTTAAAAAACAATTCTATCAAAATTATTTTTTTGGGGGAAAAAACCCTTATTTTAACCAGGTTAACAGAGTTGTTCTTGCTGGTTTTGTCTACAAAAAAAGTAAAGTATCATAAAATAAAAACCAGCAAATTCACTGAGCCAGATCATTTCAAAGCGTTCTAACTTACTATAATTTAATGACAGTTTAAAGAGACAGTTTTGGTACTTTAAAGGTTGATTTGTTTCTCAGCAAAAACATAAACAACATTTCAAAATGCAGAGGAAATCTCTTTTAAAGTTTCAAAAGAGCTTTAGAACAGGAATTTGAAAGGAAGAGCCAAGACAGTGTATCAAGAGATGTAAATGCTTGTAGGCTCATTATGGCTCATTCCTTAAATCAATGCATTTTAGAACTGGAAAGCACATGAGCGATCACTGAAGTTCAATTTCCACTTTTCAAAGAAAAGGAGCCTGTAGCCCAGCGGGGCTGAGCCTTTATCGAACACCACCCTGCTAATATGGCAGAGCTAGGATAAAAAAAAAAAAAAAAAAAAAAAAAAAAAAAGTCTTCCAGACTTCTTCCAATTCTGTCTGCTGCAATCTCCTTCACTTCACATCTGCCTTAGGCTTTGAAAACCATCGCAGAATATCTATTTATATACATTCTAAAATGATCTTGTATTCTTACCAACTAAAATATATTCTTCACTATATCCCATTCTACAACTATGTTTCTTTAAAGTTTTAGAATTACATTAAATTACCTTAAAATGTAAATTATTTTAGCAAAATCATGACTTCCTCTCTAAATTATGTTTTGTTGACACATTTTTGTATAATGAGATTTATCTTTACAAAAATTAAATTCCTAATAATGACAAGAAGATAATGGTCCCGAAGTACTCTGCATGAAATTTTAAATATTTCCCGATAGAATCTGAATTCAGCATAATAGAAGTATATTATTCATCTTCATTCCTAATTCTCTATGCCTCAGTGACACAATAAGCATATCTTTACATATGTTAAATAAAGGGTGTTACAACCAAGAAGAGATACTTTAAATCAGAATGCTTCTATGCTTGGATAGCATTGGTGCAACTGAACCAGAGGACACACAGGATAGAACCAAGTGGTAATTCAACATAAACCACTCCAGTACATACCGAGCCACCTATATTTCATGTAAGATTTCACCTTGCCAGTAAGAATATAAGTGCATTCATCTGAAAGTATAAGATTAGTAGCAATATGACAATCACCAAGATTTATTTTTGCTCAGTGGTAAAAATGAATTATTTTAAGCACTACCATAGTTTCTTAACATCTTAAAAAATATTAAAACATTAAATAGTGTTGTTTAATATTAAAACATTAAATTCCACCTCTGACTCTGAAAAACATTAATAAAGTTATTTAGTTTTTTTAAAAAGTCAGTAAAAGTTATTGCATTTACTTGAATAAAAGACAAATTCATTCAGAAGAATCCTTTGTGTATTTATTGATAATCTCAGTAGCAATTACCATAGATCCCAAGAATAAAAGTTTGTATCAATATAGTATTAATTAAGATTCTTACATTGTGAGAATTGCAGTTTGATAGTTTTTACAGAAGTATTCCATCCTTGGAAAAGTCTCTTACTTTAAGATACAAGTAAAAATAAAGTAAGACAAGAAGGCAGATATTGAATTAGGAAAATGGTACAGTTTAATAAGTGTTACTTTTTCATTATATAAGAAGTTAGAAATTATATCTGAATTAGCAAAAAAGCTAAACAAAATGTGGTCCAAGTTTATTACTTGTTTTAAAATTGTTACGTATGACTCTTCTGGGTAGGGTGAATAAATGTAGAATACATTTAATTTCCAGATAGGGTGAATATCTTCATTTAACATCACTCAAAATTTACTAATATGTCAGCACATATTAATATGTTTATAATGATTCAATTACCTGTCACTTGTCTAAGGAAAATAAAGAACAGAACAAAACAAGCCTTCATAAGGTCTAACAAATCGTCCTGCCAAACCACATCTGATGCATTGGGTGACATATAATTCATTGAGTGCTACAATGAAATAGGGACATTGAGACATAAGAGACACTTTAGGTGGGGTAACCAAGAGGAAAGACCCAGAAACTCTCATATTGATGGTTCTGATTCATTACAGAAATGGAAGACTAAAGGAAGACAGGTTAGCTGTTTACAGGCATTTAAAGAATTGCCTCAGACAGCAGAAGAACACTTTGCTCTTCTTTACTTTGGAGGCCAGAGAAAAATTTCAGCTTAGTGGAAGGAAAAAAAAAAAGAAATATATATATATATATATCACAAATGGAGTGTTTCAACAATAGAATATATGAGATCCTGAGGTGTGATGGGCCCCATTAGAGGAAATACTTAAGCACAGACTGACAGAATGTTAGCAATGATGTAAAGAGAATTCAATGAGCTCTATGCCTTCTGATTATAAAGACATGTATCCCTTAAGAAATTTGAAATTGAAAGTGAGCTGAATTATTTCACTGTATTGACAAACGTGTTGACTATATTCCTGAAGTCACTTTTGACTTTGGTGTTTCTGAAATAATTTAAAATCATCCTTTGTATCTGGCAAGATGCCTCCTAGGGAGGCTCAGATGGTTTTAGACACACAACGGCCCTGTTAAACAAATATATCCTTTTTTGCAATGGCACATTCACACTAAGTTGCACACACTCACACTACTAATCTTTCACCTGTGACTGAGAAAGAAAAAAAATCCAAATATTTCCAAAGAGGATATTAGAAATTTTATCAAAAAATGCCTAGAAAATTTAAATACTGCCAATCACATTCAACTTGAAAGAATCATGGAAGTCTCTTTGTAATTGTGAATTTTTATTTCAAGTATAATTTTAAGTAAGAGGATCACTGACTAAGACTTTTATAAAATTTTTATTCGAATTATTTTCTCTTGTAGTCTCTTTATATATGATATAGTTTAAGTTTTCTGTGTTCTTAACACATTTTTATACTCAGGAAAGGTAAAACAATGTCCAAATGCTTATATTGTAAGTGGTTTTAAAGAGATGTATGATGGATTTTTTTCTTTTTTGTCTGACATACAATTGATTTTTGGATCAGTTTCAAGCTGGAGGATGCACAGAGGAACCATACTCAAAAGCTTTGTTTTTAACATGTAGCCACAGCAGAAAAAGCAATTTTATGACCTGTCTGAGCCAGCTCTTATTGGCAATGGCAGAGCTAAGGCAGAACCCAAGCTGCTATTGCCAGTACCGTATTTTTATCTTCCACGCTGAGTTCAATGTAATTTTCCCCAGAGTTGATTTAAATGCTTACATCAGGACTAATGGTTTGTGCTGAGTGGACTTTATGGTATAACAAAGTAAGATTTATTTTCTTGACCTTGTAATATTAAGAATATTGAATCAAGTCTTCTTTCATCTTACTTACCTTAGGAAAATATCTTATTTCTCAAAATAAATAAATAGATATTCAATATAAAAATAAATGAACAACAAAAAAAGTACTGACAAACCACAATACATTTTATAACATCATGGAGAAACAAACACATATTGATGAATCAGGCATTTGTTTAGAGGGAATCCATTTCTTACTAAGGAAAACCTAAGGAAAATGGAAAATAAAAGCACCAAGAGGGGTGGAATGTGAAAGGAGTCTGTGTGTCTGCTTCCAAAACAAAGAAAGGCAGGAGAAAGAAAAATAGAATGTGCCCATAAAAGCTACATAAAATGGGACTCTCACTTGAAAAAATTAAGATAAACTCCAGCACACCTTGTGCGTTGTACATGCTGACAGAAGGGTTGTTACAGACCGCCGGTTCCCCCAGCAATGTATTATAGGGATTGTTAGTACCATGCGGACGAAGCAGAGCATTGCTTATAAGATGATTAGCCATGGCTCCTGGAGCAGCCCCATAGAAAGACAGAGAAAAAAAAAGGTCAATCAGGCAAATGTGTTTGAAAAAAAGAAAGGAAACATTTAGAATGACAACAATTGATATAGTCCTGATTACAGGCAGACAGCTAACTAGACTAAAAAATATGCCACTTAGAGCACACATTTCCAACAATGCAGATATCTGAGTCAATGGGAAAGACAGAAAATGATTTACAGTGTTGATTAAGCTACATTTAAGGTTTTCTCTTTCCCAAGGTGTATGCAAGAATATATTCCCATGCTTGCTAGAAATGAAAATGAAAATGAAAAAAAGCAAAATCTAATCATTCATACAAACAAACGCAAAACAAAAGCCAGAAAAAAAGTTTAAAACACAAAAGAAAAGCGAAAATTAAACATAAGATTTCCTCATTCACAGAAACCATTGGGTTATTTCCAATGAAAGTAAGAACGGGTAAAAGGCAACATTTATGATAAAACACTCATTTGGAGAGCAGCTGTTGACACAACAGAAGAATATGACATTTCTGAAATTCTATGAAGAATCATTTATGATGAAATAACATAAAATATAATCACTCAATAGTACACCATGGCAAGCATACTAATTTGGTGATCTTACGAATCTGATAAAAAATCATATAGATGCTATTTTTAAATATTTTAAATAAATTATTAACTTTATGATGTCAAGCAATATACATATATATAATTCCATTTTCCATTTTCCAACTGGTTGTTTGAACTTTGACATAACAATGGAACAATGTTAAATTCTTTCACCCTTTTGTGAATACTTTTTGTTTTTAGTTTTTAACACCATCAGTACGAGTTGCAACTTTCCATCTCCCAAAGCCATTTAACCAAGAAGCAAAAGATCAGAGGAGTTTTATTAAATATACTTTGGACATGTACAAAAATAATAGACAAAATTGTATATTTGTGTTAGATGACAGAGAAAGAAAAATTCACCAAGGAAAGGAAAATACAAATTGCATGTGAATAGTCCTGTTGAGCAGACAGGTATATGTTAATTTAAATATATGTATTAGAGAATGAAAACACAAGCTATGGGCTGGGAAACAGATTTGTAAAACAAATTTAGAAATATTTGTAATCCAAAAAATAACTAGTATCGAGCATGCAGAAAGAACTCTCAAAACTCAACATGAAAAAAACTAATAACAACAAACCCTCCATGGTTCAAAGGCATAAACAGATATTTTGTGGAAGAAGATCTACAGGTGGCAAATAATCTTAGGAAACAAATTGTTTTTGGCCTTAGAGATATACAGGTTAAAACCACAATGAGTTATTACTACATATCTAAATAAAAATGGTGAAAAACAGTAAATGATGGCAAGGATGCAGAGAAATGAACACTTATATATCATTGGTTGGAATGTAAAATAGCACAGCCACTCTGGAAAACATTTTGGCAGTTTCTTATAAAACTGCTTGTGGAATTACCATGATACACAGCAACTGGATTCTGAAACATTTATCCCAGAGAAATGGAAATTTGTGTTCACACAAAAACCTATACATGAATGCTCACTGCAACTTTATTTGTAGTAGCTCTAAACTGGAAACGACCCAAATTTCCTTCAACTGGTGAGTGGTCAAACAATCTGTAGTATTCCCATATCACAAAATACTATTCAACAACTAAAAGGAACTACTGATACACATAAACACTTGGACAAATATTTAGAGAATTATATTGAGTAAGAAAAGTCAATGCCAAATGATGACATGGTGTAATTCCATTTATACAAATAAGGTTCTAGAAATGACAAAATTATAGAAAGGAAGAACAGATAAATGGTTGCCAGAGGTTAAAGATGGAGGATGGAGATAAGTAAGTATTGTCATGAAAAGGCAACATGAAGCATCCTTGTGGTGATAAAATGATCTACTCTGTATCTTCACTATGATGGCCTAAACACACACTTACTTTGTAGGTAAAATTACACAGAACTAAACACATACATACAAATACAATTAACTACAGGTTAATCTAAAGAAATTTGAAAGAGTGGTAGATTGTATCAGTATTAATATTCTGGTGTTTCAGTAGAGTTTCACAAAATATGAGAGAAACTGGATAAGTGATACAATATCTCTGGGTATTATCTCCTACACCAGCCTGTGAATCAACAATTATCTCAAAATAAAAAGTAATCTAGGCTGGGCACAGTGGCTCACACCTGGAATCCCAGCACTTTAGCAATCTATATTGAATTAATAAAAAAAAAATTCAACTCATAAAAAATGTTAAAAATGAGAAGTAAAGACTGGGTGACAGTATTTTTAATCTTTTCTAAATTTTAACCCTGTCAGAGTAAATTATCAGTCAACTATGAATGTCTTAACCTTAACATTGAAAAAACAAACACCTCTTGATTGAAAGGACATTATCACTTGTCAGATCCCTAGAACTGGAAGGCATCAGTTCATTCAGGAAATACCTCACGCGTTTGCATCCTGTATTTCCTGCAAGAATGAGCATGTAACTGTCACAGAATTTTTCCCTTTCTAAATGTTCAGTAATGGCTTTCTGAAGATACACAACATATACATCGAAATGTTCTTACATAGCAAATGGCAGATTTTCGATCTATTATGTAATGGGCCTATAAGGGTATTATTTTCCGTTAATGAATTAACCATATATGGTATTTTATGACAAAAAGAGTTTATCATAGTGCCTTTCAGACAAAAAATAAAAAATAGCACATCACGAACATTTATATTGTTGATGTTAAGATTAATCATATTAAAACGAATTATCTGTGAATTATACTTCTCATCTCATATTTATTATTCTAGACCTTTTTCAAGTAATAAAGTAAAATTACTGTTCTAATACAAATAATATCTAAAATTACTCTAAATAGCATTAAATAGAAAATGAAAGATTTAAGTTAAAATAATCCAGCGTAAAAATCTTATATATAATTGCCCAAATTCTTTATACCTGCTCAAAGATTAAAAAAAAGGGGTGAGATGTTTATGGCTAAGGCTTACAGCTGCATCTCTCCCTATTTCCTTTCACTGCTACACATTATCCAATTTGAACTAACTGGAAAACAAACAATAATGTGAGCAGATAGCACTTCACTCTTCTTCCTTGCTTCATACAGTTTCAAAAGTAAAATGTTTCTTTGTTTTAAATGCAAATTTTTTTTTCTATATTGATCTAAATAAAGATAATTTGAAAAAAAGGAAAATACACTTTTAAATAAGGAACAATTGAATTGGGAAGAATCAAAGGCAAGCAAGAAGCAGATTACTCAACTTGTTGGTTTCTGTGTTTATCCCTCAATTTATTAAAAAGCCAAGAATACCAGAACAAAGAAAGATTAATCATACAAAAAAAGAGGAGTTTCATAATGAAATTCTAATGAAACTATCAAGGATTTTATAAATAATCTGCATGGTTCTATCTAGACTGGCATAAATTTCCTTTTCAGTTTTTCTAAGCATTTTCTCATTTTGAATGTATTTTAAAAGTACTTTGATCAGTGAAATTATTAATCTGAGAAGACAGTTCAAAAGTTCATTTTATTTTTCTGTCATTTCAGCAAAGTTGGAAAATCTAGCAACAATGGCAGAAATACTATATAGCAAAGTGTTATGACACAATGGTGGCTATATGGAACAATATTCAGTCTCAGTCATGTGGCTTTGGTAGGACACTTCTTCACATCTCAATGCAATACAGAATCACTTATTGATCTGTATTATGAGTGTCATGCAGTCATCATTGGAGATCTATCTCCTGTTTACACTGAAACCATATAAACACTTATAAAACATAACATAAAACTCTTAAGGAAACTGCATGTTCCTCTTTACCCTGGTTATTAAGGACCTTTTCCTGACAGAAGAATCACTATTTAAAAATCACTGGCTTCTTTACTATCTAGCACTCACTTTCATGCTTCATGCACCATTTGAAATCAATGTAATTATTGCTTCTGAAAATAACTTTAGTTCTACAAATGGAGTCATAATTCATATGAGGTCTTCAGCAATAGAAACAAAAAAGAAAAAAATGGAATTTGATGAATAATGTTTTGCAAAGTGTATAAAGACAGACAAGCTCTGTGGGTTTGTTAGTATGAAAGAGTAAGGGATATGTCTGAGTAATAAAACAATTATCCTTCATTTGATTCATCTAATGTAAGAATTCAACAGTTTTCCATGACTATTCAGGGCTTGGAGTGGCTTCAAGAGGACATTCTTCCTATCACTATCCCAAACAAGTATCATTTTCATAAAGTACTATCATATAGTTCCTGCAGCCCACATTCACAAAGTAGGCATTTCAATTATACTTCGGAATGGTAGCACTGTCTATGTCAAACCCAGCTTGCTCCCAATGCCTAGATCATTTAACTAAAAACTTGGGCAATGCTGTCTTCACTTTTATGTGCAAAGTGACTTTTGTCTTTTCTTTGTAGCTGCACTGCATTTCTCTTATCTTTGCTGAAGTCTATTCTGTTTGCTTTTTGGCTGTCTCCCCAGTTGACTTAGGTCACTTTTACTTCTAATACTATCTTCCTGGATTCTGTCTATTCTGTCTCTTCCTCTTCCTTTCAACCAGCTTCTGATTTGTAAATTTCCCTTCTAATAGCTGTGAAATTGTTGAAATCTTCCAAGAAGTTCAGTGTTTACAGACCATCTGTCATTGTTTTTCACCTGAAAAGTTGGTCTTACTGGTTAGTTAGTTTGAAGACATAAATATGATGGTGAATTCTGGGGGCTTGGGGTGGAGAAGATAGGTACAATATTACACATGTGAAAATGTTCATGTGCTAATTTTTACTGAAATGGAGGCACCAGGAAAAATGAATACACAGGGGGTCTTACTGTTCTATGCCAAGCATCTAGACAGTTCCTATAACTCAAAAAATATTTGTTTAATTAATTTAAAAAAACTTAAAAATCTATGGCACCTTTAAAATATAAAACTAAATCAAAGTTATTTTATCCACTGTGAGTAGTCTTATAATTTTAGTAAAATTTTTTAAGTGTGTCAATTGTCCAGGTCCTGATGTGATTTATTTTCTTCTAATCCTATACCAGGCACTCTACTATCTAAATTTTAAAAGCAGAAATAAACAATCATATATTATCTGGAAATACAAAATGCTACCTGAATACTAACTGTAGAACAACAGAAAACAAAACAAAACAAAAAACAACTCACTACCTGCCATGACTCAAAATAAAAAGCTCAAATTGAGTTTAAAAATAAAGTGGCTATGTGGAAACAATAGTTCCTTAATTATTTAACTCACAGACTCCTAGCTATGGTCTAGTCATACTTGTTTATTTCCTGTCAGAAACAAGAATTAGCCCTCTAATAAAGCCATGCAAAATGATTTAAGATTGAATTACAATATATATGTATCAAGCTGTGCATGGTGTCTCACACCTGTAATCCCAGCACTCTGGTAGGCTGAGGTGGGGGGATTACTTGAGGTCAGGAGTTTGATATCAGCCTGGCCAACATGGTGAAATCCTGTCTCTACTAAAAGCACAAAAAAATTAGTCAGGCGTGGCAGTGTCTGCCTGTAGTACCAGGAGGCTGAAGCAGGAGGTTCGCCTGAGCCTGGGAGGCAGAGATTGCAGTTAGCTGAGATCATTCTACTGCACTCTAGCCTGGGTGACAGAGAAAGACCCTGTCTCAATAAATAAATAAATAAGAAAAACAATATATATGAACATGGTTGTCAGTAGAATGCCAAGCACAAAATTTTTATTTCTAATAAAAGTAAGACGCAAAGCAACAACGATTTTCGTATTCCATATTGAAAAATTGGGGAAGTTTCTTTAACACATATTTGGAAGTCATATCCTAAAGCCACTGAAAAAAATTCAGTTAAAACCTCAGTCATTTTAAGAATCGTTCTTTTCTTTTTTATTTTATTTATACCCGAAGATCTAGATTGATATAAAAATTGTGAATGAGTGAATTTTGAATGCAATAATGAGTCACACTCTTTTCAAATGTATAGTTTTAACACAAAACTGTGATATTTCTTTCCTTATGAAAATAGAACAGGCGTTTTGACATTGGGAGGCCCTGAATGACAGCAATGCCTGGGCTGGTTCAGTGTAATATATGTAACTGAGGACTGGAAATCTAAGGCTGAATGGTGTGCTTTGAAACTGTAAAGAAACAGATCTGAAAAAGGATTACAGTTGGATCTCGCTTGAATCTATCATTTAGAAAAATAATTCAAACAATGCTTCTTCTTGACAGCAGGCTAACGAAAGTATACTGAAGAGATCTTAAAATAACTTGAATTGCCACGCTACTCTGCCCTCAGACTTCATTTAAAAAAAAAAAGTATTTACATACTTGTTTGATCATATTGAATGACCAAAGTTTTAGCATTCAAAACCTCTGTGATCTAGTAAACCAACAGAATTCAACCATTCATCAATAGTCACATAGCCATATGCCTCAATTTTCAAATTCTTGTATTTATAAATATTTAAGATGGCAAATGTTCTGTTTGCTTGATCCTAATAAAATAGTTTTACTCTGTTCTTTTTCCGTTAATATCCTCCAATCCAGTCCTTCATGTTTCTCTCTCCTTTGTCTTGAAATAACATTTCTAATGAAGTCATTTGCAATATATACATTAATGTATATCAATTAGAGTTTTGCATAAAGCAGAGTTACTACTGAGTGACGTCTCTCTATTTTTGTCTTCAGACCTTAATTTTGACCCATGGTGAAGACTTTATTTTTCTACAGGTAAAAACTGTCTTTCTAATGATTGTATTTTCTATGGCATTAGAAAACTAACTTCAGTGTAAAGCAAGGAAGCTTTCACAGGCAGATGGTATCTATGAAGTTGGGAAATCCTCAAAATCACATGTAAAATGATTTAGGTATATGTTTGTATGCTAAATTGCGCATATTCACATGTCTGCACTTCCTTCTGATGAAAGATTCTAACAGCTTTTATTTCCTTTAAAATAATTAAGAAAACTGGTATAAAGGAATAAGAGGTTTCTTTCCTTAGCAAGTAAAATATAATATAAACAAGAAAACAGGAAAAAATAAATTTGAAGTACTCCAAATATATAGTAAATTTATATCACCTAAGTGATGGTAGGATCGTATTATAAAGAAAGGTTGTAACTCAGAATAAGGTTATAACTGAAGAAGATTTTTAACATCATCTAATCTACCACCATTACATAATACATAAAGAATCACAGGTCACAATATTTATAATTTACTCAAGGTCACCCATGACCTCTGGTGGTTTTATTTAAACATATTTAAAGACATTATTTTCAAAAAATTTTTAGGATCCTCTTCCTCAGAAGACGCTGACTCAATAAATAAATAAATAAAGATTTATTTATTTATTTCAACATAATTTTATTAGGAGAAAATATTTCAACATAATTTTATTAGGAGCCTTGTAGTTCATTAATCCTTCCATATGCTTTTTGATTATATTTAATTATTCTATTTGCGTATTTTGAATTAAAATATATAAAAGAAATGAATAAAAAAGAAAGTAAATAGACAAAAGAGGCTTCCAGAATTACAGTAAATAGGCATTGTCTATTTTAAGTATTTTGTGTCCTATTTTTTTTTTTTTTTTTTTTTTTTTGCTTTTCGGTATAGCAAAACAATATCAACACACATAAACAATCTACAGAAAGTGGAAATAATTAGTTCAACTGTGTAGGGACAGCTATATAAATCAATACCAAGTGACTCATTAAAAAAAAACAATGAATAGAATCTACATGACATCTTTAATGTTATGTAAGTTTCAAAACCACAGAAACCATAATTTTAGATTATAATGTTTTAATTCAAACAATGAAATTACAAAGTGCCAAAAAAGAAATATTTTATTGAATGCCAAGAACGTTTTCATCTTTTTTTTCAAAGTCATAAATTGAAGAGCTGACATCTTGATTTATTACACTGTGCACTTTTAATAGCCAACAAGTTTGCTATTAAATTTTAATCAACCTGCCTATTAAATTTCATTCAAATCGTTTGGAAACACTTCAGCTTCTTTTAATAGCTAATTCATTCACTGGGAATCCATTAATACAGATTTAAATGACACATTTTCTCTAAAATACAGATTAAGTTATTGTTAGTTCAATATGAAATGAAATAGTCTGAAATCAGAGGTATTGCCTCTGTTTTAACATACAGATCCGAAGCTTCAGAGTTGGAAACCCTAGAAGTTACCTCTTTGAATGCTTTTATTTTGTATTAATTGGCTACATATGTGTCTTCTTGTCCAGACACGTGTTTTTCTACAATAAATGCTTGTAAGTCAAATTGCTGGGTCGTATTGTGTGCACATTTTCAATTTATTGCAATAACATATTGCCAAAATGCTGTCAAATGTGTTTGTACAATTCACATTCCCACGAGTAGTGCACTCATTCTCTCAAATTCTTGCTAGGATTTAGTATTGTCAGATCGGCATTTTTGCCAATCAGATAGAGTAGGAAATAGTATTTCGTATCACTATTATACTCTGCATTTCTTATTACTAGAGAGGTGGGTAGTTTTACATATGTTTATTGTGAGTTGCCTGTTCTTACCTTTTGCTCACATTTATATTGGGTGATTGAATTTCATTTATTAATTTGCAGACATTCTTTATATAACATGGGCACTAGCATTTTGATTTTTATACATGTTGTTTACACTTTCACCCAACAGCTTATGGGTTATGAGTACTGTTTCAATTTGAGACAGAAACTTTATCTGCCTTTGCTTATAGATTGTAATCATTATTATTTGGTTTTTAAAAACTCCTTCTTTAATCTAAAATCTGAACTGTAACTTTTAAAGTTTTAAGGTGTTTCTCATATTTAATATTTTTTCCACATTATTCAACACGACACTTATCATATTGCAGATGAGAAAACTGTCATCATTAGATATTCAATGACATTATGCATATAATTAACTAGAAAGCAAAGCTCTTCAAAGATTTAAGTTTTTCAACTGCTTAAGCAAAGAGTGGTAGGATTGAAGTTCAGAATTGTTGGTGAATCTGCTTCACACCAGAGAAAGTGATTGGTTTGCAGGAGAGAAGGACTCATTTTAGTCATTTATTAATCTCTAAAGCTCATCTTTTATAGTCAAAACCATGTATTTCTGTGTTCTTTTAACTTGGACATTTTGAATTCTTTTGTATAGTACTCAAAGAATACTGAGTCTGAAAATACTGGGTCAATTTTGATTAACCACAGGCAAAATAACAGTAAACCACAGTTCTTTTTAGTAAATCAAAGGCACTTAGGAAAAAATATTTATCTTTGTCATTCACACAGTAGCAACTCAATTTATTTCCTCTAAATCAGATTATTTCTTGAGAGTGGTAATGGTATGTAGTCAATCCTATAGCTGTATTTACTTTTTACTCACACACTGCTTGTGAATTTGTGCTGAAATAAAACAAAATACAGAACAAATGAAAGTATTATTAATAAAGATAAAATAATTTACCAAAGTGAAAAAAATATGACATTTAGTATAGCTCACTGCTCATTATTCGTGTATTTTTAGCATTGTCCATATTATATAATCTTACATGCAGAAGGTCTGTCGTGACTAAAATTTGAGCTTTTAAATTGGAACCTATATTTGAAAACAGTGTGTCTGAACAAAATAGACATGAATTCAAATAAGGTATCCATGAATAAAGAGATTTTTGATAATGTTGCAGAAGGCTTATTTTATACTATGATCATAATCAGCTCTGTTCTATTTAGACCGAGGCCAATTCAGGAAACACATTGTTTCCATTTTTCTAAATCAAGATTGACTATCTTCCTTCAATCTATATATCCTCTCAAATCTTTCTAAATTCTCCAGTGATTTTCTGGGTTGTAAATTACCTTCTATGACTGTGGCAATTAACTTGTCTTACATTCTGAAGTGGCCATATTCCTTATTATGACAAACTATGGAGAAATTGATTATGAAAATCATAGGAGAACTATCATATAAACAATTAAACTTTTAAATGGCATGCAGAATAAAGCTGAGCTATATAAAATGCAAGCCTTTGGATGCAATTCAACAGGAGCTAATTTAATCAAATACTACCCAATTATTGGTCATTACAATTTAAGTACTTCTTTTCCAATGAGGCTTTTTTCTCTTTGCTAAACATATATCCTCCTTTCACGTTTTAATTTTTTGTGTAATTGAATTAACTCCCATTTACTTCAATATATTAGACAAAAATTCATACATCCTATTTCTTAGAAAAATAATTTAAATGAATGATGACTCTATTAGAATTAACTTTGAATATTACATATGATATTTATATCATCACAACCTTTATGTTTATAGTATTAGCAGGAACATTTTTCCAGATGAAAGACACAGATCATGTGGTTTGCTTTAAAATTTTGAATTATAAAGCATATCAAAGTTTTCCTTAAAATCAGAATTAGCAATATAATAATAATAAGTTTAATTTTTAACATTATTTCTGAAATTTCAATTGCAATATATATTCTACTTATTCCAGGCATTAATGTATTATCCTGACAGAAAAGGACACAGCTTCAAAATACATCAAATTCAGAAGTACAAAGATCTGGGAACAGTTCTATCTTTTCTATTACTACATGATTACAGAGAAAAGCTATTTACTTATTTTTCTAATATAATCTTTGCCCTCACCAAAAATTCATACTTGTACTGAAATATAAAAAATTTGAATTAAAATAGAAAATATTCTACAAATAAAACACTTTGAAAGCTTCCAGGAAAGAAAAGAAGAATGACAATGAAATTCTTCTGACAAGCTAAGCCCTACAACTGGGCAATAAGGTATATTAATTCAACATATTCTGTATCAAATAATTTTGCAAAAATATTATTTGGCTTACCAATCTATATCCTCATATATTCAGTTTTTTTGGTGTGCTTTTTTTCCGCTACACGGGTAGGATAAATCCACTCTAAAATACTGTGCTTAGAACAAAATAAAATGGAAGCAAACAAATAATACATGAAGGAATTTAAGAAATAAAGATATGAATAACTGCACTGTTAAGAATATCTATCTTTCATATTAGGTGATAGAAATAAAGGTCACTTTGAAATACTTTCTTAAAATGACTATATCTATATAATTTTCAACTTCATGAAAAATTGGCATTATATGAAAAGAATGAATGCTTTTGTTATCCTGTGTAGGGCTTTGTGGTCAGAAAGACTTTGTTTGGGGTATCTAGATGGTGCCCTAAGTAGTCATGTGATCTTGGAAAAGTTATCGTAACTACCAAGAAACCCAGTGTCTTCATGAATATAAAGAAAATGGATAATGAACAATGAACAGAGTACAATATGCAAATGACTACACACAGACTAAAGGAGAAACAGCAAATTTATTAACAACTATGAGGGGCATACTGTGTTCCATCAGAGAAAAGAACACCAACAACTCTTAAGTTGAAATCTTCATACTTAGCTCTAAAAGAAAAGGAATTTTAAAAAATTACATCCTCAGTAACTTACATAAAGCAAACAGTAATATTTTAGAGTTAAGTGGAAACACTCTATAGCAATTATGTTTAGAATTTGCTAAGGTAGCTCACTGCAGCTTGTTTGATTCATAAGAGAGGTAGGAAATACTGCTCATAATATGTAAGGTAATATGATAATAAACCAATAAAAATGAGAAAATTAAATAGATTTTTAAAACCCCTCTCTTTTTAAATGAATCTTTGAGAGCTTTAGGTGAATAATAATAAATACAAACTGTTTATTATTGTTTAGTTAGCTGTGAGAGACTGGATTACTTGGAGGAGGTATACCAGAGACAAAGCTAAAAGCAATGCATAAGAAGAATTTGCTGAGTAAGCTTTACAAATATTTTTCTTTTTCAGATCCTGCCAACAATTTATAGCCAAGAACCTTTGCCCCAGATTGACTGGACATCAATACTTCATATATTTCATTTTGCGACTTGAATAGAGAGTTAACTCTGAAAGTTATTTGATTTCCTTGAGTTAAAAACCTGGATATAATACAGCCTTGTTTAATTATCTATTTGACTCACTTTAAGAATCTGTGCCTATTTTGCCTTTTTGTTATTAAATTAATTTTCCTAACACAGGCTTCTTTATTTTATTGTTCATTTTCTGATTGTCTCTATTGATAACATGTACAAAGGAAATAAATAATTATGTATATACAGAACACTGTTGTCTCAGTTACACAGAACATAAAGAACAAACTTATAGACATACTGGGCATAAATATAATGGTAAAATTCTCAAAAGAAAAATTAACCTATGTCATAGAATACTTATATTTTAATTCATATCTGCATAATGCTTGTTCAAAATAAAAATAGTTTGTTATTTAGGTTACTCTGATTTATTAGCTATGCAAGTACCATAGGCATATTATTGTTTTTGCAAATTTCATAAGTAGATGTCAGATTACATTAGGAGCTGCTTAATATTTACAACCAATGATTTTATAATCCTTCAGAACATCACAGCTTCAGGGTAATATGGTATATTTTATTCATATAAGCCAAATTATATTTATTGACATTAATAAACTATAGTGAATGAATATGAGTGTTTTGTTCTAGTAGCTTTAATTTATATAAATCATTAATTGTAGTAAAACACCACTTAGATTTTTTTCATTTACACTTTTCTTTAAAAACATAAAAGCAAACTATGTTTAGAAGCCTGAATAGTAATGGGATGGCAGGTGATTTATTCTGAGGTTTCTTCTGCCTCAGTGACCAATCTGGGAAAGACAATACAGGCTCTGAGAAAACATTAGTTAAAAACAGGTCTGAGCCACATCCCTGCTTCACTACGTAACTGGTTATTTAGCGGAGCTGTCTGAATTGGACTAGTGTTCTCTAAGCTTCTGGAGGGAGAGGACAGGACTTAAAAGAAAAGTGAAGGCGGTGTTTGCTTATGTCATTATCTCAGGTAGGGAGAAGAAATATATTACCTTTATTTCTTTGATGCTAAAACATGATTATAAATCAAAAGTGGAAAATACAACTAGGCAGATGCAACGTGCATTTAATTTCTAATTTAGAAATGACAATTCAGTTTTATTATTTTATTCTTTTTTTTAGCCTCCAGGGTAGAAAAATCTATTATTATTTCTTTTACTTGGCATTCAGGTAATCACCTCATTCTTCCCACCTATTTCTGCAAAATAAAAATGAAAACAAAACTTCGGTAGAGAATGATGAATTTTAATATCTGATTACTTGAGAACACTAGCAAGGACAAGTCTTCATTTATTAGAAAGTATAAGTGAACCTCTGAATAAAACAATGATAATATTTACATTCCAGGCACTGTTGTAAGCAATTTACATATTAATATATTCATTTACTCCTCTCAAGGACCTTCTGAAGTGAGTACTGTTTGTTTCCCTACTGCATAGACCCTGAGATGTTTAGCAATTTGCCAGAAGTCTCTGGATTAAAACTCAGGTGTCCTTTCTTAGAATTATTTTGTAAAACTAAAATGAGTAGGTCAAGTATTTGCAAATGTCGATTTGATAGCAACATCTTTCCCCTCTGTAGCAACCATACTCCTAACAGATGGGCTCACCTTTCAGTAGGTAGTATTGCCACTAGCTATGATCTAAAATTTACCCCTAAAAGTCTATAAAAACAAATGTATTGTCATATGTAATCACTGTTTTATGAATTAAATATATTTGCTGAGAATGCTTTTGCAGATTAACAAAGATCTGAACTCTGAAAAAAGATCAGCATTAATAAATAAGTGCTACACATCTACAGATCAGTCTTCCTATATACAACTAAATTTGACTTAAATAAATATATCCTTACTAATCAAATCCCTATGCATAAAAATCTAAATCAAATTAACTGAGAGGTTGACAAGATGGAGGATAGGAGATCAGGGAAAAATAAAAATTCATGATACTAGACAAGCAATTGTTTCAGAAGAAAAACAAATGCCCTTTGTTCTGATTCTGGGAAATTTTAAATTCTCATGGCTGGGGTGGGAATGGGGCACTCTTATGTGATTCAAAGATCCTTACTGCTAAGATCTTCTTAGCAAAACTTGATTTTCAAATCTAAGTTTCTGGTGTCTGACCTCAATCCTACTAATTAAATCAAATGAAAATGGGAAATATAATATTTACGTTGAGATAAAGCCAATAAGTATAATATTTATGATGAGATAAAACCTAATACATATAATATTTATGATGAGATAAAGTCTAATTTCAGAAAATATCCCAATTTCCACATAAAGCCACAAAAAGAGTAGAAATATTTAACAATTTATGCCACTGCCAGAGGAAATTTCTCAGTAAACATTTTATTTTTGGATCAAACTAAAATTTTACTGGTATTGCTAATCTAAATAGTTCAATGCTGGGCACGATGGCTCTTGTTTGTAATCCCTGAACTTTCAGATATGGAGGTAGAAGGATCTCTTGAAGCCAGGAGCTCAAGATCAGCCTGGGCAACAGAGTGAAACCCCACATCTACAAAAAGTTTTTAAAAAATGGTGTGGGAGCCTGTAGTCCTAGCTACTCAGGAGGCTGAAGCACGAGGATTATGTGAACCCAGGAGTTCAAGGCTGCAGTGAGCTATGATCATGCCATTGCACTCCAAACTGGGTAACAGTGGGAGACCCTGTCTCAAAAAAATAAAAATAGCTGAGCATGGTGGCTCACACCTGTAATCTCAGCACTTTGGGAGGCCAAGGCAGGCAGATCGTGGGGTCAGGAGTTCAACACCAGCCTGGCCAACATGGGGAAACCCCACATCTACTAAAAATATAAAAATTAGCCAGGTGTGGTGGTGTGCATTTGTAATTCCAGCTATTCGGGAGGCTGAGGCAGGAGAATTGCTTGAACACATGAGGTGGAAGTTGCAGAGACCTGAGATGATGCCACTGCACTCCAGCCTGGGCGACAGTCCAAGACTCCATCTCCTATATATATATTTGTGTGTGTGTGTGTGTGTGTGTGTGTGATTTGTGGAGTAGTGGAAAAAAATTACTCTAACTACAAGTCATTTCACTGCTACAAGAAATTTGAAGGTACTAGAGAGTTGAATTAGATTTCCAAAAGTGCTGGGAGGAGATTGGGAATTGGGTGTTGACTAAACCTTCAAGCTATAAGCAGAATAGTAAATATTTAAATGAACCAATGTATAAACCATCCTGAGGTCCTATGAGTTTGTGAAAACTTGAGTTTGGCTTAGAGTTAATCTTTGATGAAGCTCTCTATAATCAACCATCACCTTACAGCTCTTCTAAAGCTCCTTTTACTTGTGTATATAGTGGCATAATTGAAGTTAACTTGATAGTAGTGCTGGGGTATTGGCCTCAAGGATTTTTGAATTTGTCTAAGTGTGTAACGTTGTGCCAAACAAGTAAGCTCAAGAAAAATATTTGAAAATGTATAAAAAACATTTTGAGAAACACCTTCATATTTACAGATATTTAAAGTATGGTTTTAATTGAAGATTTTAAAGAGATGAAGTGACAAAACAACAAACTTCTAAAGAGAATATAAAGGAATTAATATACTCACTGAAAATTATTATATCAATAAATCTTCCAAGGTTTCACATGATTCCAAGGAGTAAAATCCCAATAGTAATCAAATTTATCACCTTGGAAAATCTAGAAAAGTAATCTCACACTTATGATGGAACAAGCTGAATCAAGAGCAGAATATTTGAGATGGTTTAAAAAAAAATAAATACTGTTAAGAAGTAGTTCTACACTGCATGGTGTATTCTTTTTTTTTTTTCAATGGATCCTAAAGAAAATAATGATTTATTCTTATTTGTAAGAACAATGATAAGACATACAAAATTTTTAAATAATACTCTTTTGATGAATTGACCAGTGGAATGAACAGGAAAGAAAACCTAAATTAAAAATAGGACTGATTTTTGGACAACAGCTTCTAGTTTTCAAGGGTCAGAACTATCTTAAAGACAAAAATAAGAGATTTAATACATCTAACTTAGAAAGAAAGGAAAATGGAGTCTGAATTAAAAAAAAACACTATCTGTAAAAAACTAAATGAATGGGAAGTTAGAATATATGAAGATAAAAAGTTGTGGTATCTAAGATTTTTATTTTAGTAATAGAGAATATAATCTTTTGAACGAACAGAAGTGAATAATTATGTTGCTGAGATGACTTAAGTGTTTATCTGAAAAGGTGAATCTTGGATGTCACCTACCTAAATATGATACACACGCCTGAATGCAGGGAAGATAGGACCCTGGGAAATAAGACAAGATTAAAGAAGGAGGTTAAAGAGTATCTTCAGAGACATAATATGAAGAAATAAAATTTCAAGTGGTCTACTCATCTAAGACAAAAAAATAAGATGAGAATAAAATTGGGAGTTTCTGACTTGAGGGGGACTAAGAAATTAATATAGGAAATGAAGAAGATCACTATGACTTCTAGCACCAATAAAGTCACTAAGTGAAAGGAAGAATATATATCTTGATGAAATGATCACTGCCTGGGCACCTTTTAAATTATAAGTTCAATTTAATTTCTACCCAAAGTCATCAGTAAAGTAACTTATTTGATGTCATAAGAAAATGCATACCTTTCCTTTAACAGCTGTAAGAAATATCTTTTAAAACTAGAAGTTTTGATAAACAGATTTAAATATATGACCAGTCAATATAAAATAATATTTTCCTTTAATATATTTCAAATTGATCCAGTTATTCACATCACTATATTCCAAGTTGATTACTTTTTTTTTTTTTTTTTTTTAAAGACAGGGTTTCGCCATATTGGTCAGGCTGGTCTCGAACTCCTGACCTCAGGTGATCCGCCCGCCTCAGCCTCCCAGAGCTGGGATTACAGGCGTGAGCCACCACTCCTGGCTGATTATATTCTTGACATAAAATTAAAAAGAAAGAAACTAAATAGCAGTGTCATATAGCAATTAACCTTAAATCCATATTATCCATTTATAGTAGTTTTTACTGAACTTACATACCTTACTAGTTTTACATAAATTTGATAACAGTGTTAAACAAAATAATAATTTTACATATTTTAATTATCCTTACAATAGACAATTCATCAATAAAATCATATTACCTCAGTCTTTGCATAATCAACAATTATTCTATGGCTGCCAAGATCATTAAATGCAAGATACTTCTATCAATAAATCCTATTGGTAAAGACAGTTCCCTTTCTTGGAACACACAGTAAATTTTCATATATGGAAATATTTAAAGAATACAGAAAAATTGTCATATGTTAGCAAATTAATCCTAGGTTTTGGAAGCGTTTGTAAGTAATTTGTTCTTTATGATTTAAAAGTAATGTCAAAAAATTAGAATACTCATGTTAAATTTTCCCAAACTAAATTGAAAAAGATAAGAATACTTGAGAGATGTTGTCTATATGAATACATTCTAGCCAATAAAAACAAACTAATAATGAAACAAAATACTAGGAGTAGCTGTTTTATTTTAGTATATTTTCTTCATATTTGGAGGAATATTCTCACTTACTATTCTTACTAATCCAGCAAAAGTGATGTACATAATTTAAAATCATCACTAGCTTTAAAACATGGATCCCAGCATCAAATTGAATTTTGACACTTCCTGTATTAGCATCTGAATCTTTCTCAATCATGTCATAATTATTATACTGTTTGCTTCTAAGCAGCATAAAATATAACAAAAACCTAACAGAAATAAGCTTAAAACAAAATAATAATTCTAGTTTGGGGATAAGAAATAATCATATTGATCATAAAAATAAATTCACACAAATGCCTCCTTCCCAGATAAAACCATAGTCTAAATATTTCCCATTCCTGACTGTAGTAGCCTCTTGGTCTCCACAATGTTGCATCTAGTCATTTCTACTACAGTGAAATAAATTCTATTCATATCCCCACACATACAAAGAACGAGAGAGAGAGAGAGAGAGAGAGAGAGAGAGAGAGAGAGAGAGAAAGATCAAAGAAAATGACCACAGACAAAACAGTAGATTAAGTGAACTTCCTTTCTTCATTTCAAAAATCTAAATGCCACCCAGGGAACACTGAACCACAAACACAAAATAATACATATACAAAATAATAATATATTCCACAAACACAAAATAACATATACAAAAATAATAATATATTCCAAGGCATTTTTTCTTCTAAATCTTTAAGTATCCAATATTATCCAGGTAAGTCTTTTAGATATTATGATGTGATTTTTTTCCCAAGTACACAGGTTGCCTTAAGTATGTATTAGACAGTATACTTTCATTTCCACAAAGACTATGAAATTGCTTTATACCTAAGACAATGTGGAACTCTATGATGCTTAGCAGACTATATAGCCACATAATTGCCCATTTTCATGCTTCCAATGAGGCCTGACAGCTCTCCAGTTTATAGCAGCAGCAGATGACTAGGAAAAAAAAAAGTTTCTTATTTTCTAACTTCCTTTTGGAAAAGACTTCCTGAAAATTCAGGATTTTTTTTAAGCGGCTTATGAATAATGGAACCCATTTCTACACTCAATCAAGTTGTATGTTCTTACAATATTTCTATCATGTGGAACAGGTACAGACGTTGCAAATCAAGCAATGCACTTAATTTTTAAAGTAATCAGAAAAGTGATAAATATGAAAAATTATTTCTAATTACCTCTGTTGAGTGATGCTGAACTGTTTATATCTCCAGTAATAAAGGAAGACTCTGACTGCTTTCGAACCGTGTCATTCCACATTCTACGGATTCGGCTCTGAGTGGGGGGGAAGGCAGAAAGAAAATGAACTCATGAGGCAGTGAACTTTCACACAAATCATTCTTTTCTTTTCTGTCATAGTTATATGAGACCTTTGTTTCTAGCATTTGGCAAATAAACGACATGTTTGCTGTGCAGTCGTATGAGAACATCAGAAATAATGTTCATGATAATACATGGTTCTCATTAACTGTATTTCTAAATGCCTATCTACCAAAGATAATTATAGCCATAAAAAGAGAAATAAGGATAAAGTACTATACCAATTTAAATATGTTGAAGATATACAGAAGTATATATCTTCAGACAGTTAGAATTGGAAAATTTTAATTTCCAAGGGAAAACAAATTATTTTTACTGTAACTTTTATTGGAATGAGAATGTTTAAATATGTATTAAATTGCCGGTTCTAACAAACGACTTTGTTTAAGAAATCAGAATCTTGCAAAAGAGTTTGTTAAGAAAAGAAAATAGAACATTATTAAAATGCTATTGAACTTACATTTTCCATAACTTTTATAAGAAGATAATTTTAAAGATTACATAACTATCCTGAATTTTCTTTCTTTGAAGAAGATCAAGTTAGTTGATTCATTGCTTCAGTAGGAAGTTTTATAGATAACTAAAAATTCTTACATTATTATTGATATTCCTACATTCAAATGTCTAAGTGTCAGATAATTCAAGAAAATAAATATTACAAACTTTTTCCATTTTGGGGGACTTTTTTCTGTTTTATTCTGTTATGCCATTTTATTAAGTTATGGATCAAAAAAGGATTAACCATCTTGTGAGGAAGAAACAAAATATTTTCAGAAGTTTTTCCAAGGGTGAAATAGCTGTAAGAAATACTGCTACCACTTATGAAGCCATGCTTACAATGGGTTATGTTCCAAATACATTTGAACTCCTTGAATTATGGGAGTAGTCAAGCTTAGAATATCAGACAACTGATTTTGTAAATCTTGGAACATGTTTATTCTTCAGAAAAATTGTTGCATATCACATTTTCTCTATGGTGACAAATGCATGCATACACATACTCACAGACACATAGACACACACACACACACATACACACACACAAACTAATTTAAAAAAGGAAAATGTTGGGAGCAAGTCTCTCACATTTCTTTTATTAGTTGGTTAATTAATTAATTGAAAATATTAATTACTATCTACTGCCTGCCAAGTACTAACCTATAAGATACAAAGGTGAAATGCAAGCACAAAATGTCTTGACCTTCATGGAGCTGCTAAACTAGTAACAGATTAATCAGATTATTAAAAATATAAATGCAAAAGTACAATATGCCCACAAATTTTCATACCGTCATTAAATATAGCCAAAATATAGACAACCAAAATGACTATTGATGGTACAATGGATGAATAAACTATAGAATAATATAAAGCAAAGAAAATTCAAAAGCTTATAGCCTCCTGCAGTAATGCAGATGTCTGGGGAACAAAGGAAAACATAAAAGAGTATGTACTGAATTGTTCCAGGTGAATAAGTATCAAAATATGCAAACTAAAATGTGCTACTAAAACCTAAGACAATGGTCATATTTGGAGGTTAACGATTGAAAGGGGTTCAAAGGGTTTCCAAGGTATTCTCAGTATACTAATACTTGGCCTGGGAAGAGGTAGGAATTCACTGTGCCATACACTTATGTTTTGTACACTTCCGTGACTTCATTATACTAAAGAATATTTTAAGATTTTACCAATTATGCCATATATTTTTACCATATATTAAGAGGCATGTCCTTGTCTAGGGAGTCTGAGAACAATGTAGCCTGAAGAAGTAATATTTTAACTGGGAATTGATGAAGTTATTATTGTTAGGTGATATTTAAATGATCTGTCCCCATGATCTCACCTCCTATTACTCTCCCCTACCTGCTCTAGTGAAACCTGTCCCCTTGCTGCTCTCTAATATGCCAGGCATGTTTGTGCCTCAGGGCTTGGCAACATTGGTTGTCTTCTGTGCCTGGGGTGCCCTTCACCCAGATACAGATATGCATAATTCCTTTATCCTTTTAACTCTAAAATATGTTCTGAAGATAAAACTTGACCACCCTACTTAGAATTGTAGATTACCCACACAATCCAATCACATCTCAGTCCTGTTCCCCTACTATTTCCCTCAACAGTCACTAACATCTCCTACAATACCATGTATTATATAATTATTTGTTACATTTATATTTAATGGCTATCCATTTAATGTCTCATATTTAATGTCTAATGTCTGCATTAGGCTTGAGGCTCTATGAAAATGTAATTTTTGTCTTCTTTACTCATTGAGGTGTTATACTTGGCACATACTACATAGTGTATGTATATTATATGTGTGTGTGTATGTATCTATATCAATTAATTATCTCTATGTTTTCTTTTACCTACTATATACTTTTCATGTATTCACTCATCAAAACTTCACAAGAATCAAATGAGGTAGGCAATCCTACACATTAGAAAATTGAAGCACAGTGGTTAATGAACATGCCCAATGGCATAGCCCTAATAAGTGGCATAACCAGTACTGGAAGGGGGTCATCTGGCTCCTGAGTGCAGGCAGTTTGAAAAAGAGGAAAAGATATACATATAAAATAAATATAGGTGTACACACACACACACACACACACACACACACACACACATATATAGGCGTATATATATAATAAATAAAGGTATGTATATATAAAGATATATACATATATATTACATAATATAACATAGGCCACACTTAGATGTTTACCAAATGAACCAGGATGGGTTTTTGAATATGGGAGTGAAAAATAAAAAGTCAGAGAAGAGTATATACAATAAAGTATCATTTATAAAGAAAGATTCAACAAAGGAACGCTGAACATTTTTTGGAGGGAAAGAAACTATTAGAATAAGTTGTGGGAATGACAGAACAAAATTTAGGAGCCTCTCTGGAGGGAGGCATAGGGATTGATTAGGGAGAGGTTAAATAAAGATAAAAACATATTGAAAATGTTCTATTTCCTAAGTTGGATGTTGGGTTCCCAGGTGTTCATCTTATTAAAATGTTTCAATATTTCATGTACATATGTCACATAATTTTTTATTTTTCAAATATTCTGTAATAAAAAGCAAAATATCTAAAAATAAATAAAATGCATGAAAGATAAACGACGAAACAATTAAAAGAAAGTCAAAAGATATTCTTTTAGTCCATAGTTTCAAAAAATTTTACACCCATTTCTGAGAATATATGTTTGTGTGAATGATGTGTATTATAAAACTTTTATGAGTGATTAGTACTAGGAAGTAAGTTTGGAGGAGCAAGAGGTGAAGAGGATTTTTACTTTTTAGTCTTGGCAATCATCCCCTCCATTATCCACAATGTAGCAACATAAACTTTATTACATGTGGATTATATCCTCTCACTTTCATTCCTAAATTGTTTTACTGGCTTTCCAAAGTAATCAAAATAAAATTAATTTTCATATTGTTACCAATACTTAGGGATCTGTCTCTTCCTTTTTTCTTTGACTTTCTGTCTCACTCTCCCTCTAACCTACTTTGGCAAACATTTTTTGCAAGTTTTTCACACCATAAAGGCTTTGCATTAGCAGTATTTTCACTTAGAAAACGGCTCCCCTGAATTTCCTTTTCTCCTTTCATTTAGAATCTCGTAACACGGACCTGGGCATAAGTACCACTTCCAAATGTAGTCTTTCTCCAGTACTTAATCTAAGTGGCCACCTGGCTAACTGACATCACCATATTTTTGTTCTCTGTCAGCTTTCCCAATTTGATATTTTTGCTGGGTTGTTTGTTATTAATAAATTTTCTGTCTCCCAATACTAGAATAAATATTCCAGATCATAGGGGAAGTTATATGTCTTTTAATCATTTTATCCCCAGAGCTTAGAAGATTGCTGGCAATATACAAGAGGCACTCAGTATTTCTAAGTTAAAGAGCATAATACATAGTGATAGTTATTTTAGAAGTTCTCCTATGTGAACGATGCATCCATACTCCCCAAATTTTGTCTTAATATCAGTGAATATGTTAGCATTTGCTTATGGGTGGCCATAATTAATGAGAAATACATTCATTAGTTTTATTTAAACAAATAATATAGATTTAAGTAACTTATAACCTTATGGAAGATTGGATGGTCACAGTTAATCAGAATTAGTATTATATGAAGTATAAGAAAAAAATGTAAATTATTTTCCAAGAGTAAAATTGTGATATTACAAATTACAAGAGTGAGGGCAAAAATATGGTACAGCTTAAAAATATGTATAATATTCTATAATAACAACAGTAATCAATGGTAGCAACCACCATTTATTGAGCACCTACAATTTTTCTTTTAATTTTTTATTGGATTATAGGTTTTGGGGTACATGAGCAGAGCATGCAAGACAGTTGCGTAGGTACACACATGGCAGTGTGCTTTGCTTTTCTTCTCCCCTTCACCCACATTTGGCATTTCTCCCCAGGCTATCCCTCCCCACCTCCCCCTCCTACTGGCCCTCCCCTTTACAATTTATTCTAAGTGTTTTGTGTATATGAGTTTAATCTTCTTAGCAACTTAAGATGTCAGTATTTATTATCAGTATTTTACAGATGAAAAAACTGAGTGTCAATGAAATTAATAACTTTTTTCTGTGTCTTCGCTGGTACATGACAAAACCAGGATTCAAAACTACGTATATCCAACCACAGGTTTATTATTATTTCATTGAGCTGCACTGCCTTAACTTGTAGTTTAGAAGTGTTGCTAAACATTGCCCAACTCTGCTGTAAGGTACTAAATGAGATTCCTAAATATTATTTTAATATTAATGGTATATGTCAATAAAATGATATATGTCAATAAAAGTAAAGAATGGTGGCTGATGAGCTCAGTAATGTGAAAAGCATGCCGGAGCTAATCAGGCTTGATGATACAGGAAATATCAGCAATATCAATTGAAAAGTGGCAAAAGTTATTACAAAACGCAGGAAAGAGCAAGGGATTATGAGTCTGAAAATAAAGGCATTAATTATAAAAGGCGTTCATACTACAATCATCACCCTTGTCTTCCGCCACTCTTATGTGAGAATTCAGATCTCTGATTGGCAAATTTAATAGTCCTAAACTCAGAAACTTCCACCCATCTGAGTTGGGACAATTATTCCCCTGATTTGCAACTTTACAACCTCAATGTGGTATGTAAATAATACATGAAATTCAGATTACTAATAATTGTGCAATTATATTTAAGGCTCATGATTTGTGGTTGGTAAAATTATTTAAGATAGTCTAATTTTTTGACAGTAATAGGTTAATCTTTTAAATTTTAATGGTAAATATTAGATTGTTACTAAAAATTTGGTTTTATTTGTAAGACAAAAAACTCAATTGGTGAGGAGACTGTTTATGAAAACACTGGTCATTCATTGATTTATAACAGTGCTTCAAATGCTAGTTAGGTGTGTATGACAGTTGATGTGTTTGAAAAAATTAGATATATTAAATTTATAAATGATATTTAAAGGATATAAGGAAATTAAATTTTCTAAGCATATAAATGAAATTATTTACAGAAATTTAATCTATTAAGCTTACAAGCCAATTGAACATCCATCAAATAATAACTGAAGCAATAACTTATTTTATATAAAATAACCAAATTTATGAAACAATAATTAGATTTATAGGTTGAGCTAAAAGAATTAAGAAAAATTAATTCTTGATCTATAACTGTATTTATCAATTTAAACTTGAGTTTCCTCAGAAAAATTTAATTGGCAACACTAAAAACATGACTTTTTATTCTACTGAATCATGCAATCTGAAAAGTACTAGTCTGCATGACTCACACCTATAATCCCAGAACTTTGGGAGGCCAAGGCAGGCGAATCACTTGAGGCCAGGAGTTTGAGACCAGTATGGCCAACATGATGAAACCCCATCTCTACAAAAAAAACACAAAAATTATTGGGGTGTGGTGACATACGCCTCTGGTCTCAGCTACTCAGCAGAATGGAGTCTGAGGTGGGAGGATTGCTTGAACCCAGGAGGCAGAGGTTTCAGTGATCTGAGATTGCACCACTGCACTCCAGCCTGGGCAATAGAGTGAGACTCTATCTTAAAAAACAAACAAACAAAAAATACCAGTTTGCTAGATTGAAATCAAACTCACTCATCATCTACACAATCCTATGTCTTTTATTTGACTGGCTTATTTTAACATTCAGGAGTTGCTAAGATTTCTATGTAATAACCTTTGAGCTGAAACTGTGCCTCAGGAAAAATGGCACACAGTTTACCTAAAAGCTTAAAACTTTTCGGGTAAGGTACTATGCTGCTATGTGTAGTGCTAGACGAATGGGAGTGGAGCTTAGATCAGCTACGGCAATAATACTGTTGCAGTATTCTTCACTGCCCTGACTTTTCTTCAACTTATTAGTATGAAATAAGATTGAGTCATAGTTATTTTTACCTAACATACTATATTATATGTAAATTGTCTCAGTTTGTAATGGAGAATTATTATACTAGTTAGAAGAATTCGAATTAGAACCATGTCGAGGTATCACATTTCTATGTATATGAAATATTACTTTCTTTGAATTTTGGATGAAATGGCAAATTTCTTCTTTACCTGCTGTATTTATTGAACTAAAAACAATCTGAAGTCATTAATTGTTATGCAAACTTAGACCCTAAATTTCATTATGTTATTACAATTTTGGTTTCTTCTCTGTCAGAATCATTCCCATGTGGGACACAGTGAAACAACAAAAACAAATGATGTGTGAAACACAGGATAGAAATTAGCACCAATCATAAGGGACAGTAACTGGTAACAGAAATATAGTTAAGAATTACTTCATTTCAGTGAACAACTATTGTTTACCTGTGAGCCTGTGGAGTAGCGCCCAGGAGTTCGAGAGCCAGATGTTTTCCCTGAACCAATGGAACTCTCTGTACTTTTGCCACTACAGCAATGTGTTCGCAGGCATTTCCCATACTCTTTTCGTACCTAGCCAATTAAATATTAACTTCTGTTAGCAAGTAATTCATTGCAGGTAGGAACAAAAGTAGAAAATGTATGTGAGTTTTATTTTTAGATAACATAATTACTTCCTTGCCCAACAGATATAAGAAAGTCTGTCCAACATATATTTTACAATTAAAAAAAAATAAATTCATACTGTCAAGCATGAAATGTTGCCCAACTGGAGCCTTTTAAAACACACACACACACACCCCTTTCATAACATCATAGTGGTACTTTCTCTTAGTTCAAAGAACATATACTTAAGCCCATTCAAGATAACATTTTTAGCTTCATAAATTTGATATAACGTAGCCTATTGTTGTAAGAGCATTGTAGCTGTTGTTCTTTAGGTGGAACTCTAATGAGAAAGTTCAAGAGAGTGGGGTGGAGAAGTAGGGTAAAAAGTGGGGGAGGAAGACAGAGAGGGAGAGACCAGAGAGAGAAAGCAGAGAGAGGATAAAGACAGAAAATATGAATACATTGGGTGAATCATTTCTTCTAAATCTGTATTTCTTTGAAGTTTATTTCTTTTAAAAGAGATCAAATTTTCAACTTGAGAACAAAAATTCAAAAGATTTTAAATTTAGTCCTTCAAAATAGTTCTACTCAATAATCACAGAGAAATATAATTACTTTTCTTTATAGCAATCTTGATTAAATACTTAATCCTGGTTGTAATATAAAATTACAGGGAAAAAGAAGACTTAGCTGATGTTTTTAAGCAGAGAGTTACATCAACTTTTGGTAAAATTTTTATAATGTTTAAAATTTTTATTACTGTCTCTTTAATTAAACAAGGCATATAAAAATAAACAGTAACTGCCTTAAATCACATCTCTACTATCAGTAACAACAAAGGGACACTCTATTATATTGATTATATGTTCACAAATTTACCTTATGAAACAGTATCATATATAAATTATTCTTAGGCCTTTACGTATTTGATTTCACATTAGAGTTCATTATTTCTACCCCTTATGATAATATAATATTCCAATAAGATTTTATTTAAATCAAAGTTATGAACATGTGCTTTAAAAATAATGTTATTTAGAATCAAAAGCAAGAAAGATATGTAAATTATGCATTCAATTTAGTATTCAAAATGAGAACATTTCATCTTATGGTAAAATTCATCCTGTCAAAGACACAGCAGAATCAAAGACAGAATAAATGCAGATTTGCTCAAGGAACTCACATTTATTGAGTGCTTGTTATGTGATAAGAACAATGATAGAGATGGAGTCAGGTGACTCAAGTATAGAAGAGGAGGTAGGTGTTGGGGGCCAAGGAAGGCTTCTCGGGGAAAAAGTCTTCCCAGATAGTCTTCAAAAGAGCCACCGGAATTAATCTACAGAGTGAAGTTGAAATAAAGAATAGGGGAGAAGAGGAGAAAAAGGCTTTCTTGCCATAGAGAATAGAATGAGCAAAACAGGGTTATGATGTGCTGGCTTTTAAGGCCTTTTTTTGCTCAGACATGGCAAAATTACTTATTTTTAATGTGTTTAATAAGCTATTGATTTGTTTTGCAACCAGTCTTTTCTGTGCTACATTTATCAATAATTAGAAATAGAGATAATTATTTTTGTTCAGTGTTTACAAGTCAGTCCATATATTGTTTATCTTAAAAAGAGAAATCAGTTTGTACCCAGTTATGTGTGTTTCTAAGATAGATCCATTGGGAGAGTGGGAAGAAGAACTTCTACTTTTTAACCATTATATGTCAGGAACTGTGTTAGGTACCTCCCTCAAAATAACTCTGAAAAATAATTATTACCTTCATTTTATAGATAAGGACATTGAATTGGGATAAGCAATAAGAGAAAACTGTAAGACTGAAAAGGTTAAGCAATGTGCCTTAGGAGAATAATCTAAATTTCATGGTTGTTCTATGATCAAAAAGCTCTAAGATGCTACATTTGAAACATGGATATTTGATCAGCACAGGCACTGTATATTAATAATATTATTATTAAAGTAATCTATTAATTATCTCCTTCTTTGTATCTTGAAAGAATTAGGGCAAATGCTTTAATTTATAACTTGAGAAGGCTTAAAATAATCTCTAACCAAAAGTAAGCAGTATCAGTGATAGTTTAGTAATTTCTACTGATTAAATGAAGCATCTCCAAGAACCTAAACTTTGATTATAACTCCCCGCTCTGCAACATCCCATTTTGTTTTTCCTAAAGTACTCAGCAAAAGACATGTTTCTTTCTAGATGAGAAAGTGTATTTGAATGAAATGATGTAAACCTAAACAAATATTTCAGTACAAAGAGAAATAAAGGTGAAGAAAAAGGAAAGAGAACCACCCTCCCTCCTGTTACAAAAGCAGCAATACTGTAAAAGCCACAGTCATTAATCATGGACTATTTGAATTTTCCAACAAAGATTAAATGTTCTGAACTGATTATATAAACAACAGAAAATCAAGATATTTGGTGATGCCAAGACTTGCATTAGCTACATTACTTACTGAATCATTATACTGACTTTATTTTGCTGTGATTTGATTTGAAATGTTAAGCATATGTCTTAAAAAGAAGAAAAAAAAATAACATGGACCATGTCCAGGAAACATTTTTTAGTTTACAATAAAAAAGTTATTTGATTGTTCAATCTTTGCATATTCAAATCTACTATATCACATGGTACTGCATCTTAGTTATCCAAGTCAGATGATATCTTATTTTGGTGTCATGCTGTTCTAGAATACAGAAGACAGCAAAGACAATATACCTTACCAATGGAACATTTCTTCTATACTCTCATATCAGAAATAAAATGATCATGGGAACTCTGAGAGTATATCAAATATCTGAGTGTATGACAAAAGTAAAAGTAACCACTTTAATGTGACCAGTGGAAATACTGTTTATACAATCCACACTCAGAAAATGACTCATTGCTCAAAAATTTTAATTTTATGAGTAAGTTGAATCAATTAAAAAGTGATTCAATAAGACAAAACTTTCAAATACGAAATATTTCATATTTCTCTACTCAACATATATAAACAACTATACCATCAATGTCATATTAGTGAAACTTAATCAGATGGCTTAAAAGAAAAAAAACCTCCCAACCATTTCTTCAAAGTTAAACACAAGTACATTACATTTTTTTATATAAAATAAAAATGAAAAATAATTATATATTTTCTGATATTGGGACATATTCTTGACACCAAAAACAAATGCGACCAAAGTTTTAAAATTCAAAACACGGAATAGATGAAGGAGCAATATGCATATTACTTGTTATTGTAAATCATGAAAGTAAGCTTCCAAAATCAGGGCCTGGGAAGTTTTTCTCTAATGTCCAGATAGTCAACATTCTAGTTTCTTTGAGTCAGGAGTCAAAACCAAGGATATGGTGTATATACTTATTTTAAACTTTAAGTATTTGAAAAAATTCCTGGCTTCCTGGCTGTAAAAATAAAAGGCAGCTGGATGAATTTGGCTCACAAGCCAGTTTCCGGAACTCTGTTTTAATGAATCACAAATCCGAACTTGATGACATATGTATTTCAAAATTTAACTTACGTTAAATATACTAAAAAATCTAAAGTTGTTTTGGGGTCTTGAGATGTAAAATTTCTACCTGGATATCAATGCAATTATTACTTCTTCTAGTGATATGTTTATGTTAAAGCAAGAAAAATAATAATATTTTAATTAACATTGGGAAAACTGAAAGAGGTATTGGCTAGTAAAAATACTCAAAACCAAAATGATTTGTGTATAAAGTATAAAAATTTCTTTTCTGCTTTGTAGAAAACTTCCAAATTAACATTAAAATTTAAAAATCACTTCTTAAGGAGTTAATAAACAAATTAAAATTAGAAACCATGTTGGTCCAAATTTCAAGCTAATGTACAGAATACAGATGACAGGTGAATAAATCTGTTATACTTCAATATGATACGTCAGATTATAATAACCTAATATATTCCTTTTTTTTTTCCATGGGCAAATGCTACCTTTTCCCTTAATCTCCTGATTTTGCTCACATTTTTTTTTTTTGGTATATATTTCTCCTGAGTGTCAGTTATGGCTTTCTTCTATCCAAATCTAGACATTTTTCCAAGTTTTAGTCTCTCTCACTTCTCTGAAGTCTTTCAGAATGTCAACCACTGTCTTTTTCTTGACATTTTCTCCAACTATGTTTTTATGTTTCCCTTGCAGTTTAGGTGGTACCAATGATAGAGTCCTATCTGATTAAAAAAAAAAAAAATGAGTAGATGCCGTGTGAGCCACTTTCAAATCTTTAACACAAAATCCTCTTTCTCTTTCCCAGACTTGCTGTTGGATGTTAAAACCCAAGAGGACTATAAAATCATAGACTGAGGTTGTTTGAATCTTTATCAACCTATGACCCTTCATGGGGTAACCCCGTTCATTGGGCAATGAGTAAAACGTAAACATTTGTTGAGTTAGACTTTTGTAATTTGAGGGTTGTACACATTAATTATTTGGGAGGGTTCATCTATTTTAAAACAACCTCTTTTTAAGGGGAATTCTAATCAATTAGATTAGAATCCATCTATTCGAATGTAACCTCTTTTCTTTACTGTAGCCTACGTTTAGAAGCCTGACTCATCATTACTACTTTATTCTGTATTGTGATCATGTCAACACATTTTAGGTATCTATCACCACCTAAAACTGAAACAGAGTAGTGTGTTGTTTTATGTTTGTCCAACTTGACAAGTGGACACTCTTTTCAACTTCTTATTTTGGTCCCACCAGTCTCTAAAACTAAAAATCCTAAAAAGAGATGTCTTTACTTTCTATTTCCTTTGTTTTCCAAATAAAAATTATAAATCTTATTGTTTCTTTCTCATAAATTTTAAAAATAATTTTCTACCTCATTTTCAGAGCTATCTCTTTGAATATTTTATAATTATTTTTACCCCCTCCATGTCACACATGAGTAAACTGAGACATGGGGAGGTTAATTAACTTGCCAAAAAGTCACATAAGTTTTTAAATGGAAGAACAGAGAGATTCGAACTTAGGCAATCCGGTTGGGGGTTTTTGTGACTGGACCAATTAAGACCATATTTTAAATAAAGTTAAAGTGCCTAAGACTGGAAAATGAATCTTGGGATTTTAGAAAATGTAATAAAATAATATTTAGTATTTAAAATTAACTTTGAAATGTATATATTTTATGTCCTTACAAATGTAAACATTTGCAAAAATAGATGTGTAAAAAACTGTGTCCTAATCATTCAACTCTTAGGTTTCATAATAAATGCTCTTAAAAGAATGAAATATAGAGACCATTATTAAGTATTCATTCAAAAAACATAAATGTATATTATTTTACCATAAGCTGTGTAGATATTTACATTTTCAAATGTAAGCTAGTGTTTAAAGAAACAGAACTATATACACATATACACATATATATTTCCTACACCATGATATATATCCATGATACGTGTGTGTGTGTGTGTGTGTGTGTGTGTGTGTGTATCTCATGGCTCCACAATATTTTTAAAAAATAATTACTTCCTAATACACAAATTCCGTTTGTCCACCAATGGGAATATTAAAGACTTTAAAGTCAAATCTACAAGAAGATAATTTGTTCATTGTTCAAATCAGAAAATGTTTTTATTGTTTCTACTGTTGGACACTCTCATCAACTAGTATGCCTGTATTTTGTGCTTGTTTTGCTTTACTATTATAAAAGATGAGTCTCTTTATTTCTTGTAGACAAACATAGCAAGAATAATATATTAGAATATGTTATGAGTACTTTGCTATCATGAGATGTATGCCATTTATATTTTTATAAAAATATTCTAGCTTACCTTCTTCTGTAGGACACAATGGAAAATAAATATAAACATTCCCTGTAGAGAATTGAAAATGGTGAAGAGATACGCCATGATGACTGTGCTTTCATTAATATACATGAGTCCAAAGGCCCAGGTCAATCCTAATAGGCAGAGAAGAGCTATTGCACCTATAACCCATGACCTGTAGAGAAAAGAAAAAAATTAATGGTTATCAAACAATTGGTCTTTAATTAACAACCATATCAAATCAACAATACAACACTGAAAAAAATGTTACAGTAACTTTTATTGACAGAAAATGTAAGACAGGTGGTGTAAATACTTTAAGATTTTAATGGGACTACAAATTTTCAAGCTTGAGGAGATATACATGAATGAAAATGTTATGAACACAGAAATTCATTTAAGCAAAAGCAGATTTATATCATAAAGTATTCATGTATTTGCAGTGCATATGCAAATGGCATGAGGTGTAATTATGGTGAATGGCAAGAGGAAAGCAGGCTATAAAGCTATGTTAGTCTTCCTGGTCTCACAGTGGCAACATTTGTTCATTTGTTTGATTTCCCTCTATTAGTGCTTCTTCTGATACACTTTCACCTCATTTAAAAAAAATTCCTCTTTTTCCACAAAACTTTTAGTGTTCATTAACAAAAATATCAGTCATATTAGGAGGAAATACATGCATTTGAAGTACATGTATGAATTTAATAAGCCCTATTGTCTAATTCTGTAGTTATAGAGAGAAAGCGTCAGGGATAGTAGATGGAAAAACGTAGCTCCACTCTAGTGGAAGCACTGTTTTTACTCTCCTTCAGTTTTTGGATCACTCTCTTCTATGGTATATTGCAGTAGATTTTACAAATCAGTCATATGGCATCTTTGTTTAAAAAAATTTTTTGAAGACTACAGGAACCTTCACTTCTTTGAAGTGTCTGGAAATTGAAGGGAGAAGATGAAGCTGAGAATGAAGATGGAGTGGTATGAGTGGAGTAGTATAGAATGAAAGACAAGTTTGCACTCCCACTCCATTCTCTTAGTTTCCTCCAAGCTGTCATTTGCAAGAGTTTAAGCAGGTATCAAAATTCATGTATTTGTGGTTAAGTTATGTATTGAATAACAAGAGAAAATGAATTCTTGGAACCACTGGGACTCATAATTAAAATGAAATCCTACTCAACTCCTAAGTATATGGGAGAACAGGACCAAATCAGTGGAGATCTCTATACAGTAATAAACCCAACCTCTTTATTCCCAGCACATCTTCCTTCAATAGGGTATATTCATATTTCTTTTCAGCAGATTTTTATGCTACACTTACATTGTCTCAGGAAGGTATATTTACAGAGATTGAAACTTTGTAAAATGAAGGGGAAACCATATATGTTTATCATAATCTGAAGCTGAGTTCAATTTGTTATTTAGAGAGAATTGCATCTTAAGAAAGATATGGTCCCAAAGTAGTTAATTATTAAAGTTTTACTAAAATTAATTATATTTACTATTTTTCTCCCATAACAATCAGCCACTATATTTCATGTTTAAATGCCCACTAAATTTAACATGTTTAATTGAAAACATCAACATTCTTGAATAAAGAATCTCTAAAGAAGTTCTGCTATTACATGTTACACATTTGCTTATATGAATTAGAAAACATTTTAGGTGTTAATATTTTATTCTACAACTGGATTCAGAAGTACACGAGCTTTTAAGGAAAAGCTCTCAGCTTCTTACAGACCAAGTTGGAAAAAGAAAAAAATAAGAATTGCCATTAAATCAAGGCAATATTGCTATTTAGATTTAAAACAAAATAATAGGATCAAATACTGAAGTCAGGTATTATCCACTGGAAAACACATGATGGGCCCAAGGGTTGAATGGTAGAAAACTGCAATGAGCCCCGATTTCTTAAAAATTAAAAAAAATTAAAAAGCAAAAGCATGAAGAAGTGAAATGGCACTGGAGAAAAATGAAAACAAAGGACTCTTCACCAGAAGAACAAACTGAAAGTCTCAGCAAGGTTGCCCATAAGTTGCCAATCATAGTTTATTCTTGAGGGACTTGTAATTTTAAAATATGTATGGGGAAAATGTCCAAATGTTAACATTTATGTTTATATTTATTAGATTAGTACAGACTTGTAGCTTTATTTCAGAAACTGAAATATATTTATACAGATTAGATCATTAATCAAGTGACAGGTGTCAAATTTGAAATTTTGCACATGTAAAAATTAATTTTGAAGAAGGCTTTTTTTTTTCTATTTTTCTATTTAGTATAGCAATTCATTAATATCAATTGCAATTGGGTAGTTTTATACCCATAAGATCATTTTGTAGATATACCAGTAAATGAGAAAATAATTTTAGATGAATGATGCCCAAACAAACAACAGAAAAGCGGACATATGTGACACAGAGGAACACATCACAATGAAAGAGGAAAGCTATTAAAAGCGAAACAAGTCTGTACCACAGAAAATTGCTATTGCTGTGGCACTGAATTCAGGTGATATCCAATTAACAAAGGAGAAGCAGAAATTTTTTTTGGCAATACACCTGCAGCATATTTATTCTGCATGTAAGTTATATGCCAGATTATTTTCCTGCACAGTTTGCTCTTCTGCCTCAATGTGAATGACAGAAGCTCTAATGATTTTTCAGTACTGATCTGACAGCTGGTTCATGGGACCACACTGATAAATGGAATTTATCAGCCATTCAGGTCATTCTTACTTGATGAAGGGTCTGTTATCCTCATAGCTAAAGAATGCATAGACATAAAGACAAGAACACCAACATTAGCATTTTATGACAAAGAATTTCATATGAAAAATATTCTCCTGGTCCCCAAAGGCCTCTGTCCCCCACCTCCCTGAAAGAAATCATAATCCTTTATATCCAGAAGGTAAATCCTAAAATGACCATGAGAACTTAAATAACACGAAATAAAAGCAATTTTATAATACTGCAATATCCCTTATAAGACTCAAAATTCCATTTTTTTTATCATGTGCTCATATTACTTGTGACTTGACAGAGACATTTATTTCTTAGAGATCACATTTCTCTAGAGAATGAGAAATTTTATGAGCAATCTGGAAAAGGCTTGGGGGTATGCTTAAAATGACAGATTTCATGTCACTGAAAAGTATTCTTATTCCGTAATATTAGTAGGTAAGATTACTTAATTATAGACAGTATGCTTCTATGTAATTTTAACTTGGAGATGATTGACCTTAGTTAAATCTTAACATTATAGCTCTTTGAAAATAATCTGTCTTGAGTACTTTAAAATTCTGTTGTGTTCTGAGATAGAAAACCCTGAATAATCTTTTATAGTCATAGGAACAAACATACAGCACCTGCGTATTGTCACTTATGTTTACTAATTTATTTAATATCAATATTCAATGAGTGAAGATAAGGAATGTTTCGGATCAATTTATAAAAACATAGTTTCTGCTTAGACAATTGTGATAAGCAAAAGAAAGGAGAAACTCTTCCTTTCTCTTCTCTCTTGCCAGAGGCAAGATAGTTTTCTATGTTATGTATACACAAATAAAGCTCCTAGAAAGATCCCAACTGTGATGTATTTTGAAAAAAAGAGAACCACTGATGAAAACTCACTCTCCAGAATGATTAAATAATACAGAATGGTATTTGAAGCCAGTTTGCCTGAGGTTTACATCTTAGCTCAACCACTTACTAGCTACCTATTTGATCTTAGGCAAAAATTAATTAACCTATGGTGTGTCCATATATAAGATGGTGATAATTATAATGCAAGTTTCTTGTGATGATGAAACAATTATTATAAATAAAATGCTCAGAACCGTGTCTAATGCAAAATGTCTTTAATAAATATTATATACGGTTATTATTTTTAAACTATTTAAAGCTAGGATAAAACCACACCGAAAATACAGAATTTCTCACCCAGAGAACAAAACCCCAAATACATAAATGTTGAGTAAGTAAATATTTAAGGATATTTCAGGAGCAGTATGATGCAGTAAAATAGATGTGGCTGAAATAAGTTGGTAAACAAAGCAGAGAGTGACTAGAACTATACATCCAGTGGGGAGATTACTAGTTATGTGTGGCTACTTACATTTAAATTCATTAAATAAAATTAAATTTAAAATTCAGTTCCTCAGTTACACCAGTCACATTACAATTACTCAAAAGCTTCATATAGTTAGTAGTTACCATAATGGACATGTCCATCATCACAGAAAGTTCTATTGGACAGTACTGGACTTAATTATGGACACTCAAAGACAGTTTTAAGGCAAGAAGTGGAAATCCAAGAGATAGTTACATAATTCATGGATGTGTGAAAGATATAGAGAGAAGAATTTGTAAGAATTGATGTTATTTATCACTTGTAAAACAGGCCTAGAAGGAAAAATCCTGTACTTATAGTACTATCAAAAAGTTATAAAGCATAATAATGTAATATTTATTAAAGTATATGCATTCCCATTGCATCAGTATACTCCATCTGTGATGTCCACTTCATGATTTGAATAATTCTACCTTAATTTGTATAGGACAATGTCAAGCAAAGAAAGTTATAGAGGTTGACACATAGGCATACAAGCAAAAATGCTCTACAAAATTGATTAAGCTTTGTATATATTTTAAATAAATTTCATGATGTATATTTTGGGTATAAAACACGATGCTGTAGGATATACATAGATAGTAAAATGGTTACTATATTGAGGCAAATAAACATATTCATTATCTCACATAGTTACTAGTTTTTATTTTTGTAGCAGGGCAGCTAAAATCTACTCATTTAGCATGAATCCCATACACAATACAATTCTATTACCTATAGTCCTCATACACATTGTCTCTAGACTTGTTCATCCTACACATCTGCTCCTTTGTATCCTCTGACATACATCTCCTCATTTCTTCCCCCTGCCCCTGTGTTTTGTTCTCTATCTCTGTACTATACAAATGTTTCAAAAAATTAAAATACAAAGTTTGCAATATAACTGCTGAGGTGACATATGTTTTGCTTTTAATAAGAAATATCAAAAATAGAGATATCAGGTTGTAACTCAGCAGTTTTTATCAACTGGTGGGCAACCAGTCAGTTGCTCTACCCAATAACAAAGACAACAGCAACTCCAGCTTCACTTATAGTTTACCATAGTCATATGTGGAAGTCATGTCCACTGGGATGTGGCCAGACGTGAACTGTGACCTTTTTGGGTCTTGCCAATTAAAGGATTGGAATTGGTCTCTTCTTTACCATATGCTGCTGTCCTTCCACTAGAAGAAAGTGATTTGGTGCCTTAGGCACCAAAATGGAGGCTGTTATTTATGTGGAGCTGAAAGATTAGACTTAGACTACCTACTTCTAGACTCTCATAAATAGGGTATAAGGCACAATGTTTTAGAATTTTTTTTACAGTGGCTTAATTTGTGCAATAATTAACCAAGCATTTCTTTTATCTCAAGAATGAGATAAGTAATATACAATGATTGAAAATCTAAAGATCACTGAAGATTACCTACAATATGTGAGTACCTTCCATCATTTTTTGTCAAATATTCTACTGGCCTCAATTACCTAGTTTTATAGTTTCTCTCTACCAAACCCAAATTAAATTGGTGGTAATGTTGCCAAGTTGTTGATTCCTTTTTTTTTTAATTTAAAATGCAGATCCACAGAACTAGTTTATATAACTGAATAATTTTTATTCTGATTTATCAATGATAGTCCATTCAAATAAAATACGATTACACGTTGTATGACAAACAATTTTATTGGAGTATATTAAAGAATTTGATTAAAATGTGATGCAAAGACCTAATATGTTCTTAGCAAATGTTAAGAGGAACTTAACAGGTTACCTTATCATTTATAAGTGGTGACTTATGGATTTCTCAAGATAAAACTATTCCTCATAGACGAAAAACAGGTAATAAATACTAAGGCAGCTGTATGTTGGATGGGCTTTTCCTCAATCAACAGCGAGGCTTCCAAGTTGAGGACTCAGAAGATTCAGTTACCCTGATTCTAAAAGGAGCCAGCAGTAACCTGAGATAAAGGACTTTCAAGAGATTTACTTAGAAGTGATCTAAGAGACACTGCTTTGCCATACTACCAGCCCACTTGTTCCAAGTCCTTAAAAATTCAAGGGTGAAATCAAGGCCATTTTAGGATTGCAGTATTCACAGAATATATTAAATAGTAGAAAGAAGACATAACTTTTCTCATACTAATCCCCTAGCCACAAATCTTAGCAGGTAGTAGAGGAAGTATGTTTTACATGGGATAGGTTATTAAAGTTTTAAGTTGGTCAGACGTATATTACACAAATAGATTGGCAACATTACAATATATTTCTAAGATCACAGTGAGTGATGTGCTACTCAGTAGTTTAAGGATATTTAAGATAGCATAGCTAGATTAGTGATCAGAAAAAAAGTCTAGACATTTAATCTTTTATCCTATTGCATTAAAAAGGCTCAATCGAATGGTTATACTTGTGACAGAAATCTTGACAGCTTAATATTTGTTCCAGATGTAACTTTTGTTGTTGATGGGACTATACCATCCTGAAATTATATTATTATATTTGTTCTTTGTTCACCACTATAGGAAGATTAAAAGGAAAAAGAATTTCAATTTTTTTTTTTTTTTTTTTTTTTTGAGACTGAGTCTTGCACTATCACCTGGGCTAAAGTGCAATGGTGCAATCTTGGGTCACTACAACTCTGTCTCCTAGGTTCACGTGTTTCTCCTGCCTCAACCTCTTAAGTAGCTGGGATTACAGGTGCACACCACCACACCCAGCCTTTTGTATTTTTAGTAGAGACAGGATTTCACTATGTTGGCCAGAATGGTCTCGAACTCCTGATCTCGTGACCTACGCACCTTGGCCTCCCAAAGTGCTGGGATTACAGGCATGAGCCACTGCACCTGGCCTGGTATTTAAAATTCAATTCAAGAGTTCTGAGTAAAATATAAACAAGTTTTCTCTATGGTTATATAATAAATCAATAAGGATTAAAGATACTAAAAATTCTTCAAAAAACATAAAACATAATATACATATAACATTATAAACAACAGAGAACATCATTATATTTCAACTATGAATTTTATTGCTATTTAAATATTACTACCAAAAGCTATATTCCTGTGTTTCATTCATAGGAAATATATAAAAGGAGAATGAAATGAACCAAATAAATAAAATAAATGGTTTAGAATATGTCATAAACATTTTATTCCTATGACTCAATAATCCCATAATAATACTGCAAATTTGAAAGCAAGACAGCAATAATAAATTTTAAATGATAGATTGTGTGCTGCTTACGAATAAGGTAAGTCTGAAATTAGGAAAAGCTGAGTATAATAAACTAAGTTAAATAAATATCAAATCAATGACAGACAAAATTCTAATTTCTCTGCAATTCAATGTTATATAGACTATGCTTCCTCTACAACTCAATGTTATATGAATTTCTTTAACTCAATATATTATTATCAAATAATTAATTCACATGTGAGAGAAGTTAAGGGTATCAATAAGGAGAATGAATAATGAAGTATTAAACTGTACTCCATTTATACAATTACATACTTATTACAATTTAGTATCTCTTTCTATCAGATTTACAAAAACTAATTGGTAGATTGCATACAAATAAGATACAGGCATACCTCAGAGATACTGCAGGCTCCGTTCCAGACCATCGCAATAAAGTGAGTCACAAATTTTGGGGTTGTCCATTGCATATAAAAGTTATATTTTACTATATTATAGTCTATTAAGCATGCAATAGAATAAAACACTGTACATACCTTAATTTAAAAATATTGTTAAAAAATGTTACCAATCATCTGAGGCTTCAGCAAGTTCTAGTATTTTTACTGATGGAGAGTCTTGGCTGGATGTTAAAAGCTGCTAACTGATCAGGGTGATGAGTTGCTAAGGGTTATGGGAGCTATGGAAATTTCTTAAGATCACAGTGAAGTTTACCACATTGATTGACTCTTCCTTTCATGAAATATTTCTCTATAGTATGTCATGCTGTATGATAGCATCTTACTCACAGTGGAACTTCTTTCAAAATTGGAGTCAATCCTCTCAAACCTTGTTGCTGCTTTATCAACTAAATATGTAATATTCTAAATCCATTGTCATTTCAACAATGTTCACAGTATCCTTACCAGGAGTAGATACTATCTCAAGAAACCACTTTCTTTGCTGAACCATAAGAAGCAACTCTTCACCTGTTGAAATTTGATGATGAAATTGCAGAAATTTAGTGAAATTTTCTGGATCCACTTCAAATTCTACTTATCTTGCTATTTCCACCACATCTGCAGTTATTTCCTCCTCTGAAGTCTTGATCTCCTCAATCATCCATAAGTGTTGGACTTAAATTCATCCAAAATCCTATTAATGTAAACATTTTGCCTCCTCCCATGAATCACAAATGTTCTTAACGGCATCTACAATAGTTAATACTTTCCAGAAGATTTTCAATTTAGTTTGTCCAGATCCATCAAAGGAATCACTATGTCAACTCTAGCCTTAAAAAATTATTTCTTAATTAGAAAGCCTTTAAAGTAGAAATTACTCATTGATCCATGGGCTGCATAATGGATGTTGTGTCAGCAGTTATAAAGACATTAATCTCCTTGTATATATCTATCAGAGCTCTTGGGTGACAAGGTGTCTTGTCAGGGAGCAGTAATATTTTGAAGGGATTTTTTTTTTTTTTTCCCAAGCGTAGGTCTCAACAGTGGCCTTAAAGTGTTCAATGAACCATGTGTAAACAGGTCTGCTGTTATCCAGGCATTGTTGTTCCATTTATAGAACACAGGTAGGGTATATTTAACATAATTCTAAAAATGTTCACAATGATAAGTAAGCACTGGCTTCAACTTACATTCACCAGCTGCATTAGCTCCTAACGAGAGAGTCAGTCTATTTTTTGAAGACTGGAAGCCTTGAAGCCAGACAACGATCTCTTCTCTCCAGCTAATAAAATTCCAGATGGCATCTTCTTCCAATAGAAGGCTGTTTTATCTATATGGAAAATCTGTTGTTTAGAGTAGCTGCTTTCATCAATGATGTGAGCTATATCTTCTGGATAATTTGCCGCAGCTTCTAAATCAGCACTTGCTGCTTCACCTTGCACTTCCATGTTATGGAGATGGCTTTCCTTAAATCTTATGAACCAATCTCTGCCAGCTTCAAATAAACTCTTCTTCTACAGCTTTCTCACCCTTCTCAGACTTCATAGAACTGAAGAGAGTTAGGGCCTTGCTCTGGTTTAGTCTTTGACTTTAGAGATTGTTGACACTGGTTTAATCTTCTAACAACACTACTAAAACTTTCTCTATATCAGCAATAAGGCTGTTAGGCTTTCTTATCATTCCTGTGTTCACTGGATGAGCACTTTTAATTTCCTTCAAGAACCTTCCTTTGAATTCACAACTTGGCTAATTGGTATGAGGATTAGCTTTCAGCCTATCTCAGCTTTCAACATGGTTTCCTCCCAAATCTTAATGGTTTCTAGCTTTTGATTTAAAGTGAGAGACACTTCCTTTCACTTGAACACTTATAAGCCATTGTAGGGTTATTAATCAGCCTAATTTCAATATTGTTGTGTCTCAGGGAATAGGGGAACCAAAGTAGAGCGAGAGGGAGAGAGATAGAAGAACGGCTAGTCGGTGGAACAGTCAGAACACACATATTTATTGACTAAGTTTGCTGTCTTATATGGGTGTGGTTCATGGTGCCCTAAAACAATTACAATAGTAACATCAAAGATCAGTAACCACAGATAACCCTAACAGATATAATAATAATGAAAAAGTTTGACATATTGTGAGAAATACCAAAATGTGACATAGATACATGAAGTAAGCACCTGCTGTTGGGAAAATGGCACTGACAGACTTGCTTGAGACAGAGTTGTTACAAACTTACCATTTGTAAAAAATGTAATATCTGGGAAGTATTAATACAATAAAGAGAAGCACAATAAAATGAGGTATGCCTGTATGCAATATTTGAGTCTTATGTTTGAATAAGATAATAATATTACTGCATTATTATGTATTAACGTTAATGTATAAAAGGTGATATGTCAGTGCTAAAAACACGGACTTGCAAACCAGCCTGTCTGAATTTGAATGACTGTTGAGCATTTTAATAACTCTGCAATGCTGTGCAAATTGCACCTTATAGGCCATTTCTGTGAAATGGAGATACACACTGAATACATACATATTTTTGTGTAATGGGGATATATACATTTTCATGGGACCATTGCGTGTATCAAGTAAAAGGTCTTGGTACTTTTATTTGCTATAAAAAACTATGCAAATATACAAAATTTTAATGTGCAAAAGTATTATATAAATATTTGCTATTATAACTGCTATTGTATACTGACCTTCTGATCTCAAAAAAGGGTTGTAGGAAAAAATACATACCCAATTTTATATTAGGTTTTTTAAAAAGTATTTTGGAAATTATATATTAAGTTGAAATACAAAGAAGATGAGGGAGTCACTGCCTCTTTCTGAATTGATCTTTACTATACATTTAAAGGGAATCAGTTTACATAAAGTAGTGTTTTCTTTTAGATTATTAGTTTAAGTTTAGTAAATGCTATGACTTTTCATATTCTGAATTGAAATGGAAGTATTTCCAAAATTCCTAATGAACATTTAAGGAAATAACCAAAGTTCTTTGTTTTACCTGAGAAATCTAAGTTTGATTCATGAATATATTATATCCTTAGTGTTGAAAAGTCCACTATATAACTGCAATGTTCTGCTAAGTGTAATCATTTGACTATAAAGAATAAAAGACATACATCACATGTAAAATGTTCCTGAAGAGTCAATTAGAGATGTAAGTTCTAGAAATGGATTCCTTAATATTCTTTCTTATGACTTTTCAAAACTTAGAAAATTGAATATAAAAAATGAAATAAATAAGAAGATACCTGTATATGCACATTTATATTTATTTCCAGCAGTTTTTATTTTAAAATCAATGAAAACTTACATTAGCTGGTAACACTTCAAGATCCATAAAATTTGTTTAGCAAATGGACATATTTACTTATTGATATTTATAATTAAAATTTACAGTATTTCCTGGTTCCCTTTTGGAGGTCCAATGTTTCCTACACTTATACTGAGCCCTAGAATTATTGAATTCCTTAGAACCTGTAACTGTGGGGCTGATAAAATATGGTCACTGGAAAGCAAATATATTACCTATTCTCAGGATTTCTTTTTTCAACTTAGAGATTATACAAACTTTTAGTTTAAGTAAAACAAATCTAGAAATTAATAACTTTTTAATCCTTGCCAAAAATGCTCTGACTGGTTGAGATTCTCTTATATTCTTTCTCATACCATATGTTATTTTCACCATTTTACAACAGAAACACTCATTGAATAAACAACTGATTATAAACTACTTGGGAGAATAACTAAAACACAACAAAAGCACAACTGAGTATTTAAAATACATCTTTTCTTTTTAAAGATTCCAACAAATGGAATCATCGAAGGCACTGCAGCACAGTTTGAAGCAGGCAAGGTTTATTTAATTTTTGGAAGTATCTTATCCTTTATAAGCTTCAGTTGACTCATCTCCACGATAAATGAAATAATCTCACTGGAATTTTTTTAGAGTTGAATGGACTCAAGGAAAGATTATTCTATGGTTCTTAAAAGGTTACAAATTAGTAAGAGCTTCTGAAGTATACTCTGAATTATTGAATTTATTATTTATATGGAACAGTGAATGTCCATTGTAATTTTTCTTGTAAAGATTTTGAAAAAAGTCCCACTGCCCATCTACTACACAAGAGCTATTACTTGGTCAGTGAGCAGACCTGATTAGTTACTTAAGAGCTCTATCTCAATTCTGCTCATTTAATACAGAAGCCCAGTGAGATATAATTATTCCTAATTCAAATTGTTACAAGAACTTTAAAGATAATCTTCTTAAAAAGATGTCAGTGAGAAAAACATTAAGGAATATTATAGAATATCAAAACAAAATAAAATTTTATAGATTCATAAAAAGCTATAAATCACAAAATAAAAAATCTTAAATCAAATGCATTCTAAGCCAAACGGCAGCTTCAAAAATGTACTAAGAATTAACATCAATTGGAGTTTATTATCTGATGATAATAAGGTTAAATTAGCTAGCAATAACTAATAAAATATGCATATATGCATGACTACCTAACAATTCACTATTTGCTGCTGTCGTGAAGAAAGCTTCAAACTCCACATCACTTTACAAATACGTGCTACCTAAAACTAAACAAATAATTCTTCTTCTAATGTAGGTTAGTCCTAAATGAAAAAAGAAAAACTTTTCTTTTATATATAAAGAATTAAAAAATTCCAATTTAATACATTTTGAGAAAATAAATGTAAAATAGCTGGGGCTTATAAAACCAGAATTATAATTATCTGTGAATAGTCATAGACAAATCATAGAACCATTTAGAGTATAAATTCAAAGTAATGTTAATGTTGGTTACAGAATCACTTTCCTATTCCCGTGATAAGAGTCCAGGTGTTAAACTGTACACATCCCCACTGCTATGCAAACTCCTTCATCTTCTCCTCAGTGTTTCCACACCCCAGCTGCATCGCACACATGAGGCACATCTTCCCTTTCATAGAGCATATAAGGATGATATCTCCTTTTGGCTTATATCAACTACCTTCCATTTATGATGCCTGCCACCCCCAGATCTTGAATGCTTTGAAATCTTCTGCCCCCACAAACTCCCTCCCCTCAGCCTCAGATCCAGTAGGACAGGCCTTCCTCTAAACAGAAAGCTGGGCCAGTGGGGCCACACTAGTCAGCATTCCATCCTCCCTATGCCAATCCCATCTGGGCTCCCATTTGTCTGGCACCTTTGCACTCAAGAAAGTTATATTGTTCTCTCTCTCTCTCTTCCTCATTTCTTGGCAATATTCTGCTTTTTCTTGACATCTATGGCAACAAAATATCTGGACATTCCTAGGTCTTGTCTTGCACAGTCCTCCATTGATAATCGAATGATTGCAATAAGCACTGCAATGCTGAAAATTTCTTGGTCTTTTCTACTCTAAATCTGTATCTACTTCAGTGAAACTGAGTCTCTCCTGGGAACCAGGAGACTTATATCAGAGATTCCTCTTCTGACACCCTCAGTCTCCTAACAGATCTGCTCAATTAGAATCTGTCACCCTGAGATGCCTATTGCTCTGCAAACTCCAGTAAGAACACAGCAGTCACTATCAACTGCAAGTCTGAGGGAAGATGCCAGTCCCACCCATACTGACCAGTGTTTTTGGGCTGAGTTAAATGAATATAATATCACTTTCTGCTCTTCACTGCACTTCTTTATTAATATGCTTTAATGACCATTTTAGTAATTTGAGCACAAACCTCTTGAGAGCTGTGTTTTCCTCTGCTTTAATATGCCTAGGCTCCATCACACGGAGCCAAGGAAGTGCCTGCTGGCCTTTGGAGTGCCTCTTATGATCTAGCACCTATCAGGTTAAAGTGTGTTATCCACAACTAGTTATATTTTACGACCTCTGTGTAGTACAGGTTGAAGCACTGCTCAATTTGCAAACAGCAAAATTTTTCAGGAATCTATACTCTCTTGAATCTGTTCTTAAGCACTAACCTCTTATTAGCATTAAAAATGTTCTTTTAGTAAGAACACTAATTAAATGCTCAGCAAAATGTTACTTAGAGAAAACATGGAAGATTTCTTTAATAAAGGAGCCATGCTTTCTTCTTCAGCACAGCCAATGAGTTGAAGGCCTGTTTCCGTTCTCCTTTTCATTCTTTCAAGAAAAACTTTTATAAGTGGACTCATGAGAGTTTTCATAATGTATTTTTTGTCCTCTTAAACTATCCTTACCGGGACAAAAAAATATTCTTACCAGAGGACAAAAAACACATTAAAATAACATTTTACTTCAGAACTTACTTAAAAGGCTTAAATAATTTATTAAATAACAAAAGGTAATGATGCATAAACATCATAATCAATTAAGAATTATTCCAGACAGTAAACAGAGTTAAATCACTCTATCCATATAGTCTAATAAATAGTCTGAAAAAACTTTCAAGTAAATTAAAAAAAAAAACTATTTGATGAACTTTAGTATTTTTCAAGAAAATACAAAACAACTTAGAAAACTAGAAATACATAGTAATTTCCTTAACTTGGCAGAATCATTCACTTTAAAAAAAATCCATAACAAACATTATACTTAATGGGAAAACTTCAAAATGTATATTTTATATAAATATATAAATCACTATATAGTAATTTTCTTAACTTGGTAGAATCATTCATTTAAAAAAATCCATAACAAACATTATACTTAATGAAAAAATTTCAAAATGTATATTTTAAACCTCAGGACCCAAGCAAGGATGTAGGTTATCCTTGACATGCTCGGTTGTGGTCCAAATCCAATACCAAATAAATAAATAAATAACTGGCCTAAAGCTTAGAAGTATAGAGATAATTTTTAACTTATTATTTAAATGTGACATGATCATCTCCATAGAAAATACAAATGAGTGGAGTGAAAAATCATTGTAACTATTTAATAGCATTCAGTAAGTTTGCCAGATATAAGATCAACATGCAAAAATCAGTATCATTTTCTTATTTAGCAATAATAAACTAAAACATCAAAGGGAAATATATATCACTCCTAATAGCAAAAAAAAAAAAGAAAAGAATTCATACAGAAATTAACCCAGCAAAGAATGAATGGACATTAATGAAAAAAAAATTTTTTAAATCTACAAAAGGATATAATGGAAGGCCTCAATAAAAGAGATTGACAGGTGTGTGAATGGTATGACTTAACCTCATAAAGATAGCAGTTCTTACAACACAATCCATATATTTAAGCCAACTCTATTTAAAAAGAGGAATATATTGGAATAATTTTAACAAGTGATTCTGAAATTAATGTGAAAGAATAATAAAAATCCATGACTAGCTAAAACAATTTTGAAAAAGATGATCAAAATAGGAGGACTCACCCTACCAGATATTAAGCAATTTCTAGTAATAATGTAGTAATGCTAGAGAAACATAAAGCATGTTCATGGAACAGAAGAGAAAGCACAGAAACAGATTTAATGTAGGATAGTGTGGTAGCATAAATGTTCAGAAAAAGGACGGATTATTTAGCCAATGGTGTTGAAAACTTGGCTTATTACATAAAAAAAAAGTGTCTTTCAAAGATAAGATCATAAAATGAACTGTAACACTGTGAGACAAATAAAAAATAGAATAGAAAATAAAAGGCCAGGTGCATCAGACCACACCTGTAATTTCAGCACTTTGGGAGGCTGAGGCTGGTGGATCACGAGGTCAAGAAATAGAGACCATCCTGGACAACATGGTGAAACTCTGTCTCTACTAAAAATACAAAAATTAGCTGAGTGTGGTGGCATGTGCCTGTGGTCCCAGCTACAGGAGGCTGAGGCAGGAGAATTGCTTGAACCCAGGAGGCAGAGGTTGCAGTGAGCTGAGATTGTGCTACTGCATTCCAGCATGGCAACACAGTGAAACTCTGTCTCAAGAAAAAGAGAGAGAGAGAGAGAGAGAGAGAGAGAGAGACAAAGAAAGAGGGAGGAGGAGGAGGAGGAGGAAGAGGAGGCAGGGAGGGAGGGAGGGAGGAGAATGAAGCAAATAATTTTTAAATCCTTAGTTTGAAAGGATTTCAGTTAAAAGACTTTGAAAACATATACCTTAGTGGAAAAAGTTGATGGTTTACATTTATATTTATTTATATTTGTAATAAAAGAAAAAATTAACAAAGAGGTGACAGACTGGAAGAAGATATTTGTAATAGCGAAAGCATTCAAAATGTATATCAGCAAGTAAAAGAAAAAGGACAGGGAAGCTAACAGAAAAAAGTGGAAAAAATTAAAACCTTTATAAAAGAGAGAGAGAAAATCTAGTAGAAACAAATAGGCACACAAGTTTTACTAAAATATCCCTGTGAATATTAAGGGATATGCTGCATTATAGCATGTTATCAAACTTACAGAATGGGAAATCAGGCAATTTTAGAAACCTTCCCCCAGCTAATTGTGCAAGATGCAGTAAATTCAATGAAGACAGAAAAATCAGAGCACTGTGACGATGAAGACTATTACAAAGGAAATGCACCATCTTTTGAGTCATATCTAGGAATGTATAGGATATTATCTAATATGGTCAATACTTGGGCTAATAAAGTATTACTTTTTATGCTCATGGCTTATTATCTTAATCTCATAATTAAGTAGTTTTAAATTATAGCCTTAGGCTGTCAATCTCAGTTCTGGAACAAAGAGGATTTTTGTGTTAGCACTTTGAAGAATCTGGTTTAAAATATCAACTTCCATAGGCAGTAATCCAGAGTATTGCAGAATGCGTACTCAAATAGCACATTTATAAAAGTGCCAGGGACCTTGACGACAGACCTTTTAAGAATACATAACTGTATGTAGTGGAGAAAACCAACAACAATTGGTTCTCAGCCAAGAGAAAATTAGATTAGGAAATTTTCAAGTGTGGACTGAGCGGCTCAAGATGCTTAACACTCCACTATACTGTCTGCACATTTTAATTACAAATCCAATGATTTAATACAGTCTTTTGTCTTAGGTAACTCTGACTTGTATACTTTCAGCACTTTTAAAATGAGGTAAAGAAAAAAAAATATCATTTTAGAACCAACTAACTCTCCTGCTGGAAAACACTACTGAAAAATAAGAGAATGAGAAAAGCTGAAATCTGAAAGGATCTGTTAACTTGTTTTGCTTAAAGGGGAGGTATTTGCTTGGAATTGAGGGAAACTGATATGCACCCGCAATATGGTGACATGTTTAATTTGCTAATCAATGATCATCTGTAGCACCTTCAATGACAGAGCATTTTACAGACTCCTTTTACGAATGCTGGTAAAACTGAACGGCTTAAGCCACAATTTGCAAAACTTACATATGATGGTATTTTCTGGAACTTGGGGAGAATGTGAATCTCAGGCAAATCAGAAGTAGCGTTCTCAACCATAGAGGGGAATTTTATATCACTAATGAGTGGGATTCCATTGCCCAAGATGGTAAGTGACTGCATGCAGACAATAATAAATTTAGGCAACAACAACAAAAAAATTTTAAAAAGTGATATTACAGGCTATTCCTTCCTTTCTTCTGACATTTTTGTATACCTGATAGACCAACTAATTTTCTACAATTTCCGTTTCTTCCCACAAATTATATCCTGTCCTTTAAAACTCATGGTCCAAACTCAACAAATCCCCTTATATCCTAAACTTCATTTTTACATGTTTCTGTGACTTACTACTTTTAAGTGAAATTGTTCCCGACTGACAGTGCTTTCCCCGAGGAACATGCAAACTCAAAGTATTGGTTCTCTCACATCCGTCAGGTGGTGCCATCACGGAATCATGACTTCCCTAGCGTAAAAACCCCAAATCCTCTGAGGTTCTTGCCATGGGATATTTATCACTGTCTTCTTGTTTTTGTTATCTTCTGTCTCTCCACCTTTTCACTACATATCACTCAATTCATGTTGATACTTTCCTCCTCAACCAGCCCAGACACTATGATCATTTACTTTCTTATATCCTCTCTCCTCTTTAATGATTAGAAACACACACACACACACACACACACACACACACACACACACACACACACATATTGAGGTAGCTGAATATTTCTGAAGAAAAAAAACCACAACCATGTTTTCTGAAGACATGTTACATTCATAAAAACAAATTTCTAATGGTACTTAATAATATCAGATATGCCTACCATACTTCCCCAGTGCATATGATTTCCCATTCTCCATAAGGAATATTCCACATCTTTCTTCAATTCCAAACCTCTTTCCCATCACAACTTCTTCAGCTGAATATTTCCTAGTTCCTTACAAAATGAAAACAATCTGACAGTTGCAAATGTTCGCACTGTCCAGACCTGTCCATTTCTTGGACAGCTCCCAAACTCATCCCCAGCTGCTGCCCCCTTTGATTCTTGGATTTTCTGACATGATGTTTATACAAGTATGTCAGTGACTTTTCTTTCTGAGTCATCTTCACCAGAACGGTATTCTTCTTGTGTAGTTTCATTCAGTAATTCACTTTACATACTAATAACGCTGATATCTCTGTCTCTCATCCTAACAAGATTGCTGTACACTAAGACTCCTCATAATTGCATTCTGCTGGCCAGATTTTATAGTTCATAATTTAAAATTTAATATAATCATAGGTTTTAAACACAGGGCCCTAAATGATCATTGTTATTCAATCAATATCAGGATTAAAATTTTTTAAGCATGCCCTATAAAATTATCTAAACTGATATGTTTACTGAAATGACAATCTTAAAAATATGTAAACATTTGGTTATATTTATAGGTATGCAATTTGATGTGACAAGGAGTATATCTAACAGGTAAAGTAGTGGACACTGAAGTCAGATGGTCTGTTGAAATCCTGGTTCTGTCACTAACTAGTTCTGAGGTTTGAGGTGAGTTAACCTCTCAGTAACCCTAAAGGATTATTGCAAATATTAGATAATTACCACATGTAAAGAACTTAGAATGATGCCTAGCACATAGTAAAACGTCAATAAACTATTCTTATTATTTGGCACACCTTTTCCAAATAGACACAATATTTAAAATTCTAGCTGGTGTTTAATCAGGTGCAGAGATTACAGTTGATATGAGGGCAGAACCAGGGAGCACCTGCCCCTTATTTCAGAATATACGACTACGTTTTTCCTTGCAGTATGTGACTCAAAATACAATGGAATGTTTAACTTAAATGCCTCACAGAGTTTCACTTTATCTCCAAAAAGCTTTAAAAACAGGTTGGTTTGAATTTGGAGGCCCAAAGTGTTTCAGTCTAACATCATTTATTCAAGCTCTTTCACAACAAATTTTTTAAATCAGCAAATTTTGGTTAATTTTCATGCAAAATTATACACACACACACACAATCATTGTACTAAATAAAGCCCTCTATTTAAAATAAGTTGTGTCATTTTAAAGAACGCTATGATAAGGAAAATAATGTGTATTCCTAGTTGGTTTTTGTTATAGCAGTCAAGGTAAACTCCTAAAAGCCAGAAGTTTATGTTTTCAAGGAGATTTCATGTATATTTCATTTAGTCTTTAGAAGAAATTAGGTTTTCTGCTTAAGACTTTTAAGAACTTTGATTTTAAATAATAACTGGTTTAAAATTGTCATATGTTTTTTTAAAGTTTTGTTCATTTTTCTTAAAACTGGATTCAAATGAAAAGAAGACATGCTCAGAAATAATTGGAAAAATATTTATTTGGTATAGTTCTAGACATACTATTCTCAAATTGGCACTTGCGGATGTGAGAAAACAGCAGAAGCAGGAAGGTCGCTTTGATAGTCCCCTCACCCTCCTCCTCCAAAACAGACCATGAAATAATTATCTGATCTTTCTCTCTGCAGTAGTTCATAACACCCTTACACCAGAGATACCCTTCTTATACCCAGAGGAAATGAACATCTTTATCCCTGAAGACATGGAGACACCTAGAATAATCTGAATAAACAGGACTTGCTAAGTTCCCTCAGTTTATTAACAATTAATCATAACCTTTTGTCTTCCAATCATATTTCTCCACATCTATCTACTTCTTCATCAAACTTAGTATTAAAAAATGCCCAAGTTTAACTGCTTTCCTTGTCTCCATTTCTGAAGGCTCTCATAACATGTAAAACTTGTATTAAATAAATTTGTATGCATTTGTCTAGTTAATCTTTGTTCATAGGAGTCTTATCCATAAACCTAGTGATGTTTGAGAAAGAAATCTTTCCTCCCTTATGGAATCAAATACTTTACTTTGGAATGTACAGTTCAAAATCCTATTTCTTGTGTAGTTGTTTATGAACTGAAACTACACTAAAATAAATAAGATATCACTAAAGACATGTACTTGGTTTTGAATCTTTATTCTAAAGTTTAAAATCCAAGGAAAATAAATAGCAATTACCTTTTTTAAATGAATAAAAAAGATAAAAACAGAGTAAGTTTTAAAAAATTTATCCCTGAATCATAACTAGATTATTTCACTAATATTTTAATGATATAAATAAGAAGAATTCTAAACACTAGAGTGAGTTCTACATCATAAAGAATTTGAAGACAGATAAATTACCATAATTAAATGTTCCCACTTTCATAAAATTTCATTAAATTTTCATTATGTAGATATCGCCACAGTAGCATATTAACAATAGAATATTAGATTTGCTTTTTAAAAAACTGTTTCACAACTTAAAAATATAGAAAGATGATCCTTTTAGGGAATTGACATTCTTATATTTTTCTTTCATGAATATATATTCAGACATAATGTAGAGTGAGGCGTTTTTTAAATAAAATGTTTTCATAATAACACTGTATATTCATCATACTAGTTTCTGAAAACTCAAGAGTGAAATGGTGTAATAAAATATAAATATTTGTTCTTTGTACCTGATTCCTGGCACAGAGCACTTAAAGGCCTTGGACTCTTTCGTGTGCCCTTTGCATACTAATGAGATGACCAGGTGTGTTGGTGGGGAAGTTGTGTGGCGAGGGGATGGTGGGAGGCTAGATAGCTTCAGCATGGGGCCTAGTTCCCAGAAGGACCAAACTGACATTAAAAGGTTAGAATGTTCACCTTCTCTCCCCTCCTGTACAATCACTGGGGAGGAGGAGGAGAGGGGGCTGGAGATAGAGTAGCCAGTGATAAAACCTCCATAAAAAATTTCAAAGAATGCATTTCAAGTGATGAAAACATCCACATGCCTGCGACGGTGGTTTCTTGGAGAGGGCATGAAAACTATGCCCTCTCCTCCATACCTCACCCCTCACCCTGTATGTCTCTTCCATTTGGCTGTTTCTGAGTTGTATCCTTTACAATAAAGCAGTCCTCGCAAGTACAGCACTTTTCTAAGTTAAGAATTGTTCTAGTAAATTATCAAATTTTGAGGGATGGTCATGGGAATTCCTGAATTTGTAGTTGCCTGAGCAGAAGTGTGGGCATCCTGGGCACTCCACTGGCACCTGGTGCCTAAGTGGAGGCAGTCATGAGGGACAGAGCTGTTAACCTGCAGAGTCTGTGCTAACCCTGGGAATTAACTTCAGAACTGAAGTGCATTGCTGGACACCAGTTGTGGATAGAGCACTGGTTGGTGTGTGAAAAAAATGGCATTTATTTGGTGTCAGAAAATACCATGCAAGTGCATAAAAAAGAAAATTTTAAATCTTGACACTAAAACATTATCAGTATTAGCTTCAGTACATTTCCATTTAGTCTCTTTTTCTAAATGTAAAACCATTTATTTCTGATAAATAACAAAGAATATTCACTTAATATCCAAAGAGGTTATGTTACACACAGTTATTTTATAAAGTATGCTTCATAAAATTTTATAATATATATCACTGTATTTTATTTTTAGGAAGACAGCTAAATAAAAAAGTATAAGGTATCAACATGTGTGCCTTATTGTACCTTGAAGGAAATGAATTGTATTGCTTAGATAATTTTCATTGATAAATAATTTTTCTCCAAAACACTTAACTTACTTATGTAGTTTCTTAAATTCATGAAATTACATAAAAAAGTTACCAAATGTGTCTGACATCTAACAGATTTTTATTTGTTAATAAAGTCTTTGGACAATTGCGTTTTCTAGAAAGCATATACAGTCATGTGTCATTTAATGATGGAAATACATTCTGAGAAATGTATTCTTAGGCGATTTCATAGTAGTATGATCATAGAGTGTTCTTACACAAACTTAAAGAGTACAGCCTACTACATATCTAGGCTATATGGTAAAGCTTATTGCTATCAGGCTGTAAACTTGTACAGCATGTTATTGTGCTGAATACTATAGGCAACTGTAACACAGAAGTATTTGTATAGCTAAACAAATCTAAACATAAAAATGAAGAGGAAACAAACAGTATACAGTCTTACAAGACCACCATCATATACTAAATTGTCATTGACCAAAATGTCATTAGACTATGTGCGTAGATATTATGTATATATTCTGATTATCTATATGCATATATATGTATATTTGTATATATATACACATGCATATATACATATAAATATAAATATATTTTAAAATCATAACATTAATGTATAACCAGTACATATATTACAATATATTAATATGAATGGGAAAAATAGAAGATTAAAACAACTTCATAATGTTAAATTTTTTAATATTACATAATTTTTTTCTATGTAGATGTGTGTTTTTGAATACAATGAATACTTATGAGTCATGATAATTTACTGCATTACTTTAATGGAAACATCTACTGGTCAACAGGCTAGCAGATCTCAGTCATAATTTTATCACATAAAGAAATAACGGTATTCTCTGTGTAAGAACAGTCTTCACTTGTACACTATATCCCACACTCTATTGCCTACTCAAGTGTCGATGCCAGATGCCATACAATTTCTTCTCTCTTTCAAATATCATCTAATTGTCTATTCCTACCAAATTTAAAAAAGGAGAGTATAGCATATCTCATGCTTCAAAACAAACCAATTATCAACAACCTCCCCAACATAAGATCTCTGCCCAGCTAATACTTTTCTCAGCCCTTGTTTACAGCAAAAGACTTGAAAAGACTATCTTTACATGTGTTTTTTAACTCCTTCCCTCCCATTCTCTCTTCTCTCCACTCTAATAAGTCTTCATCAATCACTCTATCAAACAGCCTTTGTCAACTTCACCGAAGATCTCCATGTTGCTAAATTCAGTGGTCAGGTCTAAGTTCCCATTTTATTTGAAAAGCTAGATTCACCTAGCTTCCAGGATCTGTAGGTTTCTTCCTAACTCACTGTCTATTTCTCCTCAATCCACTTTGAAGATTTGCACTTCTAAGATATCTAGTTAGAGTGCCCCAGGGTTATGGTCCCTAGTCCTCTTATTTTCAGTGTCTACCCTCAATCTCTATATCTTACTCAGTCTCATGGGTTTAAATAAAATTGATCCTGACCCATGCTCCCAAGTTTGTAGCCAGTATTACTTTCCTTGGTCTGAGGAGTGGCCAAAGGGTGGCTGGTTGGGAGAGGTAGAAAGAGCTTGGAATGCGTGGGACACAATGTATTAGTTACACATGAGGTCACACATGGTATGGTATCCAGCTGGAGGCAGGAAGAGAAGGAAGATAGGTGGTGAGCCAGGAGCCACCTCCTGGCATGGAACTGTAAGGTATCAAAGGAGTCTAAACTCACACTTGATCTTCCAAGTGGTTTTGAAGGTGTATCTATCACAAGAGGAGGTTAGAATATACCTTTTTTAAAATCATTTTGTTCTCTCACCCTGAGCTCTGCAAATGTTGAGATGGTCCTGTTCCCACAGCCCCTTTGCCAGACCTTTGCTATTTCAGATCCCCTTGCAGCCAGGAGGGGTCATATGATTCACACACGGGATACCAGTAAGGGGCTTCTGAGAATATTTTACACCCTGAACATGGGAGAGAAGCCCACAAGCAAAGGCTCATAAAGAGAATCCCTTCTCTTATCTCTTTTTTCCTGCTTTTGAATGCAACCATGAAAGCATATGATGCTTGGAGCTGAAGAAGTCATCTTTGGACCACAAGATGATAGAGTGAATGACAACAGCCAACATTCCGATGATGGAAGAGTTTTGGTCCTTGTTGACATTATTGAGCTTTTGAACCAACTCTAGAACACCTACCTTTGGATTTTAAGTTTCATAAATTACCAGTATCACTATGATTGAGGACGCCACACTGGTCGGCATTTGATACATCCAGCCGTGGCCCTTCTAACAGAAACATACTTCTTAGTGACTAGTATGAGAAATCAGTTTGGCTGGAAAAACACCATTTCAATTGTTTGCAATATCTATATGCCACTTTCGCTGTTGTATTTTTTCAGATCATTTCATTTTATTTTCTTAATATCTTCAAGGGAAATATACAACTGACATAAATTAAAAAAAAAAAAAAACAGGGTAATTTGCCATTATAGAAAATAATAGATTCATAAAGTGAAATTAATACTAAAAATAACAGATAAATAAAGTGAAATCAATACTGAAAATAAACAAATCAATACTGAAAATAAAGTAACACTAAACACACACACAAAATAAAATCTATACACTGATGACCGCAAATTGTATCTTCAGCTTTCACTATTCCAACTTCCAACTTAGCATCTGCACTGAGATGTCCAGTAAGCTACCTTACCCCCCCACAAAAAAAAAATCTGTTCTACTACCAAAAGTGTTCCCTCCACAGTTTTCTGCATTTTAGTGGTAACAAACTCACTGTTCTAGTACCCCAAGCCAAAAACCCTGCAGTCACACTCCACTCAGTTCTCATAGAATCTACATAAAAATGTAGGCTGGGCACCGTGGCTTAGGGACTTTGGGAGCCTGAGGCGGGTGGATCACCTGAGGTCAGGACTTTGAGACCAGCCTGGCCAACATGGTTAAAACACCGTCTCCACTAAAAATAGAAAAATTTAGTCAGGAATGGTGGCTCATGCTTATAATCCCAGCTACTTGGGAGGCTAAGGCAGGAGAATCCCTTGAACCCAGGAGATGGAGGTTGCAGTGAGCCTTGATCACGCCAATGCAATCACTCCAGCCTGGGTAACAAGAGTGAAACTCTCAAAATATCTGCACATGTACCCCAGAACTTAAAGTATAATAAGTAAATTAAAAATAAATAAATAAATATAATATAAAATAATTAGCAAATTCTGTAAACTCCATCTTCAAAACATACTCACAATATTCATACTTTTCATTTGTTGAATAAATTAATAAGGATAAAAATCAAAGTTCATACATTAACATTAAAATATGTGAATAATATAGAAAACAAATGTTAATTATTATAAGTATTCTCAGATTTCTCCTACTCTTATGAAATCTTACACTTCACCATTTGGGGGAAAACCTATAGTCGTATGAATAACTAGTTTAGAGTAATTCAGATTTTTAGGTATTCCCATAGTCTGACTGCACATTTCTTGTGTGATATAAAGGTAATCTGAATCCAAGCCCTATATAAAGAACAGAGAACCAGCTAATTCTTATGTTTTCATTATTAAGAAGAGATTTCTCCCTCAGGTAGGTTTTTAGACTTTTTCATCTTTAGATAGCACTTGATTCTCCTAAATCTGACAGAAACCTAATTATTTTGAGGAAAAGTGAAACCATAATTTGATCTTAAGGTATAGTGGATAACAATTCCAGTGTGCCTATGGCAGTCATCCTTCAAACCAGTTTTCTCAAATGTGGGCTTCCAGTCTATGGAATACGCTGAATACATTCGTGCATAAACCCTGATTCATAAAAAGATCTTAGGAAATTTTAATGCATTTTAGAGAAAAGCCTAAAGAGAGAGCAGCCCTTTTACATTTCAGAAAACTTAAAACTATAGCCTAAAATAAAAGATACAATGAGACTGGCAATAACTTGCAGAAGGCACAGCTTTTTGAACTGGTGACTACATACAGTTTTCAAAGAATTGATTGCTGAATGCATTTATATGCTAAAATTAAGGCAATCAGCAAAGGACCCACAATTACCATAGGAAAGTCTCACCTTGTCTGAAGCAAGTCTATTAGTGTCATAAAAATACACAAAGCTCCACATAATGTTGTTTGAATTGTATTACTCTTTAAATACACTTGGATCACTTATGACATTGTTACAGTGATTTCTAGTAATATTTAAACACACATCAAGAAAATAGAGGAAGACAGAAAAAAATGGGATAACAGAAAACTTATATTCACTCTCAGAATTCTTTTTAAAAATTATTCTATCTTATTACAATGAATAAAATAAATGTATTATTGGTTCTAGCTAATTCTCAAAACTAAAGTGTTCACAATATACATAGACATTGAGAAGTATATTTGATTTTTAAAATTTGGGTAAACACATCTTCAGTATAGCATGCTGACCTAATAATCTTTTTACAAAAGTGGTAACAGTTTTTAAACATACTATCTCTAAATATTTAAAATAAATAGAAATTTGTAAAATCTTCATTTCAATTGATAGTTTTGATGGTGAAAGATAAACTATGAATAAAATCAGTTGTATAGAAAGATAAGCTAATATTTTTAAGTTTTCATAGACTATTTGAGCCTCTTTCTGAAAAATCAAAATCAGTATATCAACATTATTGTCAGTAGCTAGTATTTTGAGAATAAGAAAGTTTTAAAAATATTTTCCTTAAAACTCATCCAGAAAACTCTGCAATTGATGAAATTTTTACTATACAACTCAGAACTAGATTTACTGCTCTCATAAAGGCTTAAACTGTTAAGTTATTGCTTTGGCTATAATATAGAGATGAGATAATTTAGAAAGTAGGCCATATACACACACACACACACACACACACACACACACACACACACACACACAGGCTTTACATGTTAACATATTAAGATGAATTTTATAAGTATTTCCATTATATTAATATAAAATTTAAAAACGAGAGCATTAAAATATTCTTGTGATATTGCTGTATTTTTCAGGAACATGTCCATTTGGTTTTCTGCCTTTACTTTTTTAGACCTCAATCACCTGTAACTCCACAAAGTACTAATATAATACTAATCAAGCTGAATGTAGTTATTACTTAATTGTTTTTACTAACATTTAGGCACATGTTCCTCAAAGTAAAAGTTACCTTCTTAAGAAATATAATAAGTTATTATGGGTACTGGTAAAGCATTTTGCTATTCATCGCTGAAGCTATTCAGAAGCCTTCTTAGATTTCTAAACATATGGCAGGTGTCCAAGCTCACTGAGGATCCTTTTTTTTTTCCTCCAGAACTAAGAACAGAACTAGCTATTTATTAATCAAATGAGCATTCCACCCCTGGAGCCAATTCTTTCATAATAGGATAAGTTGTCTTTTTAAAAAAAAGAAAGGATCATAGCACACACAATTCTTCATGATACCATATGGCAAACAAAGCCAGTCAAAAATTCTAATGGGATTTTGATAGAGGCTGAGCAAAGCTTCACCACTGAAAATACAACAAACTGAAGACAGCAGGGTATTTCCATACAGAGTGGTTAAAAAAATTCAAACCATCCTGTATGGGCAACAAATAATGTGCTGCATTCTTTACATATGTAATTACATATATAATTATCATAAAGCACTATGAAATAGGTACAATTATTCCCAATTCAGAGGAGAAACTAAGACCCAGACCTCTGATGTAACTTGCCAAGGTCATGTAAACATCACAGGACTGAACAGAAATTCCAACGCAACTGGCTTTGACCCTCAAGTTATTACCCACCGTGACCCTTATGTCTTCCTTGACAATTAGAGACTAGGGAAGAAGGAAGGAAAGGAAAAAGTATATCTTTGAACAAATACTTGCTTAAACCATCTGACAGAGTCTTTGCCAACCTATCACTCATATGAAACCTAAGAAGAGAGACCAGAAATCAGAAAACATGACCCAGTGAAATCACAAGCCTGTTGTTGTAGAAGTCTGTTGATGAGAAAGGGCAAAGGGACAGATACAGAAAAGGAAAGCCTGGTAGTTTCTGAGTTCCTTTCACATATGCAGCAATGTTCTTTCCTAGGTCTTAAAATGTCTATTATTTTATTTTTTTCTTCAAAATCACTTGAGACGTTATTGAACAAATTACTTAGAAATACATTTGTTAATGTTTTTCAATAATAGAAGCGGGTGATTACAGAAACCATCCATTTTTATTTTGAAGGTAAATGTCAAGAGAGTTCTAAAGGTGCCTCACAAATTAAAGTTTCATGTGTCATAGTACTTCAGCTATACTATAAGTTAATTTCTTGCTGGTAACAATTCAATAAAAGTTTTACTCATATTTACATATAGTATTTTTTAATTAGGTTAGAGTTTTGCTATAATTATTATAAGCACCAATTTTGACCTGTCAGAAACTCAGTGAGAAGAATCAAGTGATTGGAATTCTTTCCGCTGACTATAATTACCCATTTGGATAAAAAAGAAACAAAGGACAAGTAAGCAAGTAGCAAACTGAAATGTATTATTTAATTTCAATTACTTATTACTTTTTTAGTTAAATCCAAGAATTGGGCATACCTCATTTCCCCTGTAATCATATTACCTATATTACTTCACTCTATATTTATTATTTTGATCAGAGAATTCATTAACATAGTAATGAGCCCGCCAATGAAATGTTCTGTGTTAACATCAAAAGAAGTTTACTATGATGACTTGCAGTAAATTTAGAATTTTTTTAAAAAGTTAATTTTTAAAATAATAAAATGGCATTTTAATTAATTAGGATACATAAGAGTCAGCCAGTCCTAGTGTTAGGGAAGAGAAAGTCAGCAGAGAAACAGCAGAGATAAGCTCTGAGGCAAAAGAGACCATATCTAGAATGGCCAGAGGGCCAAAATGCATAAAATGAGGCTGAAGAAAGAAAAGGGCAACTAGATAAGGGAGGTTTATAGGGCCTTGGCAGGAAGTCTGACCTTTAGTTTAAGAGTAATGGGCTCTTCTGAAGAGTTTTACCCAAGAGTGTTGCATGATTGAATTTAAGCTTTTTGAAAGGTCTCTCTAGCTGATGAAGGCAGGGGCTAGAATTGATATGGGCAGAGAAGTTAGGTGGCCTGCTGCACTGATTCTGAAGATGGTAGTGGCTTAAAGAAAATGGTGGCAGTGAATTCAGGGAGAAGCAAACACATTTTAGATAAAGGAGATATAAGTGTTTGAAAGAATGTTTATACTCAAAGCAACAAATATTTGGTAATTGAATGAATGACTTGTTTTAGAAAGACACTGACTTCCAAAGGGTTTTGCATGAGGCTTATTAAGAATAAAGGTTTTTTTTTTTTATTCTTAATAAATTGAACAAGGGGGCCTGTCTTGTTCACTATTTTACAAAATTTTTTGAAAAATAAAGTAAACATGAACTTTTATGCTTTCCCCCATATGCTTAAAAAAAAAAGACTTTCCAGATAAATTTTTCTTATATCTTTAAAACACTCACATTTCCTGTACCATTTTGAATATATATTATACAGAACCTTATTCTTGTTTAAAAACAATGCCAGATTTTCAGTTTTACTTATCAATTATGCCCTGCTGATTTCTTTTCTTTCTTTTTTTTTGAGACAGAGTTTTGCTCTTGTTACCCAGGCTGGAGTGAGTGCAATGGCGCGATCTCGGCTCACCGCAACCTTCGCCTCCTGGGTTCAGGCAATTCTCCTGCCTTAGCCTCCTGAGTAGCTGGGATTACAGCATGTGCCACCATGCCCAGATCATTTTTTGTATTTTTAGTGGAGACGAGGTTTCACCATGTTGACCAGGATGGTCTCAATCTCTTGATCTCGTGATCCACCCACCTCGGCCTCCCAAAGTGCTGGGCCCTGCTGATTTCTTTACAACTACTTCTTAAATCGTTAATGTACTGTATTTTAAATAAAGCAAGTTTTTCTTCAGATTCTGGAAGGTATTAAGAAATATTTTCTGGAGACATCTTTCCTATTGTTTTCCTTCAATATGTGCCGTTATCCTGCCAAAGACTATCTTTCCCACCACACTGAGGAGACTAGGCAGAAATCCCTCAAGTCAATGGTCCACCCCAGTTGCACCAACATATTCACATCACACCTGTTCTTATTTATTCCATCCAGTCTCAGTAGAAAAGGATCCTTCCATGCGGCTTCTTTTAGCTTACTGGAAAAATGTCCTTCCTGAAATCCAGTGTAGTGGAATTCCTCTACCACTGTTCTGGATCACATTCTCTAAACAATCTCAGATCATCACTGCAACATTAATTTTCCTTTCCTGTATTCTTAATTTCTCTGTCACTGGTTCTTTTCCACCAACATATCTATACTTATAATTCTTTCATCTTAAAACCATCCTTGGCCGGGTGCATCCCAGCACTTTGGGAGGCTGAGGCGGAAGACTAGCTTGAGGCCAGGAGTTTGAGACCAGCCTGGGTAACACAGTGAAAGCCCATCTCTATAAAAAATAAAAAACAAATTAGCCAGGCATGACAGTGCATGCCTGTGGTCCCAGCTACTAGGGATGCTGAGGTGGGAGGATCACTTGAGCCCAGGAGATCTAGGCTGCAGTGGGCTTTGATGGTGTCACTGTACTTCATACTGGGCAACAGAGCAAGACTCTATCTCTTGGAAAAAAAATAAATCAATCAAAATAAAAACAAACACATTTTTAAAAATCCTCTATATCCCTTCTAACAACTATCCAGTTTCTCTCCCTCTTTAAAATTTTAAAGAGCATCATCAAAGGTTTATATTCTTCCGCCCATTTAATGGTCAGGTATATTTCATTATTACACCATTTTTAAAGAGAGGCAGACTCAGGAAGATTAAATACTTTCCAAAGAATATAACCTAGAAAGCAGTTTAGACATAATTGAAATCAAGATATTTTCATTTAAGACTTTGTTTGCTTTGTAATATAAAACTTGATGCTACCAATGCCAGTAAATATAATTATTGAATTTTTGTGTTTAGTTTTCTAAATGGTAATATCATAAAGATTCAACCCAATTACCTAAATACATATGAACATCATACAAACAAATTGATATTTAAAAATATGTGACAGTACTAAATACAAATCCTAAAGTTAAAGGTAAGCAAAAGTCTTTACCTTTGCTAAATTAGACAAAAAAGTGAAAAAAAAAAAAACACCTAAAAAGTATACTTGAAATATAGGACAAAGAATAATCCTTTCTGCTGTTTTTTAACCCAGTGTTACATAAATGTTAAAAGTCTTACTCCCTTATTTCTGATAGTATTTAAATACATAACATAAATAAAGTGTTACTTGTGTTTTATTTTATACTAAAAAGTGGGTGCAAAGATATAATTTATACTAAAGTGAGTAAAACTACAATATGATAAATATATTTTATGTGCCTATTTAATTTATCCAAATTCAATTTCATCAGGAACAAATAATCTAAGAAACCAATACCATATTTTAGAAGTACCGTTTAATGGTACATAATTCAACAATACAATGACTGTTACCTCAACTAAGTAATACTGAGAATTACAAAAGGCTATCCCTCATTGTAGATAATTTCTATTTTGTACCACTATATTTTAATTTTTCTAGTTCCTTGGTTATCCTTTTTATTTAATGTAGACAAATAATTCCTTCAACAAAATTAACTACTTAATATCTATACACCTAGACTCGAAAGTCTTTAATATGTTACTTTATTCTGTAAACATTCATTGAGGGCCTATGATGGGCCAAGAACCATCAGGCACTGAACGTAGAAAGATGGAAAATGGGTGACATAAATGCTATCTGAAGTAGTTCAAGGAGAATGTCAGTAGCACAGAAAAGTCACAGGTTACCTCATGAAACTTCTGAAAATACATTCATTTAAATAAAAGCACTTAACAAATAGAACACTACCATAGGCAAATTACATAAAAATGAAATTTAACATATTGTATTTTAATAACTAATATGCATCTAAATATTACTATCTCTCTTTCTAAAATATCATACACTCCAAAGAAACAAGATATTATTTTTGGTATATCAAGGAGTGCAACTCTTTTTCTTTTCAAGAAATGTAAATTACCTACTTTGTTTTTGCCTATATAAACACCTACTATTGTTGAAAAAAAAAATGTGAATATTTTCATATGGTTGCATGGCAGGACTTTCTGAGCATACAAAAGTGGAACTTGAGTGAAAAAACAAACTTTCAAAGTTGTAAGATGATTAAATAGAGAAAGACTTCTGGAGAGATTTAGCTTTAGCTCCCAGAAGGTTAAGTGTTAGTATTTCAAAGGGATGTAAAATTTAGAGACATATTTTTATATGACAAAATATCTGTTTACATTAGGAAGGTTTCTTTATCTCTCTCAGAAGGAGAGGGCAGCTGTGTAACAGCTCCTATATAAATGCTCAGATTCATAAATCTGGAGTTCCTCTTCTGTGATGTAAAATCCCCCTTTTGGTACTTGTGGGTCCAATCATCTGGCTCTCATCACATTGCTCTGGATGAGGAGATGGAGTGTGAGGAAGTAATGTGGTAATTGCTCTGAGAAAGAATAATCTGGCTGGGCATGGTGGCTCAGGCCTATAATCCCGGACCTTTGGGAGGCCAAGGCAGGCAGATCACCTGAGGTCGGGGGTTCGAGACCAGCTTGGCCAACATGGTGAAACCCTGTCTCTACTAAAAATGCAAAAAATAAGCCAGGTGTGATGGTAGGTGCATGTGGTCCTAGCTACTCTGGAGGCTGAGGCAGGAGAATCGCTAGTACCGGGAGGTGGAGTTTGCAGTGAACCAAGTTTGCACCATTGCATCCAGCCTGGGTAACAAGAGCAAAACTCTGTCGCAAAAAAATAAAATAAAATAAAAATAATAATCTGTCCTAAATAGAAACATTGTGTTTGTTTTTGGGACAAAATGAATATATATATTTAAAATTAACATGTTCTAAATAAGAATTTAGGAGAAAGAGTATCTTTGAAAACAGAAATTTATTATATTTATGTTCAGGCAGATCAAGTCACTTTGATGGTCAATCAATAATCTTATTCAGCAAAGATAATATATGCCTATTTTTTATCATTTTGTCATAAGATTTTGACATAAAAGAAAGGATAGTTTGGAGTATAAATATAAGACAACCTATAGAAAACAAAAATAAAAATCACTTACTTGATATTATCAAGACAGCCTGATTCAGGTTTCAGTATAGCAGTATGATGAAACATTTTATATAAAGCAATCCCAAGGAAGATTACATTAAGCTGGAATGCAAAAGGTAGTGTTATGTAGCATAACTGGAGTAGAAAAAAAACAAAAACAAAATCTATTCTCTCTAACAGATGAGATGTTCTGGGAAATTAGGTCTCACTACACTCTTAAAGGAATTGGATCAGAGATGACTGCCTAGCGTTTTAGTAAAGGCAAGAAGCCAGTTTTGGGAATTGGGATACCACTGAGTTACAAAGCACTGCTATGCCAAATCACACAAATACAAAGTCAGCATCAGCTGGAATGATGCTGTGGAAATTTTGAAACAATTCAAAGCCTAGTTTATGTCAAAACAAAAACAATACGTTTTTAAGATGTGTTACTATTTCTACACTCTGAATGTTTGTCTGAATTTATTGTTTAGTGATACTTTTTCAAATACTATATTAAAAAATACAAATACTAAAATCAATATATTTTTGTGTAGCTGGCTCAAAAGGATTATAAAATGTTGGCTAAATTCTGATGCTATAATAAACTAGGACTAAAGTAAGACAAATCCCCAATGTTATTGTCATATCACTGGAAACAGAGAAAGTATAAAATTTAAAACAACAGAAATAAAGTTCTCATGTAAACTTCATATATGACTCAAAACTAAACTGTATTTAACAAACCATGTAGTGAATTGCGCTTTACCACTTGATCAATTTATACATTCCACAACTTGGCAATAAAAGCCCTCCTGAAATTATTTCAAAAATACATGTTAGCAATACTATATCAATCATCCCCAAATCCAAAAGTCTACAAAGTGAGAGTTATTTAAAAAAAAAAAAAAATCCATTGGGTGGCCCCTAACATGAACGAAATCTAAATGGTGGGAAAACCTAATTTGAATTGACATAAGGCTGTCCATGGTCTTTCTACTACTTGCTCTTACCTTTCCTTTTTCCTTTTTTTTTTTTCTGGTGAAATATTGTCTTCAATTACAGAGTGCTCCCTAGTCACTGTGAGTATTGGTTGATATGTTTTGATTTTGGGTAACTGCCTATTCCTCACTAGGGATATTGTGTATTATGCAGTATATGTACCATATTATCTTTACAAAGTCTGAAAAATTTCTGATTCCAAAATACATCTTGTACCAAAGATTTCAGATAAGAAACTGTAGACCTATATTTATCCAAAGTCAAGAGGCTAACATTTTATTCACAAGAAGGAGAGAAATTTTTTTTTAAAATAACTATATAAACAATTATACTAACAGTTTAATCTAAATTAAGTTAAATAATTCATTTTTGAAACCAAAATATTAAGGATCTAAAAACAGAAAAGGAAATATGATTCCAGAATACATGTCTAATGAGATCGTGTCATTCTCAAGTAAAATTTTTTAAAGTTTCGCTTTTAAATTTTAAAGTTTTCAAGATTCATATAAAAAAAAAAAAGCTGATAGGAACAGTCGGGTGTTTTCCCATCTTTCTAATTTGTCAGTTTCCAATTCAAATTATTCAATAGAAAAATTATGGAAATACAGTACTTAGACTCACTACTGCTCAAATATCTATAGAACCAAATGGATTATGTTGGATGGGGCCCTTGAGTAGCTATTATATTGCATAAGTTTTTGCAAATGCATATTTTCTTATTCCAACAGTTTTGATTAACTATTTTACAACATAAAATAGACTATAATGAATGTTTAATTGCTTGAATTATGTAGGGTCAAATAAGTACATGCTTTCCCCAAATTAACCTCTGTAAATTAAAGATAGTCAGTACTGAGATAGTGAAAGTTTTATTTCTTGACCTGGGAAACACAGAGTTAATTAGGAATTCTTACCATAATTATCAAGGTTGCTGGTCCTATAAAACTCCAAATGAAGTAGGTGTCAAGTCGGAGCCAACATCTGCAATGAAACACAAGGGAGAGAAGGCATTCAAGGACTGGGTATGGGACATACATCAAGAGTGAGCGAGTGACAGAGAAGAATGTGAGCTGCAAAGCATTCCACTGGGAGACAGGAAATATTACATTTCTTGTTCATTTAAATGCTGAATTATGTGCCCAATTTCTGACAGCACTATTGATGGAGTAAGATAATTACCCCTGGAGGAAGCAGGAAAAAATGGCACTGGGCCTATTTGCTAAGGCCTTTTGTGTCTGTCATAGAAACTTAAAAAAAAGAGAGAAAGAAAGAAAGAAAGAAAAAGCTATACACATAGCCATTAAATCGAGTAGCTTTAAGCTATCCTTTTCTCTCCAATTATGGTGCTACATAACCTGTCTATCAGCTGTCGGGCAAAGTGACATTTTCCTGTCAAGAAGATCTGAGGAAATGCAGTACAAAGAAGAAATAAATTTGGTATCAGAAGATTGAAGTTTAATTAGGTTGGGCAGCCAACCTTTGAGATTTCTGGAGTCTTAAAAAGTGCATTGTTACTGCTCATATTTCTGGGGTTGCAAATGATCCTTAGCATCCCATGAAGCTGATTCATGACCCAAAAGTAAATTATTAATCACTTAATTTCAGCTACATTTAATACTCCCCCAATTCTTAAAACCTCTGGGAAATTCCACTTTCATTCTTCAGGATGACAGGAAGACAAAATGGAAGTGACTAGTTATAAGAAAGATTAATGTAAATTTTGAACAAATTATATTTGATGTTAAAAATAATATATTGAATTATTTGCCATTTTTCCAGATATGAGGCACAATCAAGAAGAAAATATCTCCAGTGGTAAATATTCAAGACTGGTTTGCTATATAATAAAAATGTGCAAATCCTAACAACTCAAATATTTCTGTGATTATAAAACTTAGTAATAATGGAATAACAGAAAAACTATTAAGAAGGGAAATTATAAATGCCTATCAAAAAATGAATGAATAAATACAATATTTTCTATTCCTTAGATGAAATGTTACAAAATAGTTAAAAAGGAGGAAGTAGATCTACATATGTCAATAAGATAAATAAAAAAAACAAAGTTGGATGGTGGGCGTGGTGTTTCATATCTGTAATTCCAGCATTTTGGGAGGCCATGGCAGGCAGTTCACTGGAGCCCAGGAGTCTGAGACCAGCCTAGGCAACATGGTGAAACCCTGTCTCTGCAAAAAATAGCTGGGCATGGTAGTGTGTCCCTGTAGTCCCACCTCTCAGAAGGCTGAGGTGGAAGGATCACCTGAACCCGGGTAGTTGAGGCTGCAGTGAGCTAAAATCACACCCAGGCTGGAATGTAGGTGTCTCACACTGCATTCCAGCCTGGGTGACAGAGTTAGACCATGTCTCAAAAAAAAAAAAAATGGAGTAAAAAAGTAAGGTAAAGAATCTAAACTATATCAAATGTATATATAATAGCTTATATATACATATATATGTTAAACATACACACCACAGACATTAAAAACTACACACAATGTATTTTTGATGGAGATATTACATATATATATATAATATCTCCATCAAAACATATATATATAAAACATATATATATAAAACACATATAAAACATATACATACATATATATTATATATAACATATAATTATATATATATATATATATGTATATGTTATTTAATGAAAAGAAAAAAAAAACACCAAACTCATGTTAGTGGTTTTCTCCCACATAAGAGTAGAGAGCACCTAGAAGTGGACCCAGTGGGCTTTAGCCATATGTTTTAGGTTAGTAATTACTGACAGCAAATACACTAAAATACTAACAGTTTTAGCATCTGAGTGGTGGAGTCAATGATGTTAATTATGGTTTTTGGCTTCCTTTACTTTGCTATAACTTAAAACTTATTTTAAGAGCTAGATTTTAAGCAAAAAAAGAAAAAAAAAGCCTTGAACCAAAACAAATTGCCAAAAAAAAAAGCTTATTTTAAAACAATGAATGAAGAGGGTGAGCACAGCGGCTCACCCCTGTTATCCCAACACTTTGGGAGTCCAAGGCAGGAGGATCACTTGAGTCCAGTTGAGACCAGTCTGGGAAATAAAGCCAGACCTCATCTCTACAAAAAAATAATAATAATTTAGCCGGGGATGGTGATGCATGCCTATGGTCCCAGCTACTCGGGAGGCTAAAGTGGAAGGATGGTTTGAGTCCAGGAGGCCTAGGCTGTGGTGAATCATGAACCAGGCACCGTACTCCAGCCTGAGCAACAGAGCAAGACTCTGTCTCAAACAAAACCAAAACCAAAACCAAAAACGAAGTCTGGCCTTCTTCTATTAAGTTAACCACATGTAAACTCATTTCAGTAGAAGTACAATAGGCACTCTAACAAGAAACTAACTGCAAGTTCCTATTTTTTATGTAGACAAGGTAACTTCTATATTCAAAGTAAACACAATAATCCTGTTTGAAAAAATGCTATTAGTGAAGCAATCAATGCTTAGTTAAAAACTATTGGTTTGTCTGGATAATTAGTTACCCTTTTATTGTGGTGGTGGTGGTCAAAAAACTTGATCATAGGAAATAGAAGTGTGGTGCCAAATATGAGCAGAAACAAACCAGAGAATTCAAGGTTGAAATATGAACATAGTCTTCATTCTGACCATAGGGTATCTTGTTACTACCCTAATAAAAGAGAGAGTGTGCATACGTGTGCATGAGAGACAGTGAAAGAGAGAAAGAGAGAAAAGAAACTCTTGGGAAAGGAAGATTTTCATGGGTCTTTCTGGGTTCCAAACAAAGATTGTATTTTCCCTCAGGGTAAAAACAAAGAAGGAGCCTGGGTACATGGCTCATGCCTGTAATCCCAGCACTTTGGGAGGCCGAGGCATGCAGATCACTTGAGGTCAGGAGTTCAAGACCGGTCTCCATGTCCAACTTGGTGAAACCCCATCTCTACTAAAAATATAAAAATTAGTTGGGCATGATGGTGTGTGTCTGCAATCCTAGCTACTGGGAGGTTGCAGTGAGCCGAGATAGTACCATCACACTCCAGATCAGGCGAGGGAATGAGACTTTGTCTCAAAACAAAACAAAAAAAAAAACAGTGAAGAACAAAACCAAAACTGGACATTTTCCCAGTTTAGATGAGACAAATACACACACACACACACACACACACACACACACACACACACACAATTGTAGCTCATGAATGCTGCTGAAATTACAGCAACATGATATAATAATAACAATACATTTAAGAAGGACTGCTAATAATGCAGTTCTTGTTATTTTGTAGGTCAAATAAGTTTTTGAAAGCTAATCTGAGAACTAAAACACATTTTCAGAAAAATTTTTAATAGGAAAATGTGCTCCACAATCTTCTATAGAAGATTATTTTACAAGTTAAGAAATCTTAAATAAATACCTTTAATTATATTATTAATGGTTGTCTTGGACCAAGAGAATTTAAAAATTTTAAATAATCTCACCAAATGCTTTGTTAAAATAAAAAAGTATCATTAAATTATAGCCTTGCAAACTTTGCTTTTTTGAAAATGGTCTCAGCTTAGCTAATGCTTTATTTGGAAATGTGCTTTTGGCGTAACAGTCTTTTCTAAATGTAAAAGGGCAACTCAAAATGATTATTTTTATTCATTAAGAAAAATTTTATATCTATTTGGTAGACTAGATTTACATTTCCTTTGGAATTGAACAGTGAAAGAGGCAATATAAAATACATAAAGTATACTTAGTAAATCATCCCTCCATGAGGGCCGCTGGGCCTGTACTCTCTTCTGGAAGGCTGTGTGGCAAGTATCCCTTTTCTAATTTGATTGCCATATGGCCACACCTGCTGTTGTTTCTGGCCACATGCTGGCTTTCTCAAAGCCTTCTGTGTTTCCTCCTCCTCCAATTAACTACCTTAACAATTTGCATGACTCCTGTCCCAGTTCCCCGTGCCTATGTTAAAAAATTTCACTCAGGCTTTAAGGTGGAGAAGAATATTACGTGGGATCTATATATACATGCCTGGGCACGGATATCCTACCTCAGAGTTTTTCTTTTTTAAGTCTGGCCATTCAACGACATTTAGATACAATGTAAAAACCCTGGTTGAGATGAGACAAAGCTAGAAGAACGATTTATCATGCTAAACACACTGAAGTCCAGCTTGTGAATGGTAAGAGAGACCCACTATTGAAGAATGCAATTTATCTGAAAATTGCCTTTATCTGCCAAGCAACATTTAATTTGTGAAATTAGTAATTTGGATTGGCCATTCACATTTAATTTTTAAGAAATGACCATTTTTTAAATAAATTAAATTGAATCATATATATATATATAATCTATACATTATGTTTATAAAAGTGATGTAACAAAAGACAGAACAGACTTGAGAAAGCAAGCCCATTCTGACCACACTCACGTTTATTTCACTCATGCTTATTTGAGGCAATAGTAAAAACCTTTTATATTAGCTATGTTTTATAATTCAAAGAAACGCTTGTCATTTCCACAAAACTTGACCTCTTGTTCATTTATCTAATACAAATATGTTACTAAAATTCATTTTGTAGTGTAGTTTTTTTCAAATAGTAAAAGTAACATATATTGCTAGATATATGATGAGGTCTTACTCATCATAGATTACACAAATTTATTGATCTCCGAACTCTAAAGAACTGGTGTTAACCGACAAGAGTAAATTGTCATTCTCCTTGTGAATTGTTCTATTTAAAAATATTAACCAAAGTTTTTTAGAGTAATGTAGATTAGCAATATGTTTGTTTCACTTTCCACAGGATGCTTAAATCAGAGACTAAATTATTCTTGATGAATACTAAATGTAACCAGTAAACAATCTTTGGCTACTATTAGATCATGAAATTCACAAGGCTTAATCATATCAAGTTGTTTATAAGAATTTTTTAATTATGCAATATCCTTTTCTCTGTAACATTTGCCTATATATGGGTGCGTGTGTATATATGCATATGTGTGTGTGTGTGTGTGTGTGTATAGGCAAACTTATATATATATATACTTATATATATATAGATTTATGTGTGTGTATATGTATACATTTGTGTACATACATATGTATGTATGTATATATGTATATATATACATATACATATATACATACACACACATATATACATACACACGCATATATAGGTAAATGTATATATAAACACACACACACATATAGCAAGATTGAGAGAATAAGAAAGGAATAAAGAGAAACTGAGCAAAAAAGAAGGGGAAGATGGGAAAAAGGAAATAGGTATACACTCCAAGTATAATAAATCTAGGTCTCAGCTTATTGCATAATATGATTGTTAGGAATTCTTTTTTTTTTTTTTTTTTGAGACAGAGTTTCGCTCTTGTTACCCAGGCTGGAGTGCAATGATGCAATCTCGGCTCACCACAACCTCCGTCCCCTGGGTTCAGGCAATTCTCCTGCCTCAGCCTCCTGAGTAGCTGGGATTACAGGCACGCGCCACCGTGCCCAGCTAATTTTTTTGTAATTTTTAGTAGAGACGGGGTTTCACCACGTTGACCAGGATGGTCTCGATCTGTTGACCTCTTGATCCACCCGCCTCGGCCTCCCAAAGTGCTGGGATTACAGGCTTGAGCCACCGTGCCCGGCCTGTTAGGAATTCTTTAACGCCATTTTCATCACAGCACGTTCATACATCTAATGTTGAAATACTTTGTAAGCAAGTGCATAAATTATTTTAAAAAGCTTGGTGGAGAGGAATGGAATGCAGTCAGTGGTGGTCAAGACTAGCATTTGAGGTTCTGCTACAGTTGTGGATCTTAGAATTAAACACTACCTCTAATATATCCAAAGTAGAGTGTGCTTGCTGTCTTTATTTCCTGAACAGGTTATATTTTTAAAAAGAGTTTCATTATTTTTTTGAGCAAAATGGATCCTTCATTCTATGATAGACTATAAAGATAAGAATTATAACTATCTATTATAATTCATTAATACTAATAAATGTTGAGCAATTGCCATGTTCTTATCTTAGTAGAAGGTGATATCATAAGAACTGTGTACAAGAAACCACTGTGACACAAGTTTACCTATACAACAAACCTTCACATGTACCCCTGAACCTGAAAGTAAAAAGAAAAAAAAGACTTGTAATCACTACTCTAGTAAATGGATGCTTTTTAATACATTCTATTTTATAATTAAAAACAATGTTGCTGATCATGTTTATATTTCTTCATTTGTATCAGCCAAATAATAGTAACAGTAATAATAAAATTTCTAATTTAATAAATACTTATCTATGCTAGACACTTTACATATATGCATACTTCTTATATACATACACTTTATGTATATAAATACTCTGATGCATAAGTGTGTATACACACACACATACATACACACACACACAGTTTCAAACATCAGAATATTCGTGCGAGGTATTTACAATAACTCCTACTTTATGAATGTGGGAGTTAAGAATGTGATATTCAGGTAAACTACCCACAGCCACATAGATAAGTAGTTGAGACTAAATTTTATTCTAGTCTACCTGACTCCAAACTTTCTGTGGCTATTAGATGTTTCTCTAAAGAATAAAGACATAAGTTATAAAACAACTAATTGATAATCATAAATTCTTAATAAGTACGTGAGAAATTTATATGCTGTAAATAATGCACAGATTATGAAAACAGGTCTCAAGCCAAAATATCAAATATTTCTAAATATAAAGTCATCTTGATGTTAATGAAGCTCTTAGTATTATTAAACAGCTTCATCACTACAATATAACTTATATATCATAAATCATTTAACAGTGTATAACTCCAAGGTTTTTAGTATATTTAAGAAATGTGAACCAATCACCATAATTTAATTTTATATTTTCTTTTCACCAAAATGAAACTCTGTACCCACCAAAAGTCACTCTTCATTGTCCACCCCTCACTGCCCTGCAATGACCCATCCATACTCTCCCCAGTCTTAGCAACCACTATATTTTCTGTCTTTAAAGATTTGCCTATTCTGGACATTTTATATAAATAGCAACATATAATATATAGTCTTTTAGAACTGGCCAAACTATAGTCAAACACATCTGGTGATAATATTACAGTAAGGTTGATGCTTCATATCAATTAAATATTATAAGAACATTTTATAACGTCATATAATAATTGCTTAGAAAAACACTCCTTAGGTGAAAATATGATTTTCTATGAGTTTGAAATTCTTAGAAACGGTGAACAAAATAAGTAAATCTATGCATATAACTTCAGATACCATCAAGCTCAATGTTCCTTAAAGAATCTCTTTCTTGAACAATACTCTAATCTGATACTTAAAAAAAAATTATAATCACTTTTCTACCTACATGATTATGCTGGTTAGATAACGAAGTGAAAATAAGGAAATCTGGGATCTTTTAGCTAGCAGAGGAGCGACTACTCCTTTTAGAGATGCTCTTAAGATAGTGAGCTAGGAAGACAAATGTAAAATTTAATGGATAATTTACAACAATTTTCAGATCGTAAAATTTGATTTCAATTATTTTTAATGGCTTGGCTATTCTTCTAGTACTCAAGAATGTTCTGATCGATTATAAATGTTCATGACTTCATCCACACATTTAGAAACTCCTCATCAATTTTTTAGCCCAGATTTTCTCTCCTAGACAATTCTCTGGGCTTTACGCCTTCCCAGTGTCCTCTCTCCCTTCTCTTGGTACCCACTTCTATTTTCTTCTTCCAGTCCACTCATGATGGTACTGCTTTTTCAACTGCATACATGAGATTGAGTGAAAAATGCTATAAAATATCAATGTAATATTTTTCTTTAAATAAAAATTTACTCTTCAGTTTTCATGTTTTGATAATATTGCAATAATTAAAGTTTAAATGAAGTGATTAGTTTCAGGTCATAAAACCAAAGTATTTAGCACTGAATTTCCAAATGTGTCCTGTCTGAATTATTGTTAAGTCAGTGCCAGCCTTTGCTATAATTATCTTCTGACAGTTTCATATTGATGGCATCACTGAATACCCATATAAATAACAGTCGAAGAGACAAAGAAAGATATAAGGAAGAGGTAAATGAAAATGAATGCCAATTAACAGTGCAATTTATACCTGTGGTATATTAGCAGAAGGTTTTTTTTTTAAAGATTATTGGTTTTTTAAATGGATTTTTAAATATCTGATTATTTTAACCAAATGTTATTCTAAGAACATTCTTGAATATAAAGTCATTACAGATAAAAAGATTTTGTTACACAAATAATGGCTCTTTACAAGCACTGCAAATTGATGGCAAACTAAGCACCTTCTCTAAATCAAATTTTTGTGTGTGTTTTATACATAACAATAAATTCAGTAGCCCAATAACATTTCATAGAAAACATGAAAATCCATCAGCCAGGTGGAATATGATAGTTTTCTCCGTATCTATCAAAATAGCATTTATTTAACCTACAAAACAATTTTATCTCTGCTTTGATCTCCTACCATTAATATAATTATCTAAATTTTAGAACTGTAAGGTAATTTATATGAATTATTGTAATAGACACTCAGTGGTTTTAGTCTAGATGTATTCTAAGTAGGCAAGACTGAAGAATAAACACTTAAGACTCATGAAGTTCCACAAACAAGCAAAAAAGACTGCCAAGACATATACATTTTATTGTATTGAGCTTAAAAATAATTTAAAAAAATAGCTGACATGATTTCTCTGATTTCTGGCTAATTTCACTTTATTTTAGACTGTGGATTATATATTTTCATATTTTAAAAAAAGGCTATGTGGTTCATAGGAAGGTAACATTGCAAACAAACCTGAGATAGCAGAGGTGTGAATAAAAGAGGCACACGGTGAGTAAGGAGTAGGAAATGCCATATTAAATAAAATAAAAGCAATACACAACAGCAAGAGAAACTGGGACAAAGACATTCTCAGTGATAAGGAACAAAATACATAATTCTATATACGGAAATCCTTTGAGTTGAGTAAAAATTAATGGCTTATATTTTTCATTGCAATGTCTTGATTAAGTCCTGATGGAAGTAATTTGTTCACTTTAACTTCTCAAGTAAACCCCAATGGGTCAGTACTGGTTCTCATTTCAATACCTCTTCTTCAGTGGGCAAAATGGCACATATAGATGTTGAATTCCATGAATTCCCAAAAAGTAGAAGTCAAACACTTTTTACATGCATTCTGAAGGCTCTCTGTGGACAGTTTACTTAAAATGTACAAACAAGACACTAAAATGTTTTATGTCCACCTATGAAATAGTTGAAATAATAAAATTTTCCCTATCTTTTACTCTCTCTTTTCCATTTACCCCCCCCCTTTCCTCTATATCTGTTTTGCTTCTCTTTGTGTTGGAAAAAGTCATAATTGCAAAACTGAAGTATTATTAAGGCTTGTTTTAAATCACTGCCTGGGAAATAAATTAGCCCCTAGTCTCACGCAATAATAATGGAAGTAAATGAGAGCTTCCAGTTATGGTGCAGGAAATTAAAGTAATGATGGCCAAAGCTTAACAAAGTCACAAGAGACTACATATTATTGATTCTAAGAAAAGATAGATTTCTACTGTCCAAAAAATGACATCTGTCTCAAAATAAATGACTAAAACACAAACCAAACAAATTGAATGAGTTCGTTAACAGGAAAATTTCCAAATACCTAAGGAGAAATAAATTAATGTAAAATAAATGCGATTTAGAACTTCAGGAGATCAAAATGGAACTACTTAACAATATCTGAAATAGTATAAGGTCACAAATAACTACATTATCCAATTTCTTGGTATGAAATACATTGAGCAAAATGTAAAGTCCCGTGATCTAGGTGAAATGACTGCTAGGGAGTTTCGCTTTGTGTTGATGAAAATATTCTAAAATTAGACCTTAGCGATGAATGCATAATACCATGAACATCCTAAAAACAACTGAAGTGTATACTTTAAACTAGTGAGTTTTATGTTATATGTATATATCAAAGTTACTATTTTAAAAAACGAACCTATATCAACCTAACATCCCTCCCCTAAGAGATCTTTAGGGGCAATCTCAGATAATGTTTTTGTGCTAATCCTAGTCTATTTCAAAAATGTCACTGGAATGAACAGAAAAATCATAGACTTGATTATAATTCACAAAGGTAAGATTAAAAAATAATTGTTATTAATATATTTAGACAAATGGTTTTAAATAGCCTGTCACTATACTCAAAGACTTAATGGGAATAAGTCTCCTTTTAATTGTATTTTTGGTGCCTAAAATAGCATATTTCACATATGCTGTTTTAACTATGCTCCCAATAATTCTGGCCTCCTCTCCTTATTGTTCCCTTTTTATGAATCCTCACTTCTGAGAAGCAAGCTGTTTTATTGCCAGCATGTTCAGACGGCTGATTGCCGGTGGAAAGTCATGAAATTTGGCTTATTAACTTCTGTACAAATTGAAGTTACCTAACCTCATCTGAGCCTTCACTGCTGCTTGAAAATCTTTTTATTAATGTCTAATTGGCTCCTTAGCACATTTTCCATAGTGTTCATTCCAAAGCTTTTCAAATCTGTTCTCTTTAAGTGACCTCACCTATTCACTCAATAGAAATCAACATCTTTTACTTGATGGAAATTTTCCTCTGCTTCAAAATTTACCTTTCCTTCACACTTACCTAAAAAATGTGGGGTCATTTTACAATTTCCAAACAAACAAACAAACAAATCCTAGTTTATTGGAAATAACCTGACTTGGCTTATCTCACATCTGCTACCCACTAGCTCTATAACCACAGGCAATGCAATAAATTTATCTAGTATTTGATTTTCTCACCTGTAAAATTAGTGCCATGGACTTTGCAAATTCTAAGACCACTTTCAGTAATAAGACAAGATTTTTCTAATCCTGTGTTTAGTCTCCTGTCTTTCTATCCCCCAGGACTTTTCCCTTTCATTTGGCCCATCTATTCTATAAGGAATTTTCTCTCCACAAATCTCCTTGATTAATTTGATTCTTCTTACCCTAGATATGCTTAAGACTTCATCTTTAAAATCTTCCTTTATGATTATCACGTACGTTAATATTTTCACTGTTTCTCAATCAACTTACTTTCGGGTGTAAATAGCACTCTTACTACTGACTTATCTCTTCACACCTTCCAATTTGCCTTCTTATTCCAGTACTTTGCACAAATGGCTGTTGCACTATTTGGGAGGCTGAGGCAGAAGGATCACTTGAGCTCAGAAGTTCCAGCAGCCCAGGTAACACAGAGACCTCGCCTCTTAAAAAAATAGACTTGTTACAGAGGTCAAATGTTTTTTGTTTTTTTGTCTTTTTATAACTTAAACCAATTTTGACATAAAACACCACTGGTAGTTTTTTGTCCTTGTTTTGTTTTGCCTCTTAGAGATGAGGTTTCACTCTGTTATCCAGGCTGGAATAAGGTGGCATAATCACATCTCACTGTAATCTTGAAAGCCTGGGGTCAGGCGACTCCCCTGCCTCAGCATCCTAAGTAGCTTCACAGGCACGCACCACCGTGTCTGGTCACTGGTGGTGTTCTGAAACACCATCTTGACACTTTCTTCTTTCTTCCCTTGAATCTGAATCTCATGGTAATCTTTCTAAGTGTCTGTTTACCTCTTATTTTTTTCTCTTGGGGCTATGTTCTAAATATGATTATTCATCAGAGATCTATCTTGGTTTCCTTTCTAATCTTCTTCTAATAAAACTTGGATTTACTCTGGGGGTCTCAACTGTTATACATATGTAGATTAAAAATATATTTTTATCTGAACTTCATCCTAATATGCTGCACATATCCATGTATATGTCTTACCAATTTAAAGCTATGGTGAAAACAAAATTCATCACTCTACCTCAGTGCCTACCTAGAAAAAAGGGGGAAAACCCTGTTCTTATACTCTTTCTCTTGATGACATAAAAGGTTTTCCAGTGACTCGAACTGACTTGTCAGGAAGTAGAGAAGACACTAGTGTCAGGGGCAACACTGTCCTGTGCTAGCAGACTAGCAAACAGCTTTTCATGCAGCTAGTTCTTCCTTTGACAAACGTCTTAATTTTCTGAAGAAAAATAAAATTATGAAATCTTTGTAATCATCCAAGGTTTTGATGTAGATGTGGAAAAAGTATGCCGTTTTAAAACAGCATCATGGTAAGACTCAATGTATTTTTTTTTCTTTTTACATCATAACCAAAGTATTACCATGGACTGACATATACAGATTTGCTGCTCCAGTTCCTTCATTTATTGCTGTGAGGTAATATAAAGACTTTAGCTTCTAAGAAAATCCAACACTTTTATTTCACCTAGATTTAAAAAGAAAGAAAACAATAAACTTACACTTTATCTGTTCCATAACTCCTGTAGTCTACTGCAGCTGACACAGCCACAATGAGGGCAGGCATCCCATAGCCAACCAGATAAAAGTATTTCCTACGTGAATGTTCACTCTCAAAAACCTCCACCAGCATGATATAGAGCTGCACTCCCTCCAGAAACATCCAGGTGAAGGCGGCCAAGAAGAAAAAATGTAAGAGGGCAGCGAAAACAGCACAGGCAATCTAGGAAAAGGAACAAATGATTTAGTCAAATCTCTACCACATGGAATACTGGTCAACTGCCATAAAACCAGATTAAATATTTACCAAGACTGCATAACAACATGTCTGCAAAATAATAATCCAGGGAAGATTCTTAAAACACAGATATTAAAACTAATATACTTAAATATAACCTATCTTTGAAAACTGCCTTTAACATTAATAATGGCTTATGGATGACAGCATATCATTAGAATAAAAAAATATAATACTTAGGAAAAATTCTAATAAAAGCCTATGAATAATTATCCCTGAGATTAGCATAAAGATTTTAAAATAGATTTTAAGATTTTTTCCTCTTGGCCATAACCATGTGTTTGCTAACATACTAAGTTCTTCAACTGTCAATGAAAGAGAAACATTAGAACCAAGGGGAGAATTAAATAGTGTAATTAATTGCAGTATTTTAATATTTGATATTATTAGTAATTGTTTGTTTCATGATGATATTATTAATTATTTGTAATTGTTTGTTTATTTCTTCCCAAAACGATTTAAAGTGGTGTTGGAAAATTCATGGTGAACATGATTAAAAATGGATCTGGTTAAAATTACATGTTCCCAAACTGCTTTATTTCTCTGAATTTTTGTTATCATACTAAATATTGATTTAGACAACCTTGGTCAAAAAAGGCAGCCAGCTCTTATTTTTGTATATTTTCTAAACTATACAATTTTCAGCTGAGCAACTATCAATTCCTTACTCTCATGTCGATTCCTGAATTCTCATTTCTTTCAGTTCTTCTTCCTTATAGGAAGCCCTGACTAGCCCGGTGCAGTGACTCATGCCTGTAATCCCAGCACTTTGGGAGGTCGAGGCAAGGCAGATCAGGAGGTCAGGAGTTCGAGACAAGCCTGGCTAACATGGTGAAACCCCATTTCTACTAAAAATACAAAACATTAGCTGGGTGTGGTGGCAGGTGCTTGTAATTCCAGCTACTGGGGAGGCTGAGGCAGCAGAACCACTTGAACCTGGGAGGTGGAGCTTGCAGAAAGCCAAGACCAGGCCACAGCACTCCAGCCTGGGCAACAGACCTAGATTCCATCTTAAAAAAAAAAAAAAAAAAGGAAGCCCTGACTGAAATCTATAGCTTCTACTAGAAAAGGTCAACAAACTTATAGAAGTTACCAGAATAGTATGGATTCACTGATTAGTATGATCCCTATGAAATAAGACAAAAGGGCAGGTCAAATTTTAGGTTACAAACATGACATTGAAGGATAGAACAGGAAGTCCTACATCTGAGGAGCTAGAAAGAAAGCTGGCCCTAAACGCTATGTGGAGTGCAGAAAAGGACACCTTGCTAGGAAGGGGAGTGAAGGCAAGATTTGCTGAGCTGCACTCTACCCATGTTTTCATATCAATCATTGTTTTTTATATTACTTGTTAGAAATAAGTTTTGTGTGATATGCAATATTTGGCAAAGTTTTTTATATCATAAGTAACATCAGGAAACAAAAATAAGAATAAGGTTTCTAAATGAAAAGAAATCACACAGCATTTGAATCGCAAGCTAACAAGAGAACAAAATGATATATTCTTGGAAAATAACACAATTTTCCATTTCTTGCTTTTTAGAGTTAGAACTTCAACTATTAATTTTTGTTAAATAAGGCTTTACTTTCTTGGGGAAAGAAATGTGTACTTTGATTGCTTATTCATAGGTATGCATTTATGGGGAAAGCTGTCACATTAGTATATGATACCCAATTAAAAATATAATCACCATAATTGTACCCTTCACAGTCATTAATCATGAATGTGTAATCACAAACATGAATCCAACTGCATTTTTATTGTAAAGTACTCCATACATATGGACACATACTAGAAAACAGCATTAAGTGAACAAACTATTTATTATGCTCAAAGTCTTCTACAAAATGAAACTTTTATGCTCATTTGCAGTTTTATTCATAATAACAAACTTGTATCGTGAATAAATCTTAAGCAAACGGAAACTGCCTCCCAAAAATTGTAAGTGAGCATAAAGTCTGTGTAATATATTAAGGTATTATCTATTATTTATATTTTCTTCTTGGTTTTACTAACACTGGGCTAGTGCTGTTCATTTTTTTTTCCTTTCTTTCCCTTTTCCTCTTCCTCCTTTCCTTGATATAACTAAATGTAGGCTGCAATAACGTACTGGGTTGGCACTTAAAGACATGACCAGAAGTCACGCAAATATAAAGTGTCAAACAAAATTTGGGAAGAGTTTACATATACTAAAAACGATTTGCAGGTTGTACCATTTTCCAAAATACATGAATTGGAAAAACTCATTTTAGACATGCAGATTTTAATGTAATATCAGCTGATTTTAAGGATCTTATAAACTTTAAAACAGAACTCTATTTATTAGAAAAAATGTATTTTTTCATTTTCTAAATAATTTTACCAAGGTTTCCCCAATATTGAGCTCTGTGGTTAAAACAAAAGAAAAAAATAGTGATAATATATAGGTCCTTAGAAAGACAAGTTATGAAATAATTTTTGAGGAAATGTACATTTTATTTATTGGTAATGGGAACACAGAATGGTACAGCAACTTTGGAAGACAATTTGTCAGTTTTTCTAAAAACTAAATACACTCTTACCATGTGATACATAAATTGTGCTCCCTGGTTTTATCCTAAGGAGTTAAAAACATATGTCCACACAAAAACCTGCACACAAGTGTTCATAGCAGCTTTCTTCATAATTGACAAAAGCATAATTGACATCTTGGGAAGCAGCCAAGATGTTCTTCAGTAAATGAGTAGATCAGACAATGGTGGTACATCAGACAATGGAATATTATTTAACTCTAAAAATAAATAAGCTATCAAGTCACGAAAAAGCATGAAGGAAATTCAAATATATATATGACCATTTGAGAGAAGCCATGGCCAGGTGTGATGCCTCATGCCTGTAATCACAGCACTTTGTGAGGCTGAGATGGGCGAATCAGGTGAGTCCAGGATTTTGAGACCAGGATGAGCAACATGGCGAAACCCTGTCTCTATTAAAAATACAAAAAGTTAGCTGGGCAGGTGACACATGCTGCTCCAGGGGCTGTGGTAGGAGGATTGCTTGAGCCTGGGAGCTGGAGATTGCAGAGAGCCAAGATCATGACACTGTACTCCTGCCTGAGTGACAGAGTGAGACTAAAGAAAAAAGAAAGGAAGGAAGGAAGGAAGGAAGGAAGGAAGGAAGGAAGGAAGGAAGGAAGGAAGGAAGGAAAGAAGGAAAGAAGGAAAGAAGGAAAGAAAGAAAGAAAGAAAGAAAGAAAGAAAGAAAGAAAGAAGGAAAGGAAGGAAGGAAGGAAGGAGAGAAAGAGGGAAGGAAGGAAGGAAAGAAGGAAAGAAAGAGGGAAGAAGGGAGGGAGGGAAGGAAGGAAAGGAAGAAAGGAAGTCAGGCAAGAGAAAGAAAGCAAGAAAGAAAGGAAGGAAGGAACAAAAGAAATAAAGACAAGAAAGAGAGAGACAGAAAGAGAGAAATACCAATCTGAAAAGGCTACATACTATGTGATTCCAATTATATGACATTCTGGAAAGCCAAAACCATGGACATATTAAAAAAAAAAAAATAGTGGTTACCAGAGATTAGTGGGAAAGGAGGGATAAACAGAAGCGGCACAGATAATTTTCAGGCCAGTGAAAAAATTATAATCTAAGGATAGCTATGTGCCATTATACATTTGTTCAAACCTAGAGAATGTACAATACCTAGCGTGAAACCCAATGTACACTATGGAATGTGGGTGATAATGACGTGTCTATGTAGGTTCATCAGTTGTCACAAGTGTACTGCTCTGGTGGGGGATGTTGATAATGAAGGAGGCTATGTATGTGTAGGAGCAGGGATAGGTGAGAAATGTCTGTAGCTTCTGCTCAATTTTGCTGTAAAGCAATAACTGCTCTAAAAAACAGAAATCTATTTTAAAATGAAATATACACCTTATTCATAAAATCCACTGCTTATTTATGACAATGGAATATGAAAAATGGAAAACTGAGTAAGACCAGAAAATTAGTATCTATCTTAGAAGACTAGAAGAAATGACACTTTCAAACATAAGTATTTTTAGTATTGGCGATACTGAAAAGCTGGAAGTGGAAAACTTCTTTGCTAGTGTCAATGTAGGTTTCTTACTGGCTGGTCGGTTCGGTTGATCCCAATCAGGAAGAGCAGCTCTGCTACAAAGAGACTGATGCAAAGGTTCTTGTGGATGGTGTTACGGTCACTCTGGAGCCCGCGGAAAAAGCAAAATGTGAAGATGCAAATCAGGAGACAAACAAGGGACAGCAAAATTCCAACCCACGTGATCACATCCAGAAGGAGGTCATGGACCGCATCACTGTGCTGGAAACACAACAAAAATGCCGTAAGTTGCGCGTATACATAACCAATTACAACGTTTTATAAGGGCCTGGATTCAAAAAGTATGATGTTAATAATCCTCAAAATACCCTTTATACCCACAATGAATAAAGTAACTTAATGATTTGAGTTTTCTCTTCCACAGATGAAGCACTTTGTCTTTTCTGTGAAGTGTAAGTCAGTTTGATATTCAGAGATGCCAATAGTATTTGCTTCTATCTTGGCTACAGACATTTTTAGAACATAAGTAGTTAAAGCAGATCGACTGAATTCTGGCCAAAGATTTCAAGGTAAAACATTTTATTTTTTAAATTTTATCACTTTTTTAGACTAATATTCAGATCATCTCCACTAGGGAATACTATCTAAAATTTTAAGCTTTACACTTGGGGAAGTTGTATCTCAACTTATTTTTGAATCATCTAAGGGTTTTAAAATTAAAAATGCAATTTCTTTATCCTGTAAATCCTGTATGATAATTTCCAAGGTTGTGTCATATAAGTATGCATTTTCATAAAGATCCCCAGTGAATTCTGATGAATAGCCACACATGTGTACCATTTATTTTGTGGGCAGATCTAAAAGAATGAGGATATTTGTTGGATTTATATTCATATTGAATGGCTTAAAGAGATCAGCAAGTTTCATCGTTGAAAGGTTTTGTGTGAATAGAGCCTGTTATACATTAACAGAAAATAAATATTCAGAATTGCTATACTAAACAGTGGTATATAGCAGGCAGTAGAGCTAAGAAACAACAAAAAGTTCATGAAAACTTGTGTACTGAAACACATGTTTTGGTTCTGTTAAAATAGTCCAGTAAGCTCCAGGTCTGCCATGTTCCTTGGTTGTCAACTACTTCATTTATGTCCTTGTTCTAAGATTCAGAACTGTTATTTCCACCCTATGGTATTTTGTCCCTACCCTAGAAAAAGTTTCTGCAAAACTTTAGAATTTATAGAGGCCCAACAAATAAGCATATAAACATGTTGAAGCAAAGTTGACAAATTGTCTATGACTGTCAATTCTTTTCCTTCAAGGTTTTTGGATGAGCCCTAAATACCTAACTTCTATCAGTAGCAGAATGAATAAATGAATGGATAAAAGGTTAATTTGTACAATAATATTTTAAAGAGTAGTAGAAAATCAATATACTATATTTAAAGTCACAAACATGGATAATACACAAAAATCTAATATTCATTTTTAAAAAGCAAGCATCAAAAAGATCTACACAAAATGGCATCATTTTTGTAAAATTTTAAAAGATGAAATCAATGGCATTGATATTTTCTGGATATATGCAAAATTGGTAAAAGTATAAATAGTTACATGGAAAAATTTTGAGTTGACGGAGAAGAATTGTCTTTCTAATTGATCCCTTTCTCAACTATATAGATCATACACACCGACTTTTGTTTTAGGATAGAAGCTGCCACATTTAGTTGGCTTCACAGTAAGCCCAATTTTCACACATATCGATATTCAGATTTTCCAAACACTGCCATGTTCTCATTTATCATCAGGAACTAAACACTGAGTATTATTGGATATAAATGTGGCCACAATAGAAGCTAGGCACTACCAGAGGTGGAAGGGAGGGAAGGAGGAGGGGTAATGGTAGAAAAACTATTGGGCACTATGCTCACTCAATACCTGGGTGATGGGATCATTCATATCCCAAACCTCAATATCACACAGTACATCTATGTGTCAAACCTGCACATGTACACCATGAATCTAAAATAAAAGTTGAAAAAAAAAAGAATTTTAGAGGTAGACATTTGAAAAACCTATATCCAGGTTTTGTTCTTCTTTTTTTTAACTTTATCCTTTCAAAGATTTTTCTGGATGTGGAAATTTTTAGAAGTGAGTCACCATGGTGTAATTTGAATCATAGCACTCCTCATACTGCCAGATATGACTTCAAGGTTGTTATTTGATGAAGACCTCCACTAGAACACTGTCGATGAAACAGTTTTGAAATATTCCTGCATAACTATTGATATATTTCTTAGAAGGAGCTCAAGTCATGAAAGAAAACCACATGAAATTTTGCTTTCACTGCTTTGTTCTCTGGGGGATACTACCAAAGCAGTGTTGGGTTTGCGACAGCTTAAATTACTTTGAGTGTTTGAGAGTGGAAAGTGGTTAGTGCTACCTGGTTCCCTGAATAGAGGGCTATTTGCTCTCTTCTTTGACTCAAAGGAAAGATGCTGTGATTGAGTATCAAGCACCAACGTTTAGCACAGCAGTCTTTCATAATGGAAAAATGGCAGATATAACACCATCTCAAATGTATCCAAAAGACCTATAGCATCCTTTAAAAAAAAAAAAAGAACAAAAACAAGAAAAAAAGAAATCAAAGAACTCCCACATTTATCTGGGTAGGTGCATTATTAGAAATATATTTATATTACTCAGTCCCCTAGTAGGCTCTTCAAAAACCCCATGTAGAGTTAATAAGAGAAGAATATCAGATCTTGAAGTGTCAGTGGCAAAAATTTGCAACTCTCAATCACAGAACAAAAAAGCCTAGTAAATAAGTCACCATTTAGGTATGACTGTTTAGCCAGGAAAACATCAACATCACCACCTATATGTCAAAGATACTGGGATGGCAGCACTCATCAAATACAACTCAATAGTAGAATTTTAGCAGTAACTTGAAAGGGAAAGAACAATGGTGTATTAGTCCATTTTCACCCTGCTGATAAATACATACCCAAGACTGGGTAAATTTATAAAGGAAAGAGGTTTAATGGACTCAGTTCCACTTGGAGGCTTCACAACCATAGCAGAAGGCAAAGAGGGAGCAAGACATGTCTTAAGTGGCAGCAGGGCAAGAGAGAGTTTGTCCAGGGAAACTCCCATTTATAAAACTATCAGATCTCATGAGACTTATTCAGTACCATGAGAACAGTATGGGGGAATCACCCCACTATTCAATTATATCCACCTGCCTCCACCGTTGACACGTGGGGATTATTGTAATTCAAGGTGATATTTGGATTGGGACACAGTTGAACCATATCAAGTGGACATTAAATGTAAATAACAGATGTAAATATGAAGAACCTTGTTTATAATTAACAGTCTGCCATAATAGAACTTTTAGAAGGGGATCTGTGGATTAAAAAAAAAACAAAAAACTCCTTTGAAGAGGACAGCCAATTGAATTAAACTCCTGAGTATAGTTGTACCAAGGTGATAATGGAACAAGGATTCCTATTTCTGAGATTGCATGTTTATGAACACTATATAACTCAATCATCTATAACACAAACTATACACCATTATGTACCTTGAGAGCAGGAGTCATAACAATTTTATTAATATTACATCCTAGCACCTAGTACTGTGCTTGACATTAAAAACAAAGCCTTAAAAATATTTGGTTTTGAATGATTATAATCCCATTTCTATTAGACTAAATGCCTTAGAGTTGAATCCTCTCATGCCAGTACAGCTTTAGCACCCATTTAAGCTCCACTTGGTTATTAATTAAGGTATCAACTATTATATGTCCAAAACAGCTCCTGATCTTATCCTATTCTGCTCCAATATGTTCTTCCTTCTGTTTTCTTCATTTTAGAAAATAGCAACTTCATTCTTGAAAATGTTCTGGCCAAAAACTCAGGAACTATATTGATTCCTCTACATTTTTCACACAATACATTTAATCCATCAGGAAATCTTATAGGTCTTTACCCTCTAAGCCTGACAGGTTCTTATCTCCACTGCACCAATTTGGTTGGAGCCATCTGATTGTTTTTGAAGAGCTTTTTAACTGATCTCCCTACTTTGGTCCTAATCCCACTTTTCTATATTTAGCAGAGCAAAGAGATTCTTTTTAAATATAAGTCACAGGACATCACTCCTCTAATCAAAGCCTCCAATGACTCCCACTCAATGAACATAAAACTGAGTCTTTACAAAAGCCTTACACAGCCCTAAGATCTGCACCCATGTGACACCATTTCCTATTCTTCTCTTCCTTCAGTTCATTCCACCTCCACTGGCCTTCCTTGAATGGGTCAGGGGTATTTCAGCCCCAAGGTCTTTGCATCTGATGCTCCCTTGGCCTGGAATAATCTTCCAAAAGATATCTGCATGGCTTACTTGCCACCTTCCTTTCGTTCTTTATTCAAAAGTCACGTTCTCACAGACGGTTTTCTCTGAGTCATTCTATCTAAAATTACAGGCACCTTTTCCATATTCTGACTCTCTCTACCGCTTTTCTTGCATTATTTTCTCCTTACTCCTTATCACTTACCTGAACTGTATATTTTAATAATTTTTCCACTTATTTTCTGTGCCCCCCCGACAACTAAAAGAAATCTCTAAGAGAATAAGTTGTTTTATCTCTTCTGATCACCAATCCTCCAGCTCCTGAAGAAATATGTAGGATAGAGTAGCTGCACAATTAATGTGTTGATTGAATAAATAACCTCTGTTTAACCATCTCTCTCCACTACAATGGATTTTGATTCAAACTCCAAGCTGTATCATGCTGCCCACAAAACAGTCCTTAGGACTCTTCCTCTTAAATCACCAGCAATAAAATGTTGAGTAAAATATTTTTTAAAAATTAGAGCTAGAGAATAAGAAAGTTGTTATACCATAATACCTTATGATATCCTGTAATGTCAAAGTGTCAAACAATTATCAAAATGAAGACAAAAGTACAGATGTAAATAAGAGTACTCTGGAGTAAATCTTGGAGTCTAAAGCCTTGAATTGAATCTCATCACTTCAACTTAGTCATTGTTACTTTTAACAAAGTACGAAATCTCTTTGAGTATCAGTAACCTTATCCACATAGCAGTAAAATAGGCGAGGCTTCAGGATATTGTGATAAGTAATTCCCATAATATATGTGAAAGTAATAAAGCAAGTATTTATTTCTTTTTAATCTGAATATATTCTGAATTTTTCATTCTCAATAGAAATTTTAATTTAAATAAAAAGCCTACATGAATGATATAGAGAGGATCAGAAAAATAATAACAATAATAAATGTTAACGTTATTTTAACTAAGAACACCAAAAATTATTCTAATCAAGTATGAATCATCTAATTTCACTTTATAACATTTCCAGCTTAGTTATTATTAAATATTTGTTGTACTTATAAATTAAGCCTATAAAAATTCCTATAGTGGGCAGGAGTGGTGACTCATTTCTATAGTCTCAGAACTTTGGGAGGCCGAGATGAGCAGACTGCTTTGAGTCTAGGAATTTGAGACTAGCCTGGGCAACATGGTGAAACCCCGTCTCTACAAGAAATCCCAAAATTAGCTGGATGGGGTGGTGGGCACCCGTAGTCACAGCTACTCAGGAGGCTGAGGTGGGAGGATGGCTTCAGCCCAGGAGGTGGAGGTTGCAGTGAGCCAAGACCATGCCAGTGCACGCCAGTCTGGGTGACAGACCCAGACCCTGCCTGGGAGAAAACAGGCAAAAATGCCCAAAGCATCCAAGGAAAGTCGATAAAGAAGGCAGATTTTAACTTTTCAATCTGAATTGCATCTTTAGTACTGTAAAATTGCGCTTTAGACTTCTAAATGATAAAAGAAGAAAAACACTATTTTGTCTGTATATTTTTCCTTAAGTTAGAACAAAAAGACAACTAAAATAGCAAACAAAGAATGTCACTAAAACATTTTTCAAGATCGGTGCCACAGACGAGTGTAATTTTTGCAAGTAACTCTTGGAAAACTCATTAAAAAATAACAATAAACAAAAATATCAAAGACTTCAAGGAAATTAGCTTCTTAAGGGAAGATAAGGAGATGTGAGAGAAAAAACAGAGGAGAATGACAGAATTATTCCTCAGAAGATAGTTTCAGAAAATTCAATGAATCTATCATCTCTAGAAATTTTTATAAAAACAGTATTGTTTTTCAGGCTTTTTATGAAGTTTCTATTCATATTTGAAAGGCCAAATACTTTGTAAAACCTACATAAAACTTCTGATTTTTCTTTTATTTTTGTCTTACCCAGTATGCTTTCTCTTTGTCACTGAGCACTCACAGACCTTGAAAGGGGAGTAATGGGAGGAAAGGATGGCTTACACAATGACTGTCGCTTGTGAGAGTGACTCTGTCCATGTAAAACCCTCAAATACACCGTGAGGTACATTCCATGATAGACACTGAGGCCACATTTCTGGAATAGGGAAATGTGAGTTTTGCCTTATGCTTAAAAAAATAGTAACAATCTGCGTACACTAAGACTTTATGTGAAAATGTTCATATTTCTAACTTTATTGTCAAAAAGCAAGTCAGCAAATGAGATCCAGAGATAGATCTTAAAATAGTTTTCGTTTTTAACTATGTAAGTGTTTCCAGATGGGATACAAACTATACAAATTAATTGTGAATGCTTCTAGATAGGTTTTTTTCTTTAAAAAAAATAATTTTAGAGAGTTGCCTTTTTCAGACTGCTTGAACAATCACCCTGTAATAATTATCAACTGCTTGCCAATAATTATCAAGAACCTGTTTTACTGTTTGCATCATAATGCATTATTTTAATGTTGAACTGGTTTTGGTAAAGCACAATGATATGAGTTTTAAATTGCCTCTTCAACATATCATGTTATGAAATATTTGTAATATAGCTGAGTTTCTTTTTTTAATGAAAATGTATGAGTGTTCACTTTACTACTAATATATCCAAGAGTATAAAACATTGATTTGAATCATAAATTAAACTGAAGGCAGCAGGATTCCAAAAAAACCTATTTTCTGATAAATGTGGCATGAACTCTCTGAAAAAAAAGTTCCTGGCATTGATCTAACTCTTGAAAACCAGGTCATGAGACACAGAGGTCACCTCACAAGCTCTTGGGAAATTAAAGGGCTTAATGATCTAAAGAAATCAAGATTTCCTTTGCAGAACATATCATCATTGGCAAACTCAGAAACAAAGACAATATGATTTTATTTCTTACTTCTTTGTAGGACAAATTAACTCAATCTACCAATAACATTTAAGTTTGCATCAAATTGAAAAACTAATCTAAATATTTTCATGCTTTAATTGATAAAAGAGAAACACTAGCAAGTGTGTGCTCTTAAGAGCATACACATTAAAATACAATTGTCATTTGGATTCAATGGAACTTATTTAGCAAAATCTCCAGCTTCAGAGGCATAGTTATTATTCTTAGCACACTCTAAGTTATTGGTGATCTTCTTGCTATGAATTAAAAAAAAATACATTTGATGTGCCAGATTTGCAACTACCATAATAAATGAAAGAAACCAGCAGAAATTTTTAAAGAAAATGGAATGACCACTCAATAGAAAGAAAACAATTTAAGAGTCTCTGGGATGAGTATGAAGGTAGGAAAGGAAGCTAGGCAGATAGAAAATTCTATCCTTAGCATTTCTAAGTTAAATAAAATGATTAATAGTGATAGCAATAATAACTAACATAATTTTCAAAATGTCTGATTCTATTAGAAGAGCTTATTTATTTTTGTAAGGTATTCATTTTAATTCTACAAAACACTGTTTTGTGATACTATTATTATCTCCAACTTACAGATTAAGAAATTGAAGCAAAGCGTACACATAATTTATCTACCATCATTCAACTAGTATGCAGTAGAGAGAGAATTAATGATAGGGCAACCAACTACCCACAGTTATTCAACTAGGATGCAGTAGAGATAGAATTAATGATAGGGCAACCAACTACCCATATTTGCTCAGTACTGTCTTAGTTTTAGCAGTAAATTTTTGCTTTCTGGGAAACCCTTCTCCAAGACATAAAAAGCCTCAGATTTCAGAGATGGATGCAGAAGGTTGAAATAAATGTACAAAATCTGCATTTTTGTACATTTTCCATCTAGAAAATGGAAGCTGAGAGCCACAATATTTTTAGTGTTGAATGGATGAAGCATCAATTATCCATCTTTCTTAATGGCTTTTGCGAGTTCGCTCCTGACTACCGACATTGGTAATCAAGATTTGTGGTGCCAATACCAGTACAACCATTGTTGCATTACTCTAGCTGATGTGACTAGAATATTTAATCCACAAGCTTTGTGATCCTGAGCTCCTCTTTGATTTTGCCTGTGAATTAACTGTAGTAATTTGTATCAAGATTGTGCTACTTTAATTTTTATATTGTAAATATTGTGACCATGTTTTTTCATAGTTCAGTGATGAAAATGAGTATGAGTATAATACCAAAGCTAGCATTACAATATTGAAAAAAAAAAGGCCAAACAAGCGTCTTACTTTAAAAATACATAGAAGGATGCATGGGTCTAGATGAAGGAGAAAGTCAAAGGAGAGTACTGTACAATAAAGAGAAATAAATTTGAGACTAAACAGAAGGTAATATGAATATGCCTATGGCGCCTAGATCTCACAAGTATAGGATGGTACAGGAAAGTTTCTGTAAGTCAATCAAAATCATTTTTTTAATCTCCTCCCACCCCAGCCCTCCCTCCAAAAAAATCAATGCTCTTTTGAAAATGGCAGTTGTTGGTCCGGTGTGATGGCTCACACCTGTAATCCTAGTACTTTGGGAGACTGAGGTCAGGAGATCGAGACCATCCTGGCCAACATGGTGAAATCCCGTCTCTACTAAAAATACAAAAACCAGCTGAGTGTTGTAGTATGTGCCTGTAGTCCCAGCTCCTTGGGAGGCTGAGGCAGGAGAATCACTTGAACCCAGCAGGCAGAGGTTGTAGTAAGCTGAGATCATGCCACTGCCTGGTGACAGAGTGAGACTTTGTCAAAAAAAAAAAAAAAAGAAAAGAAAGAAAGAAAGAAAAGAAAGAAAGAAAGAAAGAAAGAAAGAAAGAAAGAAAGAAAGAAAGAAAGAAAGAAAGAAAATGGCAGTAGTTGAATTAGCTTGAGTATACAATAATAAACATGCATTATCATTTTGTTCTCTTGATTGCTCAACACACCCGAGTTAATCTTTTTCTGATTCAAAGTTTGCAACTGAAATATCCTGAGGGTAAACAAAAGAGGAAATTTTGATGACCAATATGTTGACCCCTTAATGTGGAGAGCTGATTCTGTCAGATTTTATTAATGAATATGGTTCTGTAATATATCAAATTATACGCTGAATCATGCCAGCAAAGCCATGTTCTCTCTAGCTCTTGGGTATTTTGAATTCCAAAATGGAGTTTCAAGTCGTCTTCTTGATTTCTGTGAAGATTTTAATAAAACTTGAGATGACATAAAAGATGTAACATCTTGTCCAAATGTAAAGTAGACTCTACTTATCTATCTGCATATTTGACAGACGGTGCAAATGTAAATGTCGGAAAATTCCATTCAGCCTATAAATGTCTTATAAGAGAAAATGAACAGTTCTTACCTATTAAATATCCTGTATATCTTTATATAATATTAATAAAAAAGGATGTGGTTTGCTTAGCTGTGATACTGTGGTTTTATAATGAAATTGTTTGGTCACTTTTCAGCTTCCTCAAAATGTGCAGAAACACTTAATGAGCTTTTTGACTTTCGAGAAGTGGAAGGAGATATGTGCTTTGAGACATATGCTGCTGACAAGATGCCTATCATTGTGGCTGGCCATAAAAATACGTTAAAATATTGGCCTTCTGTAAAATCATATTTTCAAAGTGTGGAGCAAAAAGAATGTCTCTCTTTGACTTTTAAATACATGACAGATGAGAACAAAGAAAAAGATTACTAAGAGACAGAAATGTAAATGATGTTTCTCTAAAACTGTTTAATGATCTCTAAAGAAGATCTAAGAAGCCTAGAAAAGATGAACTGACTCTGGCTGAGTTATTTGAAGTTCTGTGTAGTTCAGGACAAAAAGCCATAGAGTGAAAAAAGAACTCATTTTTGAGAGCTAAGACTGTTTTCAAAAAATGTCACCAGAAAAGGGCAGTCAAGTTAAACAGGAATTGCTCATTTATTTACTAAAGCTGTAACTTGTTTAGAATCTGCTCTGTTTTGAATGTGTCCCTCAAAGTTCTTAAGTTAGAAACTTAACCCCCAATGCAACAATGTTGAGAGGTAGAAACTTTAAGAGGTGATTAGGTCATGAGGGCTTGGCCCTAATGAACGGATTACTATTGTTATCAAGGGAGTGGACACGTTTGGCCCTCTCTTTCTCTCATGCCCTCTTTACCATTCTTGCTTTCTTGCCCTCTGCCTTCTGCCAGAATTACCCTTGACAGATTCTTCTGGCATGCTCTTGGACTTCCTAGTCCCCAGAACTGTAAGAAATAAATCACTGTTCTTTAGAAAGTAACCAGTCTGCGGTATTCTGTGATAGCAACACAAAGTAGACTAAAACAGCATCCAACCTCAATTTCATAAGGTAAAACTATGTGTTTTACAACAATCCTGATAGTGGTTTAATTTATGTTGACATCTAATGTACTTGTAAGTGTTTAAAAATGATGGACATTTTGGACATGGACAACATTTATGATGAGTTCATAGATGCTAAGGACTTGATTGACAGACAGGTGGTCTACCGAAACAAGCATGTAGATACAAAGTGGATGGGTATTTTTGCAGAGTTGGGAACTAATGCCTACAAATCTAAAAAGCTGTTTAGTAAAGCTATGTGGTAAAATAGAAAGTATTCTATGCTCAAACCTTTTTTTTTTTTGAGAGGATACTGGCTTGATGACATCACATTGGACTGACACAAGAAATCAATGTAATGTGGGCTTAATGAGGGAAGAACTGAGGGTCAAAACAATTTTACTTTTGACTATATTCATTTTTACCTCTATTAAAAAGAAAAGAAGGGAAAGGCAAATATAAACATGCCATAGTTATTTTATTTAATAAAGGTAATATCTGCTTAACTACTACATTGTATCTACCTTTTAAAAATTTTTTATATTTACTTAAAAATACATAATAATATAGCCTAAAAATTTAAATATCCAGTGAAGACTTAAAAAAACTTTAAAAATAAATGTCTGTATCAGAAGACAGAAACATCATAAAAATATGATTACATTTTTTCACACTATTGGCCCTACTATTAACTACTATTAAAGTACTGTTATTTTTCATTGTTAAATAATAATAATAATATATATGTGAATAATTATTTATTGTGTACTACTAAGCATAGTTTTGGTCTCGCAGTGCTATTTCCTAGTTGGCTTTCTAAAAACCTGGTCACCGTAACTGGTAGCTAAGTACTCCATGTTTTTAGCAACTTCATTAACAGTGGGAGGGTCCACAAATGCTTGCCTGTATGTCCTTCTGTGACCAATTATAGGTGGTCCCAAATTTACAGTGGTTTGACTAATGATTTTCTCACTTTACAATAGGTGAATGAGGACATAACCTCATTGCAGATTGAGGGGCATCTGTATACTAACACCCTTAGAACAGAATAGAGCTAGGCTTTCATGGGCAAAAATGTGTTGACTATCCTTTTAATACAATGAATAAACCCAGAGGTCTTGTTAAAATAAAGTTTTCTGGGCTCAATTCTAGCTCCAAATTTTCTTGTTCTCTGATAAAATGGGTAACTCCTCCTGTCTGTTTTCATTCACACACACACAAACGCACACACACACCCCTTTTGCAAGTACTTCTTAAAGGGGCCGGGTGATGTGGAATGGGGTAGAGCGGCTGAAGAGTAAGGAAAAGTCATCATGGAAATACCAGATTAGTTACCCAGATATATTTATTTTTGTTACTTTATCATTCTCATAGAGTCATTACCTCCGGCATCCATGAAAAGATAAATTCATCACAGCGAGAAAGAAAATTTTGAATTATAGATGAAAAGACTTAGAATTAAAGGAGAAGGTAATTTTTTAGATCTAGATTATAAAAACCATATAATAGACACTGCATGAAGCAAGAAATATTCCATAAAATTTTGGTAGATTCATTCTTAGAATATTTATTGGTATTATGTGCCAGGTACCAAATAAAACAGAATATTAATATAAATATAAATATGTACATGTGCACATACACATACTCATGTCATATTTATTTCCTTTTCATTTGGTTTTCTTAGCTATAGCAATTTCAGAAAAAATGAATATTTATTAGGCTCTCTTTTTTACATTCTCCTGAATAAATGTATTGCATTTTAAGCAGAATACGGGTCTTCCAGATATTCTAGAGACAATTATCCCACAGGCTTAGTGACAATAATGTGAGATAATATTTAAATGCAAAAACTAATTAACATCTTAAAAGTTCCATGAATTGGATTTTTAAATTAGCAAGTAACTAACTACAGGAGATCTTTAAATTGTAGGCTGCAAGTGGTGGCTCATGCCTGTAATCTGAATACTTTAGGAGGCCAAGAAAGGTAGACCACTTTAGGCCAGGAGTTCAAGACCAGCCTGGCCAACATGGTAAAAACCTGTCTGTATTAAAAATACAAAAAAAATTAGCTGGGCATGCTGTCACAGGCCTGTAATCCCAACTATTCGGGAGGCTGAGGCAGGAGAATTGCTTAAACCCTGGAGGCGAAATTTGTAGTGAACTGAGATCGTGCCACTGCACTCCAACCTGGGTGACAGAGCAAAGCTCTGTCTTAAAAACAAACAAAAAAATTGTCATATTTACATTGTGGTGATACACAAAGTAAATTGGCAATTCCTTAAATTATACATATCAAGATAGGCAAAATGGTTTAGTTTAGCCGTATTTTTGTTCAAATGCTTTTAAAATCTTGCTTATATGATTTGTCATTATTGTCTATCTTGGAAAGCTATATGAATAACTAGTCTGGAAAACCTAGCCTAATTCCATTAGAGTCTAGTAGTTTTGTTTTTTTTAAATTGCATTTTAGGTTTTGGGGTACATATGCAGAACATGCAAGACAGCTGCTTAGATACACACATGGCAGTGTGTTTTGCTGCCTTCCTCCCCTTCACCCACATTTAGCATTTCTCCCCAGGCTATCCCTCCCCAGCACCCCCCCCGGCTGTCCATCCCCTATTCCCCCCAATAGACCCCAGTGTGTAGTACTCCCTTCCCTGTGTCCATGTGTTCTCATTTTTCATCACCTGCCTATGAGTGAGAATATGCGGTATTTCATTTTCTGTTCTTGTGTCAGTTTGCTGAGAATGATTCTAGTAGTTTTCTAACTTTATCACTTTATTTACTGGAGATAGCAGAATGAAGTAGGCCAGAAAAACACCAGGTACAGTGGCTTATGCCTATAATCCTAGCACTTTGGGAGTCCAAAGCTGACAGAATGCTTGAGCTCAGGAGTTCAAGACCAGCCTGGGCAACATGACAAAACTCCATCTTTACAAAAAATCCAAAAATTAGTGGGGCATGGTGGTGGATACCTGTAGTCCCAGCTACTTGGGAGGCTGAGGTGGGAGGATCACCCAAGCCTGGGTCAAGCCTGTGGTCAACCATGGTCTTGCCACTGCACTCCAGCCTGAGTGAAAGAATGAGATCCTGTCCAAAAAAATAATAGGCCAAATAGAAAAACAATTACAGAACTGCTGCTATGTTAAAGTAAATTTTTCAGATCTGGAACAAATATAGTTAATAAACACCTAACTAGTTCTTACCAAGAACAGTATATAAAATTGAAAATATTTTTAGGTTATTAGGATGGAGAGGTTTTTATGTTTATTTACCCTGCTGAGTTAATTGATTACCCTTTATTAAGCATAAATAAATTGAATGATTATAACCATTATATTTAAATTTTTTTAAATAATAATTTCTTCAGTTAAGCAATGCTAAAATCATTTCACTAATGAAGAAGAAAACAAATCAATTAAAAAGATTATTTATTTTTAGTACTGATTTATAATTGTGCTTAAAATTAAATTTAGTGATGCTGATATTGTAGGAATTCCCAATGTTCATACAACCAATATTTTGAAGAGCTGGGAAGTTTTATGTAGTTATATCTTGCCACAAAGCTATTATTTGACAATTTCATTACGGAAAAAAAAAAAAGTCTGTCACTTCTAAATCCAAGGCAAAGCACTGGCCTAAACATCTCTCTTTCAGCAAAAGCTTACCTGATTAAATGTAGATAAAATTGTTACCTTTTATTAGGAACTTAATTATGTGTTTGTGCCTTGAGAGTTAACTACATCTGGGATAAAGAACTTTAAAGGCTTTGAGAATAAACAGTGAATTAATAAGTCATTTTTCCAGAAAACTTTATAATTCTCAATATGATTCTCATAGATTTGTTATTTAATCCCTAAAATAATTGACAGAATGTTAGGAAAATCTGTATTCATCATATTTGACCAATTAATAATGGGAATGGGAAATTCAGATGATTTGCCTAAGAATAAGAAGCAGTTACTTAAAAAACTGGAATCAGAAACCTAAGCCTCCTAATTTTTAATTCTTATTCCTACTTTCCTGAATTATAAACTTGGAAAATAAAGAATTGTGATGACAATAACTTTTCTGATGCTACAGATTAAATGATATAATCTACGTAGACGTTAAAGGAATGGTGTTCATCCTTATTATTAAAGGTCTTGAGACATTCTGGGCCCTTCTGAGGGCTGAAGTCTTCACACAGTGTCCACATTTTAGAATCCCTATGTACTTGATTACCTTTTTGTTACAAAACTTTTCTCACTAGAATTGCAGATGGACCTCTAGCTGCTATTTTTAGCCAAGCTTATTTGCTAAAGATGAAACAGAACCTTAATATTTTAAGTGTGAGGATCCAAGCTGTGTATGGATCACAGGATTCTTTCTGCTTAAAAGTTCTTATTGTCCACTATTCACAGTAGCAGATAGATGCCCATTAATGGTGGGCCAGAAAAAGAAAATGTGGTACATATACACTACAAAATACTATGCAGCCATAAAAATAATAAAATCATGCCCTTTGCAGCAACATGGATGGCACTGGAGGCCATTATTCTAAGAGACTTAGTGCAGGAAAAGAAAACCAAACACTGCATACTTTCTCTTAAAAGTGGGAGCTAAACATTGAGTACATATAAATACAAAGAAGAGAACAATGGATACCAGTGCCTTCTTGAGGGTGCAAGGTGGGAGGGGTGGTGAGGACTGAATAATTACCTATCAGGTACTCTGTTGATTTCCTGGGTGACAAAATTATCTGTACACTAAAACCCTGTGACATGCAATTTCCCCATGGAGAAAAACTGCACATGTAACACTGAACCTAAATGTTGGAAGAGAAGAAAAGTAGTCATAGTAAAAGAAAAAAAAAAATTCTGCCATAATCTAGAAAAAAAACTCAAAAGAAGCATGTTGTTAAATCATATAAAATTTATTGAAAAAATAAATATTGCAAAACCCAAAAAATACAGCCTTCTATCATGCTATCCTAACTGTTTCTCATTTTGCTTAAACAAAATGTCCTAAGAAGTTACATCGCTTCCCCTAGGGTGTCTTCCCTGACTCTTCAAGGTCCAGTTAAAGCTCTTATCCAGGTCGGGTACAATGGTTCATTCCTGTAATCTCAGCATTGGGAGGCAGAGGTGGGCAGATCACCTGAGGTGGGGTGTTCAAGACCAGCCTGGCCAACATGGTAAAACCTCTTCTCTCCTAAAAACACAAAATTAGCCAGGCATGTTGGCACATGCCTGTAATCTCAGCTACTTGGGAGGCTGAGTCAGGAGAATCACTGGAACTCAGGAGGTGGAGGTTGCAGTGAGCCAACATTGTGCCATTGTACTCCAGCCTAAGCAAGAGGAGGAAAACTCCATCTCAAAAAAAAAAAAAGCTCTCTTCCATGTGTTTCTACAGCATCCTCTACAGTTGTGAGAACTATAACTCCTTTCTCACAAGATGCTGGTTTTCCTGATCAGTTGTCTATATTATTAAATAAACTGTAAGCTTTGGTTGTCACAAAGATGGTACTCAACTATTTGGGGAACAATAAAGGATGGATTGAGCACATTATAAATTTTAAAAATCAAGATTAATAGAACAAAAGTCTATTAATATGTTCCCATGGATTCCTCTTAATTACAAAAAGTTCAGTGTTTCTGTGCAATGTAACATTTTAACCAAGTGATCCAATTCAGTAATACAAATGACTACATTGATAGTAGCTGGACCTCTTGATGCAACAGGAAGGATACAGCATCTACTATATAATGCTCTTGACAAAAATGTTTTACCCAAATCTAATCACGAGGGAAACAAATCGGAAAGGTTGTGACTGTGAAACATTCTACAGGTCTACTGACCTGGACATTATAAAATGTGATTCTCATGAAAGACAAAAACAGGCAAAAAGACTTTTAAGAAGATAATGTATGATCCCTAGTCAGCCCTTCTTGAAAAAATAATGACTATATTGGGACAACTGGGAAAATTTCTTTGTGGATTATATAGTAGATGATAGTATTGCATCAATGTTACATGTCTTGTTTGTGTTAAGAATAACGTTCTTAAAATATAATTGTTGAAATTTTAGGACTTAAGTCACATAATACCAGTAAATTTACTTCTTTTCATTTTTCTTTTCCTTTCTTTCTTTTCTTTTCTTTTTTTTTTTTTTTTTTTTTTTTAGATGGAGTCTTGCTTGCTCTGTTGCCCAGGCTAGAGTGCAGTTGTGCGATCTCAGCTCACCGCAACTTCTGCCTTCCAGGTTCAAGCGATTCTCCTGCCCCAGCCTCTTGCATAACTGAGAATACATGCGAACACACCACACCTGACTAACTTTTTTGTATTTTAATAGAAACGGTGTTTCACTGTGTTGCCCAGGCTGAGCAATTTACTTTCAAAAAAGTCAAATAATACCGCAAAATATACATACACACACGACATATACAGGAAGCCAATTGTGTCAAATATTTAAATATGAATTCAGAAAAGGAGGTGTATTTATTGTATCATTCTTTCAACTTTTCTATAAAAGTTCTGTAAAAGATTGGAGAAGAAATAAATAAAATGACTTCAATGGTTTGTTTTTCTTCAGATCCATAATCTTAGCTGCTTTCTTCTTACAAATAAGTTTAGACATATCTTTTTCTTTCATGAATTTAGGAAGACACACCACAAGTTGGTATCAATTCTCCTCCTCAAATAGAAACAGTATCTATCTCAATATCTCTAGGTAGGTTCTTTTTTTCCGTTTTTCCTCCCTGTCTGTCACAGAGAAAAGTAGTGGGGAAAATCCACACAACTTTTCCTCTTCTTCCTCAAATAATTTTTCCTATTCACAACAACTCATCAGAAATGCAACAAATGCGGCTTTAGGTAATTGGTGGTCCACTGTAGATGGGAGAAAGTGGTATGGAAGGTAGCTTTCTTTTCCTGTTTTATAACAGGAAATGCACAAAAGAGAATTCAAATTCAGGTTGATGTTCTAGGAGCCATGATGGTGGGAAAAAAATTATCCCATTATACTCATTCCTATTTGAAATGCCCTTTCTCTGCCCATTATATGCAAGTAAAATGTGGTTCTAAAAGCTTAATTTTTTGATAATGTTAATATTCAAGATAATGTAATAAAATCTTACATTTTTGAAACCAGTCTTTTCAAGAAATTTTCTATATTTGGATGTACTCAACATGTAAATTATATCATTTTCCCTTCAATAAATACATTATTTAAAGTACTATTTTTACTAAAGTATTAGTTATGATTTTTAATCTCCACCTCCACATAAATCCCACCATAATAGAGATAGCAAAATACAAAATGAATGTAAGAACTAAAAATAGGATTGTGCAACCTTTAGCAACACAAATTCAATATTTTGTTTTCTAATAAAACTAATTTCTTAAACTTTTAAAGTAACTTTTTTTTGGGCTGGAAAAAGTACTTTTTGAAAAACAAGTACTTTCAACTGCAGAGCCTTACAATATAAAACTACCTAGTGTTTTCTTCTAGCCTAGAAAAAGTTTAGCCATAAAATATTCAACACACAGAATATCCAGGGTATGGAATTAAAATGTTTCAAACTGTGGCTGTTTTGAATCAATTCTACATTTAGAAGGAAATACAATGGCTTTAAACAACAAATCAAGGCCTATACTTGGAATGGGGTGACGTTGGGATGGGGTGATAATACTAAGCTTTTAAAAAAATACAATCATCAATCTAAAGAAAGTGAAGTCTTTTGAAGATAATAAAAATCAATGTCAAGTTGAATTGACAGAAGAGGGTAGGCAGGCATATTTTATTATCTCCAAAGAATTATAATTTGACTAGAGGAAAGAGCTAGCAGTATAAATTATAAGATTATTTTCTGAGGCTTTTCTTATGGTGCTTTACAAAACCACAGTAGAAATGTTAATTTAATTACTTTGAAACTTATGCTCCTGTAAATTAAAATATTCCCTCCACAAAGGGGGTTGCAAAAGAGAATTACTATTAAGAGACAAACAGACATTTGGATTTTGTTTTTTAACATTCTTCTAAACAAAAGGCAAATCTGCAACTGATTCTCAATAATGGAAGCTTTTAAAATATCAAAAATACTATATCTCAAAATTTAGGTATAAAATTATATTATCTAAGTTTTGTAATGGTTACTTTTGTGTCTAAAAGAGAAGACAATCAAATGTTTCCTTAGACAGTAGAAGCAGGGGGAATTCAGTAGTTAACCAGCTGTGTTGCCACCTTGGGGTTCATGGTAACAATTCAGAAAATTACAAGTAGATGAGACAGACTCTTCTCACCTTGGGTGTTTGCATAATTGGGAATTCAGAGATAACTCTGATATGGTTTGGCCCTGTGTCCCTACCCAAATCTCATCTTGAACTGGAATCCCCAGATGTGAAGGGAGGGACCATGTGGGAGCTACTGGATGAAGAGGTCAGTCAATTTCCCCATGCTGTTATTGTGATAGTGAGAGAGTGATAGTTTAAAAGTGGCAGTTTTCTCTGCTTGCTCTCTCTCTCTCTCTCTCTTTCTTTCTCTCTCTCACTCTCTCTCTTGCCACCTTGTGAAGAAAGTGCCTGCTTCCCCTTCATCTTCTGCCATGATTGTAAGTTTCCTGAGGCCTCCCCAGCCATGTAGAACTGTGAGTCAATTAAATCTCGTTCTTTCATAAATTACCCAGTCTCAGTTATTCTTTATAGCAGTGTGAAAATGAACTAATACAACCCCTTGCAGCAGTTGGTGCTCAGGTTTCTAATGAAAGAAAGAAAGAAACGAACAAACGAAAAAACCCTTACAACATCAGCATTATTAAACTTACAACCAATTAGAAACAAGAATGAAGACAAACCAAAACAAGACATTTCTTGGATATTTAAGAGGCCTAATACCATCTAAGATGGTTTTTGATGAATTCTGTCCACTTGGTCAAAAATGTTGTTTTATATACCATACAAGGCACTGGGGTTGTAAACAAGAAGAAAAGATATTCCCCAGCAGGAGGAACTCACAGTCTAGAGAAGACAAATACATTTCAAGAGATGATTGCAATATAAAATGACAAGAGGTATACAAAGTGTTTTAGAAACACGTGAAAAGAAAGTTAACTTTTACTGAATACTGATTATGTGACAAACACAGCTCCAAATCTTTAAATTTGCACAACTGCAGCAATTTCTGAACATGCAGATTAGAAAATAGTAACACTTGTGAAACATTAAAAAAATAGTTTTTATTTTTTTTTAATAGAAAGCAAGAAGCAGAGTGTGTTTAATTGGCAGAATGCATGTACGAATGAAAGAAAACAAATGAAATTAAAAGAAGTCATAGGATAATGTTACATTTGACTCACTAAAAGCTTCAACACTTTCAAATTGTAATTAGCTATATTTTTCATAACTTTAAATATTTCAGAAGTACTCAAAAGAAAACTTTAGTTTTCCTTGCATCAACAGTAGTGTCCTTGTACAAAAAAAAAATTAATTTAGCTTTTCCTAAGGTATTTGTCAATTATAAATCGTAAACTACCATCTTTAAATTAATGTGTAATCATCTTTTATATCAGTAGATTACTTATAATTTGGCTATGCTTATTTATGAACTATAAGATGGCCTTGTAACTACTCTTTTATGTAAAAGTTCTCACATGGCCAATTGTAATAAATTGAGAGGTATAAAATGGCCAGCATTCTTTTGCACCAACAATAGACAAGCAGAAAGTGAAATCACGAATGGATTACTAGTCACAATAATTAGAAAGAGAATAAAATACCTAGGAATACAACTAACAGGGGATGTGAGGGACCTCTTCAAGGAAAACTAGAAACCACTGCTCAAGGAAATAAGAGAGGACATAAAGAAATGGAAAAACATTCCATCCTCATGGATAGAAAGAATCAATATTGTGAAAATAACCACACTGCCCAAAGTAATTTATAGATTAAATACTATTCACATCAAACTACAACTGACATTCTTCACAGAATTAGAAAAAAAAAAAAACTACTTTAAATTTCATATGAAATCAAAGAAGACCTCATATAGCCAAGACAATCCTAAGCAAAAAGAATGAAGGCATCATGATGCAGGCATCATGCTACCTAACTTCAAACTATACTAAAAGACTACAGTAACCAAAGTAGCATGGTGCTAGTACCAAAACAGACATATAGACCAATGGAACAGAACAGAGACCTCAGAAATAACACTACACGTCTACAACCATCTGATCTTTGACAAACCTGACAAGAACAAGCAATGGGGAAAGGATCTCCTATTCAATAAATGGTGCTGGGAAAATTGGCTAGCCATATGCAGAAAACTGAAACTGGACCCCTTTCTTACACCTTATACAAGAATTAACTCAAGATGGATTAAACACTTCAACATAAGACCTAAAACTGTACAAACCCTAGAAGCAAACCTAAGCAACATCATTCAGGACATAAGAGCATGGGCAAAGACTTCATGATGGAAACACCAAAAGCAATTGCAACAAAAGCCACAGTTGACAAATGGGATCTAAATAAACTACAGAGCCTCTGCACAGCAAAATAAACTATCATCAGAGTGAACAGGCAACCTACAGAATAGGAGAAAATTTTTTCAATCTGCCCATCTGACAAGGGTCTAATATCCAGAATTTACAAGGAACTTAAACAAATTTACAAGAAAAATACAAACAACCCCATCCAAAAGTGGATAAAGGATATGAACAGACATTTCTCCAAAGAAGACATTTATGGGGCCAAAAAGCATAGAAAAAAATAAAAGTTCAATATCATTGATCTTTAGAGAAATGCAAATTAAAACTACAATGAGATACCATCTCATGCCAGTCAGAATGGGCAATTATTAAAAATTCAAGAAACAATAGAGAGACTGGCAAGGCTGTGGAGCAATAGAAATGCTGTTACTTTATTGGTGGGAATGTAAATTAGTTCAACCATTGTGGAAGATAGTATGACAATTCCTCAAGGATCTAGAATCAGAAATACTATTTGACCTAGCAATCCCATTACTGGGTATATATCCAAAGGATTATAAATCATTCTACCCTAAAGATACATGCACATGTATGTTTATTGAAGCACAATTTACAATAGTGAAGTCATGGTACCAACCCAATTGCCCATCAATGATAGACTGGATAAAGAAAATGTGGTACATATACACTATGAAATACTATGCAGCCATAAAAAGGAATGAGATCATGTCCTTTGACGGGACATGGATAAAGCTGGAATCCGTCATCCTCAGCAAACTAACACAGAAGCAGAAAACAAAACATTGCATGTTCTCACTCATAAGTGGGAGTTGAACAATGAGACCACATGGACACAGGGAGGGAAACATCACACACCAGGGTCTATTGCAGGACTGGGGGTGAGAGGAGGGAATTTAGACTACAGATCCATAGGTACAGCAAACCACCACAGCACATGTATACCTATGTAACAAATCTGCACATTCTGCACATGTATCCTGGAACTGAAAGTGAAATAAATAATAACAATTGAGAGGTATTTCTTTATTGAAATGACTTTCCCCCAGCAGAAATTTATCACTAATTAGTTCAAGTAGAGTATTTTTTGTACTTAACTGTCATGTACTTTAAAAAACTTATTTCAAAGTATATTTGATCTTTGATACGGTATAGCTACAATGAATGAAAGTGTATGTAGTTTAATAAATTTAGAAAGCATTCATTATTATGTAGTTTAATCTGCTTAAGTTATTATTTTCTAAAGTTTGAAGAACATAGCTGAGGTACAAGTAATTAGTAAATCTAATTTAAAGTATATTTACAATGCTTTTAATACTGTCTAGTTTGAAAGTAAAGGACTAGATCACTGACAAATAGTTACTCACTATTGTCCTGTTCAGACCTCTGTGATAAAGTAAAAGTTTGAACAAATAACCAAAAGAGGAAACATTTAAAATTTAGAAACAAAACAAAACCTACCCTAGCCCACTACCCATTACTCTGTAGAAAAAAAAAAATGTAATGTTAAGTGAAAAGGTAGAAAAGTTTCAGTGCTCCTCTTTAATTTTCTAAGTGATGGTCAGCTGGAATCATGCCATTTACTTTTCTTGTCTGCCTGAGGGGACCTTGCCGAAATCTCTCTGAGCATTCCAGTTGACAATCAGCCATAACACAACTTTCTCTTGACATACTATAAATTCTCTGAGGCCACGGACCTGGCTTGCCTTACTTCCTCTGTATTTTGTGAAGATGGGGTAATCTAAAATTTTAAATAGGGTGAACAAAGTAAGCCTAATTGAGAATGTGATATTGGAGCAAAGACTTGAAGGAGATGAGGAATCTTGCCAAGCACTATCTTTGCGGGGCTGGGGTTTTGGGGGGTGGTGTTGAGTAGAGAAAGACACTTAGGTCTAAATGGAGCACTTCTGATATATTGCCAGTGGCTAGAGCAAGTGAGCAAGGGGAACAGTGTTAGGAGAGGATGTCAAGAGATGCTAATGGGGCCAAGATTTGAGATTTTGCTCTTACTGAGATAAGGAGCCACTGGAGATTGAATCAAAGGTATGAAGTGCCTGATTTGCATTTTAAAGGGTTTTGAGAATAAATTTGAGGAGTGACGTGATCTAACTCACATTTTAAAAGTATCCCTCTGGCAACTATATTGAGAAAGAAAATAAGAGAAACGAAGAGGGAGAAAGACACCAGTTAAAAGGCTATAGCAAAAAAAAAAGTAGAGGGGAGATGACAGAGGTGTGAACCTAGGTGGTAGAGATGATGTTGAGAAGAGGTCAGATTCTGGATCTGGCAGGAGATGCTGAATGGGATTGAGTGTGCAGTATGAATGAAAATGAATAAATCATAGGTGATGCATGCTTTAGGACCAGAGACTCTGGAAGAACAGAGTAGCCATTTGCTAAAATGGAGAAAACTTAGGTGAGAGAATATCAAAAGCATATAGTTCTAGAATTCTGACACTTTTATATGAGTCTAAATAATTATGTCAAGCTACTGGTGAAATCTGAGTCTGGAATTTAAAACTGGAGATAGAAATACGTGAGAGTCATGAGATGAAGTATAGAGCTGTATGACTACATGACATCACTAGGAAAGAAGGGCAGGCATTCAGGATTATTCTCAGGGCCAGAATGACAATGAGAGGTCATGCAGATGAGGAAAAAACAACAAAATATGCTAAAAAGGACAAGCTGCTGAGAAAATAAAGAAACTACGGAGTGACCCAAGGCAAAGTGAAGAATGTGTCGCAAGAATGCAGCCAATTCAAATTCTCCACACATTAACTTATAAAATACATCTGATCTTCATAACAGGATGCTACTTTGATAAGACCTCTCTGAGCACTCCTGGCTCATACAGATGATGATTTTCCCTACGTCTCTAAATCACAGGGTAGGTCTCAGTTATCATTCTTATCAAAATGACGACTCTAGATGCAGTGTCTCTTCTGTGCCCTTCGTCCCTATTGCCACTTCTCTAAAAATGAGTTTCTTGAGGGCCTGAAATTTCCACTGGAATCCTTGAAATCTAGTGATACATCTGACAATGAGGAAGGAGGAATTTATGTTTATTCAAAGCCTACTGTATGTTAGATAATGTGTCAATACCTTTATGATGTTTATCTTAATTTAGGTGATCAAAAATGTTGATAAAAGTATAAAGGAAAAGTGTTGATCGAACAGCAGAAATAACACTTACGACAAACAGAAGCAATTCAGTGCATTGGGAGAGCTTTAGAGTGGAGACAGATGCGTAAGGATACCATAGCTGAGGCCAAATCCTATCAAGATTATTGAGCGAACTCTTCCTGCACTCTTCCAAGTTTGTCAAACAAAAGTCTTCAATATAATTTTGTTTCCTTTATAGATTTTCCCGTATAGTTAGAAATTGACAACTAGAAGATATAAATATCTGTTCCAACTGGCTGCTGTACTTCTATGTATGAATAAATTAATATTCTGTCTGAAACATTAGTGGAAGGTAAGTTTAGTTGGTGTTTTTCTTTTTGAACCTCGAAAGGTGATCAGACTCCTTGTTTTCTGTTTTTCATTGATCACTAACATGCTCAAATCGTGTTACGAGATCAAAATGGGACTGACTCAGACAATCACAAGAGATTGTGATACAAGAATTCCAAGACACACATTCTGTGTGATTGATTGCTAAGCAAAAATATTGATTCCCATTTATTTTGCATCTTGTTGACACACAATAATGGTCACAGTCGATTGTCATACAATGGATTGAGGAAAGGTTGTTAGGGAATGAACTAAGTATAAAATGATATTTTGTTGCTGCCTCAAATTTGATTCATTTTCTGAGTCTGAGTTTATTACTTAGGCTAAAATGTAGAATCTCAGAGCCAGAGTAATACAATCCAGATTTAAGTCTATCATTTGTTAGTTTATAGCCAGTCTTGCTAAGACAGATCAATCTGTAATGCTCTGACAAAATAGAGTTTGTAGTCCTTCGAACATAAAAATTTAAACTGTGCTGACACAGCTAAGGTAATTTTACTTTTAAGCTGCTAACTGAGTGTGAATTTGCTCTCCCTCTGGTATACCTGCACCATTTCTCTCTAAATTTGAGTCAGATAAAATTTTGGATGAAATTGTTTGTTTGTTTGTTTGTTTGTTTTGAGATAGGGTCTCACTCTGTTTCCCAGGCTGTAGTGCAGTGGCACAATCACAGCTCAACGCAGCCTCAACCTCCTGGGCTCAAGCAATTCTTCCATCTCAACCTCCCAAGTAACTGGGACTACAGGGGCATGCTACCACATCTAGCTAATTTTTGTGCTTTTTAAATAGAGAGGAGATTTCATTACACTGGTCTTAAACTCATGAGCTCAAGCAATCTGCCTGGCTCAGCCTCCCAAAGTGTTGAGATGACAGGCTGTTAGCCACCATATCTGGCCTGGATGAAATTATTTGGATCAATAACATAAGGTAGCTAAAACTTTTGCCATTGTTTTCACTTTGTAAAATGTAAAGGACATTAATATTTTCCCTATTTTTACTGATAGCAGGGAGAAGAGAATGTACAAGTATATAACCCATCTATATAAATCTCTACAACCAAGGTAAAAAGCCATTTATATTTTCGTATCCTAAGTATATTTGAAATTTAAGTCCTCTTCATGACTACTACAATAGCCCTTGTCTAGGACCTAGAAACCCTTTACCAGGACTTATTGAAACAACTGTCACACTGCAACCAGTCTAATAAGTTTGTTTGTGACAGTCTTGCTCGGTCACTCAAACTGGAGTGCAGTGATGCAATCTCAGCTCACTGCAAGTTCTGCCTCCTGGGCTCAAGCAATCTTCCCACCTCAGTCACCTGAGTAGCTGGGACTACAGGCATGCACTACCATGCCCAGCTTATTTTTGTAATTTTAGTAGAGATGGGCTTTTACCATGTTGGCCAGGCTGGTCTCGAACTCCTGACCTCAAGTGATCTACCCGCCTCAGCCTCCCGAAGTACTGAGATTACATTAATGATCCACCACACCCTTCCAGTCTAATCGTTTGACATCTATCATCCACATAGAATTGGGAATAATCTGTGTGAAACTGCAACATAAACTAGTACTATTATTGTTTAGAAATCTAGCAATCGTTGTTTAGTTGCCCATAGAATCACTGTGAAGATCCGTATCACATGTATACTCTGAGACCTGAAAACAGAGCCCTCCCCTGGAGCTCCTATATTTGAAGGGGTGGGGTAAACCACTGACTGGGAGCCAGGAGTCAGCTCTCCTGACACTTCCATGTACAGGTGTAGAACTCTGGGGATTCTGAGAATCCTAAATTTAGATTGTGTGTCTTTCGTGCTTACAAAGCTGTATTTTGCTAAGTCAGGCGATATTTCATGTTAGCCACCTTTTGTATTACTTTAAATATTTAGACATGTAGGATATTGAGACTCCTACTCTGAGCCTGCAGATGTTACACCCATCTAAATTTTCACATTGTCCTGATTCAAGCACCAGAGATGGAAATAAATAAATAAAAATAAAAATTTACATTATGCCCTTCATGGCTATAGTCCTACTGAATTCTTCAGTTCACCCCCAATTGCTAACTACTATGAAAGTTGGTCATATAAATTGGATTATTCTTGTCATGTCAACTAAAACATGGGCAAAAGATGGGGAAGAGAGCATTCAGGGCACAAAACATGGCTCCAAGAATGAAATTCTCTGTAAGCCTGCAAGCTGAAACTGCCTGTTGTAACCTAAAACCAGCTTTATCCAATAGCTACTGAAACAACCTCCTTTGACTCCAAGGGAGTTTAACCCATCATCTGTCACTCACCAACTAGAGCTTCCCAGTACTCCGCATTTTACTAGTGCCAATGAACTTTCTCGGAAAACAGTATGTAATACTTCTTCTTTATATGAAATCTCCGACCCTCTTTTTGTTCTTCAGGCATAAGGAAGACCACCCAGTCTGTGTGTATATCCTGAACTGCAATTCTTGTTTCCTTAATCAAATCTTAAATTTAGATATTTGTCTCTACATTTTTATTTTGACTTAAAAACTAGCCTTGTTATATTTATGGTGTATTAACTCTAAACTCTTTTACCATGCTCTAGACACGATGATATATAACATCTTTATGTTTTTGCTCCTGCTGTTTTCACTGATTGAAATGCTCTTCACAACTTTTCTGTCTAATCCATTAATCTCTTAATATGCAGCTTTTAAATCTCTAAGAACTTCTCCAGACTTTTATTAAACTTATTCAATTTTCCCACAGCACACTATGCAAACTTCATTCTTATCACTGCCTTATTAACTATACAGTTATTTTTTTCTGTCTCATCTAAAAAAACCCTATAAACCTTTTGAAGGCAGTGTTCATATCTTATTCATTATTATGCTACTAACACATATGTACTGAACTGAACAGTATGGTTAAAAATACATGTTATTTCACATTTTATTGAACCTACAAAGACAGTTGTTTTGAAAATACTATTTACCAGTTACTAAAGTTGAAAGCTAAGCAGTGTTAGTAAAATAGTGAAAAACTGTTATGAATTGTAGGAAAGAATGTTCAATCTTTGTCAAAGCCATTGCAGGGTTTTAAGTATTGATTTTCTTTCCACAATGCAATATGTAGCAAATAATTATAGCAATGGTATTATAATACAAAAGGCTATGAAAACCAAGCTTTAACGTTTGCATAAAGTGTTGAAGCTATGAGTGCTTTGCCCTACCAAAGCAAAATACTAGTACTAGTTCTAAAGACAAATAATTTGTATAAATTTACAAGTTTAATAATCTTAAAGACTAGTACATATGAAATTGTATTGAACTTATAAAGACATTTAAAAAAACCAAGAAGTTATATTTTAAGATTTTTCTGGTTTTTGAGATAGAGTTTTGTTCTGTCTTCCAGGCTAGAGTGCAGTGGCACGATCTTGCCTCACTGCAACCTCTGCCTCCTGAGTTCAAGCAATCTTCCTGCCTCACCCTCGAAAGTAGCTGGGATTACAAGCATGCACCACCATATCCAGCTAAGTTTTATATTTTTAGTAGAGATGAGGTTTTGCTATGTAAGTCAGGTTGGTCTTGTACTCCTGACCTCAAGTGACCTGCCCATGTTGACCTCCTAAAGTGCTGGGATTACAGGCATGAGCCACCACGCCTGGCCTATTTTAGGATTTCAAATGTAATTATCCATTTAATATGTGACACACAATATTAGGGGGAAAAAAGTATTCCGTTTGTTAAGCAGCTTATTTGAAAGTTTCAAAAATAAATTTTTTAATGTCACATAATGTATATAATCTCTTAGTAGCTTTCTTCCAACTATAACTATTGGTTAGACCCAACATGTGGATCTGAGTCAGCCTCAGTTCTTGGCCATTGTAATGAGAGAAGCAAGATACTTGCATTCTCAATCATCTCTGGCCATGAAGTATCTTGCCTGAAATAAAAATTGAAGTTTTCAACCCCATACATTTCTAAAGCTTGAGTATTAGAATTACTCAGTGTTAACATTAATCTTACTACTGATGCACTGACTTGCTTAACATTTTTTTCTGTGTTTCCTAGCCTAGGACTCCCAAAATCTGACAGTTACTGCCTTTCTAACCTTCACTGTTATCCTGCTTGAGTTGATTTCCTGAAACCCTGTTTCAGCCTTCTCTTCCCTTGCAAACTCATAGACTCCATCTCACAACCCTCTATACACATGAAAGCTAGTCACACTGGGAGGAAATTGATGCAGCCATGTTTCTGGCTTTGGAAACTACCTATCATCTGGATCTTTCCTTAGAGTGGTGTCTTCTTGCACGGGCAGAACCCATTTGCTTATGTTAGAGTATGCCAACTCCTTTGCACTTCCATGCTCTGGCATATCATGCTTGAGGGTTGCTTTCCCAAGAATCAGTCTGACTGTATTTAACCTATGCATAGCTCTTTACTCTTCAGCCTCCCCAGTCCCAGCTTCATAAACCAATTCCACTGGCCTTTGGTCCTGGGGTCTTATCTCACCCTGTTCATGAGGTTATGGTCTGACATTTATTATACAATATAACAGGGAGACGAGGGGAAGTTTATTAAGCAAACTTGAATTTTATGAACTATATTGATAATAGGAAAAGAGAAAACCAGTTCATTGAATCACCCACCAGGATATGGTTTGAACATCAGAGAGTTCCTTGACAGAATTACTATGAAAGTAGAAAAACATCAAAATATGATAGCTCATATAGTTAGGACTATTTACAGTGAGTGACCACATTATAAATTAAAACATATTTATTGTAAGACATATAGCTTACCTTAACTTCCACATGTGCCATCAGTACTGCGAAATTTGTTAGGTGGTTGCAAGAGCATGTAGTATGTGTCTTATTTGTTGTCAGGAGCCGACAGCCTTGTGTTGACCAATAACCTGTCATTGTGCGCTTGGAGTAGCTCCAAAATGAACAGTTAGGGTTGAAATTTTCCTCTGATTGCTACAGGGGAAAAAAAAATCCATAAAATCAATAACTATTTTATGATCATGTAAATTAGGTAGGCATTTTATTTACGTATAACACAACTTCATATTCTGTTCCAATATTACAGAGATGTCTACCAATGTTTCCATAAATGGGCCTCATCAATTTTAAGCAAAACTGGATATATGTTTTTCTTTGTTCCCTCTGACTAGAGGGAATTGCACTGTTTTAAATTAATACTAAAAGAATATACTAGTATCAATGTTTCAGAATCATACCAATCAATGCACATTGCAAAATAAAAAGGTTATTTGCCCTTAACCACCAACATCTCAAAAGATGATCTTTAGAAATCTTTGTTGAATTTACAACCTTGATCTTTGTAAATACTCAAAAATATATCTTCACATGGACATAATTACTTGAAATATCATATATAGAACCGTGTCTAGTTCTATTTAATGTACTACTTTTCTACTTTAAAAACATCAACAGTATTGTGAATGTTTAGGGTATACAACATAATGTTATAAAATACATATAGATAGAAAGGTTACTAAATCACATACATCCTCTCACATAGTTACCCATTGTTTTCTTGTTTTTGTGGCAAAAGCAGCTAAAAATCTACTCATTTCACATGAATCCCATATACAGTAGAATTTTATAATATCTATGATTTTCAGGCTGTACTTTAGATCTCTACACTTGCATTTGCTCTTTTTAGTTATGAAGAAGCATTTATAAATCCATCTATGAATGCTTTTACCATAGGTATTTATATATACAAGAATTATTCTCCCCACTCCAAATCTTAATTCTGACAAAAAAAAATTACCACTAAATTTTACAGAAAATGAATTGCTGTATGTCAAATAATATTAAAAATATTAAAATAAAATTGATACACTTAATGTTCAGTGTTATAAAAATACAGATAATGTGAACAACCAAGTTAACACGCCATTTTCTTACCTTGATATGTTTAACAGTAAACACCACAGGATCAGCCAAATAAACCTTGTTACTGAACTCCTTGTTTATTGCTGCCGTAATAACAGGGGAATTGACAATAACAGAATGATTTGTGGACAAAGCTTCTGTTCCCAACTTCATACTGGCATTCTCCGTGGACAAATAAGGACCCAAGTTATCATACAGGACAAAGGCCACTCTGATCTCTCCTAAAATAAATGCAAATTCTGATTACTTTGTCCATTCTACTTAAATTAGTTAGTACTAATGAGATAAAAAATTAAATCCATATAATATGTATTTATACAAAAAAACAAGCATTCATTTCAACCAAAGCACCAAGTCATTCATGAGGAGAGGAAAGTCAAATTGTGCTAAAACAACTACATAGCAGTATTTTTAAAAATGGGCTTCAATCCCTATGTTACTCCATACTCAATACTAAACTTAAGATATATCATACACCTAAACATAAAATCCAGAATCATAAGGCTTCTAGAACAAAATCTAGAATAATATCCTCAAACTTTTAGGAAGGCAAAGATGTCTTCAATAAGACCCCAAACACTAACTGTAAAATAGTAAACTGAACTTTATCAAACCAAAAATTTGTCTATCAAAATACATCATTAAGAATGTAAATAAATAAGTAGACTGAAATACATTTAAAAATAAAATTCATTAATATATAAAGGATTTCTACCAACCAACAATAAAATAATGGCACCTTCAAATGGCAAAAGACATGAATACACACATTTAAAAAAATAAATGAAAGGCCATTAGACACATTAAAAATGACTGACATCATTAGTAATTTGGGAATGAAAATAAGACTAGAATGAGTTACCATTTCATATCCACAAGAATCTCTAAAATTGAAAAGACTGACCACACTCATGTTGATAGGATGTGACAGAAATGGAACTCTTGCACACTTCTGGTGGTAGTATGAAATACCTAAACCATTTAGAAAAATGTTTGACAATTTCTTATAAAACTAAACATACATCTACCCTTCATAGATAAGTAAAAACATATATCCACCACAATATATGTGGATATATATCTTTATTCTTAATAGCCCCAACCGGGAACAATTATTATTTGTGGCATATTATATAATAGAATATACCATGCTTCAATAAATAACCAACTATTGATACATGGAACAACATGAAAATAAGACTAGAATGAGTTACCATTAAAATCTTTTAATGAGTTAACTTAAAAATATTTTGCCTAGTTAATTCAGACAGGAAATGATATATACTGTATGATACAAGTCATATCAGGTCTAAAAATTGGCAAATTTTGTGTATACAAATAATAATAAGAAAGTTTTATTAGGTGAAGAGAGGGATAAGAAGACTGCAGGAGACACTAGAAAATTTTCTGGGTACAGAAGAGATTTATTTTCTTTTGTTGGGTGATATTATAGATGTACAATTGTCAAATTCCCAAACTAAATGCTCGTCAAGCTAAATGTATATTTTAATGTATGTAAATTATAACTCAATTTGAATTTTAAGGAAAACACACAAGATTTCACAATCTTTACCTGTCTTAAAACTCAACTGTCATGTTATTTTAATGTCATTGTTTCTACAAAGTCACCAAGTCCTTCTACCTTAGTTTCCCCTTTATGACAATCTCTTCAATGTAATCCCCTATGAAGTGAACTGTCCTTTGACAAGCTTTTTAAAAATTGTATCATTTTCCTTATTTTACAAAGTCAAGTCCTATATCTTATTTCTGACCCCAACTACTATGGTTACTAAGATGAGGACATCACAGTCCCTATCTCTGAATCTTAGAATCAAGTGGGGAAAAATTGAGTTATGTGGGAAGATAGAAAAAAAAAATAACTATTTAGTTGAAGAGGAGGAGGGCTAATCAACATCCAACCGCCATGTTTGGGAAATTCCCTCATCTTCAGAATGTATAGACAAAGTGGACATATACTTGCTTTCCTCGCTTATTGTGAAGAGGTTGCTCTGGGCATCTCAGCTAGATGCATCTAATCAGATAGAGTAGCCTCAGATGTCAGATAAGGAGCTAGTGATACAAGGAAGCAGGATGTGGTACAGCAATAGCAGCAGCATCAGTGGCACAGTTACTGCAACAGAGTTCACTTGTGGCAGCCGTGGCATTTCACAGCAACGATTCTGTGATGTGGTATAGACTGCTGTCAGCCTCCTTGCTCTTGTATATATCTTCTGGGCCTGATTCTCCAGCCTTCTCAGTAATTGTATGAGATAACCATTATCATTTCAGAAATCCAGCAAAGAAATTATGACGAGAGCTACATAATGGAAGAGAGCATTCTTATCTAATCTGCAAGTGTTAATACAGTACTGAGCAAATCATAGTAATTCACTAAATACTTATCTGTTACAACATATAATTTAATTATGTTCTTTTCCTCTAGATTTGGCACTAAAATGCTGATTTTTGAAGGTTAAAATTAAGAATATCCACACATTTTTCTTGCTGACATTAAAAAAACCTTAATTTTAATTGGTTCATAATTGGCTGATAGTTCATGCCAATTTCTTCTTCTGGGATGGTGTCATTTTGCCAGCCCACCGTGAGTTACCAGCACACATAGTCACTGGCAATTCTTTCATATTTTCTGCTCCAAAATTAATGCTTAAATGTGACTTAAACAAAAACAAAAACAGCCTGGGTGTAATGGTTCAAGCCGGCAATCTCAGCACGACGGGAGGCCAAGGTGGGAAGATTCCTTGAGGCCATGAGTTCAAGACTGGCCTGGGAAACATAGAGACCCTCTTCTCTATGAAAACGAAACAAAACAAAACAAAACACAAAAAAAACCCAAAATGATACATTAATTTAGTGAACAATAAAATAAATAAGCACACTTAATTTGACTAATATATTTCTACATGTCTACTGCTTGGAGGGAGACATAGGCAGTACGTAGGCAGATTAAAAAATAGTAATAATGTTATTTCTTAAATTGGTAAGTGAATAAATGTTATGAAGAAAATTGGCATAATCATGGCTAATGGGAAAAGAGTGGGAAAAAGGGGTCTACCTTAGAGGAGATAGGGAAGACTCTACTACAAAGATAGATTCATTCTAAAAAGTGAATGATAGAGAGGCTGCCATGCAAAAAAAGAAAAAAAAGTAAAAATTGCTTTCTAAGACGAAAGGGGGGGAAAAAAGGCAGGAAGGAAGTGTATCAGGTAGCACGTGGAAGGCCTAGTTAGGTCATGAGACTTCATTCTAAGCGTAACTGGAGGTGAACTGGTCAGATTTGTGATTCAGGAAGAACCGTTTGTCAACAGCATATACTGTTGGAGGGCAAAAGAGTGGAAGCAGGGACATGATTTAGGAAGCCAATGAAGGAATCTAATTTTGCTCTATTGAATCTTACTGCTGTCTCAAAAAATTTATTAGTTAAATGAGTAACATAAAAATGATTTCCAAGTTTAGTCTTATAGTATTTCAAACATTTACAGACTATTTTATTCTGATGGCAACAAATATAAGTTATTTTTCTTGATATTATTTAACTGGATCTTCTTTTCTCAAAACTATTCACCCTGAAATATGAAATATTAGCATTGAGTTGGTTGCTAGGAACTGAAGTCATCTTCCTGACGGCTAAACAATCTCCCTTTCTTGGCAAAAAAGGAATGTCTGTGTGCATTTATGTGTCTGTATGTATGCATATGTATATATGTACAAATATGGGAAACAGGAGTCTACTTTAGAGGAGATGTATACATACAGACATATATATACACACACATACATATACACCCATATATATGTCTGTAAATTTAAATAGTTTTTAATATTAGTGAGTTTGGGGACATTCTTTATAAGATTATTTATTGAATTTTAATTATTTTCAGTGTATTCAATTTAGTATTAAGCTAAGCTAACTATATTTACACTTCCATTTCCCAAAATCATCTCTTTGCATTTAAATGTTTGTATGCTTTGCAAAAAAAAAAAAAGCATAAAAACACTCTCAAAAAGAAGCTAAATAACCAAAAAAATGTAATTTTAAAATTAAAACTAAAATTTACATTAAAAAATTTACAATTAAAATCTGCAAATTTAGTGACAGTTCTTCTTTTTGAGGAAAAGTGTCAGATCCTCTGAATTTTGGTGTCCATAATTTCCCTCATATTTAAGTTTCTGGCTACTGAAAAGAAATGGAACAATTTCCAAATCTGATTGAGAATTCAGAATAAATATTACTGTAATATTGATGGTGCGGTACATTAGGAAGAGGAGGAAGTGGAAGAGAAAGAGAATAGGTAAGAAGAAGAAGGGGGAAACGCTTATAAACAGTGGACTTAATATTTCAAGCCAAAAAGCAATGAGTTGATGCAAGTTTAATTTCCTCAAACTTAAAAAATAAACTCTAACCTACCATTTCGACCATTTTGCTTTAAAGTGTTTGCAGACAGCTGGATAGTGCTTCCATGGCCCATGTTTTCTGGAAATTTTAGGTCTTCTAAGTTTCCTTCTGTGCTCAGCCTTGCAACTTCCAATTCTGTTAATATCAGAGAGATACCAGTGCTCATAGAGAAACATACCTAAGCTACAATCATTTCCTAAATCATTGAAGTATTTCTGAAATCAAAACACTGGAATTCTTGTTCTATTTGTCATGTTATGAAAATCTTTAAGAAAATACATTTTTAGCATTTTGCCAAAATAATGCAAATTAAAGCTATTAAAATTATTTAAATAATACAAATATATCAATAAAGTCTAAAATTTAAAACGCAATCCCAAATTCTAATACATTTGTCTTAAGTTTTAAAACAAATCTTTATTTTCTAAATTAAGTAAAAATTCTTTTATAACCTAGAGCTGTACCGTCATACCAATATTGAACTATCTTTAAGCCCAATAAATTTGAAACAGCTTCATCATAACTTCTGAAGTAAAACTGTTAGCTACTCCTAATCCACAATAAAAACAGATTTATATCCTTTATAAGCCAAATAACACAATTATCAAACACTGTCTTATCATCTTCCCTCAAATGACTTATTTCTTTATAAAGCGTAATTCAAAGATACTCTCATTATAACTGAAATAACTCCTAATAGTCCTGTATAAAGAGGACAAAATTTTAACTAGTATAATATATACATAAAAATCCTTTAAAAAAAAAAAAAAAACCTCACTGCAAGTGATCTCAGGCTAACACGTTCAATGTTGAACCTAATATTGAAACGCCCTAAAAAGGATAGCACACATGATTTGAAATCCTTTTAAGCCAATGACAGTTGATACCCTCCTTATTTTAGAAAAAGAATGACTTTCTCCATTTAAATAAAGCATCACTCATATCTGGGACACCAAGATACCTTTTTCTTTTCCCTCTTATGATATTCAAGAGTGTCTGGACCTTCTGAATAACAAAGGCCACTTACTAATATTGTCTGTGTTCTCCCTGACAATGTCAGTCTTCAAAAGGTTATCAGCCAGCACAAAAGCACTTTCCTCCACCGTATGAAGCAACATGGTGGCCGCACGCAGCTGATCGCTCGTAGTCAGGTCTCTCCACGCATTCAAAGCTTGTGGCTGAAGGAGGTTGTTAACTGTCTCGACCATTGCCTATAAGAGGATGAAAAGAATGACAGAGGTCTCTAGTGAACCCACATAGCTGTCAGAATTCCAGGTGTACATGTTTCCCAGCAAGCTGGGATCAGCAGTGTGCATGAGTTCAGTATTGTCCCAGCCTCCCCTGTGACATGCTGCAGCAGAAGCATTCATTATTTTGTTCTGTAAAACCCTAGCTGAGACTTTGCAAAGCAAGAGGAAAACCTGTTTTTGTTTTAAAGGACAACAAATAAAGCCATGCTTCCTTCTTTGAATAAATAGCACAAGCTTCCATAAGACTATGATCACATAATTAAATTATTCGGCTGGGGAACTGTTGACAACATTTAAAACCAAGAGTTTTACCACGTGACTCAGAGAAAATATTTTTTTCCTGTATGTTACCATAAAACTGGATGCTAAACACAACAGAGATTAAAAGGATGACCATAGGTAGGATAATCCAAGAATTTGTTGACTATAGGTTGATGACTCACATAGCAAACCTATTTGTTTTTTAGCCAGCTAGTAAAATGTCAGAATGGGGAAAATATCAAAGCATACATACTCCCAGGGGCTTTGGATATGTTATGTATAAAGAGAAACCTTCTTCATACTGTTTACTATCAGGGAGGGGAACACACAGTTGAACCTTACTACCTATGGTCCTCAGATGTTTTATCTTTTAAAAAATCAGCAGTAGATACACCCACACATAGAGAGAAAGCACTACAATTCTCATTGCTTCATCCAAAAGAATCATCTCTGTAGTTACAATTTATATATTTCCTGTGGTTTGCTTTATGCTGTAGGTTACAAAGAAAAACAGTTCTCCCAATAAGCTCTTGGGTTTCATTCAAACATAGAGAAGTGGAAAATAGAAAAGTACAATACCTGCAGCTTCAAAGTGATCATCCCTGAACCCATTCATCATGAAATATGCATCTAATCCAGAAATAAAGTTGAATAAACAGCCAACACAGGCACAGTTTCTAGGCAGCATGTAAGTGTTTTAAAACAGGTCTCACATTATTGACACATTGGCAGAGGGGCTGGCAGAGACCAGAGAAATACCCTTTACACTGCAGGGTTTTCTTCTGGCTGGTGTTTTCATAGTAACCAAGTAACAACTGTTAAAAATTCAGCTTCATAATGAAACACCTTGGCTGCCAATTAACACCAGCTTCAAAAACTAATTTGTCTTTTGATAAAAGTTGTTTTTCTTGATATTTTCCCAGCCATTCCAAGTTTTGGCCAAAAATCAACATCACTATACTTTTAAGTAAAATTATCCTACTCACAGCTTGCATGGTTTGCATGTTTTTCTAAAAGAAAACAACACAAATCTCTCAGGAGTTTAAACACTGGGCATGTTCATATAGTGTGCTTAGCTCCATCATTTGTTCTTGGTGTCAAGCACGACCTAGTAGCCAGACAAAAGTATTTCTGGATCACAACAAAATGATCCGCTTTCCAGGAAGTTCTCTGTAAGGGCAATGCCAACAGGATATACCAATAAAAGAGGTGCCAGATAGGAAACCAAAAGAAAAAAAAAAAAAAAACTTTAGATATTTTCTGAGGCCAAACAGAGAACATAGACCAATTCAGTGTAAAGAACTATTCTTTCAGGGATTAGCCCATCCTGTGAATTCATTAGAAATGTTCTGAAAATCCCAAGTGCAACAGAAATTATGCCTGTTCTTTATGGAGCAGACATTTTAGCTGCTGATAGTCTTAATACTTAGTTAATAATATTATAATAATTAAAATCTTACCTCAGTGAAAATTTTATTGGGGATAATATTTTCTGTTCTGTTTTTAGTTGCTTTTATTTTCATGATTTCAAAAATGCAAGATGAGAAAAAAGGAAAAAGAAACAACTATGTTCAACTTCTAGAATGTTCTAAGTAAGAATGTGTTCCAAGATGAAATCGGGAAAAAACAGGAAGTCTGAGTAGACGTATAACTAATATGGAGATTGAATCAATAATCAAAGTCTCTCAACAAAGAAAAGCTCAGGACCACATGGCTTCACTGGTGAATTCTACCAATTTTTTTTTTTTTTTTTACATTTAAAGAAGAATTAACACCACTCCTTCTCAAACTCCAAAAAATAGAAGAGGAGAGAAGGCTTCCAACCACCTTTTTACGAGGCTAGCACTACTTTGACACTAAAGCCAGACTAAGTCATCAAAAGAAAACTGCAGGCCATATCCCTGATGAATACAGATGCAAAAACTCTCAACAAAATGCTAACAAACTAAATCCGACAGCACTTAAGAAAAAATACATAAACCATGATTAACTGCAATTTATCCCTAGAGGCGGGGATAGTTCAACATATAAATATCAATGACTGAGATAGGCCACACTGACAGAATAAAAGATATCACGATTATCTTAATAGATGCAGAAAAAGCATTTAACAAAATTCAGCACCTTTCACGATAAAAACTCAACAAACTAGGGACAGAAGGAAATTACCTCAACATGATGAAAGCCATATATAAAAGCCCTTAGATAACATCATACTCAACAATGAAAACCTGAAATCTTTTCCTCTAAGATCAAAAACAAGGCAAAGATGCCCACTCTTACCGCTATTCAACATAGTACTTGAAGTCCTTAGCCAGAGTAATTAGGTAATAATAATAATAGGCATCCAAATTCAAATGAAAAAGTAAAATTCTCCCTGTCTGCAGTGACATGATCTTATATACCAAAAATCTGAAAGACTCCATTAAACATATATATATATGACTGTATATATGTATGTGTATATATAAAAGACTGTGTGTGTGTATGTGTGTGTGTGTGTGTGTGTGTGTGTGTGTGTGTGAACTAATGAACAAATTCTGGAACCTGTTTACAACAGACTGCTTTATCTAAAAAACTTTGTATGTCTGAATAGACAGCAAATAAATCAAAGGCACCAATTTATCGATTTATTTTAGTTTTGCAACTGAAAAGGTACAAGGTGCAATATTTTTTCATAGTTGTAAAATTTCAACAAGAGTATTCTTCAAAATAAGGGAGTCCTTAGGGAAGCTTTCTACTAAAGCCCAAAACAACTGCCAAATTTACTAAGAAGCAACACACTCAAAATGTGGCCCCAAAACCTAGGAGTTGGTGGGTTATGACACCAATCTAACATTTATTTAGTCTGCTCAAAAACACACCTGTTCACAATTGCTTAAGTATAACTGCAAGGAAATGTTAACACAGGGATCGAGAGACAGTATTCTGTAGTTCTAAAATCAGAGTGTGGGATTTGGGGTCACATTCGTTGAATTGTATCTGCTCAGTGCCTTTGAGTGTGTGACACTGGGCAAGTTACTTAACTTCTCTACACTCCATCTACAAATTTGGTATGATAATATAATCATCTCGGAAAGTTGTCTGGCTCATAACAAGTGCTCAGGATGTAACCTTATGTTTACTTTCACTTGATATTACAGCCCAGTGCAGGAAGAAGAGAAGTTTTCACTTAGTAAGCACAATTCATATCTGGTAAGTGCTAAATAGCCACACTGAATTGAGATCTGGAACGAGTAAGTTTTCAGTAATGCAATCTTCATAATTTGGTATCTTGCACAACTACAGAAGACTATACTACGTGAAGCTTTGAGGAATTGGAGAGTAAAGGCAACATGTGTATTAAATAGATCCTAATGAGGTTTTTAGCGACTTGAATAAACTGACCACTTTTCTGCTAGTGAGACAGCACAATTAAGTCCATCTTAGAAGTTTTATAATTATAAATTATTTAAACTTTCTAAAGCTTGCTGACATGTCCCTTTACCAATTAAATGAAGGTCAATTCAGTAACTACAACTCCTCAATGAATACCTATATTTGGATTTCCTTATACATTTATGTATTGTATATTTTATTCACACACTATGACATCTGGTCACAAAATGATTTTTTTCTCAAACTACTTATTTGCATTATTTTCATAAGCTCAGCATAAGACTCATTATATTTCAATTTGTGAATAGGTACCAGCGGGTGTTATCTTTTTCATTATACAGTAAACTGACTAAACTCTCAGTGACTTTTGTCTGTTTCTAAAAGTCAAATATAAATGGGAAAGAGCCAAAGTTATTTGATTCACACCAGAATTACAGACATGCCATATCCTACTAGATATATGTTTGCATTATACAACATTATTGGGACCCTTATCATTAAATTCAGACCTTAGGCAAACTCAGTTGACGAGTATTACTCATAGCATATAATTTCAGTCTATTCATTAAGGATGTTATACACTTTATAGTTATATTTTCTATATTTCAAAATACAGAGTTTACTTATTTGTTATAACTGCTGCAAAAATGTTTGGGAAATATTGCTACATATCTTTGCAATGACAACTTTTGTCAGTATTCCAAGAGAATGCATTTGTGAAATAGCCTAAGATTTCTCGGCAAGAATACACAAAAGAATCAATGGTGAGAAACACATGAGTGGCACTTCTTACCCGGGTGAGCAGTAGATATCAAACTATGAAGGTAAGCAGAATCATCTGGGGAACTTAGTTACCCATCTTCCTTCATTTGAAAACCATAAAAATAAATACTCCCATAGAAGGAATGCCTTATGAAAAACGTATAACTTTACCACCATGGCATTTTTTTTCTTTTGCAGACAAGTTTTTAAATCACAAGCTCATTAAGGTTTTAGCTCACATATCATCTGTTTCAAGAGGTCTTCCATTATTAGCAAAACTAGGGGGGAATCCCCCCATTTTAACTCTACTACCTGTTTTGTTTTCTTTGTATCAGATGTCATTATGGAAAGGTGTCTCATATATTTGTTTACCTGCACAACTATCTGAAACCTCCCATTGGACAGAAGGCAAGATTCATGAAGGAGGAGACGCTGTCTCATTTACAAGAGCCAAAAGCAGTGTTTCCTAACTCTTGACTGAGAAATTTACCATGCAGGATAATTCATACATAGGTCAGTTTTCCCCATTTTCATATCAGCAAAAATTATCTCTGAAGTTATTAGTTTTATGAGTGTAAGAGCAAAAAATAACTAGAAATGATAAAACTTGTTAACCAGCGAATACTTTCTGAATTAGTCTCACTTCAGAGATTCAATACCATGAAGGGCTCTTAGTCCATTTGGGCTGCTATACCAAAATACCTTAGACTGGACAATTGTATAAACCATGGAAATTTATTGCTCACAGTTCTGGAAGCTGGGAAGCTCAAGATCAAGGCACCTGCAGATTCAGTGTCTGGTGTGGTCTCACTCTCTGCATCCTCACATGGTAGAAGGGAGAAAAAAATTATCTTGGGCCTCCTTTATAAAGACACTAATACCATTCATTCATGAGGGCTTTGTTGTCATGGCCTAATCACCCCCCAAGAATCCCCATTTCCCAACACCACTATACCGGGAATAAGTTTCAACACATGAATTATGTGGAGACACAAGCAGTCAGACCACAGAAGGCTCCCATTTTAGTATTTATTTATCTTTAACAAAATTATCCATATTTGTATCTGGTTTTCTCACTAGACTATGGTATCCTCAGAGAAGAGATTATGTTTTGTGTTTTCCCAGAGTACATTTTAGTGCCATGATATCTTTTGGGTATTCATCAATATGAATCACACAAAGATAGCTTACTTTTATTATCAAATTATTAATGACATTATATACAACAGAAAACCTGAAAGCATCCTTTTTTTATTTCTTTAATTTTTGCCCTGTCACCTCAAAAGACTTCTGAGAGAATAAAGTGTTCAGATATCACCATAATTTGGGAGGGAAGCAGGGTGAATGGGAGGAAGTTAAGATGACAGAGTCCAGAAGAAGAAAAACTGAACCACAGGCTATTGCAGTGAATACAGGACACTCTGAGTAAGAAAATGACATAATTTTACAAAAAGTTTTCCATAATGTTTCCAACGTAATTTAATAAGATTTCATTAAATCAGTATGATGTGCAAAGAACTAGGGGTAAGACACTGTTGAATGATGTTAATGAAGAAAAACATGGAGTTTGCTTTCAATTTACCTATGCTCCAGCACAGGACAGATCTAAAAACCCATAGTATACAGTGCAAAAGTAAGAGAGTCTTGCTGGGGAAGACCATAAAAACATCCCAGATAATGTTTATTTTTGAGTTAGACACTCAAAGATGAATAATTCTTCTTTGACTCTGAAGAGAAAATCCAAAGCTAAAGTACACAATGAGTAAGCTGATGATGATAAAAGAAAAAAGCAAATTGGTATTAGGCAGCCCATTTGAAAGTTGGGAGCAGTTATTTCACAGCAATAAATACATTTACACTAATAAATTGCTTAAATTCTTTTGAAAAATTGCCTAGTAATATAAATTATATTTTATTATTTGATGTTTTCCTGAATGCATCACATCTTAATATGATAATCATGTTGAATGATGCTGTTTTATTACATTAATATTATTTTATTATATTATATATACAGTTATATTTAAATATTTTCTTCATATCTAAATCTCAGGATATATTAAGGAAGAGAAATAAGTTTTCAGGTCTCTGCTCCCACTTCTTGCTTTCTGAATATATACACTGTAGATAGGTAGATGAAAATAGTATCCATTGATTTATGATTTAATATAATAAAATTTTCTTTAATTCTTTACTTTTGACTTCTTGATATAAAGTTTATCAGTTGAGAATAAGGTAAAATGAAGCAAAACTTTAAAATCATTACTGAATAGGACATATTGTACTCCAATCTGCGTTTAGATATTGATTCAAATCAAAATGTAAAGGTCAAGTGTTAGAAGTGTCTTCAAAACAGTTTATAACTTGCAGGTTTTTTATTACAAGTCATGTTGAGTGACTGATATTTACACATCTGATCAATAAACCTAAGGTGCTTTTTATAACCACTGTCATTTAATATTATTAAGAATATAAAAACTACTAATCTCTGAACTACCTTTTATATTACAGTGAAGTGCTGGCATTTTCAAGTCTTAATTAAAATTAGGTCGTATAACACAAGTGACCTTATTATAGTAATAAGGACCTTTAAGAGTAAAACAAGGTGAAAGTAAAACTTCATAGAACAGACTGTGTCTTTAAGGGAGCCCCTCTTTTTTTTAGGAATTGTTTTTTGAAAACTGTATTTGATTGTATCATTTTTTAATTCTACTTTAGAGTATAATGACCAAATGCTGTCAAATAAATCTCTATCGTGTTACAGGAATTAAATGGATCTGTAGACCTAATTCAAATTTCTTACTAACGCAATATTCATTCAACAAATATTAATTGAGCATCTTCAATGTGGCAGTCAACTGGGATGCAGCAAGAAAGACAGATGTTCTCCCTTTCCTCAAGGTAATAGCAATATAGTGAGGCCAGGCAATTAAACAAGTAATTAAAATCCAAAATGGCAAGCATTATAATGATGGAAACATAGGGTTCAAGTTCTGTATTAGAAAAGCTCCATGAAGTGGGAGAATTCCAAGCTGAAACTCAACACCGAACAAAGGGTACAGTGGGTACAAACAAAGGGTACAAACTCAACACTGAACAAAGGCAAAGGGTAGAGTGTGTATTTATAAGCACAGAGGCGAAAGAGAATAGGCGCTGTGAAGGAACTGAAAACAAATTCCTTATGGTAGAGCAAAGAGTATAAGGGGTTCAGTGGCAAGATTGGAAAGTGAAGGCTAGATTTCAAAGACGTTTGCAAACTATGTTAAGGTATCCACAATTCTTCCTAAAAGTGACAGTCACTGAAAAACATGGAAGATAATAGAGTGATATACAGTAATGGTTAGTATTTGTGGAGTGCATTCAAGACCTTGACATGAATGCTTTACATGCATTAACTACTTTAATTATCACAATAACCCAGTGAGGTAGACTTTATTATTATCTTTATCTTACAGTGAAAATACTGAAACTCGGAGAAGTTAAGCAACTTGCTAATAGGCTAATAATTAGTTAACATAGAGTAGAACCAGGCCTCAAATCCATGAGTTCTGGTTCTGGAGAAAAATAAAAGAAGAAATTATTCTGAAGATATTTAAAATGATTTGCTGATGAAAGCCAGTAGATGAGAAAAAGAAAGAAGCGCAAAGCACAGAATTTGGGGTGGGTATAAGAGCATGCGTGTGGGTGGAGGGTGTGAGGAACAGAGTAAATCCAGGCTCCCTACTGTGAAGGCAACATACAGTCATGCACTGAATAATGATGTCTTGCTCAACAACGGACCTTATGTACCGTGTTGGTCCTGTAAGATTAAAATGGAGCTGCCCTATACAGGTGTACTAGCTTTTATCTTTTATACCATATTTTTACCGTATCTTTTCTAGGCTTACATACACAAATACCATTGAGTTATAATTGTCTACAGTATTCAGTACAATAACATCTGTACGAGTTGGTTGCCTAAGGGGCAGGAGGCTATACCATACAGATTAGATGTGTAATATGCTATCCCATTTACGTTTTCGTAAATATATACTGGACGACAACAAAATGAGGTGTTTCTTTTTTTTATGTTATTTTCTCTTATTATTATTATGCTTTAAGTTCTGGGGTACATGTGCAGATCATGCAGGATTGTTATATAGGTATACACATGCCATCGTGGTTTGCTACATCCATCTCCCCGTCAACTACGTTAGGTGTTTCTCCTAATGCTATCCTTCTCCAATCCTCCCACCCCCTACTCCTCCTCCCCTAGCTCTCCCAGCCCCACAACGGGCCCGGTGTGTGAGGTTCCGCTTCCTGTGTCCATGTGTTCTCATTGTTCAACACCCACTTATGAGTTAGAATGTGCGGTGTTTGGTTTTCTGTGAATGTATCCTCATTGGTAATGCATGACTGTACCTTAATGGCATCTAGACAGGTCTGAAGCTTACATAAGATATCTGATCTTCACATACAGATCCTGAGGTAGTTTGGATATTTTTCCTTCTGAATCTCGTGTTGAATTGTAATCTTTAATTGTGGAGTCGGGGCCTGGTGGAAGGCGTTTGGGTCAGGTGACAAAGCCCTCATGATTTGGCACTGTCCTTGCCATAGTGAGTGAGTTCTTGTGAGATCTGTTTGTCTAAAAGTGTGTGATACCTACCCCATTCTCTCTCTTGTTCCTGCTGTTGCCATGTGATGTGCCTGCTCCCGTTTTACCTTTTCCCAGGGGTAAAAGCTCCCTGAGCTCTCCCCAGAAGCTAAGCAGATGCCAGTGCCATGCTTGTACAGCTTGCAGAATCATGAGCAAATTTTAATTTATAAATTAAATTATAAATTACCCAGGCTCAGGTACTCCTTTACAGCAGCACAAAAAATGGCCTAATACAGTGTACGCATCATAAGTTTTAGTAGGTTTATTAAAGCCATTGGTATGTCTGAAATTACCCAGAAAAACTGAGTAGAGGAAGAAGAATTGATGATACAGAAACACTAACAGAATAGAGGGGAAAATGAAGTAAGAATAATTGACAATGAAGATGAAAGAGTAAGCAGTCAGAGAGTGTGGTATCACAGAATGGAAAGAGGGTTCCCTTAATTTCAAAAATAATCAACCATGAAAGTATCCAAAGATTATTCTTCTTGAACTAAAAATAATAACTCTATTTTTGTTCTGGGTAACACAGTCATTTGATTGTAAAACAAAAAGAAAAACCACAGTGATACAGCTTTTGAGAAACAATCAGTACAATTTCATGTATCATGACTTCAAAATCAGGATATTTGTTCATTTAATTAATATTTTTTGAGCATTTAACATATGCCAACACTGTTCTAGACTCTTGAGATACACCTTAACAAAGCAGAGGAAAAAATAACCTTAGAACTGGACATTCTGGCAAGGGAAGCAAATAATAAACCATATACTTTTAGAAGGTGCAAGGTACAGTGTAAAATAAAATAGGATAGGTGGATCTAGAATCAGGGATGGTGTTGGGAGAGAGGGTGGCTTTCAAATAGGATGGTACAGGTGGGTATCACTGAAAAGGTGACAGTTCAAAAAAGACGAAGGAATTGAGAGAGTTAGCCATGCAGGCATCTTGAAGAGTAGCATTCCAATAAGAGGGAGCGACCAGATTAAAAGTCTTCAAATGGAACTTTTGAAGATTTGCGTGGTCCAAAATCTTAAAATGGCATGTGTTTGGAGTAAAGCAAGAGGAAACGGTAGAGGTGGGACTCAGCCGCTTCAGTTGAGATGTGAAGAATGGCGTGCAGGTGAAGACTGGGAATTCAGTTACAGATATGGAAAGTTTGAGGTGTTTATTCTGCAACAAAGTAATATATTGAGAAATTGGCTGGAAAATTAATTCTGAAGTTCAGGAGAATGGACTGTGCCATGGATAATATTTGTAAGTCATAGGCATATAGGTGGTATTTAAATCAATGAGATTACCAAGGTGTGAACATACAAAGTGAAGACCAGAAGTATAACTATTGTTCTAGAGGGCATTCCAAGCTTAAGGGCTGGAGGAGAAGAGGAGGAACCAGCCAAGAAGGCTGGAAAGAAGTGTCAATAGGTAGGAGAAAAATCAAGGGAGTTGTCCTGAAGATAATATATCAAGGAGTGATCACCTGTGTTAGATGTTTCTAACTGATCAGGTAAGGTATGGATTGACTACCAACCGTTGGTCTAGCAGCATTTAGAAGTCATTAAGGACCTCAACAAGGGCAGTTTCAGTGAAGTAGTGTGGGCACAAGCCTGAGGAGGTGAATTTAAGAGAGAATGAAAGGAGAGGAATTGGCAATAGTGAGTGTTGAAAAGTGTTGTCAGAATTTCTGCTGCAGTCGACATACCAGTAGGCAATTGGAAATTCGAGCCTGGAGCTTCAGTTAAACAGTAAATATTTAGAGACCACTTAATATGTGCTAAGTACAATTTAAAAGTCCTTAAGATATAGAAGTAAACGTGGCCCTGTTCCTTCCCAAGCAGCTTAGTGATAGAGGAGTGAAGAGACATTAAAATACAGCTTGATAATTGCTGTAAAAGAGGAAAACTGAGAGTGTTATAAGTACACCCAAGAGGTCATTTATCCAGACTAAGTAGGGCAAAGAATTCTTCCTTGGAGAAATTGACATATGAAGTGGGTGTTGACAGGTAAATCAAAGAAACTGGAATGAAGAGAAAGAGAAAGGAGAACAAATCTAGAATTAATCCAAGCAGAAGGACCTGTGACTGCAAAGGTACAGAGGCACGAACTGGCAGCGCAGGATCTGAGGAGGAGCCAGTTAAAGGTGTGGGAAATTAGCAGTGGGAGTCTGATACTCAAGCACTGCAGTTCAAAAACAGATTTTTTTTTTTCTATAAGGGCAAAAGAGAGTAATGGACAATGTGAGTAGGGTCAAGTCACCATCAGATTTGCATTTTTAAAACATTACTCAGGCAGTAGGTAGAATTGATTAACTGAAGAATTTGGCAGTGTGTTAATATTTTTTTTTTTTAAATCATCTACACAAAGATAATAACTGAAGGTATAAGAATCAGAGGAAAACAAAGTTTTCAGCCAAAGTCATTTTGCAAAACTACATCATGACCCTGGTGAAAGGTTTTTAATAGCATTCAGACTCTTGATATTTTTCCATAGCCTTCTTCCTCAACCCACTGCTTCAGGCATATTTGTCTTCTTTCTATTCCCTGAAATCTCCAGCCACTTGTTACTTGACCATCTCTGCGTTGGGCCACCTTTGATTCTGGAGTGCTCTTCTCCAGGTAGTGTCACATTGCTGAATTGTGTAGCACTTCCTTAGAAAGCCCTCCCTGATCTGCACGAAATAAAGTAGCCTTACTCCTATGACTGTGTTTTAATTCTTTGAATAACATTTCTGCAATCTTACTTTATTACTTTTATTGACTGACTGATTTACTGGTTATTTTCTTCCAAAACTCCAGCCAGCTGAACTAGGGTGTGAATCCTACAAGATAGAAGACAGATACCCTGTTTTCACCCCTGAATTGCTGCACCTGAAATAATGCCTGAATGAGCTCAACAAATATTGCCTGAGTGAATGAATGAATGAATGAATGAATCTACACTTTTCTTAAAGTATATGTTTACTATTTTTAAATAAAAAATATACTTTTTTCCGACTTTGAAAAGGACATACTTGTAGGAAAGTCTGACAAACTGCCACAGCCTAGCAGAGACAATTAAATGTAATATGGTATCTTGGATAGGATCCTAAAACAGAAAAAGGACATAGATAATAAATAAAGAAATCCGAATAAACTGTGGACTTCAGTTAATAATGATACGTTCACATTGGTTCATTATTTATTACAACTATACCATACTATAATGTAAGATGTTAGTAGAGGAAGCTGTGCACGTCAATGGGAGGTATACAGGAACTTTCTATAAGACTTGATCAATTTTTCTACAAATCTAAAACTGTTCCAAAAAATAATATCTATTAGTTTAAAAGGACATTTTAATAAACAGTTTTAAAACACAGAGGTATATATGATAAAACCTGAAATTCCATTTATAAAGCAACATTGTAACTCCATATAAAAAGAATCACTTTTGACAGTTTATTGTGGACCTTCTAGACCTGCAAATATTTACATATTTATAAGAGCAAACTCAGTCGGTACAATAATGCTGTTATCTGTTGTTTTTTTGCTTGCTTATTTTTACTTGAAAATATATCACACCTATCTTTATAAGTCAATATAAGTTCTATCTCACTGTTTCTGTGGGTAGTTAAGTATTCTGTTATTTTGTGTAGCAGTTTATTCAATTGATTTCCTACTGATGAAGAGTTGTTATTTTGTTGATACCAACCACTACCTTAATCTAGCTTGTGATCCTGACTACACATTTACTCTTTTCCATGGAGGAATGCTACTCCATTGTGTGGGTCTGCCACAAGCTACCCCCAAAGTCCTTATTCTAGGCAAGGAGAACAGCACTGTTGTTGATTGTATGACAAGATTTATAAAGAAACATTGTAAAAATATAGATGTGAGTAAAAATAGTCTTCTCTGCTAAGATATTTAAAAAGTTACCAGTGGGCTGGATGCAGTGGCTGACTCCTGTAATCCCAGCACTTTGGGAGGCCGAGGCAGGCAGATCACTTGACGTCGGGAGTACGAGACCAGCCTGATCAATATGGAGAAACCCTGTCTCTACTAAAAAACAAAAAACCAAAAAATAGCCATGCGTGGTGGCGCATGCCTGTAATCCCAGCTACTCGGGAGACTGAGGCAGGAGAATCACTTGAACCTAGGAGGCAGAGGTTGCAGTGAGCTGAGATCGCGCTGTTGCACTCCAGCCTGGGCAACAAGATCGAAACTCCATCTTCAAAAAAAGAAAGCTAACAGTGATCATGCTTTGGAAAAGGACAGCTGAAAGACTGCGGAGAGAAATGAGAGGCAGGGTTGAACTACACAACCGCAAGGGGGCGCCACTGAAATAGACAACAATGTCAGTGGTATGCCCTGGAGTTAACAATGCAGAGGTTCCAGTGGGAAGGAGAAATAGGCATTATTCTACCTTTTGAATTTTATAACATGTGTCTACATTAGCTATTCAAAAAATTACTTAAAAAGTAGAAAAATGCAATCAGAATAGTTTCAAATCGCTTTTACAAGTTTTTTTTTTTTTTACAAAATGATTAATCTCAAACTATGACTAACAACAAGCAGAGAACATTTTTATCTATATTTAGGGTTCAAAAGTTACCCTTGTATTGTCATAAATGTATGGTAAGTTATTACATTAAAAATGGATAAGTTATCACTGTGTGTTATTAAATAAGAAAAAGAAAAAGCATTTTCTTTGCATCTGAGACTGCTAGTTGCCCAATATCCCTCTTGTGTTAGACACAGAATCAATGGAAACTGTGCCTAGCTACAAAGCCACACCTATTAATGAAGTATTTAAGCATGCAAATAGGGTAGCCTATGAAATATAAAAATAAATAATTGGGAGAGACTCTTGAAAGGACTAAAAGGAACAAATCCTTTGGTACTTATCCTTTTCTTTCTTCCTTTTAGAAGATCAGCGTGACATGATGATTGGAACCTAAGTAGCCATCTTGTCATCTTGGGGATGGATACCCATATGCTAAAGATAATGGAGCAAAAAACCAGATGAAGCCTTGGTCTCTGATGATTTCATGCAGTTTTCAAGCTAATCTTGGACTGCCTCATCTGCATTTTTTATGTGCAAAAATAAAGCTACCAAAGCTAAGTTTCTGTTACTACCAGCTGTACAAAATTCGTATGTTAGATGGAGGAAAATAGAAAAGTTGTAACTCTGTTGGGAGCAACCCTAAACAATCATTTGTTTGGTTCTAAGCCATCAGACAACTACTTTACTGCAAATTGCTCTTTAAAATTTCCATTTCTTTTCTAACCTGTACCAAAAAAGTTAATGATAGTTTCAGAAAGTAGGATCTTAAATCTGTAATGCTGTTTTAAATATCTTTTTTCCATCAATCTAATAAAGAAATAGAAAAGTAAAGTGATGTGTATTATCTTGAGTTTGCATAGAAATCATATGTATATTCTATATATTTAAAACTTTTCTTAAGGTAAACATATATTCAGAAAGCACTGATGCACAGAATGGAATTTAGGTAAACAGTTTTACAATTACATAATGGCCCAGGCTTTGATCAGAAAATTAAATGAGAGAAAATAATACCAGCTGATGCAAAGCAGAGAGAAAACATTTTGTTTTAGATGAAAACATTTTATTTAAAATCAGAAAGACACTTTTTTCACACCCTCATTAGAATTACTTCCTGCAGCATTCACAAACCACGTATATACAAACCGCAGCTGGAACATTTGTTTATTTACGGGAAACATGAGAAATGGAGGAGGCAGAAATGGCTTTCTACAGCAGCCATTTCTACCTGACCTGACACATTTGCCAGGGGAATCACGAGAGATTCCCAGAATGATGTTCTTTCCACGTCAAGGCAGAATCTCCATCATCAACATCTGTCATTGTCCTTTGGAGGGTTTTAAATCATTGGATTTACAAGTTGACCGGTTCACATTCTTCAGCAATACCTGTATGATTTACTGTGCTTACATTACATATGATTTTACTCTTTTGATTCAATGATTGCTTTGTATGTAGTAGTGTTTAATGTCTACAATTTATAGAAAGGAATTCTTATAACCATTCTTCATCTGAAAAAGAAACTACAGTATTCTGGTTTGTAGATGGAAGTCACTTTCTTTGATCTCAATGTCTTTTAACAATAGGTTTAGGGCACCAGAAACATGCAGGGTGCAGATTTATATTTTCTCTCTTACTGACATAAATCAAGTGCAGATTTATCAAGCTGTGAAATATATTAAGTTCACAGGGTTTTAACAAAGGGTTACCAAACCACAAGAACCTGCTGTGATTCAAACTACTTTCAGATGTCCTTTTAATTATATTAAATGAAAGTTTGGGTTGGCTTTGATGCTTATGGGCAAACATCGAAATCTCTTGAAAGAGCTGTTAAAAGTACTCCCTGTTGCTGCAGTTAATATACTACATTGTATGCACACTGCTAGCCAATTTATTCTAGCCACTTTAACAAGGATATCCAGCCTGACAGGCCACACAGAATAGTATCACAAGTCAAGCAAAGCACAAATCATTAGAGGACTCTGAAAGTTGTTTGACATGCACCACAGAGCTCTTTGTCACACAGCCAATTAAGTGACCAAACAAGGAACTTGAAAATACTCATTAATTTCTTCCTAGCAGTATAAATGGGGCTTAGAATCCTTCTTGTCTTATGCACCAAAGACACACAAGTAAAACTGGCATAATTCAATTTGCACTTTGTCAAAGGTGCAAGTAGCAACTTCGGTTCACAGAAAGTGTACATTAGTAATAAAAAATGAAAATAATGGTCAAAAATGTTTAGATATTACATGTAATAATGTAGACACGTGGGCTTTGAAGTTTTTATAATTATCAAAAGTTGACTCAGCATTTCTGAGAAGATTTAGCAGCGCTTCACATCATTTCATCCTCTGCAATAACTTCAGTGGATTCCAGGATACCATCCTTTCCCGGTGCTCTTCATTCCTTAAGGCTATTTTTTAGTCTCTATGCTGGCTTCTCTTCATCTACCCAACCTCTTCATATTACAGTGTCCTGGGGATCAGTCCTAGATTCTTTTCTCATCCCCTTGATGGATTCATCTAGAACACTTATTTCAAATTCCAGTTTAAGCTTAACACTACCAAATGATTATTTCTAGGCTAATCTCACAATTGAACATCATGCTTGTATATTTAATGACATATTTAACATCTATATTGCATATTTCATAAGAATCTCAAATTTAACATGCACCATAGTGAAGTTCTCTCCCTGCCCCTCCCAAATTGGTTGCAGATAGACTATCTCAATAAATGGCGACTTCATCCTTCCAATTTCTCAGACAGAAAACATTCTGTCATTTCAACTCTTCTTTTTCTCTGAAAACTCCCATACAATCTCTTAGCAATTCTTATTTCATTTTTCAAAAAATTCTGAGTCGGAATAACGACCTCAGTATCCAGCACTAATATGCTAATCCAAGTGGCCGTCATTACCCAGATGGTCACCCAGCTTCAGCCCCTACTTTTCCAGCTACTGGCTACTCTCCACTTCTAACACACATCAGAAAGTTATCCACTGCTCAGAAACCTGTGGCCGTTTGTTTACTGGGCCTTTCTGAATAAAACCTGAAATCCTTACAATGATCTATCAAAATCTGGGCCTTGCTGTGCCACAGATTCACACCCTGCGATCCTCTTCTTTTTCACTCTCTTCCAGTTGCACTAGCCTCCTTCACCACCAACAGGAATATTTCCACTTCAGAAACTTTCTGTTCTCTCTGCTAAAATGCTTCCTCCTGCATATCAACATAGTTGACTCCTTTATCTCCTTCCAAGTTTTGCTCAAATATCAACTTCATAGTTCATTTCCTGCTTTCTTGCTTTATTTTACTCTATAGCATTTATTATCATCTGGCATACCATATATTTTACATATTGAGTGCATTGTTTATATTCTTCCACTAGGATTGTCTCCTTAGAAGAGAGAGCAGGGATTTTTGACTATTACGTGTACTGATAAGATTATACTGGGTACATGTGCTTAACTAGTAATTCTTAAGTATTTTCGTTGTTCAATATGTGAAGGCTTTCCATTACTAGGATATAGTATTACATCATACAATATATGTGCGTGTGTGTGTGTGTGTATACACATATTACAGTAACAAGCCCTCTATACCCTATATACCTATGTAGTATACATAGTATATTATAACATACCATAATAATACTCTTTAAGCATTAAAAAAACACACATAAATGACCTGCTTTTCAAAAACAAAAGAAGAAGAAGAAAAAGGCAGGTGTATGTGTGTGCTTTTTTGTTTTTAAATTCATGACTACTTAACAGTTTGCTTTTCTGATAAGTTCTCAACCGAGCTATCAAGGGGATCACAACAGATTCTACACAATGGCTCAAAAGAATCACATCAATATCTACATGAACTTATATTTCCCATTAAGTACGATCAACTGCAGACTCTCTAGCGAGTACACACCACCTCTGAGATTTGGTGGACAAAAGAAACTCTTGATAAAATGAAAATATTTTTAATAATTTGAAAAATGTCCAGTCTTAGAGCAATTAAAAGCAAACACCAGTAATACTTAATAGTTCTTGCTAAAGAGGAGAACAATGCTAAAAATTATTACTATTTGAAAGATGACAATTTGAGGTTGAAAGATGAGAAAAAAATGCAAATCTAAGCTCTGGTTACATTCATAAGACACAAAGGCAGTTGTTCTTAAGCTCTTTGAGGTCATACTCTACTTCCATATTCTCATGAAAACCACAGACCTCCCTCTGAAACCACATGATTTTTACTGGTTCATAAATTATATTTGCAAACTTTCCTCTGCCCCCACCCCATGGCTAGAGTCAAGAACTTCTGCAATTCACACACACTAGCATAGCTATAGTAAGAAAGACAGAAAATAACAAGTGTTGGTGTTGGAATCCTCATACACTGCTGGTAGAAAATGGTACAGTCACTGGAAAACGGCTCCTTCTTTAACATAGTTACTATACTTTTCTGCTGGTTTTTTATTCTCTTAAGATGATAACTTTTTTTATCAGAGTCTCCTCTGAAAATAAAAAGACCTCAAAGCAAATTATATTTGGATATGACTTTAATATGAGAGCACAGAATAATTACCACATCGCTATTTCCCTTCTGTCTCAAAAAAGAGGTCGGAAAAAAATTGTTTTACTGCATTCCATCCCTGAAATATAGTGCAAAAAATCAATCAACATAGACCTAATGATTTATCCTGCCTCCTATCATCAAGAGATGAAGTCAGTCCTACTAATAAGAGTATCTCAGCAATCAGGAGCACAAGCATCTGAATTAGAAAGACTTAGCTTTGAATTTAGCAGACCTTCAATTATTATGTGTGATCTTGTGAAAATCATTTATCCCTCCCTACACCTACATTTTTCACCTATAAGTTAAATATTGCAATAATTATATCATATGTTTGTTACAAATATTAAAGAGAATGTATGCTAATTGCTCTTCACAATAATAGCATATAATTAATGCCTAATAAATAAATTTATTTAATTTTTATTTTTGGAGATGGAGTCTCACTCTGTTGCCCAAACTGGAGTACAGTAGCACAATCTCAGTTCACTGCAACCTCCGCCTTCCAGGTTCAAGTGATTTTCCTGCCTCAGCCTCCTGAGTAGCTGGGATTACAGGCATGCACCACCATGCCAAGCTAATTTTTGTATTTTTAGTAGAGAGAAAGTTTCACAATCTTGGCCAGGATGGTCTTAAACTCCTGGTCTCAAGTGATCTGCCCACCTTGGCCTTCCAAAGTACTGGGATTACAGGAAATAAATTTATTCTTAATAACAAATCATTGTTATTCTTAACCATGGTGTTGAAGCAGCACAGGATGTATGTCAGGAGAGAAGCAATAGTACCATCCGTGCCATTTGTGTGACTTTGGGCCAGTATACTATCTCATCTTCATCGAAAAGGCCCCTCTGGTAATATTAAATCACAGCAACTGTTTAATATGCATGAGTAACACAAGCCTTACTTGTTTTTTCTAGTATAAAACTTAAAACTCTCTTTTTTCTTTTCTTTTCTTTTTTTTTTTTTTCTAAAGAGACAGGGATCTCACTATGTTTCCCAGGCTATATTCCAACTCCTGGACTCAAAAAATCCTTCTGCCTTAGCTTCTCGAGTAGCTGGGACTATAGACATATGTCATTGTGTCTAAGTGACACAATATGAAAGTGATATGTTTTACTATGATACATACCAATTTATAGCTTATGATAGTCAACAAGGATTTTAGTGTAATCTAAAATTAGAATTAAAATTTAAATATGTATATTAAACTCAAATTTTTTGTTTTTGTTAAAACTCTTGGGATGCAAACATAATGGCTTTTAGGAGATTCACATATTATTTAAAATATCACGCCAGTCAACTTTTAATTGTGCAACTACAGATCAGTTATCATGGTTGACAACTAATAGTTAAAATTCCACTGGGCTCTCATTTGTGTGTGAGATAAACAAAAGGATAAAAGCAAGAAGACATGAAAAGTAATTCTGGATAATTCATAAAATAGACACTGAATCTCTAAGTAATTGAAAGTTAAATGGATTTAGACAGAGAAAATCAACCCTAAAAGATTCATTGCTTGTGCTTATGAAAAGGTCATATTTAAAAAAAAATTATGATGACTTAGCAATCACCTTATTTCAAATTTAATGCATAAAGCACTTCAAGCATATTTCACACCTATTTCATAGATAGCTCTGAATGTACTCTGAACAATAGGAAACATAAAACAAGTCTTTAAAATTCAAATAGACTAAAGTTTAAAGGATTACTCGCTCTGGAATTTCATGGAATAATGATCTATATCAAGAAGAACAGAGATAGTACAATGTATTAGAGAGCAGCGCATTTCTGATTCACCAATATTCTGTTTGTATTTGGTATTATCAGATGTTTACTCAATAGATGAAACATTTATTCATAGTCAGTCAATTGTAACCCAGGAAATCAGCCATTCAATAAACTGCTATTAATTTTCCACCAGAGATTCATGTTTGAATGACCATGCATTTCATAGGTTTAAATACCAAAAGACTAATTATCCCAAAGGTCCCATTAAAAGGATAACATAGATTGCAATCAAAAACAATCCTAACATTGCTCAGCTCAAAAATGATCTTCAGCTTTTGATGATAAAGGATACTTTGATTTCTATACCTATTGCACTCACTGAGAGTGTAGATCATATATACATATAGATTTATAAATACAGGTATATATATATGTGTGTGTGTATATATATGTGTGTGTGTGTGTATAAACACACCTATATACACCTTCCAAAGCAATTTGCCCCCAAACTCTAGAAAAATAAACTTGAACAGTTTCTTATACACAAAATAAAATGCAAATTAGAAGTTTATCTTCCTAATCTCCGTGAAATGTTTCAATTTTCCTTTTCTTTTTAAATATTATTTTCACAAAATGCCCTTATTAGCCTTATTCTATTGGCTTCACATTCAGAATGAAATGTGCAAGAACAAAATAATGCTTTTTTCACTCCGGTTTTGAAGTTTATAATCGCTCATTCTGCAAAACAATCCTGAGATTAAAGTAATAAAAATTGATGAGATTTAAAACACGTGACTTCAAAATATGTCACCTTGGCATTTGAGAAAACAGCAAAAGCAGGAAGGTATCTCTCATCTTTCCCCTGCCCTTTTTTCCTTATGAAAGTCAAAAAACTGAGCAAGAATTTTCTAATTTTCCCCTTAACCAGGTCATAATATTCTCCTTGGAGAATATCCAATTATCAATTCAATAGTACCCAGGATAGTGGAATGTGAATATTCAGATCACTGGAAAGGCGTAAGTGAACAAATTGATTTCTAGCATTTATATCACCCTAACTCACATCTCCCTATACCTGGAAGAAAGGATCCCAAGACAAACAGATGCCTAGAAGAATCTGAACAAATGCCTTGCTAAGTTCCTCCAATGTATTACCATTAAGATCATTTCTTCTTTGTCCAATTGCAGTTTCCCACAACTGTCTACTCTTTAACAAACCTAAGCATAAAAAGTACAAGTTTGTCTGTTTCCTGGGGTCATTTCCAAATGCTACTATTTTACTCACATAAAACTTATATAAAATAAATTTGTATGCTTTTTTCTTGTTAACCTGTCTTTTGTGACAGGGGCCTGAGCCACCAACCTAGTTATAGATCAGAAAAATCTTTCCTTTCCTACAGAAACCACACAGAATAATAATAGACACATTTGGCCAACTACAAATTTAGCTGACTTATAGGGAACACTTGTAATGTGTTCTTGAGTTTTTCAGGAGACTTGGAAGACACCAAATTCAATCAAAGTGATCAGTATATATTTCCAGAATGAGAGTATATCTAAAGAAAGCTGAATCTACTCAACTGCATTTTCATTCCTCTAAAGTGTTAGTGTACTAATATTTATTAATCAGTATATTCTCCTAGATAATAGAATACTGATAGGAACTGTACTATATTTGTTTTATTCACTAATATTTGTTGAGGATATGAAGATATTCATGTATAAAATCTACAAATGGGGTAGCTAGAAGAAAAAGAATTTTCCAGCTAGAATTAAGCAAATGATTATAGCTGGCACACAGATATATTTCTATTCACTAAAAAGTCTACTGTATTGTGCTTTCCACAATCTAAGTTTTCCCCAAAGCTATCCAGTTCCTTTTGCTATGAGTTTATGGTAAGTCACTACCTAATTATAAATCCAATTCTCAATTTTATATTACCCAGAAGGATAGCAGACGTGAATATTAAGATCACTGGAAAGGAAGACATAAACAAATCAATTATTATAATTTATAACAACCTAACTTAAGAGTTTTGGTTAAACAGATGTAAACACTCTGATATTATGTTCACCTGTGAATTTACTCATCAAGTTTCATTTTTAACTGTCAATCTCATACCCATTAATTTCACTATTGAGGATATTGCTCTTTAAATGCAGATGGACTTCCTCTTTGAGAATGCTGTGAAATGTATATATGTAGAATATAGTTTACAACCAAACATTTTTATATTTCCTCCTGCCTTCCTTGTATCTCTCCTTCATCTCACACAACATAAAACAAAAAAGTAGAGAGCTGGCTTCTGAGGTTGCTCTTTGTCATACAAAATTAATAAACATAGGTATGGTTTATTGCTTATAAATTACAACATGCTTACAAATTAGAACATTTGAGGTGGACATAAAGTATATTCACATTGGGATTACAGTTTTTGCAATAAGAGAGTAAAATAGTCACAATCATGCCTTGAGTCAATAAACAGCTCTACTGAGGAACAGAAGCGTGATATTCCAAGTATTCTGGACTATTTGTTGTCTTATAAGACTGATTGAGTTTCATTTCTGAGTGACTTGCTACTCAAATATTGGCTGACCCAATGTATAAATGAAATGTTTTCATACCCACCCCTATGAAAAACAAAATAGGGATTTTATAGATATTATACCCAACTCACCTCTTAGTGATGATGAAAACGTTCACACCTCAAGTTGCACCTCCTTCTTAGTCTCTGTTCCTTGTTTGATAGAGCATTGGCATTGCTAAATCTCTTTTTAGCGTATACACTTTCATGCCTTTCTGTTCCCACCCTTCTTCCCCTCCATGAAACTCCTTTATTTCAATAAGTTACATTATTATTTTTCTATCAGATGTCCATACATGCCATCACAACAGAGACATTCAACAACTTAACACATTGATAAAAACGCAGAAAGTACCTGGACATAGGCTCTGCAAGAGCGCTCTCTTTTCTGAAGCTGAATCCATTAAGACAGCAGATTAAACACAGAATAGAAAAAACAAGTTAGTGACAGAAGAAAACAAGAAAAATAAAAGAACACATCTACACAAAACACCTCATTTTGTCATTCACTAATTTTCAGAAGAAAATGAAAGCTAAGCAGCAGCAAAATGTAAGCAATGGCTTGAGAAATAGTAGCCAACATCCTCTCAGGACAATCTAAGTGAAAACTGTATGGTATAAAGTTGTTAATGGTAGCAAAACATCTTTGAATACATTTAGTAGAAATTAGTAAAAAATCAATATACGTCATTCATTTGAAATGATTCATTACACATTAGGTTAGTTATGAATTTATGGGTGACAAAGACATAAAGTTAAGAAAATTAGGTCAGAAGTTTGGAACCCATTTTTCTAAGAAGATTATTTGTGGTTTACAGATAATATAAATGCTTAATGTGCACCACAAATCATATGTTCTTCATACATATAAAAACTTCTGTTTATTGGGAAAAAAGAAATGCCCATTCATTATGACTGTTTGATTCTAAGGGGCACACACCTAGAGATAACTAGCTACTGATTAAAAGGATGTGATTATTCTCCTGATTAACCACTTCTTTTATTTCTTGAATAATTTCTTTTGACAGTTTTGACAAAAAAACAAATGAAAGAAACTTTGGTGGGATAAGAAGTATACTTTTCTTTGTTTGTATGTTTGTTTGTTTGCATAGAGAGTGATGTCTTTCTGGGCAAAAGGTTAGCAGCAACTCCTATTACATCCCAAACATTATTTCCTGGCGATAAAATGAATTGTTAATAACAGTTTGTCCACCATCTTTATAAAAATAAGCCAAAATTTTATAAATTCATTTGTGTGTTTTCCTCTTCTTTCCTACTTTTTTTTTCAGTATTCTTGACTGTTGAAGGAGAATATTACTCAGTTTTTAAGAAGCAGTTACCCAGATGCCTTTTGTGTGGCTTATATTTTCCAACTCCTAATTCATGCATTCTTCAATGAGCATAGAGCAGTTACTCCTCTAAAGAATTAAGTGAGGAATGAGTGCAAGTAAATTGCCAGGGCTGTCATTTGGGTCACTGACTTGCATCATAGCTTGCAGGACTCTAAACCCTCCAGAATTTCAATACAGAGCACAACAGATTGTGTAGAGTTGACTTTGCAAATCTGATGGATTATAACTGCTTCAGGGAAAGTGGGAACCACAGGAAATGAGAGCAAGCCAGCAAGCGTGTGAATAACCTTTGCCCTACCATCTCCTTACCCCATCATGCAAATTAACATATGACAAACCACATTATATAAACAATTGAAAAGAGCCAAATGGGTAACAAAAGCGAGCATTAAAACACTTCACAAATGGAAATTTGCCCATTATTTAGTTATTTGATATTACAAAGTAGGCAAGCTGATTAGCTGTAGCCAGTTAGAAAGTGACATTAATTGCCAGCTTTACCTGATACTGTCAGACATCAACACCATTTTTAAATAAAGATACAAAGTATTGCTATAACAAGTCATGTTATGGATATGTAACATTAATAGAAATGACTACATCCGATACATTATGATAAAAATTGCTGGCAGCAATATTCATTAATAGCATCCAGCCAACCTGGGCAACAACACATCAAAATCACAGCACGCCCAGATTATATGAATTATACTCCAACAGACAATTGGTTGTGATTCTATCAAGGGCATAAGTGACAAAAATAACTCCTTTATTCTCAGAATAAAAAAGATTAATAATTTATATTTAATAATAAATAAAACTGTACCTGTTTTCTGCAGATGAAATTGCAGAAAAAAAATAGATAAAATACCTGGCTTTCTCTGTTGAATAATCATTATTTAAAAATTTCTTTCTTTTTGATGAGTGAAATTCTTACCCTAGTAAGACACAGAAGAACTAAACATATTAAATACTAAACACATTAAAAGACGACTTTGCAGAGTCATTTTTCATTCTAAAGGAAAATGTTATTTTAGTGAATTCCATAGAGGAACATTAGTTTGGCAATGTCAAATTCTTGCTTTTTAAAGCAGTAAGGCTATCATGATATTCAAGGCCCTAAAATTCAGTCTCAATCATTGAACATCTCTACTGCACAAATGCCATTCAGGGAACACATGTCATTTGAAGGTAGCTATGCTAATAGGTTTTACCATGGGGTTAATTCACCATGTGATATTTTGTTACATAAGTAAATTATATTATTTATAAATATATGAAATATATTTTATATGTTTATGTAAATAAATGCCTATTTCATTAATAGAAATATAAACAAAAAATCATAAAATGTATTCTCCCTGAAGTTAACAAAATAACTTATTTACTTACAATTCAAATTTGCTGGAATATATTTAAGCTTTTAACATTTTAATGCTAGTGATACAAAATCTGAGTGATTTCAAAATCAAAAGGAAGTCAAAATGAAACAATTACTTGCCATATGAGTTTTTAAAAAGTTGTATTAATTAGGGTAAATGACCTAAGTTTTTAAATCTTCTATAATGGATTAGGAATATCTTCTTCTATAATGTTATATTCTAAAATTCTACTTATTAATTAGACATTTGTATTATTGTTAATTCTCTTTTTTTTTTTTTTGAGATCAAGTCTTGCTCTGTTGCCCAGGCTGGAGTGCAATGGCGCAATCTTGGCTCACAGCGACCTCTGCTTCCCAGGTTTAAGTGATTTTCCTGCCTCAGCCTCCAGAGTAGCTGGGACTACAAGCATGCACCACCACGCCCGGCTAATTTTTATATTTTTTAGTAGAGACGGTGTTTCACCATATTGGCCAGGCTCATCTCTAACTCCTAGCCTTGTGAGCCGCCGCCCTCAGCCTCCCAAAGTGCTGGGATCACAGGCGTGACCCACCACGCCGGGCCAATTATCTTAATATAAAAGTTTGAAAGAAAAAGAAATTGCATTCATCTAATTTGACCCTGTCTGAATTTAGCACAACAGAATAATTGCCATGGAAAACAGAATTATAAATTCAAAATATATATAAAGAGATTATCATTTATCATTACTTTAGATTAATAATAAATCGTTATATTACTATAACAGAATAACAAAGGAATTGAAAATAACTGTTGATTCTCTTTACAATGATCATATTCTATAGAAAGAGAAAAATTAAGTGGTGAAGTTTTTCTGATTTTATCACAACTTTAAAGATACATATATATATGTATATATACACACATATATACTTGGAGTCCTTACCTTGTTCAAACTCCGGGCAGCACTATCTTTTCCACCTGGGGTCAAGTTCCGAAGCTGTACATCCAGGAGGCCTACCAGCTGATCCATGGCTCGGACAGAGTAGGTGATGTCCCCAGCATTCAAGTGATTTCTTGTCTGTTCAGCCAGCTCTCTAGCAATGTTGGCAGCTGTCTCACCAGATTTCAACTATAATTTTGAAACAGAATACAAAGGAAAGAGATCTTAATACTGTTAGTGGTTTCTTTTGACGATCATGTTTGCATGTAATTGTAATCATTGATTCAAGAAATAGTTGTTAAACTCCATCTTCATCTGGAATACACTCACCAATTTTCCTGCAAATTCATCTTTTTCTTCAAAACCTGACTTTAAATTTATGTCTTCAGAAAGCTCCTCCTGAGGAAACTTACTTTGAAAAATTATGCTTACCTTAATCATCTATTTGGGTAGTTAAGTCTAAGGTCTGCCCTATTATTTTCTCTGTGAGTTTCTAAATTGGACTTTGTTGCGTGTGTTGTGAATCCCCAACCACATTGTAAGTTCTCAGAGGCAAGTACGATTTTCCTTTGTGCCTAGTTTAGCACTTAGTTCACAGTGAATACTCACCAGCTGCTCAGCTCTGTGAAAATTCTACCAGAAATAAAATCCCTGCTTTTCAAAATGATTTTCATCTTCTTACCAACTGTATAAGGAATTTTGCTCCCAGTATGCTGGATAGCAAACTATTGCTTAGTTTCTAGTATGTTTTTTTCTCTGAAACTACATGCTGATTTTTCAAGTACATTCTACAAGAATATGTCAAATTGTCAACACTCCAAAAATACTAAAACAAAGACTAATAGTTCATCATCACTTGAACAAATTTGATAGCCATGGGTAATTCAAACAGAGGAATATATACTAATTTGTAAGAAAGTTATGGGAAACAAGAAAGACGACACAAGAATAAGTAAGTGTAATTTCTCAAGTTATAATCTTTATTGTTTTGAAATTTATAAACTAAAACAGGATTATAACACATTTACACTAAATAAATAAAAATGTATAAAGTAAAAATAATAAGTGTATCTATTTCACCTCTATATATTATAACTTTCCAGAGATGATTATTATTTTTCTCTCTTGTTGCCCAGGCTGGAGTGCAATGGCACAATCTCAGCTCACTGTAACATACGACTTGAGGGTTCAAGTGATTCAATTCTCCTGCCCCAGCCTATGGAGTAGTTGGGATTACAGGCACCTGCCACCACACCCAGCTAATTTTTTTGTATTTTTAGTAGAGACGGGGTTTCACCATGTGGGGCAAGCTGGTCTTGAGCTCCTGAACTCAGGCAATCCACCCGTCTCAGCCTCCCAAAGTGCTGGGATCACAGGCATGAGCCCCCGAGCTCGGCCTTTGTTTTTTTTTTTTTTTTTTTTTTAGATAGGGTCTCACTGTCACCCAGGACGAAGTGCAGGGACACAATCATAGCTCATCATAGTTCACTGTAACCTTGAACTCCTGGGCTCAAGGCATCCTCCCAGCTCATCCTCCCAAGTAGCTGGGACTATGGGTGTGTACCCACTATGCCTGGGTTGTTTTTTAATTTTTTTTTGTAGAGATGGGGCTCTTGATCTCATAGTGTCCTTCTACTTTGGCCTCCCAAACCACTGAGATTATGGCTTTGAGCCACCATGAGTTTGTTAATCATTTCCTATGCATCTTTTCAAACTTTAATCTGTCGTACTGTCAGAGGCCTTTAAACCAGAGCGACTCCATCTTGAGTGAGGGCTAGGAAAATGAGACCAGGACTTACTGAGCTGCATTCTCAAAAGTGAGGCATTCCTAGCCTCTAGGTATCTATGGTTAAGGGAACAAATTAATAATGTTTGCTAAACAGACCCAGACATATATATGTATGTATATATATACATACACATACATACATGTATATATACATATATATACATACATACACATATATATATACATACACACAAGCTGGGCACAGTGGCTAACACCTGTAATCCCAGCACTTTGGCAGGTGGATCATGAGGTCAGGAGTTCAGACCAGCCTAGCCAACGTGGTGAAACCCTGTCTTTACTAAAAATACCAAAATTAGCTGGGCATGGTGGCGCATGCCTGTAATCCCAGCTACTCCGAAGGCTGAGGCAGGAGAATTGCTTGAACCCCAGAGGCAGAGGTTGCAGTGAGCTGAGATTGTGTCACTGCACTTCAGGCTGGGTGACAGAGCAAGACTGTCTTAAATAAACAAATAAATAGGAAAAAAAAACATATATACGTATTACCTAGGGTGGATGCATATCCCCTCTTGATTTCGGTAACATCCTCTGTCTATGGAGTAGCTATCCTTTCACAACTGTACTTTCTTCATCAACTTGCTTTTGCTTTGCACCGTGGATTTGCCCTGAATTTTCTAGGGCAAGATCCAAGAACCCTCTCTTGGGGTCTGGACCCAAATCCCTTTCCTGTAACACTATTACTATTTAAATATACAATAGTGTCATTATATAAAAAATTATTTTCTTCCCCTTTTAAAGGCAGTTCAACATAGAACATGTGAACACAAATAAAAAGCTGTTTTCTTTGAAAGTGGTCTCGCTAACTGGCATTCAGAAAGCTAAAAGGTGCACAACTGAAACTCTAATTTAAATAGGTGATTATCCTGATGTACTTGGGATGATTAGTGTTTGTATCAGAACTGAATGTTAAAGAAACAATATATGAATTAAACTGATTAGAACACCTAAATTATTTACAATCATATTCTCACATACATCGAAAAAGCCTAACTCAAAAAGTAACAACAAAAAAGTTTGAAATCGTCAAGTGGTGGCAAGAGTTTGTTTCAATGAATATCACCTCCATAAACTACTATTGGGAGTGTGTATTTGTTTTGCTCCTCTTAAATTACCATTGTCTATTAGACTTTGACATGTGAAGACTGTGTAACTCAGAAAGGCAACCATAAGAAATAATCCCACAGATACACAAAGAAAAATGTTCAAAGACATTGATTCCAGCCTGTTTATGATAAACAATAGATTATGACTATACAAAATTCTGCAGGCAGATTCATAGCCTGGAATTTTTTTTAATTAAAAAATAAATTTTAATTAAGCCAGTCAAATTTGGCAGTGAGGAGGTTGTATAGCAAGTCCATTGACACTAAGGTTACTAAATTCTGATAATCTACTACCATCTGACCACCCCTTACCATAAAATATTATCCCACAGTTTGAAATTATGAAGGGGATCAATAATGTTAACATTAATCTTCAGGATATATTGTTGAGTTAAAATAAATGCAGATATAAGTTATTTACATATATATGCTAATAAATATTTGCATGCTATTGAGAAATAGAAACATACTACATAAGTAATTGTAAATATGCTATTTGTAAAAAAAGAAATAATATATACAATATTTTTGGTTTTCTATAGATGTGTATTTCTGTATATTTAAATATACAGGACAAAGCCTAAAAAGAGAATCAAAGGAGAAATCCTTACCTATAATGTTAAAATTTTACAGGAAGAATATGTTAAACAACTATTATATAATCAATACTTTCTAGAATTTTTTGTGGTTGTTGTTGTTTTCTTTTCTTTTTTTTTTAAGATGGAGTCTCCCTCTGTCTCTGAGCCTGGAGTGTAGTGGCATAATCTTGGCTCACTCCATCCAACCAAGATTCTTGTGCCTGTGTCTCCCAAGTAGCTGGGATTACAGGTGCATGCCACCATGCCCAGCTAATTTTTGTATTTTCAGTAGAGATAAGGTCAGGCTGGTCTAAAACTCCTGACCTCAAGCCATCTGCCTGCCTTGAACTCCCAAAGTGCTGGGATCACAGGCATGAGCTACTGTACCCAACCAACTTCCTAGAAATTCTTAAAACAGAAAATATCAGGACTGACCATAAGAAATTTGTAAAACAGGGTCAGGGTCTTTATACCTAAAATGCCTGTAAGACTAAATGGAATACATTATAGGTTTTCACGAATAAGTATGTAACAATTCAATTTAGATCAAAGTAGCATTCATGGCCCACTGGTGGGTCATGAAAGTACTTTTAAGTGTTTATAAAATGATGTAAATGTGCTTAAAATCCATACATTTCCATTTCTACGCATAAATGGGGACTACTTACTGAAAATATAGTAAATCAAGTAACAGATTCTAAAATTCATTATTCATTAGTTAACTCAGTGAGGTGTGAGTAAACTGTAAGTATTCAAATTGAGTATTCCATTAAGAAGTCTGGATATCTGATACAAAGATTGGCAACTTTGCAAAACTCCCCCACTGGGCATAGGAATATCCAGATAGGTAGAATTCCTATAATTTTCCAAAAGGACATTATTTTAATTAATGTGCATTCCATAGTGCCTTGCAGGTTGTAATTTTTTACCTATTACATTCTTATGATAATGAATATATTTGTAGAATCACGATTGTTTTATTTTGTTAATCATGGGTTCTTGTGTAATTGTTTTGTTATTATTATTGTTTCCTTCTCAGTCTTTGTTACCACATAATATCGTTTCTATAAGAAAGAAGTCAGAGTTAGATGGAGACCTCTGAAATTTTATGATTCACTTAAATCCACCATGGTGACAAAAGTTTGAGATTTACTAAATTAGGTAATCTGTTTTCTTCGTTAACACAGTATCTTCAAAACTAAAGATACACGTATGGACTTTCATTATATCTACTGGTGATCATTATAAATAGCAAAATTGGTTATCATATAGAAAAAAATGAAATAACGGTAGTGGTATTTTCATATTGTAATTCCATTTTTTTTTTCTGTGTAGCTATACAAGCATAGTTTTCAATATTAATTATTACATTACTGGAGTAGGAAACAAAAAAGTGGAAAAAAAGACCTATGTAATTCCCTTATACAAAATTTATTGAGCTCAAAGGGCAGGAAAAAAAGGAAAAAAATTTAAACATTTTTTTATATGCAGTAATGAAAAAATTAAGAATGTAGATGACCAGCAAGTCAAAATATAATTGTTCTCATTACAAAAGATAGTAATGAAGGCCAGGCACGGTGACTTATGACTGTAATCCTAACACTTTGGGAGCCTGAGGTGGGAGGATCACTTGAGCTCAGAAGTTCAAGACCAGTCTAGGCAACATGGTGAAACCCCATCTCTACAAAAATAAAAATAAAAAAAATAGCCAGGCAAATTAATCTACCTATATATGTGTTAACAACAGTACAATTTTATAAAGCAGTATGTAAAATAAGAAAATCACTAATGGATTCTCTTAAAAATAGCAACTCTATGTTAGCATTTAGCAAGTGTTATTTTTTTTGTGAAGAATAAACAATTCTTCAAAAGAGCCCTGAAACTCAATGTTTACAACAAAAATATTGGAAGGAATAAAACTGAAGTGCATATAGGTTATACGAATATTTGTAGGCTGGGCGTGGTGACTCACACCTATAATCCTGGCACTTTGGGAGGTCAAGGCAGGAGGATCACTTGAGCTCAGGAGCTAGAGACCAGCCTGGGCAACATAGGAAAACCCCATGTCTACAAAATTAAAAGAAAAAATTATCAGGGACCACAGTGGTCCCTGCTACTTGAGGAATTGAGGTGGGAGAATGGCTTCATCCCTTGAGGTTGAGATTATAGTGAGTGATGGCCATGCCCCTGTACACCAGCCTGGGTGAGAGAGCAAGACTTGTCTTTAAAAAATAAATGAATAAATATGTTTGTAGTAAAAATATGAAAAGTATCTCTTTAAGGTAAAATAAAAACAGCTATAACAAATTATTTTCTGACCCTTTCTTCTTTTTTCCTTTTCTTTCTTTTTTTTTTCTGTTTCCCAAGCTGGAGTGCAGCAGCACAATCACAGCTAACTGCAGCCTAGAACTCCTGGCCTCAAGCAGTCCTCCTGCTTCAGCTTCCCAAGTAGCTGGAACTACAGGCCCTCTCTTCATCTTAAAGTGAATGAATCATAGCAAAGTTTTTTATTCTTTCAACAATCCTTTGCACACTTCCTAAGGAAATAAAGATGAATTGTATACAGCTCTTGCCCTCAAGAAGCTGCATTCTACCAACTGGGTAGAGTACATAAAAGATCGATCAGCTCAACAATTCAGCTGTTGTTGCAGAAATGTGTACATGGTATTATGGGAGCACAGAACACCCAGAAAGGTGAGGGAGAGCAAGAAGAAGTAACCACCAAGACAAATCTTAAGAGTTAAGTTGAGGAATATCAGGTACAATGGAGTACTAATGGGTCCTATTGAGAGGAAAGAGCAAGCCAAGAATACAATACATACAAAGTAAGGTCTAGAATAACCATGGTTCAGGTAGGCATAGTACTAGATACAATAAGAAGAAAAAACATTTTTCATACATTCAGAGTCCAAACTTGCTACCTGTATATATGTGTGTATCTAGCTATTTCCATCCACTTGTCTATCCATCTATTATGTCAATGATTGCTCATTCAGCCTATATATTCATTTGTTCTTTGATGAACATTGAATCTCTATAGTTCTGAGCTAAGGTCTGGGGATACAGTGTTGAATAAAATGCTTTATAATAGGAAGGAGCTTATATACTAGCCATGGAAAAAGTTATTAAAAATTGAACTGTACAAATATATAATTTTAATTTCATTGAGAGCAATACAGAATCCCAGTGTGGTAGAGTAGTTTGAAGACATTTTAACCTGGTGTATGTGATTAGGGAATAATTTAGGCAATGCTTCTCTGAGGAAGAATGCTTAATTTGAAGTGAAATAGAAAGAAGAAATTAGATTGGGATGTGGGTAGGGGCCTCCAGGCAGAGGGAACAGCTTTTAGGAGGGAGGGGCACAGAGTCTTAGGGAACCCGCACAAAGGGTGCCATATCTGGTGTTTAGGAAGCCAAAGAGGTGAGCAAGGAGAAGATTAAGTAGTTCTGATTTAGAATCATGATGAAGATTTGGGGAATTATGTTAAGAACAATGGGAAGGTCCTGAAGAGCTTAAATAGGATCCCTCTAATTAGGTTTACATTTGAAGTCAAATTCAGGGGAAAGGATTAGAGGACACAGGAGTGAATGAAAGGAGACCAGGGTGAGGATAAATTGCTATGGATTGGGGTACTGGGCACCAAGTGCCATCCCTGGGTTTCTGGTTTTCCTAACTCCAATGTGATGCCATTAACTGGATTCTCCCATAGCTGCTCCCAATTCAGTTTCACACATTTTCTGACCAGCTGTCACTGCCCACATCCTCTCCAGTGGCATCCAAAGTTAATCTCTTTCTGATCACCTTGTTTACTTCTCTCACTCCCATTATTGTGGACTATAATGATCTTATTTCCATACAAAAATATACAAATATGTTGAATGTGCCTCAAGTTTTCTGTGCACATAGGAAGGGCTGAAATACACTTATTCCACATATCATACCTTAAAGAACTTACTAACTTCTTTTACTAAATTCTACTAGAATTTTTATCAGAAGTAAGCACATACATACTGAGAAATTTTATGAGTTTTGTGAAGATTAGTAAATTAGTAAATTAGAAAATTAATTAGTAAAATAATAATATGATGGGATTATATCTAGGACTTGAATCAAAGTGGGAAAACCCTGAGGCTTTAGTTAAAAATAATTATGACAGAAACAGATAATATTTTAAATTTTGATACAAGTAAAAACAATTTTTAAAAAATCAGCATTGAGATTCTATCATATCAACCACTAATCAGGGGCCAAAACAATTTATGAAGGAATTACACAGTGTTGAAGTACATAGCTACCATTTCTTTGAAAAATCTACTTATTTTGCTATAAATCTGAGTCAAGTGGGTATATAAGTAACAAAAGGCTTCTATCTTACAATTAGATGCATGTTAAATAAGTCTAAAATTTTGGAATTTCCACCAATCTCTGACAAAATAAAGAAGCAATTTACTTTCATTTCACGCTAGATCTAAGCAAATTAAAACGGGGAATTTAAGATTACAGGGGACAGAATTCAACCTAGTTTCTAGGGGAAATAACTGGCTTCTGTTGTAAGATAGCAACATTATTTCTAGATTTTCACATCCTTCTTCTTTAGAAAGTACAGGAATAACCTCACATTATCTGAAAATCTGTTAGCCACTTGTTGACAAATAGAAAAAAGAGGCACTTTGGTTTGTTAGAAATAGGAAGAGACTATTCTCGGTTCTAATACAGACAATTCTTTTGCATGTAACAGTGGGATCAGGCAATGGAGTAGAAGGCTGACTTCACTTTGCATGCAAATAATAAGGAATCGACACAAAACTACACCACCAACAAACTTTCAGCGAAAAAAGGTGAAATTATAAAGCACAATGCATTCCTTAAAAGTATGCAAAAGAGTCTTCTTTTTGAAAACCTGAGTGCAAGCTGGAGATCAAGCTGAGGCCAGAGACTATGATTTTATAGCAGACATTAAGATAGGTGAGAAATGGGATATTTTGCCACATATATTCCAGGAAGCATGGCTCTGAGCCAACTTGCTGGCTTTCAGTAAAAACTGGAAACTGTTTTTAAAGCACTAATTTGAAGACATATCTATCTTCCAATGTATGTAGATACGTATATAGATATGTATGTAGGTATCTATCTGCCTATTAATTTATCCTTCTACCTACATTTCCATCCATTCATCCATCAACCCACCTACATCCATCAATACTTCCATCTACCTGCCTACTGGCCTTCCTTTCCCTCTCACTCTCCCTCTCCTTTTCTCTATCTTGCTGTTGGAGTAAAGGTCCCCTTTGGACAACTTATGCTTTTCTCCTTTCTCTTCTGTACAAATTATGTTTTTGTATTAAATCTCATCTTTATGAATGTATTCCAGCTAGTTTATTTGCAACAGATTCCTTTGTGGTATTCTAACTTTAAAAGTTTACATTGTTTCTAGTGAAAAGAAATCTACTCTTTAGTGTCACACAGAATTTAATCTCTAACTTCACAAGTATATAAGTGACCCAAATTCCTTTGTGAATTGAAACCATCAAGAGTCTTTGCCTGTTTTATCCCATCTGGCCTGATTGCTGGGGGAAAAAACATAATCCATGTTTTCAAGAAAATGTAAATGTAAAATTTCCTTGTTTGAACTAACATCAGCAACTTGATTCATTTACTTGAGTATAATTGCTACCTATGCTATCTACAAGGTTGGTGATATACAGCGAGCACCTGCTGATAATAAAATTAATGATCAACTCCATTTCACATATGTGGAAACTGATCCAGAGGTTAATGACATGTCCGCCATAACTCAGTTATTAAGATCCTCAGGTCAGTGCTCTTTCCTTCCATGTCCTCAGGAGTTCTTCATAGGCACTGTAAAGATGAGAAAGTGGTTGCTGCGGTCTGAATGTTTGTGTCCCTTGAAAAATTCACATGTTAAAATGGAATCCTCAATGTGATAGTGTTAAGTGGTGGGGCCTTTGGAAAGTGATTAGGTCAGGAGGGCAGAGTCCTAATGACTGGGATTAGTGCTCTTATAAATGAGGCCCCGGAGAGCTGTCCCTTACACCATATGAGGATTAAGTGAGAAGGTGCTGCCAATGAACAAGAAAGCAGGCCCTCACCAGACAAAGGATCAGCTGGCACCTTGATCTTGGACATTCCATCCTACAGAACCATGGCAAATATACTTCTGTTGTTTATAAGCTGCCTAGTCTACGATTTTTTTGTTTAACCATAAACTATAGCAGCCCAAATGGACTGAGACAGAAATGATTCACCCTTCACGGTACATTTCATTGACAAAATCCCTGAGAAGAAGAAAACTACAATTTAAAATACACACACACACACACACACACACACACGTGTATGGGATTTTTTTGTCCTTTTGCTTTACAAGTTTGAAATTCACAGAACTATACTGGCAGCAGGAGGAGGGTAGCCGGAAGAATGAAATATTAAAGGTATCTATTTTACTTCAATTTTTCAAAGTGGCAGAAAAAAAATCAGTGACAGTAAAGGAGAGAGGTAGAAAATAAGAGCAGAGATGGCGGAAAAAGGAAATCAAAGAGGGAGGAGAGGGGAGGGAAAGGGCAAAGGGTGTAGAAGGAGACTGTGATACAGGAGTTAAAAAGAAATTATTCAGGCAGATAGTGAGGGTAAGGAAGTCTTCAGTAAGGTTTGTTTTCATTCAAAGCATCCCCAAAGTCATTTATTTTCTAACAAAGTGTAGCCTGTAAATCGGGCTGCAGAGATAGAAAGGCAATCTAGAAGCTTGCACAGATGAATGCTGGCAGCTGTGACAACAGGAAAAGGCTACCTGGAACTAGGCATGTTCAAAATGGGGGTTCCGTCTTTCCTTCTCTTTCCCAGCCATGTGTACAGTAAGGAGCAGACAACATGGCTCGGCCAAGTGCAAGGCCCATTTGCATAACAAGATTAGGGTGCCTGGGTGAGGTGGCTCACGCCTATAATCCTAGCACTTCGGGAATCCCAGGTGGGCAGACAACCTGAGCCCAGGAGTTTGAGACCAGCCTGGGAAACATGATGAAACTTCATCTCCACTAAAATACGAAAAATTAGCCGGGTGTGGTGGCATTTGCCTATAGTCCCAGCATCGAGATGCTGATGAGGCAGAAGAACTGCTTGAAATGGGGAGGCAGAGGTTGCATTGAGCCAAGATTGTGCCACTACATTCCAGCCTTGGAGACTTCCTTAAAAAAAAAAAAAAAAAGATTAGGGTGGGGTGGCTAGCCTTCCCAGCCGGCTATGTAAACATCATACCTGGTCCAACCAATCCTGGGCCCTACATAAATCAGACACTGCCTCCTCAAGCCTGCCTATGAAATTTGGTGCACTCCACTCTGGGCCAGAATTCCCATTCTGGAGCCCTTCTCTCTCTCACAAGAGAGAGAGAGAGCTGTTCTCCTTTCTCTTCCTTTGCCTATTAAACCTCCGATCCTAAACTCATTTCTTGTGTGTGTCCTTAATCTTCTTGGTTCTAGATGATGAGCCATGGTTATTTACCCCAGGCAACAATGCTGATTCAGTGGGAAATGGAAGAGGGGTGAGAGACAGGAGTGGAGAAAAGCCGAGGACTCTGTTGGGAACCTTTCATTTGCTAGTTCCCAGCTACTCTTTACCCTACTTCATCCTGCCTTCTGCCCTACTAGGTGGACTTATATGACAGTCATTAAGTGTGTCCTTCTTTGGCTTCTGGTTGGGTTTGCCCAGTGGGGTAGCTTGTGGGTAAATGGAGGGCAGAGGCAGGTATGTCAGGGTATTCATTCTCCTGGGTTCCTTTCTGAAAGGCCACCTGGGTCTAGGTTGTGTCCCTTGCCTTAAGATCATCTTTCTTTCCCAGGACAAAGTGCTCCTTATTTCTGGTCACTCCTTTGATCCAGCACCCTACAGACTGGGAGTTGGGAACAGCTTCTCCCCTGCTACAAGCTCTGGCCTCCTGTTCAATCCCCTGCAGTTTGCCTTTACAGCTCAATACCATCACAAACAAAATCTTCTCAAGTGTTCCATCTGTGAGGACCTTGGTTCTACACAGCTATCACAATGAGAGGATGGAGATGAGAAAAGGGGTAAATTCTATGAAAGACAATCTGGGGAAGAGGGAGATAAAATATAGATAAATAATCCTAAGAACGTTACAACAGATTCTTAGAAGTTTTCATTACCAATATTTAAAAGTGTTGGAGTTTTGTGGTAAAGAAACCTGCTCAACTATAATTTATATTCAATGAGTAACATACATATTTGGAGGCATAAAGGACACGACCAAGTAAAAGGGGTAGACAGAGGACAGAGGGAGAGCATAGGTAACTAAGGGTAAGGATATGAAGCCAATTATAAGATCTCCATGGTTTAGCTAGTGCTGTGGTTAAGCATGATGTCTTCATGAAGGTGGTCTTGGCTAAAATATCAGCTCCACCACTGACCTTGAATAAGTCACATAAGCTGATTTAGAGTGCCCAAAAGCCTCTTGTTATACTTTTTAAGATTTTATAAACTTCTGAATAATCAATCTAAGTTGTTTTTTTTTTAAATAAATTCCAAACACCTAAGTTCTTTAAGTTTAACAAAATGATCACATAACATAGTTTTATAGACTCTGTAGGATTAAACAAAAATGCTCTGGAAGAATAGAAGGTTTTTTTTTACAAAACAAAAACATCCTGTCCATAAATCAAATGGAAAACAGCTGTCTGGTCTTTGAAAGGAATTATCTTCTGTCCTAAGATTAGCTGGGCTGCAGAAGAAAGAAAAGAATTAAGCATCATTATCAGTTAAAGTCACCTCATAATTTCTGCAATAAAATAGTCCAACTATATTCAGACATTATCATGAAAACATTCAGCCTTCTAGAAGAATTTTTATTGAATTTATATTAACCCCTGGGCTAAGTATCTAGGGACTGTTCTTAAAGAATTGCTAATGTAAGGAGATATGCTACTGATCTCTTAATCTGATCACATCCAGCAAGAGTTATTTGCCCTGGGGTCTGAGCTACATTGTAATAAAATCAAAGGACATAAAAACTGTGGCAGGAACAGTGCTGAAATTGGAGAAGCATCATTATGAATAGCAACAAGTATGGAGATGCATATGTAAGAGGGTAACTAGAGTCAATATAACCACTATTCTTCCATGATTTAGGATAAATAGATAGTTATGGCTCATCTGCTAAATGATCTACTGGGTAGATATTTATGGATTATTATACAGTATATTATTGAGGATAAGTCTGGTTAAAAACAAATAGAGAAAAGAGCAAATGACACAGGCAGGCTTTTAGTAAGGCCATCATTTGTAATATTTCTTGGGAAAAAAATCTCTCTCAGAAATTCCTCAGCATAGCTAATGTGCCATAGAAGGACTCTCCATTTTAGGAGTGCATAAATCCACATAAATTGCTATAATAAGGATTCATCCCATAACCCTTTTGGCATAAATGCACATCTGGTCTCTGTTTGTAATGAAATCAATTCAAAGCCCCACAGTGCATTAATAATGAAAATGTTCAACATATTGCAACCAAATAAGCCCTGCAAATTTGAGTCTGCAAGATCCTGTCACACATGTGTATACTTTTAACATTGATAAATGATTAGGTTACAGAACATTTATCAGATGGCTTAAGATTCCAAAGGTAGACTTTTAAAAATTGTAATTATTACTTCCACAGGAAAACCCATATGTATGTATGCTAGAAACTTTTACTTGCTTAATTTATAATGCCTCTTGGAATTTTATATCTGTAGTTCACAATACCATAGAATTTTTATTAATAATAAAATTATTATAAGCAGCATAAGAGGAAATTCATGGATTTGCACTTTAAAAACTACAAAATTCTAGAATTAGCTCATAACATATTAGAGGTTGTCATTAAATGTGAAATTAAATTAAAATGGTAGAAGTTTTCTATGTGGATTTTAAAAGAATTCTTGATGCTTTTGTTTCCAGCAATCATCAACAACAGATGATACAGTTTTAGCAAAGACTTTCTTGTCAGTCACAAGATTTACCTTCTGTGTTATATGGTTGACCCAAGGAGAAGAACAGTTGCTGAGATCAGGTCCTTGGGGATCCCAAATTCCATCAGGAGCAAGGCACAGATAAGTTGATACACCTGTAATAATGAGAGAAATGTATGTTTCTTTTACTTAGAATGACTTCACATCCACGGTATATTTAAATATGAGCAAAGATAAAAATGAGATAATTAAATTAATATAATGTTTATTAAAACTCCAGATACAATGTCAGGCAAGCATTTAGCACTGGAGAATTACAGTACTCCAAACAAAAACATACAAGATGTTTGAAGCACTTGTGGCAGCCACACTAGGGATGGGGACAGTTTTTAATTCATGCATGAGATGACATGGTATGTGCCTCCATGGAGCTTAGTGCTTGACTTTATAGAGGCAACACAGCAGATGAGTCTTAAAGCAATCAATGTGCAGGTTTTTCAGGAAAACCAGAAGGTGGAAAAGGATACTCCAGTTGGGGAAACATACGCTCTTTGGGAAACTTCAAGTTTTTATGAACTGGGGTCTACTGGACTAGGGAGTTGTATTTAATGAAACTGGAAAAGTAGACCAGATCATAAACTCCCTTGTCTATCATTTGTGGGTGCTGAAAATCAATGTGAATACTGAAAGAGGAGATAGATAATGAGCAAATTTAAGTTTCTGAAAGATATCTCTGGTGGAAAGATGGAAGATGAATTTGAGAGAGTGATGTGGAGTGATGGTGAGGAAGCTATCACAATAACTCAACTGAAAGACTGTAGGGGCCTACACAAAGGCATAACAGGATGGACAGGGGGCTAAAAATAAGATGGGGTGTGTTGACAGTAACCCGTGAGGGCTTCAGAAAATATCTTCTCCAGTTCCCACAGAAAAATCATGACATTTCTGTAGAGCAAAGTGCTTTCAAATAAGGTGTTTCACTAATCTTCAAAACAAAATAGTAGCCCCTGGCTGCAGCAGGGGACTATTATTATTTCTCTTTTAGAAGTAAAGAAACTGAGGCCCAGAACTAAGAGAACGGCTAAGAAAGAAGGTGGTTTTCAACTGTTCTCTGATTCCAGTATCACAGGAATCTTTACAAATAAATAGTCTCCCTTCTTTTCCTAAAGAAAATAAATATTTTTTAAAATTTTAAACTATTTTGCTGGAAAAAAGTGTATTTTTTATAAAAAACATGATACCTTTTGGTCTTCCCACCCACCATTTCCTATACCATGAAATCTGAAATGATATACCCATAGCAGAATTTTCTAAAAAAAACTTTTTTCCTTAAAGTATCCAAATCAATAATACCCAAGAATGTTGGGTAACATGCATTGTGAATTTCTCTTATATACATATTTTAGAGAATAATGCAAATGTGCCAAGTATTCGTTTATGAATACCAATGTATGCAACAATAAGAAAATCAGTATTCCTTTGCCTTAAACATAATAAATAATAATATGATTACATGTGAAGATATTATGAATATCAGTAATAAAATAGGCAAAGAAGGCCAGGCACAGTGGCTCACAACTGTAATCCCAGCACTTTGGGAGGCCGAGGTGGGTGCATGACTGGAGGTCAGGAGTTTGAGAGAAGCCTGGCCAATATGGTGAAAAATACAAAAGAAATTACCCTGGCGTGGTGGTGGCGCCTGTAATTCCAGCTACTTGGGAAGCTGAGGCTTGGAGAATTTCTTGGACCCATGAGGTGGAGGTTGCAGTGAGCCAAGATCACACCACTGCACTCCAGCCTGGGCAACAGAGTGAGACTCGGGCGCGGTGGCTCACGCCTGTAATCCCAGCACTTTGGGAGGCCGAGGCGGGCGGATCACAAGGTCAAGAGATCGAGACCATCCTGGTCAATATGGTGGAACCCTGTCTCTACTAAAAATACAAAAAATTAGCTGGGCACGGTGGCGCGTGCCTGTAATCTCAGCTACTCAGGAGGCTGAGGTAGGAGAATTGCCTGAACCCAGGAGACGGAGGTTGCGGTGAGCCGAGATCGCGCCATTGCACTCCTGCCTGGGTAACAAGAGCGAAACTCCATCTCAAAAAAAAAAAAAAAAAAAAAAAAAAGGCCAGGAAGAATTGAGTTTTTCTTTATCCCCTAGAGGAAACAATGCAGAACTGTTCTCTGGTGGATGACTCAGTGAGTGACAGGTTGACTCCTGCAGTATGGTCCCTGACAGTATTAAGAGCTTTGACCACTCACTAGAGGACAACTACAATGGCTGATAAAAAGGACAGTCAAATTTTCTCTTTTGTTACATGTTAGGTCTTTTCCATGATAATCTTCGAATATAGAAGTCCTCGACCCCATTTTCTGCAATCAATGTCTGTCGGTTGATGACAAACGTGAGACTAACTCCCAGCAATCACGTGATCCCCTCTGGACTGCTGCATAGGAAGGCTGAGCCTCTGGAGTAGTCAGAACGTCTACAGCCTAACTTTACCTCTACCCAGAGACCTGAAACTATGGGAGCAGAGTCCAGTTCTCACAGGTTACCTGTGACTTAATCAGGTTGTGTATTCAAACTCTAGAAACTATATAGGTTTAAATTGTAATTTAGCTGAGTTCAGAATTTAGTCAAATGTGAAGTAATAAAATATGTTGTAACTAAAAGAAGGAAAGAAGAGAGAGAAAGAAAGAAAGAAAGAAGAAAGAAGGAAAGAAAGAAAGAAGAAAGGAAGGAAGGGAAGAAAGAAAAGGCAAAGAACACTAGAAAATGAAGCCAAAGTAACAAAACAGTTTTAATTTAGTGCTTTAGCGCAGACTTGCCTATAGTTCCTGCAGGGCATGGCTGCTTTGCTATCTGTCCTTGACGAGTCTTAAACCACATGATTTCTCGGGCTTCCACAGCCTCACAGCTCTCTTCGAGAGCTGGGATTTGGGACGATGCTGATGGAAAGTGTGTGGTCATGTCATCAAGCACCTCGACAGCTGGAGATGGGGTGCTAGTACTCCGGTTTCTCCTTCCTGACACTGACGGCGTGGTACTCCTTCCTGGGCCCAAAGTTGTGGTCCGAAGGGTGGTACTGGTGGTTGTGCTTCCCATGCCAAGAGGTCCTGTGGTAGAGATATCTGAAATAAAATTAGAAAGAAAACACCTGTATTGCTGGTTCACAGTAGGACCTCAAGATGTCTTATTCTTTTGAAATTATTTTTATTTGACAGTTCAAAGACTTTACAACTCTAGAAGTCCTCAATCTGATTTTCATTGTAAACATGGCAAAATAAGCCAATACCAAGGTATCAGAGTGCCACCTGAGTATGAAAACAACCATCTGACCACTGCCAAACATAGGTTTTTTAATGGTTCTTTTTTGAAACTCAAATCCCAGAAAACAAAATTACAGCACAACTCAACTCTTCAGTAAGCTTCTTAATGCTCTCAGCCTTTTTGACAATTAGAGGATTAAAAAGTTAAGTCCTCTCCTTAGAATTATCAAACTTTGTATAGAAGGGAAAGGAGCTATACAAAATATTATTTTCACATGAAGCATAACATGCATCTCTAAATATGCAGCAAATAGAGGAGAGGGAAAAAAAGAGGAAACAGAAATTAAACTGCTGACAAGCCAAAAAATAAAGAGCAATTCTGAATATAGTCTCCTTAAACGCAAACTGGAGTAGCTTAGTGATCTATTTGATGGCTCTTAGGACTGATTCACCTTCACACAATTTTTAAATTTGATTTTTACTAATGTAAAGTAGAAACAGTTTCCGAATAATTATGACCCTAAATTATCCTCTAGCAAGATTTTTTGAATGGGAAAATGTATTCCAAGGTCCAAATAAAAGTAGTTAGGTTATTTGTCAGGTAATTGAACCTACAATGTTTCCAAGGAATAGGCTAACAATACTATGGAAATAATCACTGCAAAAACTCATCTTTGGGAAAATATATTCATATTCTCATCATGGGAATACAAGAGTATGCTTATCCTTCCTAGATACAGACTGCATTGCTAGCTATAAGATTAGAAACTGCTGCTAACCTCACTCATTGGCAATAAACTTTAGGGATATTGGCTCCAGTCTGATTCAAGATCACTCAGGTTTAAGGAGATGGAGGGCATTCTGATATGAGCCTCTAGCTGTTTGTAATTCATTTTCTACTTCCCTTAAAATATCACCGCCTCTGTTGCCCCGAGGAGGTCCCAGATTCAACACAACGTATTTGGTATAAATAAAGCTTTTAAAGAAACAGGATAGAGATGATAGAGGAATGGGATATTTTCGAACATTTAATCACTGAAATTGTAGTATTTTCTGAAGTGATGCTGTTTATTATGTGTCTTTTTGCCTCTTTTTTCTATTTTCCCTCACACTCTTCTCAACTGTCCTTCTCTTTCTCTCATGGCCCCTTTTCATAATAGTAATGTTCAGAATTACATCTACTCAAGTTTATACAAGAAGGCAGAGTATCTTATTTTCCCTTTTTCTTCCACATATATCATATCTCCCCAATAACCAAGTCTTTTTGATTCTGTCAAATGTCTCTATCTGAAACTAGATATTTTTTTCTTTCTCTCTCTAATCACCATTACATTCAGCTTCCCATCATCAACTTTGTGTTGATGAAAGCAATAGCAGAGAAAAATGGCAATATAATGATTTCACTATTTAGTTTTGCCAAATCCAAGCTCATGATTCATAAAATAAGTTGATACTAAACATATAACACAATCCTAACATAAAATTTAATAATATATTTCAAAATATTAAGTGTAAGTAAATGCTTAAAACTATAAACAATAAAAATGACTCTAATATGTATAATTTGCATATCAAATCAATCAAAGGGTTTAAAAAGAAAACATTACTTACAATTAAGAAAACTGAGTAACTTGAAAATTAAATTTTAAAAAATGTTAGCTTTAAAAATATGTGTCAATGGTGTCACTGCTGGGATGTAAGGACATTTTGTGCTGATTTTTCCTGATGCCAGAAAAATGCTTTTGGACCTCCTACTACTTGGGGAATGCTACAGTTTAGATGTGTCCCTCACAGTTCATCTGTTAGAAACTTCATCCCCAGTGCAAGAGTGTTGAAAAGTGGGACCTATATGGGGGGATTAATGCCATTATTGTGGGAGAGGGTTGGTTATCTCAGAAACGGGTTCCTGATAAGAGCCTGTGTTTGCCCCCCCCCACACCTCCACCCTTCCCCCAGCTGTATGCTCTCTTGCCCTTCTGCCTTCTGCCATGGGATGATGCAGCAAGAAGACTTCTGCCATCTGTGGGCTCCTTGACCTTGAACTTTTCAGCCTCTAGATCTATAAGAAACGATTCTGTTCTTTATAAATTACCCCTTCTTGGGAATTGTCACAATAGCAGAAAATGAACTGAGGTAGGGAAGTAGTAAGGCAATAGTTAAAAGCTAATTCCAACTATTTTCTCCAACTCCTTTAAAGAAAATAATGTCAGCTCTCACTTGTAGTTCTGAAGGGACCATTTTGAGAAACTTAATTTTTTGACAGGGACTACAATCTTTTCATTGATAATGAGCTCCAGTTTTTGTTTCAAACAAAGCATTGCTAGTTCTTCTGTCTTCTTTAGTTTGATCATGTAAAAATGGAGATTCAGAGCAGTTACCTGTTATTAGTCAAATACTCTCATGCTCAAATGAACTTGTTTGGGACGTCTCTGAACTAGAGTAAGAATTACTTTTAAAATAGAAGCTCTATTTTTCAATTGTCTTCTTTCCCTTCTTGAGGATTATGTAGGTACTGATGAATGCTTTCTAAATGAATGCACCTTTCTTAAATTAGATATTTTAATTAGCATATAACTCTCTGGGAGAAGAAAAGGTTTGTTCAGCAATCATTTTCAGGATGACAGACTATATAGCTACACATGTGGTGCAAAGCTTCTCCAGCCTATTGTCTCAACTACACAAATCATGCACAAGGGGCCATGGCACACAACTGAAAGATTTTTGCTTGCTGTGACTTTAGACTTACCATTTTGAATATATACGTACATTAGATGGATTTAATAATGTATCATTATCCTCTATTTAAATAATTTAGATTTCAGATTTTTAAAGATAATAGTATCAAACCAAACTGAATTTAACAATAATAGTAATTTATTTTTTTTTTTTTCCTAAAATTACCTTCTTCAAACCATTCTCTATCTCTTTCCAGAGATACCATTAGGGCATAAATTGGAATATGTTAGTTTACTGACTAATGCTAAAATGGTTGCTGTCTACCCTTCAAACAAAAGCTGAATTATTTTCTTCATGCCTGAAGCCCTTCATGAGTTTCTGTCTCCAACTTATTTCTAATGCTTCTCATCTTTTAAGCCTATTCTTTAAACTGTACAAAATTACCAATGGCTTCCCAGCTGCACCCTGTTCTTTCCGCCTCAAGGCCTGTGCACATCCTGCAATGTGTTCTTGCCCCCATTTTCACCTGGCTATCTCCTATTCATCCCTTCAGCTTAGCTTGGATGCTATCTCCATGAAGAGCATTTCCAGATTTACCAAGACTGGATTATACAGAAACATGTGTTTCGTTAAAATTAATTCCTCAGCTTTTAGTATTGTGTCCAACTAGGAGGACGTGAGCTCTCAGTAAAGGTAGATGACCATGAAGACTAGGTTAAGAAAGCAGTGGAAGGTATGGCATCCCACAGAAAGGGAAGCACCACAAAAGAAGAGAAAGGATAAATAGGACACAGCAAATGTGGTGCTCAAGAGTTTGTATAATTAATAGACTGGAAAATTTCTTTCTTTCTTTTTCTTTTTTTTTTTTTTGAGATGGAATTTCGCTCTTGTTACCCAGGCGGGAGTGCAATGGCGCAATCTCGGCTCACTGCAACCTCCGCTTCCTGGGTTCAGGCAATTCTCCTGCCTCAGCCTCCCGAGTACTGGGATTACAGGCACGCGCCACCACGCCCAGCTAATTTTTTGTGTCTTTAGTAGAGACGGGGTTTCACCATTTCGACCAGGATGGTCTCGATCTCTTGACCTTGTGATCCACCCGCCTCGGCCTCCCAAAGTGCTGGGATTACAGGTGTGAGCCACCGTGCCCGGCCTGGAAAATTTCTTTCTTAAATGCAGCTTACATTGTTATAAAGAGAACCGTTAGACAAAGAGGAAATATTCAAAAATAAAATAAAATTTCTTCTCCCCCAAATGATCTTATCTAAGAATAATAATATTTAAAGCGATTACACTCTTACAAAGCAGTAACACTGACAAAATATTTTTTAAAGACTTCAATACATTGGAAGGACTTAGTTTAATAGACGTACTAACGTTAGGGATCAATATAGAGCTTATTTTCATGGAACTGTGCCACAGGGAGATGCCTACAAGTAAGGTCATACCATTCCATTTAACTTTAAGCAGAATAAAAATTGATTTTAAAGGCTGCCCCTGACGCCCCATACCCACCCTTCTATTTACTGCTATGTAAGAAAGACTCCCCAGGCTCTGTTCAGTGCCAACTTTTGGCAGAATAGGTCCTAGTAATAGACATGTTGTCACCAGCGCCCAAGAAAGAATTCATCTTACTGCTAAATACAAGAGAAAAAAAAATCTAGATGTGCTGAACAGTCACTGATTGGCAAAGTCCTAGCCCATATCATAGGCTATGAGAGTTTATATTCCAGCAATGGAGAAGCGATATGACATTTTCTCTTTTCTCTTTCTTTTTTGTGAGACAGAGTCTTGCCCTGTCACCCAGGCTTGAATACAATGGCCCAATCTCGGCTCACTGCAACTTATGCTTCCGGGGTTCAAACAATTCTTCTTCCTCAGCTTCCCAAGTAGCTAGGATTATAGGCACCTATCACCACACCCAGCTAAGTTTTTGTTTTAGTAAAGAGTGGGTGTCACCATGTTAGCCAGGCTGGTCTTGAACTCATGACCTTATGATCCTCCTGCCTCGGCCTCCCAAAGTGCTGGGATTATAGGTGTGAGCCACCATGCTCAGCAGACAGTTTTTCAAAATATACTGTTAATGAATCTTATCTGATGACATAGCTAGCTTAATAAAACTATGTGTTATAAGTGTTTTGTATGGTTATATATCAGAGAAAAGTTATTGTCTAAAAGAAATTAAGTTTGAGTGACTATTTACATATAGCATTTTACTAAAATCCTGCAATTTTCCTTATTTTGTCACTGTTTCCATGCTTGTTGTGCTTATAGGGATTAGTATTTTCATAAAAATAAACAAAACTCCTTCTTAGCATTTTACCTTCATTATCGTATTTCCAAAAGAAAATTTTAATTCTCCTGTCCTTTGAAATTTACTGTTCATAACTTGTTTCGTTGTTATAATTTGATTTATTTTGTTTAAATTTTTGCCTTCTGCCTGCCCTAAAAAGAATAAACATTATTTTGAATGCCATTATGGGTTATAACTTGTGGAGTACACTAACAGAAAACAGTAAAAATAAACATTTGTAAAATTCTTTACATTTTGCAATATTTTCAAGTTACTATCATCTCATTTAATTCAGACAAAAAAAATCTGTGGAGTAATTATTACTATAAATTTCTAGTTTCTAAAATGAGAAAATATAGGTTCAACTAGTAAGTAAATCGTGATCATGCAAGTGGTAAGTAAACTGGCGTTCTCTGACTCCATATTCCACATTTTTAATACTTTGCTATTAAAAATGTCATTCTCAATGATTTCTTGCATTCTATAAGTCTTCCCTAACACCTTAGGAAGAAGCTGAAGAATAAAAAGAATCTAGGAAAACATTGCTATTCTTGATCACAAACATACTTATTATTTGGGATGGGCATTTTCTAAAAAAAAAATAAATAAATAAGACAAATATAAAATTATACAGTCAAAAAGTTAGTCTAGGCTGGGCACTGCCTATAGTCCCAGCATTTTGGGAGGCTGAGGCGAGTGGAACACTTGAGGTTAGGGGCTCAAGACAAACCTGGCCAACATGGTGAAATCCCATCTCTACTAAAAATACAAAAAAAAAAAAAAAAAATTAGCCCAGGCACGGTGGCAGGCACCCGTAGTCCCAACTACTCAGAAGGTTGAGGCAGAAGAATCGCTTGAACCTGGGAGGTGGTGGTTGCAGTGAGCTGCCAAAAGCACCACTGTGCTAAAGCCTGGGTGACAGAGGGAGACTCTGTATCAAACAAACGAAGGAACAAACAAACAAACAAACAAACAAGGATAGTCTAAACTTCACAAGAAACGTTTACATTCTACTCATAAAATGCATTAATTTTCTTTTTTATTCTCCTTCACGTTTTCCTTTCCGCACTAAAATATGTAGCTTTCTTCATGGTTTTCCCTCTAGAAATCTTTCTTTTGTGCTAACTTCACTCTAGTAGACAATATTTTGGCTGACTACAGAAGCATTTCCTTCTCCCCACCCTTCAAACGTTGTTTAAATCCAAGGTCCATTACTGGAGAAACCTTCCCAAGGGTCTAATAGAGGAAATAAGAAAACTAAAACCATTAACGATGCCGGAAGTAGCTTTGGGCTACTTGTGCAGTGGTCTGGGTAGAAGGAGGAAATTCTGCCTGAGACCCCATGGATATCAGTTGGTGGCAGCAGATTTCATTACATCTAGTTTTTAAAAAGAAGCATTCATATTATCAGTCATGAAATTATCCAATTCTCTTCAGAATTCATTTTAATACTTGCCTCCATGGCCTCGCGAGACAGTGAAACTCCACAGACTATCGGCAATATGAAAGTATATTTACTTTTGTAATTGGATCCATTTATATTTTCTAGTTCTCTCAAGGCCAGGATACCGAGGAAGCTATCAGTTTTAATACACATAAAATTGTAGTGCCTTTATCATGTAAGATAAACCAAAAAATATAAGATTTGGGGTGACATTTATTTATATTTTCTGGTACATATTTAGCCCCTACCATGCCAGAAACTGTGTTGAATGTTTTATGTATGTGCTCTCTAATTTAGTACTCCCAGTAGCTTTTGGGTAGGCATACTCGTCTTCATTTCAGAGATGAAACAGGTCAATTTAAACAATTGCCCAAGCTTATGGAGCTGCCAATTGATAGGACCAGGATTCTAATCCATGTCTATTGAAGTATTTCCCTTTTCACTGGGCCAATGCTGTTGAAAATTCAACACATAGGAAACATGTAAACATTTTAATGGATTTGGAAATTAATTTGTCCCAAATACTGTTCACATATGCTTTTATAGGCGTTGCTATTATCCTGGCCAGTTGGGAACTTACTGAGCACTTATTATGGGCCAGGCAATATTCTGAACATTTTACCAAGCCTGACCCATTTAATTAGGACAACAAATCTGTTAGAAGGCACTATTAATTATCATTATGTTACAGATGGCAAAGCTGAGTCACCAAAGAGATTCAGCAATTTTCCAAAGTTTACAAATTCATAAGTAGAACAATGGAGCAACATGAACACCATTAAGGAGACACAACTTTTTTTTTTTTTTTTTGAGAAGGAGTTTCGCTCTCGTTGCCCAGGCTGGAGTGCAGTGGTGCCTCTCAGTTTCAAGTGATTCTCCTGCCTCAGCCTCCCAAGTAGCTGATATTACAGGCATGCACCACCACACCTGGTTAGTTTTGTATTTTTAGTAGAGACAGTGTTTCACCACATTGATCAGGCTGGTCTCGAACTCCCGGTCTCAAGTGATCAAACAGTTTAGGCCTCCCAAAGTGCTGGGATTACATGTGTGAGCCTCTATGCCCAGCCAGGCTGTTTTCTTATGGATCAAGTTCAGATTCTCAATATGCCAAGTTATTACAGTTAAGAGTTGGGTCTAGGCAGGGAGTGATGGCTCACACCTGTAATCCCAGCACTTTAGGAGGCTGAGGCAGGCAGACTACCTGAGGTCAGGGGATCCAGATCAGGCTGAGCAACATGGAAAAACCATGTCTCTACCAAAAATAGAAAAATTAGCAGGGTGTAGTGGTGCATTCCTGTAATGCCAGCTACTCAGGAGGTGAGGCAGGAGAGTCTGTTGAACCTGGCGGCGTCGGGGCGAAGATTTCAGTGAGCTAAGATCTCACTATTGCACTCCAGCCTGGGTGACAGAGTGAAATTCCATCTCAAAAAATAAAATAATAATAATAATAATAATAAAAGAAAGCAGACTGCTCACTGCAGTTGAGAATAGTGGAAGTAATAGTTATAGAACTAATTTATTTTTGCTTATGGCATTTTAAATCCCCTAAGTAAAGATTCAGGACCACCTAAGGAAAAACTGTTGATTCCAGAAAGCCTGCTACAGTGTTCAGCATATAAATAAGGCAATAAATAGTGAACAAACAATACTATGAAATATTCTCTTGGGTTTCTTGGGCATTATTATATATCAGGCAGTGTTCTAATGCTCTACATGCATAACTAAGGCATAGAGAGGTTAAATAAATTTCCCAATCTCATAGCATTCACAAGTGGTAGAGCCAGGATTTTAAGGCAGGTAGCTTGATTCAAGAACTCATATGCACCCATATTTTATGATAAACTGATTAAGGTTAGAAGTAATTTTTTAAAGTATCAGAATATGGCATATGTTTTAGGCCTGCAAGAGACCTCAGCTCTGGGAATTATAAGATTAATTTATTCCATCCATATTTATTAATCAACTATCATGTGCTAGGCATTGTTTTGGGAATAAGATGTTGAATAATAATTATGTTCCTTGCCCTCATGGAAGCCTTCTCTAAAAGGCTTTATAGAAAAAGCAACCAAAGAAGATAGAAAATACAAAAAGGAGAAATAGACAAACTCTGTTCATTCAACCTATATTTATTGATATTTGTCTTGCATTACACATTGTGCTGGGCATCAGGGATTCAGAGATGAAGCAAAGAGTACTATCTTCAAGAAGATTTAATATACTCTATCTTGTGGATTCTAAATCATCATCAATTATTCTGTGTACCACTTAAAAGGAAAAAAAAATAATCTCTGTAAATTTAACTCTGATGTGCCTTCAATGGTTAGGCACATCCCAACTCATGAGATGTTAAAGGGTAAAATAATGAGACTACTAGAAGTAATGAGAAACTGTAGTAGTAACAGACTGTCTCCTTACAATATAATGAAATAAACACTCCATCATTTAAAAGTGATGTAACCTTGGACAAATTGTAATGACTCTCTGTGCCTTAGATTTTTTTCATCTCCTAAATGGAAATAATAACATATATGTTTTTATTTTAGGAAAAAAATGGAAATACACATTTAAAGTACTTAGCAAAGTATATGGCAGAGAAGAATAGCTTAATAAATGTTTACTATTAGTAGTAATATTGTTATTTATTTCTTAATTCAGCCAAGAATTATTGATTTCTTACCATATGCCAACTACTATCCTAAGTGCTGGGGATACAGAAATAAACAATAAAAACAACAAAAAATAAAAATCTCTGCCGTCATAGAGCTTACATTATTAAAAGAGACAATAAAAAGGATAAAAGTTAATATATGCATTATATTAGATATTAAGAAGTGCTAAGGATAACAAGAAGAAAAAAAAAGCAGAGGAAAGGGATAGGCTGTGTTGGGTGAGAAGGATTGCAAGGTTTTTTGTTGTTGTTGCTGTTTGTTTGCTTTATATTTATGTTTTGAGACACAGTCTCGTTCTGATATCTAGGCTGGAGTGCAGTGATACAATCCTGGCTCACTGCAACCTCTGCCTCCCAGGTTAAAGCAATTCTCCTGACTCAGCCTCCCCAGTAGCAGGGGTTAGTGGCACCTGCCACTACGCCCACTAATTTTTTTTTTTTTTGTATTTTTAGTAGAGATGGGGTTTCACCATGCTGGTCAGGCTGGTCTTGAACTCCTGATCTCAAGCAATCCACCCATTTCGGTCTCCCAAAGTGTTGGGATTGAGATTACAGGTGTGAGCCAATGTGCCTGGTTGCAGGTATTAACTGGGTATCAAGCATAGCCTGGCTGTTAAGATGACAAGAAAGATTTTGATAAAAGAGGCAAAGTGAGGGATGTAAGCAGAGGAAATAGCATCTGCAAAGGGCCAGACACAGTGAGGTGGTACTGTGGCTGGAATAAAGTATGTGAGTCCTATGAAAGGCAGTTTGAAATGGGGACAGAGAGGTGATAGGGGCTACAGCAATGGGTGTTCACAGGAGAGAACTTTGGCATGCACTTTGGGTGGTGTTGGAAGCCACCAGAAGGTTTTCAACAGAGGAATAATGTGATGCAACTTCCACCTAATAGGACTAGTTGTTGAATTGAAGAGTGACTGAACAGGAGAGGAGTCAATGTACCTATTTGGCTAAACATCGGTGGTGGTAATGGTGACAATGATAATTAGAATGATCGGCTATATACCTCCATAACACAGCATGGGGGTATGAGCGAGGTGGCAGTGGCTTTTGAGTATGGATACCATGATCCTCCATGGCACATAGTAGCCCTTCAGTCTTTGCTGGTTGAATTGAACTAATGTTTGCTTCATTGTAGTGAAATGAATTTGTCCGTCTTATACAAATACTTCTATGGCTCTATTTCAATTATATTACTTGTTTAAGATTGAAAACACCAAATAAATATACTGACCCTGGACAGTATGAAAATTTTAATACAGTTATGTTAGTGTTCTCATTACTGCGAAGTTGCTAAAAGTATCAATTAATGGAAATGTCAAATAAACTCTGGCAGTGAGAAAAACAAAAACAAACAAAGAAACTAACTAGGAGATTCAATTCAACTGAATCAGAGTTGACAGATTTCTCAGCGAACAATAAAACATACCAAGGATGTAAGTAGTTGAATTGGTATAGATTTAGAGTCACTTCTTAGGGCTAGCCTCAATATTGTATTTTATTTCTCGAGTTTTGACACCATTGTAACCTAGTTACTGAAGTCATTGCTTAATAATTCTAGTGACACATATTTTTAGATTAACCTGTGAATTATAATTCACCTATGATGATAAAGGGATACCAGAATATAAATGGGGTGGAAGATCTAGTTATGAATAAGTATAAAGTTAAATTCTAGAAAAATTAGCCAGGCATGGTAGCTCATGCCTGAATTCCCAGCACTTTGGGAGGCCAGTGGGGGCAGATCACCTGACGTCAGGAGTTCGAGACCAGCCTGGCCAACATGGTAAAACACTTTCCCTACTAAAATACAAAAACTAACCGGGCCTGTGCCTGTAATCTCAGCTACTCAGGAGGCTGAGGCAGGAAAATTGCTTGAGCCTGGGAGGCAGAGGCTGCAGTGAGCTGAGATGGTGCCACTGCACTCCGGCCTGAGCGACAGAGCTAGACTCCATCTCCAGAAAAGAAAAAGGAAATTATCCTCCATGTTTTGGAAATAGAAAACTCAATGTGAACAGTAAAAACAAGCCAATAATTTCAGCTTCAAGTTTTTTATATTTTTAAGAATATAATTCTGGTAACTTTCTTCTATTGTAGATGCTTAGAGAATAAATATTCACTTGTCTTTGTTATATATATATGCAGTTCTACGAAATGGATAAAATGCAAGGTCCTATTTAGGGTGGCTACCGTTCTTGATTATTTGTTTTATTGTTTATATTTAGAGTCTGGAAGACAAGAGATATTATATTACTTTTCAAGTACCACGTATCAAAATATGTCTTTAAAAAATTCAGTATTGATTTTTCATTGAATCATAAGGATGAAATAAACAAGAGAACCAACTAGGTGTTATAATGGGAATACATGCTTGTATGAAACAAGGCCTCTTTCCTCAAAGAGTTTATATGCTAAGGAGTCTAATTTTATTATGGGTTATAGAGTTAAAACTTAACTCTTCAATGTGGCTATCTAATAATGAGACTCACTGAATATTGTCTAAGACTGGTGAGGCTATTAAGCATTTCATTTTTTCAAGTAATTTAAATAACAAAAAAGAAAGGGCTGCCTAATTGGCATATAAATGATTCCTGAATTCAAGTGAAACCACACAAAAAATGTAAATCCTCCTACATCACTTAATAATCAGTGTACAGGGTATATACTTGATAGATAAATTAAGTCATTCTACCAAAACCACATTTAAATTATACAGTTCTTCTTAAGTGCAAGGAAATTTGGCATTCCACTTTGTTTTTCCTGCAAATATACTACCTGGCTGGTAGTAAATACTCAGTAGATGCATGATGGGTGAGTGACAAAATAAATATCTATACTTTATTTTGAAAAGTATATTTTCAGAAGATCTATCTGTCTATCTATCTATCTATCTATATTACTGTATCTGAACTACACTAAGACTAATAAAGTTAGATTAAAAATTTGACCACCCACTCCAGACTAAATTTTATAACAAAATTTAATGAGTTTTGAATTTTAACTTACATATTTCTAGTCACCATAATACTAGAATCAGAAATTACAAATCTAGTGTTTCAGAGAACCTTAAGTATTTGTATAAATACCACTAATTCATAATTACTTTCCTCTAGGAATAAAAGAAAGAACAGTAATTACCTATTTGGAATTAATGACTAAATGGTTGAGTAATCAGGACAACACATTTTCAGATATGGATTTGGCAACAGAATTCTGGATGTTAATCTCTAAGATAAATGTTTTCTGTTAGTCTGTAGATTGAGGACTTAGTAACTTCTCCTCAATTATTTATGCACCAATTTATTTTCTTTCTACTATAATGGCCAACCGAGCCTACACACCACCTTTTAGTAGAGTAGGTGGGCACGGTTAGTCATGCCTAAAATCTCAAGAATTTGGGAGGCTGACGTGTGAGGATTGCTTGAGCCCTGGAATTTGAAACCAGCCTGGACAATAGAGTAAGACACCCCAACTTGACTAATTTTTTTAAAAAAAAATTAGCCAGGGATGGTGGTATATGCCTGTAGTCCCAGCTATATGGGGGGTTGAGGTGGGAGGATTTCCTGAGTCCAGTAGCTCAAGGCTGCAGTGAACTATGATTGTGCCACTGCACTCCAGCCTGGGTGACAGAATGAGACCTTGTTTCAAATAATAATAATAATACTTTAGTAGAGTAATAAAGACCTGAAGACCTCCCAATTTTGCTTTTTCTTGTTTTCTTTTTAAGAATATGGAGTCTTGCTCTCCACAAGTGCAGGTTAATCACACATAATCTGAAAATCCAAAATTGGAAATGCTCCAAAATCCAAAAGTTTTTGTGTGCCGAAAGGATATCACAAGTTAAAAATTCCACACCTGACCACATGTGATGTGTTCATAACATTATATTAGGACTATTATATAAAATTACTTTTGTGTGACATGTGTTAAGGTAAATATAAAACATAAATCAATTTCATGTTTAGACTTGGATCCTATCTCCAAGATATTTCATGATGTATATGCAAATATTCCAAAATCCAAGAAAGTCTGAAATCTGAAACATTTCTGCTCCCAAACATTTCAGATAAGGGATATTCAACCTGTAGTAATAAATGGGCCAAAGAAGCAAATTGCTTAGGAAAATCTGTCCAGAGGATCAATGAGGATCCTTACATTTATTTCAGTAATACACACAGTATGTTATTCAGTATCACATAATGTTGTTCAGCAACAGTAACATTATAACCAAATTCAGATGATGCCAATATACTGTCAACTCTGTTTCAAGAGAGCACTGAAGAGAGAAAAATATTTCTTTAAATTCACTTGCCTACTCTACAATATTTCTACATTTCAAATGACAGTGAATTGGGGCATAAAAGATATAACAATCTTTTCAGAAAATCCTTAAAGGGGCACATTAAATCAATATTAAAATGTACAATATGAAGAAGATCAAATTATTTTTGAATAATAATTGTAGATGGCCCATATAATTTAAGAGTCAATGAGTGATAATGGAATTCTACTCATACCTTAGCCTCTTGGAAGCACAGCCTGATCTTCATACAGGGGAAGGCCAAAAATGTATGTAAGGCTCTGCAGACCAAATTTTACCCTAAAAGCAGCATGAAGACAGAAACTTGCTGTTTTGCTTAGCAACAACTCTCAGTGTCTTCTTGAGCAGCATGTGACACAGAGGAGTCAAATAATAGTTGATAAGTAAGTGCACTCTAACGTCAACCTTGATTTACTCCAAAATATTAACGTTAGGACTCACAAATGTGATCATTCATGTACCCAGAGGAGATCACCTTACTTCATCTTTACGACTGTTCTCACTTGAATCTGTCTGTTTTATTATAATAGCTTGTTCAAAACATTTTTATTTCAAAATACTTATAGACTTACAAGAAATTGCAAAGCTAGCCCAGCTTCCCTCAATGACAATGACTTTTACAGCTATAATAAAATACAAAAGCCAAGAAAGAAACACTAGTACACGATTATTAACGTGACTGCAGACCTTACTCAATTTTTACCTATTATGGGCTCAATTATGCTCCCCATTCCCCAAAATTTCTACATTGACGTTCTAACCTTGAGTCCCTTAGGATATGACTCTCTTTGGAGACATAGAGCTTTTAGAAAGGTAACTAAGGTAAAATGAGGTCAGATGGGTGGGCCCTAATCTTATATGATTGGTGTCCTTGTAAGAAGAGGCGATTAGGACACACATTACACAGACAAAAGGATCTGGATTAGTCTGTTTCCACACTGCTATAAGGATATTAACTGAGATTGGGTAATTTTTTTATACCAAATTGATGTGACTCAGTTCCACATGGCTAGGAAAGCCTCAGGAAACTTGCAATGATGGTAGAAGGTGAAGGGGAAGCAACACATGTCTTACATGGCAATAGGTGAGAGACAGAGTGAAGAGAGAACTGCCAACACTTTTAAAATCATCAGGTCTCGTGAGAACTCAGTCACTATCATTAGAACAGCACGGGGAAAACTGTTCTCAGATCCAATCACCTCCCAAGTTTATGGTCACCTACCAGACCCCTCCTCTGATACGTGGGTATTACAATTTAAGATGAGATTTGAGCAGTGACACAGAGCCAAACCATATCAGGACGACCATGTGAAGACAAAGTGAGACAATGGTCATCTGCAAACCAAGGAGAGAGGCCTCAGAAGAAACCAAACCTATGGAGAGCTGAAGCTTGGACTTTTAGCCTCCAGAATGGTGAGACAGTAAATTTCTGTTGTTTAAGCCAGCCAGTGTCTGTTACTTTGTTATGGCAGCCTTAGGAAACAAATACATCACCATTTTAAAAGTCTGCATTTGTGTGTGCATGTGTGTAGTTCTCTGCAATTTTATCTCATATATATATTTGTATAACTACACCCACATTCAAGATACGGCACTGTTTCATCACTATGAAAGAATAGCATTGTGCTATCCTTTGTATTCATACTGATTACTCACTCCCATCCTATTTCCTGGCAATCACTAATGTGTTCTACATCTCCATAGTTTCACTGTTTCAGGGATGTTATATAAATGAAATCATACAGCAGGAAACCTTTTGAGGTAGACTTTTTCACTAAGCATAATGCTTTGAGGTCCACCTGTGTTGGTGCATGTATCAATAAATCATCTCTCTGCATCATCCCATGACTTCCTACCATCTATCTTTCACCTTGCAGCAGGTTTGACCTTTGAGAAATGAAAATCTGATGTTCTCTCACTTTAAAAACTCCCATTGATTTCATCAATTCAGAATCCTCAAACTTGTTGTAAAAAGTCCTCTAATCAATTCATGACCAAAACACCAAAAGCATTGGCAACAAAAGCCAAAATAGACAAATGGGACCTAATGAAACTCCACAGCTTCTTCATGGCAAAAGAAACAGACACTAGAGTGAATCGGCAACCCACAGAATGGGAAAAAATTTTTGCAGTTTACCCATCTGACAAAGAGCTGATATCCAGAATTTACAAAGAACTCAAACAGATTTACAGGAAAAAAACAAACAAACAAGCCCATTCAAAAATGGGCAAAGGATATGAACAGATACTTTACAAAAGAAGACATACATGAGGAAAACAAACATATGAAAAAATGCTCATCATCACTGGTCATTAGAGAGATGCAAATCAAAACCACTTTGAGATATCATCTCACGCCAGTTAGAACGGTGATCATTAAAAAATCTGGGGACAACAGATGCTGGAGAGGATGTGGAGAAATAGGAACACTTTTACACTGCTGGTAGGAGTGTAAATTAGTTCAACCATTGTGGAAGACAGTGTGGCGATTCCTCAAGGCCTTAGAAATAGAAATTCCATTTGACCCAGCAATCCCATTACTGGTTATATATCCAAAGGACTATAAATCCTTCTACTATAAGGACACATGCACACAAATGTTCATTGCAGCACTGTTTACAATAGCAAAGACCTGGAACCAACCCAAATGCCCATCGATGGTAGACTGGAATGGGAAAATGTGGCACATATACACCATGGAATATTATGCAGCAATCCAAAACGATGAGTTCGTGTCCTCTGTAGGGGCATGGATGAATCTGGAGAACATCATTCTCAGCAAACTGACACAAGAGCAGAAAATGAAATACCGCATATTCTCACTCATAGGTGGGTGATGAACAATGAGAACACATGGACACAGGGAGGGGAGTATTACACACTGGAGTCTATTGGGAGGAAAAGGGGAGGGACAGTGAGGGGGGCAGCTGGGGAGGGATAGCCTTGGGAGAAATGCCAAATGTGGGTGAAGGGGAGGAAGACAGCAGAACACACTGTCATGTGTGTACCTATGCAACTATCCTGCATGTTCTGCACATGTACCCCAAAACCTAAAATGCAATATAAAAAAAAAGTCCTCCAATCCATGTTCTGCCAACCTCTGAAACTTCCACTTGAGCCTCCTCACCTTCGCTCTCTCTCTTCTAATCATCCTGGGTGCTTAAAAGGTTCTTTCTCATCTTCAATGATGTGGATATTTCTTTCTCAAACTCTATTATCTTCTTCCCTCCCAGGCATTTATTTCTCATATTCTCTACTCTCTTCTTCCCTCCCAGGCTCAACTTTCTTTACTTAATTATACCACTAATTTTTTGAGTATCTATGATTTATAATGATTGTAAGCAGAAAATAAAGTAGAATAAAACTGTCATTTTAGGATTACATATTTGTATTCAACATATACTTATTTTCTAGACATTAATTCAGAAAAATAATTCAAGATTTCATTCTTGCTGGAAAGTGGTCATATTTTGCACCACTAGCCAGGCAGAACTAGTGTATCAGGGAAAGAAACAGTACTTCACGAATATCATTTCTTGTATTTTCTTGCTGTGAAACCTTGGGGAAATCCCTAAACTGGATTATGTGTTTTTCCCTTAAAAAAAAAAAAAACAACAAAACTGGGTAAAAAAGACTTATGAATAATACTATAATATTGAGTATCCAGCAATCCAGCACAGGTTCTGACATATAACAAGATCTGAATAAATATTTTAAATATTTGATATACATGTGAAAAGTCATGAGATATGCAAATAGTGCAAACATATAGGGAAGTTATCTGAAAAGCAGAAAAACACTATTTGATGATATAATTTCCATATCTCCTAAAAATTGCATTATGAATACAGCTGTTTGTCTCATTTCTATTTTTTTCTAGAGGTAGGGTTTCACTCTGTTGCCAAGGCTGGTCTCAAACTATTGGACTCAAAAGATCCTCCCATGTTGGCCTCCCAAAGTGTTGGGATTATAGGCATGATCCATTGCACCTGGCCTGAGTACAATTTATGTAAAACAGAAATTCTGATATCTCCTAAAAAAGTGCAAACTACACTTTCAATCTGATATAATGCAATATTATCAGTCATCATATATGCTGATCACAGAATATGCCTTACAGTACAAATAAAATAGATGAAATAGTATCTGAAGAGAACTCTAGTTATTTGTAGACCTCAAAATAACACAATGGATAAAGAAATTCAATGTAATCATGAAATTTGTATTTGGCAATATTTGTGTCACCTTGCTTAACAATGAATGTGTTTAATATTACTATCTTTTTAGTATTACCATTTCACTTTTGAAATTAGTTTCCAACACTATGTAGAAATTACGTTGGCTTATATTATAGGCAAAGGAAAACAGAGTTCAGTATCAAGGAATGAACATTCAGCATATATTTAAAGTATAATAAACAGACAATGTCCTCTAGCAAAGATCTAGTGAACAAAATTTATTATAACAAGTTCATTTTAATTTAGGGTAGATAGAGATTCAATACCTATTTTTGTGTTATGTGACTCATATTACCCTATTACTCTTTTATATTCCATTTATCCTATTTATAATTATGTATTCTAAATGTGAGAGAATTTCCATCTATCACTGGCAATGAAGAAAAATCCAAGATGGCTTTTTCATTTCTCAGTCCTCCAACCCCAAATAATGTGGAAAGTCTTTTATACAGAGAAAGAAAATGAAACAGAAAGAACAGAAAAAAGAGTGACAAAGTACAGGTCTATAGAAAAAAGCTCACAAATAAAACTAGGACATTTTATGTGTTGACTATACAAGAGCATTTTGATGTTGTTGAAAATATTTTACACAAATGAAATATGTTTATTTTACTAGCAGACATTTCACATTACACTATTCACTTTTAATAAATAGCAACATTCTTTAAATGCAAAAACCAAAAAAACATGCAAACAAACAGAGAAGAAAAATGACTTTTCTAGGGCAGACAGGCTCTAGAGCAGCCCCTCCAGCTAGTATTCACACCATTGTGTAATACTCACTCCCTGAATGTGGGTGGGGCTTGTACTTGCTTATACCTTACAGAAAATGGCTAAGGTGGTGGGATGTATGTGATTACGTGCACATGACTACATTGTAGCAAACTCTAACATTAATCTTGTAAGTAGACTTTCCATTATGGCTTTGAAGAAATAAGTTGACATGTTGTGAGATGCCCAAGAAGAGAGCCATGGGACAAGGAGCTGAGACCAGCAGCCAGCAAGAAACTGAAGCCCTTAGGTTGACAGTCTACAAGGACTTAATGCTGCTGACAAGCACATGAGCTCGGAAACGGATTTTTCCGCAGTCAAGGTTTCAGATGAGAACTTTGTCCAGAGTGGCACTCTGATTGTGGCCTTGTAGAGGACCCAGCCAAGCTGTACCTGGACTCCTGACCCAGAGAATCTCTGAAATAATAAATGTGTATTGTTCTAAGCTACTAAGTTCCTTGTAGCCTTGTTATTTATCAGTAAATAACATAAGCCTAAGGCTTTCCACAATAGGAAAAGCTTTTAAAATTTAGGATATGATCTGGCTTCATATCTCTATGCAGAGCAGGAGTTCTCAAACACGGTACTGACCTTTTAGACCACACAATTCTTTTCTTGTGTGTGCGGGTGTAAGGGGTTGTTCTTTGCACTGCAGGATGTTTAGCAACAACCACGGATTCTACTCACTAGATGCCAGTAGTACTCACTACCACACATTGTGACAAAAAATATCTCTAGAAACTGCCACATGTCCTTTGGAAGGCAAAATCAGTTTGAGAAACAATAATTTAGAGGAATTCATTTATCTCTAATCTGTATTTGTTCAGTGAGAGGGCTACTGAATGCTGATAATGGTCTTAGAATCTTCTAAATAAATAATCTAAACATGAAATGGCTCGATGGTTGGTGTTCACTTTGTAAAATGGCTCAAAGGTTGTAAATAAAGGGAAACTGGATGGCTTTCAGAAATATGGAGTATGATTTTCAATTTCTAGTGATTCGGTGCTTCTAAGACACATTTCCTCAAATCACATGTTAATATTTAAAAATTAGTTCTATTTTGCTATTTTACTTAAGCAGAACATGCATAACAACATATCAGGAAACTAATGAAAAGCACAAAATACAAGGCTTCTCAATTGCATGCTTTAATTAGGTTAGGGAGGGAAGTTGGTGATAAAAACAGAAATTGTGAAGGCTTCATGCATTTTGATTTGAGATTATACTGCACAGAAGAAATTCTGTGCACCTCTTGTTCCACTACATTATATCTGCCTTTCAAAGATGTTAAAATGTCTCTAATGTCCAGTTGCTTTCTGAGAAATCTGAGAATGAAAATCTTGCTTCATGCCACTCCATTTGATGATCACAAATTATTAGCTTTCACATAAGCATACCTCATAGACGTGTTCTCAAGTGAAACACTGAAGGAGGAAATCAAGGAAAACAAACAAGCCTGCTCTCTGAAACAAGTTTTATCTTCCCCTTCCCATTTATTATACAGTTAGATTCACATCATCAACATGCAAATCATACAGCACTATAGTGCATTCTAAACAAAGAACTGAAAGAAGGGATTGTAATTTCCGTATTGGTTGATAAACAGATTTTTCCCTAAAAGAGTAAAATAAATGCTAGTCAGTTAGGGTCACAACTTTTGGCTTAAATAATAATTTCAAACCAAATAAAAAATTGATATTTTCTCACCTTGCCCGTGCACATTGCTTGTCACTCTAATTTTGGTGTGAAAATCTAAATGCTGCTAATTATCAAGGAACATTGGGGAAAAAAAAAAAATATATATTTATATATGTATATTTGGATGGCAAACTCTTTTATCTTGTCCGAATTTCTTTCTTTTTTTTTTTTTTAAAAAAACAAGGTTAACATTGAGACTAGAAATTGACTTGAGCCTGAGTAAGTAAATGTCTGAATTAAACCTGGGGGAGAAAAGTCTACAATAAAATAATAAATAATTATATATTAATTCTACAAATTATATATCTTTAGTGTCACCAATACTTCCAACTATTTGATAACATAAACTATCATGGAAAGGGTAAGAGAATAAAAAAAAATTTCAGAGACCACTTCATATAAGAAAAAATAAAAAAAGAAGGAAGGATAAAAGGAAGAAATAGAGGCATTTTGGCAGGCACTATTCACTGCTTCCACTAATGCAACACAACTATCATTTTATTTCCCTATTCACTTTCCTTCCATCATTCTCTACTTGTGTATACTTAGTATGTCAATGTAAGATTTTCAGTCCCAGGGCTTTTCCCTCCCTTGAATGACTTATTTATCATCATACCCAACACACACTATGATCCAGCCACTGAGAACCACTTGTAGTGTCCATACAAACCAGAGACCTAAGTGTTATCTGTTACTTCAAATCTTCACTAAATATACACTATGTGCCAGGCATTTTCTAGAAGCTAGAATTATAGCTAGCAAGCCAACAAAGAAAAATTCCTCGCTTCATAGGGAAGTAGAAAATAAGTATGAAAATAAGTAAAATATTTGGATGTTAGTAGTAAGTACAAAGAGGAAATTTTTGACATTTAGATTAGTGATCAAGGCAGGCCTAACTGAGAGGTAACATTTGAAGGCAATAAGGCAGTGAGCCACGCAGATAAACAGGGAAGATCATTCCAGGTAGGAGGGATAGCAAGAGAAAAGAACATCCCTCTCTGTATCTTTTTTTTTCTCAGATTTTAAAAAATAACAGCTTTATTGAGATATAATTCACATACCATATAATTCAGCTGTTTAAAGTGTACAATTTAATAGGTTTTAGTATATTCATAGAATTGTGCATATAACACATTTTACAACATTTTATAACCTCAAAAAGAAAGTCCTTACTCAATAGTAATTACTCTCCATGTTCCCCAGCCTCCCAGCTCTAGAATATAGCTATATCTATGTTCTATATTTACATATTCAGCTACTCTAGAGATTTCATATAAATGGAATCACACAGTATGTGCCTTTAGTGACTGGCTTATTTAGCTTAACATGATGTTTTCAAAGTTCATCCATGTTGTGGCATGACTCAGTACCTCATTCATTTTGATGACAGGAGATTTCAGGAATGAGTACCTCTTTAGTACCTCATTCATTTTGATGACAGGAGATTTCAGGAATGAGTACCTCTTTCCTTTTGATTGCACAATAATATTCCTTTTGATTGAACAATAAAATTCCATTAATCTGGTGCTGGAAATTCAGATGATTTCTACATATTTTCTATTATAAGTAATTTTGCTATGAGCATTTTTGTACACTTTTAAAGTGTAGGCATATGCTTTAATTTCTTTTGGATATGCACCTAGAAGTGGAATTGCTGGGTCATCTGGTAACTCTATGTTTAATCATTTGAAGAACTGACAGATTGTTTTCCAAACCAGCTACATCATTTAATAATCCTGCCAGCTGTGTGTAAGTGCTCCAATGTCTCTATATTCTGGCCAGCACTTAAAGTTCTCTGTCATTTCGGTTATAAGTTTTCTAGTGATTTAAAAGTGGTATTGCATTATAGTTTTGATATTGACTTTCCTCATGGCTAATAATGTTGACCACCTTTATAAGTGCTTATTGGCCACTTGTATATCTTCTCTGGTGAAGTGTCTATTCACATCCTTTGCTCATTTTTTAATCAGGTTATTTGTCCTTTTACTATGGAATTGTAAGAGTTCTTTATATATTTTGAACATAAGCCCCTTAACAGATATATGATTTTCAAATCATTTCTCCAGTTCTGTGGATTGTATTTTCATTTCATGCCAGTGTCTCTTAAGCACAATTATTTTTCATTTTGATGAAGTCCATTTTACCTTATTTTTCTGTTGTGCTATTGGTATTATATCTATGAACCCATTGCTTAATCCAAGGTCATGAAGATTTATTTCTATTTTTTAACAGTTTTATAGTTTTAGCTCTTATGTTTAGATTTATGATCCATTTGGAGTTACTTTTTGTATCTAGTAAAAAATGGAGTTGGTATGGGTCCAGCTCCATTCACTGGTATGTAGATATCCAGTTGTCTCAAAATGGTTTGCTGAAAAGACTACTATTCTTTCCCTCACTGAGTTGTCATTAACTTCTTGTGTCTGGAGGATACCTTCCATGATCTAAGCAACTCAAGTTTTCACTAAACTGTCAACAATTATAGAACTGTGTTGTTTTGAATCTCAACAGCACAATGAGTCCCAACAACAGAAATTATGTTATTTCTTTCTTTCATTTTTAAGTCTCTTACTACTTGCTACCTATTAGGAACTTGGTAAATGTTTGGCATATTAAGAAAAGATGGGCTGGGCATGATAGCTCACACGTATAAACCCAGCATTTTTGGAGGCCAAGGTAGGAGGATGGGTTGAGCCCAGAAGTTCAAGACCAGCCTTGGCAACATGGCAAAACCATGTCTTTATAAAAAATACAAAACATTTAGCTGGGCATGGTGGTACATGCCTGTAGTCCCAGCTATCCAGGATACTGAAATGGTAGGATCACTTGAGCCCAGGAGGTCTAGGCTGCAGTGAGCCACCATCATGTCACCATACTCTAGCCTGGTGACATAGGAAGACTCTGTCTCAAAAAAAATAATTACCTTTCAGGTGGATCTTGGATTCATCTTGGTAGTAGTGGGACAACTAATAGCATCACTAAAGGGCAATTTAATTAGGATTGCAAAAGTGGAGTCTGAAAGTGAGTGAGTACAGGAGCCAAGGCAGGCAAAGCTGCAAAGATAGGCTGAGGCAAAACTCTTCAGTAGCTGAAAGTGCCTTGCCAAGGACTTAATTGTCTACCAAATTAGGTAAAAAAGATTCTGTTGAAATTTGTGAACACAGAATGGAGTTCTATTTTAGAAAGATTAATTTAGCTGGAGGATATAGAAGAGAAAAAAAAGAAAGACAAGTTTAGAGGTTATTATTATAATCAAAAGTCAAGCTAAAGGCAGTATGGTCACAAGGACAGTGGTAGTGGAAAATGTAGGGTGTACTGTAAAATGGATTCCTTTTATTAGTTTGTCATAGAGACAGAGATGCCAAGCAGGGATTTGGAAATCCATAACTGGGGCTGAGAAAATGGTTGGACTAGATATGAAGATCTGTTCAAAGGTGCTAGAAGTAGATGTGGGGATAGATAATGCTAATAATAAGAGAAAGAGAGGTGAAAAAGAAATAGAAATCACACGGCTACCTGTTCAAAGGTGCTAGAAGTAGATGTGGGGATAGATAATGCTAATAATAAGAGAAAGAGAGGTGAAAAAGAAATAGAAATCACTTGACTTTTAAAAGAATCAGAATGGAAATTTAAGATTTCCTGAGACCTACAGGGAAAGAAATGGATGAAAAAAATCTACAGAATCATATTGAAAGTCTCAATCACTGAATTAGTTTCAATTTAGTCTCAATCACTGATTACTTTTATATTTTTAGGATATTTAAAAACCAAAGACATATTTTATTTACTGACAAACAAAAGAAAACATACATATATATGTCCACAAGAAAGTATTTGGTTCAATTTAAATTTTTTGTGCATATCTAAACCACTAGCCAAGCTGAATTTTCTCTAACTAATATTAAATCAGGATATTACAAAGCTTTAAGCAAAGAAAATCAAAGCTATAAAGTAAATGACAACATGTAGAGAATGAAAGAAAACCCCATTATAACTCTTTCTTTTCGTATACTCACTTAAGGGACTATATCACAAGGAAATAATACCAAAAAATCCACATATTTATTAAAAGTGGTATATATCTGTGCTATCTAACAAGAAAAGGAATTAAATAATAAATATCCTCAGTTTGAGGATGGCTTAAGTGGCCTGTAGATTATTGTCAGAGGCTGGATGTGGTGACTCATGACTGTAATCCCAGCAATTTGAGAGGCTGAAGTGGGAGGACTGCTTGAACCTAGAAGCCTGAGACCAGCCTGGGCAACATAGGGAGACCCTTATCTTTACAACATAGTTTTAAAATTAGGTGGGCATGGTGGTCCATGCCTGTAGTCCCAGCTACTTGGGAGGCTAAGAAAGAAGGATCATCTGAGCCTGGGAGGTTGAGGCGGCAATGAGCTGATTGCACCACTGCACTCTAGCCTGGGCAACAGGGCAATATCCAGTCTCAAAATAGGAAAAATATATAAAATAAAAAAAAATCTTGCCACTGAATGTGATAAATATATAAGTTATACAGATATATCTAAGAGCTCCACATAATCTAGGATTAAAAAATAAAAGGGCAAAAGACATAAAATGATGTGCCTATATTACAACCGTGCAAAACTGAGTAACAGTTACAGCACTGGAATAGAGTATAAATACAGTCATAAACTTAAAGGTATACTTTACATCTCTGGATTGAATTATAAAGATGTGCTAAGTAGTAAGTGGGAAAAAATGTCCTGTCATTTATATTGGTCTATACTATCTATTCTATATTCTTTGATTCCTTATTTTGATTCTTACTTTTATATTCTTGACTCCTAACTTAATTGGAAATTTAAAAATAAGTATATTTATAGATATAAGTTTATTTGAAAAGTTATGGTGAATAATATGCACTTGTCATGCCAATAATGTAACTTACTATGTATTGTCACTTACGATCCTAGATACTGAATCAAAAAACTGTTAACAAAAATTCAGCTTCATTTATATATATTACAATGACTTAAATAAAATCATTGACATTTCATATCAAAATGCATATTATGAAATATTAGGATATAAAAGTATTTTAAATGGTTCACTGCTGTACCCTCTTATAAAATAAGTTCAATTATAATCCCTTTTTGAAATGCAGCACATGTTTCTAAAACTAAATTACTGTACTATCAGCAAAAACACACAATGGCTACATTTTGATTAAGTGAAATTTCCCATAAAGAATAAAAGATATAAATTCACCTTCATCACGAAATAAAAAATGCATTATTTCTTATCAGATAGTCTAGACTTATTTGGTGAAACAGTAAGAACCGCTCTTCCTCACTGAGCCAATTTCAAATAGCAAAACAAAAGCTCTCTGCTCACATTTTATTATAAACATTGGATAAATTTACTAGTCTAAGACTAGTAAGACTTAAGACATTGCATACCATTAATACACGAACCAAGTTGCATTTTACACCTCCTTCTCTAGAAGATATATACACAATTTCATCTCAGACTCCACTAGTTCTTCCTCAAAGTCAATCTCACCTAGATTCACTTGTTTGGTAATTAGGGGGAAGAATTTACTGCATCACTTTGGAAGGGCAATGGTAATAATTATCAAAAACAACCGCTTAGAGATATTGCAAGGAATCAAATGAGGTCTGGAGGATGCAAGGTCTGTGCAATCTTCTCTGCCTATCCAGCGATATCTGGTCTTGTTTTAATCCTTACTACCTTTCTAAATTCCTACTCCTACGTCTGCCTTCGTTCCTTCTTACAGTCTTGCCTTCTCCACATCCTGTCTCCTTTCCCCTCATACATAGTCTCCTTCTGTGTAACTTTTAATTTCAAGTCTTTGTCCTAGTTACCATTGGGTGTTGATATGATTGATGAGTTCAGGACACATTACCCCAAAATATTGCACCTTGGCATTTGAGGAAACACCGGAAGCAGACCACAGAAAGTGGAAAGAATTATTCTTGCCCCTTCTCCCTTGAGGCGAGCCATAAAATCTCTGACTTGCTCCAGAAAATAGGTCTCAAGACCCTCATTACAGAAGGGGTCTGGGCCTATACTCAGAGGAAAGGAATGTCACATAGAGACACCAAGGAAAATCTAAACGAACAGGCCTTATATAATCAAACACCTCCCCTCCTCAGTTTACTGTGATTAGATCATACGCCCTTTTGTCCAATCACATTTCTCCATAAGATGGACTACATCAGACTTAGCATAAAACAGACAGTTTTCTCTGCTTCTTTGGGCCTTCACTTCTGAAAGCTCTAATGTCATGTAAAACTTATTAAATAAATCTTCTATGCTTTTCTCTTGTTAATTTGTCTTTTGTTATTGGGATCTCAGGCATAAATATTAAGATGGGTAAGAAATCTTTTCTCTCCTACCATATATACATACATACACACACACACAAACACACACACACACACATATATACACATATATATATAACATATATGCACACTATATATATGAGCTGATTCCATAAGCTGATGCTATATATATACATATATAACATCATATAGAGAGATGTATATATATAAAAATCATATATATGTATCATGATATATATATATATCATGACCCTCCTGCCTCAGCTTCCCAAGGAGCTTAAACTACAGGTACCAGCCACCACGTCTGGCTAATTTTTGTATTTTTTGTAGAGACGGGGTTTCCCCATGTTGCTCAGGCTGGTCTGGAACTCCTGAGCTCAAGTGATCCGCCCACTTCGACCTCCCAAAGTGATGGGATTACAACATGAGCCACTGTGCCTGCCTCTCCTACAGTCTTAAACAAATCACTTATATTTAGATGCAAATTTCTGTTTGGTTTAATCTAATAAGTAATAATGCAAATATTCTTTAGCCTATCTTCTGAAAAACAAGATATGGACTGGTATTATAATTCTTTTTACTTTTAAAATTCTTTACCTTAAAAACAGAATTTGAAGGCCAAGTACACATGAATTTTCCATGTTGTTACCAGAAGAACCTCCCAACAAAGTCAATGTAATCTTTATACAGTCTGTGCATAATCAACTATAAATCTGTGTTTATAGTTGATTCTCTGGAAGTGCATCTGAATACACTTCCAGAGGATCCTCAAGAAGCACAGGGGCTTTTCTTTCGTCTTGCTTAATTTTGTTATTCAACAAGCGCGTGGAGGATTGATCGATGTGACACTACCTTAAATCCCTAAAACAGAATTACAACAGACATGAGAAAATAACCTTCCCTCAAAGAGGGCTTGAGGGTGTACTCAGGGGAGAGATGCATTTTAGTTAATGCCAGAGGAGTCTTCAGAGAAAGCACTGACTATATGAGGAGTTCCTTTATTATGAGGTTTCAGACGGCGTACTGGAAAGCTTAGAGGCATTTTAAAATCTGAGTGTTTTCCAGCCTCAGCATTGACAGGAAGAACGAGAATGAAGTAGCTCCGGGCCAGTACTAATAGTACCTGAGCTTTTCCTAACACAGAATACGGTGCTGAGGACTGGCTGACCAGCTGCAGAGCAGACAAATTTGATGTCATTAGAAACTGCAGATAGTCCTGAGGAAGTTCACTGTACTCCTGAAAACTTGTGCGTGAACATGAAGAACATACTCCAATGAGTAGGGCATCTCATGCCGGCAGCAAGTCTACTTACGTTAGTGAAGGACTATGGCATTTCTTCTCTCTTGTTCCTCTGCCATACTCAGAACAGAGGTTGATTTAATGCTTTCCCCTACTTAAATTTAATGACAAGGGATTCATGGAAGCTTTATATATTTGCCCTAGAGACTAGGGACAAAACAGAGAAACAGAGACTAAGCTGCATAGGGAGCTAGCTACAATTCCACTATCAAAGTGTAAGGAAGGCTGCATAAATTTCTCAGGGGCAGGGGATGGAAGCCTGGATAGTTCCTGGATGGTTCCTGGGGATGACTGCCAGGAAGTCCAAAGCAACTTTCTGCAGGTGTCCGTGACATCCACAGAAGAGGTATACTAGATTCCCAGGAGCACAAAAAGGAAATGCAAATAGTCATCCAGGTGGAAGAATACGCATCATTCATTTTCACAGTCAAACATTCCTCAGTGGGGTAGTACGAAGATCCCATGAAATCACTTATTACCATTCAGCTTTCAAAAATCTGCCTAAGCCAGAGATCCATCTTTATCCATCTTCCTATGAAAAAACTAAAACTGATTCCATCAAAGCCTATCACTTAAGACCTTTCCTGCCCCTACCTCTGCTCCCCACCCCCTGCCCGCTTCTTCCTTCCATCACAACCATGTAGGAGTCAGAGGTATTCTAGCGAACAAGAATCAAGTGGAAATATCAGGTGAGGAAACTAAGAGGAAACCCACTAACACCTGCTTTGCATGGCAAGCACTGAAAAGAGGAGAATGTTTTGAAGAAATTTACTGTCATCTGGAACTGCTCACTGAATTTCAATGACTGAATTATTTTTAGGACTAAGGTATATGGTACAGTTAGAATAAAGTTGTTTTATAATTGGCCTCAAAATCCTCCTTATTTAATGTGCTTATTTACAATCTAGCTGGCTATTTTAGTACACTGAAATGTCAAACCACAGCCTTCCAGTTATACATGCTATTTTAAAAATCCTGTTCAGATTATACCTCCACAAGCTTCAAGTTGGTAGAAAAGTAAAAGCCTAATATTTTTTTCAAAGCTACTTAGATTTAGATAATTTTTTTTTAAATTAGCTTTGTATATGGGGGTGGGCAATAGCTAACTGCTTACAGATACAGTTTTTAGTCAGCCAAATTTATCTTAGAGAATTCTTTTGTCCACAGAAAATTGACTATGAAAATACTTATATTATTCTTAAGACCAAAATTTTATTTCATAGTTTATGCTTAGTGTAAACTAATCTCCTTCTGTGAGTGATGAGTGACATGCAGATTACAAAAATTCATGCATAAAGAAGAGCTTCTATATTTTGCTCTAACAGGCTAAAAATCACTAGATTCTGCATCCTTATTTAAATATTTGGCCACTTGAGTCAAAGTAACAAACGTGATAGTGTATGTCCCTCAAACAAAACAACAAAATACAATTAAATGAAACATTACATTCTATGCTTCTGTTGATTGCATTTTAGTTCCACAGCTTCACAATTTTACTTGTTTTCCAAAACTTGTTTTTATGTATCTTTGGGGCTCTATTCAAAGAACTCTCTCAGTTCAGTAAATTCAACACATTTTTTTTTCTCAGTTCAGCACCAGATTCAAAAGAATAGTCATTGAAAATTCCATGATTTGCCCAGTTTCTGCTGGTGACCTTAGCTTTATTTGTTGTCTCAGCAGTATAAAGTTATTCTAAGCACAAATAAAAGGAATCATAAATAAAAATTGTGTCCTTCTAAAGCCAGCACTACTATAGTTTCTGCATGTGTTTTTGGCAGTAAGTGACTATCACAATAACATCTGAAAGCTTGGCTTTTTGTGGAGCTCAGTTAACATAAGTATCTGATACTCTGGGGCTTTGAAATGTTCAGAATCAAATGCAAGAAAAGAGCTGAGGTTTTCTTTTTCTTTTTTTTTTTTTTTTTTTAGATTTTGTCTTGCTCTGTTATCCAGGCTGGAGCGCAGTGGTACAATCTTGGCTCACCGCAACCTCCACCTCCTGAGTTCAAAAGATTCTCCTGCCTCAGCCTTCTGAGTAGCTGAGATTACAGGCACCCGCCACCATGCCCAGCTAATTGTTTTGTATTTTTTTTTTTTTCAGTAGAGACAGGGTTTTACTATGTTGGCCAGGCTGGTCTCAAACTCCTGACTTCATGATCCACCTGCATCGGCCTCCCAAAGTGCTGGGACTACAGGTGTGAGCCACCGCTCCAGGCCAGAGGCAAGGTTTTATGTTTGACATTCAGATATTTATTAAGGTTCATGAAAGTCCTTTTGCGCTGCAAACAAAACTAGTTAGTTTGCCTTCTTGCTCTGATCCGGAGCTTAAATTCAATGGGGAAATTTAATTAGAGAAGTTATTTTTATAGACCCATTTTCAATTTCTTGCTAATTCACTGATATATTAGAACTAAGATATGGCAATCATTAATGAGTAATCTGATTTGAAAAGAAGATCTAAATAGATTGTTATCAGCTTTTAAAACTAAGCAGTTTTATTCAGTAACTGAATTTCCAGGGATAAGGTACACAGTACAGTCTGTTCCTATAGCAGCACTGTGTACACTGTTTTCCACTTAAATATCCAGGTTATTTTCAAGATTTTGATGACAACCTAGCTATTGCCATATAAAATATATGTTATAAATGTTTGAGATAATTTTCCTTCTATTCTCTTGCAGAGCTAGACATTAGAAATAATCGATTCTGACCAAACCTTCATAGGGAGAATTGCAGTATAGGATTTCATTCCAAACACCTGATTGAGCATGCTTAAAACATCCTTTGAAAAATCAGCTTTTTCTAAGACCACGTCAAAAATGGATGTTTATGAAGCAATGCTTGTGTGACTTTAATCTCTTCAAACTGTGCCCTCATGCTAGCAGTGATTTTTTTGTGCCTTTTGTTGCCAATAGAAAATTATTACCTTGAAGTTACAAAATGCCTAAATTCTTCCCATAACTTATATATTTGTAAGTCTTCTATTAAATCATGGTTTGGAAGAAAGTTATTTCATGTGCACATATATGTGTGTTTGTTTGTATACTGCTACCAAGATAAACATTCACTTTTATAAAAGAGGTGGAAAGGGATGAGTTGGAATGAATGATATCCAGACACGAATAGCAGAACCACGTTTCCTTGTCAATAATGTATTGATCTATGTTAGTCATTTCAGGGTATCATGCACATCATGGAATGTCGGAATGAACGATACTGATGTAGTTCAGCTGAACTGCCAACCCTGGTTTCCGAAATCCAAGTCGTGTTTTTCACCTATACCACTATTTCCCCCACCTACTCAATTAGAATCGCTTTGGTGACAGGACCTAGGAAGCTGAATCTACTCCAATTGAAAAGAAGCTCGCTTCACCCCCACTCCCTCAAAATCCCAATCATTTAGTTTGGATTACTCCCAGGATGAGAACCACTGATCTAGTGGTAGTGTTGAGCAATACTTCTCAAACTTTAGCAAGCATCAAAATCACTTAGAGAGCTTGTTTCAAAAGAGTCCTAGGTCACCTCCCAATGATTCTGAATTCAGAAATCTAGGATAGAGACCATGAATCTGTAGTTCTAACAAGCTCCCAGACGATGCTAATGCCGCTGGTTTAGGAATCGCACTCTGAATTGCTATATTAAGGGCAGCATGGCCATTATTGGTTGCAGAGACTTGGAGCAGAGGAGCCCTAATTCTCAAAGCTGGTGGTAGTGGGGCATAATATCAGGGAACATGTGTGAGGGGAGAACTGTAGGCTTTGTTTTCACTTGGGATTAGATTATTCAACATATTATCCCAGTCCTGTCTCCTTCTCTCCTGAACTACAGTTGATAGTGCCAACAAGAACTCTAGTGAAAAAGTGGACCACGCCAGCTGAAGCATCACTCCAATGCCTGTGATGCCTGTGATTTGGCTGATCTAGTCTCTGGCTGGTCAGAATTACAGCTCTGCCCCTTAGTTCCCATCTGGGGTGCAGGCTATATTTTGAGCCACAATCTCTTCTTCCCAATGTTCTTTTGAATGTGACCTTGTCATAGAGAAACCAACTTTTTCTGGTTTTCCTGGGATTTTCCTAGTTTTAAAATGGAAAGACCCATGCCATGGTAACACCCTAATTCATGAGAAAACAAAGAAGTTTTATCATCCTACCTTACCATTTTCCTATGAAAAGGGATGGCCTACTTCTTCTCCCCTATAATCTCGGTTATCCTTAGTGACAGCCATGTGCTGGTAGACTGTTCCCAAAGTGATGCTATATGACTTGCAGGTCTATGTCAAAAAGGCTGTGTGACTTCTGTTATTTTCTTGGAACATTTGCTGTTTAGAAGCTTTCTTCTGGGACATTCCCTTTCAGAAAGCAAAAGCTGTGTTGTGAAGTCAATCCCATGTAGAAAGGCCACATGTAGGTGTTCCGCTTGACAGTTCCAGGTAGAGCAGGCCTTCAAGTAATCAAGCACAGCAGTAGACATGTATGTGTAGGAGCTCCCGGATGATTCTCCCCACTCACTGAAGTCACCTCCAATCTCCAAATCTCAGCTATGTCCATAGACATGATGGAGCAAAAACAAACGGATCCTACTATGCCCTGGATGAATTTGGTAACATAAACTATCGTAACCATCATTTTATTCTGCTCATGACAAGAATTCATTTTACTCTGCTCATGAATTTTTGTCATGAGCAGAGTAAAATGATAGTTTATGCCGCCAAATTTGAGGTAATTACGCACCAATAGATAATCACAACCCTACCTAATCCAAACGGTATCATCTTTGTATCTATTTTGACTTGACTTTGTCAAAATTGTTGCTCATTCAAGCATACTTTCTCGGTTTAATTATCCAACCCATTAATTCCTTGATTCAATGCAACCCTCCAACCCAGTTTTTCAGAATCATTTTCCAAACAAACATTTATGAGTGCTAAATATTGAGCAGCCATTACCATAAATCTATAACCAAAATTATGCGATTTCGTCTTCACAACACCCTGTGAAATTATTATCCCCATTTCCCAGATGCCTAAATTCATATCTTATAAGGACTGGATTTTGAATTCAAATACATGCCTTATTCCAAAATCCTTGCTTCTAATGCTCATGATATACACCCCTACTCTCAGCTTTCTCTGGTCGTTCCCTTGTACTTCCGAAACTGGTTTTCTTAATAAACAAGTGGATGCAATTGCTCTGCTGCATCTATCCTATTTCAAAATTGTGTTTTCTGGCACAAAGCAGCACCCTACGTTCTCGCTATACTTGAAAATAGATTTCAATATTTCCTATGTAGAAATGTTCACTTTGACACAAAATGATGAGTGATTTAACACAGTAATATTTGGCAGTGTTGCTTAGGAGAAAAAGAAAAGACTTAAGGATCAGACCGAATGTGGTTCCTATCCTGGCTCTATCATTTTCTATTGCTGTTAAGTTATTTTGCATTGCTGAGGCTCAGTTTTCTTATTTGTAATAAGAGGAGGATGATGATAATAACAACTATTTAATAATATTATAATGATCATTAAATGAGAAGGTATAAAACACCAAGAAGAGTAATTGCCATATGACAGGCACTCTCATGGCACCTATCAATAATATGAAGAGGCTCTGAGATATGATTGCACTTGAATGAGGCATTTCACTCAGAACTTAGCTGTAGCACTCAGGGGAAGGACCACAGATGGAGTAGAGTAGAGAAGAATTGTATAATGCTGGCAACAACAAAGGGGCCCAGATATTGGCATCAGCACACTGTATTGATGCCAGCCTCATAAAAGTCTTCTACTCCACCCTGATCCAGAGAGATAAAAGGATTAGTTGGCAGTGGCTATTACTCAATCTCTGCTTGTGGGCAAATTTGTTCATTTTCCGATCAGTAACGCAAATAATTCCACATTTCTTTCCAACTCTGATAATTTGATTTTGGACAATGCTAGTCAAGTAAAAGGGCTTACATTTACCTCTATATTGTTAAAGAAAAAGACCATAAAAGATGTGAAGGCATGGAAAAATGGGACTGCTGTTCAGTTCAGTTGTCCTAAGTTGGTTGTAGAGAAGGAACAGAACAACATACACACACGCACACACACAAAACACAACTGTGTTTCTTAACTTTAAGCTACATGTTGGAAAGCACCTGGGGAGCTTTTAACAATGCCCAGCCAACCGAAACCTACCGAATCAAGACTCTCTACAAGGAACTCTAGAGCATGCCCTGTAGCAGAAGCTTTGTTTCAAGAGAATGAACACTAATATACACCTTTATCTCTATTTTTTTTTCAGGTGAGTATAGGATTTTTATTTTGAAGAATATCACTTGTAGTATACTATCATTTTGTTAACCTAAAAGCAGGTTAGCCCATTTCTCAAAGTCAGACAAACATTGGAAAAAGACAACATAATTTATTTCTTTAACATAAATAATTAGGCACTGACTTGCTTCCCTTAAAATTGGTTTTCCTGATGAGATAACTGGCTCTGTTTAGTGCTTCCATTTTTAGTAAGAATAATGTCACTTCAGAACTGCATACCACAAAAATAGATCATTATTGCAGATCCATAGTCTCAGTTATTCCTCAGCATTCAATCCGAACTAAGTTGTAAATATGTTCTAATAGTGTTTTAAAACTTATTGACATTTAAATTTCTTCTATATCTTAAAGAACTGCATGAGGTTACTGTTGTTTCTATCTCATGCTTTTTGACAACTTACATATTGTAAAAAGAAAAAAATGGTATTGAGTCAATGTCAAGTTTGGTTCACTAAAACCTACCTAATAATTAGGAGCTTTATTAATAAATGTGCTTTTAGCGAATCATTTTTCAACATCACAGAATTACAAAAACAAAAATATTTAACACCATCATTCATGACTGGAGTATAACAAAATCAAATCTAGTCACTAATTTGCCATATTCTCACTAGAGATATTTTTATTATTACTTGATTTGCAAATAACTTCAAAGATTCTAAGTAATTCACTTTGTTGCCTTTCTGCTTATCTAAATTAATATGTAGAAAAAACAAAATGTCCCACAACTTCAGGTGTTTTTAAATCAAACACCTCTAATAGGGAGGTATTTACAATTTTGCTAACAATCCATCCCTTAAACAGACTTTTCTAATGCCAACTCTATTTTAGGTGGTACATTTACACTAAGCACTGAAAAGTACACAGAAGACTGGGATGAATCCAGAAGTGTTCACAGGATAGTATATACGCATATATTTCATAAAGTTAATATATGAATTAAACAATGGTATAGGCTTACTCATCACAATTCAGGATTGTTTTTTGCCTTCCAAATCTCTTTCACTGACTCGGATCTTTTAAATGTTAATGGTCTCCTAGCCATATCCTAGCCATCCTTTCTTCTCCATCAATCCAAAGAGGTGATTGCATTCATAGCCATCACTTTAGGCTTTTCTCTATATGTGAATAACAGAAAACTCCCATTTCTCAGTCAGACTTCTTTCTAGATCAAGGGTCAGCAAATTAAGAACTATGGGCTAAATCTGACCCACTCTCTGTTTTTGTTCAACCCACAAGTAGGGAATGATTTTTCCATTTCATAATAGTTGGAAAAACAAACAAATGAAAGAAGATCTATACTTCAAAATGTGACAATTATATGACATTTAAATTTTAATGTTCATAAAGTTTTAATGGAACATAGCCATGCTCATTTGTTTATATATTGTCTATGTATGTTTCTAAGCTACAACCCCAGAACTGAGCAGAGGAGGTCTTTCATAGCCTGCAAAGGCTAAAATACTTACTATCTGGTGTTTTATAGTAAAAGTTTGCCAAGTCCTGCTCTAGATCATTTAATTTAATGCCATTTGGGCGTGCTTCCTTTGCATCCTGCAGGTATTTCAAATTCAATATGCAAAAACTTAATTCATTATCGTTTCCCACAAAGCAGCTTCTGTTCCCTTCAATAATGAAAAGTTATTTGTGACCTCTTCTTTACACTTAACCACCTATCAATGATCAAGTTCCCAGTGATTCTGCTTCATTAAAATTTCTCACATTTGTCCTTGTCTCTATTGTTATTACTAAACCTCAATGTAAACCTCCCAAATGGACTATTAAAACAATTGTGCTATTAGGTGGACACGGTGTCCGTCTCCTGAAGTCCCAGTTAATCAGGAGACTGAGGCAAGAGGATAGCTTGAGCCTGGTGAACTATGAATGCACCACTGCACTTCAGACTGGGTGACAAAGCAAGATTTTGACTCTAAAAGAGAAAGAAAGAAGAAAGGAGGGAGGGAGGGAGGGAAGGAAGGGAGGGAGGGAGGGAGGGAGGGAGGCAAGGAAGGAAGGAAGGAAGGAAGGAAGTTGATTCTCAGACACAAACAGTTCCAAGTTCTAAGAAAGAAAGGAAGGAAGAAGGAAGGGAAGAAAGGAAAGGAAGGGCAGGTCAGGGCAGAGAAGTGTAGAGCAGGGAAGGGCAGAACAGGGAAGGAAGGGAAAGGAATGGAAAAAATAGAGAAGAGAAAGAAGGAAATAAAGAAAAATTTACAAACACAAATAGTTCCTTGAAATTTTATTTATTATTTATTTTTGTAGAGGTGGATCTGGCTGTGTTGCCCAGCCTGGTCTCAAAGTCCTGGATTCAAGTGATCCTCCCACATCAACCTCCCTAAGTGCCAAAATGATAGGTGTGAGCCACTGTCTTTGGCCACTTCCCTGAATTTGACAGACTGCTTCATGCCTCTGACTACACGTAAGGTTTCCCAACTCTTTCAGGATAGTGAGATATGTTTCAGCTCTGGACTCACCTGTTCTGTAAAGCCTTTTTCAACTGTCTCCTATATTCTGGGATTAATGACTCCTTTTTCAATGTTCTTAGTGAACCTTGACAAAGAGTTTACTTAATTGCTCTTTTAACTATATACCCATTGCCTTCTACTGTAACATTTTCAAAATTAAGAACTAGGTTTATATCCCTACAGTCTAGAAATTGGTAGGTACTAAATAAATAGTGATTGAAAAAAAGAAATAAATTACGTCTGTCACCATTTAAGTGAGTATTAGGCAATTATTCTTTTCTTCATTAATAGCTCACAATCCTTATGAAACTTTGAATCGTTTAAGGTGAGTTATTAGTCTCCATATATTTAAGCCTGTCAACAACATGCTGATCTCAAAAAGAACATAAGTCTCATGATATTTTCAATAACCCCAGTTAATTTTTAAAAAGTGAAAAATAATCTTTATCAATATATCTGTATTATTTATCTACAGTTAATCCATTCACTAAACAATGGATTTTAAGTCAGAACTCTTATCTGTGGAAAAGCAAGCAAACACGTACTTTACATTCTTCGAAGTTTTTTCTAGCTTCGATTCCTTCCAGAAAATATTCTTCAATATAAAAATTAAGTCAACTCCATAAATCTGATATTTTGGTCTCTTAATTTTATTTCTTTTTCTGTGTAATTAACTTTTTATTATACAGTTTAAAAAGATGACAGTTCCTAGTTTATTACACAAAACTTGCAAATACAGAGGTTCCCCTAGAGCCAGCACTCAGTTCCTAATTTTAATATCTTACATTAACATGGCACACTCGTCTCAACTAATTAACCAATATTAATAAGCTAAATAAACACCACACTTTAAAAAAATTTCATTTGTTTTTCCTCATGTCTTTTTTCTGTCCCAGAATCCCATCCCAGATACTGCATTACATTCAGTTATCATATCTTCTTAGCTTCCTCTGGTCCCTGACACTTTCTTACACGTAGCTTATGTTTAATTACCTTGAGGAGTGCCGGTCAGCTATTTTGCAGAAATTTAAATTTTTGTTCGTCTGATGTCATTTTCTCATGGTTATACTGAGATAGTAGAATTTTGGGAGGATGATCACACAGGCGAAGCACCATTCTGATCACATCATACTCAAGCGTAAGTACTACTAATTCGAATTATCACCAATGATGTTAAACTTCGTTATTGGACAAAGACAGCATTTTCTAAGTTTTTTTTTTCTCAACTGAAAACTTACTTTCTTAAGTGAATCGACTCACTTAAACACAGTGCAGCGTACTAAGTGCAGCCTACACTGAAGAGGTAGGAATAAAGCTCCATCTCACTGAGGAGGAAGTATCTGCAAAAATTACTTGGAATTCTTTCTCACAGATTTGTCTCTTATCCTTCAAGTATTTACTTACTCAAGCATTTATTTGTATCGGTAGGAACTCATGATTATTTATTTTATATTCTAGGGGATAATTCAATGTTACATTATTTAATTTGTTGCATAAATTTTTCAGCTTTTTCATGGGATGTCTTTTAGATTGACTGTTTCTATTTCACTTTGGCATATTCCTATCAAAATATTTTTTGAGCGCTTCCTTACTTTCTGGTGCTACAAGATTCTCCAGATTTATTTTGTATATTTCATGCTTGGCCTTAGAATCAGCCATTTCTCCAAGGACGGGGTGTTTTTATGAGAGAATCCTATTAGAAAACAAAACACGGGGGCTGGATGGTTTCTTCTATTTCCTACTTTTACTTCAATTCTGTGAGGAGAAAAGTATTGTCCCAGTAAACTCTCTGGTTGCTCTCCATTACAATTTCCCCACTTCTTCTAATGAATATGAATGGAAGCATATTCACACACATATATAATTCTACCAATAAAGAAGCAATGAATTCCCAGATGCTCTGGCTTACAAAAATGCAAAGATAGAGGATTTCTTAGAAAATAAACTGAACTGTATTTGCAATTGATAACTGGCATGTATCAACATGCATAACTACTGGAAAAAATAGATATGCTTGCAATGACAAGTAATAGATCTCTTAAGTTCAGGTAATAGAAAAGAGTATATAAATAAAAACAATTATGTTAGGGAGTCATTACACCTCATGCTTCTCACATCTGGCTCTCCCTTGTTGAGCTTTACTAATGAAACCTGTCTTTTGGGACTATGACTGGGAAACCTGGAAAGTAAGACTAAATCTCAAATTTTAGGAACCGCATGTAGCCATCGACTTCAGGAGTGCAAATCATGTAGTTAAAGAGACACAGCTTTAGAAAGTGGCTTTCAGGTAACACTCTTGTTTGAGTAAGAGACTGAGGACACAAACACAAACATGCTTCTTTAGTGTTTCTAGGGCAGAAATGTTCTTCAACATAACTCAAGTAACAATAAAACTCTGTAGTCAGAAAGTGCTTTTAAATTCAAAGTATTTTAAATTTCCAAGTATTTTCATAGTTATTATACTAAAGCTCTGAAGCCAAAAGTGAAATTAAGTAGAAAACATAAAATAATTAGCAACTGATGGGACAACAAACACACTGTGAAAGCTTACTGATGGTTTGGGAAGGGAAAATCTAAGTAATATTTCACCCTCCCTGGAAGTCAAACTGTGATATACTAAAAAACTAAAAAACATATTTGTTCTTCAGCCTTGGTTCTTGTCATAGGTCTCCTAAAACCCTAGGATTTCCTGAGTAGCAGGAATATCTTGTGTTGTTCATAAGGGGCCCCTTTGAACACATCTGAGTTTATGCTAATGGGGTGACCCGGGGTGGGACCCTAATGGCTTCAGGATGGGGGCTGGTCACCAGAAAGGCCAAACAAAGGATTCCAAGTTAGGGAATTTCTCCCAGGAGCCGTGAATCCACACCTGGGCAGGAGCGGGGGTTGCAGTGAGCAGGGATCACACCACTGCACTCCAGCCTGGGTGACAGAGTGAGACTGTGTTTCAAAAAATAAAAACAAAACAAACAAAACAAAAAAAACACAGTCATGCAAAGAGATGAACTATTGAAAAGAACATCTCTATAGCACCAAAGGTTCTTTTCTAGCAAGTAACTGGTGGTAGAAAGAGCAGAGTTAAATGTAGTTATTAAAAGTAACATGCTCTAAGCACAGCTGCATGTAAAAAATAATAAATAAATAAAAGATGCTGAATTCAGGATTCCTCTATGGACAAAAATACCTACTCAGTAATTCTACAGACTTTTAGACTTAACTCATAAAGACTTTTTCATATTTAATTTTACATATTCTAACTAAATATACTAAACAGACTGACTAAACTAACTGGGGTATTTACACTCCAAAACAATTTTTTTTTTTTTTGTACTAAATAATTAAATGGGCTAGGTGCAATGGCTCACGTCTGTAATCCCAACACTTTGGGAGGCTGAGGCAGGCGCTCGCTTGAGGTCAGGAGTGAGAGACCAGCCTGGCCAACGTGGTAAAACCCCGTCTCTACTAAAAAGACAAAAATTAGCTAGGCATGGTGGCACCTGCCTGTAACAGCATTTACTCAGGAGGCCGAGGTACAAGAATTGCTTGAGCCCGGGAACTGGAGATTACAGTAAGATGAGACTGTGCCATAGCACTCCAGCCTGGGTGACAGGGTGAGACCCTGTCTCAAAAATAAAATAAAATAAAATAAAATAAAATAAAATAAAATAAAATAAAATAAAATAAAAATTGAATGCAACAATTCTGGAATTCATAAACCAGTTTTTAATTTTACCAAATAGTTAAATGCAACAATGTATGTCAGTGTTAACTAAGAAGACATTTAAAAACCTTCTCTTTTTTATTTTTTAAAAAGGAGTTCTAAGAAGTAAATGGGAACACAATACTATGGCTACCCTCAGTTTTGCTATTTTCCATCCTGGAAGTTTACATCCCAACATGTAAACTTTGAGATCTAAATTTTGAATTGCTTTGGAAATACTTAGACACTAACCATATGTTTACTTATGGCACCTTTTTCTCTGTAAACACATGCACGACAACATAATCAGTTCCAGACAAACAAAAAACTCTGTCAACGTTTTCTCTAGGTGTGTGGCAACACAAGTCTTTATTATTGCATGTTGACAGTGCCATTCAAGATTTTTAAAAGTCAACCCATTGCTTCTATCTATTATGCCAACAACACATAAACAGTTTCACATGGCATTGGGGAGCTTTGTTCTACATGATACCACAAAAGAAAAAATAAAAAAAAAAAAAAACTTTAAAATCTATTTTTAGGAAACACCATTCTAGAGGGATATTCTTAATGAATTATCTACTGAAGTTACTCTGCAATAATTTTTCCCTGAAAATCACACTTAGATGCATTGAATCAAGAACTTCAATTTATTCTGGTTGTTTTTTGAGACATGGCCTTACTCTGCTGCCCATGGTGGAGTGCAGTGTTGCGATCATGCCTCACTTGCAGCTTTGACTTCCCAGCTCAAGCTATCCTCCTGCCTCAGTTTCTCAAGTAGCTGGGACTGTAGGGGTTTGCCATCACACCTGGCTAACTTTTAGTTTTTTGTACAGATGAGGTATCTCATTATGCTGCCCAGGCAAGTCTGAAACTCCTGGTTCTCAAGTGATCCTCCTGCCCTGGACTCCTAAAGGGCTGGGATCACAGGTGTGAGTCACTACGCCTGGCCAAATCTCAATTTGTTATTAACATTCTAAACATGTAACAAATGCCCTTGAAATAAATAAATCCCTTTCTGAGTCACACCTTTGCTCACTTATTTTACTACTGAAGATCTTCATAGTTTCTCTGCCACTCAGGTATGTTTAAAAAGAAACAGATAAAAGATTAGAATATTAAAGTATGTGATTAAAAACAGTAGATAAGGCCAGGCATGGTGGCTCACATTTCTAATTCCAGCACTTTGGGAGGCTGAGGTAGGTAGATCATGAGGTCAAGAGCTCGAGACCATCCTGGTTAACATGATGAAACCTCCTTTCTACTAAAAATACAAAAATTAGTTGGGCATGGTGGCACATGCCTGTAATCCTAGCTACTTGGGAGGCTGAGGCAGGAGGCTTTCCTTGAACCTGGGAGGCAGAGGTTGCAGTGAGCCAAGATAACACCATTGCACTCCATCCTGGCAACAGTGACTCCGTCTCAAAAAAAAAAAAAAAATTACACTTTTAAAAATAATGGATATGGGGCAATTAATTCAAATTTCAGCTGTTGAATGATTAAAAATGAAATTTGGTTCATGTTTTTATTCCCTTTTATTATTAGGAAATGTAATTTTTAAAATTTTGATAAGACAATGCCACTGGGTATGATGATTCCATTTGGGAACTGAATTTTCAACAGCAATATTATTGTAAAAGTGAGTGATTTATTATTTAATTATATTTAAAGTTATTTTTTCCTCTTCCCTTTTGTTGATCCACAGGTGTTACTATATAAGTGGCCTATTGATAAAATTTTAGATTTTCATCTATATTTAAATTTCCACTTAACTACAATCTGTATATAACATCCAAATATTTATAGGTATTATTAAGAAGTAATAGCCCTGCCCAAATAGAATATCAATTTTAACTTTACAATGCTGCAAAGAAAATGCTGCTTAGAAAAGATTCCAGAGAATAGTGCTTTTATGTTGTCATTTTATGTGTCATAAACAATATCATTTTTTCTGCATTGTCTAGAGCTCTTTGGCCTAGAAAAATTAGACACAGGAGCTAAAGTAGATCAGGACTATTCTCTTGATTACTCAAGTTAAATTTGTCATTTCACTAAGAATGGTAAGAGAAGCTAAAGTCTGATATCAGAGCTCATTTTCTTTGTAGTTCACTGATAGCAGGTATTGGTAAATTGAATAATAGCATTTAAAATTAGAATAAGAAGCTGGTTATTACATATTAGGTGTATTACATATGTAACATATTACATATTACATATTGGTGCAAAAACTTGCACCAATATTTAATTTCTCTAAGATTCAGCATCTATACCTTTAAGTTGGAAGAAACTAATAACATAGAACTTCCATGAGGATAAAAGGAGATAATTAGCATAAGATGCCCATGGTATATGCTCAGTATATATTAGAAAATATAGATTGACCATCGCAATGTTCTGAGTTAAAGAACTGTTTGTGTCTAGACCTGTATTAGGGAACTATATCTATTCATTAGGAGTGAAGATTCTGATGTTCACAGTGGTCAGAACTGGCAAAATAATATCCCATAGAAGACAGTCTTAATAATGCCGCAATCTCCCTGACTATGCTGTATTATGTCATAATTCAAATGAATATTCTTCAAGTCAATCTGTTTGGCAAAAGCTTTATGTTTACATGTGATGTGTTTATAACTAAAATACCCACGGCAATGTTTACTGGAATACGAAAATATTTTTTAAACTGTCCTCAAATTAGAAATAAACTAAATGTGTTTGGTTATGTTGATTGCATTTTCTCTTTGTTTGTAAGAAATAAAGTCACAGCTGGCACTTAGATATTAAATGAGTATAATATTTGTAAGAAAGAAGTGAACATTTAACCTAAAGATAATTAAAATCAGACACTAGAAACAGAACATATAGAACTGTTTCTAAATGCTCCATATAGTTTATATATAAAACAGATTACACTCATGAGAGTGCTACAGAGAGAAGGATGTTTAATAGAGTTACAGAGGAAGAGTGAAGATATGCCTACCTGAGCTCAATGGGAGAAAGTAGATCCAGTTTTCGAATCACATTCCACAAAAAATAATATACAAATAGTCCTCTCTTCAAAACAATGCTGAAAACACATATTGGAATCCATCCTAATGATATAGAACTTTAGTGCTAAGTGAGGCTGCGTAGTAAGGGAAACAGACAGTATTTAGATTCTGTGCCCTAAGGAAGCAATACTTCATTGGTAATGCACTGCTAGAAATCACTGGACTTAAACTGCAATTTCAGCATCTCCATGTTTGCGACTTTTACAAAGAGTAATAAGAGCCCTAATAAAATAATGTGACATTGTAGAAAAGACTATGATGAGAAAAGAACAATTTCAAAAAGAGCAAAGGATTGATAGAACTTAGACAAAGTAGAGAAAAAAGAAATTCAAACCAGTTTAAAAGGAATTTTACTTACAAAAGTGGCTGAGACTTTTCATTAGGATGCTGGTTATTGGTATCATAACTTTACTGTGTATAACTTATAACTTGCTAAAAAGTATACACTTTCTAGTTATGGGAGTTGGTTCAGTTATGAACTAACTTCGGTTTCAGAAAGTACTTCTCTGAATACTGCTATAGACAGAGAGCTAAATGGGTTGGAGCTTTCTTCACTGTCTGTCATGATCTAGACACTTGTGACATCAGTAGCAAGTCTTAGAAAATCCTCACTGTATTTTAATCAGGATATTATTTATACACAGGAGAATCTTGGGAACATATAGTAGCCATAGGAAGCTTAATTAAGCCTTTAGAAAGTTTGATCATTTAATTTCTCCTTGCATGAGTCAATAATACTAAAATTATCAACCCAGAAGTAAGAAATATCATTGTCTTATTACCAGAATTATAGTAGTCTCTTGGATAAAATTTAAAAGACAGGAAGCTATGGGTTGAATTGTGTCCCTCAAAAAGATATATCAAACTCCTAACCCCTGGTATCTGTGAATGTAACCCTATTTGGAAACAGGGTCTTTGCAGATGTAATTAAGTTAGGATGAGGTCATATTGGAGTGGGGGCCCCTGAATCTATTGTGACTGGTTTCCTTATAAGAAGGGACACAGGCCGGGCGCGGTGGCTCAAGCCTGTAATCCCAGCACTTTGGGAGGCCGAGGCGGGTGGATCACAAGAGATCGAGACCATCCTGGTTAACATGGTGAAACCCCGTCTCTACTAAAAATACAAAAAATTAGCTGGGCATGGTGGCGCGTGCCTGTAATCCCAGCTACTCAGGAGGCTGAGGCAGGAGAATTGCCTGAACCCAGGAGGCAGAGGTTGCGGTGAGCCGAGATCGCGCCATTGCACTCCAGCCTGGGTAACAAGAGCGAAACTCCGTCTCAAAAAAAAAAGAGAAGGGACACAGACACAGACACCCAGAGGAAAGAGAGACATGCAAAGATAATGACAACTGGAGTTATGTCGTCACAAGCAAGGAACTCCTGGGGCCACAAGATATGGAAGAGGTAAAGGAGGATTCTGCCTTAGAGGCTTCAGAGGTACATGGCACAACTAATGCTGTGGTTTTGGACTTTGGGCCTTCAGTTCTGTGAAAGGATAAATTCGTAATGATGTGTTACAGCAGCCCTGGAAACTAATGCACATGGCTTCAGAATTAGAACTATTATATTTACAAACCAAAACTGAAACCCGTTCATATGATACAATGTTTGATATATGATTTTAGAAGTCTACTCCTCATATATATATATATATATATATATATATATATACATATATATTACATATATAGTGTAAAATGTTTCATCTATATTTCATGTACTATAATTTCATTATATACTACTCATGTATATTTTATATACTATAATTTCATTATTTACATGTACTACAATATCAAGTATATTTAATGTACTATAATTTCTCATTTGGGACTTAACAACAGGCTTCTATGATAAAAGTTTCATGATTCCTTGTAGAAAATTATATCTAACACAAAACCTGCCCCTTAAGTTTGCAGACATTTTCAAAAATGGCACTATAGATTTGGTTAGGTACTGGAAAAGCCCTACTCCCCGCTACACTGCTGCTTGGTCTATAACTTGGTATAATATTTCTTTTGCAGGGCAACTGTCAGTGAACTTACTCAAGTTAGCACTTTGCTTATCCTTTACTTAGGAAATTTCATACCTAGGAATTCAGTCTTAAGGATATAATCATGAATATGTACAAAAAATATAATCACATGATTTATAAAGAATATTTACTGTAGTGCTATTAATATGAACTAATTAGAATTGTCCAAAATATACCATAACATGAATAGTTGAATATATTATTTAATACCCATATATACTTTCGATATTTGTCCCCACCCAGATCTCATGTTGCATTGTAATCCCCAGTGCTGGGCCCAGTGGGGAGGTATTTGGATCCTGGGGGCAGATCTCTCAGGGCTTGGTGCTATCTTTGTGATAGTGAGTTCTTATGAGATCTGGTCATTTAAAAGCATATGGCACCACTCCTTCTCCCTCTCTCTTTCTCTGTCGCTCTCTCACTCCTGCTTTCGCCGTGTGACATGCCTGCTTTCCCTTCACCTTCCGCCATGATTGTAAGCTTCCTGTGGCCTCCCTAGAAGCCAAGCAGATGCCAGCACCATGTTTCCTGTTAAGCCTGCAGAATTGTGAGCCATTAAACCTCTTTTTTTTTATAAATTACCCAGTCTCAGGTATTTCCTTATAGCAAGGCAAGAACAGCCTAACATACCAACCAAATTAAATACTACATGAACATTAATGACATTATAGGAAAATATTTACGTGGAAAGCTTTTTAATGACCTATTTTGAAATTAATAAAAAAGTTTGCAAAACAGAATGCAATGCACAGTAGGATTACCTGCATAAACATTAACAGAAGGCTATATGTCTATAAATGCAGATAACCTGTGGGAAGTAGGCAATTAAAATTTTTTTTATTTTATTCACTTTTTTTTAGTATCTTCTACATGACTATGCGTAACTTTTTAATAAGAAGTACTTTATGCATGTAGCTTTTTTTTTTTTTTTTTTGTAGAGATAGGGTCTCACTCTGTTGCTTAGGCTAGAGTGCAGTGATGCTATCATAGCTCACTACAGCCTCAAACTTCTGGGCTCAAGAGATCCTCTTGCCTCAGCCTACCAAGTAGCTAGGCCTACAAGTGTGTACCACCATACTCCCCTAATTTTTAGAAATTTTTGTAGAGATGGGGATCTAACTATGTTGTCCAGGCTGGTGTTGACCTCCTGGGCTCAAGAGATCCTCCCACGGTGGTCTCCTGGAATGCTGGAATTAAAGCCATCAGCCACCATACCTGGCCAAGAAAGGACTTTAATTTGCATAAATACAAATATTTGCAATGAACAAATGAAGGAATTGCTGATAACAGAATGCCATTCCAATAAATGCACTAAGACCTTACTAAATACTATACATTAATAGGAATGGTAGTAGTAAGCAATTGCTAGCAGGAATTGGTTTACATCAAATAAAGTAAACATCCACATTGTCGCAGTTTTAAGTGTATCAATATATTCCTATTCTTTTCTGATTTTTTCCAAATGGCCATGTCTCCCACTAAATCTATTCATTTCTGTCATTAAGGGTTAATAATACCATTGAGCAAATAAAACACAGTAGAGAACTATAAATTTTAATAAAAACAAGGAAGGCTGGGTGCGGTGGCTCACACCTATAATCCTAGCACTCTGGAAGGCTCAGAGGGAAGGGCAAGAACTTCAAGACTAGCCTGGGCATCCTAGTGAGAATGCTGTCTCTGCAAAAAAAAAAAAAAAAAAAAAAAAAGAGAAAAAGAAAAAATTTAAACTTAGGTAAGTATGGTGGCATGCTCCTGTAGTCCTAGCTACTCAGGAGTCTTAGGTGGGAAGATGTCTTGAGCCCAGGAGTTTGAGGATGCAGTGAGCCATGATCATGCCACTGTACTCCCAGCCCAGGTGACAGAGCAAGATCCTGTCTCAAAAAATAAAAATTATTAAAAAAAAATTAATAAAAAAAGATAAAAATAAAAACTAAATAAAAATATAAAGATAGAAAAGTGTTTTGGGAAGTCTGAGTAGCTTCTTCATGTTTCTCTAATATTTTGGACAATATAAGAGATTGTCCAAAATAGAAAAGGTCAGGTGGCATTCCAAGACATTCTGTGCATCAAAGAAAGTTAAAATGCAAACAGATTGTCAAAAAACATTGCAATAAAGATTATCAAACAGATTAGAAATGCATTTCATGACTACACCTAGCCATATAAGATCCTAAAAATTAATATAAACAGGAAAGCTGGCTTACTTTAAGAGAAAGTTCTGCTGTCTTTCCCACTATCTCTTCCATTTTTTTTTCTTAATATGAAATGGGTAGATACTATAGATCCACTGATCATGTAGGAGCTAATGGTTCTGCTGATTTTAATTGACATATGAAGAATCTGTGCAGTGTGTAGTTCAGTGTTAAAGAGATGCAAATACACAGTAACAGAAGGGAGTGAAGGAGCTGGTCAAAGAAGGGAGGGAAGCAGTGCAAAAGCAGTGAAAGTAGCTTGAGTCTGTTGGAAGAAGAAAAAGACAAGATGAAGAGAGTCTGCATTAAGGCAAGACAGTTGCAATGAATACAAGAGGTTATCAGCAAGGATCCTTCAAGCAGTGGCGTTCAAACTACAAAACAATAAGGTTATTGTGATTATTCATTTTAGCCTGTCTTTTTTCACTTTTTCTGAGGAATAAAGTACATATATAGACATTATAATATTTTTTTTTTCTGAAACCCCGTTTTGACTGCTATTTTTGTTATACTGTTAGTAGCTGCTATATTCTGGAAATACCAGTATAAAAAGAAAAAAACAAATAAGAAGCAAAGATAAAACAGAAAACACTAAATAATTTCCAAAATTTTTATGCCTTTTGAGAGGGCAAGACCCTTGTAAATGTGATGTTGATAAAGTCTACCAGTGATTTTTTTTTTTTTTTCCAAGACAGTGTCTTGCTCTGTCACCCAGGCTGGAGTACAATGGCACTATCTCAGCTCACTATTGCAGCTTCAATTTCCCAGGCTCAAGTGATACTCCCAGCTGAGCCTTCTGAGTAGCTGGAACTACAGGCACACACCACCCACCATGCATGGCTAAGTTTTTTGTTCTTGTTGTTGTTGAGACTGGAGGTCTTGCTATGTGGCCCAGACTTGTCTCTTTAACTCTGGGCTCAAGCGATCCTCCTGCCTTGGCTTCCCAAAGTGCTAGATTTATAGGCGTGAAGCGCCACACCTGATCTACTAGTGAACTCTTTACTGGGTTTTAGGCAGATTATAATAGGATTAGGTCTGGTAGTGACAGAAAATCCAGAATAACAATGACTTCTTAAAGGATCATTTCTTTTCTCTCTCAAGGAAAAAACAGGTTTCCCGAACTGGTACAAAAGCATCTTTTTATCATGCTCTTTGTTTTGCCTTCATAGAGTCTACTTTGTGATCTACAGTGGCTTCTCTTGCATATTGTACAGCCCATAGGAAGCATAGGAAAGGGAAAGAGAATGAGACCTTCATTCAATAACACTTCCGGAAAGTTGCACACATCCCCATTATTTATAATACTATCGAGCAAGACACACCTGGCTTCTAGGAAAAGTTGGGAAACATCTTTATTCTCAGAAGTTAAGTGTCCAGATAAAAACAGGAGGTTTTAACACTGCAGAAGAAAGGGAAAGTATATTGGTGGACATTATCTGTCTCTCCTACATTGGTTTTTTGCATACCTACAAGTTTATATCTATAAACTTAGAAATGACATCAACATTACCCAATTTCTGAGAGTGAAGGAAACTAAACAACTTTTATGGCATGAAAAGTGAATCAATCTCTCTCTGTCTCTCTTCTCTCATACATTTCCAACACAGACTCACATTTTCAAAGACTTAATCCCTCTTTTTTTTTCAGTTGAATCTCTCAATACCAGTATGGAGGAGGCAATAATTGCAGAAATTATAAGTTGCTTTTTTTCTTTTCTTACATGTGTTTCCCTGTAGCTTACTACTGAAAGTAATTTTTAACAGCCCTTAAAAAAACCAGTGCTGAAACACCTGTTTCCAATTTCCAGTATATAAACTATCATCTTCAGTGTAGACTATATGCATTCATGACTAGAAGGCTTCATTGACCTGATCTTTTCAATGAAATTATACTAAAATTATCAACCACTGAAAACAGCAAATGACGCAGCTTCTTACAAAACACAAACTGCTTTCAGGTGAATTTACCCTCTAGTGTTAGGACTGCCACAAACCTGATGGACTTTATTCATCTGGAATCAATACATTAATTGATTCTGATTTTCTCAGTGATACAGTTGGTTCTTTTTTAAAAGGAAAAACACCTGAGAAGATGGTGTTTCCGCCAGATGTTTTTTTCTCTGGGGAAGATAATTCACAGTCCACAGCTGTCTTTGTGTTTGTACCCCAATGCAGAAGAAAACTAAGTTCACTGGCCTTTCCATCAGCCAGCTACCCAGATCTAAACTAAGAATGAACTAAAGTAGAGTGATGAAGAATTTAGTGCTTTTAGATAAATACCTTTAATTACTCCAAAACAATTAAATATCTTGTAGAATAAAAAATTTATTAGTCAGAAGAATGTAAACTTGATCATATACTTATCTATATAGAAAAATCTACCAGAAACAAAAATGAGAGAAAACAGGAGAAGTGTAAGGAGGATAAGGAAAAATTCCCCCACCCAGAGTATGATTTTCTTAGCCACTTGCAAATATTTACCTAAGTTCTCTCATGTGAATAATATTTTAACCTTACTTTCACTTTTCTCTCTAATTTACTGCTTTTTATATTAAAATTTTTAACCTTATAGAACTTATTCACTAGTGCCATTTTAACATCTCTGTGTTATGAAATTCTATTGTACATTTAAAAAAAAGCAGATTTAAATTAGGCTTTGAGAGTTTGCCATTTCATATAATTTTCCCTTAGAAGACTCAGCTCATTAAACAAATGATTGCAAAATACCCCTGGTGTCAACCCTGCTGGCTCTTACTAAGGACAACTAAAGCCAAATTTCAGTCATTTATCTCCGTCCATGCTGGCCTTTTCTCATGCCTTCCTCCTACCCCCAGGACAAGTATGTACTATAATAACAATGTGTGCACATATCAGAGTAAAATCTAGGCAGCAAGGAACTTGAAACTTTCAAAAAAACACCAGACAAGTACAAATAATTTCAATATTTTATAGGCATTCAGCAGTGGAAATTACTTTTTCTTATGATACATAATTTATTTTACTTTATCCAATAAAAAAAAATAAATCCATTTTATAATTTTGAAATGATCACATGGGTTAAATTATCTCACAGCTATGTGTTCCTTCTTTGCCTTAGAAAGAATGTGTCCTCTGGTATGAAGTATTCTTCAAAACAAATCTTTTTGCCTTCTTTAACCCATTGTTATCATCTTCCAGTTTCAAAATCTCTATCAATTATATGGTGCTGACATAAATTTTGGGTCAATTACAGTGAGTCGCTGATGAAATGTTGTGGGAAGAAAAATTCAAGAAAGAGCTTTCTCCAGGGTATAAGCTACTGTAATTTTGACTTGAACATCACCTGAGACTATTTGTAAGGCCTAAGAATATATATGCAAATTTAAGAAATGACCTAATCTATATGCAAATACGTAAGTGAGCCTCCAGCTTATTGGAATAACCTGGTAGAGATCAACGATTTTTCAGTTATGCTTAAGAATTTTCATTCCTTGAATTTTTAAATGTTTAAGGTTTGAACTAGGATATTCATTGTTGCTTTTATTTTTGCAAAATATGAAAGAGAAAAGAGGATAGATTAGGGATGGCAGGAGATGAAGAAAGAAAAGTGGAGGAGGTAAGCTAATAGCTTGCCTTATATGGGAATTTAGAGTCTGTGACTCTAAAAACCTATCCAATGTAAAAGTTTAGTTTACAATGATAAAATACACCTAGCATCTAGTTATTACTCCCCCTTGTGATTAGAGAAAGTTTGAGAAGAAAGCCCTATTAGATTTGGAATAGAGAAAAAGAAGTGGGAAAGGAATAAAGCAATTCTAAAAGATAAAATCTAAGCCAAATCCAAGCAAACAAACAAACAAAAAACAATGTCTCCACAAAAAATATAAAAATTAGTAGGGCATGGTGTGTCAGGTGCTTGTAATTCCAGCTACATGGATGGGAGACAGAAACAGGAGAATAGCTCAAACTCGGGAGGCAGAGGTTGCAGTGAGCTGAGATTGAGCCACTGTGGGTAGGATCCTGGGATAGAGCAATACTCTGTCTCAAATAAAAATAAATAAATAAATGAGATACACTAGTTGATGGTTAATTCCTTTAAAAAAGGTAACGTTATCCTATATACATCATTCATGACATAAGAACCTGGATTTGTTTTTTTTTTTTTTTTTTTTTAATAGGGGTTGTACTCTGTTGCCCAGGCTGGAATGTAGTAGCCTAATCATGGTTCACTGCAGCCTCAAACTCCTAGGCTCAAACGATCCTCCCACCTCAGCCCCATGAGTGGCTGGGATTGTAGTCGTGTACCACCATGTCCAGCTAATTAAAGAAAAAATGTTTTTTTTTGGGGGCCAGGCACGGTGGCTCATGCCTGTAATTCAAGCACTATGGGAGGCTGAGGCAGGCAGATCATGAGGTCAAGAGATCGAGTCTACCCTGGTTAACACGGTGAAACCCTGTCTCTACTAAAAATGCAAAAAACTAGCTGGGCATGGCAGTGGATGCCTGTAATACCATCTACTCAGGAGGCTGAGGCAGGAGAATCACTTGAACCCAGGAGGTGGAGGTTGCAGTGAGCCCAGATCGTGCCACTGTACAGAGCTAGACTCCGTCTCAAAAAAAAAAAAAAAGAAAAATAATTTTTTCGAAGGGGCAGAGACAAGATCCCACTATGTCCTGACCACCCACCCTGGCCTACCCAAAGTGTTGGGATTACAGGCGTGAGCCATGGCAGTTGACCTTGTCACATGTTTTATCTCTAAAACCTAAGCAACATCAACCAACCAATTAAAAACAAACAAACGAACAAACACCTGACAAGCTATGCCCATTATAAAGAAAAAAAAAAAAAAGGTTCCATAAGTATACTTCTTTTTCTCTTAGTTTAAGAATCACATGGCCAGGTACAGTGGCTCATTCCTGTAATTCCAGCACTTTGTGGGGACGAAGTGAGAGGATTTCTTGAGCACAAAAGTTTAAGACCAGCACAGATAACTACTGAGACCTCTGTCTCTGCAAAAAATAGATGAATTAGCTGGGCATGGTGTTGCATGCCTGTGGTACTAGTTACTCAGTAGGCTGAAGTGGGAGGATCCCCTGAGCCCAGGAGGTGGGGGCTGTAGTGAGCCATTGAGGGACTGTGTTAAAGAAACTTCTCTTCCTGGGTCCACAAGGGACTGGTTTCAAACGCAGGGATTTCCTAACTCTCTGCCTCAGGCAGCTGAGGCGCTTTCAGCACTTCTTCCATGCAGACCAGGTAAACTTCTTTGTCTGATCTTCCTACAGGCTCAGGAAAGCCAGGTAAGCCTCTTTTGTCCCAAATTCTCATCTAAAGCTCTGGGAGGAAGGGGCTCTGTAACTCAGGGTTGTAAAACAAGTAGCCAATCTGGTATCCAAGTCAAAGATCAATCAATCCAGAGGAAGTTTAAAAGAACTCATCTCATTGGACGAGAACATGAATGGGGCGGGAATAACTCAAGGGTTAAAACATAAGCCGCTCCTACCTGAATAGATTTACCTTTCTGGGTTCCCTCCCACAGCAGCCTGTGAGCTGTCTTCTTTCTCTCTCTCTAAAAAACTGCTCTTCGGCAAAACTCTTTGGGTCCACAATTTTATTAGACGGTAAACTCACCAGGCCTCCAGGGCCACTTTCCCCATTATTTGGGGCTAGAGAGGCAAGAAACTACTAGCTGGATACTGCCCAGGTAACACCATGATGATGTCACTACACTCCAGCCTGGGTGACAGAGCAAGACCCCATCTCAAAAAAAAAAAAAAAACAAAAAACAAAATCACAATCTAACTACAAACTTTGTAGTTATGTAAAAACAAAGGATACCACAGATAGCAATACATATTTAAAACTACCACATAAGTTGTGTTAGTTTTAGATACTCCAATACACCCTCCCTTTCTGCCTTCCCCATTTCCTTGCTCCACTCAACCCACCAAGTGTCCTTAAAAACAACAACAACAACAAAACACTCTCTGTTAACGCGACTCTTTATATTAGGTGATTTTGAAGATCACTTTTGTGTTATTCTCACTGGCATTCCACTTAGATTTCTTTAAAGATCATTCCCATTTGCTCTAGGCACTTATACAAGCAAAAGAATGGAGGTTAAGTTACAGGCCTTTCATATTTTATTAAATTAAACCAACCCTCTTCCCTCTCCTACAATAAAAAATAACAAAGAGAAGAAATTGAATGAAAAAATATCCTCATGCCTTTACTTATAAAGTCATAGACCATTTTTACTTTCAGCAGGAGAAATATGATTTTTCTTATGATAAAACTTAATTCATTAATTTAATATAACAGAATTGGCTATTCTTATTTTTCTACTCCAAGCTGTTAGGCATTTGTGTTCCTGGATTAGATATCTACAGCTTTATTAAACCAAAGTATCTCAATCAGACATGTTCGAATGTAGTTTTAATTTACCTCATATGAACAAAATTTGAAGTTCTAACAAATAAAAGAAGGATCTTGAGTTTACCTGCTTGACAAGCTTACATCCTTAAACAGAATCCTAAATAATACAAATGCTTAACGGCTATGAGAAATTCTATAAACATTTCCTGTTTATTTCTGTTTCGTTTTTATAGAGGTAGGTTAATATTGTGCCCAGTAATTTTAAACCATGTAAACACCCTCTTAAAATAGCCATGTTTTTCAGAAACTATTTACAGTCTTCTTGATTTAAATTTGATTTTTATCTTTATATGTAATGAAATGGTCAAAGTCGTTTATAAACATTTCTTTCCCTCTCCTTTTGTGATAGAATCCAGCAAGTATAATTATTACTAAACAACACCATGATGTTGTATTTATTTAGTTACAGCTTGGGATCCGGGGAAGGTGATTCATGGCAAACAGAGTTTCATAAGGAAAAAAAAAAAAAACAAAAAACTTCATTTTCTTTCTCTCTCTTTCTTTTTATTTGCTCCTTCCTCCAAACAAACTTTCTCAAAAAAAAAAAATAATGCCATTCCAGAGCTTATTCCTCAACTGTATAAAGTACATCATGACAATGGAACTCTTTTTTTGAGAGCTCCATCCATTGAATTCTCACTTCATTTAAGTTTAAAATGATAATGCAATGCCTGCTCTTCACCATGTCCCAGGGAAATAAGGTGTTTACTGACAATAGTGTGTTAATTGTTTCTTCCTAGAAGATTAGTATGACTGTTGTTTTTCAGTTGTTTCATAAGAAATGATAGTGAGGGGCCACTAAGAACTTCACAGTTGGTATAAAGATTATTTTAAGCTCAAAACCTTTGAGAATCTGTAGATGCAGACAGAAGCCTCCCCAGAACTTCCCTAAAAACACAACTTCTAAAAATATGAGGCTGCCATGAATTCTGAATTCAGGGTGGGACTACTCCTAGTGGGGAGAAAGAGAACACACCTACTATGAGTCCCCTTTGGAAAATTTTAAAGCCCTAAAAAGACAAATAGACCAATCAAACCTGTGTAGATGAACATTATACCAAACTCTTCTATCTTCCCATTTATTCTCCTAAAAAACCCATTTGGTTTTCCCAAAGAAACCATAGAAGCCTTTCTCCCCTCTCTCTTTCCCCAGCTAAGTTAGAGATATAAGCACCACATTCTAATTGCCTTTGTGATGGTAGTGATAATTTACTCACCACTGAGTCTTTGCATGTGCATTGCATTTGTAAATAAGATTTTTCTCCTGTTAGTCTGTCTTTTGTCAGTTTAAATTGCAGTCCTCTTAGAATAAAATCTAAGTGGGTAGAGGAAAAAGTTTTTCCTCCCTGGCACAGTATTTTGTTACTTTTATCACATCTTTTACCAACTATAAAAAGTGTGGTTACTGTTTAGAATATTTTCCAAAGTCCTGGCTCTTAGCACTTAGTAGCTGGATGAACTGCTTCATCTCTGTAAGCCTCAGCCTTTTATTTCTATATGAGGATAAAAATATTTATCTTGATAAATTTTCAAAATAATTTGAAATATTCGATATGAAACACCAATGTACCAGATTTAGAATTGCCATTCAGTCAGTGGTGACCTTTCGTATTCTTATTTTATTTGCTACTGAAATTTCTAATGATATTTCCTAAGTCTTTGATTTTGATTTTTCTTCTATTATTCAGTATTACTGCCACACTTACAACTGAGTAAAAGTCATATTTTAAATTACATGTTTATAAAGTCAAAGTTTTTATATGACAGAATAAATGGAAACCACTTATCAATTTTTTCCTAATCAAGAACATATAGAAAGTTTCACCAAAATAAATTTGTTTCATGATAAATACAGTCATTTGAAATGAAATGTTAATAGTTACTGTAAGTATTCATGAATGACATTGTTATTCAAGGAAAAATATTAGCATAAGGAAGACATTTGGGTTTTACATGTCTCTTGATTTGAAATTATGAGTACTTCAGATTCATATGGTTTTAGAAATGCATAATGCCCTAATATCACACATTCGACTTTCATGAGTAAAACTGAAAAAGGGACTATAAAGTCTCCTATCAACCATGTTACATTATCTACTCTAAATCACAGAAAACAAATATCCAGTGGCTATCATAAAGGAAACACTCTACTTAAATTGTTTCCACTTGGATTCTGAGACTTTTATGACTCCAAGGTCTCAATAATTTTTGTTCCAAATATTATTTCACAGTACAGACAATAACACATTTACATTGTTTAAGAGAAACCTAGTTACAGAGTGTTCTTCTCAGAAATCATAGAACGTTACTAATTTAATATAATGAATAGTTTTTCTAGTTAAGAAATTTTAAAGAGATTAATCTTTGTGAAATACAAGAAAGGACTAAGGGGAAAAAGAGTGAATTCCAAAAATGTGTCATTATTTTTAGATTAGATATTCTTCAATGGTCACAGGTTAAGCTTTTAAGGACACAAAATAATACCACATAAAATTTCTCTGTCTTGTGTCCTTAAGGGCTTAACTTTGCGACCATGTCGGGATACTTTCTCTTGGTTTCCACCATCTGGGGGACAGGAATTTTGAGCTTCATGTCACAGTTACCCCTAAAAATTATCTTGAACAATTAAAAGTCTTTGCAAGCTCAAAGTTGGCTTCTCTAGACTCCTTCTGGGAAAAATAATAGAAACTGCTCAATTCTGTGTAGCTCAGTAGTTAAACCTTTATCTTTTGACATTGGTGGCACAGGTTTAATTCTTGGCTTCTGTAAAGATGTGTTTCTGGTCTGTTATTTGTATAACTTTGCCATTTATTGAGGTTTAGTTTCCTGCTAGGGGGAGCTTCTGATTTCCTGTCTTGAATTTTCCTTTCTCCAAACTATCCTTGGGGAGATCCCAAAACTTGTAATAAAAGATTCCTTACCATTTCTTTGAAGCACCTGAGAGGTTACCTTTGGTAAAGTTGAAAAGCCAGAAATATTTGCTATTTGATGTGGCTAAAGTCAGGTAATAAAAGATCCAAAGGGATTTTTTTTTCTTTAAAGAGCACTATGGTTAAATGTCAGCTTAATTAAAATTGGATAAACAAGCTACAGGTATATTTAAAGGCCTTTATGTTTTTCTCTTTTTGGATCATGCTTCTCTGGAAAAAGTTTTTTTTTTCTCAGTCCGCTGAATTATTTTTCTCCTTTTTTTTTTTTTTTTTTGTCTTACCACTCACTCTTAATGCACAAATGAAAGACCCTAGGATAACTTTTGGTGGCCTGGGACGCCTTGGGAAAAACAGGAGGAGCCACAGAATGCATTTTGGAAAAAAAAAAAAATCTTTGCTTTCCTCATGAAATCCCAGGAATTAAAAATAGATAGATCTCTCTCAATATCTAAGGCTCTGTTCTGTTTTGCATTGAGTTATCTGATGGTTTTAAGTTTTGGGCTTATCAAAAATTACTTTGCATTATGGGAAAGCTTTCAGCATTGGTGTATAATAACTAGGTAAAAAACATATACTTTAAGAACTGGCTAATGTCAGTTATAAAGAGATATTTAGCTCTTTGCATACTTGGATCAGAAAGCTGTGCTTTTAGCCACCTGGAAGATATGGAAACATCTGCCACCCTCACTGCGTAATGAGACTCCCATGGGGATGGGCTCATTACAAAATGGGCTGACTGGCTTTGTGTTGCCTTAGAATGAAATGCATGATAGAAGCACTGCACTGTTTTCTCCCATAGTATTTCCTGCCTTTTGAGGATCCAGGATCCAGTATAAAATGGCAACCTTACTTTTGGGGAACTGTCTTTTCCTTCCAGCTGTGCCTGATTATTAGACCCTAGAAACTGCATGTTTTCCCAGCTCTGTTCCTCCAAGGGCTCCCACACTGAAGCCACTAATCCAATTAAGAAACTAGCAAATGAAAAATCTTACAACTTCTGGATCTTCTGTCTGTCTGTGTATATGTGTTGTGAGTGTGATTTTTATATAAAAAGAGCTCTGATTAATTGGATTAGAAAAATAAGCACAAATATTTTGTTAGAAAAAATAGCAACTTTAATGCCTTTTGTTCACATGACTTTAGTATTTTTATGGAAATAAAGACAGTTTTAAAAATTATTGGTAAATTTAAAACATCTTCAAAATTAAGACATTTGGTCTAAATTAAGGTCAGATATCACATTTGTTAAATGTTTTAAGGTCTTAAACTTTTTTTTTTGACTTTGAAATTATTCAATTTACCTACTTTAGAGCATTAAATTATAGATAAAGCCTGAGAACATATTGAGAGCCATGTCCCCAGCTATGCTGAAGAGAATCAAACTTTATTTACACTTCTGTCTGATGTCCTAGGCTCCACACCTAGTACATAATTAATATCACTTACTTATCAGCTTTTCACCAAAAATAAAAGTTGTTATGAGTTAACACTGCAACATGTAATTAAGACTACTGGGGAAGCAGTTTTACAAACACGGTTGTGTAAGGAATGTAGCATGTGTTTTTGGTAAAGGATTATATGAAGGCACACGACTATGGCTTTTGGTAAAAGGAGCACAATTTTGTCTAGTTCAAAGGAATTTAAAGATTGTCTTAACCTAAAAGAGTAATGGGAAAAAACAAGATTTAAACAAGGTGAAAGGGGTTTGTGAAGGGCTGGTCTTGTAAAGAAAGTTCTCTGAATATTATCAAGTTGTCTAAGATTTGAAAAGGATTATGTATTTTTTTTTCTTAAGTTGAACATTAAAATGAAAGCACACTAATATAGGGCCAGAATTTGGGCCCATGTGGCAAAATAATAGGGTTTTCCTAGAAAACTGATCTGCTGTTTAACAGAAAATTGTAAACAGTTCTAAAGGTTTTTGAAAATCTTACCTTGGCTAGGTGAAGTGGCTCATGCCTGTAATCCCTGTACTTTGGGAGGCCAAGGCAGGCAGATCACTTGAGGTCAGGAGTTCAAAACTAGCCTGGCCAACATGACAAAACCCCGTCTCTACTAAAAATACAAAAATTAGCCATACATGGTGGCATGTGCCTGTAATCCCAACTACTCTGGAGGCTGAGGTAGGAGACTTGCTTGAACCTGAGAGGCAGAGGCTCCAGTGAGCTGAGATTGTGCCACTGCACTCCAGCCTGGGTGACAGAGCAAGACACTGTCTCATTTAAAGACAAAACAAAACAAAACAAAACAACAAAAATCTTATATTTTGGTCAAACAAATTAAAACTGGATAGTTTTTCATATAATTTTTATAAAATGTTATTAAAAAGCTAGCAATGACATTAAAGATGCACTAAGGCAAACATGAAATTTGGCTTTCTCTTTTGAATAAGATTATTATGTGATATTAAAAGATAATGAAAGGTTTTTGCTTGCTATTTGTTTGCTTTGTTATTAAAAGATGGTGAATAGGAAAAAGAGGAGGTGAGAGAAGAGACAGATTCAGTTGGCCTCATGCTATCTTCATGGCATTTTGTTGTTTAAATGGCTAAGTATCCTCTATCAGAGTAAAGATTTTTCTTTTTAAAAATTTTGGCCAAATGAATAACTTATGGTGACCTGAGATTCTATTTTGTGATATTCAGTGTTTTAAGCATTTGATATTTGACAAACTTTCCAAAATCAAATTACAAATTTTGTTTCTTTCTCAACTAATCTTTTATATATTGGGTCCTCTAAAGTCCAAAAATGACATGTAGATTATTTGATATAAAAATTAAACAGGAAGCATTTCCAAATATGAAATGGTGTTTGGCTTTCTATGGGCTATATTTGTATTCATGTTATTAGTATGTGTTCCAAAACTATCAGAAATTCCTATAATTCTGATATGACTTAGTGTGTTATTAATATTTATAATTCTTATGTAAAATTGTTATATGCCACACAAGTAACTAAAATTCCTAATTAACTGTGGCTTTAATAATGGCTGTCCTAAGACATTTTGTCATCCACTGACAATGATTGTCTTGTTTGATCCTCTTCAAAAGGTGGTTTACAATCAGACATAGAACTTTGACAGGTGCTCTTGAATGCATGTTATCAATGGCTTTTGAGATTATAACATTAGAATAAAGGGAACAACCTTTCTGGACTCTCATGGAGAGCTGAAGTGTTCATAAATATCAAGCAGAACAGTAGTTAATTGAATGGACTGAACTAATAGAAAACTGAAGAAATTTTTTAATTAACTTTTTTGCTTAAAATGTTGCTGATTCTTTTTTTTTTCCAAAGCCAAGAAAACTTGTTCCTTTTGAGCTATTTACAGCTTTTAAATATTGAGTAAAATATACTCTTGTGAACAAAATTTGGAGCATATTTGTTTTACTCTACCTGATTTCTCCAGAATTTGGAAGCTATTTGTGAGATTCTCAAGTTAAAGTATAATTATTTGCATAAGTGCAATAAAAATCCGTTTTCTTTTGTAACATGACACAATCAGAGAAACTGGTTGGTTATGAAGGCCTAATTTCTTTAAAGAGGCATGATTTCTTTAAAGAATCAAAGTTGAATTACAGAGCCAATAAAAGCCCCTTGGGAAATCCAGTCTCAGACCTTGTCTACATGGTCCCTATAAAAGGTTCCTGACCTGTGGTAAGTATAAAAAGTCACTTTCCATCAGACCCAGGAGCCCTAAGTTGTCTTTGGACCTCAAGAGGAGAGGAATTTACCCACCTAATAGATATTAATGGGTACAAACTCATAATTAGGCTGGGCTTTGAAAGTCTTATCTGAGATTTCTTATGGAACAAAGTTCCATCAAATCCAGTTTTAAAAGCCTCTGTGAAAAATAATTATTCTTGTTGTGATTTATGCAAATAATCAGGCCAAGTACAGTAACACTAAAGTTCATTTTATAAACCAATCAGTTCTATCACGATTTGTTTCTGATAAAAACGGGGACTTGAGAGAGAAAAATTATGCTTCAAAAGAAAAACTATTGTACATCTGTTGATAGCTATTTTTGAGGGTTTTTTTTTCCCCCCTGCAGTTGGGACTAAATCCTAGTCTCTGTGGGTTACAAGTTCCGAAACTAATGCTTTCCAATCTTTACCTTTAAAACTGGGAATTGCACTCTTCATCCTAGTACTCATTATTTACCTTATTGTACGGTGTTCACTTAAATGCTGTACTAATATTATACATGAAAGTACTCATGCCTTTGTCATGCAAGCCTTGGACTCCCAGCCTGGCTCACATGAGTTTGCTCAGACAGGTACAAAGTGGTTTTACTCCTCTCACCTTGGAGTTAACTCCCATTCTCACTATCAGCAGGATAGAAGCCAGAACACTTGATGGCCTTTTCCCATCTTCATGGCCTACACCTTAAGATTAACACGTTTTAAACCCCAATGGAGGTATGGAAACCACCTTTGCAAAATTATGACTGAGACAGTCAAAGGGATCTGACCTAATCAACTCCATCTTGCTTATTTCAAGATGTTCTTGTTCACTGCTGGGCACTGGCTAAACTAACTTTGGGAGGAATTTAGTTTATAGTTTAAAACAAAGACAATAACAGGCCTTTCCCAAAACAAACCTCCTTGTCAGGAGACTAGTTTGCCTTTGTAGGACTAAAAAATTAGTCACATGATTAGACATTATAGTTTAGGAGTCATACAAGTGGGGGCCATAAGATTCTGACCCTCCCTAAACTGTTCCTAAAATCACTGCTTGAGATATTTTGCAGATCCTGCCTTTGATGGATCAGCTAGCACCACCCATACTGGTAAACTGGCTTATCTGATCTTGTTACCCCCACCCAGAAACTGACTCAACCCAAGAAGACAGCTTCAACTCCTTATGATTTCATCTCTGACCTGACCAGTCAGCACTCCTGGTTCACTGGCTTCTGCCTACCCACCAAGTTGTCCTTAAAAATTCTGATCCCTGAATGCTCAAGGAGACCGATTTGAGTAATAATAAAACTCCAGTCTCCCACATAGATGGCTCTGAATGAATTTCTCTTTCTCCATTGCAATTCCCCTGTCTTGATAAATCTTCTATGTCTAGGCAGTGGGCAAGGTAAACCCATTAGGCAGTTACATGTTCACCTTTACATGTTTTTTAATATAAAAAAACTAAATGCCTTTGTAAGAACTGTGCTCCTTATTTTATATAAAATTTCAATGCAGCCAATATTTTTTTCTACCACCTATAAAGTTGATACATAGTTCTGTTGCAATTCAGTCTTGGCATAACCAGTAAAAATAAAATAAATTTGAGGATAAAAATACAAATAAACACTTTTTTCTCTTAACTTCTAGATAGCCCTATCACTTAATGGTTTTATTTTCACATGAAATCCCTCAAGATTTTGCATGTAGGCACTTCAGGAACTATATATGGCTCTACACAAACGGAATGGTCAGAAAGAAGAGAAAAGTAAGCTACTCAAGAGGCTGAAGCAAGAGGATTGCTTGAGCCCAGGAGTTCAAGGCTGCAGTGAGCTATGATCACGACATTGTACTCTAGCCTGGAGGACCACACTTTTTTTTTTTAAACAGAGACCCCTTCTCTAAAAATAAATAAATAAACAAATAAATAAATAAAGAAGAGAGAGAAAAAGAGAAAAACAATGATTCTGGACCAGTCAAGTGATTTATTGTATATTCAGGTTTTCCAAAATTGTTTCAGATGATTAACCTAGATTTTTGATGTAATCAATCCAGTGAATGTGTGAGAAAAATACATATAAGATGATGAGGAAAGAATAGTAGATAATCAGAGGTCCCTGTTATTGGGGCATAGAAAATAATTCCCCAAAATATGGTGCTCTAGCATGCTTAGTGCTTTAAAATTTCAAATGTCATAGAACCAAGGTCTGATGCTCTTTTTAGGAGCACTAGAAGGGATTTCTGCTGAATTTCCTTCTCTGACTAAGAAAGATTGTTTCCAAAAGAAATGCAATTGTCTTGAGATCCCTCCCTAGGAATATCAACAAATATCCAGGAAAAATAAACACTGGAAAAGAGACTGACACAGACTTTCATCTGTTGTCCTGAAGACAAGTCTGAGAGATTATCTGGGAGGCTTTATCTGCACAATAAGTCATAACCTGTAGGTCCCATCCTGTTTCCAAAGAGAAACATTGACAAATTAATGTTTATCTGCCAGGCCCACACATCTCTCCCCTCTGAAGAGAGTATTTAAGCCCAAACTACCTGGCCCCTCTTCAAGTCTCATACATTGTATATGGCGCCTAGGTCCATATGTACATTACATCAATCTTGTATGCCTTTTTCTCCCTTTGTCATTTCATGTTCAGTGACTATTAGAGGGCACAAAAAATGCTTTCCCTTGGCCAAATGCCAGTCTGGTGGTATAGAAAAGGTTCTAAGGTCTACTCAGCTGTCTAGGGCTTGAACTGGTGCAAGGGTCTCCTAAATAAAGCATACTCTGCAGGCTTTAAATTTTTTTTTGCCAGCTAGCTGAGAATTAATGCCAGCTCCCCACCTCATTCTGGTTATACTTCCCTGAGGGTTCAGAAAGACAGTAGTCTTGATCAGTTCTTTTGGGAAGCTTTCACCCCTAAAGAATCTCAGCCAGAGCCATGCTAGGTCACCTTAGCATGAGTTTTCTCTCACTAAACCATAAAAATTTTATTTGAGTTGGCTATTAAAATATCTTCCCCCATCACCTGGATACCTTAATGAACTATTCAGGCATTCAGGTCAACAGACAGTCCAGAGACTAATGAGTCTATTGACCATTAGTGTCCATTGGGAGTAAATCTCAGAGACAGTCTATGCCAGTTATAAATGCATCAGTGTAGCCAGACATTGAAATTTCATTCTTTAACAGTACCAGGGCTTTTAAATTTAGAATGTTAGGAATACCCACCACACCTCCCCTGCTTCACTCCTGGCTATCCCCCACTTGGCATCTTTTTCTTTCTTCTCCTTGATAACATTTTTTTACCTGTTGAAGACATCTCCAAAATGCATGGTTTCTTTAAGCCTATGGGCCCAGCAGAGAAGCTAATGACCTTCTGCCACCTTGTTTCCAGTGTGAGTGGCATCAGTCATGAAAATGAAACTATGAAAGTTGTCAGAATCAAAATTCTCCCTATCTTATTTGTTATTTAAATAACAAATATTTAATACTTAGGCCAGGCACAGTAGCTTAGTCCTGTAATCCCAGAACTTTGGGAGGCTGAGGTGGATTGATCGTTTGAGGTCAGTCATTTGAGACTAGCCTGGCCAAGATGGTGAAACCCCATCTCTACTAAAAATACAAAAAAATTAGCTGGGCATGGTGGTGCGTGCCTGTAATCCCAGCTACTCAGGAGGCTGAGGCAGGAGAATTGCCTGAACCCAGGAGGCTGAGGTTGCAGTGAGCCAAGATCGTGCCATTGCACTCCAGCCTGGGTAACAAGAGCGAAACTCCGTCTCAAAAAAAAAAATACCAAAATTATCTGGGTGTGGTGGCACACACCTGTAATCTCAGCTACTTGGCTGGCTGAGGCATAAGAATTGCTTGAACTCAGAAGTCAGAGCCAAGATGGCACCACTGCATTCCAGCCTGGGCAAGAGTGAGACTGTATTAATATATATATAATAAAATAAAATGACAAAGCTAGAACTAGGAGGAATAAAGCCAGATTGATAATATTATGACATAGACACAATCTCCTTTGTGGCATCTCTAGCCCTTCAAATAGCTTAAGACAATTCTAATATGTCTGTCGTATATTCATTCTCATACCATCTATCTTTATTAAGTTTAATATTTTCCTATTCTGTAGCATTCAGTTTCTTCTTAATCTGGCTGGTCAAACAGTTTAATCAATTCTTAACAGCCTTCGAGACTTATTTCCTCATACAGTTGGTCTTATCACTGCCCACGTTCTAAGGTCCTCATTAGATAATAGGTTAGACATCTTCAAAATAATCTTTTCATATATAGTAACTTCAATTGAGAATCTCAGGATTTCTATAATAATGCTCTTGAATATAGACCTGGTGGAGTTCAGATTGTATGTTCTTATGTCCAAAGAAGAGGGCAAAAAATGTTCTGCAGATGCCAGCAGGGAACATTAATTCTTTTTTTCTGTTTGTTTTGTTTGTTTGAGACAAGTCTCATCTCACTCTGTTGCCCAGGCTGAAGTGTAGAGGCATGAAGTTAGCTCACTGTGGTTCAAATTCCTGAGTTCAAACAGTCCTTCTGCCTTAGCCTTCTGAGTAGCTAGGCTAACTTTAAAGAAATTTTGGAGAAGCCTGGGAAACATGGCAAAATCCTGTCTCTATGAAAAACAGAAAAATTAGCTGGGCATAATGGCACATGGGCTTGTAGTCCCACCTACTTGGGAGTAGGATATAGAAGGATTGCTTGAACCCAGGTGATCAACTCCGCAGTAAGCTCAAGCCTGGTGCCAGAGTGAGAGACCCTGTCTCAAAACAACAACAACAACAACAACAACAATTTATTATTATTATTATTTTGGAGAGATGGGGGTCTTGTTTTGGTGCCCTGGCCAGTCTCAAACTCCTGGTCTCAAAGTTTCAAGAGATACCCTGCCATGGCCTCCCAAAGTGCTGAGATTATAGGTATGAGCCAACATGTCTGATCAGGCACATTAATCATTAAAGCCTACAAAGTACCAATTCCTTAGCTGTCTTTATTCCTCTTAGCACCTCTCTCAAAAACCTAAGCTTCTCTTTTCTCTGTGTCTTTTATAAATATTGCTTTGATAGTGCCACAGTTAGCTATATATCTGTTTATGCTGTTCAATGGCGTACTTTTTTTAAAAAAAAAAAGTGGTAAAAAATAACATAAAATTTATCCTCTACTAATTTTAAGTGTACAGTACAGTATTAACTATATGCACGTTATTGTACAGCAGATCTCTAGGGAGAAGTTTTATTTTTTTCCCCAAAAAGCATTGTCACTTTACCGAAATCAAACTGAAATTCATTGGTAAAGGAAACTAAAGAATTGTACCTATTTTAAACAGATATGTGTATTAATTTAATTGAGTATGAAATTTTACATCATATGTTATCACATTTTCCCATTTCTCAAATTTTACAAATATAAAACAAAACATCTTATATTCAGATTAAGTCCATGTACTTAAAAAAAGGGGGTTGGTATTAGGAGAAATAAATTTACAGCAAAAGTGACGTGAGTGGACTACTCATTTCGTTGGTCACTAATTCCATAGGGCAACTGATCATAAATTAAGTGCCTGACATTCAGTAATAGATGATTATATCTGACATAATGAAGTTATAATGGAAGGTGTTTGCACACTGCTTGACTATTAAGTGCCCATTTATTGTCCCTGCACCAGGTGTGATAGTGATAGGCTATACAAATCATCGGGAAGAAATGTCAAAATAGGCTCCTTTACTGATAAAGCACCACACATGTTTATTAATATAGCAGCTTGTCTTAGGTCTGGTCCATCTGCTCATTTAAAACAAATCTTTTCCCTATAAATATTTCAGTTAAGAGCATGACCACGAGTAATAGTTTTAGAGCAACAGAGATGGTAAGAGAAGAGGAGAAAAAGAAAAATAGCTGAGCTTAAATAAAATATTATGCTCTTACTTTTGTCTTAGATGCGTTTAACAGAAGAAGGGGCAGGGACGCAGATTTTCATATGACATTTGCTTTAGATTAGTACTGCATGAGTGTAGGCCATCGTAAATGGGCCAGCCTCCAGCTGTTGCTGATGCCAGGTGGGAAATGGCAAATTTCACCAATGTTTTCAAAGTACACATTTCAATAAAGTACAAAACGACGTACTCAGTTAAGACATTCTCTAGAGCACTAGTTCATATGCATTTAAACTCATCAGAAAATATTTCAGCAGGTCAATTTTATAAAGAAAAATAATACTGCAGATTTTGGGTAAGGGGATGGGATGATTTTTGAACTCTGAAGATTTGCTTTTTAAAAACTCATTTTCTATAAGACACTGACATCAAATTTCTGTATGATAGGAGAAAACAGCAGAAGCAAAATTTAAATGTCTGCCCTGACATCTGCCCCCGGCACCCTGTGCTTTTTTTTTTAACTTTAGAAAATCAGAACTATAAGGCTAAGACATTTTCCATCTGGTATCTCGGGTTTTATATGCTTGCAGTGCAGCCTGTATGCTCTGTGTTATGTCTTAGGGTAATTTTGTCTAACAAACAAACAAGTATGCCCTGAGAGTTCCCTCTTAAATGAACACATACATTTGAAATGAAGAAGTACAATTGTTCAGAACAGTGAAACAAAGACAAGGCATGGACCATTTGGTGGCCAGAGGTGGTTCCCACTCTCTAGCCCTAGCTTCATTTATTCACTTATTAAAACCTAAATAAATTCTGGCAGGCATACCTTTCAAGTTCCAGGAAAGATCTTTACCAGACTCTGTATCACATAAATCCACTAGTCATACTTTTCTAAATAAATTACATCTCAAAATAACTAACCACCTAGTGACCAAAGGGCTAATTCAATTACCTAGACAAGGCTAAAGGTCTCAGACACTCCTAAAATTATTTTTTTCATCTTTTATAGACTTAAAGGAACCCCTTTCCAATCATGTTTCCTGTTACATGTCCTTACAAAGAATCAATAATGGGTGATCTTTAGTCTGAACATGAATGGCCCTTGTCTTCCTGAATAGTACCAACATCCACCCAAATTATCTAAATTAGAAATCAAGGAATTTCTCTTTTGACCTGTCCAACAATTCTAAACAATCAAGGAGATATATTTATGCTTCAGCTCCAGTCTGTGAATGCACCATGTCATCTTTATTTCCATTGCTACTGTCTTTTAGCTTGTACTCTCAAAAGCATTGCATGAAATAATCTACTGATTCTCTTTGCTCTCAATCCACCTTAAGCATTGGAATCAATATTTCTATGCAAAACAATTGCATTAATGCCTTCTATGCTTGAAGTCCTTTGTGGTTTCCCACTATTTATACGATATTTGGAACTGCTAGGTTTAGTATAATAAGATAGATTATAATTCGGGCTATAATCTATTAGTCAATTTCTTTCTTCCCACTATACTTCACATCAATTGTTCACACAGAAGCCCTAGAAAGTGCTAGAAGCAATAGACACTAACCTTGGCAATAGATTAACAGATTCACAATAACCAGTCAAGAGTGAAAATGGGCCAAGCATGGTGGCTCACGCCTGTAAACCCAGCACTTTGGGTGGCCCAGGCAGCCGGATCATGAGGTCAAGAGATCAAGACCATCCTGGCCAACATGGGGAAACCCCGTTTCTACTAACAATACAAAAAAATTAGCTGGGCATGGTAGCACATGCCTATAGTTCCTGTTATCCAGGAGGCTGAGGCAGAAGAATCACTTGAACCTAGGAGGCGGAGTTTGCAGTGAGCCAAGATCACACCACTGCACTCCAGCCTGGTGACAGAGCAAGACTCCGTCTCCAAAAAAAAAAAAAAAAGGAAAATGATTCGTGATTTAACATAATAAATATTCAGCATGAGAATCTGATTGTGTGAGCATATCAAAGAGGTCTCTTCGTTGGTTATCCATCAGCAGTTAATACTCTAATTCTCAGCAGAGACTTTAACCCCCGGATATTTATTGGATTCCAGGCATGTGTTCCTTGAGGTGCTGCTCTTATAGACTCAGAATTTAGTCCTGTAATTTGAATTTTCCTGTTTGCAAACTCTTCTGCTACAACTGACCAGAAAAGTGAATGCACTTTGCCCAGGGGCCAGTAACTAGTGTGGGAAATGGAAGAAGGAAACAGAATCTTCGGAGAAGAGAAGGGGCAGGAGGGAATATGTAATGAAATTTTAAGGAAAGGCCACATCAGTATGATTGGATTTACCTCTGTCTAAGTCCTTCTTTACCCTGTTGCTAGAGTCATCTTTTAAAAACGGAAAGCATAGTATGTTGTACTCTATGCAAAAACCCCTCAGAGATATTCACAGTTTTTCAACTAAGACCATAACTTCCTTTATGTCCTACAAGGTCAAGCATGATTGTGGTATGATATAGGTCCCACCTAAATCCTCTGCCTATACCTCTACTCTTTCCTCTTATTATGTGCTGGAAATTAGCTTATCTGTTGATTTGTTTACTTTTTTGTTTATTTATACTTTGCTTTGTCTAGAGTGTATATTCCATGAGAATAGAAGTATTGACTATTTGTAAACTGCTCAATCCCACAAATGACTGGCAAATATGAGGCCTTAATTAGTCTTTGCCTAGTGAGTAAATGAGTTAACATACTACACATTGCCTACTGCAGAGCCTTTGAACACACTATTCAACTGTAATCATGGCCAACTCACCTTCATTCCTCATGCTTCAGCTCAGTGGTCACCTCCCTAGAGTGCTTCCTTTGACTAACCACCTTATATGTCTTTTATGGCTATAATCATAATCTCTTTATAATCTTGACCCTTTAATAAATAATTTTTCTATTGTTTGAATCTCCCACTACAAGGTAAAGTTCACAAGGGCAAAAATCTTTTCTCTCATAGGCATTCACTACAGTATAGTCACAGCAAACATTAATTTGATTTAAATTCAACTATATGCATCCAAAAAGAGTTTCAGAAGAGATTCTATTTGCCATTTTACTCAGTGAGCACACAGCCCAGAGAAACTGAGGAACAGGGACCAGGTTCCCTCTATGCTGTCTGTGTACCCCTTCACACCCCTCATCACATAGGTATCTAGATACTCCAGAGCAATTTTACCAAATTTTAACTTTCACATTTTCTGATATTAAGAAATAACTCACTGTTGGACCACATTTCAAGAATAATTTATTTTTCAAGAACCTTTTTTTTTTTGCTTTACCCTATGCTTTCAGAATTTAACCAGCATATAAGATGCAACTGCATAAAGAATATCTGTTCAATACTAGATGGTTGGAGTCCTTAAGAAGAACACACAGAAAAGTTCATGTGTAGTTTTACCTAAGACCGTAATAAATTATTTGACATAGTTAAGATTTTTGGTGTATAGCCATTTACAACTAAAATATATTTTTATAGAAAATTAAAATTGTGTCATAATTAAACCAATAGGATTTAAAGAGGATAAAAACATTGAAAATTCTGTTGAGAAATTTTTTTTTAAGTATCGTACGTGTGGTTCTTTTTTTATTGCATTTTAGGTTTTGGGGTACATGTGAAGAACACGTGAAGATTGTTGCATAGGTACACATGTGGCAGTGTGATTTGCTGCCTTCCTCCCCATCACCTATATCTGGCATTTCTCCCCATGCTATCTCTCCCCAGCTCCCCACCCCCCGGTGTCCTTCCCCTCTTCCCCCGCCAACAGACCTTTCTAACTTGATCTTACTATATGTGAGAGACACTGAGCTTTTGTCTAGAGCAATAGAGTATTGCTGCTAAATTAAATTAACCAATATTTGTATAGCATTATTTAGGTTATAAAGCATTTTCACATATAATATCATACTCAATATTTGATACTTAACCCTAGGAAGGAGATTTGTTGGAAAATCTGAGGCACTGTGGCAATGGTTTTGTCCATGGTCATATACTTAGCAAAGTGGGATATCAGGATTAAATGCAGGCATTGCTATTCATGCTGTGACTTATATTTGACTCCACCCAGGATTTTCTGATGCCATGCTTAACAGCAATGGATACTGTGTTTTGCTGCACTTTTAAAAAAATGGAAATAATTGCTGGACCCAGAGCCATCACTAACAAAGAGAAAAGTGCTTCTTGGTATTGAGAGAGCCAAGTGCTTCTTAATATCAAGGTAACACGGGTTAATATGCTATGGGAGAAATTATAGCTAATGTCAATGCTTCCCAAGCAGGACCATATGCCTTTTAGCAGCTAAGGAGAAAAGATCCTCATTCTCCACGTGGGTATTTTGTAGGCTGATGTATGTATAACGGTTCCAACCCCCTACTGTAAGGATATAAAAGATCTCAAGAAAAAGGGTCTTTAACTTGAGGCAATCAACTCTAAGAGTAAAATATAAAATGTAAGGATTACCAAATATAATCAATTTCATACCTCTCTTCTACATCTACTGTCAGTCAGAAATTGTTATATTCAAGAAGATTTTCCTGAGTGGCATGGTGTGTGCATGGGCGCATGTGTTATGTTGAATATGCCAAATAATTTGGAACCTTGCAGCTGTGGGTATGCAGCAGGTGGGGATGAGGAGACTGTTACATTTGGAGGTCAAGGCAAACCTTCTACTTCACCCCCTCAGTCTTTGGTGGTAACAGCCAACACAACTACCAGCCAGCTGTCTGCTCCAGGCAGCAAAGTAATTAATTTTTACTATATGGGTATAAAACTATTTTCTGGTGATTATATAAACATTAACCATTTGGGGGAAAATGATACTGAAAAAAATAAGAAAAAATAATTTATCAAATAAAATATTACATTTTAGTATATTACAAGATTTAGTACATGACATTTAGCATATTATAAGATTTAGTACTTAACTTGTACACAATTTGTAGTACATAATTAGCATGTCTGACCTCTTTGTGCAGAATGATTTTAGATATCTCTTCTGAGAGAAGCAGTACATGTTTATGAAAACAGTAAAAGGTAAAAGGTGGTAGTAGAATGAAGATGTTTTATAGAAAACAACAAGCACACAAAAAATTATTTGTCAAACTATTTGTGTCATATTGTATTCTTAAGATTAATAAATAAAATGATGAAATATTTTCTTAAAAATACTAAACTATGGATAGTCAGATCCTCCCACCCCTTGCTGGTAATGTTTCATTAAAGATTACTTATTACAGTACATAGGACTGGTCACTAAGTTGTAGTTCCTTTCATATACATGAAAAACTGCCATAGCAGGGTTTTTTTAAATGCCTAGGTTTGAATCCTGGCTCCAAGGCTTGGTATTATCTGTCTTACCTTTATGAAGTGAAAGAACTTCCCAATGTCTCAGTTTTCTCATTCACGAAAAAGACAATAATTGTCTTTTTGTCATTCACAGAAAAACAATGATAACTGTCTACCTATTTCATGGGATTTGGGCGATTAATGAAATAACAATCATGGCAAGTGCTTAGAATAGATCTGGGAACAAATGTTCATATCACTCAAAAAGGTGGTATCGATGGAAAATTCTGAAGAATTGTATGATTAGTTGTCTTTGGGAATTGTGAGAGAGTGACTCATATAAATTATATTAGAATGAATACATGATTTCACAGTTAATCTGCATAGTAAGTGATAGCTATTATTGTCATTACTGACAAGCAATACTTGTGATATTTAGACATTAAACTTTTTTTTTTGAACAAGATAACACAGCTATACCCCCATTTTTCTGGAAGAAACTACAAACAAAATAAGACAAAGAGAATTAAGCCCTGGAACCTATAGTAGCAATCTTAGGGAAGCCAGGCCAGAATAACCTTAGGAGAGGCCACAGGAAGCTGGGCATGGGAGTTGGGTAGGGGTGAAGTTCAGAGAACTGAGCCTGATCATAGCTACTTAGAGGCCTACCAATCCTGGTCACTTTCTCTTTTCTCAAACAATGCTCAAGGGGAGAATCACCATTGGAGAACCACCATATTCAATGTGAGGATCATTATCACTGGATCTGCAATCAGTCACATCAAACCTGAAGGAGAATGTTCAGAGCCTGAGAGTACCAAGCCTTTATTTAATGCCTTTTGAATACTAAGAATACCATTTCGTCAGCCAGCATGAAAAGAGAATTTGAACAAATTCTTTTTACCTCCTCATTCAGCTCCTTTAGAGACCACCAGGACAAACTGACTAAGAACCAAATATGAAAAACAACCAGATCGCTCTACTCTCTGGGATAATTATTCTCAGGATATGAATTATAGACCATAAGGGGACAGAAAGAGTGTGTTAAATTATTTCAAATTATGAATGTTAGCTTTTAAACAAAAACATAATTGAAAAGTATGTTACACATTTACAAAACCCTCATACTTATTCCTGACAATACTGAATAACAAACACATTTTAACATTAAGTTTAGAATATGATTTTAATTAAATTCAATACATTCAATTAGGGTTATGTAATATTACGGTATCATGCAGGAACCTAGAGATATAATGATCATAATCATTAAGTCTGAATAAAAAGATAATAGGGGCCGGGCGCAGTGGCTCACGCCTATAATCCCAGCACTTTGGGAGGCCAAGGCAGGTGGATCACGAGGTCAAGAGATCGAGATAATTCTGGTCAACAAGGTGAAACCCCATCTCTACTAAAAATACAAAAATTAGCTGGGCATGGTGGCACGCATCTGTAGTCCCAGCTACTCGGGAGGCTGAGGCAGGAGAATTGCTTGAACCCAGAAGGAGGAGGTTGGGGTGAACCGAGATCGTGCCATTGCACTCCAGTCTGGGTAGCAACAGAAAAACTCCGTCTCAAAAAAAAAAGATAATAGGATCCTTGTGAGACTAATTGAGGCAATGTATATGAAATATTTTTTTTCTGTGTTTTATACAAGATACATACTTAATAAATGGGAATTGTCTTTACTGTTAATATTAACAAGCTGTACTCGCTGCCCGTATGTTCCAGATGTTCACAGTGTATTTTAAATAATAATAAAAATGTCTGGCCTTACAAGTGTAGGAACATAGGAAAAGAGTTTTAATTTAATGCAATTAAAGAATTCTGTTATATGCAAGTTTTATTTTTATTCTATTGGGATAAGAGTAGGTAAAGCTAGGGAATTTATGTTTTCCCCCATAATGTCTGCTAATCAGATAAGTTACAAAAGGATCATCATAGAATATTAGAGAACAGGCCTGCAGACTCTTCAAGGAGAATGCCAGATGTGTCATTCCCGCTTTATTTGAATCAATTTCAACTGCTTTTATACATCACTAGAAAAGAGCATGTGCTAATATCCCTAATTTGTAATAGTAAATCTTTGGCTACAGCCTATTTCTAATATAGATGCACTAGCGGGATGATCTGCTTATTTTGAACTCGAAAAAATATTTTCAGTGTGGATTTGCTGAATATAATTCAATTTGCACATAAAACTTAATGTCTGGCATTACTCTAGTTCACTGAGTATGTTTCAGTTGAACCATGTTTATATTACTTGGTTTATATGCAAAAAAGACCCTACATATAGAAAGACTACAGAAACAAAATAGAGTTTTTATCAGATTTATAACTAGTAGTTCACTATATTGGAAGGTGGACTGTATTCAATCATTGTCTTTTTTTTTTTTAATATAGCAAAATATTCAAAATATCATTAGTATGATGTTAGGAGGACTTTTTTTAGAAATTAATATCTTTTTTGGTAATTGACAGGAATTTGTCCAACTTCAATTGTTAGTGAGGCTGTGAAGAATTTATAGAATGGATTTATAATTGACTGCTAAGGCTGTCACCAAACTGTACAGGAAAACAAAGAAACAGACAAACAAAATGAAAACGACAAAGTCTCAACTGAAAGGTGTATCTCAACTGGTATATGTAAACCTCATCAAATAATATTTGCCTCTGCTTAGGATACTGATTTATCTTTAACACAAATTCCGACCCAATCACCTTCATTGAGTGACTCTGTCTGTAATATATTAAGACATGATTCTGGGGTAAGGCATTTTGCATGGGAGTAGTTAGAAGGCAAAAAATGGTGGAGAGAAAGGAGAGTTGGTGGGGACATATGACCTTCAGAACTCTAACTTTTATTGAGTCCTGCTAAGAACTCTCATGTACTTATTTAGAAATCTTCCATAAAATAAACAAAGTAGTATTTCTTTCATTTCCACATTAGTAAAACTAGGAAATATGTCTCAAAAGCATATAGAGCTTACTTGTATACAGAAATATATAAGCAATCCAATTAAATTAAATACAAAATTATAAGAAACTTGTTTTAATAATGAAAGGTTTAAAAATAATAGTGCTTCTAGATAAATCTTTTTTTATAAAGTCCTGATTAATGAGACGTATGGCAAGAAAAATTACTATAATGGTGAATGCTGATTCAGAACCTTATTTTTATTAAGTAGTTTATAGTGAAGGCTGTGACTATTTTTCTATTTATAGTGGCAGCTCTGGTTAATTACCTTGTAATGTATTGTGACATTAATGCACTAGTAAACTATTGGAATTTACACCCTTATTCAGTAATAAAATCTGTAAATTGAAGAATGCACATAAAGCCATCACAGCCATAAAGTATGTGACCAAATGCCATGTATGATCACATTTGATTTAAAAAACAGACTGTCTCAAATTTACTCATTAGTATATAAATTCTGTGGCTACTTTGCAACTGTAGAGAGTATAACATTTTATTCAAGGTATTTGTAACTTGTTACTATGTTTTCCTTTTGGTTACTAAGAGCACATTGAACATAATTAAAATGAACAGTATCAGAAAAGAAACATACTGTGACAATGGTAAACAAATATAACAAAACACAAAATACTTTTTTCCTAAAAATATGAGAGTGAAAGTGGAAGAAATCAATGGAATTAAAAGGAGGTAGAATCCTGACACAAAGATTAAAATTAAAATGATTCATAGGTGAGGGGGCAGAAGGGGGTTAGAATGAGATTATATATAATTTTCAAAGTAGAGTTTTAAAACACAATTTCAAAGTCATCAGCAATTACTTCATCATCTCAAACACTCAAAGCACAGTCACTATTTTTTTTTTAAAAGTATCAAGTAATCCAAGATATTTCATATGACAAAAGAATAAAATGGCAAAGTATCTGAAGCAGTCTTCTGTGTTACTGTTGAACTGAGTTTGTATTTTCTATAGAAAAGTTTCCTCTGCTAATATATATAACTATGTTAATATATTTTAAATGTTTTTGTTTCATATTGCTAGATTGATGCATAACAGAAAATTATATATGATTTTCCTATAGGAATATAGCCAAGCCCACAGACTACAAAAGGAATTAATATATAAAGCAATAATTCCTGAATCATTAACATGTATGTAGACTGGCAAAACTGCTTCAGGAAGAGAAAGAAAAAGATAGAGAATCACAGGTCAGTGGAGTAAGGGAACACCAAGAGATGTTGCTTATATTTTTAATATGTATGAAATTACAGTAGAAAAATAGAAAATAAAAAGGTAAGATGGTTCATTTATAGGCAAGTCAAAGAATACTGCCATATAATCCCACAAAAATTATTGGAGATAGAATTTCAATTATTCAAAGGACCTAATTTTTCATATTATATACAGTCAAATAAAAACCCATAACATACAAGAGAAACAGGCTGTCCTCCTCTGTCTCCCATGTCCCTTGTCAACAGATGAAAAGATAGATATAGACATATATGTAGAGTTTGCATGTATAATTTGAGTGCATATAATACAAATATCAACAATAGTGTATAGTATGCTTTTAAATTATAAATGAAGATGAGGGGTTATAGTTGAAAGGAAATATTTTATAGTTCCAAACTAATATCATTATACCAACTCTATCCCATTTCCAATATTTGTCTTTAAATATAAGATAGTCTTAAGAAAAATGAGTAAGAATTTTTGCACTGTTATTTTGAAAATTTGCACAAACCTCTTTATTTGTCTAATTAATTTTATTTTTATTTTGAAAATTGCAGGGCAGGGTCACATGAGTTAGTGATTGTAACTGCAATTTCATTGAACAATTAATCACAGAACAATTTAGGAGAGTTTCTGATCTTCAGATAAATTTGTATCATTCCTCCTAAATTGAATAAGAAGTAGAATCTATCAGGACAATGATTTTAAGGTAGAGAGCACGGTTTGAGGTAGATATCAAGCAGAAATGACTACTGGATTATGGTTGATATGGCTGGGATCTGTGTCCTTGTCCTAATCTCCTGTCAAGTTGTAATCGCTAACATTGGAGGTGTAGCCTAGTGGGAGGTGACTGAATCATGGAGACAGATTTCTTATGAATATTTTAGCCCCATCCCCCTTCATACTGTAGTGAGCAAGTTCTCCTGAGAGCTGGTCATTTAAAAGTGTGGCATCTCCACACTCATTCTCTCTTGCTCCTGCTCCAATCATGTGACATGCTCACTCCCTCTTCACCTTCTGCCATGATTGTACGTTTCCAGAGGCCTACCCAGAAGCTGAGCAGTTGCCAGCATCATGCTCCTTGTAAAGACTGCAGGACCAGGAGCCACTTAAACTTCTTTTCTTTATAAATTACCCAGCTTTGGTATTTCTGTATAGCAATGTGAGAACAGACTACTACAACAGTCATTCATTCTCTTCCTGTTCAGTAGCTTCACTATGAAGGCAATGCCACTTTAAAGCCAGGTTTTTCGTAAGGCCTTCTGCCTACCAACTCTTCAGGTCTGATATATGTCAAATATTTTCTAGGAACTTGATATGTATTATTTCACTTAATCATCCTAATAAACCTGCTGGGATGGCATTATTATCCATGTTCTACAGATGGCAGACAGACACTGCCCAAGGTCACGCAAGTCTGTAGGGTTCCAAAGCCCATTTTCCTTCCATATGCCACAGCAGTGAATCCGAAAGTACATAGTAATAGCTACATTTAATCTAGGGCTTACCAGGTGCTAGACTCTATTTTATATTATCCAAATCCTCATAAAAATGCTGGGAAGTTCTTATTTCTGATTTTCTAGATAGTAGTAGAAGACATTAAAGATAAGACAAGGTCTAGAACATTGAACTTTAATTTTATTGGCTTCTATTTTATTTTTTTATTTATTGTAATAGAGACAGGGTTGTTATCCATGCGAATGAAGTGGTATGTTCAAAGCTTATGTGGCCTCAAATTCCTGGGCTCAAGCAATCTTCCCACCTCATCCTCCCAAGTAGCAAGGATTGCACACATGCACCACCATGCCTGGCTATTTTTATTTTCTCTAGACATAGATATTATGATGCATGAACTGGTCTAGCACTCCCAGTCTCAAGCAATCCTCATGCCTTGGCTGCCCAAAGGGTTGTGCCACAGGACCTTTGGGGTATCACTTCACCAGCCAGAGAACTTTGTGGCTAATTGCACATTCTGCCAAAGTATCGCTCATGCCCACTGGGCTTGCTCTACACACTGGGCCCAGCAGGCTGTGCTTGGTTCATGCCACCAGCCCAAATCTGACATCTGTGAAGTGCTAGCCAGACGTAGAGCATCAAGGGGTGTGTGAGCAAACAAGTGTGAGGTCTGGTGAATGTACACCACTAGGTTTACCAGTTGCTGTGGTGGGTTGGGTAGCTGTAGGTGCTGGCACTGTGGCTGAACCAGATGTACCTCACATACCTTCTGCTGTGGGCACCTGCATCTGGATGAGTGGAATGCAGTGGTGCCTGGAAAGTTGGAGATGCCAGGAATTGCAAAACCCAAAAGTAGGTGTCATAACCCTGGCCTGGAAAACCCCTAGGTCTGGGCTTTTTGAAGGGCCACATCTCTTCTCTCCTTCTTGTCATCCACAACATGGGAAGCGGTGGGGCATGTTGCAGCCCTGTTTGTGTTATAGCTCTTATAGTCCCACTGTCTGGAGGGTCCCAAGTTCTTGTTCCACAGCCATGTAGAATGAGGTATGCAGACAACTGGAGGGTGAGTGATATGGTTTGGCTGTGTCCTTACCCAAATGTCATCTTGAACTGTAGCTCCCATAATTCTTATGTGTTCTAGGAGGGACACAGTGGTAGATAATTGAATCATGGGAGGCAGTTTTCCCCATAATGTTCTGATAGTAGTGAATAAGTCTCACAAAATCTGATGGTTTTATAAGAGGTTTCCCTTTTAGCTTGGTTCTCTCATTATTTCTCTTCTGCCACCATGTAAGATGTGCCTTTTGGCTTCCACCACGATTGTGAGGCCTCCCCAGCTATGTGCAACTGAGAGTCCATTAAACTACCTTTCCTTTTAAATTACGAAGTCTTGGTCTTGGGTATGTCTTTATTAGCAGTGTGAGAATGGACTAGTACAGTTTGGTACTGGTAGAGTGGGGTGCTGCTGTAGATACTGAAAATGTGAAAACAACTTTGGAACTGGGTAACAGGCAGAGGTTGGAACAATTTGAAGGGCTCAAAAGAAGACAGAAAAATGTGGAAAAGTGTTGAACTTCCTAGAAACTTGTTGAATGACTTTGACAAAAATGCTGATAATGATATGGACAATGAAATCCATGATGAGATGGTCTCAGATGGAGATGAGGAGCTTGTTGGGAACTGCAGTGAAAGTGACTCTTGCTATATTTTAGCAAAGAGACTGGTGGCATTTTGCCCCTGCGCTAGAGATTTGTGGAACTCTGAACTTAAGGGAGATGATTTAGAGTATCTGGCAGAAGAAATTTCTAAGCAGCAAAGCATTCAAGATGTGACTAGGGTGCTGTTAAAAGCATTATGTTTTAAAAAGGAAACGGCATAAAAGTTCAGAAATTTTTTTTGCCTGACAATGCAATAGAAAAGAAAAACCCATTTTCTCAGAAGAAATTCAAACCTGTTGTAGAAATTTGCTTAAGTTATGAGGAGCCAAATGTTAATCACCATGACAATGGGGAAAACATCTTCAGGGTATGTTAGACACCTTCATAGCAGGCCCTCCATTATAGGAGTAGAGGCCTAGAGGAAAAAAAAAAATGGTTTCGTGGGCCTGGCCCAGGTTTCTGCTTCTCTGTACAGCCTAGGGACTTGGTGCCCTACGCACCAGCTGCTCTAGCCATGGCTAAAGGAGGCTCAGGTACAGTTCAGGCTGTGGCTTCAGAGGATGCAAGCTCCGAGCCTTAGCACCTTCAATGTGGTGTAGAGCCAGTGGGTACACAGAGTCAAAAATTGAGGTTTGTGAACCTCTGCCTAGATTTCAGAGGATGTATGAAAATGTCTGGATGTTCAGGCAGAGGTTTGCTGCAGAGGCAGAGACCTCATGGAGCACATCTGCTAGGCAGTGTGGAAGAGAAATGTGGGGTTGAAGTACCCACACAGAGTCCCCATTGGGGTACTGCCTAGTGGAGCTATGAGAATAGGGTCACTGTCTTCCAAACCATGGAATGGTAGATCCACTGACAGCTTGCACTGTGCACCAGGAAAAGCTGCAAACACTCAGTGCCAGCTTAGGAAGGGCTATGCCCTGCAAAGTCACAGAGATGGAGCTGCCCAAAACCATGGGAACCCACCTTTTGCAGCAGTGTGACTGGGATGTGAGACATGGAGTCAAAGGAGATTATTTTGTAATTTAAAGGTTTAATGACTACCCTTTTGAATTTCAGACTTGCACTGGGGGCTGTAGCCCCTTCATTCTGGCCAAGTTCTCCCTTTGTAATGGCTGTATTTATCTAATGCCTATCCCCCAATTTTATCTAGTGAGTAACGAAGGTGCTTTTGATTTCACAGGCTCATAGGCAGAAGAGATTTGTCTTGTCTCAAATGAAACTTTGGACCATGGACTTTTGAGTGAATGCTAAAATGAGTGAAGACTTTTGGGAACTGTTGGAAAGGCATGATTGGTTTTGAAACATGAGGACATGAGATATGGGAGGTACCAGGGCTGGAATGATATGGTTTAGCTGTGTCTCCACCCAAATTTCATCTTGCATTGTACCTCTCATAATTCTCATGTGTTGTGGGAGGGACTGAGTGGGAAATAATCGAATCATAGGGGCGGTTTCCTCCTCTATAATGCTCTTGTGGTAGTGAACAAGTCTCATGAGATCTGATGATTTTATAAGGAGTTTCCCTTTTTGCTTGGCTCATTTATTCTCTCTTGTCTGCCACCAGGTAAGATGTGCCTTTAACTTTCTGCCATGACTATGAGGCCATGAGGCCTCCCCAGCCATGTGGAACTGTGAATCCATAAAATCTCCTTTCCTTTATAAATTACCCAGTCTCAGTTATGTCTTTATTTGCAGAGTAAGAACAAACTAATACAGTGAGAAGGGTGGAGAGTAGCTTCATTGAAGAACAGAATGGCTCTCAAGAGACCCAAAGTGGGTAGATTCTCTCCACAGGCAGGTCATCCTTATGAGTGTTTAGCTCTCAGTGGAGAAGAGACTGGAAGTGGACAGTTCCCTTCTGCAGGCAGGTCATCCCAATGTCTGTTCAAGTACAGCTGAGTCTGGGGTTCTTATCCACACAGAAGTGTGGAAGTGCTGCCAAGTGGTCCATGGGAAGCCATAGGAGGGGTCGAATAAAGCACCATAAATTCTCACCCCAGGCCACAGAGTACACCCAGAACTGGTAGACCAGCCCCCAGGCTTCAGGCCATCCCTGCCTTGACAGTGGGGTTTAAACCATTGACCTGACCCTTTCAGCCCAGGAACCTGCCTTCATCATGCCATCCATGTTGCCCAGGCTGTTCATGACTGGGGGCATCTGTAGGCCTGTGCCAAGCTACCCTCAGCCCCCAAATCTGGGCTTTCCTCCCTGAGCTTGTCACTGCTCAAAGAGTCAGAGGGGGCCAAGGTGGTGGAGGAGGGCTGGCATGTCAGCACCACCCCAAGCACATGCACATTCAGTCAGGTTGCAACGGTACCCACACCTGGCTTCAACTTTGCTCTGAAACTGGAGTGAGTACCAGGAGCAAGGAGAGGCCAGGGAGCAGGATCAGGCACTTCCAAGCTTGGAGTGGCAGCGGAGGCTTCCTGAGCCCCTGAGAGCTCAGGGATGACTGGGTCTGGAGCTACTACTAGGAAGTTAAAGCTGCACCCAGTAGTGCAGGGTTCCTGCCCCTTTAACTTGGTAGGGGCAACTGTTCCCAGACCCTATCAGCTCTGCAGAGCATGCAGCCCCAGCTGCACCTCCCCTGCTGCAGCAGGCATCCCGTCAGTGGCTGCTCCACACAGGTCACCACCACCATCAGTTCGAACTGCAAGTGTGAGCCACTGTGCCTGGCCATTTATTGGCTTCAAAATCAGTCACTTTTTTATCATGTTGATTTTACATTTGTTTTACATTTTATATGACTACCTATGGTAATTTATAAATTGTTCTAATTCATCTTCTTATATTCATGGTCTTTTGAAGTGTGGCTCCTCAATCAAGTGATACAATCTATTTCTGCTCTATTAAATTGAGTTTGCTTTGTGACTTGCTATGGCTAATGGGACAACAAGGAACATGACAGCAACCTGCTGAATGATGAGAAGACATGTGGCCGTCACCCCAGAGACATCAAGGCAATTTTCGAAAGTGTAAGTGAGTCACTTCCTCTGCAAAACCAACCAGCTGTTAACTATAAAACATTCAGCCCCAGCTAAGTCAGTAGACATCAACCAACTCAAAACTAGAATAAACATCGCTTGTTTTAAGTCACTAAGTTGTGAAGTAGATCATTATACTATCTTATCCATGACCTTAAAGTAGTACTCTCTCAAATCATGTTGGGATCATGTATGAGGACCTGAATTCTATTGAAGTCACTAATTTGCATAAGTAGGACTCTATCTTTCAAATTTGGTAGGAACATTCTACCAGGAATTAATGTGTCTAAGGCAATGCATTGATATATAGTTCCTATCTATTTCTCATGATGAGCAATTATGTCATAAGCATCTATCTCAGTCCATTTGTGCTGCTAAAACAAAATACCTGAGATGGCGTAATTTATAAAGAATGAAAATTTATTTTCTTGCAGTTCTGGAGGCTGAGAAGCCCATGATTAGGAACTGGAACATTCAGTGTCTGGTAAGGGCTGCTCTCTGTTTCCAAGATGGTGCCTCCTGCTGCGTCCTCACATTAGCGAAGGCATAAGAGCAAAAGAAAACCTACCTACTTTCCTCTAGCCCTTTTATAAGGCCATTAATCCATTCATTAGGGCATTGCCCTCATGGCCTAATCACCTCCTAAAGGTCTACCTTTTAATACTAATACACTTACGCTGAGGATTAACTTTCAGTATGAATTTTGGCAGGGATACAAACGTTCAAACCATAGCAGCATCCAAGCAGTTAATCAATATAGAAACCACAGAGGCATTTCTGCCCCTTTCCCTGTAGCTATTCATTCAAATGTCATGTCTCTTCAAAATATTTATCAGATCCTCACATTACCAGGGACACTCTCCTAATTTCCCCATCATCTTTTATCTGAACTGCTGAAAAGCCTCCTTCTGCCAATCTCTTCTCCAATCAGCTCATCACCTACACTAACACCAGAAATATGTTTCTCATATATAGAACTGATAGTGTTATGATGTAACATCCAACTGACATGGGGAAAAATAATTTAAAATATTTCCTGTTTTTATCTGGGATAAAACAGACTCTTTGGTATGGGATACAGAATCCACCACAATCTGCCTTGCTACCTAGCTCGAGTCTTTCCCTCTAGAACTGCTCCCCTTTTTCTGTGCATCCAGCACACTTCCTTAAAAATACCTTCACACATCTATGTTTTCTCTTATTTTTCTTCCTCTTCATGGGATTCGTGTATCATTTCTCCTCCCTTTTTCTCTAATAAAGCGCACATGCATCCTTTAGGATCTAGGCTGTCACCTTCACTGTCAGTGTTTTAGAAATCATTGAATGAGTTTCCATGAAGTGCAAAGCACAGACCAGTGACTTGGGGAAAAATAACAAGTGTGCCACTCTGTGACCTCAAGGAGCATACAGATAAGGGAAAGGAACATGTATGCCACAAAATATAATCCAATGTCTTAGGTGTTTAATAACTGAGGCAAGCACAAGTGGCATATGGAAAACTGACATGTGCACATAGGTCCACCCTATCACACAGTCAGGGAAAACTTAATAGAGAAACTAACATAAAGCAGGGCCTTGAAACATTGGTAGAAACATATTAATTAGACAAGAAGAGATAAGAAACTCCTAAGAGAGAAAATCACCTATACAGAAAACATGTTCATAAACATGTTTAGTTTTATTTTATTAAGTAATGAATACTGTTGAAAATACAAGAAAATATATTGCATTACTTAAAACCAAAAAGTCAACCTTGTAATATTTGCTATTTACAAAATTAAAAGGCACGTCCACATATCAGCTTTGAGAACTAAGAAACGTTTTGAAAATCATAGATAAATATTTATTTAATAGCAGAAGGATTAAATTTGTATTTGGATTATGAGACAGTAAATGTTACCTTTAATTTTTGTTTTGTATGATTACTTACAAAAATCTCTAAAACAGGTGGCATCAATTTAAAAGTACATAATCTCAATATATATTTTTAAAACTAAATGATGTTAATATAAAAATTACTTTAAAAGAATAATAAAATATAATTTTAAAAGGAAAAAATTAATCAGTGTGACTTAGATTAATATATCTTCATGTAAAAAAAAAACAGAATAGTAGAAAAATAGAGTCCCACTAAAAAAGTAATGGTTGTCTGGTAATTTCTAAATCTAAATTGGTATTCAACTAGTCCTCCACTAGTTGAATCTCTACAAATACTCATTTATTGAAGCTGTTGTATTTTGATTTACAAACATTTCTTGGAGAAATATTTCACATTTTTGTTTATACATGAGACTTGCCTTAGCTGCAGATTACTCACATACTTCATTTTACCCCTGCTTTTTGAACACACTGTATTACAACATACATGTGTACAACCATCTTTAATATGATTCATTGCTTTCATCAAACAATGAGTAGTTACTTTTTATTTGCATAAAGAAAACTTACCTTTAACAGATGGTCTTTCTAGCTCAGAGTCAAGGTGAATTGGTGGAGAAATGTATGAAACTTGTCCATGATGTGCCTGTCCTGTGGACACAAGAAAAATTTGTTAAGAAAACATGGTGGGTATGTCTTTCCCTTAAAAATGGTTTTTATGATATCACATTATCTCACTCACTCCAAACTAAAATAGTAGCCTAAATTATAGAGTGTAGACATATCTGCCCAAACATAAAAACAATGTGTCATCCAAACATCACTCAATTAAAGCAGTGCTTCTCTAATAATCTGAGTTGTTTCTTCTTTCTTTTTGTTATTGTTTCATTACAAATTTGTTATGGAGTGATAATGTTAAAAACACAATAAAGATGAGTTATAAGGAAAAGTAAAAAAAAAAAAAAATCAAAGAAAAGACATATAAAACAGAAGTCCTTATTTTTTGTTTTTAGATTAAATAAATATTATCTGGTCTATTTATTTACTGTAAGTATTTCTAAACTCTCTCAATATCTGCATCTACTTCAGTGCAGCTCAGTAATATCAAGATCACTTTACAACTATGATTGATGTTTATTTTACCTTTAAGATTCACCCCCACTACTTGAGTCCAAAAGTATTCCTATCTATATTTAATGAAAAAACAACTAACCACAATTTAAACAACAAGTAGCTGGATTAATTCTGTTCCTTGCAAAGCTTTCTATTGGCTAACGTATATATTTGTAATATACTTTCTGTCTTATGAGATGAAAGAGGTAAAGTTAATTTTAAGGCCAAGACGCTGATTTGAAAAAGTGTTAGCTTAAATATAAAAGAATCATCTAATGCTCAAAGTAGCCATAGTTTGTATACTGATAATAATATGCAAATAGGATTTTGAGGCAAGGAAGCATAATTATAGAGTCAGTTCAATTTCTAAAGGTACTTTATATACAGAAGGTTTGAGTGGGAGTGGAGGACTCACTACTTTCTTTCTACAATGGGAATATGCAGTTGTATATTTTATACATTTACTATAGCAATTTACAGGGTTGTTAATCTCTTTTCCTAAACAAGGAAAGTTAATGATTCATAGATTATGATAACAGTTGGAGTAACCTTCCCATTTCAAGTAATATTCAACTTGTAATAAACTCTGCTGATTCCTCTTAGGAGGCACATTTCAAATAATTAATATGGCTCCCTGTTGATAGAAGCTGCCGTTGCTCCCAGCATTTTTCCAGCTAACAGCAGAGACAGTGGAGAGACTGTAATATACAGAGTCCCTCATAATGGTAACTAAGAATATTGCACATTTACTGGCCATGTTTCAGTGGAATACTAAAAACATTATTATAAAAGAAATAAGACACCAATTGTGTACTACTAGCAGTTCATGTTCAATACAGTTTATTAAGAACTTCAGATAATCTTAATTATAAAACCACCTGTTTACCTATACAATATAGTAGATACAAGTACATTTCTATTTTTAAGATCCTGTGTCATTACATTATTACATATAGATTGCTTAGAAACTTCATAGATCTTGTAAATACAAAAAAAATCATTTATACTGGCTCAAAAATCTTAGCATATAGAATAATACTGATTTTCTTTTTAATACTGGAACATAGCTTTCATCGCCTATGACAATAACCACAAAACACTCATACATACATAATTTCCTTTACTCTAACCACCATCGCTATGTGCTTTGTTAATACATGCACATTTTAAAACCAAAGAATAGTGGCAATAGCGAAATGGGAGAGTAGCTTGTTAATTAGTTTTGATTATATTTACTCTAGGTAAAATGATACATTTGTATGGAGATTATATATATATATATATATATATATATATACCCACCAAAAGACACACATACATCCATACCTATATCTTAATAAAGCATAATTCACATACCATAAAAATCACCAATTTAAAGTAACAATTCAATAGTTTTGAATCTATTCACACAGTTATGCAACCACCACCACAACCAATTTTAGAATATTTTAATAAAAACAAAAAAACCTTAAGTTTATTAGCACTTGCTCCTCATTTCCTCCCAAGCCATCTCAGCTCTAGGCAGCCATTAATCTACCTTTTGTCTCTGTAGATCTGGCTATTCTGGATTTTTCATATGAATGAAATTATAAAATCTGTGTTTGTATATTTTGTGATCAGCTTCTTTCACTCAACGTAACTTAAAAACACTCATCCATTGTTGTAGCACAAAGCAGCACTTTACTCCTTTTCCTAAATAATATTCCATTCCATAGTCATACTACATTTAATTTATCCATACATCAATCACGAACATTTAGAGCCACTTCCACTTCTTGACTATTGCCAACAATGCTGTTTTGAGCCTTCATGTTCAAATTTTTATGTGCATTTTTCTTGGATATATATTCATGAGTGGAATTACTATGTCATAATGGTAATGCTATGAGTAAACTTTTGAGAGACTGTCAGACTGATTTCCAAAGAGGCTGTACCCTCTTACTTTTCGATAACAGAATATAAAGGTCCCAATGACATACAGATATTTTGAGACTTTATTTTTTTAATGTGATAGTAGAGTTAAGTCAGCATTGACCAGATTTTGATATGATTAATATGATGATGACTATAAAATCTGGGAAAGAAACCATCTCCCTAAGTGAGTGTAGAAAGATAAGTCAGAGCATTTGAGCCAGAAATTATGTCCCCATTGTGAGGGTTGAAGGAGAAAAATCATCTAATAAACAGAAAAGAAATGTAAAAAAACTTGTGTTCTGAAATGAAAATGTGGACTGTCCACTATCAAGTATGCCAAAGAAGTAAAAATTTTATGGGTCTGCTCAAAAAACCCCAGTGCTGTAGCAAAAATCCAAAGGCCATTTTGGATTCTGGAAAAGCCTTTATTTTTATAACTTCAATCTCCTTTCAACTTTCATTTAATTTCTATTTTATTAAGAAACCCTGTGCAATTTCTACTAAAGTTCAAATAGAAAAAGGACTTGACCAGCATTTGGTACAGGAAAAGGCTCTTCTCTCTTTCTGCTGTCAATACTTTCCCTTTACATTTCAGCATAGAATTCAATTTATAGAACCATGGAACTAGGACAGAGAAAGACATTTAATAGCTTATATTCCAGAAGCCACATTTTTGAATGAGAAATCTGACATCTTGAGAAGTTGGAGACTTTTTCAAAAGTCAAATCAAGGTGGTGGTTGTCAAGAGTGGTGTCAGAGGCTGGTTAGAAAGTGGATGCTTTACAGCTAGCCTGCAGAAAACTGCCAGCAATCCTCATCCTTACCTCTCCAGCCTCCCTTAGAAAGGCATTATTTTCAAGATGTCTGGGGCATAATCCTTCATGTATGTTGAGACGTTAAAAATACTAAGAGCTATCTATTTATGAAAATACAATCTTCCCCATAAGTCTAGGTTTACAATCTACAGGCCGTTTAGTTTAATGGGTAAGATCATGACCTCAGAAGCAGGACAGACTGCGTTGCTACCCCGATTTTGCCACTTGTTAGTCATATAACCCAACTAGCTAAGTGACCATCAAGTTGCTTCACTTCTATGTGACTTAATTTTCTCATTTGTTTAATAAGGATTATAACAGCACTAACCTCATGGGGTGTTCTGAAGAATAGATTAATTTTTACTTAGGTAGTCATTAAAACAATGCTTAGTACACAGAATAGCAATTTTTAGCTATTATTATCACTAGAAGTTCATTCTTTCATTCATTAATTCATTAGGCACAGGTGCCTTTCTAGGTGTTTGGCATACATCAAACACTATAATAAATGAGAATCAATTCTCTTATGCAGAGTGAAATAAAAACAAGCAGTGAACATTAAATACATGAATTATATTATACGTGCAAGATGCTTAGGGCAATGGGAGCAACTTAGGTTAAAGGGTATCTGGAGTGGGATGAGCAACTAGCAATTTTAAATAGGGTGCTCAAGAAAAGCCTAATTTGATTTTCATGAACAGCACTTACAGAGTTTAAGAGATGGCAATAGGTAATATCTGACTTTTATGAGAAACTCTAAAAGGATAAATGCATAGACAAAGGCTCAAACATAATTTTAAAAAGTAAGACTTAAAGAACTAAATATGCTGCTATCAGATGCTTTTTCCCTAACCCATTTATTACAAATTCTACACATATTCATAGAAATATTAATAATGGCATCACTGACCAATGGATAAAAGAAGATATCAATGAACTATGAAGATATACAATTGAGAAAATAAACGCAACTTTCTTCTTAAAGTAACACCATAAAACCTCCATTGATTTCTACAGTTATGCCATTTTTCAACTCAACTTTTTCCTGTTTTCTATATAGTGCTGTAAACGAGTTGAATAGTTTATGGTCCTCCAGGCAGATTTCATGCCTTCTTTTTTTGTTGTTTGCCTTAAATTTTTCAACTGCTGATCATGATTATTTTACTTTAGTAATATGACATTACTGCTCTATAAAGACAATAAATTGAATGCCACATCTTTTCTTCTGAGGTTTTTAAATAATATTACCATTTTGCTTTTATAATGTTTTAGATGTTAGTAAGTTATATATATCTGCTCTACTACAATAATAACTACATGTGGGGAAGAGGGAACCCACACCATACTACATTTAAAAACAACATGTGGAATTATTCTAAGTTTTTAAAACACTCTGAAAGTAGCTCAAATCCTCCAAAAAAAAAAGCCTGATTTCTTGTTGGAAATAATCTCTACTGCTGAAAAGAAGAAAACAGAGATCAATGTGCTGTTTATGCTGATGGAAAATTGGGCATGCCTAGCATTATGACAGCTTGATTTTTTTTGTCTTCAAATCCCACTCTGACTATAACCATATGGCATTTATAAAGTCGGCTCTCAGGTGATGATGTTTACTAATCAAAAGTCACCATCAAAGAAAAGCTGTTTAAAGTCAATTTGATACCTATCCTCTTATTCTGGTTTCTTTTTTTTTTTTTTTTTCCTCTTCATCCTAATAATCCTACACATTTGCAGTGAATTTGCAGTAAAGTATGAGCTAGCAGAGAAACAACTCATACTTGACTTATCCCAGACATAAAGTCATTGATGGAGGTGCAAAGGTCACTGATGGGCTTCTCCCTAGTGGATATTACTTGCTGCACAGAAAACATGGAGTAATTTGAAGCAAAGGTAACTTTGTGTTTGTCTGCATATTTCATTCGGCATCTGCTCCCGTTCTGTGGTTGTTATTAAGGATACCATATGAGTAAGACAACACTATTCCTCTACTGAGAGATTTCAGTCTCAGTGCAGGACTAAGCAATAACAGGAAAGTCTGATATGTACCTTGTTAAGGGAGAGAGAGAAGAGTGCAGTAGTGACACCTAATTGAGGTAAGTGAAGTGAGGGACAAGCGGTACCTGGAGAAAGCTGAGATCTCAGGGAAGAGTAAGTCCCAATCCAGTGAAAGACTCTGGCAGTGTATAGGGGGCAGAAGGAACATTTTGAGTGGATACCTACAGATCATAGGAGTGAGAGAAATAAGGGACAGAGAACCACATGTCAAAAAGGTGATTTAAAATAATTCAAACTTGGGGAGGCTGAGGAGGGTAGATCATGAGGTCAGGAGATGGAGACCATCCTAGCCAACATAGTGAAACTCCATCTCTACTAGAAATACAAAAATTAGCTGAGCGTGGTGGCACAGTAGAGAATCACTAGAATCAGGGAGCAAGAGGCTGCAGTGATTCAAGATCACTCCATTGCACTCCAGCCTGGTAATACAGCGGGACTCCATCTCAAAAAGGAAAAAAGAAAAAGAATTAAAACTTCAGAGATGTACTAATGAAAGAAGAAAATAAAAGTACATGCTTATTACCCAGCTTTAACAATCAATTCAGGGCTATATTGTTTCATCTCCTTCTTCCCATGCTGCTTTCCCCCGCCCAGAATATTCTGAAGCATATCCAGGTCATATAATTTTGTTTGTAAATTATTCGAGACTCATTAGTAAAATATATGGGGCTTCTTAATACCATTATGATACCTAAAAATTAAGAAAATACATTTTAAAAATGAATTTAGTATGAAATTCAATATAGTAATTGTTATGAAGAAATCAACTAATCTGAAAGAGATGAAAATCTTTTACCTTGCAGAATATCACTTTGGTCCTAGTATTGAAACTGCATTGCCATGAGAAATGCTTTATATTTATAATAAATTTCAAGTACTCAAAGATACACAGGGGAATTTATTTTATAAAACCATAAAAATGCTTTTCTTTCTTTCATTTGCTAGAAAAATAGACTTGGTTAAATGACAAATGTTAATTTTGAAAGCAGCATTAACATAATATATTTAATTAAGTCTCAAAAATCTATTGTAGCAACCATTACTACAAAAAAAAAGAAAGAAAATTTTAAAAAATCAGAGCAATTAATTTTTGCAAAAATTGAGCAAAATAATGTGGCAAGACAAATAATAGCAAAAGAGAAAAAATGTGAATGAGCTTTCATTAATTCCCTCATTACTAATTTATTAATTTGGACAATATGTAATGTGTGCCTACTATGTGATGGATACCAAGTACTGAAAATAAGCTTATATATTCAAGTATAAGTTCTTAACTCTTGGAACTTATAATTGAATATATAAAATTATAGATTCCAATTGAGAAATCAATTTGCTAAAGGAAAGGGAGTGCAGAATATGTGTGTGTCTCATAGTAGGTGTTTTAAAATGTTTATTTTTATTATTTCTTGTTTACAAGAAAGACAAAAATAATCTTGATACCAAAATCTCTTTGGTGTGACTCAGGAAAGACTGGTAGAGGAACAAACAAAAAGCAGACACTGTGACTAAGCAAGACAAAATTATTTGTCACATTTATACTCCCAATTCTCTTGTGCTATTTGAAGATATGATTAATCATATTAAATAGTACTTTTGAAAAAAAAAAGAGAGAATTGGGGTCCACAGTGGCTCTGGCCAGATGTCCTGGTGCTTGCGGAGGCGAGGCCATGAGTTCAAGGCCAACCTGAGCAACCATAAAAAAAAAAAAAAAAAAAAAAAAGCTCTCATTGGTTGGCAAAAAAAAAAAAAAAAAAAAAAAAAAAGAAAAAGATGAGGCATTTTCTGTGATATTTTATTTATGCCAAAATTTACATAAAGGGCATAGTTTATGAATTTCTTGAATCTGTATTTTTACTTTTACATCAATTCATCTATCAAAGCTTGACATCAAAAGAAGATACCAATTATTTAACCCTTCTCAACATGCAGCCTAAATATCACAATTCCAAGAAAACAAAAATGATGCGGTTGGCTCTATACTCAGATTCTGTTATGAAAATTTATTTAATATTTATGATTTTATATGCTCTAGGAATTATATATTAAATAGAAAAATATTAATAGCAAGTGTGTACAATATAATTTATATATTTATATATATTACATATATTTCGTGGGTAGCCAACGGCTACCCACAAATTACTATAGAATTTCTAAAACATTTTAACATTTGTTATAATTTTAAAGATAATGAAATCAAAACGTCGTTTCACTTTTCTAACCTGCCTTTATTGGAAGTGTAACCTAAATGAAAACATTCAGTGATGACTAAATGGGATAAACCAGATAGAAAACTCCTTGAGTGATGGAAGCATGAACTGCAGCTCAGATGTGTTCTCTCTCATTCTAGGACCCGCTAGAATGTCTGAGACACAGTAAGAGCTCAGTGCATTTCTGGTGAAAACACACATGAATGATATAAAAGAAAGTAAGGCAAATGATAAAATTACTACATTTCAAATAATAAACAAGAGAAACATTGAAATTCTAGGGAAATCACACTGCAACTAATTCTGTTTGAGAAGTGTTGCAAATTTGATAGCAATGTTAACTCTCAATCTACCTATTTTCTTGCAGAAAATATTCAGAGTTGTTAAAAATGTCTCTACCAAATGAAGGATATAGCAATTCACCAAATAGTGATTTTAACCCAATGCCTTTATGTAGTACATACTTAAACATACTCTCTTATGTATTTTTCTCTGTTTTATTTTTCCAAAATAATATAATTATCAGATAGAGGGCAATTGTATCATTATAGTAAAGTATAATATGAAAAACTTGGATTAATTGGCACCATATTTCTATAATCCATCTATTTAACAGAACTGAATATAGTTGCTGCTATAAAGAAAATATTCAAAATATGTGTTTAAGATAAAGGGTTATCGTGCTGGAAAAATGATATTGGAATTATTTCAAAAGAGAACTAGCAGGAGAGAACTTGCCTCTAGAACCACAGAAGCTAACAACAAGAGTAAAACTATAAACCAGGGAAGTCAGAACAAAGAGGTTTGTTCCCTAGAGGACACAGGCAGGAAGCTAGCCTGCTGTGCTTATGTTTTAAAAGTTCTGCTTTAAACTCTATCTTAGCACGCTAAGAAAAACATAATGTGGTAAATTTTCTTTTCCTCCCTGCTGATAGATTAGAAAACATGCAGTAGCACTAACTCAAAAAACAGAATAAGAAAGCGTGTTAAAAGCACAGGAAACAAAGTTCGTAGGTGGATTGCAACAAAATGCTAATCCCTCTCCCCAAACCCCTCCCCACAAGGAAATTTCTAAGATACAAAACCTAAAATGCAATTAAAAAAAAAAAAATGCAGCAGCCTGAATTTGACTGAATAAATGTTATCAACGATGAAGTGAGACAATATAGATCTCAAAGTAAAAGTTATTCATCATGTATTACTCTCAAATAATGGCCAATAGGCATTCTTCCTATCAGCTCTTCAATCAGTAGGCCTTAAAGAAGGCAGATCTATAAGGGAATTAGCATGAGGTCTTTCAATACCAGAGTCATGGAAAACTAAGTGTAGCTCAACTTAGTTCAGAGAATAGTGAAAAAAATTTAATATATCCATTATGGGTCCAGTGTTCAAAGAAGTTCTTTTCACATATAATGATATGGTTAAGCAAAATAATGAAGAATCAGAGGAGGAGGTTTTTAGCAGAATATATATAAAGGTTTGTGTGTTCAATTAACTGTTCTTATAAAGAAAAGAGACAAAGAGACTCTTATTTTCCTTATAATTAGTCCAGAATCTCCCCTTCTTTTTCATCAATCCAAGTAATCTCTGAGAGGATCTGTCAGGAAGCAGGCCCAGCAGGACTTGACAGCGTGTTAGTTAGTTGACTGAGATCAATACATGCCCCCAAAGACCTGAATGCAGAAAGTTCCTTGCAAAGGTATTGCATGAATAGGTTTACAAAAATGAGATCAGAATGACCCAAGTATAAAGAGACAAGATTGGCACATAAAGATATTAAAAAAATATGGCTATTCTCCCAGGATGATGACAGTGAATTTTACCACCCAATTCTTTCAAGAGAATTTAAAATATATCATTGTATAGAATAAAACTGCCTTTAGTGAAATTCTGACAACTCCCCTCTGTGTGCTAAAATGCTGTCACCTGAGAAGTTTGAATTCTTTGTGCAAATTCTTCATTTTTGACAGATTTATCCTACTTTTATGTTTGCAGTATTAATCAAAGGAATTTGGAAAAGTTAAAATTTAGCTTTACACTCAAAGAATAGGAAGCATTATTAGCATAATTTGGAGGTACTAGGCATTTATATTATAGTTGTCTATAAAAAGTAAAAATTGTCATAGAAGTGAAATATTTATAAAGTAACAGTATAGAGTTTGACTGATTTTAAGATACCATATATTAGACTCTAGTAGAAATATCATTTCATAGTTATGCCATATTATTTAATAGTTTCATGTTTTCTTAATATTTCTAAAATGGTCATCCCATTTCATTATTTCAATTTAATATAAGATTAAATGAGCCACTTGGTTCCTATTATATGTTCACTTTGGTTTCCTTTACTATACGAAAAAAATCACGATATTTCAAGGCAATGACTACTAAAGCAAAGAAAGAGTGAATGAGTGAGATGTCACAGTGAAAGACAAAGAGTTCTATGTCATAGATGAATAGAGCCTTCTCTCATATCACAGATTCCAAGATTAAATATTTAGAAAATTTATGTATTAAATCAGACATATTTACCTAATAATATGTTCCAACTAATGCTTGTTAAAATTCTAGAGAACACTTGAAATGGGGAAAGGTGGAAGAGGTGACTTTAATAGAATATAAAAATTCCTAGTTTAGAATTTCAATATTAACATCAAACAATACCTTTGACTCTTCCATAAACCAAGGTTCAAATAATTTTTTTCACATAACTCCTGTATGAAAAATCAATCATAATCAATTTCAGACAATTTACTTTATGCTTAAAAAAAGAAAATCTTTGTCCATTTAAATGTTCACTAGGCTGTGTACTATCATTGGGGAGTTTTCATAGTTTTTGTTTAATTTGAATGTTTTAAAGATTCTCACTGACACCACTAGTGAAAGGAAATACAATCCTGCATATTACAGCCTTATTTTTTTCCTTCAAGAAAACAGCATCTGATAGATATATTAGGTTGCCTCATGTGGGATTAGAAGTAGTAATTCTTATTCATAAAGGATTTTTCTTTTAAAAATCATGCTTTGGGGAAACAAGCAAAACAGCAATAAAAAAGACAGCAAGGACATCTTTATAAAAAATAAAACATCTCTACTAGAGGAGATTTAGAAGATTTTTTTTTACTGTGTCATAAAATTATACGTCTAATGCATCCCTTGTTTCCAGATACCATATACCATTCAATATTAATCCTGCTCAGTTTAAGTAGTGTGGAAAGGGCTTACCCTCTCCAGTACCTCTAAAATCGGAGAGGTGAATTGATTACCCAGGTTTGGCCATTCAGAGGGTTTTATCAAGTATGTCAGAAAGCCCAAAACAGATTTTTCCCTAATGACCGGTGAGCAGTGCTCACAGAGAGAAGGAACACTCTTTCTACAAGAACATAAGGTCTATAAAAAAATACAGATTTGAAGATACCTGTGGTCATCTTGTTGACATCTGGAAAAAAAAATCTGATAGAGGAGCCAATCACAGAGGCACACAGCATTATAGTGATGGTGTGAAACAAAAGCTTTATAGCAGAATATCAACTTTTTAGGTCTGAAGAAATCCTCACTCTTTGAAGGCCCAGTTACCTGAGAGATTAAATTCCTTATTTTAGTTTTGGCGAATTTGAGTTGGGTTTTCTCACCTTGAAACAAAAGCAACCTGACTGACATTGTGTGTGCAAACGTGCATATGTGTCTTGAAAGCGGAAATATTTTCCTCCTTTAATAAGTTCATCAGCTCTTTTTCCTTGGTCATTCAAAAGATTACTTACATGGTTTCAATTCAACTAATTCAGCCACATATAATTCAATGGACACATTTTAATATATTGCTTTGAGAATGAGAATATTCAGAGGGCTTGTATATGATCATTTCAAAGTTATTCATTATCCATGCTCTTCAAGTGCTCATTAGGTAGCAATAAAGGGGAGAAAACGTGGAAATTTCAGACAGAATTGTCTGCAAATAAAAAATAAACATGGTATATCATATGCTAGTGGGAAACACTTATGTGTATTTTATATATATTCAGAGAATATGAAATTACTATGGGATTAAAAAGCATATTCATGACTGAAAAAATATTTGAAAATCCAAAATGTTTGAGGTACTGTGTGTCTTGATAACATATTTTAGGGACATTAGGCATAAGTGAAAACACTTAACAAATCCTACTGTAAAAAAAACTTATATTATGGAATGCTGGACTTTTCATATATTCGTTTGGTATAAAAAGAGCAATTGATGTGTTATACTATGAGGCATCACAGTAGCCCTCATTTTTTTCTTTATGTATGTCATTGCTAAGTGATTTAAAATGCCACAGTCCAAAGTTCTACTTGTTATAAGAAACTATGATTTCAAATAAGCAATGCTGATTATTTCAATTTATTCTACTACAAAACACTTTACCTTCTTGACATGAATGTGAGAGTCTATTTTATAAAAACAGGTTGAATCAATAGAGTTTAAATCCACTCTTAATTTAATCAAAAGTCTCTTTCACATCTTGCCATATACGAATCATTGTTTCTTAACATTTCACATCAGGTGCTGAGCTGTCTTCAAATAGCCTTCATGTTCTAAGAATTGTTCATAGAAATGTTATTAATATCTAAACAAAAATATCACATAAACCTACCAAAAGCCATTATCCATAGCTTCCACTTTTGTGATGGCTTTAGCAAGATGGCTTTACTAAGTACTAATCACTAACCTTATTTCTAAGAAAAGCATATTCTCAAGCAGCATATTCTCTGTACAGAAAAGCCATGATGTTTTCACCCACAGGTGTAAACCAGAAAAGCAACGTTGAATACTAATGTGCTGAATCATTTGCCACTGAACATTTGAGGAGATGCTATGCTTAGGCAGATATGCCTAAGCAGCTAGTAGACCTTCTCAATGATCTTTTCAACTTGATCAAATTGCAGTTAACTGTGTAGACAGCAGACTTGTTTATACAAACCAGGTATAAAGATCAATACTGAAACTGGCTGAAGAAGTTATAAAAAAGCCATTTGTACTATCTGCTATAAAGTGTATTTTAGAGAAAAAAATTAAATTGTAATTCTAGAACATTGTCATCACATCAACTTGACAATATTGTATACAAAGAGGGATTATTTTCATGAAAATCCTTTTAGAAGTATGCCTGATGCCTAATTAATTCTGATACTGAGAAGGCACTAGAGTAATTTAGTCTAAAACTACCTGTTCAGTATTAAAAGAAACTTAATTATTAGAAAATGACCAAAAAATTCTGAACAAGTATCTTCAGTTATTTTCTAGAATAATTCTAGGAGAGCTTCCCTATTTAAACAACTTGCCAAACATTAACTGTTTTAAGACAACGTTCGCGTTAACATCATTGAAAGTATTCTTATCTAAATGTAACTCTGCTTTTCATCAAGAGACAGTTGACCTATAAGAAGACCGTGTAGACTAGAATGAATCCTTTACATTAGACTTATGAAAATAATTAGCTAATGGGTTGTGCCAAGTTTTCTCAGTGTTCAAAGTGTCACTCTATGCTCCAAAACAGCAGTCATTCCTCCTAAATTTCATGATGATAGCTCAGATTCTGTCTCAACTGTGGTTACTAGGAGCAACTTTAAAATATTATATATGTATCCATCCATAGCTATAGTTGTATATCGATATCTATATATCTCATATATACAATATACACATACATTATTTTCCTGTTTCTGTTTCATTTCTTTGCTCATTGTTATAGATGGTTAAGAAGGTTTCTTTTTGCTAGCCCTTACAAGGCTGAGTCAAAATAAGTTTCACTAACTCTAATCGAAGTCACAGGTTCCAGTACATAAGAGGTTCAATGGTAAGGCAGTATAGTGCCATAGCATTGAACACAGGTTCTAGGAATGCAAGGCCTGTTGACTAATTCCAGTTACATAACTTATGAACTCTGTGGCCTGGATATATGAATCTCTTAGTTTCAATTTCTTCATCTATAAAAAGCAAATAATCCTTTTTCATAGGATAATGGTGAGGATTTTAAAAAAATCATATATATGAAGCAGATTGCTTTCACATAAGCCCCAAATGTTGAACTACTGTCATCATCGTTGTCTGTATCATCACTAGTTCACAGTTGCTGCCTCTGAGAAAAACAAGACAATACCAGTATGGTTAATCAAATCCCTCCTGAGACACAGGTCACTTAAGCTTGGTGAATAAGAAGCTGGTATTTAAAGATCATATTGTTGCCTGAGGGTCAAAGCACTATCTTTAACTAAGGCACACTGGGCAAGTTGGTTAGCCTCTTGGGGATTCTGTGTCCCTATCTGTAACATAGGGCTATTGATAGACATTTCATAGAGTAGGGGTCAGCAAACTGGTCTGCAGACAAAAGCTCACCATGGCCTTAGTATGCTATACGCGATCTGTCATATAAGAATGTGTCCTCTATTTTTAAAAGTTTAGAAGAAAAAAATATAAATGTAGTTATAGAAAGAAAAAGAGGAGGAAAAGCAGTAACAGTGGCAGAAGTACTTCCAGCACTAGTAGCAATAGGGATGATATATAGCCTGCAAAACCTAAAATATTGACTGTATGGTCTTTCACAGAATAAGTTTGTTAGTTCCTGTCACACAACTATTGTGAATAGTAAAGAAACTCACATGTAAAATATACTAAGTAGGTAACCTAGCATAATTGTTATTAGTCTTGCTACTAAACTTCTCATCATTCCTCTAAAGAGCATAGTAAAGGATGCACCATAAAAAATTATTCTTGGACCACCTTTTAACGGCTGATATGAATCTATCTATCTATCTACCTACCACTATTGTATACTGTATAAATATACAATATATTGTGTGTATATATATAGCATATATACAATATATATTACATATTGTAATATATATGTGTATATATATTATATATGCATAATATATATGTGTATTTATATATGTGTGTGTGTGTATGTGTATATATATATATATATATATATATATATATGTATATAAAATATCCTAAACTCATTAGAAAGAGCCTTCTGAAAAGAGTTCTAGCCAGGCACTATGACTCACTCCTATAATACCAGTATTTTGGGAGGCTCAGGCTGGTGGATCACTTGAGTCAGGATTTCAAGACCAGCCTAGTCAACATGGAGAAACCCCATTTCTACTAAAAACACAAAAAACTAGCCAGGCATGGTGGTGGGTGCCTGTAATCCTAGCTACTAAGGAAGCTGAGGCAGGAGAATTCCTCAAACCTAGGAGGCAGAGGTTGTAGTGAGCCGAGATCACACCACTGCACTCCAGCCTGGGTGATAGAGCGAGACTCAGTATCAAATACATAAATAAATAAATAAATAAGAGTTCTACTTTCGTTGGTTCAAGAAATATGTTAAATATGGCAGAGAAAGATGTACAATATTATCTTTGCCAAGAATTATTTGGCAAAATCTGTTTTGATGATTTTGATTCATGCATCTGCATTTAATGGGGGTCAGTCTTACAAGAAAGATTTCCACTTCAGAAACATATATGTATGTAAATGTAGACACACACACAGATACACACACACATATACAGAGAGGACAGAATCATATCTATTGCTTTGTGTCTTCCTATCATGTGCTCAATTTTATCATAAGCAACAGTCACATACTATGGGACTCAGAAATGTATTTTCAATGGGATTTAATGTGATTTTTACCTCTGAGAAGTTTTTAAAGCTAGAAATTGTTGCTTGTTATACCTTGCTATTTTATTACTAATAAGTACAACACAAGACAATAGTGTAAGAGTTAGTAAAAATTGTTTCAGAAAATGCAAGCTACTGAATTTGCCCAGAAGATGCAAAGGTGAAAATGAAACAGAATTGAATAATAAAGATCAAGACACCTTTTCTAAACATCATTATATAATCCTTGCCCTTCTATTGTCAAAAGTTCTAGAAGGCTATGCCTTTTTATTTTAATAGATGGGTGTGATGCAGAGATTTTCATAAAATCACAAAACCCACAAGAAGTTGTTAGATATAGTGAACCCCAAATTTCTCTTCAAAGATTCAGTATGTCAGTATGCTCAGCTGTCTTATTCTTTCATTCTCTATTCTAAAGTTTAACTTCCTTGTAGTTTCAGTTAACAACCTTCTTCACTGGTTCTAACCAGTAGTTCACAACTGTTCCCCCTGGACCCCTCTCTGTCCTGACTCATCCCAGTCACCTGTTCAAGTCACCTGCTCCAGTCACCTTCTTTGATCTAGGTCACCCTTGGCTACCTGCTCTGACCCACCTGTAACAGTCCTTCCTGCCAAACCACTCACCCTACCACTCCAGATCAGACCCATGCTCTCTTTAAAATAGCCAATCGGGATTAGTCTAGCTTGTGCTGTCTAACCCTAGCCAATAGGGGAATGACATAGCAGCAGGGTCAACCCTGTCAGGCATAAATACCTCTTTTCCTCCCTTGTTCAAATGTGCACTTGCCATTTGTGAGCCACACCCTTCTATAGAAGTAAATTGCCTTACTGAAGAAATTTATATTAGAGTGCTACATCTTTTTTGGCATCAAATATTCTATTTATAACAAGGTGATTGTGAAAATAGAAGAGCTAACAAGTATGACAATACATTAATTATTTAACATTAATAATTTGACATTAATTATTTAACATGAATAATGACATAGATACTGATACACAAGTTGAACATGAAGGAGAAAATTAACCCATCCATTAAGAACTGAGAATTCATTGACATGATAGTGAAACTTAATCTAGAAAAGAATATGTATTGTGGGGTTGTTTTCTCTAGTAGCATGAATATTTGAAATCAACATGCAGATTTTTTTCTTGGTTCATCATTTGGCTTATGTAAAAAATAAACTGTTATAAAAGGTAACGTAAAAATGAGGATGAGGATAATGATCACACTGATGATATTTATTGAATATTTAATTCTGCTATTCTTTCTGTTAACTGTTTTATAATCTCACTTTCTATCCTCACACAAATCAATGAGGTAGTTGCCATAGTTCTTTCTACTTTACTAGAGAGGAAACCAAGTCTCATAATAATAAATTATGTTTTTTTTTCCCTCATACTCTGACTCAAATTTGTGTAAAGTTTGGAGAAAATAGGATCCACAAATTAACACCAAGGATCCTTTAGAAACACCCATTTGTAGGGTACTTAATTCCAAAATTGGTCTAAAATTAAACAATTGATACTTTGAAACATTACTCTTCATAAATAATAAAATGTGAATATCCTTCCAAGATATCAGAGTTGTAACCAAAACTCTGAGTTTTGTATGTTTTAATTTACCTTGCTTAAATTCTCTGTAGATGCAAAGCTTTTGAAGAGCTGAAAGAAAATCTCTAATTTCACTTGATTTGGCCTTGTAAGGATAAAAGCCAAGGGCTTCTGAGAAATCTCTTCAGTTCTTTGGAGAAGTAAGAGGGTGCTATGCTTGAGAAGCAAAGACAAAGGCAACTTGACAGAACAGGAAAGAAAGAGAAGGCTACTGAACTTGAGAAATGCTGAAGATAAGGAGAAAAGAAACCCACTACAAAATCACATTGTTTAACTACCAAAACCCCAAATATAGAAGGGGTACTAACCGCTCCATGCTGAAATAGTTCTTTGTATTTTTGGTATTCTTTTGCATTTTGTTTTCTTTTGAAATCTGTATCTATTCTTTTACAATTAGATTCATTAATATTTAAACAATTCTAAAGAAAATTTCAAGTTCATATCAGGTAAGTAATCAACAATTACTTACAAAAATTTTAATGACAGCAAAAACCAAAACAGAGAGGCTATCCAGAGTTAGCATGAAAAAACTCAAGCAAAGGAGTAAAGTCGTTTTCAAAGCTATGATAGATTTAATAATGTCTTATTAGAAAAAGCATTTTCTCTTTTATGAAGTCATCATTGAATAATTATTGAATCCACATAATATAGACAGCCAGCGATTCTCTAACCCTATCCCCTCAGAATCTACCTTCAGGGCATTGTCAAATTTCATAAGAGCTCTGACTTCAGTTTCTGATTTGATCCCTTTATCTTTGATTTAGAGAGACCCAGCTTTTACAGTTTCCACCAAGACTTATTATAGTAAGTAAAGAGACACAGACATTGATGACAGAAAGGAGCCCAACAGATAGGTTGGAGTGGAAAAAAAGCTGAGTCTCCCTGTGGAGGAATTATGATGAAGATTCGAAATTATTAAGGCCTAGATCCTTCCCTAAGAGACCTCATTCTAATTGAGACAGCAGAGAGGTGGCAGCCTCTGCAGAGGGTCATTTGCATATCACAGGACAGGGACCACAAGCAGTGGATTGTGTAGGGATGCAAACTACAATGTATAAGAAGTAGGACATGGGCTGGGAGTGGTGGCTCAAGCTTGTAATCCCAGCACTTTGGGAGGCCGAGGCGGGCAGATCACGAGGCCAGGAGTTCGAGACAAGCTTGGTCAACATGGTGAAACCTTGTCTCTACTAAAAATACAAAATTAGCTGGGCGTGGTGGCGGGCGCCTGTAATCCCAGCTACTCAGAAGGCTGAGGCAGGAGAATTGCTTGAACCTGGGAGGTGGAGGCTGCAGTGAGCTGACATCGCGCCACTGCACTCCAGCCTGGGTGACAGAGCTAGATTCCATCTCAAAAATAAAAATAAAAAATAAATATAAAAAAAAGTAGGATATGAGGCAAGATATGCAAGCAGGAATCAGATTATGCTTGTATTTGCCAACATGGTTGACGAATAATCTGGGGAAGTGAAATGAAAAATGTCTCATTTTATTTTTTAAGTTTAGTAGTTGCTTTGAGTTTCTCAATAAGCTACACATACTTCTGTACAACAGTGAAAACCCCCAAGAACAGCTGAACATATTCATTGCAGATGGTAGTTGATAAGCTGGAAAAGTGACTCATTTTCTTTATGTATATACTTTTTATTTCACAACTTGTATAATATATGTACTCTCTAGACACAGTTAAATGGAAATGACTTCAAATGATTTGCTCAAGATCACATATGAACCAAAAAGAATAAAATGCAAGAATTCTAATCAGTAGTTGCTGCCTAATCATTCTTGGTGTATTCTTCTTAAATTTAGGTTGAGGCCCACACAGAAGCTCACACCTGTAATTCCAGCACTTTGGTAGGATCACTTGAGGCCAGGAGTTCAAGAACAGCATAGCAACATGTTGAACCTCTACAAATAAAAAAATTAGCTGGGTAGAGTAGATTTGCCTGTAGTCCTAGTAATTTAGGAGGCTGGCATGGGAGAATTGTTTAAGCCCAGGAGTTCAAGGTTGCAATGAGCTGTGGTCATGCTACTGCACTCTAGCTTGGGCAACAGAGCTAGAACCTGTCTCTGAAAAGTAAATACATAGATTTAGGTTGAGCACAAAACTGACTTTTTTTCCATTTTTTAGAGAAAAGTTATAACATTCTACTTGATAAGAAGAAAGATCCTATGAATAGCTCTTCAATTTCTCAGTAGCCTGACATAAAATTATTCACATAAGTGCATTTATTATATAGAAATTTTCTGAACTGCTTAGGCATGAAAAGAGGTTAAGAGATAAGAAATTATTCATGTAGAAGTAATTGTGAAAGCAATGACAATAATTAACTTTGTTTAAAATAATTTGAGTTAAGATCAATGCTCAAAATGGTCATTAGTTCACAAGCAAACATAACAGAAAACTGAAGGAGCCCCCACCTAATGGTTTACCTCATTTAGGCTTAAAACTTACAAATGAGCTAGTGCCTCTTACAACACTGCAACCCTATTCTTTAAGTTAGTCAATCATCACCAAGTACATTTTGAGTTCCTCTTCATTAAGAGTATCTCCACAGGCAAGTGAACAATCACTTGTCTTTTTTTTCCAGGAATCTCAATAACAGGAAGTTTTTGTTTCAAATGGGAAGAAACAGACAACTGGAAATGAATCATGGCTATACAGATTAGCATTATTTCTTCAAATGAATTCACAGAAAAATATCACTCATTATTTAACAGGAGACAGGTGTTTTCTTCTCAGATTAACTTCTTTAAAAACCAACCGATGTGGTCTTTTCAGAAAGTATTACAAGCAGAATTTCTTTTCTCTTTTGAATATATTAGTAAAACACATCACAAAGGCATAAGCTACTACAGTGAAATAATTCTAAAGACAACGTGCTGTAATAATTCATCCACTTATGTCCTTATCTTGTGAGAGCAAAGTGACCACCTGGCTAATGCTTAGGTGGCAATGACTTGTTTTCTCTCCACTGGTAAATGAAATGATAAGTAGAGGAAACGGCTAAATACATTTGTCTGAATATTATCGATGAAACTAGTTCACATTTTAAAACTCTCTTTACCAACAAAAATAAGTATGATCTACCTGGTTCTCTCAAGAGCAATATAAACTTAGCCACTGTGATTGTGTCTGCGCAGTTAGTTACGATATCATGCAAATGGCACCTAGCACGTTTTTTATCTAACAGATTTCCAATGAGTGAATGTACTGGTCATTACATATTCGAGATTTATTCCACTTTTTCCAGATTTTAAAAGAATCTATATTTTACTTAAATTAATATTTTTCTTTTCTGAAATTAAATATGTAGAGTACTTTCTCATTCATTGTACAGCTTTAGGTAAATTATAATTACACATTTGTTTTTGCTATAATAATAGGTTAAGATCTTATTTCTCAAGAAAAGTTTCATCAAGTTTATTTTAAAAAGCAGTAGGGAGTTAAAAAATAAACTATACTATATAATTTATTGTTTACATTTTTGAAATATCCAGTAGCTGTCTGGAGAGTAGATTGAAAGTGGGAATGAGAATGGGGAGGAGCATATTGAGAATAGAGGCTAGGGGTCAAATTAGTGCTTGCAAAAGACAAGTAACGTTGAAAACCTGACATGATTTGGATGTATTCCCACCGAAATGTCATCTTGAATTGCAATTCTCACAATTCCCACATGTTGTGGGAAGGACTCAGTGGGAGGTAACTGAATCCTAGTGTGGCTATTTCTCTTGCTATTCTTGTGATAGTGAATAAGTCTCATGAAATCTGATGGTTTTATAAAGAGGAATCCCCTTGCACAAGCACTCTTTCTTTGCCTGCTACCATCCAAGTAAGATGTGAATTGCTTTTCCCTGCCTTCCTCCATGACTCTGAGGCCTCCGCAGCCACGTGGAACTGTGAGTCCAATAAACTTTCTTTTGTAAATTACCAGTCTTAGGTATGTATTTATCAACAGTGTAAGGATAGAGTAATACAGTAAATTGGTACCATTAGAGTGGGGTATTACTGAAAAGATGTGGAAGCAACTTTGGAGCTGGGTAAAAGGCAGAGATTGGAACAATTTGGAAGGCTCAGAAGAAGATTTAAAAATGTGGGAAAGTTTGGAACTTCCTAGAGAACTGTTGAATGACTTTAAGAAAAATGCTGATAGTGATAAGAACAATAAAGTCCAGGTTAATGTGGTCTCAGACGGAGATGAGGAACTTGCTGGGGACTAGAGCAAAGATAACTTTTGTTATGTTTTAGCAAAGAGACTGGTGGCATTTTGCCCCTTCCCTAGAGATTTTTGAGAGAGATGATTTAGGGCATCTGGTGGAAGAAATTTCTAAACAGCAAAGCATTCAAGAGGTGATTTGGGTACTGTTAAAGCCACTCAGTTTTATAAGGAAAGCAGGGCATAAAAGTTTGGAAAATTTGCAGCGTGACAATGAGATAAAAAAGAAAATCCCATTTTCTCAGAAGAAATTCAAGCCTTCTGAAGAAATTTGCATAATTAGGAGCTGAATGTGAATCTCCAAGGAGGAGAAATTTCTCTATGGCATTACAGAAGTCTTCATGGCAGCCCTGCCTATCACAGACCTGGAGGCCTAGGAGTAAACAGTGGTTTCATAAACTGAGCCCAGGGTTCCTCTGCTCTGTGCAGCCTGGGAACTTGGGACCCTGAGTCCCAGCTGCTCCAGCGGTATGTGGCTGAAAGGGGCCAAGGTACAGCTCAGGCCATTACTTCAGAGGAGCAAGCCGCAAGCCCCAAGCCTTGGCAGCTTCCACATGGTGTTGAGTCTGTGAGTGCAGGTAAGTCAAGACCTGAGGTTTGGGAACCTCCACCTAGATTTCAGATGTATGGAAATGCCTGAATGCCCAGGTAGATGTTTTATGCAGGGGTGAGGCCCTTGTGGACAACCTCTGCTAGATCAGTGCAGAAGGGACTCCACACAAAGTCCCTACTGGGATACTGCCTAGTGGAGCTATAAGAAGACAGCCACTTTCCTCCAGATCCCAGAAAGATAGATCCACTGACACCTTGCACCATGCACCTGGAAAAGCTGCTGACACTCAATGCCAACCCAGGAAAGCAGTCAGGAGGGAGGTGATATCCTGCAAAACCACAGGGGCAGAGCTGCTCAAGACCATGAGAAGCCACCTCTTGCATCAGTGTGACATAGATGAGAGATATGGAATCAAAGGAGATTATTTGAAGCTTTAAGATTTTACTTCTCCACTGGATTTTAGACTTGCATGGGGTCTGTAGTCCCTTTGCTTTGGCTAATTTATCCCATTTGGAATGGCTATATTTACTCAATGTCTATACTCTATTGTATCTAGGAAGTAACTAACTTGCTTTTGATTTTACAGGCTCATAGGTGGATGGGAATTGCCTGTCTCAGATGAGACTTTGGACTGTGGACTTTAGAGTTAATGTTGAAATGAGTTAAGACTTTGGAGAACTGTTGAGAAGGTGTGATTGGTTTTGAAATATAAAGACATAAGATTTTGGAGGGGCCAAATGTGGAATGATATGGTTTGGCTGTGTCCCCACCCAAATATCATCTTGAATTGTAATTCCCACAATTCTCATGTGTCATGGGAGGGACCCAGTGGGAGGTAATTGAATCATGGGGGTGGTTCTTTCTCCTGCCTTTTCATGATAGTAACTAAGTCTCATGAGATCTTATGGTTTCATAAAGAGGAGTTTCCCTGCACAAGCTCTGTCTCTTTGTTTGCTGCCATCCATGTGAGACATGACTTGCTCCTCCTTGCCTTCTGCCTTGATTGTGAGGCCTCTCCAGCCATGTGGAACTTTGAGCCCAATAAATATTTTTCTTTTGCAAAGTGCCCACTCTTGGGTATGTCTTTATCAGCAGCATGAGAACAGACTAATACAGAGCCTAAACTAATAGTTCTGGCTTTTAGCCTCCAGATATTTAAAAGTATTAAGACATAATTCCATCAGAAACACTGACTCACAAAGCAGTCATTCTCAACAGAGAAAGGGTGAGAGAGAGAGAGAGAGACCACATTCATAGAACTTTTATTACAGTATATAATAGTCTCTACTTTATTATTAACTATAGTTGTTAATGTCGTACTGTTCCTAATTTATCAATTAAACTTTATCATATGTATGTGTATAGGAAAAAGCATGTATTATAAGCTTTGGTATAATCCACAATTTCAGGAATCCACTAGGAGTCTTAGGATGTATCCCCCACAATAAGGGCAGACCTACAGTACGTAAATAAATATACAGCCAACTATTATAATAGAAGTTGTGTAATATTCCCAAAATTTGGTTTAGAACTTTGTTTATATTGAACATATGTTTCAAGATATGGGCAATTAATTTCCAGTAATGTCATCATAAAAATAAACTATTTGTTTTCAAATCAGTAATTTAAATATGAAATACATAAGGCAGGTTAAAAAGAAACCCCAACATAATGACCAAGGAAAAGTTGAAAGGTAAACAGAGTTAACTTTGCTATAAAAACAGTGAAGTATAAAAGTTACAGAAAGGATCTCTTCCAAATGAAAAAAAATTTACCCTAAGAATTTTAGTGCTTAAACACTCTCATTAAGGTAGAATATCTGGCTACTCAGCATGACTCATGTTTTAAGAGATTCAAACAAAAAAAGATTTACTCTATTTTTAATAACAGGTGCTGAGAAAAATATATGGCTCATTTATGCATTTGTATTTTATATTTTGCCACTCCAGTTTTGATTATTTGACATGTTCTGTGCCTGTTTTGGAAACTTAGCACTATAGTTACATAATGTATGTTCCAGTATATAAGCATATTTTGGCAAAAGCAAAAATAAGAATTAAATGTTAATTACACTTCACTGATAATGGAGACTTATTTCATTCCTTAGAGAATTATTTGAAAATCAACTATCAGTCAATAAAGCATCAATTAAATACTTCAAGTTCAAACTTGCCAATTAAAAGAAAGCTTAGTTTGATATTACTTAAATATAATTGCTCATGCATAATTAGAAAATCTAAGCAAAAGGTACTTTATTTTATATTATGAAGAAAATGTAAATCTTAAAAATAAGATTCTTGCATATAATTGCCAATATATTTGATAATCCTTATACAAAGTGATTACAAACACATTTTGTGATTAATTGACCTGTTTTTAAGTGTGTCATATAGAAAGCCCTCGCAGGACAGTTCTTCTCTCTAGGGGTTTCTTTCTTTGTTAATAAAGACCAACGTATATGTGCACACATGTGTGTGCGCGCATACACACACACACACACACACACACACACACAGAGAGATTTTACTTGTATCATTTAGTGAAAAGTGTTCTAAGAAAACAAAAATTTGATACATAAATACATAATTTTCATTTCAATCTGTATGACCTAAAATTGAGGTATAGTTATCTTTTTTAAAATCCTGAAATTAAGTTAACAAATCTAGATAAATAACTTATCTTTAGTTCATTTATTTATTTCAGAATGTATCGATTTCTAATATTATGACTCCTATGTTAAATTTGAATAAAATGTTTCTTATTTGCTAATTTTAAAAGTGAAGAACTCAGACTTAAGATTCCATAATTAGACCTTAAGATTCAAATCTTTACTTAAGATTCTATAATTGGTTTTAAACAAATAGGTTATTTTTACTATGATATTATTGGAAATCAATTGCCCATATATTGAAATCTTATTTTGGAAAAGCACAAGTTTTCCTAATTGTAAACTCATGAATCAATTGATGTACATAGATCTTTAAACTTTAATACACTCTCAGTTTACATTAACACGATCTTGTAGTTTAAGTAACTTAATAATCAACCTTCTAAATTCTTTTTCTGGAAATTCAGAGATTTCTTCTTGGTTTGGATACATTACTGGCAAGCTAGTTTGATCTTTTGGTGGTGATAAAGAACCTTGTTTTGTTATATTACCAGAATTGTTTTACTGGATTCCTTCTCATTTGGGTATGGAAAGATCTGGGGCTCAACGGCTGCTGTTCAGATTCTTTTGTTTACTACTTCAGAAAAATATCTCTGTACGTCTGAGGTTTCCTCAGACTAAGAAGGCATAATGAGTTCCCATAAAGATACTAGTAATCCGGGGAATAGTAGCTGTACTAATTAGCAAGAATCAAACTCTTGTCTCTCTAAAACAAAATCTCTATGTTATGCTTAGTCTAATGTCCTACAGAACACTGAAAGTTTAAGATAGACTGCTTCCACAAGTCTTTGCCAGTCCTTATAATCATATATCCATTTCACCAAAAGAATTACTCCTTCTAGCTGTCAATATAAGCAATATTATCCTATACAGCTTACTACTGATATTACAACATCTAAAAAATCTTCCCCTTCATTAAGTTCTATTTACCTAAAGCAAATCATAGCAATTAAGACAAAGTAGCAAGATGTAAATGTCTAGTTAGAATAGATTAAATATTCCATGAGCACTCTGAATAAAAGTAACTGTTAGTTTGTGTGCACAGTAGGTCAGAAGCCCAAGTTTTCCCCTTTCCACTCAGAGAGTCCTCTAATCAACAAGACATAGACTTCATAGTAGTAGCTCTTTTCAAAATCCTACAGCCTAAGATAATGAACTATGCCAAAATTTCTATCTGCTATTTTCTGAAGTGCAGCACCCTGCAAGTCAGGCCCCAAAAGCCATCCAGCCTCTGCCTTCCAAGACCAATTTTACCTTGTGTCTCCAACGACAAGAAGAAAATTTAGTGTTCCGTAGAGACTTAACAAGATGCAGTGAAGTCAAGCACTTCCAAGAGTTAACTCATCAATTTGCCCTTATTCATCCCCGAGCAGATGTATAGTAGTATTGCAGAAGACCTTTACTAGATACTCTGCCAAATAATTAAAGCAGTAGTTGTGCTCTAATTCAATTAGCCATCCCTTTTACCCTAGCATTTCATCAATCAGAAAAGGAAAAACATGTCGTAAAACAAGAGAACCTTTTTTTTTCAGAGAATCAATCAGAATAACTAAGCCAACACATTAAGTTTGAAAAACAAACAAACAAACATCAACAAAAAAATAAAGTCAAGAAGAAGGACTGTAGAAAGTAAAAAGTTCCTCTTCAAAGTTTCCCTTCTTGTTAAAGAATAATAGTAATAACTGTTAGAAATAGTAATTTGTTTTAAAGACTTTCTTCAAAGCCTTCTTACTTTTCGCTAATAACTTTTTGTTAAGCCCTGTCCTAGCATGTTGTAGCTTTTAGACATGCTCACAAGCATGTAGTACATTCTGTGTCCTTGTACTTTAACCAAGATATTTGTGCTGGATGTGCTCGCAGGACTGTCCCAGCTCACATCCTATGCACCTTCCTTATTTGGACTTCCTCTTTTCCTTTGTTCTCCATGCCTTTACCTGTTAAGAAAAGTTTTAAGTTGTTAGCCAAGCAGGTTCAGTTTTAGATTATGAAGTCTGGCTCCAACCAACGGAGATCAGACCCAGCAGTAAGGACCCAATGCATAAAGAACAAATATGCCTTCCTTTCCTTTGTTCATTGCACTCTTGTGGAGAGATAGCTAACAGGAGCAACTTTTCTCCAGAAAGTAAAATTGCCTTACTGAGAGATCCTTTGTCTCAATGCTGATTTTTCTTTGCAGCACTGAGCATCTGTTTCCAACAGTTCTCCATATAACATATTTTATTTTATTAATACATTAATAAGCCTATCCTAGACATGTGCCTTATTTTCTTTATAATCATAGGAATATTTTGACTACCAAATGATGAATTACATTCTATTTTCCAGAAACCTGAATGGCTCTCAGAATCAAACCTAGCTATATCAATTGATAAATTATATTGTAATAAATATGGGAAAGAATAATGGGCAAATGTTAGAATATTTTTTGGACCAAAATCTCTTTTACGGTAAAAAAAAAACTTCTTAATTTATTAACCCATCTATGGGGTAAGAGTTACAATTTTTGACACATTGTTTATGCTTTCCAATATGATGTTCTATTCGTATAGGGACTCTGTTTAAAAATAAAAACAAACAAAAACTATGGGAAGTATAATACTCCGATGGCTAACGGCAGTAGCAGCTAAGAAAAGGGTGTCTTGCCAAACATCTTGCATCTTCTCTTTTTCCCAATGGTTTCCCTTTTCCCTTTTTGAGTATTATTTTATCATCTTATGAATGCTCTTCCTATTCTTTCTCCATCTGATTTATTCACTTAAAGTTTGTCCCCAAAGGGAAGGTGTTCATTTTTGGCAACCTCCTCATTCATTTTTGTTACATCCTCACAGTGCTTGCCAAATAACCTCACTCAAAGCAGGATGAATGACTGAATGAATGAATATTTAAACTCTAGGAAGAGTAAGAACTATTGAATAATTGCTACAAAGTGGCTGGTTACAAGTCACATTCCAAACTTTATACATTTCTAGTAAGAAGAAATTGGCCTTTCTGAAGATGACCATCAAATCAACATTGAATGGCTTTCTATTATCATGAATGTATAATGTATGTGTCAGTGGAAACGTAAAACTAACATTCTGCAGATAAGGTTGCATGTGTTTTCCAGCTAGTATACATAACTATATTAGATATATGTCTTTTAAGCTCAGAGAAAACATCTTTATTGTCTACTTATATACTACACTGGTAATAACTCTGTCACCTGGGGTGGAGTGCAGTGGCACGATCATGGCTCACTGCAACCTCCATGTCCCAGTTTCAAGAGATTCTCCTGCCTCAGCCTCCCAAGAAAGTAATTTTTAAAAATACCATTTTAAAAACTCAACTGTTTTTTCCTAACCAAAGTTTTTACTATGGAAATGTTACATTAAATTAGTCTTAGCAATAAAGATTCTCCTATAACCATTAAGAATAATCAAGCACCGTAAAAAAGGTAAACTCAGCCAGGCGTGGTGGCTCATGCCTGTAATCTCAGTATTTTGGGAGGTGGAGGCAGGCAGATCATGAGGTCAGGAGTTCGACACCATCCTGGCCAACACACTGAAACCACGTCTCTACCAAAACAATACAAAAAAATTAGCTGGGCATGGTGGCGTGTGCCTGTAATCTCAGCTACTTGGAAAGCTGAGGCACAAAAACTGCTTGTACCCTGGAGGTGGAGATTGCAGTGAGCCAAGATCATGCCATTGCACTCAGCCTGGGCAACAAGAGTGAAACTCTGTCAAAAACAAAGAAACAAACAAAAAAACCTCTGATAATGCTAGAAATAGCACTGCATTGATGAGCTTTTATTTGGTTAAAGAAGAAGAAAGACAGAGACTAAGAAAATTATGTGGGTTTATTCAGATAATCTGTGGCAGAAGAGCTCCTAAAACAAGACTACAAGACTTGCAGTTAGCCCTCTAAGTCAGCTATGTTATCAGCCAACAGGCAACCGTGCCTTAATGCTGGATGTACTCCGGATCCAACCATTGTCAGATTATATTTTGTTTCCATGTTAGGAGGTAACAACATTTTGAAATTTGTATAGACCTTAAAAGCAGTGCCACCTACTTCACACAAAAGGCATCATGTGAAGAGGCAGAGTTATTGAAGTTAATTTTGCCAATTTTGCATCATTTTGGAAATGTGCAAGATTTGGGAAGAAGTAGAGCACTGCAGAATAAAAACTGGCCAAATAAAAAAAGTGTATTTTATCAAAGAGTAAAGATTTGTTTTCACCCAGTGATTTCTGGCCACTTGATCATGCTCCTTTTAGGAAGAACGAAGCTGAATACTTCCTCTTCCAAAGCTTCTCTTCAGATATTTCAAAATAGATAGAAATATCTCTATCTATATCTCTTGATCTCTCTCCTAACGTGCCTTATTTATTTATCCCCTATCTATCCACCTATCAATTTACAGATAAATTAATTTATTTATATATATATATTTAGCACTCACATGTCACTTATATGTCATTCATCATTTTAAATTCTTTACAAAGATGAATTCACTCTTCTTAACAAACTTGAGACATAAGCCCTATTATTATTTCTCTTTTACTGATAAGGGTACTGAGGCTCAGTAACTTGCCCAACGTTATATAACTAGAAAGTGGTAGAGCCATTTTTAAACCCAGGCAATTAGACTTGATAGCCATTATCTAAATACCCCCATCCTTCAACCTTTCATCAATTGGATTATAGTTTCCAGAATTCATATCAACATAGGCATCCCCCTATGCACCAACTCTCACATTTTGGCATTCTTCCTAAAAGCTGATACCCAGAAGTTCTGAACCCAATTCTTAGGAAATGGTCTGACCAAATGGAAATAGCATTAAAATGTTCACCTTTTCTATGTGTCATTATAATTACTACTATTATTAATGTACCTGAAGACTGCTTTCCTCTTTCACACCTTATATCCCAAACTATTGCTACAAAGTAAACCTGTGGTTTCCCACATTATGTTAACTTGTGAAGACAGGGACTGAATGTGTTTGGGTCACTGCATCTTCAGCATCTTATAAAGTGACTGAAAAAAGTGAGTCAACAAATATGTATTTGCTGGCCACAAGTGAATTAAAGGTTCTTTTGTTGTTGTTGTTGTTCACATGTCAAGTAGTCTTCACATTTTGGAATTGTATAACACACAATTCCAAAGGAAATAAAACCTAAACAGTGGACTTAACATTTATCTGTGTTAGATTTCATCTTTTAATTTTAGATCCTTGATATAGGCTGTTCAAAACCATTTGATTCTTGATTTTATCATGTGGTCTATTGGGGTATTCCTTCTAAATAATCTGTCATCTAGCGACACAAATTACCGTATCTTCCATATCTTCATAAAAATTATTGATGAAAAATATTGAGTAAGAGAGGGCCAAGGACAAAACTTGTCATCATTCTCATAAGACTACTTTCTAGGTGAACTCTGAAGAATAAACATATTGCTTTATTCTCCTTGAATAATTTAAGCTACTTGTGAGGATGATACATTATATTAGGTCAAGTCATAAAATTTGTACTTCCTTACATCAAACTGTCAGATATTGGCAATTTCATATAATTTAACATAATCTAATAGAGTCCACATTTCTTCATCTTCTGAGAGTGTCATATGAGATTTTGCTAATTATCTCAGTTAAATAAAAATAAATCCACATCATGCATAACTTGTATAAGATGTGTTATTTTGTTTAAGATCTATTATTATCAACTTGATAAATTTTACAAAATAAGAAATGCTGTTATTTGGTATAACTTGACTCTTTCAATTTGTTGCCTCTATAACCAGATAATAAATTCCTCATCTATGGGGCTAAGGCTCTTACTTTATCTCCCACGGCTTTCAGTAAAGTATTTTGCATATTATAATTATTCACCAAATGTTGAATAAATAAAGTAAGATAATTTTGAGTATGGTCATAACTCATTCAACCAAGAACCTTCATTGAAAGGATTTATATACAATTTCCTAGAACTACGTCTTTTCAAAGTATTTCCTATCATCAATCTAACTTCAATTGGCTTTAGTAACTTTTGGCACATCCCACTCACATGTGATTTATACTTCTGTCATACCATATATAAATAGCAGGAAAATACCCCTTTATCATTAAAAATAATCTCCTAACCTCTAATGGTTTATGGGAATTAAATATACACTGAATCACCCAGGCACTTGGTTCAGATATAGAGACACTGCTGATGGTGGCATGACAAAAGGATAAGGTAAAGTAACATCATCTGCCACAATCATAATGAAATCCCAAAATGAGTCATCAAATCCACTAAACCACTGATAACAAGAAATGCAACTTTAACCTCTATTTGGACCTCACGAAAAATTGATGCCATATTTAAATACTCTGATATTAGTGTTTTTGTATCACTATATCAACTACTACATGACACTCCAATGCTTAGCCAAGAGAAATTAATTTCTGATAATGCCAGGTCTAGTCAGTGGAGCCTGGGAATACATTTCTTATCAAGATCAAGAGTTCTTAAGTAGGCTTATGATACAACAAAGTCACTTATGATTAGAGAAAAATATCAGCAGTGATTATAGGATTCTTTCCAATTATGGATTTCCTAATGTTTGAATTAAGACTTTGGCTCTAAAATGAAGCAGCCTGACACATTCAGACTACATCTGTCAATATTTCTGGACTGGAAAGCTCAAATAATTCCAGTATCCTTTGTAAGCTGTCTGCCTGCTTTACTGGCAAAGGGTTCTTTATCAGTGTGAATTTAATATCGAAAGATTGCTTATTTATTTATTGTTAAAGTAAGCTTCCATTTTTCTACCATTTAGTAGTTTTAGGTTAAGAAGGAAAAAAATGCCGTGAAATTACGGCTGTCCTTGGTATGTGAATGTGTGTTTATCTGTACTATTCTTTTGAAATGACAGAGCCAAAGCATTCTAAAATATTTTTTTATATAATTTGAGCATTATTTCCATTTGTCTGAGGTTTATTATGTTTATCTGTGAATGACTACTGTAATATTTTTAGCACTACTTATTAAAACTCATATCTTAAAGTCTTGCTCAATATTGCTAATTAACTTCTTCATTACCATAAGCAATGCTGCTAAGCTACAGTACTGTCATAAAATTTTTAAAATGAATAAACAAACTCATGTAATATAAACAATGATACAGCTGCTCATTGTTTATACAGCTCAGCAAATAATGGCCAAGTGCTATTGACTGAATTAGTGAATATTATCCCTTTTCATTAATGGAAAAAGAAAGGAATGTAGAATAAGCTGTACATCAAGATAACAGGGAGCTCACATATTTAGGATGCAATCAATGTTGCATCTCCATCTATATTACTCATCAATACTTTGCCAAATGATTAATGCATCCTACTCATCCAATTTTAAGTAATATAGTCATCTCACTGTAATCCTAAAAAAACTGCCTTGTAACTTAAAAGGATGAATTCCATTATACATTCACTGTCATTCACTTAAGGTCTTAAGCATAGAGTTGGGCACAAATTTAAGTATTCAACAAATATTTGTTAAAAGAGTGAAATGTGTTAAATTACATAACCTCGTCATTTAGAATAACTAAGGACACCTAAAAGCCTTCTGAATTATCTCAGAGACAGTATACTTAGAATCTAAGTGCAGGTAATCAGGATGGCCATTAGTGAAACAGAAATGGTTTCATATTTTAACCTTTACTTTTTCTTGTAGTTTAGAAATGCTTACACTTTCCAAGGCTTGTATAAACTGTAATTTTATTGCTTTTACCATTTCGTATTATTTTAAACAGGAATAATATCAGAATTGCCATACATCCTAATAGAAATAGGGTAGAGTGTAAATAAATAAATCAACATGGCCGGGCGCGGTGGCTCAAGCCTGTAATCCCAGCACTTTGGGAGGCCGAGGCGGGTGGATCACGAGGCCAAGAGATCGAGACCATCCTGGTCAACATGGTGAAACCCCGTCTCTATTAAAAATACAAAAAATTAGCTGGGCACGGTGGTGCGTGCCTGTAATCCCAGCTACTCAGGAGGCTGAGGCAGGAGAATCGCCTGAACCCAGGAGGCGGAGGTTGCAGTGAGCCAAGGTCGCGCCATCGCGCTCCAGCCTGGGTAACAAGAGCGAAACTCCGTCTCTAAAAAAAAAAAAAATAAATAAATAAATAAATAAATAAATAAATAAATAAATCAACATTAGTAACAAAAAATCAGTGAGTGTATTTCCATTTTTAAACTGGAGGTAGAGTTGGGATAAAATTAAAAGAATTAATGAAAACTGAACAAAGATCTTCAGAACAACCAGCTACTACTCAATCTAGTCAATAAGCCAAATATTTCTGGAGGTAAATTATAATCATGCATATAGAAAAACAGGTGAAGAGAGAGGTGAATATAAAGAAATGTTTCTCTTAAAAATAGTTATTTTGGCTGGGAGCAGTAGCTTACACCTGTAATCCCAGCACTTTGGGAAGCCAAGGTGGGTGGATCATGAGGTCAAGAGATCAAGACCATCCAGGCCAATATGGTGAAAGCCTGTCTCTACTAAAAATTAAAAAAATTAGCTGAGCATGGTGATGCGCGCCTGTAGTTCCAGCTATTCAGGAGGCTGAGACAGTAGAATTGCTTGAACTCAAGAGGCAGAGGTTGCAGTGAACCGAGATCATGCCACTGCACTCCAGCCTGGTGCCTGGTGACAGAGTGAGACTCTGTCTCAAAAGAAAAAAAAATGGTTATTTTATTAAGTGAGCCAACACATCCATGCACAATTTCAGAACTTAAAAATTATGTTATTCAAATCCTTTTTAACCATATTAGAATATTTAATTCAACAGATTCAGAAATGAAAAGATTCTTTTAAATTTTATAGTCTCAGTTTGATGAAAGTCAACAGACATTTCTGTCTTAAAGAGAAAAGTAAGAGCAGCAGGGTGCTGGAGTGAACAAATCAACCTGATTCAGGATGGGCACGATCTTTGGTTCCCCACATTCACTCGGACCTCAGCTGGCAAAACTGAGTGCCATTCATGCTGGCCTTGCAGAGCCAGAATAAATTAACACGGTCAGAAAGAGGGATTGGTCTCAAGACAGCAACACAGCATTTCAGAACAGCTCTTCATCTGTCTATGTTTAGGGAAATCAGTGGGAATGGACGGAAGAAGGAATCCATCATGTGTTATAGACTATGAGTCAGTACACTGAGAAAATTACAAATATACATGAAAAATTGAAATTCTGCCTTCTCCTATTTTTGAGTAGGAAATGTAACCTTTGCCTTAAGTTAAAATATGGAAATCGAAAGTATTGTCCATAGTGAGGATGGAATCCTACTGGTTGCTTTTCTAAATTCCTTTAACCTATAGTAACAGTTCTAATTTGTCCTTTCGTCCATTTTCTTCACCTGTCCCCCCACCAGCATATGAACAGATCAAAACACTGCATGACTGCCTAGTCTCATTTGCTCTTCTCATTGTGTTAATTTATTCCAGCTATTCAAGGTAAGGATAAATGGCTTTCTGTTTGGCCAGGATAAGCCTGTAAGGGACATGTCCATCCTATATCAGGCTGCTGTTCTTCTCTGTCAACCGTACAGGCAGTAATTCTGTGAGGACACAAAACAGGGTCATATAATAAGACAAAGTGATGCGCTTCACTGCCTGAGCAGCCTAAGTCTAGAGAGGGAAGTGGTACACATATCACTCCACAGATTCTTAATAGATTGAGATACTTATTCTTTCCAAACTCACAATCACCATACAAAAAAAATACTGACCCAAGGCCTTACTTCAAATACTGAATCGATATCTTAGGGCTCTGATTTGATAGAATGTGGGAGAAACAAAAGAATTATCATTTGAACATAATCCCTGAGTGATTTATATAGCCTCCTTGTATTAGAGAGGAAATTCAGAGACACTTATTAGTCATTAGATATAAGATTCAGAAACATCTATATAAAGGCAGTCAACAAAAATAGTCACAGAAATTTAAAACACAGAAAAACAGTTTAAAATATTTTTATTAAATGTTGTAGCTTATACTACTTAGTAGTGGTTATGGAATATAATAATTTTCTTTTTTTTATTGTTGTTTTTTGAGACAGACTCTCACTGTAGCACCTAGGCTGGAGTGCAGTGGCTCAATCTCTGCTCACTGTAATCTCCACCTCTGGGTTCAAGCAAGTCTTGTGCCTCAGCCTCCTGGGTAGCTGGGATTACTAATTACATCAAGCTAATTTTTGCATTTTTATAGAGAAGGGGGTTTCAGCATGTTGGGCAGGCTGGTCTCAAACTCCTGACCTCAGGTGATTGACCCACTTTGACCTCCCAAAGTACTGTGATTACAGATGATAATTATCAACTTTAAGCAGCTAGTTACAAATAGATTGCTGGGTTCCATCCCCAGAGTTTGAGATTCAGTCTGGGGCAGGACATGACAATATTTCTTTGTAACAAGAACTTAAAAGAAAATTCAGTTAAGTGTAGTCTATATATACATAGGTTTTATTATGAATATGATAGGACACTTCTAATCCACCAAAGCATTTCAACTCACTGATCACTAAAACAAAATGATTTGACTCTCCAAATAATTACATAACATTGTAGTAAAACATTCTATATTTCCTCTAGAAAAAAAATTTTTTTTTTTTTTGAGACTGTCTCCCTTTGTCACCCAGGCTTGAGTGCAATGTGCAATCCTGGCTCACTGCAACCTCCGCCTCCTGGGTTCAAGTGATTCTCCTGCCTCAGCCTTACAAATATCTGGGATTGCATGTGCCCATCACCATGCCTGGCTAATTTTTATATTTTTAGTAGAGACAGGGTTTCACCATGTTGGCCAGGCTGGTCTTGAACTCCTGACCTCAGATGATCCACCTCCCTCAGCCTCCCAACGTGCTGGGATTACAGGCATGAGCCACCGCACCAGACTGACAAATGATTTTTAATATTATTACACTGTGATAATGACCATCAATAATGCTTTTGTCATCAAAAGCATTCATTCAATATTAGGCTAATAGCCAATAGTAATGGCTAATATTAATAATAACAAGGTTCAATGAATACATCTACTACTCCTTCCAAGGAAATATAAGTACAACTTAAAAAGGGCATAGATGTATTAATTTTAAAAAACTGGATGTTTCAGATAGGCAGTTTTTACCTGTTTTACTGTGAAAGCTGAAAGCAAATTTTTAAAGTTTCATATCTGATTAGAATGGTTGACTCTTCTCTTATTCAAATTCAGAGTTAGCATTTTTACACTTAATGGTTTTCTTTTCATGTTTTTCAGCTTTTATCCTTACAAACAACTGGGGAAAGCTGTCTAACTGTTTAAATGTGAAAGTCAATAAAGAGTACCACTCAACCAGATAAAGGTTGAGTATTCCTTCTTTGACATGTGTGAGACCACAAGCGTTTTGGATTTCAGATTATTCCACATTTTGGAATAGTTACATATACATCTTTGAGATATTTGGGGGATGGGACCCAAGTGTAAGCATGAAATTCATTTATGTTTCATCAACACCTTATACCCACAGCCTGATGGCAATTTCATACAATGTTCTTAACAGTTTTCTGCATGAAACAAAGTTTTGACCATATTTTGACTGCAATCTGTCACATGAGGTCAGGTGTGAAATTTGCCTTTTGTGAAAGGATGTTGACTCTCAAAAAGTTTAGATTTTGGAGAACTTCAGATTTCTAATGTTCATATTAGGGATGCTCCAACTGACATGACATTAGAACTATTTCTTCAGTCTCTGAAGGAAAAGATCAACCCACTTAGTTATTCTATGTTTCCCTATGAGAGTAGATTCAATGTGTTACATACATTTTCAGGGCCATTTAATCAAGAGGTCGAAGCAAAGCCCCTAGCAATACTCAAAACTTTTAAGAACTACATTCTTTTTCTTCCTTAGCAAAGAAATAAATAAATATAAACTAGAAATAGAGTAAGGCTCTTCTCTTGCAGGTTTATTTTCACAGTAATGCTTTGCACTTTCCCATTTGCATGTCCTAATGATGAGGAGGTGCTAATTAGTTAGCTGTGTAACTGTCTTGAACAAAATTAGAACTTTTTACATTCCTTCATCGAATGCTAAATGAATTATCAGTCTGTGTTCATGTGAATTATTAGCTTAATCTTCAGGAATGTATTTCAAAATTTCAAAGACTGAACACATTCACTAAAAAAAATTGGTACAATAAGGAAGAGCTGAAATCTGAGCTACTCAAATATTAAGCACACGAAAACGTTGGTTCATATGCTTGTAAAAATAGGTACTACATAAAATAAAAATAGGCATACAGTGAATAAATAATTAAAAATCCTTTACTTTCAAATATAAACAGAAGTAGGGAAAATGTATAAAGATCTAAATTCCAAATCATTTTAACCTGCTTTTAAAAACAATAGCAATTCAGCCTGGCATGGCAGCTCACACCAACACTTTGGGAAGCCGAGGTGGGTGAATCATGATGTTAGGTATTCAAGACCAGCCAGACCAACATGGTGAACCCTGTCTCTACTAAAAATACAAAAATTATCCAGGCCTGGTGATGGACACCTGTAATCCCAGGAGGCTGAGACAGGAGAATTGCTTGAACCCAGGAGGTGGAGGTTGCAGTGAGCTAAGACTGCACCTCTGCACTCCAGCCTGGGCAACTGTTGAATGAGACAGAAAAACCAATAGTGGTACATAATGAAAATTTCTCAGATCATTATATATGTTTATTTAATAGTCGCACTGCTGACACACTTAGTATGTGATCTAATAATTGCATACAAGTTTAATGGAAAAGTATTAATAAATATATTCAGGAAGGTTCTTTTGTTGATGCACTGTTTTGGGAAAAAGTTCTCACAGAAAAGATTTATCAACACAGAAATGGCAACTGATTTCTTTCTTTCTTAATACAGAGGATTGCATCATGGACACATTTAATTAACCTAAATTCAAGTAGTTCATGTTATTACAATACTATAAAATTATACTTTGTAAAGATACTTTTCACTATGTACACTATACTTTGTAATAATAATATATAATACCATCTTGGTATAATATATAGAAATATATATATTTTTAAAACTCTATATTTTATGATCTATTGAAGAATTTTAAAAAATAATTTTGATTATGCTAAATTTTAATAGTTGATTTCCGGCCCTGACCCCAACATATTGCTTAATTCTACTAAGTGATTATTACTGATATTCAATTATTTATGTGAATTAAGTCCTGCAGTTTAATAATTTTATAACATAAATCTTTTCTGGTTGAGTTATCTCGTTTTAGTAGTAAAAAAATAACCCAAAAACTAACAACCCCTACTTTCATTCACATATAATAGACTTCTTGTTCATTGTCAGGCTTAGAAAATTTTAGCTTTTCTTTGCTTGTGAAACTGGGCACTTGAATTTGTGTTACAGTATTTGCAATTCTTAACTCTAGAACATGATGAGCTAAATCAATAGTCTTGTTCATCCACTGAGCTACTTTGCCAGATTACTGAAAACTTTTAGTTATTTATTAAAAAAAAAAAAAGCTGTAATAAGAATCTAGACTATCTGGCAAGTCAATATATTCACACTTCGGGGAAAATTCAATGAAGGTTATAAAAAGTAGCAGAATATGCTGCCTCAAAATATGCCACTTTGGCATACTGATGATTTCGAACTGAAGACCATTGGAAGCAGATACAAGGCAAGTTCTAAGATGATGGTAAATTTGCAAAGGTATCCCCTCTTCACTCTCTGCTAGGAAAAATAGAAGTTAATTACCAGAGACAACTTTAAACTTTTATCAGCTTAGAGATGGCACCAGAAGAATCCACATAATAAACCTTACTAACTATAGCAGTCTCCTCTTATTCATGGGGGATATGTTCTAAGACCCCCCGTGGACGCCTGAAACAATAAATAGCAGCAAATAGTACATATAAAATGTTTTTTTTTTCCTATACATGCACACCTATGACAAATTTAATTTATAAATTAGGCACAGTAAGAGATTAACAACAATAATTAATAATAAAAAACAATTATAACAATATACTGCAATACAAATTATGTGAACACTGTCTCTCTTTCTTTCTCTGAAAATATCATATTGTACTATACAGTCATTTCTCTGTATCCACGTGGTATTGGTTCTAGGTCTCCCAGGGGATTTTCTGTGGATGCTCAAGTCCCTGATATAAAATGGCAGAGTATTTGCATATAACCTACACACATTCTCCCATACAGTTTAAATCATCTCCAGATTACTTATAATTCGTAATACAATGTAAATATAATGTAGATAGTTGTTAAACTGTATTATTTTTCTAAAATTTTGCATTTTTTATTTTGGTATTGTTATTTTTTGTTTCTATTTCCTGAATTTTTTTTTTTTTGAGACAGAATTTCACTCTTGTTGCCCAGACTGGAGTGCAATGGTGCAGTCTTGGCTCACTGCAAACTCCACCTCCCAGGTTCAAGCAATTCTCCTGCCTTAGCCACCTGAGTAGCTAGGAATACAGGCATCTACCACCATACCTGGCTAATATTTTTGTATTTTTAGTAGAGACAGGGTTTCATTTTGTTAGCCAGGTTGGTCTTGAACTCCTGAACTTAGGTGATCCACCCACCGCAGCCTCCTAAAGTGCTGGGATTATAGGCATCAGCCACCATGCCCAGCCCATTTCCTGAATATGTTTGATTGATGTTGTTTACTCACCTGTTTTCAGACCTTGGTTGACAGCAGGTAATTAAAACTGAGGAAAGCAAAACTGCAGATAAGGGGAACTACTATAGCTGATTATGTTTCATAGTTTGCCCCATATATTTACTGTCCCACAATTTTCTGCCCTTACAAGCTCAAAGTTCTTTTCCTTTGTCTTGCCACTTCTCTACAAAAGCTGTTGTTTTTGTTTAGATGCTATATAACCTGAAATTCCAATCACCCCGTTGAGTTACTCATCTGTACCCATGAAGCGCTCCTTATAAATTCCTGTTCTTCTTTTGTTAATCTGTCTTTTGCCAGTCTCATTTGCTGGGCCCACCAATGACGCTTAAATAGAGGGAAAAAGGTTTTTCTCCCTTGCCTACAGTGGTACAAAAATAATTTTTCAGGCAATGAAATTATCAAGAATTATTTAATAAGCACAATACCTGAAATGCATAGCAGTTATTCTTATAGGCCACACTCAATTAAAATTTCAGAATAAAATTTTACTTTTTGGACAAGAGAGGGCTTCTTTTACTAACAATGTAATAATTTGGTGGAAAGAGTTATAGGAATAAAGATTTGCCGGTGGTTTCGGAGGTTATAATCTGGATTGTTTTGTGTTATTATTGCAGTTTGAGGCCAAATGAAGCAATAGTACTAGGATAAAGGAAACCCCAGCATTAGATCAATTCTTATTCATTATTACAGATATACTGATATTTGATTTAGGATATTACTAAGGGATAACTGATCACATACTGCTTTTCTCTGTGCTTCATGTTGTCCAGAGCTTAAAAATCTCTGGTGCCAGTGCAGACGGTTGTCAGATTTAAGTCTCCAGCTCGATATTACCTACCTGGACAAGTGCATGCAAACTGTGCTCTTTCTTTCTTCCCTATTCCACCCTGTACCCTTTTACTAAAGTACAGTTTGGTGTGATCTACTTTTACACTATTTTAACCATCAATGTAATGTACACCTTATGCATGTCTCTTTGCACACAAGTATGAATTTCTATAGGAAGAAAACTTAGAAGTACATTTCCAATATACAAGGGATGTAAAACGTGGTATTTTTTTAAACATGGTATTTTAAAGATAGTATTTTAAAACATGGTAATACAAGGTAGTAAAACGTGGGTTTTATTAGGTGAGGAGGCTCAGAACATACTACCCCATAATACAAAGCTTTGACATATTGAATATTTTAAGCAGAAGAAATTGAGATACGCAGGAAAGTATCTCTTATATTTTCCTGAAACATTTCATAAGACCTTCAAATGAGAGCTGCTCTCCATATACCCAGTAGAAAGAGGCATCTTTATCCCCAAAGATGGAGGGGCAAGAGGAATTAGAATGAATAGGCTTCGCTAAATTTCTCTTCACTTAACCCATTCTTTGCCCTATCACTCTTTTTAATAACTTTTCACTCTTCATCAAACCTCACATAAAAATCCTCAGGTTTAACCATTTTGGGGAGGTCTTCATTTCCTTTGGAAGGCTCTCATGCCATGTAAAACTTACATTAAATATATGTGTATATTTTTCTATTATTAAAGTCTTTGGTTACAGGGTCCCAGCCAACAATGTAGATAGGTAGAATGAAAATACTGTTTTCCTTCTCTGGAAAGGAAAGGAGTTTCTGGTGATGAGGATGGGACTTCATTGGCGAGGACACTCAACAACTCTGGAGCTGCCACTGACTAAGCCAGCAAATAACTCTTACTAGTCAGTTTCCCAGATATTGACCTGCAGTGGCCAGTTGACAAAGGAAGGTAAGATTTTTTTTCCTGTCCAGTCCTTTCCAAATTCAGATTAGCAGGAAAAATTTGTAAAAATTATTCATTTGAATAGTGACTCTCAAAAATTTGGCTCTACGTACTCATTGATTATTGATCCTTTCCCTCCCAGGGACAGTCATGATGTTTCTATTTGTCTCACTTTGTATCTTGAGAGCTTGGCTTGACTTTACACACCTGCCAAGGCGCACAGATTCTCAGGCTTTCATCTGCAGGTGGCCAACTGTTAGACAGATAGAAGCCCTGAGACACAAATATGGCTGAACATAAATGTGGGCTGCACCACATTTGCAGCTGATATGCTACTGGCATTACTAGCTCTTAGGAGGTTTTGTCTACATCTGTTATTTTTCTATCTTTGGTAATGGCTCTGGATTATAAGGGTGGCTTCTTTTGCACCCTTTCTGAGGATGCCTCTTGTGACTGTGGTTAGGCTACAAAGGGTTTATTGATTTTGAGTCACATGGAATAGATACCCCTTTGGTTTAAAAAAGGGTGGGGGAGTAGTTGTGATTGTCTCACACCTGTAATCCCTGCACTTTGGGAGGCTGAGGCAGAAGGATTGTTTGAGCCCAGGAGTTTGAGACCAGTTTAGGCAACACAATGAGATCTTGTCTCTAAAAAAATAATTAATTAAAGGAAAAGCTTTCATCTCCTCTTGGTCTTTGTAGTTAGGAGAAAAAACGAGGTTCAATTGTATTAGAAAAATTTACTGTTTGTCCCATTCAAAATCCGACAATAATATTTCAAAATATTTTTTTTTGTCCAAAATACTCTATTGTCAGAAATGGGCTTAATTGGAGGCTGATCTTCAGAGCCTGAGAGGAACTACTTTTAAGGCCTTCTCTCCTAATATGGAATTATGTGTTTATGAAAAGAGTTATCTAGCTTGCTTTAGGTAGACAGTAAGGGAAGGGTCCCTGGAGAACTTCCAACCTACCAACAAGCATTTATACCAGATGTTTCATGCAGATAAGGGAATTTACACAGGGGTCCTGCCTAAACATGCCCACAGTGGAAAATTCCATTCCTTAACACATGTGTGGAAAGGGATATAAATCAATATGGAGCGACTCAGTCTAGGAACCTGCATGTGCACTGGAAGGATGGGGTGGAGCCGCCAAAAATTCATGCCTTAAGCCCTCGTATTCAACTGTGAAGGGAGCAGCTAGAAACCTGCTTTTCGGGCCCCTCTTTTTGCTGAGAGCTTTCCTGATACTTAATAAATTCTGCTCCACTCACTCTTTGATGACCATGTGCCTAATTCTTCCTGGTTGTGAGACAAGAACCAAAATCCAGCTGCGCTAAGGAGGAAAAACTCCTGCATCATTTAGAGAGAAAGAACATTAGGAAGGCTTTGTGTAATAATTTAAGTCATTCTAAAGTCACACAATTCAATCTAGAACACAGGAATCTTTATTTCCATATTAATTGGAAATATGTTCTCTGATATGTAATAGCAAATTCAAGATAATGTAATTTGATAGGTGGGTCAGCCTCTTTGTTATTCAGGATGCAACACAGTTTTTTAAAGACTTTAAAACAACTACCCTTTTCTTACAAATTTAGTTTATAAAAACATAAATGCAGCTCTAGGAGCAATTTCAAGCCCACCCATCCTTATCAATCCCCAAATCTCTCCTGTTCATATCAAGATGCTTGCAGATACTTTAAAAAGTCAAAACATTGGAAATGGAATTGTCCTGAGCTTAGAAAAAAAATACCCTAAATCCATAATAATAGATGTGCCCCAGAATACACTCAGAGAAACCTTACATCCTTTCTTTGTACCTTTCAGGGATAAATATTTAACCCTGTCCTCTCTATGACCTGAGGGTAATCTCTTTGCTGTGCAAATGTCCTGGGAGATAACTCTTGCTTCTAAACAAAAGGAAACATAAATTCACAGCCTTTTGAAAACAAACTGCTCCAGTGTCCATCACCCAAAATTTAGTTCACAACTTTCAGGAAATTACTTATCAACAATAAACAAAAGTATTAAAAGCCTCCTCTATAAATATAGCAAAACAGGTAACCATAACTTGTCCCATTTGCCAGAAATACAATTTGGATACAAATGTAAAGTGGGGATAAACCAGTGACTTTTCACTGATATGCTTTACTGACTCATGGCTAAAATTTTAGAATAAACTCTAAGACCTCTGTTTGTAATTGTCTAGATGGCTATGTATATTTAGGATTACTTGTATGTATATATGTAACGTACACATGATCTTTTTCTACCTCTAATAGTGTTACCAAATTAATTTATAAAATTCCGTAATGGTTTATTCAAATTGTCTTAAAGATAAATACACTTTATGTAAAATAAATATTCCTAAAACCCCAGGAAATAGAGAAACTAATTGAAATGTTTTTCAAGTTTACATGACTTGGATTAATTGCTGATATAAAAGATTAGTTAAATATGGTTGGTTTAATAAAAATAGCTATGTATTCTGAGTTATCAGCATTATGTAGAATATGAGCATACATTTTCATTCTATTGGAGAGTAGTCAAATAAGGTTAAAAATAGTTAACTGGGAAATAAGTTAAAATGTTGGTTAGCTTTGTTTGTTTTTTTAAAATGTCTGCCTGAAAACACTAAAATGTTGATGGTAACTTGCAACCTTAGAGTTATGCTAAATAACATATATATAAATTCTATATATATTTATATTATATTATATATATATATATAGTGTGTGTTCAAAATTTCCAAATAGTATAAAGTACTAAAACATTCATTACTGAACATAATTTAAGTTTATGTATTTTGGGCCTCTTGTTTTTATATGGTATAAAGAAACTAAATATATTTGGGTACATTAATACACATAAGAAACTATACCATGAGGAAATAGCATACACCTGTAAAACAGAAGATAGTATATTCATAAATGTGCCAGTCAGCTATAGAATACTGGTATGTGACAGACAATTCATGATTGTGTACTTCCTAGTTTTCTCTCTAAAAGAAATGTTACTAATGGTTAAAAATTATTCCAAATTTATATAAATGAAACTGCTATGAATAAAGAGAGTAAAGACAAAAAACTACGCAGAGTGCAAGAAAAGCAGGATGTGTTTCTGATTTAAAAAAAGAAATGTAGTATGAAATATATGCATTTTTTAAGAAGGAAAAAAAAGAGTAATTTTGTCCTAAGGTAGAATGACTGCTTGTTCCAGAATGAGAAAAAGGAAAAGAGTAGGACCAAAGCTGAATGGATATTAAAATACATGTAGAAGATTTGTAGAAAAAGAATTTTATGTGTAGTCAACTGCTAAGATAGAATGGATTTATTTATAAGTTAAAAAAATGAGATGACATTAAAAGCATACTAATGCAAAACCAGAATGACAGTTTTCTTGGATTATTGATCTGGTCTTATTAAAAAAATAAATGATGTCTTTTTATCTTTTAAGTAATCTTCTTAGGAAACAAAGATTTTGTATCTTAGCAAAATAATTTCCTGTGCTTCATGTTGTATTTATCAGGTCTTTGCTTTGGAAAACCAAGTTTTCTCAATATTGGAAGAGCTAAGATTTTTTTCACAATTATTTGACTTACGGTATCTGCCTTTTGAAGACTTTCATTGTCACACTAGTTAAATAAATGAGGCTCACAAGAGTGAGCCTACTCAATCAAATGTTCAAAACTTTTCCCATTTTTGACAAGCACTTCCATATCAAATTTAAATTGTCTTCTTTATCTCAGAACTAACTTTGTGATTTCCCAGCGCACCCCTGGAAAATCTGAAAGAACATGTTCTTTCATCCTGTAAAAAGAGATGTTAAACTCATTAAATTTATTTGAGATATTCAATTACATAAGAAGCATTGTCTAATAAAAAGTAATGCTTAACCTTCTTTAAGTTATATTTGTAGGATATATATTATTAATATAAACGTTTCAGAAATTTTATGAAATTCCTAGACATTTGTCAATATTCTATCTTTATAAACCAATCATAATTCAGTTATCTTAGATTGTTATATGTCACATTATAATAAGCTTGTATTAGATCTTTAACCATGACCATTTTAAGTCTTGTCATTTATAGATAGTTATTGTTTTACTCAGATTCTTCTCTGAAAATGTTCACAAGTAGCAGCAGACCAAAATTGCTCTATCTTGAAAGAAATTCATGAATCTCAGTCTAATAAATACTCTGAAGTACAGGTTTCTGGTAATTTTATTTATTTATTTATTTGAGACAGAGTCTCACTCTGTTGCACAGGCTGGACTCTACTGTTGTGATTATGGCTCACAGCAGCCTCCAGCTCCTGGAAACAAGCAATCCTCTTACCTCTGCCTCCTGAGGATTCAGGACACTACAGGTATGGGTCACCATGCCAAGCTAATTAAAAATTTTTTTTTGTAGCGATGGGGTCTCACTTTGTTGCCCATACTGGTATTGAACTGGCCTCAAGCAATCCTTCTACCTCGGTCTTTCAATGTGATAGGACTACAAGTGTATGCCACCATGCCTGGCTAAATTTTAAATCTTTTTGTAGAAAAGGGATCTTGCTTTGTTGCCCAGGCTGTTATTGAACTCCTCACTTCAAGCAATCCTCCTATGTCAGTATCCTAAAGTGCTGGGGTTAAGTGCATGAGCCACTATGCCTGGCCTCTGATAATGATAAGATCATATCCTTTGACTAGGTAAAACTTTCCAGAACACTAGTTAATTCATAAAACTAATCTAAATCTAGTTGATTCATAAAACTAATTCAAGATCAAGAAACCGCCATGCAAAATTATAACTGATGGATCTAATCAACTCTATTTTGCTTCTAACCTCCAAACTATCCTTATTCCTTCTTGGGCACAGGCTGAACTAACTTTGGGAGAAACTTAGTTTATAATTTAAAACAAAGATAACAACAGCCCTTTCCCAAAACTAACCTCCTCCTTTGTCGGGGATTAGATTGCCTTTGTAGCACTAACAAATTAACCACAGGTTAGAAATTATGGTTTAGGAGTCACGAAGCTGGAGGCTACAAGATTCTGACCCTCCCTAAACTGCTCCTCAGATTAGTGCTGAGATGTTCTTACCAACCTTCACTTGATGGACCAGCTGGCACCACCCAGACTGGTAAACTGGCTCTTTTGATCTTGTGATCCCCACCCAGGAACTGACTCGGAACAAAGGACAGCTTCAATTCCCTATGATTTCATCTCCTACCTAACCAATTAGCATCCCTGGCTCACTGGCTTCCCTGCACCAAGTCATCCTTAGAAATTCTGATACCCAAATGCTTGGGGAGACTGATTTGAGTAATAATAAAACTCTGGTATCCCACCACACAGCCGGCTCTGTGTGAATTTTTCTTTCTCCATTGCAACTTCCCTTCTCAATAAACAGCTCTATTTAGACAGTGGGCAAGGTGAACCCATCAGGTGATTACAATCCAGCATAACAAGAATTAATTACATGGAACTAAATGAACTGATAAGGAATCTTATAATTTTTAACTTACTTTTTTTTTTTTTACTGAGACATTGCTGGTTCTTTAATATTTTGTTTTTCAAATTAAAGTTTTTCTCTTTTTCTCTCAAGCTATCTTTACCTCACAACAATCTGGCAAACTATAAAAGAAAATTAAAATATTTATTTGTTCTCTCTATCTGATCTCTCCAGATTTTGGAAACCGTTGTTGAGTATTCTCATTTTTAAGGCAATAGAAATATTTGCCTAAGTTCAATAAGAACATGTCCTTCTTATAACAGAAAATAACTAGAAATTGGTTATATTGCTAATCCCTTGACTGGAAGGTCATATTTGAGAAGAATATGTATAGAATTGGATATGACTAGAAAATTTTAAGGAACTAAATTTGATTTAATGGAGCCAATGATTGTAATGACCCTTAGAAAAACTGGCCTTGGACCTGGCTTAAGAATTCTCAGCCTCACAGGTGAGTAAGGAAGGTTACTTCCTGGCAGGCCCAGGAACCTCAAAATACACTGAGTGCCTTGGGAAGAGAGGAATTCACCCAAATCTATAGATGCCACAGGCAATTGGCAAGTTCCTTGGCTTGGCATCCTAGCCTCCAGGCACTTTTAAAAGTCTGATCTGAGATTCCTGATCGTAAGTTCCAGGGAAGCAAATTGAAAAAAAGGACTTATGTGGTCATGTACTATTCTTGCTGCACTAATGTAAATAATCAGCAGAAGTTTAATGGGGTTAGACTGATTTTATAATCAAATTAGTCTTACTTTGATACAATTGAAAGTAACTATAGAGAATAAAATTATTTCATTATTATTTCAAAGACATCAAGTCTAATCCTGTTCACTGCCTTTGAAGCTTTATTATGTCTCTGTAAAGACTAGATCATGCTCAATTCTAGCATCCTCCAATATCTGATTATAACTCTTCAAATTAATGTTTCCAATTTTTCTCTCACCCTGTTAAGTTGGTACCACTGAGGGTTAAAATCATTCTGCTCAGATCTTTGCTAGGAATACCTAAAGAAGCCCTGGAAGTTGAGACTGGAAATCTCCATACTTTGCTCTGAGAAGCAACTATAATTCTTTCATCACCAGAGGAATCCAAACTACAAGCCAGGAAACTTGTTGAATGCCTACTTCCATTCCCGTGCCATCATCTAAAGATACTTTGAGCCAAATGTCCTGAAATGGGCTTGAGTGACTGCCTGCTGGAATAAAAAACTGAGTTTACAGTTTGTTCTAACCAGTAATCTTGCTTTTTTTTTTCATATAAATGTGCCTTATTAAATGTTTTATTGTTCATACCATCTAGAGGAGCTTGGGCAGGTGAGCACTCTATTTCTTCCTTTATACTGCCTCCCAAAATGAGATACAATTATTTAACTGAACTATCTTCTTCCTAGAACTGAGAGACTTGTTCAATGAAATATGGGACAAACTACCAACTCCGTTTCTGGACTGTAAAACTTCCTGGGGGAAGTTTCAATTGGAGAAATAATAGGTTCAGGACACAATACCCCCAAATATGGTACCTTGGCATATTGAATACATCCATATATATTTTTGATACAGGATGTTGCTCGGTCACCCAAGCTGGAGTGCAGTAGAGCAATCTTGGCTCACTGCAACTCTGCCTCCCAGGCTCAGTTGATCCTCCCACCTCAGTCTCTTGACTAGCTAGGACTACAGGTGCCTGCCAACATGCCCTGCTCATTTTTGCATTTTTTTTCTTTTGTAGAAACCGGGGTTCCATAATGTTGTCCAGGCTGGTCTCAAACTCCTGAGCTCAAGTAATCCACCTACCTCAGCCTCTCAAAATGCTGGGACTACAGGTATGACCCTCTGTGCCCAGCCAACAGATTGAATATTATAAGCTAAAGAGAAAAATCTAATGCAGGAAGATAACTTTGACAGTCTCAAGAAGCAGATCATAAGACCATCATGTAAGCAGTACTCTCCAAATACCCAGAAGAAAGGAGCATTTTTATCTCTGAGGATGAAGGAACACAGAGAAATCTGAATGAACAGAACTTGCCAACATCTCCCCAGTTTACTACTTTTAACTCAGACCCCTTTGTCCTATCACATTTTTCCATGGATTTCCATAATAATAGGCTTATTAGGCAATATAATAGGCTTTTCAGGCTAACAATAGGCAATATAATGGACTTTCCAAGACTATTTTATAAACACTGAAGTTTAATTACCTTGTAGGTCTTTACTTCCTTAGGAAGCCTTCTATGTTATAAAAAAAGTATATTAAATAAATTAAAAGTAAAAATTTCCATTCTACTCTCTTGTTAATCTATTTTTGGTTACAGAGTCCTAGCTGAGAATCTAAAAGAGCAGGAACAAAATACGTTTTTCCCGATGTAAGTATGGACAAATTGCTCTCCAACTAGTTATAACATTTTATACTACAACCAGCAGGATATAAGCACTCCTCACGTTGTCCTTAATCATATTGTTAACTACTCAAAGTTGGTTAAATCAATCCTGGGAAATAACTTTCTAAAATAAAAAAATGCATGTTCTTTCATCACTTCCTTTTGACGAAAGTGAGCCCATCCATTACTTGTTCATTTATTTTCAAAGAAAAAATGTCTATTTCCCTTTTATTCCTCTTTTCCTTTCTTCATTCTACTTTTCACCATTTTCACGATTTTGTCAATCCTGTTCATAGGATATAAGCATGAGAGTATTGTTAGCAATACATATGAATGTCCAGTTTACTTCAAAATTAAGAACATGCAAATAAGATATGCTACATTTAAATCTAATAAAACACTGGTTCCTGTTTGCTTGTCCAATTCCACTTCAAGATTGACATGTCCTTGCTGCCTTGCATTTATTTCCTTTTTTAGCTTATCTGCTTTGACTGCAGTCCTAATATATGTCCATTGCCTTCCTGCTTTTCCCCTTGCTTCTCAGTTGTGGGACCTGTATTCTTTTAAATCACTGATGGAGGCAAAATGACAAAGCAGAAAGTCAGGCAGACTAGGATTCTAAATGTAGCTCTGGACTATGTATGTGAATACTCTTTGACGCTCAATTTCTTCATCTGGTAATGATGATGCTGTCTTTGCATAATTACAGTTAGACTTAAATCTGATAATTCTTGCAAATGGCCAGAAAACACCTAAAAATATTAGGAAATACTATTTTATTTCTTCTTTTTTTTTTTTTTAAATCATCCTCTTTTTTGTTTCTTCTGAATTTGTTTTCAATAGACTAAGTTCATGAAGGCAGGGCCAATGCCGGCCGTGTTCATTATTGTAACAACCACAGAGTATAGAATAGTGCCACGTAGAGCTCTACTTAAAGACATAGTTCCTGACTGAAGGAAAGAAAGGAATAAAAAAAGAGTCAATCAATTAATCATCCATCTTCTGACTGAAACCCAATTTCAACTCCTGCTTCTACATCTCAAAGCAGATCTGATTTTGTGGATAAATTCCATTGTTCATTTTTGTCTTTTTCTTAATTCTTTCAGTTCCACTTCAAACTACCTCACTGCAAACTACCCATGTCACTCAGTAAACACAGAAGTCTAAATTTTCATTTACTATATTCATATGAATGCTACCAGCCAAATTATCATAGATATTTAAAGGTTTGCTATGTTTTAAAACTATTTTATATTTTTAATGAATAGTGTGTTTCTAAATAGAGTACTATTTTCTTGTTTTGACGGGCAAAATTTCTTCAAAGACATTTCCTGTTTATCAAAAAAACTTGCATTAGAGATAATTTTCAGACAAATCTTAATGTCAACAAATACCTAACTCTTCACTTCCACTTGTATATGTTTTGGCAGAATTTTTTCTAACATGATCGTAAAAAAAATTAAATTTTAAGACTAAAATATTTCTGTCACAAGGCACTTTATATAGAAAACATTGGCTAATTTCGATTTGTATCTTCACTAGGATAAATAGATGCAAAAAGTTTTGCCAATTTGTACTGCTGAAGGGCATAATGAAAGCAGCCAGAATTCTTTTTAAGTTAATAAAATGAAAAATTGTAAAATTTTAATAAAATTATAGTGTATAGTAGATTTTATCTGTCATTTATATATCTTGAATTATTTTGTCATTAATCATTATTTTTTGAGAATTTAGCCTTCTCGTGGTAGTTTATTAAGAAGGAAATTCCTTTGTGCTTAAAAACTCAAACTATTGCTTGTCAAGCCTAGACCGAGGTATTTGAACACTACTTAAAAATGTTAAAAACAGACAAGGGAAGCAGATGTCAGACTTGGCTTTTCTTTAACAGCTCTTATGTAATAGAATCAACTCTCACTTATCTGTGCTAAGATGTATAGAAGCATAGGATTCTAAGGTGGAATCCCTTCACAATCATTACTTTCGCCACTGTTACCAACCCTTACAAGATGCGCCAATAAAGAGCAGCAACATTTTTCCAGTTCCACCTGCCTGCACTCCAGTGGACACACTAATGAGCAGTGAAATGGCGACAGAAAGGACAGCCGGTATGAGTGGGAAGCTTATTCACAAATAAGTCATCTTTCTTTATTACTGTAAACTACATTTAGAAATGATTTTGATTGCATGCCTAATAATTATATATTTATCGGGGACATCACTCTGTAGAAAGAACTAACGTTAGAGCATTTGTGAATCTTTTTATTCCTTGCTTCTTCTCTCATCCATTTGGAAGGTCACCTAGTCAGATGAATAACAAACACTAGGTTCAGCTGTACAGTTAGGTTCAGCTTTGGTTGGTATAGGACTGTGATTCTTACACCCAGAGCCTGAAAAGCAGAAGATGTCATTCTGGGAAGCTGGACCCTCAATTATGAAGAAAGAAAAATATAGGAAAGGTTTACAAAAAGGCGTAAGAGAAAATTCAGCTGCTGTGAAGTGGCAATGGAATCGCTCTTGCAAATTTGGCAAGCTTTGGCTGTGCTCCCTGAAAAAATCAGCAGCAGCAATGTCCTTCAGGCAGCAGCTGTCACTGCAAGCAAAGAAGCAGTGGAAAGAAAAAGAAGGGGCTCCTCTGCCGACAGAGAAACAGCTGATGCATAAAAATACAGATAGGGCTGAAATTAGCAACAAGTTGCTGACTGTTTTTTCTTTTTCATGAAGTTCACTCAGCTACTAAGATAGATGCAAATTAAACTTTAGAGACAATGTGGGATCTCAAGTGGAACTCTGAAGGAATCATACCCATAGGCTGAGGACAAGTTTGATTTAAGATCCTACTACTTGTAGGCTCTATTTTCTGACTAGGGTACACCATCTTTAACTAAACCATTCAGGAAGCAGATTCAGCTACCTATTAAACACGTGACAGTTTCAAAATGTTCAGGATTCTCTGCCCAGCACTCACATTACTCAGCTGTCATAGTAAAGGGCTAAGATATATGATGTGAAAATTACATTTTAACGAGGTGTCATGTGTGTTTAAAGTTCTTATTCATCACTACACAGCCACAGCTTTTACTGGAGACACAAATGCACTTAATTTGCATATTATAAGGACAGAAGGTGCGCCATATCCTCATTGTTAAACTGCTATGTGTAAGCTTTTAGTTGGTTGAGGTTCTACTACTATTTTTAGTGTACATAAGAATGGTTATATTTATATAATCTCAAATGGCTTTCAGGAAAATGTGGATTGTATTTGGGAAGCAGAAGAGCAGGTGACAAGACAGAAGCTACAACTCTTTACCATTCTATTGTTGGTACTTATTGCTGGGTGTGTTTTTCACTAAATCTCAACAAGTAGATTTGTAGATCTGTTAGACATACTAATTTTAGGAAATTTTTGAAACTCAGCCTCTCTGCCCGTTATTACAAATTTGAAGCTATTTCCTCCTCCTCCTTTAGTAGGAAATACTGAAAAACATTTAAATACTTAACAAGAAAAAATAGATTGTTTGATGGACAGCTTAGAAACAAACTAAGTGTCAAAGAAAGTACCTCTCATCTCACTCCTCTCTATTAATAATCAATTTGGCAGAAGGTGGTTTGGCAGACAGAGAAGTTAAGGTTGAAAGTCAGTCAAAACCAGCCACTAATAATAGCTAAAGGCAAGTGATCCAGCTGTCTGACTCCCTCCCACCAGCTGTATCAGGATATAATGTACGGTTTTAGAGCTGTGATGCCCATGTGAGAATCACTCAACCTGGGAATAGCTGAGATTATTTGAACACTTTAAATATACATCTTACAAAAGATAGCTAATTAAAAGTAATAATAAAGGCATACTTTTATAATGTATTTTATAAGCTAGGAAATAGGCTCAGTTAAAAGTATATTTGAAGAAAATTCTAGAAGTGATAGTTCTGTATCTGGTGCTCTGCCCAGAAAAAACAGAGGAAGTGCTTTCACATGTACTTTATACTCAAGTGCTAAATCTTACAATCATTTTGGTACCAGTGTCCAAAGCTGAATCACGGGTTCTTTAGACAAAACCTATTTTCAAGGGAACAGAAATATTACACATTTCTGAATATAATACATTTTCCATTTTCTCCAAGTTGAAGAAATCCCTACAATTTATCAAGCAAAAAAAAAAAATTGAGAATATGTTCTTAATATAGAATTCTTCACTTGGTTGCCCAATTTCTTCCATACTGTAAGATTACTGACTTTAATTTCTTCTAATTACTTCTGGAAGAAAATACATTTGGTATTAATGTACTTTGGTACTACTCTTTAACATACATAAAATTGCCCTTAGATTACCAAGGCTCACAACAACATGGGTGAAGCAGGGGAAAAGGTGAGGGTAAAGAGTGCAGATAGGAAGGATGGCTAGGTGACTTAATCAACTTAGATTATAGCTCTGTGTGTTGCGAGTGAAGATGACTACCTGAGGAGCATACACATAATCTTAATCACATTTAGAAACTGTACTTCTATTCGCCTATTATCTTGAAAAAGCAGCTTTAAAAAATATAGTCCCTTTATCCATTTAATCATTCAACAATCTTTACAAAGAACCAACTATTTTTCAGACACTTTAAGAATTTGTAGACAGGCCAGATCACACCTGTAATCTCAGCACTTTGGGACGTCAAGCTTACTCAGGAGGCTGAGACTTGAGAATCACTTGAACCTGGGAGATGGAGGTTACAGTGAGTTGGGATCATGCCACTGCACTCCAGCCTGGGCAACAGAGTGAGACTCTTCTCCCCAACAAAAATAAAAGTAAAAAAAAAAAAAAAGAAATTTGTAGAAGAAGCTGACTAAAACAATATCAACAAGATTATTGCAATGAGATCAAAGTCTAATTAGTTCCAAAAAAACTTTTTATAAAACATTAGAGATTCTTTGAATTTGCATGTTTGTTAATATGTGAAATATAATAATATTACTTAAAATTTTAAGAAATTATTTACAAATATATTTGCTACATGAATGCTAAATAGCAGTATCAAAATAAGTTCTGATTTATTTTTCCACCAATTTAATGCTGGGAAACAACAAAAATGCTGGCAATTTTACATTTAATATCATGCAGAATAAGTGACAACAGGATAGTGTACTGAAAGTAATGTTTTCAGAGAAACATAGTTAATCAATTTTACACTTCTAAACTTTGCCTAGAAAAACTGGCCAACAATGACTTTTTTCCAGGAGAAACTTCACTTAGAGTCTCCAAAAACATTTTTAATACAAGTCTAAAAAGTCAATTGAAATTAATTTCTTAACATAGCTATTGTTGAAAACAATGTCAGACTGCACAATTTCCGAAGACATTTTCTTTGAAAAATAATGCAAACATACATGTCATACAATTGAGCAGCCCAACAAAAGGCAGGAACTATAAAAAATGTGACAATTGAAAGTCTGGGGATGGGTGTTGAGAAGAGAAAATAACTCCAATTAATAACTCCTGAAACCTCTTTTAGAATACTTTGAGGAGTTAAGCCTTTTTTCATGTTCTTCCTCCAAGGCTACCATTTTGGCCTTTAAAAATGGCCCTTGTAGAATGTAAACTAGTACAACCAGTATGGAAAACAGTGTGGAGATTTCTTAAAGAACTAAAAGTAGAACTTGCATTTGATCTAACAATCCCACTACTGAGTATCTACCCAGAGGAAAAGAAGTCATTACACAAAAAAGATACTTGCACACATATGTTTACAACAGCATAATTCACAACTGCAAAAGTATGGAACTAGCTCAAATGCCCATCAATCAATGAGTGGATTTAAAAAAAAAAAAAAAACAGTGGTACAAGTATACAGACTGGAATACTACTCAGCCATAAAAGGAATGAATTAATGGCATTCACAACAACATGGATGGACTTGGAGACTATTATTCTAGTTCAAGTAACTCAGGAATGAAAAACATTTTATGTTCTCACAAGTAGGAGTTATGGTATGAAGGAGCAAAGGCATAAGAATCTTATAATGGCCTTTGGGGACTTGGGAAAAGGATGGGAGCGGGTGAGGGGTAAAATGCCACAAATTGGGTTCAGTGTATACTGCTCAGGTGATGGGGTGATGGGTGCACCAAAATCTCACAAATGACCACTAAAAAAAATTTACTCATGTAACCAAATATCACCTGTTCCTGAAAAACTTATGGAAATAATTTAAAAAAGAAAAAACATAGAATGATAAAATGACTAAAAAGAAAACCCTTATAAAAACAAAACAAATCATTTGAGTTCATGGTTGAAAAGTAGATACAATTTTTTAGAGTACAAATACATGGTGATTAACTTGTAATATGATCTACAAATGATGTTTGTATCTAGAGAGTGACCAGTGCTGACATCTGGGCAATTTTTGAATAAGTTATATGGACTGCAGTGCTTTAGATCCTTGGTTTAGAAAATGTGGATAAAAATGGTCTTCGTAGGGTTGGTACAAATCTATTAGGCTGTTTGTTACTGTATCATGCCTATTACATATATTTTCTCATTAAAATATAACAATAATCTGTGGTTGATGTTATTTTTTCAACTTTAGAGTCTGAAGAAATCAAGACTGAAGATTGAACAACCTGCCCATAGTCAAACAAGAGGCAGAGAGAATTCAAATCCACATCCTTCTGACTCCCACGGGCATGTTCAGAAGTCTTTGCTACCTATGTGTAAGCCTCACCAAGTGTCACCCGAGGATCTTTATCCAAAATAAATATATTTGTCTTTTATTTTTTAACACCAGATCTTTCTACAGGAGACATAAAACACAGATACCCCTTTACATACAAACTTCAAAGGAACAAATTTTCATTAATCAGAACACAGTTAAAATGATCACAAAAAGACTCAGCCTGCTACCAACAGATGGTAACAACAAATGCACTTTGGGTCTACAGATTTAGGATTAGTTTCTGACTCTAACATATTTGTAATATGTTGAGGATTTCTGTACATAGACACACAGGACCCATAATAAAATAGCAATAAGAATTCACTAAAGGCAATTCCTTTAAACAAACAAACAAAAAAAGTCGATGTAATTTACCAAAGAAAAATACCCAGCTGAAACTATGTGAAATAAGATGAACTGCCTCTATTAACACTAACTGAAATTTTCCTATCTGCACACATCATGCATAAAATTTATTTCTATACATATTCTTTCCACCCATAAATTGCAATAAGTCCATGCTAAAGAACTAGCTTTTCAATTTGAGCATTCATACATGAAAATTTATAGTTGTTTTGTGATTATAATGACAAATTTAACAGGTAAAATTTCACTATTTGTAAAACAAAGTCTTAATTGTCATTGTTCAAAATGAATAAAAATTCAATCTCCTGACTTAAGTTAGGAATTCATTTTTGAAGCTGCAAGCCTATCACTTCTTAATGTTTTCTACTTCAATAGCATCCTTTTTTTTTTGAGATGGAGTTTCGCTCTTTCGCCCAGGATGGAGTCCAGTGGTGCGACCTACGCTTGCTGCAACCTCCACCTCCCAGGTTCAAGCAATTCTCCTGCCCCATTCTCCCATGTAGCTGGCACGACAGGCACACGCCACCCTGCCCAGCTAATTTTTTTTTATTTTTAGTAGAGATGGGGTTTCACCATTTTGGCCAGACTAGTTTTTGAACTCCCAATCTCAAGTCACCTGCCCACCTCAGCCTCCCAAAGTGCTAGAATTATAGGTGTAAGCCACCATGCCCAGCCATCAGTAGCATTTTTTTCTTTTCTTTCTTTTTTTTTTTAATGAAATGACTTGGATGTTTTAATAGTAATTTAATTATGAACCTTTTTTTTTTTTAAGATGAAGACTTGCTGTGTTACCCAGTCTGGTCTTGAATTCCTAGGCTCAAGCCGTTCTCCAGCCTCAGCCTCCTGGGTAGCTGGGATTACAGGTGCATGCCACCTCACCAGGCTTGAACGTTAGAAATAATTCAAATTAGTTATATCCATGTATTCAGCAATCTTTTATTGACCACGTACTATTTGTCAGGCTTCTGTTAAGCATTTGGAATATGGCCATGAACCAAGTCAGACAGGATCATTTCTCCGTGGCATTTGTCATTTCAGTATGTGATGCTCCCCTCCCTGTGTCCATGTGTTCTTATTGTTCAACACCCGCCTATGAGTGAGAACATGTGGTGTTTGATTTTCTGTTCTTGTGTCAGTCTGCTGAGAATGACGGTTTCCAGGTTCATCCATGTCCCTACAAAGGACACAAACTCCTCATTTTTTATGGCTGCATAGTATTCCATGGTGTACATGTGCCACATTTTCCCTGTCAGTCTATCATCAGTGGGCATTTGGGTTGGTTCCAAGTCTTTCCTTCAATAGCATCCTTTTAACAAATACGGGCACTAGTACATGCAGGCTAGATGGCCCATATTTTAACTCCCATAAACAGACTGATAAATAAATTTAAAAAAAAATAAATGAAGGTATAATTTTCCTTATGTTTACAATTGCAATGATTCATTCTCTTACCCCCGTCCATATGTATGCACACACATATAGGAGTCATATATGAGTATACAAACATATGAATATATAAACATATAACAATAACCATATGAATATGTATACTCATACACATATAAGACTATACATACATATATATTACATACATAAAAAAAGCATATAGTCATATATGTGTATGAGTATATATATTCATGGTTATTGTATACTACAATTGTATATATGCTAAAAATATTTTTGGCAAGTTTTTAAACACTTGGGATTATGGTATCATCTTATTTTTTAAGGATAACTTTTAAAAAAATGAGTTAAGAACCTCCTCTAGTTTATCAAATCAGAATCTAAAATGGTAATTAATTTTAACCTATTATTCTAAATAAAAATAAAGTATGATCTTTTAAATAAATAAAATTTGAATTATGTTATTGCCCCTTATTGACTGTTTAACTAAAAAGCGAGTTATTTATTATTCCCTTGAGATATTAGAAATCACTTCCTGTTCCAGTCAGAAAAGGCTAAAAACCATCCATAACAAAGTTTTCACTAACCAAAGATAAATTTTAGTTTAAAAATATTCCAGCTATAAAAGAAATGTCTTCCCAGAATACTCTAGATAATGGATTCTTGATCAAGTTTTAAACTGGAGAATGTAATGTGTTAAACAAAACAAAACAAAACAAAACAAAACAAAACAAAACAAAACACCTTACCTGTACAGCAGTGTGTCAGACAATAGAGTTGATCTAGAAGATTTTGTTGAAGACTTAGGAGAAATTGCTTTTGTTGCTATTACATATTTGGTCTTTTCTTTCCATAAAAACCAACTCAACATACCTTGCTGATTATGGAAACAAGTGCCATCACTCTGACTGAATCCTTTCCATGATTAGAGAAAGTATCACCTAATTTGTCATCCTAACTGAATAAGAAGTGAAAAGCCATTAATTCATTCATTTATTCCACAAGAGTGATTCAGCCTCATCATATATATGTGATACATTACACTAGAGTCAGAGAAGGCAGAAATAATGGTAAGAGAAAAATACAATGAAAGAAAGGGTAAGGCAAGGCCATTGGCCATAAAATCGTAGAATCTAGTTCAGTAAAAAGATGTGCACATTTTGGACTAAGTTAAAAGAATGTCATGCTAGTGCTAGTAAAAGCATCATTAGAAACAATGCAGAAATAAGAAATATTAACAGGATTATATTTTACTTTAGCAAAGGTTTTGTGCACTTCACTATATAAAGAACTAATGTGCTGAAAATGACAAATGCCCTTCAAAAAAGAAGGGCTAAAAAATGGAATTGAGCAGAACAAAGGAGAGTCAATTTCTTGTGGTTATATGTTTTTAGAACTGAATGACAAAAATAATTTAATTTTTGAATTGCTATATTACTGTCAAAATTCAGACACCAATATTTTGGCTTTCCATTATTCTTTATCTTGGAGAACACTACTGCGACTAGTTGATATGGTTTGTCTCTGAGTCCCTACCAGAATCTCATCTTGAATTGTAATCTCCATATCCCCACATGTCAAGGGCAGGACCTGATAGGGGTGACTGGATCATAGGGGCAGTTCCCATGTGCTATTCTTGTGATAGTGAGTTCTCATGAAATCTGATGGCTTTATAATCGCCTCTTCCCCTTTCCACGGTTCACTCTCTTTTGCCTGCTGCCATGTAAGACATGCCTTGCTTCTCTGTCACCTTCTGCCATGGTTGTAAGTTTCCTCAGGCCTCCTCAGCCATTGAGAACTGAGTCAATTAAACCTGTATCTTTTATAAGTTACCTAGTCTTGTTCACGTCTTTAGAGCAGTGTGAGAACGGAATAATACAATAGCTAAACATTTTTACCTTTATTTTATTTTATTATTATTATTTTTTTGAGATGGAGTTTCGCTCTTGTCACCCAGGCTGGAGTGCAATGGCGCGATCTCTGCTCACCATAACCTCCGCCTCCCGGGTTCAGGCAATTCTCCTGCCTCAGCCTCCTGAGTAGCTGGGACTACAGGTGCGCCACCAGGCCCAGCTAATTTTTTGTATTTTTAGTAGAGATGGGGTTTTACCATGTTGAACAGGATGGTCTCGATTTCTTGACCTCGTGATCCACCCACCTCGGCCTCCCAAAGTGCTGGGATTACAGGCTTGAGCCACCATGCCCGGCCCATTTTAACCTTTAAATTAAGAGAACTGTGTTGAGTTGAGCACATAAAAATAAAAAAAAATATATAAATCTATTTATGATTGTTTTTAAATAACATTAAAAGGAAATAACATTTCCTTTGAAATTGAAAACATTAAAACATGTTTTCAATGGAAAAAGGACACTTTTAAAGAATTGCAATTAAAGATTATCTCAAGGTTACTCAAAACTGTATAAAAATTGCAATGTCTTATAAAAACTAAGATGTATTTTCTCTGTACTTATCAGTTAGGAACATTTTTCTCAATATATTAATTAAGTTCATTCAGACACAGGCACACTCAAACTGACAACCTTTCCAAAAGGAGAGGTCATATATGATGCTCTCTGTGAGGTGAATACATTGGTGTTGGCTCCTGAAACATAACATCAAGTTAGCCCCTGACATGTTCTAAGTAGACAGCACTTCTGTGGGCATTTCACAATTAATTAGACAGGGTGGCATTCTATTTTATCAGTGGTTTTGTGCACTTCACTACACAAAGTACTAACCTGCTGAAAATGACAAATGCCCTTCAAAGAAGAGCTAAAGACTGGAGGTGAGCAGAACAAAGGAGAGTCTATTGCTTGTAGTTACACATTTTTACAGCTGAAAGTGATCAGAAGCAACCCTCTTTAGATGCAAAGACAAAACATTATTTTCAGATATGCAGGCCAGAAGAACATAAAGAAAGTTTAATAAAAACATACAATGAACTTACTGAGAACAAATAGTAAATATTCCCCAAAGAGAACCATAAAAGGTTGAACATACCTGATCTACTATCCAGAGGTCCAAAATCCAAAGAATATTTCACGACGTGGTAGTTATTCCATACATAAAGAAGGTTGTCCCTTGGGTTGTAATCCACAGCTGCAATGTACTGGTATGAATTGGGAAAGGGTACATCCACCAAACTATCCTTGCTTTGGTCAGTGTTGTAAATGTAGTCAATTTTATTTCCAGTGGCCTCATTGTCATCATCCTCATATACAGATTTGACCACGTACAGGATTCCACAAATCATAAAGGCATTGGAAGCAGACCTTTTATCATATGCAGTATCCCATGTTCCTTCTATCCGTAGGGTGTAAGGGTTCAATTGACTAATGACAATTTTACCATTATTTTGTTCTGTTGCATAGATTACCCATAACCCATTCTCATCTACTGCCAGGTCTATGTCAGATTTGCCTCCCCATCGATAGGGGGAGGTATCGTGGTAATTGGCATTTGCTATGATAGCCTCTCCACTCTTTATCCTAGTTCGCAAATCAAATTTTACTATGTTCCTGGTGCGCTCTTTATTGAAGAACAAAGCTCCATCATACACAACAAATCCTGTGCCATCCACCCTATGAGGGAGCTTGTAGGTTGTAGTTGGTCTCCCAGCAATGAAGTCATCCTTGGATGAATACTCAGTCAGGGTATCAGTTCTGTAGGGAGTCCAGGGCATATAATAAATCTTGTCAGATGCCTGCAGAGGGTCTTTGCACCATGCCCCAGATTGGTGGTCGGATTCAAACAAATGTTCACTCTGGTATACTCCTTTTAGTAGTCCAGGACAAAGAAAAACTGTTGGAAGGGAAACAGTTAAATAAATATATTAATTTAGTATTTTGTTTTACAGTCTTAGTTTTCATCAAATGGAATGCAACTCTAACAAGAGATACCCACCATCACTTATTTTGCTGCATTCTTTTAAGAACACAAAGTATTCTTCCACATTAATTTTGGCTTCATTTCAAAATAATTTTGATTTTGTTACTGAAAATATCTAGCCTTTTTATAAGTAGCTGTGCATTCCTGTGATTGTTACCTTTATAAACATGCTATAATATTTTTGGAAACACATATCAGATGTGACATATGTCTATGTTTTCTATAGACATATAAGAAATACAAGTGTTTATATACAATACGTTTATTCGTTTACTGAAGAACATATTTAGAAACAAAAATTATTGTTTCCATTCTGATGAAATTAGCCATTCAGTAGTTATCATTAAGAGACAGATAAATATCCCATAATAATTTTTTAATCAAGCAAAAGAAAAGCCCTGTAATACAGGCCACTGAATCTTTTAGCAAAAAAGCTCTCAAAGTTGCTACAACACACACAGAGCATGCAACCCACACAATTAAAAATGAGTGATGGATGGATACTGGAAGGAAAAGAGAAAGGAAGAAAAAGAAAGGAAAGAAGGAATAAGGAAAGAAGAAAAGGTGTAAGGTTACAGAAAAGAACCCAAGATCTAGATTTTAATCAGTTAAAAATGTCCTGTTAAATACAGTAGTATTGGAACTTAAAAACATGTACCTTTTACTGTTACATGAGAAGAGCATTAAAACCCAAGATTACTTTCTATATTTTGCTGCTCATACTTCAGAATGAAAATGGCCAAGAATCATCCGATTCACTTGATTTTTAGTATGATTCAGTAGCATATTATGTGAATGATGGTAAGAAAGCCTGGCTGATTAATCTGTAATGAAGGGGCTATAAAGCAATGTTTCCCAAAGGGTGGTCCTTGAAGTACGCATTTCAAGTGGCGTAGCTAGATGTTACACAGAAAGGAAAAAGGGATCCTTAGCCATATGTGTTTAAGAAATGTTACATTAAATATAATTGTGGCAGAGATTCTAATAGCTTAGAATTTTAATAGCTTTGAATTCGTGAATCTCCAAAGCAGAAGTGGGAAGGTTGAGAAAATTTCACTTGCTAATTGGATCATGGGACCTTTTTCATAGAGCTTCTCTGGAGTATGGAGTTCCACTGAACCTACTATGGGAAACACCGCTCTACCATATTTGTAAAGCAAACACATTGAAAAATAATCATGCAGTCTATTGTTATGTTTGGAATTATTAGAAGTGCAGTGGGTGAAAAAATTAGGAAATCACAGTAATTTGGATATTGACCCTTTTTTTAAATAATTAAAGTATTATTCTTTTGGAATTAGTGATTAGCTTTTAAACAGTAACTATAACCATAGATGCAATGGAAAACAATCTAAGATAAAACTCAGGTAGGTTTTGGAGACTATCAAAAAGAAAAGTACATTATTAAAATGCCCAAAGTTTCGCTTTTAAGTAAATAAAAAGTTTGGGGACAGTCTAACTACTAAAATTTTCCATAGAAAGAGCAGAGGGCCATCATCAATACATAATCAATAGTTATATTGATTATAAGAATTTCATATGCTTTCTATAATTATGAAGAATAGTTATCCATTATGAAAATTATGTATAAACTTTATGCTAATGTTAATAATCATCCTTGATTACTAACATAATTTACTTTAGGTGGTTCAGAAAACTATTTCCCGTTTCCCCCTAATAGTTAAAAATTAATGGAATAGGAAACCATACTAGAGCTTTGCAAAATTTTCTAGTACATCAATAAAAATAAATTAATGTAACCACTATTCATCACCATGAGTTGGATTTCTAACTACTTAAAAATGAAGGAGCATATACAATGCTGAAAATTTTATACTACTAAACTCTTCTTAGATAAAAGAAGCTGACACTTGTCAGTAATACAGATTAAAGTGAAGTTGAGCAGCAGAAGTAGTAAATAAATTTTCATAAAATAGATAAGAATTAATAACAAAATTATTTTAACTAAATGTTAAACTGTTAAATAACTTAGCCTATAAATAGTATACAATTTATGAAAGGTATTTAATTACCTTTTTGTTCCACTTCTATTGGAGAGAGAGAAGTAAAGAGAGAAAGGAGAAAAGAGAATAGATTAATGGTACGGTATTGGCCAAGCACTTTTTATTCACCTCTTCCAAACTGAAAATAATTTATTTCACTCATACTTGCTTTATTGAATATTATATGTTTTAATAAAACCCATCTCTCTTATATAGTTATTTAAAAATAATTATATGCTTTAAAATACAATATAAACTTTGAGAAAAAGTACAAAAACTAATCAAACTAAGATTAAATAAACATGCCACTCCAAATTACAGACATAAGAAATACAATATTCATAATAAGAACACAATATTTCCATTTGAAAGGCAGGTCAGCAATTATACAAAGAAAGCTTTCAAATAGTTTGGCTAGTCTCACTTATAAATATTATAGTTTATTCCACTATTTCACATAATAGTTGTGCTTTCTATGCATTTCAAAGAATTTGTTCAGAAGGAACTACTCAGCAAATCATTTTCGAAAGCCTAAGATTTTCCGTAGCTTGTCAGTCTTATGAGAGATGCACCTCATGAGACTACACATTAATGTGGAATGCTCTTACCCTAAATAAATTGATATGGAATCCTTATTGAAGAAATTTTTCTCCCTCCTACTCATTAATATTTGATATTATTGTGGAAAAATACTATGTTTCAGAAAAATACGTTATCAGAAGGTTTAGAAAAATACGTTATCAGAAGGTTTAGAAAAATAATGAGCCACTGGCTCTGGTCTTTTCTGAAATTCTTAACTGAGTCAACATATATTTGTCAAAATAGAGATCCTCAAACACGTTATGCTTATACATTTCAAATTAAAGTCCAGAATTATTTTTAAGGTACTAAATAATACAAGTCAGCAAAAATTTTGGGAAACTGTTAACGTATTCACAAACTCATCAAGCAGCATCTCTTTATCTTATAAACATTTTGTTTTACCAGAGAAAATTTGCTACATTCTAACATGAAAGGAGGAACCAATGAGAAAAAAAGAGGAGAATGTCAGGGAAGAATGAGTTCATAACACAAACTTTAAAAAAATCACAGATTTCAAGTGATGTAAAACTAAAGCAATTTCAGTGGAAGAGATGAACTGAGATATTATGCACAATAAATCAATTTAAAACTCTAGGAAGAGTTCAAAAACAAGTGAGAAATACTGTTTGGTATTATTACATTTGGGTGAGATTTTTATACTTTGATCTAAGCTTGTATGTTTCCAATTATTGTCCAAACCATACTGGTTTTCCTCCAACGACTTTTTTGAAGTCTCAATATCATGTTGCAAAGTGATATTGAGTGGTTATATTCCTCAATATCACCAAGGAAAAACTGTTATATATCAAAAGTTTTCCTTAGAAAGTTGAAAATGAGGTTATCAAATTTTAGATCCCTCATCTCACTAATTAATAAATATTGTGTTTTAAATAATTTTAACTTTTATTTTGGAATCAGGGGTTACATGCACTGGTTTGTTACATGGCTATATAATGTGATGCTGAGGCTTGGGGTACAATTGATCCCTTCACCCAGGCAGTGAGCATAGTATCTAATAGTAGGTTTTTCAACACTTGCCCTCCTCCCTCCCTCCTTACAAATACTATTTTTAATAATATTTCTTGGACACTTAAAAAAACTTTGTTATAAGATCATAATTTATCATCATCCTCAATTAATCTTTATTGAGTAACTCCACTGTTTACTGGACTGTATGTCTCAAATCGGCTAATATAGGCATCTCAAGTCTTATCTGAGATGTACTTCATGCTTACACCAGAATAATAAAAAACCTATATTCAGACAGACAACTAGAAGTATAACTAAGCACCTTAACAAAGTGCTTAATCAATAGTCACCAAAGTGTAGACTTCAGGTCCATTATAATGAAATCTGAGGTTGGGGATAGAAAGTCATACTAAAGTTGACATTTTTCAACTACTAGCCCACAAATAAGTTTTCAGAACTGATTCGGAACCTTGAAGTGACCTTAGATAGGGATATCTTACTGATAAACACACAGAGAGATTTACATTCTAAAACATAAAAATGCACATTTATGGAACTTTAGTCTTCTCATTCTAAAACACAAAAATGCAGGTTCATGGAACTTTAGTCTTCTTTCACATAAAACTCACAGACAGTCTTATTTTTGAGTGGAACTTATCCTAACTTCCTTGTGAGTTTTATTTCTCTCTTCAACAAAATCTTAATGAGGAAGAGGCTATGTGACAAAAAAGTATTGAGGTATCTGTTATATTCTTCAAATATTATCCTATACATTGATAGAATTTTTTTATTTTTTGAAGAACTTCAACCTCTATTAAGTCAACTGCCATTTCATAAAATTTTGATTTTGATTCTCTGGTCCCGTTTAATACCAGAGAAACTGGAGAGTAAGTAAAGCTTGCCTCTGTTGATTGCTGGTTACTCAACATTAAGATTTATTAGGCTGTTGTGCTTTGGAGAAAATTATTATTATCTTGCCCGTGTCATGACTGGCTGTAGCTCATTTATCATTTATTTGATATTTTCAAGACTGAAGTAAAACAGTTCTATAATTTAAGTTGAAACAAGCGAACACAAATAATATTTCCATAACAAAAACTGGCAAGACAATGTAATTTGTCATTGAAAACCTTAGTAACACTAAGGATTGACCAGTCATTACCTATCATTTTATTCTGATTTTAGAAGCTTCTCTTCACTGAATAATCAAAATATATGAATATAAGAAACAAGCACACCACTATATCCTGCACAACTACATAATAAATACTCAGTGAATGGTTCGAGAATTAAATACATAATCCAAATAACAGTGAATAATTTTGCTTCTTGATATTTTATGTATGTTATAAAAAGAAAAAGTGGTGAAATAGAATCTGGATTCACTATATAAAATTATATTGCAATGCATTATCTGCATAATGTCCATGCATTTTAATGGGTAGGGAGGAAAGTAAAATTTATAAACAATTTGTATCTCTAACCCATTAAATGTAAAACTGGAGAACAAAAGAAGAAAGAGTATATGGATGGCATTGTGGGTTATGCTGGCAAAAAACATTTGTTGCTATAAAACAGCCTGCAATTATCTAAAAACACAGGACTAAAATATTCCCTTTCCTCCTCTCTGTAATGAGATAATAAATAAATAAATTGCATGATGACAACTGTGCTAGGGACTTTTTCAGGATCTCTTGTTTTTTAGTCTAGTCCAATATCCTGAATTCTGACAGAGCTGTCATTGTTCATTTCCAAAAGTTTTTGAAACTGGTTTATCTGCTTTTCTCTCTACACTTTTAATTTCCAAACTATTTTTACTATCTATTCAGCCTCTATAAATATGTTTATATATTTCCTTAAAGTGATTTCATTGTTGTCCTTTGTCAAACTTAATGTCATAAGCTATATCCTGTGGTTAGAGTAAATGACAAATCCAAATTAAGGGGAATTTTATTCTGTATAAAAGAAAGAAATAGGTAAAAATGACTAGTAAATTTTCCTCTATATTTCCCAAGAGTTCATAAAATAGATATAATATGTAATCATGTTATTGTTTTAAAAAATAAGATATTTGTTCAGTCATTTCTAAATCATATGCAATACCTTTGAATTGCATTGTTTGATTAGAAAAGGTATGGCTCACAGACCATACGTATGTATTGCCAAGTTTTTAAAATTGTATTACAAATTATGGAGAAATGAATTTGTTGCATGCCAAAAATTGTTAATGCCATAAATAAGAACTATAAACTTGTATTAAATTCTAGTGTTTACATTTTCTTTTCTTTTAAACTGTAAATCATAGAAACATTTTCTATTTACAATGTAAATGTTCCAAATGAATACAATGTTACAATCCAATAATGCCCCTATATTTCTGTCATATGTAAGAAAAACGACACTTATAGGGCACATAACATGGTAATAAAATATTAAATAATGTATACACAATTTTTCTCATTGCAATGTAGTATTATTATTAACAGAATGAGGTTTCTTGTTACATTTGGTTTAGACTATATAAATACATTCGGGTATCCTTACCACACACCCCCTGGGCAGTTAGGAGGATGGCAGAAAGGCAAACTAAGTAAGTAATTATACAATCACAGCCAAGGTTACTTATAAGTAGCAACATCAAAAAAGTTCACAGTAATACAGTTTAAGGATCCAAAATAAAAAATCTGAAATAAAATATGTTTCAGTGGGCATTTCCTTTGAGCAACATGTTTGCACTCAAAAAATTTTAGATTTTGGAGCATTTCAGTTTTCCAAAACAATGAATATATTTCAAATCCCAGATGTCCAAAATTTGAAACATTTCTGATCCCAAGCATTTCAGATAAAGGATACTCAACCTGTATAATACATATGAACAGCATGTTATAATTTAATAAAATGCTGCACATGAATCACCTTCCTGAATTCTTGAAGAATTAACAACACATCCATGTGATGTAGTATTTATTATTCCCATCAGTGAAGAGTAAAGATGGCAAAAACACTAAAGGGTTTGACCAAGGTCAACCCTGGTAGGTGACAGAGTCCTGTCATTTGTCTAATACGTTACATTCACTCTCACAATATACAAACCCAAGGAAACCCAGTTTGATTGTTGTATTCTTTTTCTCCATTTCCTCCCTGTCACCAAATCTATGAATAAGCTTACTTTAGAGAAGACAAACATAAATAGAATCTCCCTGAGAGTAGGCACTATATCTGGTATAATATTCCTTCATTAAGCACTGGAGTTTTACATATAAAACTAATTAATATTTAAGTAGACATTTAAATGCAGGTACTTTCATCATCCAAACTTTTCAAATGAGGAAACTAAGGCACAAATATCGTGGCTCTATGGCTAATAAGCTTAGATGGCCAGACTTTGTTCAGGCAGAATTGAAATAGGAATCCAAGTGTGGATATTATAAACATATTCATTATTGATGTTCAATAAGATAAAAATGGATCTTACTCATCCACAGTGCTCACCACATAAACAGAGCTCAATTAATATTTGCCATGCTTTGTGCAACGACCAAATGACACGATGGTATTTTCAAAGAAAGGGACTGGATGTCACACTTTTCAATGCTATCACCCCTTGAGACTAGTGTGCTAGTATTACAAAGTGACTCTCCAGAGAAGATAAAATAACAGGAAAAAAATGGTTTCCACATTTCTTGACCAAGGAAAACCAAGGTTTCTCTTATCATTGGAACCAAACCTGTTCTGAATAACCCATATCTCCCTACTTGTTATTATTCTGAAACAGATAATTCTCTTCTTCCATTTCACCTCCACCAAGAAATACATACAGAAGAACTTCAGTAAATAGAAAGAAAAAAAAAGATGTGAAGTTCATTAAATTTTTTGGTATGTTGCATATCAAAAATTCTGACAGACATCTGTCTTTTTCTGTAAATAAAGTACTAATCCTTTATTTAATGAGACACAGGAGTAATCTCTGCAGCTCAGCTTCTAAATTACGTTTTTCAAATAATACCCATGCATCAGTGAATAAAAGTGCTGTTCAAGCACCTTGTATTACAATGGCTTTATATAATTTGTTTCCAAAATTAACACCTCCTAATGAATTTCATTCTGGAGTGTGAAGATTGAAAATGTCAATAATTCATAAATGCTTTCGCTAGCCACATTCTAATTTAAACACTTAAATACAATATCTATAGATGCTACAGAAACTGAGATGGCCTTTTATTTTATATTAACATTCCATTCCTTGATGTATCTGTAAAACCTTTCAAACCATCCATTTAGCCTTTTAGAAGAAAATGCTGCTCTTAGTAGACCCTTTTGAGAATCTATTTATAATAGCTTTAGTAAAAATAATAATTTTTCAAAGTTATTATTGGTAATACTTAAAGTTGATACATTTGTTTCTTCAATGATGTACCCTTGTCATACTGATTTGTTACCACTACATAATAACTACATGACATTTAGAGTTGCTAAACAAAGGCAGAGTTACCTCAGAGTATGGAAAACTAAATATGCATGTTTATGTATTAAATTCACTGAATGCATCTGTGGAGCTACTGTTATGTGCAACACACTTAGAGCTGTGAATAGAGACAAATAGTAACAATCATAACACTTAACAATTACTGATGTGTACTCCGTGAAGTCAGCTTGTGAAATATTTTACTTCATCCTCATCGAAAGTCATGACTTTGGTGGTGCTATTATTACAGGAATTATCAAGAAATTATTTTAGGCAGAGAGAAAGGGTAAGGAGTCCTAGGTAAGGCTTTCTCTTTTAATAAAAACAGTTTCTGAAGCACTTCTTTAACAAAAGGCACCTTGAAAAACCTGACTGGCAAGCACTGATATGCAAATGCTGGGGACTAGAAACCGGATAGAAGGGTTCCCACCAACTTCTCCTGACCACATGTGCTAGGTGTCATGGCTGCCTCTAGATACCACCATATGTGCAGACCATCATGACAACTTGAATCTGTATATTAAAAGGCTAAGGTGGGAGGGCCAGTTTTTTTCACTGGCTAAGTGAATGAAACACCTGGTAAAACCAATCCCCTGGGCCCTATGCAAATTGGACACCGCTTCCTCCAGGCTCCCAATAAAACCTACCGCTTTCCATGGAAGGGGTGGGTTTTTTCTCTGTTCACAGCCCTCCCTTATTCTGCATGGGGGAGCTTTTTTTCTTCTTTCTTGCCTATTAAACTTCCTTCTCCTTAAAGCTACTCCATGTGTGTCCATGTCATTAATCTTACTGGTGCCAGACAAAGGACCCTCGTGTTTCTCCAGTCATTGGAGCCATATCACCATTAAGACCATGCTGTAAATGACAAACTGATCTCTGCCTCAGGGAAACTTATAGTCTAATAACTGGTGATTTTTAGTATACTTATTTACCAAAGATAAGCTGTTCTTAAATGCTCTCAAAGAAACCTGTGTAAAGACATTATAAACTGACAAGAAAGAAGTGAATGATGGAGAAAGGGGAAATTGTCAAGAGAAGCTGAAGTTAGAAACACAAGAAAAAATGGTTTGACTAAAATTAAACTTCCCATAGAAAATGTCATCTATTCGTTCTTAAGACATATATTTTTGACTAATTCTTATTACTAGGTTCTATATATCCAGCTCTGGATATGTACCAAATATAATATTAAAAATGAATCTAGATCTATTTTCAGAAATTTAGTAAATACTTTTAAATTAATAGTCCCAGAGTTTGGGAACTGAAAGTATGTTAGATGCATTTAGTTTAAGCTGATATTTTATAAATAAGAAAAAGGAAACTAGATAATTGAGATATTAGCTCCGAATCAGTTTATTTTAGATGAATTGGCATCCCAATTTTATCAAACATCAAAAAACCGATGAGTGAAGATCTTAAACCTACCTTCTAAGGGCTTCAGTTGACATATATAGGATATATTTGACATATGTCAATTTCTAAAGTATTCAACAATTAATTTTTTGTTTCAGTTCTAAAAATTCTATTTGTACAAATGAACATATTATTCACCAATTTATTATTAAATACAAAATATTTTCTGTTCTTTGGCTAGTGAATCCAGCCCCAAGTTGACTGAGGCATCTGAATTCTACAAAATGACAGAATATTACATAGCTCTTCAGCATTTCTAGACTATTTCTCAAGATGCTGGGTTTTGTCGGTGTTTTGCTTTTTTCTTAATGGAGTGTTTTGGTGGGTTTTGGTGAGTATTCTCTTGCATGAAATGATGATAGTGAGGAAGAAGACCCTTAATCCTCTTACGCTTCTGAGATCACTTCCCCCTAGACTTCTACGTTGCATTTCAACAGGAGAAGTAAAGGCTGGCAGACCCAGGCGCCACCCTTAACTGCATTCTTGTGGTTCACAGGCATGGTATGGAGGAATCTTTCAGGAAAGCATTGTTTTTGCTTCAACATGATCAAACCCCTACCTAGTCATGTACTACACACCTACCTCATGGATCAAGACCCTTTCACATGTAATTTCTAGAACTGTGAGTCTTTAAAAGGGCAAGGATTTTCTTTTTAGAGGAGCTCGGTTATTGGGGCATTCAGGCCTGCCAAAGCTCCCTGCCAAATAAATCACCACTTTCTTCCCAGTTTGGTCTTGAGAGGTTTGTTTGTGGTCTTTCCTACTTCAATAGAAACTTACCATTCTGAGATTAATTCACAGGGTTTCAAGAGCTCCGGTAAAGACAATGTTTAGTTATAATTCTATCAGAAATAAAGTAACTTGACTTCTTACAGCTCCGGGTTTATCTTGTCAATAGAATTAGGATAGCAATTTCTGCTGTCATAATCCATAAGATTGTTAAGTGAATCAAAAATTACCATATTACTTACTACTTTATTTTAAATACTCCTCAGAATTAAATAGTAAACTGTGATTTGGGGCTAAAATCTCAATTATCTGGTTTCATTTTTCTCATTTATAAAATATTGGCTCAAATAAATGATATCCAAGTCTTTAGATTCATTACTATAATCTTCCAATATGTGCTTCTTATACACTTTTTATATAGTTTCACAAAGTTCAACCAGTTTATCATCTCTAGGAAGAAATTTTTATACCAATAATGTTTGTTTTTCAGGCTTTCTATGAATTTCCTTTTCATATTTGAAAGTCCAAACATTTTGTAGAAGCTTCTGATTTTTGTTTAATTTTTGTCTTACCTAATCTGCTTTGTCACTGAGCACTCACATACCTCGAAAGGGAAGAGATGGGAGGAAACGATGGCTTACACAATGATTGTTGCTTGTGAAAGTGACTCTGTCCATGCAAAACTCTCAAATATAGTGTAATGGTTAATATTGAGTGTCAATGCGATTGGATTTAAAGACACAAAGTATTGTTCATGGGTGTGTCTGTGAGGGTGTTACCAAAGGAGATGAACATTTAAGTCAGTGGACTGGGAGAGGTAGACCCACCGTCAATCTGGGTGGACACCATCTAATCCGATGCCAGTGCAGGGGCTAAAATAAAGCAGGCAGAAGAAGTTGGAAAGAGCAAACTTGTTTAGTATTCCAGGCTTCATCTTTTATCTGTGCTGGATGCTTTCTGCCATCACACATCAGACTAAAATTTCTTCAGATGTTGGACCCTTGGACTTACATCAGTGATTTGCAAGGGCTCTCGGGCCTTCTGCCACAGACTGAAGGCTGCACTGTCAGCTTCCCTACTTTTGAGGTTCTGGGACTCAGACTGGCTTCCTCGCTCCCCAGCTTTCAGACGCCTATTATGAGACTTCACCTTGTGATCCTGTGAGTCAACAGGGAACCCAAATACTGTTGCTAAGAAAGATTTGTAATCTGTGCAATTCCTCCTTACTGATATTCAAATTTAACTTATTCTTAGTCCTACTTATTTGGTATTTACACTACACCATTATATTTGCTGGGTATTCCCTCTATTATCTTATTTAATCCTCACATCAACCCTGCTGAGATTATTGTCACCATTATGCAGATGAGTACAAGGCTCATATAACTAGTAATTGGTAGAGCTGGTGTTTGAACTTTGAGGCCTGCACTAAACCTCTGTGCTATGCTCTCTGGGAAAAGAGAACATAATGATTATGATAATTATGAGGACAACTCATATTTATTGAGTGCCTGCTACTTCCTTATTATCCAATTAATACATACCACTAACAATTAGATAGTATCATGATTTCAAGATTACACAGGCAGAAACTGTGGTAAAGATAACTTAAAAAAAATGGTAAATGCCACATCCAAGATACAATGTCAGGCTTCTCACCAGAGTACAATTGTTAAACCACTATATTTCATGTGCAAGCTACTATTATTGAATATCTCCATTGATTAAAGAGACAATACTATTCCCAGCTATCCCTATTACTGTCTAAATGCCACGAGTGCTTTATCTGTTAAGCTACATTCAGCAAAAATAGAAAATGAGTTGATGGCCTGCTTTCAATAAAAATATGATTATGATTTCAACAAACAAAACATTTTAAAGTTAATATCAGTAACTAGGAATAACTTTTATCTTAAAAGTAACACTCTAAGTTTAGCTAAAGAATCTCTTCTCAAAGTTATTTATTTAAGATCTCTTTTCAGATTACTATGCTTTTCCTGGACACCATTTAGGGCAGTACGGCATTCCAGACTTACAAGGTACATGTTGTTCACCTGTAAAGCAGAGGCCGGCATTTGACTCAAGTCAGTAATGTCTTACAGAGGTCAGGCGCGGTGGCTCACACCTGTAATCACAGCACTGTGAAGGGCTAAGGCAGGCATATCACTTGAGGTCAGGAGATGGAGACCAGCCTGGCCAACATAACAAAGACTCATCTCTACTAAAAATACATAAGTTAGCCAGGCATGGTGGTGGATGCCTGTAGTCCCAGCGACTGAGAAGACTGAGGCAGGAGAATCTCTTGAATCCGGGAGGCAGAGGTTGCAGTGAGCTGAGCACACACCACTGCATTCCAGCTTGGGTGACAGGGAGAGACTCAGTCTTAAAAAATAAAAATAAAAATAAAAAATGTCTGAAAGACATGAAAGAAACATAGGCGGAGAAGAATTAAATAGGCCAAGAAGAAAGTGGTACACATTAAACTATTTGCTAGTATTTGTCTTACTTGAAAAAAAATCATGTTTTATTCATGATGTATCTTACAGTAAACTTGTAAAAGTATCAGTTTCCTCATGTGGTTCTTCCTGTTTCTTCTTTCATTCTTCAGTGACCATCATAGTGTGTTTGTGACAATTCAGTACCATTATTTCTTTGGCCTAATCAAATACCATTAAATGGATAGTGAATAATTTCTACTTATCTTCCATTCTTTATACTGCATTTAGTTCTGGAGTACTGGAATATTTAATACAAGAATTGCATGCCTCTGAGAATGATGGCGTCATCTTCCCTATCTGTTTTCCTTACAAATTTATGTTCCTCCCATGAGAAATAGTGACAGAAGGCATACATATTCCTTAAAATATGGCTATAAATTGGGTAGGTCAAAATTGACAAAGAAATTAATAAGCGGATAGGCAAATGTATATAATGTGATGTACAAGCCAAAGGTGAGGAATTGAATAGAAAAATTAAATTAAAATAAATAGAAATATAGCATAAAGTATGCTTTCCCTCTCATTTTTTGTAATAGTCAAACAATATCTGTGAGGCAATTCACTAAATACATTTTTTGTTTGTATTAGTGAAATGTATTAAATTAGAGGAAAAGTCAGTTTTAGAGAATGAAACAAATGACCACATTATTGTTTGCTCTGTTGGGCTGCTGTCAACATACTGTACAGTCTATTTAAACTAACTAGCCCCAACTAGTTTTTTTTTTTTTTTTCCTTAAAAGCCATCTAAGGGTCATAAAAAGAAATTTGTTGGTGAGATCATTAGGGAAGGAACTACCAACAATATAACACTAGTAGGTGTAACTTCCTCACTAATTAAGTAAGCTTCCTGGTAGACAACAAAAAGTGGTTGATACCTATTAAACGGATTAGAGTTGATCCTTATTAAATCTTTACTTTTATGTTTATATTAACTATAAGTACTGTATAAATAGCACATCTTCTACATAAGGTGCTATTTTTTGTAAAAAATGCAACTTTAAGGAACAAATACATTTTAAATAGAAGTTATATGTTTTCAGGAAGCCCTATGTTTTTGATAAATTCTGCTAACTTATTAGGAAGCTGTGTATATTCAATGACTGCCTCATTTACCTCTGTGAAATATTCACTTAAAACAAGCCACTCAATAAGTATTTTAAATTTATTAAATAAGTACATGGGTTTTCTATCTCAGATGCTCTTGAATAACAGGTACAACTTTATTTGTATTAAGAAAGGTAAAGTTAAAGAAAAAAAAAGAAATAAAATGGCGATTTGGATTGCACCAATGTTATGCTGAAGAGAATATTTTCTGATTATGAAGCTTAATTCATACGTCTATTTGTTATCTTTGGTTAACATTCTAATTACAAAAACCTCACCCTAAGCCGAAAACCAAATAACCATGCTCTGTTCCATTATGCTACATTTTAATTTTATTATATTTATTTGGTTTGAGATAGAGTCTCACTTGGTCACCCAGGCTGCTATGCAGTGGCATGACATTGGGTCATTGCAACCTCCACCTCCTCGGTTCAAGCAAGCCTTCCGCCTAACCAACCCGAGCAGCTGAAACTACAAGCATGTACCATCATGCATGGCTAATTTTTGTATTTTTAATAAAGACAGGGTTTCATCATGTTACCCAGGCTGGTCTTGAACTCCTGACCTCAGATGATCTGCCTGCCTCAGCCTCCCAAAGTGCTAGGATTACAGGTGTGAGCCACAATGCCCAGCCCCATTATGCTACATTAAAAAAAAAATGAAAACTGCAAACAAAACAGCTTAGATTTGAGGGCATTTTAAATATAATTAATTGAATGCATTAGTTTAAAACAAGAAGAATTTATGGAAACAATAGCTAACAGTTATTGAATGTTTACTATGTGGAAACTGTTATTATTAACTTAATTATCAAAACGACTTTTTGGTAGAAACTATAATATTACCATTCTACAGATAAAACAAATGAGGAGCTGCGAAATTAAAATTACTAGCTCAGGGTCACAAATCAAGTAAGAGAGCTAGAAATTTATAAGACAATCTGGCTCCAAGGTTTATGCTCATTGGACAGCATATAACTTCCCAAGAAGATTACAGATCAGTTTGTACTGAATTATTTTTTTCTCACCCCGAAAATGAAATAACACAATTATGGTTCCCTATTTCAAATGTCAGTGGATTTGAAAAATATATTCAAATACATGATGTTTTAAATGAAATCTCAAGTCATGAATTTTGGATGGTTTCTTATATACAGTACACACACACACACATATGCACACTATATACACACTTGGAAACAATGTGGAGATACAGTTTTAGGTTTCTGAGATACATGAGTTGTATATTTACTAACCACAAACAATTATATCTTAACCCATAAGTCTTTCTTTAACATCAGTTTCCCTGTCACACATGTAAATGCATACATTCGTCAGAATATGGTCAAGTTCTAGACTCTATTGTGCCTTATTAATTTTACAGAAGAAGAGAGAATTATCACAGAAAATATTAACTCCTTAGTGACGGAAGTTAACATCAAAAGCCTACATTATAAAAAAAATAGTATAAAATCCCAGTGTGTTTCAATGCTACAATAATGCATTTTTGTTCCTTTTTAAAACACATGGAGTCTCAACTACCATTGTAAAACTGATGTCTTAATAGTACATCTAAGATTATGCATTTGGAGGAATTGGCAGTGTTTTATGAATCTTCTCCCTCAGTTTAGTGAACTATATATTATCTATTTGAATTCAGTGCCATTAAATTCTTGCAAAGTGTTTATTGCACTATACATATTATTGGTCCTGTCACCAAACAGTGCCCTCTTTCTGTTTTATAGCTAATGTAGCATTTCTCCATGACATCAATAGATTAAAACATTTACTACCAGAAAAATTATGTGAAAATGGAGCAAACTCATTTTGCTACAAGCTAACTCAATAAATCTGTCCGGTTTACTGATGTTCACTTTCCTTTAAAATCGGTACATATTTATCTTACAAACTTCAAGAAGGCAGACGAGAGAGGTTAATTTTCTTATTCTTTTTTCTACTCCTGGCAGCAATGCTACATTGTTAATGCTAATAAATGGCAGTTGAATAGAACCAGATCTATATTTCTGATACGTACTTGGGAAAATTTAGAAAAGGGTCAATGAGGAATGTATTTACATTTTAAAATGTTCTATCCATTGTTACTGGAGCCACACAACTCTTTCAATAACAGAAGAAGGCAGTAAGCTAAAGTTAATTGGTTAAATTTTATGATGTTAGCTTGATGTCTTTCTTAAATTTATCACCAAAAAATAAATCATTAGGAAATCTAATTTGCTTCTACTTGAGCAAATAAAAATAAAATATAGGCAAATTTACTCCTGTATTTTTAATCTGATAATTGAGGAATAAACAAAACGGTAAAAATAGTCGGTATGTTTACTGACAGTATTGTCAAGGAAAGAATACTTTTATTTTAAAGACAAACTCTTCATTTTCCAATTCCTTCCCTGTCACAGAAGATGATTATGAAAATGACTTATATGGCCAGGCCTGGTGGTTCATGGCTGTAATACCAGCACTTCTGGAGGCCGAGGCAGGCAGATCATGAGGTCAGGAGTTCGAGACCAGCCTGACCAACATGGTGAAACCCCATCTCTACTAAAAATACAAAATTAGCAAGGTGTGGTGGCAGGTGCCTGTAATCCCAGCTACTTAGAATGCTGAGGCAGGAGAATCACTTGAACCCAGGAGGAAGAGGTTGTGGTGAGCCGAGATTGTGCCACTGCACTCCACCCTGGACCACAGAGTGAGACTGTCTCAAAAAAAAAAAAAAAAAAAAAGTAAAAATAATAAAAAAGAAAGAAAAAAAATGGCTTACATAACTGCTTTTCTAGAGCCATGTTGACCAATTTGCCAAGGATGCAACACTTAGAATAGATTCTCACAGGTATACAACCTCATCTCTCCAAGCTCCATATGACAACAACGTTGTCCTTGGTTATGGCAATACAATGAAAAGAAAATAATAAATGTTATTAAACTAGATCATACCATAGCTATAAAATAGTTATGTAACATCATTTTTTAAACTTCCACAAGTGCAAAATATCTCTGAATAGATATATGCTAGAATTTTTATTATGATACATTTGATCTTATTTCTAAAAAGCTATGTAAATAAATGTGTTGCTTTCATTTATAAATACTATTTTCTTGCACATATGTTAATACTTTTATTTTATATAAGAAAAAGCAAGTTGCTTATAGAGCCATTCTTCTTTAATTAGCTCTTTTGGAATTAAATATGATTCTCCTATGTCAGCACCCCTGCACACATCACTTACCATTGAATACTGCCATTGACAATTTCCTATACATTTATCTTACAATGAATGAAATGCAACCTCCATGATGACATTTTCAGTCTGCTTTTAAAATATAAGTCTTAGGAAGAAAATTTTATAGAAATCTGTCACTTTGATCTTTGAGTAAGACACCTTCAATTACAGTGTTAACAAGAACGTCAATAACCAGTGAAAGGCCAGAAAGCAGCAGATTTTGTATAATATTGGCCAACTGTTTCAAATATGTAAGTCTTACTTGACCAACAATATAGCTGCTTTTTAAGAAGTTAGATAATATGTTAAATGTTTAAAAGGTAGTAAGATAATTAACATTTTACCAAATCAGATTTATAAGTGGTTATGTAATATTTTCATCATATTAAACAACTAAATAATATTTGCTAAATATTTATTGATGATGCCTACAAATGTTTTGAGTTACTCAAATATAATGTTCAGTTATTACTATGTGGCATATCATTCTACTTTGGGATCCCCTAAAAAGTTGAGCCCAAAACAAGAACTTTGATGCAAGTAGTTTACTGGGGGGTAGGGGGATGATCCCAGGAAATAAGTGCAAAGGAAAGGAGATACAGTCAAAGAGAAAAAGCCAAAAATATGTGGTACTGTTGCAGTTGTTGCTGTTGGTAAGAAGGCCAAATTATCTCAAGATCCCTGAGAAATATAGACTGCCACCCAGAATTGTACAACTGAAACAGAAAGCTGGAAACATCTTCATGAGCTCCTCCTCCCCAGTGCTTGAGGACAATCTTCACCAGTATGACATCCACCACACACGAGCAGATGGCTGGCGTGCCCACCAAGCAAGCCACTGGCATTGAGGAAAGTCTTAGGGAAGAATGTTTAAAGACAAATAGAAAGCATTTGAGATGGGAATTGGGTACCTGAGGCAGGTCTGAGTGCCCACAAATAGTTCATCTCAACTTGGCTGAAATCAGAATTGGACCAAGGGGATACAACACGTGTGCAGAGGTATCTACTAAATGTGTGTGTGTGTGTGTGTGTGTGTGTGTGTACTCAAGTACACATGAACAAAACAGTACAGTGACCATAATATTTAACCCTGATTTTATCATATCGTTTTGTATTTACTTAGCAGTCACTTCAGTTTTGTTACTGTAAAATGTATTTTTAATCTTGTGTGCATGTGTGTATGTTACATGGCAGCTTTTCTTTACTCATTCTCCAACAACAAAAAAAGCTTTTTTTTTTTTTTTTTTTTGAGATGGAGTTTCGCTCTTGTTACCCAGGCTGGAGTGCAATGGCGCGATCTCGGCTCACCGCAACCTCCGCCTCCTGGGTTCAGGCAATTCTCCTGCCTCAGTCTCCTCAGTAGCTGGGATTACAGGCACGCGCCACCATGCCCAGCTAATTTTTTTGTATTTTTAGTAGAGACGGGGTTTCACCATGTTGACCAGGATGGTCTCGATCTCTTGACCTTGTGATCCACCGGCCTCAGCTTCCCAAAGTAAAAAGCCTTTTTTTAACTGCTACATTACTAGCTTATTTTTGTAACTTTCTTTCCAGTTACATGAAGCTGAGAGTGAAAAGTCCAGAAAAGAATTGTAGTGAGAGGTCGAACATTTACAGGTTCCATAGAACACCTTCTGCAGGCATATAAAAAGGGAAAAAATAGAACTTGTTGTGGCTGATTCTGTCTATTCTCTTGTCAATCCTGGGAATGGAGAAAGATAAATCACCTACACCATGAATCCTGAGTTCACAAATAGCTTAGACACACCTGATGAATGGCACTTGGACCGAAGTAATAATTCTTTTCTCCTACTTCATTTAGTGAGATCATAACATTTATTTGGAGTTAGCCTTTGAATAGCTTTTCCTATTTCGATGAGAGAAAATGTGTTTAGATAGACCTCTATCATAAGAAATTATTAAGTAAAATACTTTCTATGTGAAAACATTGTTCATTTTTTGGGCTCTTATTTCTTGGTCTTTTAAAATACAACTTAGAAAGGACTTTGAAAAGTCATCTTCAGTTCAGTATTGTGTAAGGGAGTCCAGAATACTTGAATAAAAAGTATAAAAAAGAGAATGCTTGGAATTTCAATTTATACATTTTCATTTACTAACTTACATATACAAAAGTAAGCCCTTGCAATGTTCAAGATTTTGAAAGAATATAATAGACCTAGAATTAGATCAAGGTCAATTAATTTAACACCGTAAATTAGCAAGGAACTTGAAATATTTATAAGCAATTTACAGGCAACAGAATGTATGCTTTGGTGAACACTAGGCAAACAATAAATATCTGCTGATTCATCAACTTTATGAACTTAATGATGAGTTAATAAGAACTAATTTCTAGTTGGATAAAGAACATACAGGAAAAAAATGAGTATACTCAGTACTTGTCTCACAAGCATAACTGGCTCCAAAATGTCTTCTCATTGGAGGAAATGAGCAAAATATATCATTACTAACTGGTACAATTAATATAAAAATGCAGTCTATGTTTATTAATGTTTAAAAAAGGCTCCAGAGTCAATCTAGTGATATAGTAATCGGCATTCATATTTACATAATTATTATACAGTTTTATCATTACATATTTATGTAATTACTTTTTAATGCACAGAATTTGTTACAGCAGCTGCAATATCAGGCCTCATGGTATTGTGCCACTCAGATCCCCATGTTTAACTGACAGTCTGAAAAGCATTTAGTAGTCATTCTTGTCTAAGGGGCCAATTTTAAATTTTAAATAACGCATTTCAATGCAGAAACACAGAACATAAATGTAAACAGAGAAAAGTATATCAAGACACAAAAGGAACTAAAACCAGTGATGAATAAATAAGACAGTACTGGCTTCATGCAGATGGAAGCCATCTTTTGAATTTAAACAGTGGCCTACTTATGTTCACATAGTGGTATGACTTATGCATGGACCATAAGTCAAAACTTGAGGGGATTGAGATATATGGTAGTGAATATATGATACCAGTATGTGAACATACTTTGGCCACATATTTAAATTCAAAAGATGGCTTCCATCTGCATGAAGCTAGTGCTGTCTTATTTATTTAATATTTAATAATTACACAATTTAATTTTTACATTCCATTCAATTAAGTGTATTGAGTTCAAATACTATAAATACTTGAAGTGAGTACTTTATATACAACTCATTTATTCAACTTATAATATCTTCATGTTGTGGATAAGAGATATGAGGCTAATGAACTGAATTGTCTATGAGTAGGATTTCAATTCACATTTGCGGATTCCAAAACTTCCCTTTTTTCTTTTTTTGCCTAAGACAAGGTCTTGTTTTCTTACCTAGGCTGGAGTCCAATGTGGTAAAATCATGGCTCACTGCAGCCTCAACCTTCCAGGCATAAGCAATCATCTTACCTCAGCCTCCAGACTAGCTGGAATTATTGGTGTGTAGTACCTCACCTAGCTAATTTTTTAATTTTATAGAGACAGGGTCTCAATATATTGTCCAGACTGGTCTCAAATTTCCGGGCTCAAGTGACCCTCTCATGTCAGCCTCCCAAAGTGCTAGGATTATAGGTGTGAGCCACCACACCTGGCCTAAAACCTCATTTCTAACCAAAATGCTGTACTGTTGTTTGTGAATGTAACAGTGTGAAATGAAATGCAAAGGTGAAATACAAGTTTTATTGCAATGATTCTTAAAACTCTCAAACATGCTTTTCCCTGATAATGTTTAAAGCTAGTGGTACTCTGAGTGACTTACTGAAAATAGCATCTATTCTGTTACATTAAATTTGGCCCAAAGCTGCTCCTGTATATATTTTAAGTTTGACCTAAAGTTTTCTCCATTTATATTGAACTGCAATCTCACTTGATGTGTGGACTGTTACCTGGTCTTATAACAAGCAGTGAAGTCGCTGCCAAACACATGCAGCCAACCGTTCAAAGCAGGCTCAAATAAGTCACACACTTAGCTGTAATTGATCCAGTTGTGTTTGTACTACACTTTTGTTTTCTGTATGGCCCTTTCCTTTTTTTTTTCCATAAATGTTATTGGACATGCGGCAGCCCCAAAGTTGCTTTGGATTTATTCTGGTACCCGAAGCTGTCCAATTTGCAAATCATTCTTTGCTCAATTAAACTGTTAGATTTAATGTCCCGAAAGTTTTTCTTTTAACAGTTCTACAATCATACTATTTTATATATAAAAAGACCATGAAACATATGTTTTAAGATAGCACTGTTAGGTTTGTAAGGTCCCCTGCTGCCAACTGGATCCTAACTTCAGTAAAAAAAGGACAGAAAGTAACACTAGCAATCATTGCATACTTTTTATGTGCAAGATTTCCACATTGCAAACTAAATATCATTTATAACTAGTGCAGTGAAATACACTGCCCTCCTAAAATAGTAACAGGCAAATACTCTTTGGTCACATTGTCTGTGAATGTTGATAGTGGTGCTACCATATGTCTTTTATGAGAACAGCAATCCCTGATATCAGAATAAGTTGTGCTCCAAAATGATGTTTCTAATTATGTCTTGATATCTTGGGATTGGTCCTCCCTGAGGCACAATGTTCACCTGTTGGCAACTTTCATGGACAGACCCCCAAAATCGACATGATTTATAATGTACTACAAATCCTTCACAGATGTATCATCTAATTTTGATAGACATGGAAAATTTATTAAGACAACTGAGAAGTATAATGTCTGCTGGATAGAATGTTAAATTAAGTGCATAGAGTTATGTCATAGCATGTGAGATATCACTTGAAGTACAGCCAATGTCAAAACAAAAACAATAAAAAAACACAAATCAATAATATTCATTTGAAGTGTATGAACTTTGCTTGACAAGTATATTAAAGTATTGTAAGATTAGCAAATAATTACATAGAGAATGCAACACACTATGTGAATGTGTAGTTCTACACTATTGAATCAAATTTAGTTCATTCAAGAGAACCACCAAGATTGTAATATTTAAATGTGTTGTAAATACACATTTAAATAAACAAATTTAGCACCATTTATCTATACCTTATGAATAATATGCAACATCTTGCTTAGTATAATTCATTCAAAATCCAACCTGAAAATTAAAAAATTCAATAAACTGCTACAGTTCTGTTGGTCTCCCACCTGGGCATAAGAATCTATGGATCTGTTATTCAGGTAAGAGATAAAGGCTCTAGTTGGCAGGTACATGGAATCCTGCAAGTAAGGATCTCTTATAGAATAAAGGGATGTTCCAAAGTGAAGTCTCAAAAGGACAGAACCTTTTAAACATAAATGTTTAAAATATTTATGAATGTTTTAAAGTTAGAGATTGGATCAATGGCCATTCCCCAAGACTGATCCTCATTAGCTTTTTAAAAATATAAATGCCACTTATTGTTTCTGAACAATAGAGTCAATAATTAAAGACATAGATAGACATACAGGATTTCACAAAGGACAAAGGCTTTGACTCCAAAACCTGGGACAAACGTACCATCCAGCCACAGATTTCAGAATTGCATTTAAAACCATGGTTTAGATCTCTGAATAAAATGAAGAACTCACTTCATTTTTAAATGTCAATAAAAGTAGCATCTATCAAACAATTCCAGTTTTAGGAATAATAAGTATGTTTTCTGTTAGCAAAACTAGCTTGACTATAATAAAAATACATGCCTCCTTGAGTATTCGTCTAAGAGATAGCATGGCGATATCATGGTAAAAGTCAATGAGACCCACAAGCCACCCCAGGATGTTAGAAGCATTTTTTCTACTTAAATTTCATTCTATCATGCTGTGTAATCTTCCATGGCAAAGTACTGGCTCTCTTAGATACAGCAGAATTTGAGTGCAATCATTAATACAGTTTATACTAGCTACTACTGGCAGAATTCAAATTTATCTAGGTAAAAACAATTTATTCAATAAATATTATATTGGATTTTTTTCGGGGGGTGGGGGACACAGTTATTGGCAAGGTTTTTTTTGGTGGGGGTTGTGAGATCAGGCTTTCAAGTCACATAATTAATTTCAAATTCAATCCCAGCCAATTCTATCAATATTTGCCTATGTAACAGTGAGTGAATTATATGTAATCTTTCTTTGCTTCAGTTCCCTTTTTAAATGAAAGTATAATAAAGGTCTCTATCTCCTTGGCTTATTGCAATGCTTATAAAAAGCCTGGCACAGAGTAAATGCTTGGAAACTAACATATTCTTATTATATAAAGAATGATTAACATGACTGAAGGATCAATGGTAAACACAAAAAAAGAAAACACAGTATTTGCTTCCCCAGATTTTATAATTTTGCTAATTACATGACTTAAACTCACGTAATAATTAGGCAATTAAGTGCATGAGCCAATTAGGTAACATTAAAATAAGCAGTAAATTACCAAAACATTTATAAATTAAACTAAAATAAAATTAGCTAAAATAATCAGTTACATTTAAGAAGCTGGTACAATGTAGTAGAAATGGTCAGAAGTGTATAATAATAAGATCAATATAACAAATTAGCAAATTTCCTATGTGTATAAATAGGGCTTGAAATTTAAGAATTGAGCTGGGTACAGTGGCTTACGCCTGTAATCCCAGCACCTTGGGAGGCTGAGGAGGACAGTTCACCAGAGGTCAGGAATGGAGACCAGCCTGACCAACATGGTGAGAGCCTGTCTCTACTATAAAGTATAAAAATTAGCCCAGCATGTGCACTCCTGAAGTCCCAGCTACTGGGGAGGCTGAGGTGGGAGAATCACTTGAACTCGGGAGGCAGAGGTAGCAGTGAGCCAAGATCATGGCCACTGCACTCCAGCCTGGATGACAGACTGAGACTCCATCTCAAACAAATGAATAAGTAATGAATAAAGTTTAAGAATTGGTAAGAATAGAACAGGAGACCTTTCAACTTTGATCAATTTTTGTTTTTAACTATATATATATAAACAGAAAATATCATGTAGTTCTTTGAATTTTTTATTGTTTTTCTATTCTTGCAAAAAAATAAAAATAAAATCATCCATCTGATCTGTGCAGTAAACCACCATGGCACACTTTACCTATGTAACAAACTTACACATCCTGCAAATGTACCCCTGAACTTCCAGTAAAAGTTGGAAAACAAATAAATTATCCATCTATGAAACCTGAATTTTCAACATAATTTTAATTTCAAATTAACAAAATCAAAGACCATGAGACTTTAAATAACCAGTAGCTAGATTTTTTTTAAAGTGCCTTTAAAAACAAATTTTAAATATTGAGTAAGAATTAGCAAAACTCTCTCGCTAATAACATAAAAACACAAAAACCAAAAAACTCAGCAACTACAATTTAAAAAGCATTTGAAACTTCAGATTTATGACTTTGATATATTAGTTCACTAGAGTAAAACAATATATAATGCCTCTAAATCCCTCTCCATACCAAATGACACTTTTTGTTGGCACAGTGGCCCTTTCTCCCAGAGCCAGTGTAAACTCACATGATACTTTCCATGAATAAATATGAAAGTGTCCGCAATACTAAACAAAAAGGAGATGGCAAGTTTGGAAATAATCCAATAAAGCTCTGCCAAGTGACCCACAAAACCTGAATCTCAGAAGGGAACAGCTGAAATTTGGGTATGGTGAATGTAGCATATTTAAGAAATTTAGTTAAATCGCACATTACACCCACAAAAGATGAGAAAGAATGAAAGCAAGAGAGAGTTACCCATATTAAATTTGAAATTAATGCAAGCAGTGACATGGTGAGTTGAGCCCTCCATAACTCCCTAATGGGGTCTTGTTATGCTTGCAAAAGGTATCAAGCACATATGGGTCTACCATCAGGGGTCTCAGAACAGTAGAAGGCCTTAACATACTGTGGAGGCATGCTGGGATACATCTGAGCACAGGAAACTCCAGGGTTTTTCTTTCTTTTACTTATTCTTCTTCATTTGCTTAACCTCCATACACGTACAAATATTTCTAATGTCTGATTAGAAAACCAAAAAATATTTCTAAGGTCTAATTAGAAAACTGAACATGTCCAAATTTGAGCAACATTAAACTAAAATACCTTTAAAAATCAAGGTCAAACACCTTGAAAAAAAAAAAAAAAGATCTAAGTAGGCATATTAAAAGAAATCAACAAGTTGTTATTTATTTTTAAAAATCAACATTATCACTCTGTATTTTACCTTTCTTTCACAATATTAGTGCAGGCATATCTCATTTTATTGAGCTTCATTTTATTGTGCTTTGCAGATATTGATTTTTTGCAAATTGAAGGTTTGTGGCAACCCAGAATGGAACAAGTCAATTTGCGCCATGTTTTTCAACAACATGTGCTTACTCAGTGTCTCTATATCACATTTTGGTAATTCTTGCGATATTTCAAACTTTTCATATCTGTTACAGGGATCTGTGATCACTGATACTTGATGTAACTATTTTAATTGTTTTGGGAACCATGAAGCATGCCCATATATGATGGCAAACTTAACTGTGCCACTGATCAGGTATTTCCTGCCTCTCTCCCTCCCCCCTTCTTTGGGACTTCCTGATTCCTGAGACACAACAATATTTAAATTAAACCAATTAATAATCCGGCAATGACATCTAGCTATTCCAGTGAAAGGAAGAGTGCAAGCATCTCACTTTAAATCAAAGCTAGAATGATTAAGTTTAGTAAGGAAGCAATGCTGAAAGCTGAAACAGGCCAAAAGTTGGACTTTTGGTGCAAAATAGTCAACTTGTAAATGCAAAAGGAAAGTTACTGAAGGAAATTAAAAGTGCTAATCTATTGAACATATGAATATTTAAAAAGCAAAACAGTTTTATGGCTGATATGGAAAATGTTTTAGTAGACTGGATAGAAGATCAAATGAGCCATAATATTCCCTTAAACCAAAGTCTAATCCAGACCCAAGCCCTAACTCTCTGTAACTCTATGAAGTCTGAGGGAAATTATGATGTAGAAGAAAAATTTGAAACTAGTGAAAGTTGACTTATGAGGTTTTATAAAAAGAAGCTGTCTCTATAATTTTAAAATGCAAGGTGAAGCACCAAGTGCAGTTATCCAGAAGAGCTAGCAAAGATAATTGTTGAAGGTGGCTACACTAAACAACAGATTATCATTGTAGCTAGAACAGCCTTTAATGGAAGTAGATACCATCTAACTAGATAAAAGAAAACAATATCTGGCTTCAAAGCTTCAGTGAACAATGTAGTCTCTTATTAGAGGCCAATACAGATATAAATTTAAGTTGAAGCCAATACTTACATATCATTCTAAAAATCCCAGGGCCCTTCAGAGTTATACTAAATCTACTCTGCACTCTACCTGTGCTCTATAAATGGAATAATAAAGCCTGGATAACAGCACATCTGCTCACAGCATGGTCTACTGAATATTTTAATCCCTCTTTTGAGACCTACTGCTCAGAAAAAGGTTTCTGTTCAAAATATTACTACTCCGCTAGGCATGGTGGCTCATGCCTGTAATGTTAACACTTTGGGAGGCCATGGTGGGGTGGATTGCCTGAGCTCAGAAGTTTGAGACCAGCCAGGGCAACATGGCAAAACCCTGTCTCTACTAAAAATACAAAAAAAAAAAAAAAAAAATAGCTGGGCGTGGTGGTACATGCCTATAATATCAGCTACTTGGGAGGCTGAGGCATGAGAATTGCTTGAACCCAGGAGGTAGAGGTAGCAGTGAGCTGAGATTGTGCCATCACACTCCAGCCTTGCAACAGAGCAAGAATCTGTCTCAAATATATATATATATATATGTAACATAACCTTAAAAAAATTAACAGCAAACACTTTTAAAATCAATTGAAAAAATAATATGAACTTACTAGGCATATTAAAAGAAATTGATAAGTTTTTATTTATTTTTAAAAAAGATTATCCTTCTGTATTTTACCTTTCCTTCAGAGTATTAGCACAGACATACCTCGTTTTATTGAGGTTCATTTTATTGTGCTTTGCAGATATTGCATTTTTTGCAAAGTGAAGGTTTGTGGCAACCCAGCATGGAGCAAGTCAATTGGTGCCATGTTTATATTTATTATATATATATTATACTCAGTGGCACAGTAGTTTATGCCTACTCCCAAAGTAATCATAGTTCTTTGGGAGGACAAGTGCCAGGCATGATAGCAAGCACGTATAGTTCTAGCTACTCAGGAGGCTGGGGTGGATGGATCACTTGAGCCTGGGGGTGGAGCGAGGAGTGGAGCAGTGGGTGGGGGTGAGGGTGTACAGCACTGAGGCTTCAATGAGCCAAGATTGCACCACTGCATACTAGCCTGGATGACAGAATGAGAACCTGCCTCACAATGTGTGTGTGTGTGTGTGTGTCTGTTTGTCTGTGTGTGTGTATTTTTTCAACGATTATATATATGTATATGCAATTTATATAAAATAAATCTAACTAATATACATACCTATATATCTAATAGATACATATATCTAATATATATCACTCATGTATATCAACGATTCTCCCACTACTCATTGAAGAACATACCTGGCTAGCCACTTCAAAGCTCTGATATGAAAATATATAAAAACATTAATATTATTTTCATGCTTGCTGACACAATATTCATTCTGTACTCATGGACCAAAGAGTAACTTCAATGTTCAAGACTTATTATTTAAGGAACATATTTCATAAGATTATAGCTGTCATAGATAGTGATACCTCTGATGGATCTGGGTAAATTGAAAAACATCTGGAAAGGATTCACCATTCTAGATGCTATTACAAACATTTGTGATTCATGGGAGGTGATTTAAATCTGAGCATTAACAGGAAATGGAAGAAGGTAGTTCAACTTTCATGGATGACTTTGAAGCGTTCAAGACTTCAGTGGAGTAAGTAAGTGCAGATATTATGCAAATAGCAAGAGAACTAGAATTAAAAACGGAGTCTGGAGACGTGACTGAATTGCTGCAATTTCCTGTTAAAGCTTAAACAATGAGGAGCTGCGAGCTATGAATGAGCTATGAAAGTGGTTATTTGAGATGGAATCTGCTCCTGGTGAAGATGTTGTGAACATTGATGAAATGAAAATAAAGAATATTACAGAAATTTAGTTCATAAAGCAGTGGCAGGGTTTGAGAGGAGGGACTTTAAAACAAGTTCTTCTGTGAGTCAAATAGTAATGAAAAAGCCTTTCATGCTACAGAGGAATTCTTTGTGAAAGGCAGAGTCAATCCATGTGAAAACTTCATTGGTCTCATTTTAAGAAATTACCACAGTAATTCCAACCTTCAGCAAGCACCAGCCTGAGTAATCAGCAGCCATCAGCATCGAGGTGAGAGCTTCCACCAGCAAAAAAGATTAGGACTAGCTGAAGGCTTGAATGATAATTAGAATTTTTTACCAATAAAATATTTTAATTAATATTTCATTTAGCAATAAAACATTTTAATTAAGTTATGTACTTTTTTAGAAATAAATACTATTACACACTTAACAGACTACAGTATAAGCATTACCTTTATATATACTAGGTAACCAAAAATTTCATATGACTTGCTTTATTGCAAGATTCGTTTTATTGTTGTGGTGAGGAAGTAAACCAGAAATTCTCTGAGGTATGCCTGTACTCATATAAGGGCACATCATATGGAAATATTTACTTACTGTTAAGTGAGGAGATTCTGATACATTTTTTTTTCAATCTATCTTGGATGTGTTACGATATCAAATAACAAAGTGTGCCTATATGTCACCTTCATTAGCAATTATAATTTTTATGTTCCCATTAAAATTCTTCAGCAAGTAATAGAGTTGCTCTGTGAAGCATTGTTAATTAGATTTTAAAGATGGTTATACCTTAGGTCTTCTAAAAACCATTGGTGTTATATCTAAAGAAAGAGTATGCTGGTCAGCATTTTTAAAGGAATTATTCTATGCTTGCAATGCCAACTGACCACCTACTGGGGAACAGATACTGTTTCTCATCTTCTCTCCATTCTAACTTACAAACAAACCCTTTATTTATGGAGGAAAAGAAAAAGGCTAAAATAAACATCAAAGCAAACAACAGAAGGAATATATAAAGAAGTATCGTGCAGCCTGGTGGAGAACAGAGACATAGATTCTGTGATGACACAGTTTGGTCTTTTTTTAGTCCATTTTCTCTTTCATCTGCCCCTCTCTGTCACTACCTAGCAAGACTGTCCTAATTTGCTACTCCTAACAATAGAAATGACAGTCTTGATGTCTATCTCTTATAAATGGATCAATTTTTTTCTAAATCATATCCTATTGTTCTAATATTTGTTTTTTTTTAACTCCAAAATCAAATATTTATTTTTTTGTGGTGAAAGAATAAGCAATTTTCATTCTTCCATATTTTTAACCAGATAGATGTCTAACACAAGATGTTTATGTAAAAATAATTAAATACTAATTTTCAGCATAACCCTTTTACCCATCAAGCTTAGTAACTGAAAGAAACTTTTGTTATTACTTTAAATTTTTCTGTTCTTAAAAGCACTTCCACAGGAAGATTGTAAATGGTCATGCTTCCTATTTGAGAGTAGGGTACTGAAAAAAATATCGACTGAGATTTGTTGAGCATTTACATTGTTTCAGGTACTGTTCTAAGCACTTAAATGTATTTGCTGCCTGTAATAATTTTATAACATAGATACTATAATTATTTTCATGTTACTGAAAATAAAACTGAGCCATAGATAATTTATGTAAATTACTTAAGGATTCTCACTCATTATGATAGGACTACTTCACAAATAAAATAATAAAATACAAAGGAGGTTATATAGAAACAAGAGGACAAATAAATACCTTGTGTCAAAATGGGGGAAATGTATTTTTAAAAAACATATTATTGATACTGAATTAAGACACAAGCAAGATTCTAGAATGAATCAAAATACGGCTCCTCGTTACCTAAGAATTAAAATGGAATAAGTCACAAATTATATCAAATCAATGTAACTAGAATATCAAGAAAACACAGGAGTGAAGATTCAACTACACTCTTCATAATTTGACAAAGTTAATTTTGATATCTATTTATTCATCTATCTGTTTATCTATGTAAGTAGAATGCAGAAATAAAAGCAGTAGTGATGATTCATTTAAGAGGACTGAAAGTTGTAGTCAATGACCTGGACACAACGACCGTACCCAAAGGGATTCCTGGGTAAGTTAATTTTCAACAGTGATTTCTAGAGGCTTTTGGCAGCAAACTTCTTTACCTTACACTGATCACTTTATTTATTTATTTATTTATTTTGAGATGGAGTTTCGCTCTTGTTACCCAGGCTGGAATGCAATGGTGCGATCTCGGCTCACAGCAACCTCCGCCTCCTGGGTTTAGGCAATTCTCCTGCCTCAGCCTCCTGAGTAGCTGGGATTACAGGCACACGCCACCACGCCCAGCTAATTTTTTTATTTTTAGTAGAGACGGGTTTCACCATGTTGACCAGGATGGTCTCGATGTCTTGACCTCGTGATCCACCCGCCTCGGCCTCCCAAAGTGCTGGGATTACAGGCTTGAGCCACCGCGCCCGGCCTACTGATCACTTTAATATTAATTATTCAGTTGCAGAAATCAAAGACATAAAAGTAAAAGCTGAAATTCACACAGAACTAGAAGCTCAAATAAAATGAAAGTCAGAATGAATATTGTAAAGAATTAGTTAAATGCCAACCAGGAATAAAGGGCTGATGCTAATAAAATGTAAGTGACAATTATAAAATAGCCTTAAAAAGGTGTTTTGTTTATGTGCAAAAGTTGTATAGCCACTGAAAAATCCATGGAAATTGAATAAAATTGGCTGGATTCAAAGGGAACAAGCCTTCTGATCATGGTGTCAAAAGAAACAATGCATAGGGCCCTGGAAAGACAGCCAAAATATTCTTTTCTGTTCTTAGTAGCTTATTTTGAGAGCAACATAATTTAGGACAACTAGTCTAGAGGCGGAAATTAGAAATAAATGACATCTAGAAAGCATGAAAAAAGGAGGTGGAGTATTTAGCAGACAGAAATTTGGCAGGAGTGGCCAATATTCCAATCATCCTTCATATATCTAAACCCCGTTCAGTCAGTCTGTGGTCAGCCCTGCAAGTGACCACTTTCCTCAGTAACTCTAAGACACAGTCACTAAACTAGCCACTTATGTTCTAATTCTACAATTCCACAATCCCCTGTTTCATAACTTTTCTTCATTTTTTTGTATTCCTTATCCTCATGTCAGACTTAAACTGTGCTCTTATCTCAGTACTACCTTTATTTATTTTTGAGCTGGACTCTCGCTTTGTTGCCAGGCTGGAAGTGCAGTGGCAGGATCTCAGCTCACTGCAACCTCTGCCTCCTGGGTTCAAGCAATTCTCCTGACTCAGCCTCCACAGAGCTGGGATCAAAGGCACGTGCCAGCACACCCAGCTGATTTTTGTATTTTTGGTAGAGATGGGGATTCACCATGTTGGCTAGGATGGTTTCAATCTCAACCTCGTGATCCACCTGCCTTGGCCTCCCAAAGTGCTGGGATTGCAGACGTGAGCCACCACACCCAGCCAGTACCACCTTCTTTAACATTCCTCAGATCCTAACAACTCAAGACTTTTCTTCTAGAATCTTCATCATATCCCCAAATTCTTTTGTAAAAATATATTCAAATTTTTATTTCCTAGATTTAAAAAAGGAGGTGTCTTCTAAGCTATCATGAGTTTATCACCTTCCTTCCGTTATTTTGGTTGGGCACAGTGGGTTATGTCTGCAATCCCAGCACTTGGGAGGACAAGGCAGGTGTATCACCTGAGGTCAAAAGTTCAAGACCAGCCTGGCCAACATGGGGAAACCCCATTTCTACTAAAAAAATTAGCCAGGCATGGTGGTGTGCACCTAGTCCCAGCTACTTGGAAGGCTGAGGCAGGAGAATCACTTGAACCTGGGGTGCAGGGGTTGCAGTAAGTCAAGATCATACCACTGTACTCCAGCCTGGGCCACAGAGAAAGACTTCATCTCAAAAAAAGAAAAAAAAATACCATATTTTTAATGTGCTTCTAGGAGGTGATAGTAGCGATATCTTATTATTTCATCTTATAAACTTACTTGACCATGTAACCATTTTTTCCCTCATCAAATACATAGGCTGATATTCCATAGAACCTACTTTGAGATAGGCTGCCTTACAGAATTCTATAAAACTAAGGTGTTTCTGTTTCTTTAAATTCCAACTTTTTGTGACATTAGGTTATTTGCTAAATTCTGCATTAGCTGAACTTTGACGCACCTTCTCTATATACATCTCTATTTGTCTTCCTTCTCCAGCCCTCTAGATTTGCCAACTTTTTGTTCTCTACCTTTTCTTCTTCAGTCATTTTTAGACGTTCCTACTGCTCTCAAAAATTCAACTGCACCTCATACAAATGATCATCATGTATTAGTTCATTTCTGAGTGACAGTATTGTGGCATCATTCTGTGTAATGACTCTGAAGGAGTCCAAACTTTTGGTCTCTATTTACAAGTTGGGTTGAAGCATTTTTTTCTCAGCAAAGTTTAAGAACTAAATTAACTCTTCAGGAAAAATGCCTCAAACATTTATTATTAGCTATTGCTAATCTTTTCTACCCCAAGATCCTTCTTGATCCCCAAGCTATTATCACTGTTGAGCAATGTATTTCACCAGCACCTCAAACTTAATATGTTGACTTATTTTTAATCCTCAAATGACTGAATCCTACAAGTAAACATTTATTGATTTTAATTTCGGAAATTATGTTATCATTACTGTACAATCACCATGGCTAAAATTCAGTTATTGACTTTCCACTGCACTCAAGAATTTGCTAGTTTCTGTCCAATTTTCTCTACTACCTCACCCCATTCTCATCTGTTCCTATTACGATCATTGACACCTTGGCTCAGTTGTAAATACTGGGCATTCATAGCATGACATTCATCTGCTAATTCAGTTACCTATCTATTCTTTCCTGCATCTATGGTACCCTTAAGACAGCTGCTATATTATTCTCTAAAATTGTTTTGCTAGTGCTTTTGTCTTCTTTTAAACTGACATGTCAGGAAAGTTCTGTTCTCTCTTCAATCAAAACTTGCTATTTTATTTTCTACTATTCTTTAGTGTAAAACCTTTTTGGGTTTCCTAGTTGAATTAAATTTCTTTTTTTCATATTTTATATTGTGATACAGCAACACATCTAATATTACAGTCCTTAAAGTAATTATTTATACTTTCCAGTAGACTATGTGTACACTGAATAGAGAAAGAACATGTTGTTTACATTTATATTCTCTTCATCACTTTGTATAGTGTTTGGGAAATAATACAGTATTTGTTGAATTTGTTAAATATATTTGTATACATTTTATGGATTGGTTCATGAACAACCTCTTTGTCCCTCCTTATTCTTTCCTCAAGTAACGGTTTTCTGTATTCTTATAACTTATCTAGCCCACATGACATACATATGTCTTCTCTCTCTCTCTCTCTCTCTCTGTGTATTTATATATATACATATACATATATACATACATATATATATATATACATATATATACATACATACATATATATATATCTTTATCTATATCCTTGTTATTTGATCCCAGACTGTAACTTCTTGTAAGCATAGGTTATCCACTTTTTTCCAAGTTAAGTAATTTTCAATTAGTTTCCAAATGAATGCAATAGCCTATTTTGTTTAAAAATTTAATACATTCCTCCATCTCAAAAATAATAAATAAATAAATAAATACAATTTAATACATTTAACATTATCTATTCCTATACGCTTGCATGATTGCATATAATTAATTTTAGGATTTCTAGAATTAATCATTATGTTTTTAAGAATTGGCCAGGCTTGGTGGCTCATGCCTGCAATCTCAGCACTATGGAAGCCTGAGGCAGGCGGATCATGAGGTCAAGAGAACAAGACAATCCAGGCCAACATGGTGAAACCACATCTCTACTAAAAATACAAAAATTAGCTGGGTGTGGTGGTGCGCACCTGTTGTCCCAGCTACTCACAGGCTGAGGCAGGAGAATCGTTTTAATCTGGGAGGCAGAGGTTGCAGTGAGCCGAGATGGCACCGCTGCACTCCAGCCTGGCGACACAATGAGACTTTATCTTAAAAAAAAAAGCAAAACAAAAAAATGATTGAACATGTGGTTAAGAGATAAGACCAAAAATGTTCAACATATAATGTTAGAAATAAAAATCTTAATGGATCTGATTACCCTTCTATATTCTTAATTTTACATTCTACCATCATTACCTAAAATGATGGTTTTTTTTCCCTTAAACTCAAGACTATCTTTAAGCCCTTCAACAAACTTCAGCACAATACATAATCCTTTATCTGGCCTACAAGGCCCTGTAGGATATGAGCCATGTGTCTTTCTCTGTAACTTCACCTTATCTTATCTTTTTTATGCTATACTCAGTGCCTAGTACAGTGCTGAACATAGAGTAGCCAATTAATATACGATTACTGAAAAATAAAATATTAAATATTACAATTGTTGAGAAATGTTACATATTTTTTTTAAATTTCACATCCTTTTGGAATGCATCTGATATTCAGCTTAATTTCCCTTCCCTCAGTTTTTCCGCCATTTAAAAATGCTTGTTACGTCATATCAGAGTGGACTCTTAAAATCACTTTTGGAGAATTCAGTTTTCTCCTCCACCTCATTTTCCAGCTGCGAACCTCAAAGCAGCTATTGGCTGCCTGGCTACATCTCGGGGATGCTGCAAACACTAATAACAAGATCATGTTTTAAAGTGCTCAAGACTTCTTTGGATGAAAGATGTTACCAAGTACAAAGTATTATTACCATTTCTGATAGGATTACATTCTGAATGGGAAAGTATAAATGGAAGTCCCTAGAGGAAGAAGCACACTAATGGTTTAAGTGAGATGCTGAAGCCTCAAGATAAACTAATTTGAGTCAAAACCCTACAGTTAGAAAGAAAGTAATTTTAACTGGATTAAATAATGCCACCCATCGAGTAAGAATAGTCTTCCATTTACATAATTTTAAGTGGATTTTCGGGAAGTCTATGTAATGCACAATTATCTCAGCTTATAAGCCGTGGCTGGAATCAAAGGTTGCAACACATCATGACTGAATGCAGACTCACACAATAAAATGATTTTCTATGATACCTAATCACATATTTCAAAGATAAACTCACAAACTACTAAAATTTTTATCAATAATGTATTTCATATATAATTACTAGAATTTAGAAAACCATATTTGGGAATATCACAAGAACTTGAATAAGTGTAACCTAGCTTTCCACCCAATGCATAGCACAGCACTGGAGCCAGCTCAGTGAATATTTTTTTTTAATGAATCAGTAATGTTCACAATCATTAATACTATACAACTTCAAATAGGCAAGTATGTTTTGGTATTGGTGAGGCAAACGAAGAGTCAGAATCTCCACAGAGAACGAGTTGTATTCTCTTCTATGGCTCCCAATTCCTAATGGTAGGAAGGCTGTTGAACAGTATTTCCTGATTCTAAATATTTTTCCATAGCTTGAGAGTTAACGGTATGAAGCAAGATGATCTGCTATAACCTAATGATCACTCCTGGGCTTCAAGTAACATAATTTTTTCTGGTTAAATTATAAATATAAAGAGCAATATATCCTACACATAACTAAAATATGATGCAATTATTATGCCAACTCCTGGAGGATTCAGAACAGGCAGGAATCCAGACAATTGTTTTTTGAAAACACCTCTGACACTTACACCTCCTGCATGGGTCCTCTGATGTTGGTTACATTGAACTTTTGATGTTTTTACCTAGTTTTATCAGAGTTCAAATAATAGCAAATGTTTGATTCAAAGCTTTCTTGAGGCCTATTTTAGTATCTTTACCATGAATATTACTTCTTCCTTGAAATTCTGGATAATATTTCTTTTCTTTTTCTTTTTCTCTTTTTTTTTTTTTTTTTTAGATGTAGTTTCACTTTTGTTACCCAGGCTGGAGTGCAATGGCGCAATCTTGGCTTACTGCAACTTCTGCCTCCCAGGTGCAAGCAGTTCTCTCGCCTCAGCCTCCCGAGTAGCTGGGATTACAGGCACCTGCTACTATGACTTGCTAATTTTTGTATTATAGTAACAACGGGGTTCTACCATGTTAGCCAGGCTGGTCTCAAACTCCTGACCCCAGGTGATTCACCCGCTTTGGGCTTCCAAAGTGCTGGGATTACAGGCGTGAGCCACCATGACCAGCCCAATTCTTGGTATTTCTTTTAAAATAGATATCTCTCCTACTATAGAACCTTGTATGTTATATTTTTAGATTTTACCCATCAATCATTTTAATAGACATTTTTACATTTGTATTATTTCATCTGTTTGGTGAAAAACTTTTTAAAGATATTGAGTTTATCTTTGTATTTAATCTTCAATTGATTATTTAATCAATACTACTAAATACTATATTATGTAGTATGTTACATAAGGGGGTATGAACACAGATAGGAAAGATATAGTTCCTGACCACATAGAACTTAGGGATGGCTAATGCTTGTAATCTCAGCACTTTGGGAAGCTGAGGCGGCAGATCACTTGAGGCCAGGAGTTTGACACCAGCCTTGCCCAACATGGTGAAACATCATCTCTAATAAAAATACAATAAATCAGCCGGGCGTGCTGGTGGGCATCTGTAATCCCAGATACTCAGGAGGCTGAGGCAGGATGACTGCTTGAACCTGGGAGGTGGATGTTGCAGTGAGGTGAGATTGCACCACTGTACTCCAGCCTGGGAGAGAGAGCAAGACTACATCTCAAAAAAAAAAAAAAAAAAAAAAAAAAAAAAAAGAACTTGGGGAATATATTACCTATCATACATATAGAAGGCATTCAGTAAATACTTATACAATGAAAATTTTTAAAAATGATTTTTGTGGTAGGGAGAATTTTGAAATATATTTTCTGTGGCAATTAAAATATAAGCTACTTGAACTTCAATTACACTAAATATTTAAATTAATAAATCATGATAGTATTGGTAAAGAAAAGAAATAAAGTAGATAATTAAATTCACAGTTAATCTACTATTGTCTTATAAAAGTAAAATTACCATAAAGATTAAATACCATCTTCAGGTAACTTACCAGTCCTGGGCAGGAAAAACCCTATCCTCGAAAGTACGCTACTTTCTGCAACAGGATATTCCCAATGACTTGGGAATTCAAGTCATATGCTCATTCAGAAATGACAAATTTGATCAAGAAATTCTGCTGTCAGAATGGCTGAAAGCTAGCCCTCTAGCATCGAACAGTCAAGCTGTGAATACAAAGGAAAAAGCCTTGAAGGAAATTAAAAGTGCTACTCCAGTGCACACATGAATGATAAGAAAGCAAAGCAACCTTATTGCTGAAAGAAAGTTTCAGCAGTTTGGATAAAAGATCAAATGAGCCATAATATTACCTTAAGCCAAAGTCTAATCCAGAGCAAAGCCTTAACTCTCTTCGTTTCTGTGAAGGCTGAGAGAGGTGAGGAAGCTGCAGAGGAAAAGTTAGAAGCTAGTAGAAATTGGTTTCTGAGGTTTAAGGTAAGAGGCCATCTCCATAACATAAAAGTACAAGATGAAGCAGCAGATGCTGATGCAGAGGCTGCAGTAAGTTATTCAGAGATCTAAGATAATCAATGAAGGACAATTAAACAACATATTACTATGCTACACTACACTAAACAACCGATTATCAATGTAGACAAAACAGCCTTCTATTGGAAGAAGATGCTATCTAGTACTTTTCTAGCTAAAGAGGAGAAGACAAGGTCTGGCTGTAAAACTTCAAAGGACAGGCTAAGTCTCTTATTAGGGCCAATGTAGCTGGTGAATTTAAGTTGAACCCAATGCCCATTTACTATTCTTGAAATCCTAGGGCAAATCAGAATCATGGTAAACTACATTGCCTGTACTCTATAAATGAAATAACAAAACCTGGATGACAGCACATTTGTTTACAGCATGGTCTACTGAAAATTTTATCCCCACTATTGAGAACTGCTACCCAGAAAAAGAGATTACTTTCAAAATACTGCTACTCATCGACAATGTACCTAATCACCTTAAATCTCTGATGATAATGTACAAGGACATTAATGTTTTCATGGCTGCTAACACAATATTCATTCTACAGCCCATGTAAATTACCAAAGAGTAATTTCAATATTTAAGTTTTACTATTTTAAAAAATACATTTTTATAAAGCTAAATATGCCATAAATAGTGATTCTTCTGATGTGAACAAAGTAAATTAAACACTTTCTGGGAAGGACTCACCATTCTAGATGCTGTTATGAACATTTGTGATTCATGGGAGAGTAAAATATCAATGTTTACAGGAGTTTAGAAGTTGGTTCCAACCCTTGAGGATCAATTTGAGGGGATCAAGATTTCAGTGGGGGAAATAACTGAAGATATGGTACAAATAGCAAGAGAAGTTATAGAATTAGAAGTGGAGCTTGAAGATATGACTGAATTGCTGCACTCTTGTGGTAAAACTGAATGATGAGGAACTGCTACTTAAAAATAAACAAAGAAAGTAGATCCTTGAGATGGAATCTAATCCTGGTAAAGATGCTGTGAAAATTGCTGAAATCACAACAAAGGATTTAGAATATTATGTAAACTAAGTTGATAAAGCAGTAGCAGGGTCTGAGAGGACTGACTTCAATTTTGATAGTTCTTCTGTGGGTCAAATGCTAGAAAGAAATCTTTTGTGAAAGCGAGAGTCTATCCATGTGACAAACTTCATTGTTATTTTAAGAAATTATCACAGATATTCCAGTTTTTAGTAACTACCACCCTGATCAGTCAGCAGCCCTCAGCATTGAGGCAAGATCCTCCATCAGCTAAAAGATTAGGATTAGCCGAAGGCTCGGATGGTGGTTACCACATTTTACCAATAAAGTATTCCTAAATTAAGATACGTACATTCTTTTTATAGACATATTGCATACTTAATAGACTATAGCATAATGTAATCATAACTTTCACATGCACTGGGAAAACAACAGACAAAAACTTTATTGCAATATTTCCTTTATTCTGGCATTCTGGAACTGGACCCACAATATCTCTGAAGTATGCCTATATTTAAAAGGACTAGGGCCAGGAGCATGTAATCCTAATACTTTGAAGGGCCGATGCAGGAGGATCACTTGAGGCCAGGAGTTTGAGACCAGTCTGGGCAACAAAGCAAGACCCTGTCTCTTAAAAAAATAACAATGAAATGACAAAATTTTAAAATAGTATAGAATAGAAAAATAGCATGATTATATAATGGGTGCCTGAGTTGTAGATAAAATATAGAAGACACACTGTTTTGGAGTCATTATTACCATCTTTTGAGAATTACATACTGCATATATATGTATTTTGTTATTGTTCAATATTTTTAGAAGCAGAATTCTATAAGTCACCAAAAGCCAGTTAGCAAATGAATATGATGTGTAAGACCCAAAGACATAACTCATACGTTTAGAATTAGGAAATGTAGAAGTTATTAACTGCTCTGACAAAGAATTTGGACTTCTCACTGCTCTCATAAGTGGAATCAAAGTATATATGTTTCATGTCACTGTAGATAGTCTTTGTCAAATTTCACAAGATGCTATTTAATACCAAGCTGAAGAAAGCTGACACTGCCAGTCCTTTCTTGCCAAATATTGGAAAATTTAATTAAATAGACGTTTGACTGCAAGAAGGCAATGTTGAAAACTAAATAAACTTTATCCTTTTAACCTTATTGACTGACCATAGTAACACAAAACATCAATACCTCACCCGCAATGAGAACTCGTATTGGATGAACTTTGTCTCTGTCGAGAATGTGACTACTAATGGAGGTGATGGAGCGAGCCTTAAAATCAAATTACTCTGATGTGACAGCTTAATCTCAGACTTAACATAATCTTTATTCCACCACTTTAAAACTTCTTGGTGATTTAATAAAACAGATTTTAGGGATCTAACATTATAAGCTTTAGACTCGCCCGTTATTATTCTGGCATGCTGTATCTTTGTTGTGTCTATTGAGTTAAAAAAAAAAATAGAGCTATCCATTCCTCTGAAGCTTTAGAAAGGTAAATATGCTGTTTAATTTGGTTACCTTACATAGAAAACAACATAAATACTTGTAATAATAGTATTTATTTAGAAAACTAAATACTTGTAACTTGAATTAAAGCATAAAAGAACAGCATAAAACAAAATATCATATTTTCTATTATTATCCAATTATTACTTTTCACAAAATGGAGATCTTAAGCCTTACAAAGTGAAGGAAAAAAATGATTATTTCAGTAGTTTTATTCATAAGTTTTGGCATTGGCATTTTCCTGCAAGTTCTACTTTCACACAGGGAAGCATTATAAACAATCAAAATACACAATTGTTTAGGAACATGAGGAGCTGCTAAAAAGGAAACTGATTGGAGCATACTAATTTTCAAGGTAAGAGCTCACGTTTTTCCATGACTGGTCAAGAACACACTAAAGGTACCCACTAGATGTTTGTTAAAGGAGTAGAATCACGGAAATTTTCAAAGTAAAATAAATATTGTAATAAGTTGAACTGGGGAATAGGAATTCAAAAATTTAAAGAAGTATTAATACTATCTTTAACAGAGGGAGAGAGAGGCCAGGCACAGTGGCTCATGCCTGTAATCCAAGCACTTTCGGAGATTCAACAGGCAGATCACTTGAGGCCAGGAGTTCGAGACCAGCCTGGCTAACATGGTGAAACCCTATCTCCTCTACAAATACAATAATTAGCTAGGCATGAGGGTGGGTGCCTGTAAACCCAACTACTTGGGAGGCTGAGGCAGGAGAGCTGCTTGAACCCGGGAGGTGGAAGTTGCAGTGAGCTAGTATTAGGCCATTGCACTCCAACCTGGGTGATAAAGCAAGACACGATTTCAAAAAAGTAAAATAAAATACATAAGAAAAAGAAAAGAACGGGATGAGAGAGAAAGAGACTAAATGGTAACTAAAGGCCAATTAGAAGGTAGACAAAATTAAACAACCAGTACATACTTTGATTCTGGGTTCTTTCTATGGGGTTTGAGAAATAGAGGGGAATGAAAGGAAGTTCAGAGAAGAGGGTAGAAAAGAATTGATGACTTGAACAAGCTACTTAATTCAAATTCTAAGTTCCTTAAGTTTGAAATAAAAATCATATCACCTAATTAAACAGATTACCATGAGAATAAGATAATATTGTAGTTAGTGCTGGCACAGGGTAGTTGTTCAGTGAATAGCATTTACTATTAGGAAGAAGCTCTTAATTTTCCCTAGCAATTTCTCTTCCTTTTCTGATTATGACAAAGAGGAGAAAATCAAGTAGAAGAGTCATAATCTATTTTTATTAAACACCCCAGAATATTCTTTCTCAATCAATTTCCTGGGCTGTCATCTTCTAAGTCACTCTAGCTTCCACTCCAATCAGAAAATGAGCTGCTAAATGTTTAATGATTAATTTGCATCAAAAAGTTACCTAGCAACCATAACTGATATAAAATTAGATCAAAGTTTCTGTAAAAGTCTACAGTCTACTAAAAGGATCTGATGATAGATGAACACTAGTCAATGTCATAATTTTAACTCTTAAAACCACATCCAGATAGAATATCTTAAGAGCTTAAATCAGAAGAATACAGTAATTTTTATAGCTTGATATTCAGAATTTTATGGTTTAGTTTGTCCAAAAATAGGCTGAATATCCATATTAGGTAGACTTTGTTAAAGTCATTATAGCAAACTTTTATCAAGCACTACTTGTGTGCTGGAAACTGTTTTAATTCTGTTACATGCATTACTTATTCAAATAGTCAAAGTGACCATGAGGTAAGGGTTTGCACTGAAGAAATAAATCATTTTTCAAAAGCCTCAGATTCACTTGGATATTTGTAGTAAACAATGAGACTCTTTATCTCCAATATCCATAAAAAAGGAAAAAAGGTCCTATTTTCCAGAAGTTAGGTTAAAAAAAAAAAAAAAAAAAAAAAAAGGCCAACGTAGGCTTCATAGATTGGTCCCTATCAGCCCTGGATCTTCAACACCAGTGATAAATGGGATTTTTAGTAAACAGCTCTTAATAGTGTTGAAGCTACTGAGGACAAAGATAAGGTATTTCAACATTTTAGAAACTATCATCTGAAACCTAAGCAGCAGCGACTGTCAAGGTTTGATCAAGTAATATCATTCATCATAAATTCTTGAATTGTGTGTTAGAAGCAGTGCTAATCACAAACGTAGACCATATTGATAAATGAATTAAGAAATATGGAATCCTAAAGACACAGAGTAACATATGTTTCTCACTTTACACTTAAATCATTCATTCTTAGAAAGAGAAATATAAGCCATCTGCTGCAGAGGAGTCATTCACAATTAATGAAACTCAAACTTGGTATCTGAACCCATTTTATATGAGGATTAGTGAGTGCCTAAGAAAGTGGAAAGAGGAGTTCTTAGAGCTTTTTCTTGATAACATCTCCAGTAATATTCTTTGCTAAGGAGGCAAGTTTCTTGAAGTTAGCTTGATGTGTCTGAATGAGTAGCTCTTGTTAAGCCATACAGCAGGACAAGATCAAATACTGCCATTAAATGTTTCTATTAGACTCTGATACAAGTAGCCAGCTACCAATTCTGTTGGTCCTTGAGCAACCAGAATGAAGCCAAGAGGAAAAAAAAAAGGAAACCTTGTAGAAATAAATACATTTCCTCTCCAGCAAAAGTGAATATGATCTCTCCTCTGATCCTTTCGTGTTATCTTGTTAAATGCGACATCAAAAGTATTCTCAATGAGGTAAGTTGAATAGAGGAGACAGCAAAGTCAAGGAAAACCATAATAGGAAAACTGTTATGTCCTATCTTTTGAGAGATTCATTGTTTCCTTCTCTGCATAATTCCATTAGTTTTCTTTGGATAGTTTTTTTTTAACTCTTTTTAAAAAAAGTGGCCGGGGTGGTTTCTTGCTCTGTCTCTCAAACTGGAGTGCAGTGGCATGGACATGGCTCACTGCAGTCTCAACCTCCTGGGCTCAAGCAATCTTCCTACCTCAGCCTCCCTGGTAGTTGGGACTACACGTACACACCACCACACCTGGCTAATTTTTTTTTGTTTTTTGAAGAGACAGGGTCTCACTATGTTGCCCAGGATGGTCTCGAATTCCTGGGCTCAAGCCACCCTCCCACCTTAGCCTTCCAAAAAGATGGTATTATAGGTGTGAGCCACTGTGCCTGGACAACTTCAGACAACTTTCAATATCTATGAAGTTTCTACTACCAAGCATTGAACACATTTCAAGCTTCTTGAAAAACTAAGCCCAGAAAAGATTTGCCAAAGAAATTCAAGTGCATATTTGAAGGCATCCAAAAAGCAAATGGTTAGTATGTAGTGATTTAGTCTGCAGTGAACATAAAAGCAAATTTTACACCCATCTTCTCTGAAAAAAAAGTTCCCTTACTGGCTTTCTTCAGGTGAAAGTGAAATGAATTTATAAGAAAGATTATGAAATTTGAGAACCAACCATATGTACAGAAAAACTGTTCTTTTATAATACTGAGAAAGTTGGTGTTTTGAAATGTCAATATGCCGCCAAGTGATTTTTAAAACAAGATATTTTAATCCCACATGCTTATACTTTTTGATTTGAATAAGTTATAAAAATTTATTTAAATTTAACCTAACTGCATAAGCTCTATATTTTACTATTCTGATTAAAGCTAAATGAGCATGGATGAGCTAATCCCTTCAGTCTTTTATTTATGTCTATGATAGAGTTTTACTTCCTAAACTAAATATTTTCCTAACTCTGTCAATCTAATTAATTTTTAATGCTCTCGATTTATCTTGATTCCTTACTAATTAGTATCTAAGTGTATATTTACATATTGTTAATCTAATATAAGCCTATATGAATCTTATCTAGATGTTGATACCATCTGATGTATGTTTTATTTGACGCAAGTTTACCTTCATATTACTGTAGCATAATGTAACATTTTCTATAATATATATTAGAAGGAGAAGGTCAGTTTATTCAGTTTTCTTCTGTGAACATGTATATTTTGATTCTCAAGAGATCCTAGAAACTTGAAAAAAACTGCTTTTCATTATCAGTAGTGGTGACAGTGCTAATTGCTGGTTAGTAGCTCTCCAAGCCTGTCTACCTCCTCTAACTGGATTTTTGCCACAGTGTCTTTCTACCACATATGAGAACAGGCCAACCTCTTCCCTACCCCAAGATCCCTGGAGCTATTCTCTCTGCCTTGAAATTTCTTTCCAAGACTCTTAGCTTATCTAATTCTTATTCTTCAGATCCTAAATATCCTCTTCAGAGCTGCCTTTCATCACACCCTCTGTAAGTCAGCCCCTTCATTGTTCTTTATCACAGAATCATATTTATTTTCTTCTCTTTTATCATAGACTTTGATTATTTATGTGTATTGGTTCATGTGCTCAGTATTTACCTTACCAGTGGGACTGACACCTTCACTGGCATTTAGCAGACTTATTGGACCACAGTAGGCAGCAATAAACCTCTTTGATGGAATTATTGTTGCTGAAAGAACTTACTACTAGCTTTTGAGAATTAAAAGAAAACAATGGAGCAGGTACAGTGGCTCATGTCTGTAATCCCAGAACTTTTGGATGCTGAGGTGGTTTGAGACCAACCTGGGCATCATAGTGAGATCTCTGTCTCTACTAAAAATTTAAAAACTACCCAGGTGTGGTGGTGCACACCTGTTGCCCCAGCTACTTGGGAGGGAGGCTAAGAGGAAAAATTACTTGAGTTAAGGAGGTAGAGGTTTCAGTGAGCTGTGATTGTGCCACTGTACTCCAGCCTGCGTGACAGAGTGAGATCCTGTTTCAAAAAAAAAAAAAAAAAAAAAAAAAGGGCTAAGAATTCAGAGTGCTTTTACATCTATTAGAGTGAAACTCTAGAGGAACAGTAGCAAATTTAAGTACCTTTCAGAAGCAAGAAAACATCTGAAATTATTCAGGTGGACCTTTAGAATACAGTACAATGAATTACTGAAAAATACAACAAACAGAAAAGAAAGAACCCACTCAAAGTGGGCAGACCCAAATCAGTGCTAGCCTGTCTCTGCACAAAGGAACACAAGGTCTGTGTTGCGCCACACTTGATGTTAATTCTGACTTGTAGGTGTTTTGGAGGCCCAGGGAATCCACGGCAGGCTGAATCTGGCCCACCACCACTGCCCTGCAGTCTTTGCTCTAAAGTCTTTACAGGGATCTGACCCTTCTTGGTCACACATAAGCTTAGCTGTTTACCAGCCCATTCTTCTTCCTTCATAACAATACTCCGCTACTGGATTTCATGAAGTCTTTACATCCCAGCCTAAATTATTTCAGGAATTGATTTTAGAGGAAACACAGGGTCATGATGAGACTGTCCAGGAGTTCTTTCTCTCTAGATCACTGGCTCTCACCTTTTCAGAGGCCTGGTTTTTCACCTTTTCCCCCTTTGTTTCTGGAACTAACACTTTGTATTTGCCCAATAAAAACTTCTGCTTTATTTAACTTAAACTAGCCAAAGTTGGTTTTCTCAGATTTTCAAGCAAATATTTCTTAATAATATATTAATTAATAACATTCAGACATGGTTCACTACCTTCTCTATGTTGTACATTGCAATTGGTTCTAGATTCCAGAGGAATCACAGCATAAAGAGAAGTACAAGATTTCTGCCTTGCCCATCTATGGCTTTACTTTCTGTCCCTCTTACATTTTGTTTTTCATGCAAATACCAGAGGGTTTTGGTTTTACATTCTCCATACAATTTATTACCTATCTTGTCCCCTCTGACCTTCTCTCACAAAAGTCTATTTCATACTTTAAGATTCAGCTTGAGCAGGGTGTGGTGACTTACTCATGTAGTCCCAGCACTTTGGGAGGCAAAGGAAGAATCCCTAGAGCCTAGGGTTTCGAGAACAACCTGGACAAAGTGAGAGCAGCAGGAGGCAGCCAAATGCCTAAAGAGGTATGGGTTCGTCCCCAGTAAAACCCTACTTCCAAGCGGAAGACATTTTAAGCCTGAAAGCCAAGCTACTAGTAAAAGCCTTGGACTGCATTGAGAACTTGACTTCCTGTTTGGTATGCTTTCCTCTGATAACCACACTTCACCTATTTTACATATACCTACCTTTTCCTGATTGATTTTCTACACTGTCATGCCTACCTTTGAGTGGTGTCTTCACTTTAACCTTTTTTGCTCACTTAGAAACCAATCAGCACATTCTCCCCATTCTTAGTTCACCAAAGATCCCAGACCAAGCCACATGGGGGACTTTCCCATCTTCAGGTACAGGAACCACCCCTGTATCCCCTGTATCACCTCATTGCTGAGAGTTTTCTGTTTGCTTTATAAATTTTACTCCACTTAGTCTCCAGTATACATGTGCCTAATTATTCCTGGTTGTGAGATAAAAACTCGAACCTAGCTAACCTAAAGTGCAGAAAGACTGCAACAACAAACACAATGTCATTTCTACAAAAAATACAAAAATTAGTTGGGTGTGGTGGCATGTGTCTATAGCTACTCCAAAGGCTGAGGATGGAAGATCACTTGAGCCAGGGAGGTCCAGCGGGCTGCAGTGAGCTGTGAATGTGCCACGGCACTCCAGCCTGCATGACAGAGCAAGACCCTGTCTCAAAAAAAGAAAAAAAAAAAAAAAAAGACAGCTCTCTAAGGGTCACCTTCTCTAGAACAGTGACTGTGAAGACATCTATTCCCCACACCACCATCCTAGTCAAATGTCAGCCACTTTGTATCAGTGTGCCTTCTCTGTACATTTTTAACGTGAAATGCTTAATTGCTTAAGCTAACATTGTAAATTTAGGGACTCTAAGCCCCACTTGACAGACCTTCCTTGAGGGAGGACAGAATCTTTATCTTAGTTTTTGACTCCTAATAATTTATTACAGTGCCTCAAATGCAGTAGGTACTCAATAGATGTTGAATGAAAGGAAGATAAAAGAAAGCGGTCTCGCAAGCAAGTAATATAATCTAGTTAAGAACAATTTCCATGCACATATGAAGCAGTTCAACAAAGGTAGGAGGGAGTGTATGATTAGAACCTGTAAGAAAGTATACTTGCTGGGCACAGTGTCTCATACCTGTAATCCCAGCACTTTGGGATGCCTAGGAGTGAGGATTGCTTGAGGGAGGAAGATTGTGTTGAGACCAGCCTGGGCAAAATAGTGAGACTCTGGGTCTACAAAAAAAATTTTTTTAAAGAAATAAAGTAACTCCAGTTATGCTTCTTGTTTTCTAAACGGGATGATGATAGCAATGTTTATGAATATGTAATATTTTTGGCATATAAGCAGAATTTAAATTAATTATTAATCATTGGTTCATTTCCCAGAGCTTTATGAATCATCTGTTTTCTAAAAGATACTGTAGAGGAGAGAGGAATTATTTGGAGGGAAGAAACTGTGGTAAGGGAGAGGATTGGCAGAGAAGAAAAGAATGTTTTGTTGCTCTTGTTATAAATATAATTCTAAAAAGAATTACATAGCTGATACAGAGAGAGCAATATTTATACAAGGGACAATACTTGTTATATTATACAAAGACATACATAATAATACTAATATGAAAAAAAATTGGTTGCTGGTATCATACTTGAGGACCATAATCACCAAGCAATTTAGAAAAACTAAAATGTATTTATGTATATTTTTAAAAATTTATATTTCTTTTAAATTAATAAAGTCTTATTTGCAGACAAGAGTTTCTTGTGTTTATCATTCTGGCAATGAACACAGTGCTTTTGGGGAAGCAATTTGACTAAATTTTCTTTTAATTTCCAGTCCTTCAATACATATTTATTGAATGTCTACTTACTGTACATATGAATCAGAAAAAGGCACTAGGAATTAAAATATACCTTGGACATTTTTGTGATCTTTCTAAAATTAAAAATATCAGTTAATTTCAGCACAATGAGTTAAAAAATATGTGACTACTTATTTACATAACAGGAACCAAATGTGTACAAATTTAAATATGCACTCATTTGGACATTAGTTCCAAAAATATATTTAATTATTTGAAATTAAATATTTAGATTATTTTAAATGCTAAATGTGTAATACACTTTTCTTTTAGTAAAAAAGATGAAAGTTACATAATTATTTATAAATATCAATTTTCCAATAATGCTTATCTTTCATGCCTGCTCATAAAGATAATCATACAAACTACTATTCAAATGGCTGACTGCGAGAAAGTCTTAAGTGCTATAACAAGGTTATTTTAATCAAACACGCATTTCTAGTTTCTCTCCAAATTGCATACAGTTTCCTAAGAAAATTCACCATGAGAGAAGATTGCTAGAATACGTAATATATGCTTTATTCTTCTGAAAAAAAGGAGAAAGAATTGAATAGAAAAGCTGGATTGTGAGAGAAGACAAACACCTTTTGAGTTTAATGTGCGTGAAATTGTATGCCTCCCAAGAAAGACAATTTGTCAGCAGGACACAAAGTAAAGATTCTTTGCTCAGAAATACTCTGAGAAGGTAGTTAGTCGTTTTATTGTTTTCTCTCTAACACAAGTTATCCTTGTAACCCTGCTGAATGAAGGCAGCTCTAGATGCCACAATTTCAATCTCAAATCAGGTCAGAAGGGAAGGAGGCAGGGTGAGAAGAAGAAGAAAGATGGAAGAACAAAAATGTGTCACTGGTAAAAGTGAGGTTTAACCTCTTGAATATTTGGGTCATCTCCTGGGGAGAAAATATCCACTAAGGAAGAATATCAAACCTCCTAAGAAAAGGCAGAGGCTACAAAAGTCACACTGGAACTGAGGTGTGCCAGGAAGAGAGAAAAGTATTGATTCATCTGTTCTAAATTTTGTCAGAAAAAGTGTGTCTGTGAACCCAAACAAGAAAATACAGAATAGACCTAAGAAGGTAAGACTTATAAAAGATTCAATATAACTTCAGTAATTCCAAAAAATGAGTACAAAACACTCAAAGAAGGTGGTCTCAGTCAAGAGTTTAAAAACTAGTTCTTATTTTCTTTCTCACTGGCATCTTAAAAGTCACATCATTTTGATTGATTCAAGCTATGACCCCTCTAAAATTGTCATTGTTCAATTATGTACCTATTTAGCGACTCCTAAAATTCTGTGCAAGAATTACTGCAAGATTTCTCAGATACTTTAAACATTACTTCTCTTATATGATACAATAAACTTTATTGACTCTGTCTATATTACCTTTAATATGTTTCATTATTATTATGTTTTTCTATAAATTTTGTTTTTCTACATTTTTTCCATGAAAAAGTCTCACTTTAAAAATGGATGCTGGCATGCAAACACACACACACACACACACACACACACACACACACAAAGTATGTCTAAAGAAAAAAAATCAATAATAATGTTTCTTCCACATACCAATATTAAGAATAAAACATTCATAAATTCTAAATATATTACTATAAACACTAAAGTTTGTGGCCATAAATAAGTCCAAAATAGAAATGGATATTACTAAACTGTAAAACAAAAAGAAACCAACATTGTTTGTTCAATTGTTTAATGAGAAAATTTTCCAACATTAATATTAAATCCTAAGCATAAAGTTTCCCTCACACTAATGAAATAGCAATCTCTTATCAAGAATCATAAAAATATCATTAAGCACGTGGATTTTCTCTAATACAATTAAAAATAACTATTCTTACTTAGGAGCCTCATTCTAAATTGCAAGTAGTATTTTCCAGGTACAAACTAGTTACACCATAAAGTTTCACAAAGTAGAGAATAAAAGTTTGCCGTGATTCAGCTGCTTTAAGAAAAAGAACAAAAAACACCTTAAAAATAAATAGGCAAAGGACTAACAAAAAGTGTCTGCTCCCTTGAAGTGCTTCCTTTCACCACATGCCATTAATGTATTGATGAAAATTATGAGTTAAAAACACTATAGGAGATTAAATAGCTTATGAAAATATAAATAAAAAACAATTATTGAGAGAAATACAACTAGGTCCTTAAAAAGAGGTACTAGAAACAGAATCAAATCTAGTCTTTGCCATTCTCTAGCTAGTCTACATTTTACATGGAACATTTCACTTAATCTACTGAACTTCAGTTTCCTCTTTAGAAAAATGGTAATACATGTAACAGGGAGGATCTTGTGAATATTAAATAAACTATGCATGTAAACACTATCCATGAAGAAAATGGCATGTGGTTAAGTGTCAATAAACTATAACTATTTTAAATAAGTAAATCTTTTCACCATTTAAGAGTCATGATTTTATGCTTAAGAAAGGAAAAACAGCTCAGTGTTGTTATAAATCAGGATTTATTAATAGATAAGGGAATATATACAAGGTGAGATACAGGAAAAAGACCTAGATTTTAATCAAGTAATCAGACTATATTCTAAACCCAATGATATAGTTTTATGTCTGTCCCCTCCAAATCTCATGTTGAAATGTGACCTCCAGTGTTGGAGGTAGGCCACATAGGACGTGTTTGGGTCATAGAGGCAGATCCCCCATGAATGGTTTGATGCCCTCTCCATGGTAATTAGTTCATATAAGAAGTGGTTATTAAATAGAGTCTGGGAGTTCCCTGTCTTGTCATGTGATGTACCTGCTCCCCATTCACCTTATGCCATGAGTAAAATCTCCCTGAGGCCTCAACAGAAGCTGAGTATCTACTCAGCATCTTCAAGATACTTCTACTCAGTATGCTGGTGCTATGCTTGTATGCCCTGCAGAATCATTAGCCAAATAAACATCTTTTCTTTCTAAATTACCCAGTCTGAGCTATTCCTTTATAGCCACACAAAACAGACTAAACAAACACACCCATGCTCTCTGATTTCTGGTTCTTTCTCCTAAACCAATCTACCTTTCAAATAAGTCACTATATTTTATTTTATGATTTATACTTTCTTTTGGATTATTTTCTTTTCAAATCGTGCTAAGTTTATTAAATGAATTCGAATTCTGCATTACACTTTGAACTAAACATACTCCAGATAATTTAAACAGACACGATCAGGCTACAACTTATAAATTAAACCAGTATATAAACTGGCAAGTGGTATACCTGATTTATAGTTCTTATTTAATGAAATTATCAGGTAAATATTTTTATATAATATAGACATATTAATAAGGCAGTCAGTAAACTTTCAGGATTATCAGAATTCTATAAATATAGGATATTAAGGAACCAAATTGCCTATCTCCAAAAATTTATGAGAGAGAGGAAATCTGTGGTAAACCATAATCCTTTTATGCAAAAGTGTATGAGCAAGTTCTTACTTATATTAAAGTGATTTAAGTAGATGATGTTTCAGAATGAGTTTGGCAGAGGATTTTGAAGTGGCTATCCTCAAAGACATTCTAAAGGAATACAGGAAATGGAAGAGACAGCTGTGAAATTCTTTAATTTAAAAAAATTATGATAAAATCTACAATCTGAAATTTTACTTCAGCTTTTATGTTTCAAAATATGAACATAAAAATATGAATGTAAGTTTGCTAAAACTGTCTTTAAAAGCAAGGTACACCTTACTGGATTTCTAAATAAAATACCTTTGTAGAACACAGTCTTTATATTTCACAAAGGTCTTATTATGCAACCTAAGTATAATTGTCCCAATTCCAAGATGGTTTACACTTTTTATTTCTTTAAAATATAACTAGTGAACAATAATGGTCAGTAGGGGCTTTATCTTTTCATAGAAGGGCCTACAGAGATAACAGTAGTATAAGAATCATAACCTAAATGAGATATTGACAGATCCTGTACTTTAAGGTGTTTTCATAATGATGAAGATCAGCTTACAAAACTTAACAAGATGAACTGTCTCTAATCATTCATTCTATCAATGAAGCTAAATGAAATGTTGTCTCAACTGTTTTCATTATTATTTTAAATTTTCAATTCATCTCTTATTGGCAAAATTTCTATTATTGAAGTATGTATACTTCCAGCTCATGAATAATGTCCTGCCTCTTTAATAAGCATGAATGAGGCAAGCCTAGAAGTATCTTTACAAAAGTAAACTTGCTGATCCCTAGATACATTGCTTCTTATGAAACATCAAAGGAAGTTGAAACCTAGGATTTGTTTTTGATGCCAGGTGTTTTCTATTGCTGGGATGAGCTGCATATCTATTATGAGAATACATAATTTTCTGAGTGATTTTTCACTAAGAATCTGATAAGTTAACAAGCTAGATACATTTTTTTTGAGATGGTGATTCTTATTTTGAGTGGGAAAGTCAGAAAATGTTTTATTTTATATTTTTTGATTCTTCATTATTCCTGAAGAAAAAAATATGTTGTTGACATATACCATATCCGATAAAAACATCGCAAAGACATACTTCTTGAAACTATACAACATATAGTCTAAAGAGTAATTTAGTTATTTTAATCTTTATATTTTCTTTCCATCTGGTCTACTCTCTCTAGATGAGAATATTTCTATTTCTCAAAATGCTGACAGCAGATGAAGCTTAGATATATTTTTTCTATCAAATTTAAAATTTATCAATTTCTACATATTACATATACAATTGTATTGTTCATGTTCACTTCTTATCTGCTTGGACCTGGAGGATTGGTATAACACTCCCCCAACCTTTTTCTAAATGTTTAATATTCTTGCATTAATTAAGAAAAGTATGTTAGAATAGGTACTCATATACAAAATGATGAAAAGTAAATTCTGTAGGACAGGGTAGGAAATATCTAATTCTTCTGATGGCAGAGAGGGTTTATAATCCTCAAAAATTAATATTAGCCCATTTTTTAATTAAATTTATGTGATTTATGTTTTCATAGAGAATATTTGTCAATGCATGCAAAACACAGTTTAATATTTTTTCTCTTTCCAAGAAAAGTACAGGAATATACATACTGTAAGGGACACATTCATACTGCACTTCAAGGTATTTATAGGTTCCTGGACACGGGTCTGGAAAAACATCAGGACCTGCCACCACTGCACACTGGGTTCTGTTATTGCATCTGAAGTCAAAAGAAAGGAAAAGAGTAGTAAGCTTATGCAAAGTTAATTATCAACATCAACACCGATTTTATTTTAGTTCCTGTTATACAGATTTAAATAAGGTTTTGCTTGATTTTGGGCTTTGGGCCTATTAAGAAAAAAATCGGTAGTGCACTTTTTAAAAACTAGACATTAAAATCAAACTATACAGCTTGCTATTAACTAATTTAATATTTGGTTGAATACAGCATGATTTCTAGTTAGAAGTTAAATATTGCTGAAGAAACACTAACTAGTCCACAGGATACTGCCAATGTGAACACAAGTAGGAAAGACTATTTGATAGGAAAGACTCAGTCCAGTACAAAAAAAAAAAGTATTTTAGAAAATATAACCACATAGTTTATTAGGCAGTTGTAAAATAAATTCACTGACTATGATGACATTCATTTTATGAAATGAATTCCTAAATTCATTTCATAAAATGAATGTCATCATAGTATGAAAAGTGGTACTGAAAAGCTTTATCCAAGCCTAACACATTAGAAAAGTATTAATATTTAACTATTAAAATGGATATTTGAATTTATTTTGTGTAAATTATATAATATTACTACTGATTAAAACCATTTTAGGAATTAATTGTTAGGTTCTTTATGTTCAGTCAAATAATGATATGATCCTCATGGATTGCTTATTACAAGTGCCAATATCTCATCATTTAATATAATGACTTTAAATTTATAAAAAAGAATAATGACATACCACTATTAAAACATAAATATAAGACAGAACTGGAGTTTATCATGTTAAGTGAAATAAGACATGCAGAAATAAGAAAGGTGCAGAAATCAAGGTTTACATGTTCTTATTTATGGGAGCCATTGAACTCACAGAGGTATAAGGTAGAAAGATGGCTATCAAAGGCAGGGAAGGGTAGTGAGGAGTAGGGAGGGCAGGAAGTGAGGATGACTCCTGGGTATAAGAGTGGTTAGAAAGAATGAATAAGACCTAGCATCTGACAGCACAATTGGCGCTATCAGATCTGATGGCACAACTATGATTGACTAGAGTCAATCATAACTTAATTGTACAATTAAAAATAACTAAATGTATGTAATTGGATTGTTTGTAGCACAAATGATAAATACTTGAGGTGATGAATACCCCATTTACCCTGATGTGATTATTACACATCGAATGCCTTTCTCAAAACATCTCATGTTCCCATAAATATATACATCTACTATAAGCATACAAAAATAAATAAACAAACAAATAAAACCACAGAAAAAGAAAAAAAAACATAAAAACGGGCACTTTTGTGGCAAATAGGCTAAACAAATCTGAATTGATTAATTCATGGTAAAAAAGAAACATGTTAAAATTATTTATAATTCTGAAAAGGATATCCATATTCACAGTGGACTAATTACTGTGAATTTCACTCAGAAACTTTCTAAATTCAAAAATTTATCTTTACGTATATTTTCTATAGAAAAGTAATGACTTTTTCTACCCTTAATATTGGCACTAAGTATATAATACGAGATACTCTAATCATCCCGTGTTTTATATTCTTGTTTATTTATTTCAGAAATATAATACCTCAGGGCTAGATTTTTCTGTTAATTCCTGAAGGAGATGTTCTGTTCTCTGACATGACCTCAGAATACTTGCAAGGTTACTGGCAACATAAGGAGCATCTAGAGCATAACTCACTTTGATTTAGTGTGAAAATACATTGTGTTTACCTGAGGCTACCATTTGTCAGGTTTAATGAGGATTTTGTTTAGTCTCTAAATTAAATTTGATTCATTAATGAATGTCTTAAGCTGAAAAATGTATTCTGTATTATTCCTAAAAGATGAATAAAAAACAATATTCCATAATCATCAGGCAATTTAGCCTAACAGTTAATCCTGAGGGTTAACACATGATAAGGTTTTCCTATGTCAGAGGCTGATGATCAGATAAATGTATAATAACATTAAGGTAAATGTAGTTGTCCTCACACATGCACCGCAAATACGTTACTTTGATGTTTTGGTGTACTGATACTTTTTTTTGACAAGCTGATCTTTCCTATTACAAAGAAATTATTTGAAGAAAACATGTCAAGTCAAGTGACATGTTTTTAGCAATTAAAACAATACAATTTTCACATTACGCCTTAAATAAATAACCTCATAAATCTATCTCAGGTTTTTAATACAATAGGCAGGGATATAAACTCATAAAGTTATTTTTGTTTTTGTCATAGAAAATTAGCAATTATCAGGAACACATTCAAAGTAGACATAATTGAAAAGTGGCACTATAAAACTTAATACATATATTCAGTAAATGCAATATTAATTCTGATGTGAATATATACATACACACACACACACACACATATCTCATTTTTTTACTATCTTGGTCTACAGTCATTTTATTCCCCATTATTCACCTTGTAAATTACTACAGTTCTAATTTAAAAAAAATTATTTAGAAGCAATATCTACTCTTGTAATTTTCAAACATAAACAGGCAACTATAAACCTTTTATTTAAATAATCAACATATGTTATAATCAGAACAGCTTACTACTCATTTCTGACTAGAGCATTTACTAATTTCTTACTAGAGCATTTATTAAAATTTACAATTATGAAAATATATGTTGCAAACAAAGTCGTGTTGAATCAATCGGGATTTCAAATGGTTATGTTTTTATAGATTAGATTAGAAAACAATCTGGAGTCTATGCATATCTATTTATCTAAATGCGCATCAACCAATTCACATATTATATACTATCAAGTTGTAAAATACTATTTATCTATATGTAAGAAAATTGTAAAAGCAACTATGTGTTGTAAATATTAGTTACCATTGTGAGTTCTAAATTGCTTATTTAATATTAACCAAAGATGAGTCAAGAAAGCCTTTAATTAATGAGATAGTATCTGTTAAGTTGTATATAAAACAAAAAATGTTATGCCTATAATATATTTATAGTCATTATCATCATTGTTCTATATAAAACAGCAGTAATTTATAACACTCACCTTTCAAAATAATTTATGATTCTATTACTATGTTTGAAATATTCTTTATAAATGATGATTATTAAAAATAAAAAGGAAAAAGGTAGATTCAATCTCTGGAAACTATTTTTATATAGGATACATTATAATATAGATTGTTTGAAGACTAGCTATATTTTGAAAACAAGAGTTTAAAGGTTCTGTCCTTTACTTGGCTTTCTTTTTTAACATGACTTCAGTTACTGTGAGTTAAAATAAATTGAGATATAATTAAAGAGTTGTAAACAATTTAGTCCACAAAGACTCAATTTATAGTTATTCCAAAAATTTTAAAATACATTCTAAAATACTATAGATGAAAAAAAGTAAGATAAAGTAATCTAATGTTCTCAAATGCTTTAAAGTTTCATCATTTATTTTTAATGTAAACATTGAAACAATAAATTTAAAACATGCTTTTTAGTATCCCTCATACCTGGTGTTTTGAAATATGTATACACTATAAAATGATGACCACAATAAAGCTAATTCATATACCCTTCATCTCACAGTTATCTTTTACTGTGTTGTGTGGTGAGAAAATTTAAGATTTACTCTCATAGAAAATTTCAAGTATAAAACACAGTATTGTTAACTGTGGTTATCTGGCTGTACAGTAGATTTCCAGAATTGATTCTTCCTACATAACTAAAACTTTTCACCCTTTGATCAACATCTCCCCATTTCTCCTATCTCCCTAGCTCCTGGCAACTGCCATTCTACTTTCTGCTTCTAGAAGTTTGACTTTCTTAGATTCCACATATAAGCAAGATCAAATAGTATTTTTCTTTCAATGTCTCACTTATTTCACTTAGCATAATGTTCTCCAGGTTCATACATGTTATCACAAATGACAGAGTTTCTTTCATTTTCAAGGCTGAATAATATTCCACTATATATTTAGGTATATCTCATTTACTTATTATCCATTCATCTGCTGATAGGCAGCTAGGCCAATTCCATATATCTTGGTTATTGTGAATAGTACTGCAAGGAAGATGAGTCTACAGATACCTCTTTAAGATACTGATTAATTTCTTTTACATGTACATACCCAGAAGTGAAACCCCTGGATCATATGGTAGTTCTATTTTTAATTTTTTGAAGTACCTACGCACAGTTTTCATAATGGCTATAATAATTTACATTTCCATCAATAGTATATAAGGATTCTCTTTTCTCTACATTCTCATCAACACTTATCTTTTGTCTTTTTGATTATAGCCATCCTACCAGGTGTGCAGTTGTATCTCATTGTGGTTTTGATTCACATTTCCTTGATGTTTTATGAAGTTGAGCACTTTTTATATACCTGTTGGCCATTTGTCTTCTTTCAAGAAATATTTATCATTTTTAATTACAGATAGACTTAGTCCACTTTTAAATTAGGTTGTTTTCTTGCTATTTAGGTGTTTAAATTCCTGATATACATTGGATATCAACCCCTAAATAAATGTGTAGACCAATTGTACAGAAGAGATATCCCAGAAATTAATCAACATGTTTATGGTCAATTAATTTTCAACAAAGATGTCAAGAATACACAATGAGGAAAAGGATAGACTCTTCAATAAAGGATGTTGGGGAAACTGGATATCGACCTGAAGAAAAATGAACTGGATCTCTAATTTACACCATGTACAAAACCCAACTCAAAATGGATTAAAGATTTACATGTAAAACCTAAAACTATAAAACTATTAGAAGAAAACATAAGTAAACACCTTCTTGAAATTGATCTGGGCACTTTTGGGGGGGAATATGACCCCAGAAGCAAAAGTGAAAAAAACAAAAATAAAGAAATTGGAGTGCATCTAATTACAAACCTTCTGCACAGCAAATAAAACAATTAGCCAAGTGAGGACACAAGTTACAGAATGGCAGAAAATACTTTTAAACCTATTTGTCACTTCTTTCTGAGATGAATAATGCTACCCTCAATTTTACAGAACTGGAATTGGAATGAAGATGTTAAATGGCTTTTCAGACTCTCAGTAATCAAATGATAGTCAGTGGAGTCCAGAACAGTGACCTGAAAATCATGATACTGCTGTCTTGTGGGAGAATGAGTCATACATTTCATGGTTACTCTGGGGTCCTGATTTAATTCACCCTGACCTGATAGGTTCTCAAAAATACTATGATGATCTGATGAAATAAACACCATCTGTGAAATATCTGAGTGCCCCAGAATTCATTCAGTCATGATGTAGATCAGGCATTACATAACCAGGTCCTCACAATTCAAATTGGCGTACAGAAATTGGAAAGATAAATTTCTGAACATAGTAATAGCATGATGCATATTTATTTATACACAGACTTTTTCACAATCAAAAAGACATACAATTTTAATTTAACCCACATACAAACCTCCAATTTACATATAACTGTCATCTATTGATCAAGTTTAATAGATGTTAGTATATTGAGTTCTATTAGTTATTAGTACTAATTTTAAAACAATATTGTTTAATTCAAGAATGTCATATGATGACTGCCATAGAAGATACTCTTCTTCCCTAATCACAAGATTAGAAATAGGATAGAGAATGATTTACTGTTAACTTGTCCATTTCAACATGTTTCACTGCAGTGTGGAAGAAAACAGTGTGACAATGAAAATGGCATCTCTGGGTAAACCTTTCCTATATTTGCCACAACATACAGTACCATATAGTAAAAATGATACTGCTGGATTTACACACATATTGACTATTCAGAAAAGTTCTTATTACATATAAAATAGTAATTTTATTACATCTTTTTTCCTGCTAAATTCAGTAAAATTGAGAGAGGAGGCAGGTAGGGGCTATTCAGGCATAGGGAGAGTCTCAGAAGACGGACAATGCCTGTTGGGATACACCTGCACCATCCCTGTTATGTAGCTAGCAGGAAGAAATGTGGTTAATAACTTCCTCTTTTACCAAGATACTTGCTCAGAAGGGACTTTTAGCTACCGGTACAGGTGCACATAAGGACCTAGGACATCCTAACATGACCCTGAACTCCTTATAATGCAATTAGCAGTGTGATTTTAGCCCGCCTGTGGGTTTCATTTTAGGCACTCATGGGTAATCAAGATGGGCTCACTATGGTCAACTCGGGGCATGCACAGACGAAACACCCCTGGGGGTAACTTTACCCCTCCCATTAAGGTAGAACCTACGGAAGACTCTTTTTCTGCCACATAAAAGACCCAAAACTCAGCCCCATTTTTGCAACCATCTTTGGGTCCACTCTCACTGCTGAGAGCTTTTCTGTCACTTAATAAATCCTATTCTGCCTTAAACACCCTCTGGTGTTTACATGCCTTGGTCATCGGACAAGAACTCAGACCTCACTAAACTAAGCAGTAATGAGATTGCAACAAAATGGTGTTCCTTTCACTTCCATTATCCAGATAAAAATTAGCAGCCCACTATCTCATGTTTGATTATTACATACTTGTGTATGAAACATAAAAATTCTCCTTAAACGTAAGTATATTTTTAAAAATTCTCACATAATAAAGATGATTTAAGTTGATTGCACAGGACTACTGACCTAACATAGTATAATTAAAATAATTTAAGTAAAACACTATAGTGTATACATACTGCTAATGTAATTCACAGGGGTTCTAGGTTAATAAACCATTCAATCATGTATGCTTATCACATTCTATAGTCAGTGTATACAAATAAGCTATTCCTAAGAATGCTAAGGAACTTTTTAAATGAAGTTTCAGCCATGATTAAACTCCACTGAAAAGCACTGACTTTTAAAAGACAGAATAGGATAATGCTTAAAAAAGGATGCTTTGTGTCTTTTCGTTAGCAAAATTAATCATATGAATTTATATTAGCACTTATTAAATAACATTTATACAAAAACATGTGTTACACAAAAACACACATCCACTTAGTATACTCAAGAAGTTCATAGCATATAACATATGATGAATCAGTCCATGATTCATATAGTAAAACGGAATTATTCTCCAAGAGAAAAATGTTTTAGAGATTTCTTGTCATTTAAAAAGCCACATCATATTATAATTACGTTAAAAATCTCAAAATGGGTTAGTTCACAGTAGCTATGAGGTTTTAGTTCTCAGGATGGAATGTAGCAATAGAAGAACACATAAATAAAATGCATGGATGTCAACGGTATTTTGCTCTGTGTCAATCAACAAGGCAGGTCTTTTTTTTCCTCCTTAAGACCATAGTTTCCTTATTTTCTACTCTCTGTTATCCTGAGACCTGCTGATATGACATTCATTCTGAAATTAGAAGACCAAAAAAGATGAGACAACTATCTAATGGTAGAAAACAAATACATAGGTCATAAAAACATCAACTAGATTTCAAATAAAAAGAGAACTGAATGGCTAAGAAATAAAAATAATCATGAAAAAAAAGCAATTCTTCTATATATATTATAGCCATACATTCAGCATTTATTAAAAAGTTTAATGATACTGTCCACTTACAATTTAAAGGGCAATTTAAGAAGAGTTATAAAAGTAATACTGCTTCTAATCTGGCTTTAAAAAAAAAAACAAATTTGAGACAGGGACTCACTCTGTTGTCCAGGCTGGACAGGCTGGAGTGCAGTGGTATTGAAATACCCTAGCTTGAGCTTGGCTATAATGAACACATTTTAAACAATCCTACCAACTTCATTTTGCCCACCCTGAGCTATGTTTGTCCACCCTGAATTATGTAGGGCATTCTGTTCTGAAAATTTGGTGTTTTTGGAGGTCTGAGACACCTGGCATCTTTGTAACCAATTTTCCGAGAAACAGGGCCCACCAGCCCTGTACATCCTGTATCTGTAACCGCTAACTGCTACCCCAGACTGCTCCTCCACTTCCTGAGTAAAAAAAACAATTTTAAGTACCACTTTTTGTTAGGCCCCCCTTTTCCCCTAACCCACTCCTTCTGCTTCTGTAATAATCTGCTTACCACCCCCTGACCCTAAACTGGCATAAAAATGTGAACCGCCCTTTGTTCTTGTCCGTGAGAGGTTTGAGCTCTAGCTGACTCTTGGACGCCAGCATAAAAATGGACTCTCAACAAACTGAGTGTGTGGTGCTTCTGTTTAAACTCGCTCGGGTATAACAGTATGATCTTGACTCACTGCATCCTCGATCTCTGCAGCTCAAGCTCTCCTCTTACCTCAGCCTCCCGAATAGCTGGGACCACAGGTACACATAACCAAGCCCAGCTAATTGTATTTACTTTTTGGAGAGATGAGGTCTCACTGCGTTACCTAGGCTGGTCTCAAACTCCTCGGTTCAAGTGATTCTCCCCCTCTGCCTCTCAAGATGTTGAAATTACAGGCATGAGCCACTCTGCCAGGCCTCCAATTTTTTTTTTTTTTTTAGAAAATTGTTTCTAAATCATAAACTAAATGTACTATATGATCTTTCAGAGGTCATTATGCCAGTGTACATAAATGAAGATCTGCGATTCATAAAGCATTTCTCTAGCTCCAATTCTTTCATTTCCTATATCCTTTTACATGTTATTTCATGAACATTACTTTACTTTAAAGAAATATAATTTGAACCCAGCAAGTGAAAATATAACCAAAGAGATGAATAAGGAAGAGTGTAGAAAATATCCTAGGTATTTGTATTAGGATATTGTATTAGTTTTTGTTTGTTTGTTTGTTTGTTTCTTCTATATCAAACTATCCCTAACTTAAAGGTTTAAAAGAATACAACTTAATTCTCTTACAGTTCTGAAGGTCAGAAGACCGAACTAACTCTTGCTAAAACTAAGATGCTGGCGTGATTTGTTTCATATGGATGCTCTGGGGAAGATCTGTTTCTTTCCTTTTAGCGAGACTCTAGAGGCTGTGCAGTCACTCTCTGGCTTGTGTCTCCATAACACAGCACCATTTCTTCCTCATTTCTACAGTCACATCGCATTTTCCATCTTCTGACCATCCTTTGTCCCTTTGAAAAGGAACCATGTGATTACATTTGGGACCCACATTGATAATCCAAGGTAATCCGCTTATCTCAAAAGCTTCATCATATAGGAAAAGCCCCTTTAATCATACAAGGTAAGATTCACAGGTTATGGAGAAGATCAGAATTCTGATATCAGGCTGGGGTTGGGGTCATTATTCATCTTACTCCAAGTAAGTAAAAAGACATACAAGTAAGTAAAAAGCAGTGTTTCTTGGGGTGGGCACCTTGAAGTCTGACAGTAAGATGCATGTCATTGCCATGGAGCACGGCTAAAGTGTTCATTATTCCTGTAATGTATACTTATTTTTCTTAAAAGGAGTGTAAGCTCCCGTTTATACATATTATCCTCCAGTACAAATAAATGTTTTGACTTTAATTTGGTTAAAATTACGATTATTTGTTTTGCTTTTATCACAATGGAATTCTCAGCATACAAAGCGTATTGCTACAGATGAGGGAAATTGAGCTTCATTTTAGCTAACCAATAAAGGTAAACTTTTAAAGAATTTTATGGAAATTGGAATGTATTTTCAATTTGGACTTACATAAAATCTCATAAAATGTAAAATAGCAAACATTAAGACATTTTTAACCAAATCCACTGATTTATATTAAATTATGTTTCAGTATTACTACGTTTTTCTAGAAACAAATGAAAAATGACTCATGTTAATGGACTAAAATAAATCATTTTATTCTGACAAAATACAATTTATGAATTCTCTACTGTACTAGAAGATCTAATTTGCCTATGCTCTAAAACTTTTCAGTGGCAATTTAAAAAATACTAACCTCTTTTGATTTTCTTACTATAAATGTATATTTATAAATATATGAACCTTAAAGTCTTATTCCTAGGAATATTTAAAATTGACTTAATAATATTCTGAAAACATAGAAATATGTTTGAAAATGTGGTAATCTTGCAACGAAGTCCAATTTCCCTCTATTCCACACATCTCTGGACAATATTTGATAAAACAAATTATCATATTCATCAGTCAACATCCATAGAATATTTCACAGAGTTCATTCCAAAAATAAAATGATTAGCTATGTCAGACACATGAATAAAATTCATAGAAAGATGCATACAAAATAAATGGAAATGTGCTTTCAAAATTGACAAGTTTACATACATTGCTTTGAAAAGCATTTCAGTCCCTGTTTTTGTACCAGTGATTTCTAAGCTGTAATCTTTCAGTAGTTAAATGCTTTATCAATGGCCAGATAAAATGGTAAAAGGTTTGCATTTAAAAATAACTGGAATGGCATCTGTAATCATTTATTACTATTTACTTGTGGCAGCATTTTAGAGCTGAACATTCTTTCCTTGTATATATGTTTGACCAAATGAGTTGGAGTATGTGCCTGAATTTATTATCTGAAAATGTAGCAAATAATAATATTGCTCATTTTGACCTGATATATTGGAACAATATTTTATATGCACCTTACGTATTGCATATGTTATATAATATACTACTGTATTTCTCTTAAGACAATGTCCATTTCACTGTGAGTTAGTTAGGATATTACTATCTGAATCCATTTTACTGAACTACTTACGTTATTCTACTCTTTTTCTCTTAAAGTCAGGGACAGACTTAATTCATTATACTTCAGTAGAGTGCTGTAAGGCATTCTTTTCTTTTCTGAGCAAGAAAAATGTCCTCTTCGCATGACTGGGCTGAGACAAGAAATGTCATACTGAATCATTTAGTTAAGACTTTTTTCTTGTCAATATGTGATATTTCCAAGTCAAATGACTTATGTATGATTGAAAAAAGGAGAAACAGAATTAAACTTTAAAAAGAGAATTGGAAAGAAAAAGACTTTTACTAACGCTAGACACTGAAGTTAATTAACACGAAAGCCTTTAAAAAGAAAAAATTAAGATGAGCTAGAAAAAATGCCTTTGACTTCTTATATTTGCTTTTCATAAAGTTGTAAACAAAAGCAAAGGAATCATTATGTATGTGTGCATGTGTGTGTCTGTGTATGTGCATATATACTTAGCCTTTAATATTTTTTTCTTTAAAGATTACCAAAACAAGAATACACAGCAGAGGGAAATGAAGTCTGACATCTAACTCTGTCATATACACATTTTTGAAGAGTGTGGTAGTAAGTTATACTACATAAAATAATCTTAGTTGTCTTCATGCTTTACAAGAATAATGTGACAGACATGGCATAGCATAACAAGCCTTGAAGCAGAGCTCGCAAAAGCCAGTGACTGAAAATAAATAATTCTCATGGGCCCCTTTCTCCATACATGTTTTATCTTCCACTTAGTACTGAGACTAGGCAGGCTGACTCTGATATAGTAAGTCTGTCCATGACTTTAGAAAGACATATCTCAATCTATGTCCTACCTGCTTCAATTTATGGTTATCACCAGGAGGCAATAAAGAGAAATTTGATGGCATCTCTATTTATATAAGAATGCTTTATACAAAAATCAGCAAATGTAAATAAAGGTGGCTTAAAAATAAGAATTATATCATTTTATATTAAACATTGAAGGGTAGGTTGGTCCAAAATTTATTAATTTAGAGATTTAACCAGAGTTGTTTCCATGGCTTGGATTCTATTAAATTCTCTTGGATTTTTCTTATGGTCTTTAGATGGTTAAGATGGTTACTGCATTTCCAGGTGTTACTTAGAGACAATAACACATGGTATCAAAATTAAGTAAAGCTCTGCCTTTTTTTTTTTTTGAGATGGGGTTTTGTTCTGTTTCCCAGACTGGATTGAGCAATGGCGCAATCTTAGCTCACTGCAACCTCTGCCTCCAAGGTTCACAAGATTCTCTTGCCTGAGCCTCCAGAGTGGTGGCACTACAGACACTCATCACCGTGCCTGGCTAATTTTTTTGCATTTTTAGTAGAGACAAGATTTCACCATGTTGGCCAGGCTGGTCTTAAACTCCTGACCTCAGGTGATCCACCCAATTCAGCCTCCCAAAGTGCTGGGATTACAGGCATGAGCCACCTCACCCAGTAGCTTTGATGTTTGAAGAGTAAAAATATTCTACACATTAATCACTCAGAAGACTACCCCTTAAGGAACACTGGCCACATGAGTCACTACCTATGGTATAACAACATACATAAGTCTAGAATAATCACACAAGGGAATGATGTTTACATGATCATATTAGGACCTGAAAGGGCCACAGTCCCTTCTTATGGACCTGGCCACCTACAAGAGAGGGAACAAATAGGATTTTGCTAGCAAGAAAGAAGAGGGTGAGGTTAGAGGATGGGTCTGTGGTAGAGAAACCACATTCAAATGCCCATTGATGATATAGTGGACAAGGAAAATGTGGTGCATATACACCATGGAATACTATGCAGCCATAAAAAATGAGTTTGTGGCCTTTGTAGGGACATGGATGAATCTGGAAACAATATTCTCAGCAAACTGACAAAAGAACAGAAAATCAAACACTGCCATGTTCTCACTCACTGTTGGGTGTTGAACAGTGAGAACACATGAACGCAGGAAAAGGAGCATCACACACTAGGGTCTGTTGCAGGGGCTAGGGGAGGGACAGTGAGGGGAGGGGAGATTGGGGAGGGATAACATGGGGAGAAATGCCAGATATAGGTGATGGGGGGGATGAAGGCAGCAAACCACATTGACATGTATGTACCTATGCAACAATCCTGCATGATCTACACATGTACCCCAGAACCTAAAGTACAAACAAAAAAGTTCCCCTGTCTAATGAAAAGTACCTAGTATTTAAGACACTATAAAATTTATACCACAATAACTAAGAACAAAACAAAACTGAAACATATAAAAATAGTTTTCAGACTTAACGAACACTTGTTTTACTTTAAATCTATATGATATAAGGCATTTTAGTGTATAGTCTGATTAAATACATTAAAATAAATTCCTACTATGTGATGTTAGAAAGCCATTAAAATGAAGCAATTCTTACTTTATTGACCTGAAAAAAATTCATATTGAAATTGAAAATAAAAAGATTTTTTTAAAAAAGTTTTGTAGCTGTATGCATGCATAAAGGTAGAGAATAGCATGAACATATTTATAGAAACATTGATTATCACTGAGGTGTACAATAATTGTGATTTTTCAGTTTCCTTTTTTTATTAAAACAAAGCAAACATTATTTCTTGATAATTCCAAGCCACATTGAAAATTTAAAGAGGATGATATTCTTTCAGAACTATCTTAATTAACTACTTCGTATTTTGATAAAATGTAATGCTTTGCAAATTTTTATATATTTTACATAACATCTATACAATGCAGCTTTCATAGAAGTTATTTTTTCTGTAATATTTTCCAGAAGTTCCTCATATATTTACTACATAGTTTTTTGCCCTCAAAATATTAAATTTATTTTCAGTAGTGAGCCTCTTTTTAGTGATAATCTAGTGTAGATCACCTAGGAAGTCTGGCATAATGAGAATCTAGCTTGCCACATGTCTAGGAAGCCCAAACATATCATGCACAAATGAATGACATCTGTTACGGTTGCTATAGCCCTTAAGATGATAATAGTGTTAGTTGATCTGTCTTAGAATGACTCTCATGACAACTTATGATATCTTATAATAAGGGCGGACATTGTCTTCAAGGGGTGTTTCACATTTGTCTTTTTCAAAGTTGTGGTTTTTGATCCATATCTAAAAGAAACATAGTGAAATGGAATTATAATTCCCAACCCAAGACAATGAATTATCTGAAACGTAGACTTCGTAACTTATGTAAGACTGAGAAAACCACCAACGTTTTAAGGTTTCATTGAAAGAGAAAAGGGGAAAAAAATTAGTATTGTCACAGGAGCCTTGGAATATTACTTTTCTATCCAGAAACCTCTGCGGCTGGTGGCACCTTTGCCTGAGTTTTGCTCCAGCTCGTTGGTCCCTTTCCACCCACCTGACCCGGCAGGCTGCACTCAGCTTGTGCTGCTGGCCTGGATCCCACACCTGCCAAAGGTGAGCCAAGCACAGAGTGGTGAGGGGTGTCTGAGCAAGCAAGCATGGGGGCCAGCCAGTGCACACCATCGGCTGTGATGGGGTGGGCAGCTTCAGGCAACAGCACAGGTGCCAGCTCCCTGTGAGTAAGTAAAATAAAACAATTTCACAGGCAACCAAGTAAAGTATTCTATATCTAAACCACACAGTTTCATTTTTGATCAATTGGGCTTAATGTGGAAAGTTACTCAGAAGAAAGACTCCACTTAGCACTGTAAAAATCACTTTTCTTCCTTCACACTGAATGGCCATCTACTGAGATTATTAATGCATGGTAATCTTTATATTACTATGTCATTAGACTTTATTCATGAACAGCTTAATTAGAGTACTCCTGATTAACAGAGACAAAAATAGAAAACCTTTTAGTTAGGGAGAATGGGACTGCACTTTAAAACCATCTTCATCTCCACATAAACCGTATTTTTGGCTTTAAGGGAGATCTCCTTGCAAATAAATAATGACTAAATAAAAATCGATTCATTTAAAATAAATTAAAAATGGGAATACATTTGGGAATAGTCAGAGAAATGTATGATTAAAATTATATATATGCTTTAAGAAAAAGATGCTGAATCAAAGGACAATTTTCCAAGTAACAATTGTGCAAGCAAACAACTTTATCCTTCCGAGTTTTACTATACTCATGTAAAACAATAGGGACTGTAACAGAGCTTTACCTCCTTACATCAAAGTTAATATGGCATGGGAAACCATAGAGGAAATGTAAATATTTTATAATTACATGGTATCATAAAGAGGTCTCACTGAGGTACATATACACACAGAAAAACACTAAAAAGCCTCACACACATTTCAGGAATATCATTCAACCAAAGCCTACAATTTTAGATTCCAGCCTCTATAGCGTCATGTTTGGCATTTGGTAAGGTGTGTTCCACAAATTCATTTAAGAGTGCTCCCTGAATATCTTTCTCCTCTGTTCTCCCAATATCCAATCAGTACCAAATTCTGTGTGGGCACCTCCTTATCTCTGGTGTATCCCTACATAACCAGCTTCATGACAGCTTTCTTTTTGTAATCTTCACTGGATATTCATGACTCTCCATTTCCTCCAGAGTGAAAACCAAAGTCCTTAGCATGAATACCAGGCTCTACATAAGTAGTCTCTAATATCTGATTAAATTGAGTCTCTGGTGGTTCCAAAATGAGAATTTGAAAATATAAATATATGAAAGTGACTACGTAAGCTATATTTTTTTTCATTTATATTTTATAGATATGCAGGAAGAAATTAAGTAATTTCCCTAAGGTTGTACGAACAATGAAGACCCTGGGAAATGAACTGACTCCTCTTTGTTCTCAATTCAAGGTATTTTTGCTTTTTTTTTCTGTAATAATGGGATAATACAAAGCAGGTTATTAGACATTATGTGATATTTTTAATCTTTATAATCTTTTGTATAATAAGACTTGTTTTTAAAATAGCAAATTGGATTATTCTTTTTTTTTTTTTCTCAGATGGAGTTTTGCTCTTTTTGCCCAGACTGGAGTACAATGGCACAATCTTGGCTCACTGCAATTTCGGCTTCGTGGGTTCAAGCTATTCTCCTGCCTCAGCCTCCCAAGTAGCTGGGATTATAGGCACCCATTATCACTCTCAGCTAAGTTTTTTTTTTTTTTTTTTGTATTTTTAGTAAAACTATGGTCTCACCATTTTGGGCCAGGCTGGTCAGTCTCGAACTCCTGTCCTCAGGTGATCTGCCTGCCTTAACCTCCCAAAGTACTGGGATTACAGGTCTGAGCAACCACACCGAGCCTAGATTATTCATTTAATAGACATGTATTAGAAAACTACCACGTGTCCACTGCTGTCAACAAATATAAATTAGACATGGGACATGCTTTCAAGAACTCAGTATCTCTTAGAGGAAACAGGCATCTGGACAGGTTATCAGTATATGATAGGTTTAGTGTATCTATGCACAGATGATACTAAAATACGCAAGGGTCACTATCACAGATTGAATTGTAGTCCACAAAAAGGTATGTTTAAGAGTTATTCTCTAGGACCTCAGAATATGATGTTACTTAGAAATAAGCTTGCTGCAGATGTAATTAAGTAAGATGAGGTCATACTGAAATAGGGTAGGCCTTCAATCCAGTCTTACCAGTGTACTTATAAGAAGAGGGAAATTTGGATGCAGATACAGAGACACACAGGGAGAATGCCATATGGTAATAGAGGCAGAGATTGGCAAGATGCAGCTGCAAGTCAAAGAATGCTATGGATTAACAGCCACAATTGAAAGCTAAGAGGCAAGCAATGTTTCTTCCCTAGAGCCTTCTAAAACAGTATGGACTTGCTGATACATTGCACCTCTAGACGCTAGAACTATGACAAAGTAAATTTCTGTTTGTGGCACTTTGTTACAGCAGCCCTGGGAAACCAACACAGATGCCCAACCTGGGCAGAGTAAGGGCTTTCAGGGCAGGCTTCCCGTATAAGGAGTCTCCAGAATTGGTTATTAAAGGACAAGCTTGGTGAAATGAATGAGACTACTCTCAAAAGAGAAAGGGAATTGACACAAGATGGTATTGTAGTGATGTGGAGACCATTGGTGCTCTTAGATTAGAAGGCACAGGCTGAGAAGCGAAAAGGTTGAAAGGTAAGTGAGGCTCAAATATAGAGGTTTGATATAACACGTTAATAAATAATAGTTGCTAACACATGTTGATCACTTTTACTGTGTCCAACATTATGCAATGTGTTTTCTTTAGCTTATCATATGTAATCTTCACAATGGCTCTAGCTGAGCCATTTCAGTGAAAACAACTAAGGCTTTGAGAAATTATGTTAGTTATGTAAAGGCTATGCAGCTAATAATTAAATGAGCCTGGACTGAAAAAGCTGATTACATGAAATCATAGAATATTTTATAAGCAAGGAATAATAAGGTCTCACTGCTTCAGGTAAGCCTGTCATTTTTGTAGAAAATGAATTGGTACAATAAAAGGACAGATCTGAAGGCATAAAGATCTCATAGTGGAGATGGAAAAATAAGTCATCAAGAAATATTTAAGGTAGAAAATTGGCAAGTTTTAATAATTAGTTGAAATATCAGGGGTTAAAAGGAGGGAAGAAAGAAGGTGGACTCCAGCTTTGGAATATGAATGGATGGTGGTGCAAGCCACGAACACCAAGAATATAAAAAGAAGCATAAATGATGGTGGACCAACCTTAGGAAAATGACGAAGTACTGGTTGTGTCCTGACTCACACCACAGTAAGAGCACTGAATGGCTGCTAGCAAACCTCTAGTGTCTTTCATCAAGCATTGATTCTCGCCATACCATGCTAGAACGTGCCATGTGGGCAGATAGAGTCAGCACCCTGCTAAGGAGACTCCTGTCTCTTCCTCTCCAATGTTGATTGCTGTTCCCAAGAGATTTAGTCTAAACCTCAATCTCAATGTCAAAAGAAATAACTTGGGCAATCATTTGGTTTTCTAACAGATATGTCTGAAGTGTTTAGCCCTTTCCAATGCAATATGTATACATTTATAACATTTGAAGTTTTTGTTGTTGTTTGCTTTTTTCTCCAAATTAAAGAGACATTTTCAAAATTATTCAGAAGGCCTTGACTTTCTCAAAAATAAAATTTGAAAAACGGTTCAAGTAACTGTAGTTGGTTCAGTATAGCATTAAAAAGACAGCTTTCTTTATTGGTTCCTGGTGTTACATCAGAAGTTTCATACCACATTAAAGAAACTTGAATGTATAGAGAGAACAATATCTATGTGAATAACATTTCCATAATCTTAGATATTGAGTTACCATTGATTGGCAATACATTTTGAACATGTGCAAAGATAAATAAACATTTACCTAAGGCATATATGAATGGCTGCAGATTGTAGGTCTTGGGGATATGAAGTTTGAGTGTGCTGCAGGGATGACAGACAGTCCCTTTAGGCTTGAAAGAAGGTAGCTGTTTCCTTCTGCAGCATTCCATGTAGTCTAATTATAGAGCAATACTTACGTCAGCTTAAGGGAAAGCCACTCTTATGGCTTCTCAGTTGGAAGCAAGTGACATAAAAATGTTGGGGAAAATAAAGAACTCTAAGGGTGAAGTACAAATACAAGAGCAGAGAGGAGGAAAACACATGCTTTACATTGGCTACTGTATTTCAAGCATTTTAATCCGCTTAATAAATAAACACATGCTTGCAAATAAAAACTATCAGAAGAATAGACATTTGGCAAGAGTGTGCAAACTGAAGAATGTGTTTGGTGCTTTTGCAAGTGGAAAGGAATACTGGGAGACTGCCATTAAGAGCATGCCAACTTAGAAATGCAGCAGGAGTTTAGCAGAGAGAGAAAATAGCAAGACAGAAAAATTAAGTAGCTGAAATGTCCAAATGGACATCTAAAATGTTTAAATGGACCTGAATAATTAGTCAACTAGCAAGCATGATGGTATACATTGAGTGAGAACGTAGTTAAAGCTAGAACATTCATTGTTTTACTATAACTCCCTAAAACGTACCTTAGATTTCCTTTCTGTTAGTCGTGACCCAGTCTTAGAATGTGGCATACAACTGCTACCTCTCAACTTGCCAGAATTTACACAAACACCTTTTTAAAAAACATAACAAAATAAAATATTTTGCATACCTTTCGAATACCTTTAGAAAAATCTTTTTTTGCCTTTCATTTTACTCCAAAACCAAGTAACTCATTTTTTTGTCACTTTTTTATCTGTGGGTTTAAAGTTGGTATTCTAAAACTAAGGAATATTGGTCTCAATAAATATCTGCCCTAATCTTCAAGGATTTCTTGAGGCCATTGCATGCAACAATGAAAAAAGCCTCATAGAATGTGACTTTTGTATATTTCAACCAAAAAAACAAGTACCTTTATTGCACGTTGTTATTTCACTCAATTAACAGTCACATATATGTTTAGCAGCATATAGACATCATAAATTGAGTCATATTAATTTTTTAAAAGAAATTTTAAAATCCTGTGTTACAGTTATACATATAAGTGATAATACCAAAAGACAGCATTAAGGAACATTCATAAAATATGTGTTATTGTCTAATGAAAGACGAAAAGTATGCCACATCAGAACATTACCCTTTCATTTTATTGCCCTGTTAGCGACAAAGTAAGCATCTAATGCTTTACTTCAACATGAAAAATCTGTGATTAAGAAAATGCATTGCACACCATTGGGGAAAACATTGCAGATGGAACTAAGACAACCACCAATTCTGAATTTCAACGTTGACAAGAAAACAGATATTTTTCTTGTTAATATCATTGAGTAATCACATTCCAAATATATCTAGAATATCAGGAATTTATATAAAAATATGTTTTTAGTCAAAATATAAAAATATAAACATTCTATTTGTTTCATTTGAATTAAATTCAAGTTAACAGTACATGTGGAGTTCCATAAGAACTAAAATCTTATTTGGGAACTTCATTCATGTGAAAGTACAGTTTGCCATTTTATATCACAATTTCCCATAGCACTCACCAGATGGAAGTTACTAATTAGTAAACTTTTGAATGAATATATCAATTAAGAGAAAAATAAAGACATTACTCGCTACTGACCACAACCCATCTTGAGCCAAAATGCTAAACAAGCAAAACAGATACTCAGATAAAAATAACTCAAACTTTAGGTTATTATTTTTCCAAATGTAAATGTATTTTTTTTTTTTTTAGAAAGTTTAAATTATTTAATTTAATTTATTGTAGTTCATACTAATGGCATATAGGTTAGCATGAGAAAACATGTTACTATTAAAGAAAATAATAAATTATTTGCTGATGAAAAATGTATATACTTTTGCTTTTATTTTTATTATTATTTTTTTGAGACGATGTTTCGCTCTTTGATACCAAGACTGGAGTGCAATGGCGCGATCTCAGCTCACTGCAACCTCCGCCTCCTGGGTTCAGGCAATTCTCCTGCCTCAGCCTCCTGAGTAGCTGGGATTACATGCCACCGTGCCCAGCTAATTTTTTGTATTTTTAGTAGAGATGGGGTTTCACCGTGTTGACCAGGATGGTCTTGATCTCTTGACCGCGTGATCCACCCGCCTAGGCCTCCCAAAGTGCTGGGATTACAGGCTTGAGCCACCGCACCCGGCCTACTTTTGCCTTTATTAGAGTGCTTTTTGAATGTATAAGTTTCAAATTGCATCATAGTGGTAGAGAGGCAGGCTTGTATCAGTTAAAAATATTCTCTTAGAAATTAGGCAAACTTGAAGACAAATCATTAGTCAGTCACTTGTCAGCTGTTATAGCTTATACAGGTTACTTAACCTCCTCTAGTCTTCAAACTCATCTACATGGTAGAGATAGTAATTGTACCCACACTTGAGGGGGTAGTTGTATGAACCCTATAAAGGCAAAGTCATATAGTACATGTGAATACACTGCTGGCCACAAAGAAGATAATGGTATTATATTTTAATACAGCTGATAACAAGAGTCACACATAAAATAATAATGAAAAGCAAACTCATTAAGAAATGTTGTAAGTCTTAGATAATTATTTCCTCAAAACACTGTTTCCTTTTCATTTCTTTCTATATATTTACATATGTGAGTTAAAGAACAAAATTTATCATTCTCTTGGGTGCCACTTCACTCTAATGACTGTTTCTTTTGCTGAGCAGACACTCTTAAGTTTAATTAGATCCCATTTTTTTATTTTGACTTTTGGTGTTTTAGTCATGAAGTCCTTGTCTATGCTTATAACCTGAAAGGTTTTCTTCTAGGGTTTTTATGGTGTTAGGTCTTATGTTTAAATCTTTAATCCATCTAGAGTTGATTTTTGAATAAGGTGTAAGGAATGTGTCCAGTTTCAGCTTTCTGCACATGGCTAGCCAGTTTTTCCAACATCATTTATTAAACAGGGAATCCTTTCCCCATTGCTTGAATTTGTCCAGTTTGTCAAAGATGAGATGGTTGTAGATGTGTGGTGATAATTCTGAGGCCTCTGTTCTATTCCATTGGTCTACATCTCTATTTTGGTACCAGTACCATGCTGTTTTGATTACTGTAGCTTTGTAGTATAGTTTGAAATCAGTCAGCATGATGCCTACAACTTTGTTCTTTTCAAGCTACCCATCTGACAAAGGGCTAATATCAAGAATCTACAAAGAACTAAAACAAATGTACAAGAAAAAAAAACAACCTCATCAAAAAGTGGGAAAAGGATATGAACAGACACTTTCCACAGAAGACATTTATGTGGCCAACAAACACATGAAAAAATGCTCATCATCACTGGTCATTAGAGAACTGCAAATCAAAACCACATTGAGATACCATCTCATACCAGTTAGAATGCCAATCATTAAAAAATCTGGAGACAACAGATGCTGGAGAGCATGGGGAGAAATAGGAATGCTTTTGCACTGTTGGTGGGAGTGTAAATTAGTGCAGCCATTGTTGAACACAGTGTGGTGATTCCTCAAGGATCTAGAACTAGAAATACCATTTGACCCAGCAACACCATTACTGAGTATATACCCAAATGATTATGTTCTATTATAAAGACACATGTACATGTATGTTCATTGTGGCACTGTTTACAATAGCAAAGACCTGGGACCAACCCAAATGCCCATCAAGGATAGACTGGATAAAGAAAATGTGGCACATATACACCACAGAATACTATGCAGCCATAAAAATGGATGAATTCATGTCCTTTGCAGGGACATGGATGGAAGAAGCTAGAAACCATCATTTTCAGCAAATTGACACAAGAACAGAAAACCAAACACCACACATTCTCACATAAGTGGGTGTTGAACAATGAGAACACATGAACACAGGGAGGTGAACATCATGTACTGGACTCTGTCTATTGGTGGGGGTGTTAGGGGAGGGATAGCACGGGGTGGGGAGATTGAGGAGGAATATCATTAGGAGAAATACCTAATGTAGGTGACCAGGGGCAGCAAACCACCATGGCATGTATATACCTATGTAAAATTCCTGCAAGATCTGCACATGTACCCCAGAATGTAAAGTAAAATAAAATAAAATAAAAAGACAAAAGTTGAAAAATAAATAAAATAATAAAGTTTCTTTTTTTTTTTCTTTTTTTTTTGAGATGGAGTCTGGTTCTGTCTCCCAGGCTGGAATGCAATGTCAAAATCTGGGCTCACTGCAACCTCTGCTGCCCAGGTTCAGGCAATTATCTTGCCTTAGCCCCCCAAGTAGCTGGGATTACAGGCACCCCCCACCACGACTGGCTAATTTTTGTATTTTTAGTAGAGATGGAGTTTCACCATTTTGTCCAGCATGGTCTTGAACTCCTGACCTTGTGATCCACCTGCCATGGCCTGTCAAAGTGCCGGGATTACAGGTGCGATCCACTGCACTTGACCAAGTTTCTCTAAAAGTAGAATCAAGTATTATTACTATGTAAAACATATTCATAATTATTTTTATTTTAGAAAATAATAGAACATAAAATGGAATATATTTCTAAAAATTACAGAAGTGTTAAAATCCTTTTAATATTTCATTTAAAGCCAGTACATCCCTACAACAATATTAACAATTTTATACATTCATCTGGAAATGCTTAAAATCACCATAGTAACTAATGAGTTAAAAAAATCAAACAATTAAAATTATGCTATATTTGTACACAGACCCAAATGTGATATGAAGTTTTGTAAAAATTTTAATGTTAAGAGAAAATTCAAATAAATTTTTAATGAAAAAGTCACATTCAATATAAATTATGATCTTTCCATTATCAGGGATATAAAAAAAAAATGTTTGTTGGAAGTTTCAAATTTCTGAATTAACTTACTACCAGGAGGTACATAATATGAGAAATTCAAAATTTTACCAAAAGATTACTGTTAGTATAACCCTCTCCCATAGAATACTTTTCCCATGTATGTTGCCTAAGACAGAAGTCACATTCTTTTTTTTTTTGTTTTTTGTTTTTTGTTTTTTGTTTTTTTATTTCATTTTAGGTTTTGGGGTACATAAAAGTCACATTCTTTTTAGCCCAAAATATCTTTAAAAAAATGATCACTGGAGGAAATCCTGAATAGACGGAACTAGTATACTATTGAAGTTTCTTGAAAACAACAGCTTTTTAGGCTAATTAAATGTAGTGACATCTATTTGCCCACCTAGTATTTACTCCTACAAGAGCATCTGGATTTTTCTCTGCAGAGTCATTTATTCATATTCTCAATCTGTGAGGGTATGTGAAGAACCATGTGCACTCATTTCATGTTCCTCAACTTAGTGATTGGTTTAGGGATAGGCATCCAATCTAAGAAAGGTGAATGATATCCAAATCTGGAGTTTTTCCTAAAAGCAATGGAAAAAAGTTTGCTGGTTATCTTAAAACTCCGTTTGAAAAAAAAATCTGGTGGTGCTGAGGGACAACATGTTTACCTGAAAAGGAAGCCCAATACAAATGACAAAAGAAGTGGAGGAAGACAGGTTTCTAATTACATCACTTGAGCAACTAGATGAAGAGATATCCAAAGCTACGTCAACCCTGGATTTTTTCCATTAAAAGAGTAATATCCTTCTCTCTAAGGCATTTTTAGTTAGCGTTGAACTCCTTGCAACTGAGAGTCCTGAATAGCTGTGGTTCCTTCCAACCTAACTCAATTTTGTTTTGGGCGTACAACACATACATTTTAGTCAGCTCAGGCTGCATAACAAAATGCGACAGACAGGGAAGCTTAAATGACATATATTTGTTTCTCATAGTTCTGAAAGCTAAAAGTCCCAGATCAAGGCCCAGCAGGCTTGGTTTCTGGTGAGGGCTCTCTATCTGGTTTGCAGGCAGTTGCCTTCTTCCTGTGTTCTCGTGTGTGTGGGGCGGCACCCCTTTCTCTCTCTCTTTTTTTTTTTTTTTTTTTTTTTTTGAGACGGTGTTTTGCTCTTGTTACCCAGGCTGGAGTGCAATGGTGCGATCTCGGCTCACCGCAACCTCCACCTCCTGGGTTCAGACAATTCTCCTGCCTCAGCCTCCTGAGTAGCTGGGATTATAGGCACGCGCCACCATGCCCAGCTAATTTTTTGTATCTTTAGTAGAGATGGGGTTTCACCATATTGACCAGGATGGTCTCGATCTCTTGACCTTGTGATCCACCCGCCTCGGCCTCCCCCCTTTCTCTTTCTCTTCTTATGAGAGAGAGACAGAGAGAGAGAGAGAGAATATGAGCCTTTCCCCTTCATTTCTTATAAGGCCACTAATCCTATTGTATTAGAACAGTGCCCCGTGAACTAATTTAACCTTAAATAAGCGAAGGTTAAATTTACTTATTTAACTCCAAAGAGTCAAATATGTCGAAACTGATTTGTTTCAACATATCAGTTTGAGAGGATTGGGGGCAGACACTATTCAGGGTATAGCAGCATGGATTGATTTATATTATCAATGACCTGCCCTCTGGATTGTGAGCATTATTCACTTTTGTATCATTAGTATTTAACACATTTTTATGCTTATAGCAAATGCTCAGTAATTGATTAAAGCATTAATTATTCTATTAATAGCAGTTGTATAAAACTTGTTCTTACAGGGGGAAAAAGCTGTTATAATTATGACAGAAATATAAATGTTGTAGGTCAGGGAAGCATACATGGAGATAATCTTAGGTGAGCTTGTAGGTATCCAGATACTTTTCTACAAAATGATTTTTAAAATATATACCATAATATGGCTGATGATGTATGTGTAGCATGTATTCATTAATATTTCAGAGGTCAGCATGAGTTTTTCTTAAAAGTTCAGATGTAAATATTTTAGGTCATGTAGGAGAGATGGGTTCTGTCATAATTATTCAACTCTGTCACTGTAGCAAGAAAGAAATAAACACGTAAAGTATGTTGAAACAGACTTGGTTCATAATGATGACCATTGCTTGCTGAACTCTGCTTTATTTAATCTATCAATCCAAAGAACCTTTCATGTTAGTTTCAAAAATAATATGTATCTTAATCTTCAGACTGGGTAAAAAATGCAGGTAAAATTAATATTAAAATTCTATAATTCAAAAATTTATGAAATAATATGAAAATTTTCCCCATTTTAATTATAATGCTTTGTACTCCATGCCTTATCTTGGTATCTTAGAAAAACTTCTCGATATTCTGATGAAGTTATCTACATTATAAGCCACTCTTTAAATGCTTGCCAAAGTACAGAAAATAAGCTATGTTTTCTCTGATACATTTTTTTCCAGTTCTTTTAAAGGGTATTACATACATCCCTTTTGAACATGTACATGGAAACTATGTCAGAAAAAATTGTTAACAATAAACACTTAATCCAATTACTTCTTCGTATTTTCACTTAATACATTTTTCCTTTTTTAATACAACTTTTGTTTTTAAACATAAAGTGACCTCAAAAAGTTATTTATTTTGAAACTATAACTCCTTAGCCCTCCCCTAAACAAATTCATCTATAAGGAATTTTGATTCCAAATCGCAGAACCATTACTACTTGGGATATATTATCAAAACTGAGGTTGCTGATAAGGCTATTGCATATCAGACGTGCTTTCATTTAGCAATTAATGGCACAAAATTTTGGCAATCTAGTAATTTTTCAATTTAGAAAATAATATACATATATTTAGTGATATTTTATAATTTAGGAAGCAGAATAAACATGAAGGATTTATATTCATGGTGTACCTTTAAGGACTTTTTTTATCCCATTTGTGCTATTCAGAGATAGCAATTATTCTTGGAATATGATCCCCTAAAAAGAGTAATTTCCACCTTCTAATAAAAAATTAATATTTTTTTAAGATTTCTATGCTTTCTCACATAGAAAATGTCTCCATAAGCTAGAACTTTTCTTCCTAACGTTTTATTTATTTATTTATTTATTTTTAACTTGAGATGGAGTTTCGCTCTTGTTACCCAGGCTGGAGTGCAATGGCGGGATCTCGGCTCACCACAACCTCCGCCTCCTGGGTTCAGGCAATTCTCCTGCCTCAGCCTCCTGAGTAGCTGGGATTACAGGCACGTGCCACAATGCCTAGCTATTTTTTTTTTTTTTTTTTTTGTATTTTTAGTAGAGACGGGGTTTCATCATGTTGACCAGGATGGTGTCGATCTCTTGATCTCATGATCCACCCGCCTCGGCCTCCCAAAGTGCTGGGATTACAGGCGTGAGCCAGGGTGCCCAGCTCTTCCTAACATTTTTAAACTGCCAAGTAAGCAGAAAAATATTTAATTTTGCCCCAAGAATCATATTAACTGAGGTTGAGTATGAGTGATAGATTACTTACTTAAATCTCCTTGTCATTTCCTTGATTCCTATTTTCTATTATTTCTTTTTATTTTTGTCAGACAACAAAAAACATATTCAAAAGATATCCTTCCTAAAATTATTAATCATTCATTGCTCAAAATAAGCATGAATAGTGTCAGCTCACTCCTGCTTCATTGATAAATCTAGAAACCATATTCACTTTCATTACTTTCATAATGATTTCATTTTAATTTTTATGTACTATGCTTAAGGAGAAGGATGCACTCTAATCGCGACCTTGCAGTGGGAAAGTCAAATTGTCCTCCTCCGTTTACAAAGACCTCTGTCAAGTTGTTATTATTTACTCATTTAGTTATCTGGTAGTCAACAAAAAGAAAGGAAAAGAACCCAGAAAATATATTTAAAGAAAGTAAAACACCACCACTACCATAAAAGCTAAGATTCAAAGGTTTTTAATATTGTGAGTAAAAACAGTAAAAAATAAAATTTACTATTTAAGTTTTTGCAATATGTCATTACAAAAAATATGGAGAAACCGTAGCCAAGATAAGAGCACAGGATTAATAATATAACTGCCTATTGAAATGGATAAAAATCTTTGGGAGCATGATAACATGCTTTTACTCAATACACTGTTTCTCACGTTACATTGGATGTGTTTCTTTTACTGTTAGTTTTTAAAAAGTAATAGAATGAGTATTTTGAGAGAATTAATCGCAGTCTAATTTTGATTATAGTTTCTAAAAATGGTATTTTAGTTTATTAAAAATCATATTTTATTTTATTAAAAAAATTACCCTGCTTAATTAATTTACATTATACATACTTATAGGATGACACATAAAATCTCTACTCTTGTTCAAGACACAGATTAAATACCATTATTTCTTTCAGTAGATTTAGTTGCCCTAAAATGTTCCTCCACTTTCCCACAGTTACTGGTTGCAGTATTCTTCCAAAAGGGCAGGAAACAACCAGACAACAGACTGTGGGTTTAACTCCCCTTGCCCATCCTGAAAAATGTCACAGTAACGTCTAGGCAAGACTGGGTCAGTAAATCTTTGTCACTTCTGCTGGAATAAAAATCACAATTCCCTCCTAAAATATGAAGGGTCACTATAACAAAAAAGCAACCTGGGTTATAACTCAAGTCCATATTACACACACACATTTTTGCAGGTCAATATTTTGTAGAGGTAATAACTGATACAGAAAATGTACCAGGGCTGTTAGTTCTGGTCCTTATGGAGGCTGACTAATTGAACAAAATTAGGATTGGCACATTTATTTTATTATCTATAAAAAAGAGACTGGAGTCTCTCTAAACATTCATTTTAAACAAACAAGGATGCAAAATGGTAAGACATCCAATTATTAAAATTAGCCCAAAGGAGGTTTTGTGTTTTGCTACGTGTTACAAAAGTATCAATCACTAAAATACAGAGAATGATAAAAGGCTAAACTCTTCTACAAAGTACATAAACTATAAATCCAGCAAAAGAAGTAAAGAATCTCCAGAAAATAAATAAAATAAGAAAGAGCAAATTTCCACCTACAAATCTATGGAGGACTTAATGCATACAAGCAATAGAAAAACAGGTTCTGAGAATTTAAAAAGACCTACAGCCTTAAACCTTTGATTTAGCAAATTTAGATGTTGCTGCTATTAAGAATGAATTAATCATAAACCTTAATCTTATTAATATAATATCAAATCCTAGAGGCATACATATCTAGTTATCATATTATCTTGAAAATTCATAAACTTCATTTTTTAAAATTGGCAAATAAGTGATGTTACATCCATATGTAACTACTAAGAGGAATGATGTGGGACTATATTTACTAGCATACATTTCCAAAATTCATTTTAACTGCAAACATCTAGTTACAGAGCAGTAGATAGAGTAAGCTCTTATTTTCTTATATATAGTAAATATAAGTGGTGTTAAAAACATGACTGATAAAAGTGGTCACTTTTAGGAATTCGATTTGGGGTTGTTGGGAAACACTATAATTTAAAGAAAAACTTAAAAGTCAGAAAGATAGTATAGAAAATACTGAAAAAGGATAACTGAAGTAATGAAAAACTGTGTTCTGATCATGTCTCTAAGACTTTTAAGTTGTAAAACTCTATATAAGAATAACCACATCCATTAAGCCTCAATTTCTTCATCAATAAAATTGGAACAATATCCAGATGACTGGTTTAGATGAGAAGTAATTGAAATGATATATGTAAGGTGCTTAACAGTGTCTGGCACACAGCAGCTACTAAATGAATGCCATTTCTCTCATTTTTCTCCCTTGTTCATTAGTGAAAAGCAATGATGTTTTATATTCCAGACTGTTCTTTCTCCTTTAGTTAGAGAATAGAAGCATAGCTTATTAAAAATTTAGTTTCAGACTTAAAAGAGGATTACTCAGCACAGAAAAAGACTTTTAAAATCTAAAAAAAAAAAAACAAACCCAAAACAAAACATTTCCTAATGCAAATTAATTTATGACTGATAAGAATGACAATGGAGAGAAATCCTGGACTTGATTAACTTAGTGACCTAGAAAGGAATGTGTCTCATTTCAACAGAGCCTAGAAGAAAATCACTCATTAAGGGTTGTCTTCAATTTAAAGAAAAAAAAAAGAAGATTCATTCCCTAACTCTTAAAAGCTACTCACTAGAATCGTGGATTAATTATAAAAGATTTCTTCTTTTGCATATTTTATTTCCATTCTAATTTTTTTAAGGTGGTACAAGATCTGGAATACTCAAAGTCAAATAGCATACAGAATGTTAAAGGAGTATATAGTGTATGTACAGTGCCTTCTGTCCCTTCACCTGGCTTTGGCACAGCTGATCAGCACATATGGAATTGAAATAATAACAGCCATGATTTAAATACATGTTAGTTCAATCTCTCTGAAAGAATGATTATAAGAAATAAAAGGAAATGAAACATATACATTTTATAGGAATATGTTATGTGTTCGTGTCTGTGTGATTATAGATAAAATGCCTTCCCTCAGAATAGGAATGGTACGGACCATAAACATTTATTTGAAGATTGTTTTACCTTGGAGAAAGCTTACTAGCTTCCTTTTACATACAGCAATATCCAGTAATTGAGAGGCCATGAAAGAAAGAAAATATACAGTGGGAAACTGGTGGAAATAAAACAAAAGGCTATTAATAAATGCATGTTTTCTACTTATATAATTTCATACACAGTTTTTTACTCATATATAATAAAAAGTGAATTTCAGTATGAAGTCTATTGTTAATTTTTGCATTCTTATCATTAAGTTCAATATAGTGCAATTACCCTATCAATGTAAACCACCGGAATACAAAATAAATTTTTATCAGCTCTTACGCAGAATTTTTTTTTTTACTGATGTACTCATAATCCTTCAAAAATGTGAATGGCACACCTACCATAAAAAGCTTAATGTCAAAAGAAAATACTTTTTCTCCCTCACATATAAACCATCAATGAAACTTCAATGCAGCATAAAGTCATGAATTTTATGCTCATGTCTACCAATGTGTGAAAAAACAGATACTCAGACATGGGTCCAAATTCTAGTTCTATTGTCTTTATAAGATAACAAAACTCAATTTTAATTTTTTTCATTTTGTAATGAAATCAAAGTTTTTAGGCAACTTTAAAAGTTAAACCATAGAGTGACTGTAGAGTGATTTAGAAAATAATCATTCAATAGTTACTATTTTTACTGTTATTAAAAAAATAAGATGTTGTATATCACATACATATACATATGTACACATACATACATATATGTGAAAAAATAAAGCATAATAATAATAAAATTGATGACAGTATCATTGGTCAGATAAGAAAATAGACTATGAAAGGACAAGTGAGAAGGATATCATAATTTGAATATTTAATAGTAAGAAGGAGCACACTTATGTGTCTGTGATGAACTAAAAAAAGGTGACAAAAAATTCAAAAGCATTATTATGAGAGTAAACATATAATCCTGTATTCACTCATTTCAATGTCTAAAGGGGTTAAAGTTATTTTAGTAAAGACTAGTGTTTATTTTTATTTACTACATAACAAGCACTGTTCCAAGCAGGCATCACATCATGTAATCAGAAAAAGTTGATCATCAAGATAACCATGTGAGGTTGGTATTATTATTCTTATTCCTATTTTCAAATTAAAAAATGGGTGAAAATAACATTAACAGGAACTTTATTTGAAGCCAAATTTATCTGACCCTATCCTTTAATGACCACAGTATTCTGTCTTCTTCTCAATATTTCTTAGAAAATATAAACCGTTTATGTGGAAACAATATATAGTGATCAAAAGTATATTTTAAAAGAGTTTATAAAAAAATTTTGAAAAATGTATCACTGAATCCAACAAACTGAGTATTAGAAGAATATTAAGCAGAACCCCATTCTCTCAAATACTGGTTAATTCACAAAGGAAAATAAGCTTATCCTAGACAAAGTATTTTTGTTAAAAAACAAAACAAAAGAGCTCATCCAAGCAGCACTCAAGATAACAATGAGACCTGGTGACTACTACCAGATGTAAGGAACTAAATATTGTCTCATTTTCTAAGTATTGTCAGGTGTAAGTCAATATAGTTTTCTTAATAAAAAGTGTTACAAGCAAATAAAAAATTCTCATTGAGTGTCTAGTAAGTGTCAGGTCCTGAACCAGGAATCACTGACACATAAATGAACAAAACAGTTTTCACCATCATAGAATTATTTCATGAAGAAGAGATGGATATGGATAAATATATCAAAAGGCTGATGATACTGTGCCACAGGTACAAGATCATAGAGTACGAAGATGGAGCAAAGAAGAGTTTGCTCACAAAATCCCACATAATGGAACTGTTGGTCCTAAAAAGGGAACTGAAGCTAAATATGTAAACAGGAATATTTGGGGCAACATAAATCTTTTTAGTTAACACCATGGAAGGCAAATGTCTCCAGTGAATCTTGTAAGAGGGAGAACGATCTGTTATGTAACTAATTTTCATAAAATACCTGTTACAAACCTGGTGTTTGTATCTAATTTCTTTCTTTTTTGCATTTTTTTTTCTATTCAAAATGACGACATACTCTATTACTTCCTCTTGCCACCTTCTGCTTGTTGAACAGCTTTGGTTGGTGGCAGCAGCAGGATCTAATGTGATCACTTGGTCACAGCAGTTTAAATGATGCTAAGTAGTCAGGCTGCTGAAAGTAAAAGCAGGTGTTAACTATTTTGGCCACTTCTTACAGAGGGAGGCCAGAATGTTATACACTTAACGGCTCCCCAGGTTCCAGCGGAAAGCAGGAAAGTCAGAAGTAATTTATTCAGACAATTCCACTCTCCTTAATGAGTGTGAATACTAGTTAGCCTCTATGAAATATAGACAGTCTCAATTGTTTGTCCATGTAACTCATAACATGAAAGACTAAGTAGAAATCTAGATAGTAAATTCATTAGAAAAGATGGCCAATATTAATTAGAATTTAATATGGGCTATATGACCGAAGTTGAAAAATTATAGTTATGAACACATACTTCGGAAAGAGAAAAATGTGGATTCATTTTCATTAATTTAACCCACTACTGAGACTATAGTTTAAAAATCCTGTTTAATGAGATTTTATAACCTTTTTCAGTATATGGTTGCCTTAGTAAAGTCTTCAGCAGAAAGTATATTTTATTAATTGAGTTAAATAAACTCCCCTCATGAATCAGTGTTATTTGGAATAATAAACCTATTCTCCAGAGGGATTTTAATTTATATTCACATTTTCCTATGTCTGCAAGTGTAACTGTTGAGATTTCCTTTCTATGTTAAAATTATACAGTATAAGTTTAGATAACCAATTTCAGAACATAGCAATAATAATGTTCAATCTTATTTTGGGAGACAGTTTTTCTGATTTTTTTTCCAAATTTCGTATATGACCTTTATTTTTATAGGTATGGCATTATTCATCTACTACATTAAACATCCCAAACTCCTATCTTATACCTAAGACAGTTATAAAGACCAAAGGCCTCAAAAACTTAAGACCTTTCAGTGATCATCACAATATACCTAACCTCCTTGAGGCAGTGGGGGTATGGGGCTGGAAGAAAAATATAGTTTAAAAATGGGTTTTCTCTTTTAGAGCAGAAAGACACTTTGAATCATCATGTCTTCCACTTCAAAATCTACTATGCTAAAATAGGAAATAACCTCACTTTTGTCTTTGGTTTTCTGGTTTCTTTCAGTAACCAGGCTTCGTTCAGGGATGTGGGAGTAGTATGACTGGCTTGGGAAAAGTGGTCAGTACAAAAGGCCACCAAGCCTTATGCCATATGATGCTTAAAAAGGACTACTTCACATATATGAGGCATGGGAGCACTCAAATTAAGTGAAGAAGAAAGCAGGAGGAACTAAATGTACATATAATTGAGTTTTTGATAGAAGAAATTCACTGAAGTGAGTCAGAGCCAAAATACCATCATTTAAGATTTGCTTTAACCACTGATCACATCACCAATTCTGGATAAACATATGAGCAACATTATCCTTTTTACAGGGGAGGGATAATCATACTGAGCCTTTCCTGTTTAACTTACAGTAATTTTGAAGCCTAAATAAAACACTATTTGTGTAGAATATTTTGTAAACTGGAACTCAGTGTATAAACATTACAACTAAATATTTGTAGTGGTAGTAACGTAACAGAGGACTAAAGCATGGTATACAGTGGTCAGTAAAGATAGATAAACTGTACTATGATTGAAAAAGTGGATTGATGCCAGAATAAGTATTTTTTAAAAAAATTCTAAATTACAAATCAAAAACAAAATGACGTTAAATGTATTTTGGCCAGTTCTGACAAATGCCTAGATTCATTTAACCTATACCACTATGAAGTTTGAGATATCCTACTACCCTAGTATCTCCAAATTCTCTTTCACTGAACTCGCACTCAATTGTACCCCCAAAACAACTGATCTGATTTGCATTATCAAGAAATCATACAGTATTAAATTTGTGATGCCTGGCTTCGTTCATTCAACATTATGTTTCTGAGAGTCATACGTTCACTGTGTTGCCTGCATCAGTAGTTTGTTCCTTTCTGTTGGCGATAATCTTCTATTGTAGGAATATGCCAGTTTGTTTATCCATTAGATGTATATACATCTAAGCTCCTTCCTGATTTTGACTATTATCAACAAAGGTACTATGAATATTCTTACACAAGTGTTCTTGTGAACGTAAATTTTCATTTCTCATAGATAAATACTTAGGATTCAAATTACTGGGCCATAAAGTTGGTATATATTAATTTTTATGAGAAACTGACAAACACTTATTATCCGGTCTGTCTTTTAATTGGGATGTTTATATTCAATGCAATTATTGTAATGTTTGGATTTAGGTCTTCTAACCAGGTGTTTGAATTCATCTCATCATATCTGCATTTTGTTTATTTTTTCTTTCTGCCTTGTTTTGGAAATAGATGACTCTACTATTTTTAGTATTCCATTTTATCTTCCCTATTGATTTTTTTGGGGGTGGGGGGATGAAGTCTCATACTGTCACCCAGACTGCAGTGCAAGTGGCATGATCTGGCTCACTGCAATCTCTGTCTCTTGGGTTCAAGTGATTCTTGTGCCTCAGCCTCACGAGTAGCTGGAATTACAGGCAGGCCACCAAGCCCAGATAATTTTTGTATTTTTGCAGAGATGGGGTTTCGCCATGTTGGCTAGGCTGGTCTCAAACTCCTAACCTCCAGTAATCTGCTCCTTGGCTTCCCAAAGTGCTGGGATGATGGGCATCAGCCACCATGCCAGGTCTCTATTGACTTTTTATTTATGACCATATTAGTTTCCTGGAACTGCTGTCTTGCAGTACCATAAACTAGGTGGCTGAAACAACAGAAATTTATCATCTCTCCTAGTTCCTGGCAATGTACTGGCAATCTTTGGTCTTGCTTGGCTTCTGTTGCATAAGCCCAGTCTCCACCTTCACTTTCACATGGTTTTCTACCAATGCGTGTGTACATGCCTGTGTTCAAATTTCCCGTTTATTAAAAGGACACAAGTCCTATCGGATTTGAAGTCCAATCTGCTATAATGTGACCTTTTCTTAACTAATTACATCTTTAGTGACCCTATTTTCTAATAAGATCATGTTCTGAGGTACTGGGGGTTAGGACTTTAACATACGGGTTTGCGGAGGAGGGCACAGTTCAAACTGTAACAGTGACTCTCTGTGTTGATCTTAGTTTCTGCTCATAATATTGTTATATGCACCTTTCATATATATTACTGTCTACCTTGAAAAAATAGTCCACTAGCTCATGACAAACCTAAGAACCTTACAATAGTATACTTTATCACCCTCCCATCTGTCATGTTCCTACTATGTTTTATGTTTATATATGCCATAAACACTTTATATTGTCATTATTTTTCCTTAAGTCAGACAAGTGTATTTAACAAAACAAAAAATATATGTATATTTATTATATAAAAGTATGTATTTACATACATCCTATATGTATTTACGTATATATATTCCTACATAAATATATATTCTTATACATACACAGATTATATTCCCATTTATAGAAATGAAAATTTCTTTATATTTATTTATATATGATTCTCTGAAATGTTCTTCAACTCAAAGATCACTAGATATATATTTGGCATCATTTCCCTTTAGCCTAAAAAACATTTTAAAAGCATTTCTGTAGTATAAGGGCCTTAGAGAAAAATTTAGCTTTTTAAATTCTGAGAAGTACCTCCACTTCACCTTCTTTTTAAAAAATTCTTTGGTGGATCATTAACTCTAGGTTGACAGTTTTTTCTTTCAGAACTTCAAATATATTATTCCATTATCTCATGGCTTCCACTGCATCTGGTAAGAAACTAGCCCACATATTGTCCACCTTTTCAAATAACTCCCTTCAAATATTGATTACAGGCATTTTAAAATCCCTTAGTGATAACTGCAACATTTGATGTATGTCTACCTCTGATCCCATTGATTCTTTCCTCCTCTCTTGGCAAATAATTCTATTTTTCTGCTTTTTTGTGTATTGTATTTTTCTTTTTTAAAGTGAATGTAAGCATTGCCTATAAACAAATAAAGACTGAGGGAAATAATAACACCCAAAAAGGCACATCATTTGTTCAGACAGGTTGTCAGTACAGTCCAATGAGAGTCTAGTCTGCAGTTTTGATATGGGTTAGGAGCTGAATTGCATCCCCTTTTGCTCAAATTCATATGTTGAAGTTCCCAGTTCCTTGGAATGTGACTATGTTTGTAGATAAGGTTTTTTAAGAGGTGATTAAAGTTTAATGAGATCATTAAGATGTCAAGACTTGCATATAGTGCACCAGTGATACACATATATGGCAGGCCCTGATCCAATATGATTGGTGTCCTTTGAAGAAAAAGTTAGGACACATATACACACAGGGGGAAAGCAATGTGAAGACACAAGGAGATGGCAGTCTAAAAGCCAAGGAAAAAGGTTTCAGGAAAAAACATCCCTGCCATTGACCTGATCTTGGACTTCGAGCCTCCAAAATCATAAGGCATCTTTTTTTAATTTAAGCAACACAGTCTGCGGTTCTTGGTTATGGCAGCCCTAGGAAAGTCATACAATGAATCTGAGCTTTGTTGTTTTAAGGAAATTTAGTTTACCATGGGCTTAAATTTTGAGGTCAAAATCAGAACCCTCTCTGTAGCAGGACTTAGAGCCTAAGTGCCTAGAGGTTTTTTTGTTAGTTCTCATGTGCTGTCCCCAGATGCATGAGAGGTATACCTCAACTCTCTTTTGCCTGTCCCAATGGTATAGGGCTATTTTCTGGTACATTTGCAAGGCTAGCGCAGAACACCTGTGGGGTTTCTCAGCTCTTATCTCTACCATCAATGCACTGCACTTGTGAGGTAGGAGACTTTGCTCTTAACTCTTCTCTCCCTCCCTAAATGTAAGATACACATTGGGTCACTCAGTGGGGAATATCTATGGGGCTTCTCTCAGTTCACTCCATTGCTCTCAGGCTTTAGCAGTCTGCAAGGTAAGTCTCCGCTTTTCTTTCTCCCCTTCTCCCCCAGCTTACAGTCCAGTCTTGTGCATATGTACCTATAATGGGAGGGGATCTCTCAATTTTCCTTTCTCTTCTCCTGGGGTAGACTGTCTCTGCCACTTGCTCAGTGTAAGGCCAAGGATACAGAGTCCCTTCTCTTAGTTCTCACTGTTTATATTCAGACTACACTAGACTCAGTATGCCAGTTTCTTATAAGTTTCAATTCTCAGTTTTCTTGCCTTCACCTCAGTTTTTCTTCATGAGTTCTCAGTGAAGATGAATGGAAAAGAGATGGGGAGTAGGAAAATATTCCCATTTTTAAATAGAACTCTTACAGATTTTAAATGAAAAATGTTTATTTCAAAAATTAAAGCAGTTATATATCCTATAAATAGTAGGAGGAATCACATTTTAATTTTAATTCACTCAAATACGTTTTTTGGGCCTTACTCTTTGATGAGCTAAAATAATTGATTTTATAGATTATGAAGCTTATGTTTATCATTAGGTTGGGAAAGACATTCTCTTTTTACAACCTTCTACATCCTAAAAAAAAAAAAAAAAAGCAGCCCATTATATTTCTTTTTAAGTATTCTTTCTCATCTCCCGAATTGTTTCTCTTCCTTTTCATTTCTCTTTTTTTTTTCGTCATAGCTGTGTGTTTTGATGTTCTAGGGCTTCCATATACTTTGAAGTTTTCATGCCATTTTTTTCATAGCTAACAATTTTCAAGTGTTTACTAAATAGACATACTGCATTAAATATCTCACTCATGTTATGCCATTTAATTTTCAGAGAAACACCACAAGAAAAGCACTTTAATGATAACCCCTCTGCTTGTAAGAAAAATGAGTCTTCAGTAACTTGGGCAAGGTCACAGAGCTTGCAATGGATGAATCTAAGCTGAGGCAGTCTGACTTTGCATGCAGCTCTTAAGTGGTATACTGTTTTTACTTTTCAGTATACTAACACTTACTTCATTTCTGTGCCCTTACCTGATATGAAATCATATGCTGAGAGAATGCTATAATTCAGAGGTGATTTGCAATTAGCATTAATACTGAGACTGTCCGCTTTACTTTTATATTATAAAGGAACACACAAAAGATAAAATAAACTTAGGATTTTATGTAAAATACATGTCAAGTCTAAGTATGTGTGTCAAAACAGTACTCCTACTTTAGAACTCACAATTGCAATATAGATCCAGTTTTATCAAGAATAAGAGAGTAAGAAGAACTGGCATTAGGGTTGTTCCAATAGTGAGCTCCAACAATCACTATGTATATGAAGACACAATGCAATTGACTTTCTCTAATGTTCAGTTCACTGCTTCGTTACATAGAATGAGAATGTCTATAATCTTCACAGGATTCTGCAAGGACCAAATAAAATAATACATGATGTCAACCCTAAGTATGTGTGACAAGACAATACTTATGCTTTAAAACCCAAAATTGCAATATAGGTCCAGTTTTATCAAGTTACACCTTCAAGAAAAGAGAGTAGGAAAAACTGGCATTAGAGTTGCTCCAATAGTCAGCTCCAACACTATGTATATGAGGGCATAATGCAATTGACTTTCTCTAATGTGCAGTTCACTCCTTCATAACATAGAATAATAATGTCTATGATCTTCACAGGGTTCTGCAAGGATCAAATGAAATAATACACGAAGTTATTTTTCATTTGGTCCTTGCAAATATTAGATGTGAACAACACCGTTAATATTGAGAAGCTCTAGGCTTTAAAAGTTATCAGTGTTATTTTGTGAAAAAATTAGTAATGAGCCTTTTAAAATGTCAATATCTTAGACTTGTTTATAACACATCAACGCTATACAAATATGGTAGATCAACTAATGTTAAAACATTCTGGAAATCCAGAAAGGTCATTTATCTCATACATTATATGATTATAATATATGTGTAATCTGTATTTATGCTTTACAATGAAACAGTAAGAATTACTGTAATTACACTTAGCAAGAGAAATAAAATAAGCAAGAAAACAGAACCGTTGTGTGGGTATAACAAGGATCTTAAAAAAAAGCTGATAAGTAACTTCCTGGTATAAAACATCAAGGGCCAAAATCTAGTTTAGATTATGACACTAGTTCAATTTTATCATGGACTTAATGGGCATGACAACAGACTGTACATCTAAAGGCTGAACAAAGATGCTTCCTAAGCTTCCGGGCAAGGGAAGAATAAATGAAACTAGGAAGAACCACACAGAGGGAAATTCCTTAATTGATTTTAAACAATATATGCTTTGATGATGACTACTGCTTTCTTTCATTAACTTAAAAGAACAAGCTAATACTCATAGAGATTTAAAGACTCAATAAGATATTCTCATTCTGAATGTGACTTTCACAATATATACACACCTTCATTTAATGTGAAAAAGATTACAACCTTAAAATTTCTAGTGTGCAAAATAAATTATTTTTAGGTAGAAATTTAAAAATGGAAAACCCATTTCCTAGTATTCATAATTTTGACTAAAATAATAAAATCAGACATCGGCAAATAAAAATCAAGAAAGCAATGATCAAAATTAATAGCAACTTACTTGTCTTATTAGCAATTATCTTTGACTTGGTGAGTGTGTTCTAAAAAGTTGTCTAGGTACTGTTTCATAGTTCTCTTATAGGCACTTCATTGATACAGGTACATAAATAAGAGTTTATTTTTTAAAAAAAGAACACTACTAGTTAGATTGTTCTTTTTGAAATTAAGCTCATTTTAGTTGAGTAACAAGTGTCACATTTTTGGAAGCAATTTCTGATTTTAATTAAACTAATTTTCTTCTTCCTCGGGGTAGTTAATGTGGCCAACAAAGGTTTGGTAACTACTTTCTGTGTGCCCATTACCTGGTGCTATTTTGTAATAATTATTTCAATAGCAACGTATAGGATGGAGAGACTCAGCTAGATAATAAGCAAAGAGAAAACGGGAATCCCTTCAAAGAGTCTACCTCAGCATTTCCCAATCGCTGATCTATAGAACACCAGTCTTATGAGTTATTAACAGGTACTGTATGATGAAAAGGGTTCCTTGGTTAGATGCTTTAAAGAAATGTTGGGTTAATCAACATTAAATGAATTTCTTTATTACAGAAATTTTAAAGGCACTAATGTGCACTCTGAATCTCCAAGGGATGATAAAGCATGCAGCTTTCCTAAATTTATTTGACCTTAGAAACATTTTATTATTATTTTTTCCCAGAACACTCATTAATATCTCACTGGTTATAACTATTCCATAAAATTGAATTTAGAAAGTGCCGATCTAGGTGAAGTCAGGATTATGGAGATGTCACTGGGAATACTGAGAAAGTTGCAAATTCATTAAACATACTAAAAGAACAACAACAAAAAGAAAACCTTTGAAAGTGTTGTAAAAGAGCACAAAACAGAAGATACAGCCAAGGGTAATTGCTACAATTTTTAGCCCAGGAGATGAGAAAACAATAGAATTACCAAAATAAGTTGAGATACTGCCAAGACATGTCTGCCATCCATTACTTCATTCATTTAATCAGGTAGTAAGCATTTATTTAGCATTCAGAATTACTTAGAATAGCAAGATAGATAGTGAAGGGAAAATCATGGTCCTATTTCAACCATAATACCCAATGACTGCTATAGTATCTTCTAAATGACAATGTAAGTGGCCTTCTTTCAAGGGGTCTACAAACCTATTCTCTGAGAACTACCATACATCTCACTGTCGATAAAACCGCTCCATATGTGCCTTGCACGTATCCATGTATCTACTTTGTGACCAAGATTTACAAACTAAACAAATATTCTTCCCTGGTATCTAGCTAGCCAACTGTAGCTGATTTCTTAAATTGCAGACATGTAAACACGATTACTATGAAAATTTTGGCCATTTGCACACTTTAGCAGTAAAAAATATTTAACAATGAGGAAAATAGAGGGAAAAAAGAAAGAGTTATAAGAGGGTAAGGGGTAAAAAGAGAAAGAGAGAGTGAGAGGAAGAGAAACAACAACAGCATGGAGCTTTCTGATTCACTGATGTCTTTACAGTTTTTGTCCCAGGACAATATAAAGTCAGCTAACAGTATTTTTCCAAAAAATTTTTTTTCTCAATCAAGCTATTCTTTACTGAGTTCTTATTACTGGCTGTAAAAAGAGCTATGATTAAAACAGAAATGTCATGAATAAATTACATGTATGAAATTTTAATAACATCAATAGTGAAAAAAATTACTTCACCTTTCAAGAAACATTACATTAAATAGGAAGGCTTAAGTATGCCTGAAATGTTACATCTGTATAAACCCTATGAGAATTGAATGGTCAATTCAGTTTAGAAAACTGTGATAGTGCCCTGTTCCAACCTACACAGTACACTAAAATCCATGCAAACTATAATAACTTTGAAGTACTGATTTCATAGGAGTAGTATTTCACATTTATAGAAGATGGGTATGCAAAATACATGGATGAAGAGATCTGTCATATGGCTCTCACTCTGGGGTGTTAAAATAGCAGTACGGCGAGGCATTTGCCCAAAGACTGGCAGGAATTGTGTCAACGACTTAGCATAGTAATTGATGGGAAATCCAGAATGTTTAGACAGAATCGATTAGAATTAGTCTCTACAGAATATCATCCCAACACATGGATACAATTAGGACACATGTTCAATGCAAATAACTCTGATTCTGGCAGTCTGCATTGTAATTTTTGGATGAATCCAAATTACTCAGACTTTTTTTTTTTTTTTTTCTTTTTTCTGAGATGGAGTTTTGTTCTATCTCCCAGGCTGGAATACAGTGGCACAATCTTAGCTCACAGCAACCTCCACCTCCTGGGTTCAAGCAATTCTCCTGCCTCAGTCTCCACAGTAGCTGGGATTATAGGCACCCACCACCACACCTGGCTATTTTTTTTTAAATTTTTATTAGAGATGGGGTTTCACCACATTGGCCAGGCTGGTCATGAACTCCTGACATTGTGATTTGCCTGCCTCGACCTCCCAAAGTGCTAGGCTTACAGGCGTGAGCCACCACGTCTGGCCACTTGGGCTTTTTAAAAATGGAGAAAAAACATATAGAACAACTTGAGATATTAATAGTTGATGGCCCTGAATAAACAAGATGAATAGATATATGTTGTTAAACTACAAATACATGTCTACAAAGTAAGTAATAACGGGGGTGTAATGACTCTCACTACATTGCCACCAAGATAAACATTTTTCTCCACTAATTTCTAAAAGTGTCAGCATCAATTATTTGCAAATGTTTTAAGTCATTCTTTCAGAATATGAAAATGAATCTGTTCTATCTCCATAGTGCTTTTAAGCAAAAGAGGTTCCCAAAGAGTCTCCATCTGTATATGATAAATTTCACTAATTCTCACACCCTGCTTGTCTGCAAAGCATATAATTCTCAACAAAGTCTCACTTGTCTTCTCAGCATGGATTTGTTACCCTACTGCTGTAGCAAGATCTCGGGTTCCAGAGACCGGGAGGCTCTCATGCACGTGAGTGTATTTGCTTTGTAGAAATAGGTGCTATGTAACCAGAAAGTACCACTAAGATCCTGTGGCAGCACTTACTCTCTAGGGGTTTTATATACTGTCAACAAGAACAAAGTCCAATTTTATTTACTCTAATGCTAAGATTCTCTAACAGGGCTGTCCCTAAGCTGAATTTTGAAATAAAGTAAGTTGAATTTTGGCAAAGCAGTTCCCACCATCTTTACAGCCGTCTCTGAGACAAAATGAACAGTACCCTCAAAACCTGAAGAAGAATGAAAAAAAATGCAAAGAATAATCTTTTCGGCAGGAGAAAAGAACCAACCACCATATTCATCTGGTATGCTAGGGAACCATACCAGAACTTTCTAAGGAGGGAGGTTAACATATCACATTGTGATTTAGACTCATACCCTTCATTTTTAATTAAATTAAACTTAACATTAGTAAGATGAAAAACATTAGATGAAATTACTGAATGAACTCAGTCATGGATAAACCATAGTATAAATACTCATTATTCTCTAAGATTGTCTTTGTCTTAAAGTGAATACTTTGTCAAAGAATCTGAAACATGCATTATGTTCATCCTACTAATCATCAAGTCACTGTAGCTGTCAGTAGCAGGTAGGACCAACAAGGCTGATCAGATTGGCAAAGCAGGGTAAGAGTGAAGAGGAGAGAGAATCTAGGATTGAACTGTTTTGATTTGTCTCCCGGCTTCACCACTTCATGGCTGTATAATGTTTGCAAAGTAATTAAGCCTCTCTGTGTCAGCTTTTTTTTTTTCATAATGTAATAGAAGACAATATTAGTAGTTATATTAAGTGTGGTTACAGAATTAAGTCAATTAATAGCAAGCCTTGCACATAGCCATGGTATGTAAGTATTAGCTGCTATTAGAATTACTATCATCATTATCATTATACTGTGTACCATGTTATTAAATTAACTACAAGGAGAGCTATTCTGTAATATGCACCCATTTAGGCCAAGCATCCTTGTTATTCAGGTTTGCTCCCTGCCTATCTGTAGAGCCTTATTTCTGAGTCTCCTCCTTTCATCTGCTCAATCCTCTATCCCACCCTAACACAAAACATATTACACAGACTCAGATAATCTTCAAAGCAATGCATTCATGTTTTGCTAAGGTTTAATTCAAAAGAGATGTTTAAAAAATTGGGAAATTAAAGCAATGTAAGCAGGCAGAGTGAACTTAGAATGGTACTATCCCCTTTGAAACACCCAAACCCTACCATTTATTCTACTTTTTAAAAATGCAGTCTTTTGTAATTCCGATATACCAAAAAGCACTATTTTTTTGTTGTTGTTGTTTGTGATTTATTTATTTATTTATTTATTTATTTATTTATTTATTTAGATGGAGTCTCATTCTGTAACCCAGGCTGGAGTGCAGTGGCGTGATCTCCGCAACTTCTGCCTCCTGGGTTCAAGTGATTCTCCTGCCTTAGCCTCCTGAATAGCTGGGATTACCAGCACCTGCCACCACACTCAGCTAACTTTTGCATTTTTAGTAGGGAGTTGTTTCATCATGGTGGCCACGCTGGTCTTGGACTCCTGACCTCACGTGATCCACCCACCTAGGCCTCCCAAAGTGCTAAGATTAAAAGAATGAGTCATGGCAGGCCAACTATTCATTATTAATAATTAACACTGTGCCAACTCTGAAGGAACATATGTGAAGATTTCTAAAAATGTAAGTTTTATTTTCACAAGCTACAGGTAAAAAAAATAAATTTTCAATAAGGGGAAATAAATACAAGGTCAAGTAAAGGTTCAGAATTCTGCAGAATGGTAGTAATACAAGCTCTCATGATTCATGAGAGAAATGATAATTGATAATAAAAATATTAACCAGAGGCAAAAAGGGTAGAGGGTTATTTTAATTTATTTGAAAAGGAGCAAATCCGGATTAAAATTATAAATCGATAAAGTATACTGTTGTTTTCAGTATTAAAAGTAATGGCAAAAGTGACAATTATTTTTGCATCAACCTAATAGTTAAATATAATGACAGACATCTAATTTAAAATAGAGATGAGAAGTCAAAAGAAAATACAACTGTGCACTACTTCTAAGTCAGATATACTGAAGTGTCTGAGAAGTATATGACATTTCATTTAATTTTCATAAAGACCTATACAGTAATATTTGATATTATTTTCCTTTGAGATTAAAATAGTAAAACTCAGGAGGATTATATAAAGATAATTTCACTGATAAATAAAACCTGTTACTTAACTTAGATCTATATCACTTTAAAACTGTGTTCTTTCATCAGCACCAAACTACTTCCAGTTTTCCTTCATAAAGTTATAATAGAAAATACAATTACAAGATAAGGGATTTATATAAACATTACTTAGGAAACATATCCTTGGTCTTGAAGTTAAATTTTTAATTAGTGATTAATGATTTTGTTGTGCTTGATCCCTCTTGAGAAAGAAGAAATTTCTCTGTTTCAATTTTGCCATAGGGTAGATAATACTAATAGTATATTAGATCAAAAGAGAACAAAATTACCTTTTAAAGATGTTTGAGGTGATTATAAATGGCATACAGCGAATATCACCAACTTGGTTCTTACCTAGCTTTTGTGTTTAAAGAAATAGGCTGCTTATTAATGGTATGAAAATATGAATACGTGATGATAAGCAGTTTAATCCAAATAAATGGTTATTTAGAGAAAAAGAAATAGAGCTAAGACACACTTAAACAAAAGTCACTATGTAAACATTTAATCACTATCACAGTAACGTTTTTGACTAAAATAAATCATTACATCATGTAAAAAAGTGAATTATTTTATTCTTACACATTTTAAAGTGAGAAATGACTTAATATTTTTACCTAGAGTTTTCTAATTTGATTTTAAGATCAAATAAACAACATGTAAATGTATCTTCTAAACTGTAGAATGCTAAGAAAGTATAATGTCATTTAATTTACTCTACAACAACTTAAGAGTTCTTAATAGATACTTGCAGAAACCTGATCATGATTGTATGCAATACAGAGATACATAAAACAGAGCAAAAGGGAATACTGCCAACGAATGCAGTTTTCACCCTTTACTTACTGTTCAAGATTAGTTTAATGTTATGCCTAGAATACCCACACCCACACCTCTGTTAATCTTTATTCCTCCTTTAAGAAGCTGAGTCTCTGTAAAGTCTTCTTTACCATATCGTGCTGAGACTCACGATTTACCAGTGAGATCCTACATCACCCTGTATTGACCGCTATCCAAATTCTTACCTTTGTATTATGCGTTTTTATATATTGCCTGACCTCTCATTAGGAATCTAAGGTATGTGAAGGGACAAATGGCCTATATTCAAATTTTAAAATACTCAAATTAATAAGTAGAAAATATCTAAGGATTGATATAGAGAGAAATTATAAATTAACGATGTAACTAATGTATGTGCTGATATATATATGTACACCAATTCATGTTGGTATGTGTGTATGTATATATGTGTGCTTGTGTGTGTGTGTGTGTGTGTGTGTGTGTATTTGCTTTATTCTAACAAGATTATTATCTAAAGAAAGTTAAAAATTAGCATTAAATAGTCCAATATTTATACATAAAGTTCATTTACTTTTTGGAATAAATACTACCAATTTTGTCTATGACTAGACTTTTCTTATCACCCAGTATAAACAGCAACATGGCCTATCCCACCCACAAAAATGTATACTTTATCTGGTTTGTCCACTGCTCTATCTTAGTGGAGTGAACACTGCTTGGCATATACCAAGCACTAAATAAATAGCTGCTGAATAATCTGGCTGGATGAAAAACAATACTTTACCTTAATGTAATTACATACAAGATTCAAAGTTCACAGGACATTGTTTTATTTTCTAAATTTCACTTTCTATGTTTGTGGCTCTTCTGGGGTCAGTATCATCACCTAGACAATTTTTCAAAATAATTTGCATTTTTAAATAAAAGGCAAAAGAAATCCCTAAAGTATCTGAGAATGAGGCCATTAGTGAGGCATATCCACTACAATTTTAAAGTGATTTATAAGTTTTAAAAATAGATTCCTTAACTATATATAATGAAATAGTTAAGTTACTTTTGGGCGTAGTTTAGTAAATAAAATTACATCGTTATAATTAATCTTCTGACAATGGTTTCTCTTCATTTCAAATTCTTCTTTTTTTTTTTTTTTTTTTTTTTGAGACAGAGTCTCACTCTGTCACCCAGGATGGAGTGCAATGGTGCACTCGGCTTGCTGCAATCTTTGCCTCCCGGATTCAAGCAATTCTCCTGCCTCGGCCTCCCAAGTAGCTGGGATTACAGGTGCGTGCCACCACACCTGGCTAATTTTTGCATTTTTAAGTAGAGACAGGGTTTCACCATGTTGGTCAGCCTGGTCGCAAACCCCTGACCTTGTGATCCACCCACCTCAGTCTCCCAAAGTGCTGGAATTACAGGCACGAGTCACCACACCCAGCCAAATTCTTAACATCTCATATCCATTAGATTAACGGCATAGGTAAACTATCTAGCATAGAGTAACTTAACCTTTCACAACCCAAGTTCCTCAAAACGTTTAAATCCTATATCAAATGACATTATGGACTACTTTTTCAATTATATTAAGGATTATAAAACTGGTATCATTCTAGACGCATAGGAAAGAAGTAATTCATTATATACAAGAGATGTTTTAGGAGGCATTTAGGACTTAATTCTTTCAAGGAACCATGGTTGGGAAGGGCTTGAGTTGGCACTCGAGAAATGTTTACTGAATGAATCTTCTGCCCCAAACTGTTGTTCTTCCAGTTTTCCTTCCTTACTATCATCTATCTAGTAATGTAAATCAAAAAACCCAGGAGTCATCCTGAATATATCTCATGGCCTCATTTTCTATATTCCATTCTTCACTACTTGTCTACAATGCCATCGTAGCTCCCTTAGACTCTAATAACCTATAAGAGCTGTCTGCTGATTCCATTTTGAATATCCACTCCAGCCCATCAAATCACGCTAAAGTCATCTCTTTAAAATGCAAATCTATTTTATTTTTTCACTAAGCCATTCATTTCCTAAAAAATACAAATTGAATAGTCTGTTTTTCACCATTTCCAGAATCCATTCAACAAATCTTTTCTATCTGTAAGTTTAAACCAAAATGTTGTCATGTAGTCAGTAAGACCTCGCATAATCTGAAACATGCCTGAATCTCTAGCGTCACTGTTTACTCACCCCCTTGTACTCTGAATGCCAGTTACAAACTTTAAATGGAGTCTTTAAGGCTGGCTTTTGGCCATGTTGGTCCCTCTTCTTGGAACACTAGTTCCATCCCACCTTCATGCACTTCCAGAATTTCTCCTGAATTTCAGCTGATGTCCCTTTTAGGGGTTGAGTTACATGTGACACACTCCATCACCACCACCACCACCAGCAGCAGCAGCCCAGACTAGATCACATTCCTTTATTAAGTACTCTTAAAGAATGGTGCTATCCTTCAGAGGACGTCTATCAGACTAATTATAGACTCCTTAGGGTTATTATCTGAATGTCTGTCTTCCTTAATAGAGACTCCCCCTAGCCTGGTAAGTGCCAAACACATATGAAGATGTAGTAAATACTTGCTGAAAGAATTAAGGTGAGGGACACATTGCATACTAGTTACTGGAAATTAAAGGTAAGGATGGGAGAGACTGAATCAGTTCTTGAAATATGAAATGTGTTCTCTTGTTGGAGAAATCTACACAGAAATATTTCAGAAAGGATTGTATCTCCAAATTCTAACTTCACAAAAGATGATATAGTATTTTCTGTTGTTCATTCATATTATATTAAATTCATAGGATTGTGACTACATACTTCTGCTTGAACACAATCTTTCTCTTTAAAAATAAGATAAAGTTACCTTTTGTTTTGCTCGCTTTTGGAAGAAACAAAGCACAGTGATTGGGATGGTCTCTTGGAAAGTCAAAACATTGCTGAATGAGAATTGGTTTCATTGGGGCAGTGTGTACGGTTAAACTAAGAGAAAGAAGAACAACTGAGGAACTTAAGTTAGGGAAGAAGGTGTGGCAAAGACTAAATGAAAGAGGGTAGCAAGAACAGAATAAGGTTCCAAGTCAGTGAAGCTGGGTCAATTCTTCAAATTGCTAGACACGTTACTCTAGGCCATTGTGGGAAAGATTAAATGCTTGGTTAAAAGGCAAACAATTTAAAGTTAGAGAGCTTTCCAAACCATTTTCTGTTTCTATTAATGTGACTTCTGGAACATGCATTTTTCTAATCCTTTTTCCCTCTGAAATGAAAAAAAAAAGGTGAGGAAGTAGGTGTTTGTTTTTTTTTTTTTTAATTTATTGCTTGATTTTTCCCAAAAAGAATGACATTATAATGCTTTCTTCATGATATGACAACTTGGCATTGAGGACGAAGGAGTAGAATGTGATGGTTAAGAGTGAGTTCTTGAATATAATTGCTTTGAATTCAATCTGAAATCCATGACTTACTAGCTATGTGAGTTTTAGAAAAGTGTTTAAATTCTCTCAGATCAATTTTCCTCATTTTTAAAATAGAAACAAGATTTGTATCCACCCAGTTTTTATAGGGATTAAATGAGATAATCCACATAAAGCACACACTAGAATGCCTGGCACATAGTAAATGTTTAATAAATGTTAACTATTCTTTTTTCCTCTTCATCATCTTCATTGTCATCTCTTCTTCCTCCTCCTCCCTCTTATCATTTTGATTGTTATTTTAATTATTACTATCCCATCACATGCATAAAAAGATTCTTAATGGATCAGAGTAAATTGATAAGAAAAGCTTTGGGAAAATGGGAGGCAATGATGAGAATGTTAAATTAAGAAATTTTTTCCAATGAGTTTATCCTCTCATTGTTGGATATGTGCCCTTTGTAACACCCAGTGAGAACATTATATAGACATTTTTGTTTAATTCAATAGCTATAATGTCAATATTCATATGAATAAGCATTTTCTTTTTTTAATAGAATAATCTGCATATGGTAGGATTTTACTCTGAATATAGAAGGATTTACAGAATGTTTTTAATGAAAATGAAGAGATTCAGGTCTCTGATGTCAGGTCAATGGTTACATATAATTTTACTTTAAAAGGCTACTTTTATTTGAAATGTTTAAAAGAAATTCAGCCCCAAAGTTTCTTTTGTTCTGTACATATGCCTCTAACTTGGTTCTGTAAATTCTTAGAAATCACTAAAAACAACACTGATTTGATATAAATATACCAACGCAGCCACCGACATGCAGGCAGACTCTTGATGAATAATTACTGCAGTCTAATTGTCTGACTAAAGTATTGCTTACAAGTACAGACACGGATGAAAACAGCAATTTCTTCTACCCTTAGTCTTCACTTGAATTAATTTTGGAGGTGGAGATCAATTGCCTTTTTCTCCCTTGAAGGCAAAAAAGGAAAGGTATAACTATTTTTCTTCTTTAATTTTAAATTTCATAGCAAAAATTAAAACCATGAAGGAAACCAAACACTAAAATTTCCTTGTTTTACTCAATTAATTAGCTCTGCTATCTTGATGACCACAAGTAAAAGAAAAATTAGCTGTTTAAAATGAAGAATTAACTAAGACTACTGAGAAAAACAATGGGCTATGTTTGTTATACTGAGAACAGTTAATATACTTACAAAGGTTTTCACTAATATTAAGATTATAATTGTTTTAAAAAAAAGATGATGAATTGGATCAAGGTGTTCATATATGATAATATCCTAACACTGAACATTTATTAATGAAAAAATTCAAAATTAATATATCTCCTTTTCCATTTTTTAAACAATTTATCATATAAGGTTCTCTAACAACTATAAACACTAATAAATTTGTAGCAAGGGTACTGTTTCCTGGGGTTGACTGGCTGGAGAAAGGGAAGATAGTAATAACTTTCATAGAAAGAATGTTATTGTCATGTGTTTATCACCATTGTTGCTGCCTAAAATCCAGACAAAAATTTTATTTGTGATAATTTCATTGTAATATCAAGGTCTCAATCCATCCAATTATAAACAATATAATTGAGAAAGGATATAGATTAAAAAATGAAGCTTGAAATAAATAAAGTAAGAAATGTAAAAAAAGATATAAAAGCACTAATCAAAGTTAAATAAAGCCATAAGATTGTTCATTATCAACATGTACTCATTCACTAAGGTAAGTCTGGGATGGTGGCTTATGCCTGTAATCTCGGTACTTCGGTAGGCCCAAGGAGGGCAAATGGTTCGCATTCAGGAGTTCAAGACCAGTCTGGACAACACAGAGACCATGTCTCTACAAAAAACAAGTCACAGATATATGTATGTATAAACACACACACACACACATATATATATATAGAAAGTATCCTAAATTACTTAATAAGATTTGATTTAAATATTTTTCATTTGTAATTTTACTCAGTTCTACTCTTTTTAGTTACAAAAACTCCAAGAGAAACTTGACACAGATGAAATGTTAACTATTTGCCATTACAAGAATGAGAAGCTGTACATTTTTGCTTAGTGGTAAGCTCCAGAAATTAAATTTGCCTCCTCCATAACACAGAGTTATTTGCTGGAATATGCTTCCTTTCAAATGGTTGATATAGTTTGATTGAACAAAGAAAGAAAAATATGAGATCAGTTTCAGTCCCTAGAACTTTCAAGTGTGAACTGCACTGGCTCCAGTGGCTCAGCTGTAAACGGCACCATGGTGGCCAGAAAGCAGCAACAAGCCACCTGATGAGTTTCAATTACTACCTATAAGTACTTCGAACACCAGGGAAAAATTGGATAAAAAATATCACAAAGATTGCTGTAAATCGAAAGTATGACAACTATGTAAATACACACACACACACACAATGTTATGGTTAGAGTCTGTGTGTGTATCTCACAATCTGCAAAAACCTAGCAATATAGCAATGGGAACAAAAATAGAACATTTCAAATGTCTGTACTCAGTAGCACAGAAATTTCTTTAAAGAATAATATCAATATCTCCTTCCAAAGAAAATAATTTTCTTGCCTCTGATTTCTTAACACTTAATAAATTAAAACTAGAAAATAAGGTGTTGGAGAAAGTTTTCCATGAATGATTACAATTAGAAAAATCAAGTAGAAACAACAAAGGACACCATGAGGAGGCTGACGTACTCATGATAAAACTTTGTAGACTATGCACAACTAGTAGATTACAAAGACAGCCACAGGCTGTTTCTGTCCTACTGTATATACTCTTTTTGCAATGTGAATGTGCAGCCACTCCTTTAAAAATATTATTTCTTTCTCCACAAATTATCTCTGTGACTTGCCTTCTACAAAAATTGGCCATGTGATTTGTTTTGCCTAAAGGCTCATTTAAAAAATGTGACTCAAGCATAAACTAGGGGTCTGGGGTGGTGGCTTATGCCTGTAATCCCAGTACTTCGGGAGGCCCAAAAAGGGCAGATGGTTTGCGTTCAGGAGTTCAAGACCAGTCTGGACAACACAGAGACCATGTCTCTACAAAAAACAAGCAAATAAAAATTAGCTGAGTATGATGGAGTGTGCCTATAGTTACAGCTACTTGAGTGGCTGAGGAGGGAGTAACAGGTGGGGCAAGGAGGTTGAGGTTCCAGTGAGCTGTGATGGTGCCATTACGCTCCAGCTTGGGCGATGAAGTGAGAGTCTGGCTCCAAAACAAAACACAAATAAACAAATGAACAAGTAAAAATCATAGACTTGAAATTGCTTGCACATTGGGCCTTTTCTTGTTGCTCTTCGGAACCTTGAAACTACCTGGACTGTTACGTTAGAGAATCGGAGATCAAATAAAGCTAACATAAGCAATCCCATCTGAGATCCCTCCTCCCCTTACCAAACAAATCACTGCCAACCACTAGAAATGTGGATGTGGCCAGTTGATCCATCAAGCCCCAGCGTATTAGGCTCAGATCAGATCAGAGTTACACAGCTGATAGACAGAATTGTGAATGTGATAAATGTGTTAAGACCCCAAGCTGGGACAATTTGTTAAACAGAAAGAGCTAGCTGATACAGTAATTTTATGCACTGCTTTGGTTTGTCTGATTGAAATTCACAAGGATAATAAGATATTATTTTGAAACAAGTATTAACAATAATCTGTGTTTTACGAAATATAGTTTTCCTCACTCCCATTATATCTAATATCTAGTTACAGAGATTTGTTATTAGAAAACTATCCTACCTTCTTACTTTTCAAGGCAGTGACTTTTACAGAAAACTCTCCCTTGGTTTTAAGGTTGCACCAAGAAATCTCTTTCTAGATTCCAATATAACCCCGATTATTCCTCAGTTCCAGGCTTACAATATAAGGCTGATATTTTCTATTAATGTCACTTTATCCCTTATAAGACTAAACTCTTTCAAAGTTATGTGTTATTGTCATTAAAGCCCTAAGACTCAGTCTAGTATTAAATATTTCAAATAGTAAATATCTAACCTATGTTCGTTGATGTAAATTTGCTAGTACATGCACTGTGATTTTCCTGCTACAGAGCAGTCAGAGAAAATCCTAGCTAGATAATGGAAGCAGATAGATATTCAAGTGGGATTTATAACACATGTTAACAGAGAATACATTGAGGATTTTGCTTACGGACGAAAGTATTGAGCACGTCTTCAGGATTTATGTAATACAAATAACGTTCGGATTTCAAGAAACAAAGTAGAGCTACTGTGCAAGAAACATTGAAGTGACTTGATTTGGGAGCAGATGCTGTTTGAATCTTTGCCACCTCTTACTTTTCCCATTCTGTACATGTAGAGGAGCTTTAACAAGGAAGGTTCTTTCTCACTGACCTGCAGGTGTTGTTCTTACCGGAAACGTTGCCGTAATTTTGGGGAAAATATAAGAGGTGCAAGAACCAGTCAGAGACCACGAAAAATAATGAGAAGAATCAGAGACCTGGAAAGATAGTGTTCATGAAATGGCTTAGAGTAATCAAGTTCTTTTACTTACCTAGCTTAAAGAAATGTGCAAGAAAGGTGCAGTGAAGGAAATGTTTAAAAAAGAGAGAGAAGAAAATAAGAAAAATATGAATGAACTCAATCAGCAAAAAATTCTAAAGGCCACCATTTGTCTTGAATAACATACATCAGAATTAATAAAAATCATATTTAATGAAAATGCTACTCTGTTTGTATGTGAGGTTACATTTTCACACATTTAAAATATGGGGAAAATACTATCCTAATGAACAATGCATACATCCTGCATTTTGTTACCAAATCATTTGGGAATCAGAGTTAATCAATCCTAAGCCTATGGAAGGACTCCTGAAATTACAGTCTGGATTTTCATGAAATGTAAGAAATATCAGCAGTGTTCACTGTACCATAAATATAAGAATTTATTATAAAGATAAACCAAAAATTATAGGATCCTGTATAAATATTAAGAATCCATTCGAATTAATAACATTTCTGGCTGGGCACAGTGGCTCATGCCTGTAATCCCAGCAATTTGGGAGGCTAAGGTAGAAAAATTGCTTGAGGCCAGCAGTTTGAGATCAGGCTGGGCAATATAATGAGATCCCATCTCTACCAAAAAATAAAAATAAAAATAAAAATAAAAAATAATAATGATAACATTTCTGAATTTGGATACCAAAATAAGAAATTATGTATTTATAATATGGAAGTCTAATGTTTTATCATATTAGTCTCATCATACAATATGAGGAATATGACTGAAAGTCACAAGTTACTATTAGAAATCCAGCCTTTAATATTTCAATTATCAATCAAAATCATAAAGGAAATCTTGGTCAATGTGGGAGGCTGCAGTCAATAGTTGGATAGAGACTATTTTTCCAATGGCAGCACTGCTTTTAAAATAATCTTCCATAATCAAGCTGTTTGAGAAAGATAAGCTTTCTCTTGTGGTCTTTGTGTTGCTTAAGATTCTACACTGTATCTTAAGGACAGCAACATTCAAGTTCCTTTCTCTGATTGCTGAAGTGAAAATTAATCTCCAGTAGCAATGAAATTGTTTTGCCTACTTAACTGTTCAATAGCTTTTACTCTCAAGACAAAAATATTAATGGCTTTAAATTATATATTTAAATGTCAATTATATGAGTTTTAGGCATCTATCAGACATATTTTCATATTTTCAGTAAAACACTACTTTTTAAAACTCTCGTTTCTAATACTGTTTTAGTTCTAATAACATATCCCTAAGTCATAGCAATTATAAAACTACCATTTTGATCAAGTTATTTTGATCAAATAGCTTATTCAAGTTCATGTTTTCTTTTCCTATCACTTATATTGTCAGGCTTTAAAAATAAATATCTGTTGGACTATTGTCTATCTGTCATATTTCCTCATAATGTTCAATATGACCTTTACTATATTTGCAATGTCTTCCCTTGAATATAATGAAATAGCTAGTTTTATTGAAATATATGTTTTTAGACTGTGAGATGCAAACTTCCCTATTCATTATAGAGCAATTTTGATTCTTATCTCAAGATGTCTTAAGGAATTTTGAAAAGAACCTTGCCTTTTATTTCATGTAATCATGAAAAGAGAAAATAAGACTAATAAATTTAAGCAAACCTTTATTTGAAATTTTTAGTAACATACACACACACACACACACACACACACACACACATATAGTCAATAAAGAAAACCTATGATAATTTTCAATGCAAGTCTTAAATTACCAAAAGCAATAAGATAACTCACTAAATTGGGTAAGGTGGTCTCTTTACCTTCTATCCCAAAGTATCCTTTCTCTTTCTCCATCAGAGTCTCCTGGTATTCTGTAACATAGCACTCATACACAAATGCACTCATACACAAATACACACACACACACATGCACACAAACACACGCACACACACACATGCACACACACAGTATTCCAACTGGTCTATAAAATTTTTTCTCACATTTGTCTTCTTCTTTGTTCTTTTGTCTAATCAACCAACAAACCCTTATTCATATTTCAAAATTCCATTTCAATAGCACCCCTTTTTTGAAGCTTCCCCTTAATATTGCAAGGCGTGTTCTTCTTTGTTCTCACAGATGCCTGTACTGGCTTTGATTTTAGCAGATACATTACTGATTAAAATATGTTTTACTTGTTCTCATTCCTCTTGAGTGTGAACTTTTGAAGGACAGGACAAATGATCAATTACTCTTTTTATATAACGCTCAGCAAAAGCACTGGGCACATTAAAGATAATTTAATAATTATAACAAAAAAATTCATGAGAGTCATGTCTCAATAAAATGACAGATTTCCTAAAATCTTCATCCTCAGGAATACCCCAAACTAATATTTTTATTTACTTTCTAATTGTACTCATTTTTCAATCATTATGCTATAAAATAATAACTTCTCTTTCATTATAAAGGATTCTATATAAATTTTTTTTTTTTTTTTGAGACAGAGTCTGACTCTATTGCCAGGCTGGAGTGCAGTGGTACTTGGCTCACTGCAAACTCCACCTCCCGGTTCAAGCGGTACCTTTGCCTTAGCCTCCTGAGTACCTGGGACTACAGATATGTACCACCAAGCCCAGCTAATTTTTGTATTTTTAGTAGAGACAGGGTTTCACGATGTTGGCCAGGATGGTCTCAATATCTTGACCTCGTGATCCACCTGCCTCGGCCTCCCAAAGTGCTGGGATTACAGGCATGAGCCACTGTGCCCATCCAAAACTCTTTCTATATTCTGAGATTCCAGTAAGAAAGGAGAACAATACATGTTTTCTTGTTCCATATCATTCATGTACTTATTTCTTTTAAAATGTTGCTTATGTCCAGGCACTGCTTTTGACACTAGCATAAAGCAATGAGAAAAAACCAAAGTCTCTATGCTCATAGAGCTGATACTCTAGTTGGACGAGACAAAAACAAATAAAAATGTAAAATAGAGTATAATGACTGGTAGTCATGTCTGAAGAAAAATAAAAGAAAGGATAAATGAAGTGTGTCTGATGGGAGTTGATGCTAGTGACTGCTACTGTAGACAGGAAATTCAGAAAATACTTGTTTATGAGGTCACTTTTAAGAAGACACTAAATAAATTGCTCATCATTCCACATACAATATGTCCTTCCTTGACATCCTGGATTTTCTTTCTCTATTAGATTTGACAAATTTACCTTTATTCTCTTAGCAATAGGGTGATTACTATGCTAAAAGTTGCTTTAAATCTAGTGTGGCTTGCTGAAACCATCAGAAGCTAGCCTTTGTATTTCAGTCATCGGGATCCCAACTGATGGTTCTTATCCTGCAGTGAAAGTATTTGAAGGAGGGATGAATGGCATGCAGAATAAGTTGTGACCTTAAACGTTAACTGCCTCCTAGCAGACAACAGCAGTTGCTTAAGAAGATCAATCACTTTCTGAACTGCATGCTACAAAGTTTGGAAAGAGATCCTTCTGAAGTTTGTCACTTGGGATAAATTCAATTTTTTTGAGGTGATTCTCAATGTAAGCATGCATAATGCTATTAGTGAGAGTTCTGTATTGAGTATTATGCTGGCAGCATTTGAATTTTCCAGCACACAGACAATTTTCACATCTGTGCTGGCTGGTAACTGTGAATACTGCAAATATTGTTTGCAGCAGTCCTTTTTTATTTTGTAATTTTTTTGAGTTCTAGATACTTTATTTCCTTTGTAAAAAAGTACTATTTTAAAAAAAAAAACTAAACATGTGGATAAATAAATTCATTATTCACTAATCATTTTTACCACTAAGTTTTGGAAAAATTCACACTGACAGTTTTGATGCACAGCATTTCAAAATAGTATACATGCCTTTCTTCACAGTTGGAATCTTGCACTCAGTAGTATCAAGTTGCAGCTCTACTATTCCATTGCTAATTTTTATAGGTGATATATTCTCCCTATTTGCATCTCAGTTTACATATTTCCTTTAACATCATACTAATGTGATTAGAACTAAATGTATTACTGCAAATGTAAATAGAACTCCTTCCCTCCTTCCTTCCTTGATTTCTTTTCCTTCCTTCCTTCCTTCCTTCTCTCTCTCTCTCTCTCTCTCTCTCTCTCTCTCTCTCTCTCTCTCTCTCTCTCTTTCTTTGAGACAGAATCTAGCTCTGTCACCCAGGCTGGAAAGCAGTGGTGCAATCTCAGCTCACTGCAGCCTCCACTTCCCAAGTTCAAGGGATTCTCCTTCCTCAGCCTCCCAAGTGGCTGGGACTATGGTGTGGACCACCATGCCTGGCTAATTTCTGTATTTTTAGTAGAGACAGGGTTTCAACATGTTGGCCAGACTGGTCTCGAACTCCTGACCTCAACTATCTGTACACCCCAGCCTCCCAAAATGCTGGGATTACAGGCTCAGGGCTAAATTTTATCAATTTTTAAAATACACAACAATTTTTAGAAAATATCAGTGAAAAACTTCAGGATACAAAAATGTCATGACTGTCTTAAATATACTACGTCAAATATAAATTATTCTTCTTTGTAGTAAAATATTCAAAACAAGACAAATAAGAAAAATAAAAACTATACTCTCATTTAAGTCTGCTTCAAAGATTCCCTAGATCAATCTAAAGAACACATAAAAAAGAACATACCCAGCACTGCAAATCACTTGTGAATGGAATTTGGTGAGCATGGGGAACACAGCAGGAGATGATAGGATTTAGAGGTTCACATCGTGTTGAGCACTGAAGGCCATGGTAAGGAACAAGATATGATTACTTAATTTTCAGAGCTAATTTACTCCTTTAACACTTCTGTCAAATTCATTCACATCACATATAGATATCCTATACAGTGATTTCGTATGACAAAAAGGAAAAAACAATAAATGCACCTGGTTGAGATTTTAAAAAGCTCTAAAATTTCTTCTTCTCTCAATAGCTCTCAGTCATGCCCTGGTGATTTCACCTACTATAACTTAATGTGGAACTGCCAGTCTTATGCTCAATCGGTTAGAATAAACTAGAGAGCATGGCACTTCAGACATCTCATATATAGTAATAAGCAATCAGAAGTATTCAGAGTAATAAAATTTATCCCTTTATTCTGCAACTAGGTTGCAAAAGCCAAAAGGATATGGTGGTAATATGAACTCTTTAGAAACTAGTCAAGAGATTCTTCATATTTTTGGTTGATCCAACAAATAACTAAAAGGTGTATATTTTCAGGGCAAAATGCAGAATAACCATTATGCCTTTTACCATCTAGTGGCTGGTGAGTCTTTGACTATTGTTTCTGGTTTCTAAAGAGCCCTTTAGGAGACTGTCATTTGGAGATCTGTCACAAGTGAAGAGAGAAGGCTTCCCACCAATAAATGATTTATTTGATAAAATCGACAATAATCTCGTGAGTGAAAGACAGAAGGGTATCAAAATCATGCCAAGAATTACATTATAACTGCTTTCATTTCTGAAGCATTCATCATAGGCTTAGATTGGCCACATTTCAATCTGACTAGAATAAAGATAATTCATTTTGTGTTTGTTTTTTTAAATATGGGAACATTTTCCAACAGAAAAATTAAGCAGGTCCTATTTTATGTTTTCGACTTTATTCTCTTTAAATGACCAAATTTCCATTACCATGCTGAGTGAACAGGAAATGTATGTGGCTTACTCTAAAACACAAGTGCAAATCAGTTACTTATAAGATTCCTTTCCACATACAAATTTAAATATATATATATATATGTGTACATATATATATGTGCGTATGTGTGTGTGTGTATGTATGTGTATATATATATGTGTGTATGTATATATATATGTGTGTATATATATATATATATATGACATCATGGTTTTACTCTGTCACCTAGGGTGGAGTGCAGCAACACAATCATAGCTCACCATAACCTTGAATTCCTGGGCTCAAGGGATCCTCCCACTTCAGCCTCCGGAATAGCTAAGACTACATGCACACACCACACACCTAGGAAATTGTTAAAATTTTTGCAGAGATGAGGTCTCACTATATTGCCCAGACTGGTCTTGAATGTGGCCTCAAGGGATGCTCCAACACTAGCTTCTGAAAGTACTGGGATTACAAGCATGAGTCACCATGTCTGGCCTTAATTTTTAAACAATTAAATCATGTACACAGTATTAATTCAAAATGTAAAAAAGATGTTATTGAAGATATTTTTCACTGAAATTTCTGTTCTCCCAGGTCTTAAGCTTGCCTCCCTAGAGGTACCATTCTGAAGCTTGTTAATACTTGTATTTTAAATGGGTTTTCACTATCAAATTAAATTTACTATAGCTACTATGACATACACAGCTAGTTTTTCAAAAAAAAAATCTAGATTTTTTTTTTTTTTATTCCTGCATGTGGAAAGTAGCTGCTCACTGGAAACTACAAACACCAGCACAACACTCTTATCAGCTATGGCCATGTGCCTGATTGGTGACAGTGGTTTGTGACTGGAAACAATGGTGATGTTTCCAGGCCATGGTAAGGAGAAGCTGTTAGGGTTCTTCTGCATCTCATCTATTTCTTCTGTCTGGCCCACAGGCTGGATTCAGGGGACTCCTGAGCCATAGGGACAATAGGAATCACAATTTCATATGAAAGAAAACCACCTATTTTAAGCATCAACTCTGAAAAATGCATATGAACAAAAAATAAATTTCTATGTGTTAAGCCACTGAAATTTCAGGGTTTGTTTCTGAGAGCATCTAACATCTGCCTAACACAGAATGGTCCTATATGCATTAACATTTTGACATAAGGGTCTTGTGTGGGGAAAGAAAGACAACATTTTCACTATGCCTAAGAATATTAAAATATTTTGATAAGTAGTTGTCATTTTTTAATCAAACTGTTAATGCCGAGTATATGCAAACACTCTTCACCCTACTATCTTTTAAGTATTTATTTTTTGACCTCTATAAAATGGATTCTGTTTTAAAAGAAAAAAATACTTTCCCTTCCAATGCATTATGTAATGTTCTGTTTGCCATGATTAAAGTCACTTTTCTTTTATCTCTCCACAGACAGGCAGATAATATGTTAGAAGAATTAACTGAAAATTTGAATGTTTGTCTACAGTATTACTAAAACTCAAGAGAAAAAATGCTCTTCTCTAGTCATATTTTGACCATCTCACTATAAATTCAATAAAATTATATTTTGAGAAATTATCTTAGACTTAGAAAAAATTCTTAGAGGTGGGTGTGGTGACTTACACCTGTAAAACCAGCACTTTGGGAGGCTGAGGTGGGCAGATTACAGAGGTCAGGAGGATGAGGCCAGCCTGACCAACATAGTGAAACCCGACCTCTACTAAATTACAAAAATTAGCTGGGCGTGGTGGCACATGCCTGTAATCCCAGCTACTCAGGAGGCTGAGGCAGGAGAATCGTTTGAACCCAGAGGCAGAGGCTTCAGTGAGCCGAGAGATCGAGATCACACCACTGCACTCCAGCCTAGGTGACAGAGTGAGACTATGTCTAAAAAAAAAAAATCCTTAGACTAAGTTTACTCTTAATCTATCATATCATTTACATTATGAAAGATTAAGTTGTAGTTTACCAAGGTTGGACATAATTTTTCTCTGTTCATCACAACCTTTAAAGATCAGTCCTGATAGAAGGTGATCTACCACGTCGGCATTTGAAATTACATACCTTATAAAATGTAGTTGCTGACATATTATGCACATAGGTTTAAAATTAAGAATAAGTTACAGGAATGTGATACTTGACTTAAAGAAAGGTGCTATGTTAGAGATTTTAATAAAACTATACATTAAATGTTCATGTCTTAGATTCCCTTGCATTGGAAATAAAATCAGGCTCTTTTATAAGAAGTATGTGTATCACTTCCCTTATTTTAACATAAAATGCTCAAAAAATACAAGTATTTTTGTTAGACTTCATACACACATTCCAGTTAGTATAGAATCTTCAGGGTATGCCACTATAATCTTGATATAATTACTAACATTGCCCATTTTTACTTTAAAAATGTGTGTATTTAGACATACATACAAACCACCCTATATATGACACATTTTTGGTACCACCTATTAATTTCAATTTCTTTCCGGGGTGGGTTATTAAAGGTAGCTAAAATAACTATGCATAATTTATGCCACATTTATTTTGTACATTAAAAAATTACTGCTCACAGACTATTTTAAAATTCAGATCAGAAGCTGGAGGGTCCTAATTTAATATATTTGTTATCACAATGCTACACATTGGAAAATAACACAGGGCATGCCCGAGGGAAAGAGGGATTAAGACATAACAATATTAGGTGAAGCTAGGCTGCATAATCAGGATTGTACCTACAGGAAAGAAAATTCAGAAGGAGGAATTCAAAAATAATCAAAATATACACAGGGAAACCGAACTCAATATTAATAATGTGGTTTAAGACATGAAATACTTTAAAAATTGATCCCAAATAATTTGGGTGTTTTCCCCACGGACCATGTTTACCTCTTTAAGAGCTAGTCTATTAAATATTAATAGCCATGAAAAGTAATCAGGCATTGTCTTACTCATAAATTACTTTATAAAACCTAATAAAGGTTTTTAAATAGTCTTTAGGGTGTAGCCCAAAATAGTACATACAGCATATTATACCTTACTTATTTAGGTAATTTGTATTTTTAATTTTTAATACATACCTTAATTATGTATTTGCACATGTCTGCAGAGTTAAAATTTATTTTTTTTAGAAAGTGAGGAATAACACATGAATTTAGATTCCTCTGAGAATACTATTGAGCAAATTTTAATTAATCTGAACATTAAACAATTTGGAACTCAGATATCTTTTTCTATATAAAACTGGCAAACAGACTAACCAATATAAATATTATTGGCAATGATTTTCCTGCCTCATCCCTGCTGTGACTTCCTTTTTCACAGTTAATAGCTTCACAGTTGATAAGGCTTATCTACATAAACACTAACAAATAGGCATTATCTTCCATTCTAACAGAATGCTAAACTGTAAAGAAAGCAAAAAAAAAAAAAAAAAAAAAAAATTTAAAGTGAAAAGAACTATTACTTTTTTTCACCTTAATCTTAAACAAGCAATTCTAAACGTTCACAGATAGTCAGTGAAATATTAATTTTCCAAGAGAAGATAATAACCTTCTTTCAAGAACACTGTCACATGACTTGACTGAGATGACTGAATGTCACTACCAATATCCCCAGTTATATTTCTAATATAAGTCATATCTCTATGCTGTTGCATATATCAGTGATTTAGACTACTGCCAATTAACAGTACAGATAAATAAAAGTTATAGTGAATTCCATGTATCTACGATCTCATAGTGTCCATAAGAGAAAAGACATATTTAGAAAATAAAATTCACAGATGAAAAATTCACCTCCTCATTCTTATTATCTCCTTGTACAAATACAGTAAAATATTCAGAAAGGCCAGCAACAGAGCCAAATAAATAACAAAATAGCTAAGTAACAAATTTCAATACATTAAAAAAACGTGGATTAAATGAGTTTGTAAATTGCTTTTTTTTTTTCCTTTTGCATTTCTAATATTTCCCTCAGTTTTAGTTTAATTGTTTTGGGATTTTGTCTTGTTTTCTCTTCAGTTTATGTATAATGTCAACTGTATTTATTTAGAGATTTTTTTTATTTTTCTATATATACTCGGAAATAGTCTTTAGCATTTTACAGTCAATTAATATTAACAGTGTTTATGCTGTTAACTTGATCAATGGAAGAACTAATAGCACTGTTAGGTGCTTGGCCTCTGCCAAGTTCAAGGACGCCATCGCGACTGGATCAGATGGAACCAGATAGGGAGTATAAAAAGTCAAAGCTGTGTGTGCAAATGTGTGAAGCTGGTGGGAGGCAGTCAGTAGAGGTAGACTGGTCCAGTTTCATGGGCCTCACAGATATTCATTCACTGATCCCCTCCTACAGAATGCCACCACTTTCTTCCTAAGACAGAAGCTTTAGATTTATTCTGTACTTTTTTCTTTTCCTCACCCTCTGAATCCAATTAACAATGAAACCGCCTTTTCAAACTGCCTATGACAGTGGGAGAAATCTAGCATGGCTGATTCCATCTTGCTGCTAGCCTCGCAGACTGGCTGTTCTTGCTCTTTTCTGAGCATAGGCCAGGCTAACCCTAACCGAGGGAGGAATTTAGTTTATGTTTAACTATGAAGCAAGGATGACAATAGTGCCTCCCTAAAACTGATCCCATCCTTGTTCGGGGCTGCAACTGCCTCTTTAAAACTGATGAAAAGTCACAAGATTAGGATTATGGTAGAGGTCTGAATTGTGCAAAAATGTAGTCATCGCTTTTATAATGCTTTACTGCTCAGGAGTTAGGTGGCCAGAGGTCACAAGATTTGTGACTTCTCCAATTGTTCTTTTAGGTAGTATCACTAGTGTAGAACCTAAGATTGGTCTTTTGAGATGTTTTTCAGACTTCTGAATTTTGGCAACCAACTGACTCCACCCAGACTCAGGACTCATGACTCCACCAGTTCTGTGAACACCCATCCAGAGGCAGACTTGATACACTGGGACCATTTCCACACCTCCACGATTGCATCCCCTACTCATCAACAGCACCCATTCCCTAGTCCCCTGCCCACCAAACTCTCCTTGGAAAACCCTAACCTCTAAGCCTTTAGGGAGACTGATTTGAGGAATAACTCCACTACTCTGTGGTAAGGTTATTGTTAATTTAATGCTTTCTTTACTGTAATACCACAGTCTCAGTGCATCGCTTTTGTCTCTGTAGAGGGCAGGAAGAAACTGTCTGGCAATTTCAACACTATGGTTTTCTGTCAATTCAGTTTCCCTTCTCCATTCATTTCACAGCCACCCTAGATCAATCCTCTCATATCTCGACTTGTTATGTTTCCAGTTGATCCTCATACCCCCATTCTTTTCCCCTTAACTCCATCCTCATTATGCATCAAGACAGGGAATCTCCCAATACAAGATTTTATTTTGCTTCTTCACTTAAAACTGTTTAGTGAGACCTCTTCAGGATCATCACTAAGGACTACACTGTGCCCTCTCCCTGCCTCCAAATTCATATGATAAAGCCCTAACCTCCAATGTGACTGTATTTGAAGATGGGGCCTTTAAAAAAATAATTAAGGTTAAATGAGGTCATAAAGATGGAACCCTCATCCAACATGACAGGTGTCCTTATAAGAAGAGAAAAAAGACACAAAGGATGTAAGGTCACAGAGAAAAGGCCAAGTAAGGACACAGTGACGACTTATCTGTCTACAAGCCAAGAGAAAGCCTTGACAATACCTTGATTCAGAACTTCCAGCTTCTAGAACTGTGAAAAAATGCATTCTGTTATTCAAGCCACCCAAATTCTGGTATTTTGTTATGGCAGCCTTAGCAAACTGACATAATCATTAGAAGATCCAATGCTCTTAACATTATAAGCAAGCTATTATTTTGACTTGACTGTAGATATCTCATATTTTACAGCTCTCTGATTTAATTTAACTTCAAATGTCACCAAACTGAGTTAGTTTGCTTCATAATCTGTGTATTCCCCTACTTTTCCCTTAGTCCATGGTAAACCCTAAGCCTAGAATGCACTGTGACCCTTTTCTTTATGTACAGTTTAAGACAGTTAAGATTATACCATCTCGTGCCAGGCATGGTGCCTCACGCCTGTAATCCCAGCACTTTGGGAGGCCGAGGTGGGTGCATCACAAGGTCAAGAGATCGAGACCATCCTGGTCAACATGGTGAAACCCAGTCTCTACTAAAAATCCAAAAAAAAAAAAAAAAAAAAAAAATTAGCTGCGCATGGTGGTGCATGCCTGTAATCCCAGCTACTCAAGAGGCTGAGGCAGGAGAATTGCTCGAACCCAAGTAGGCGGAGGTTGCTGTGAGCCGAGATCGCGCCATTGCACTCCAGCCTGGGTAACGAGCGAAACTCCATCTCAAAAAAAAAAAAAAAGATTGTACCCTCTCTAGGACATGTTCTGGCTCACCTCAGGCTGTATTAGGAGCCCTTCCAGGTGAGACTTTAACCCTGTCACTCTCATTGCCTCTACCGTATTTTATGCAAAGTATCTGTCATCTCTCCCATTAAATCTCCTTGCAATTAGGGATTATTTTAGTCAGGTTTAAGTTTGCAGCATTTAGTATGATTCCAGTCTGAGCAGTATGTGTGGAGGAATATCTTAGATGAACATGGGCATTGTGAGTCTGTTCATGTTGTGAATCCTGGACTTGCTCAGCATCAATTCTCAATACTCATTTCACATACATAAGCTTTTATTCAAGGTCTACAAAAATTCAGAAACACTGGATGTGTGTCACTTACTTAAAAAAGTAAAACGTGCACTTTTTTGTATCGAAGTAATATTATTGCCAAAACAACAGAATTTTGGTTTCTCTTATATGTTAAGTTTGAAATCAATGATCTTGAATGGTGCTAAATTTACTTGTATCCCTAGACTACAAGTAGAACTACTTAACACATCACACTGTTCACACACAATATGGAATAATTAATTAAGAGTGTATATCCTTGTATTTATTCTGACTTCAGTGGAGTTTGCCAGATTCTTCTACAAAGTACCATCACGTTATCTATTTAGTATTGTTGTGGACACACATTTGCTGTTGACTTTTCTTATGAAACATCAAGTTCTCACTGATAAAATAAAATTAACAATCTTCTCCACTCCATGCCTATACATATAAGGTAAAAACTATTATTTATGCTTCCAAAATCTAAATTCTATGAAAATTACTTCCTTATTTTTTGTGGAAGTGAAAGTTATGATAAGACAAATTTAAAGACTTCCAAAAAAACAAGAATAATTTACTTTTGATTTCTATTTTTCTGCAAGATAGTTTCCTTTTATAACCCCAATTTTTTAACTTTTTGTAGATTAATAGACTTTCTGTATTCATAATATACTTTTTAGTTTTTTTTTTTTTTTCTTTTTTCCTTTTTTTTTTTTTAAAGATGGAGAGACAGCCTGTTGCCCATGCTGGAGTGCAATGACATGATTTCAGCTCACTGCAACCTCCACCTCCTGGGTTCAAGTGATTCTAGTGCCTTAGCCTCCCATGTAGCTGGGATTACAGCGGTGAGCCATCACACCCAGCTAATTTCTGTATTGTTAGTAGAGATAGGATTTCACCATGTTGGCCAGGTTGGTCTTGGACTCCTCACCTCAAGTGATACACCCATGTCGGCCTCTCAAAGCCCTGGGATTACAGGTGTGAACCACTGTGCCAGGCCACTTTTTAGGTATTTTCTATTCAGACTGAAATATTTGATTACAGCTAAAAACAAGTTTTGTGTTGTTTTTCTCTGTTACAAACGAATCACAGCATTTACTATGTATTATCTAACAATGGCTCATTTAGTATATATGTTAAAAAAAAACAAGAAATGTTAGGACTGCAAAAACTGCAGCAATTATTTTTAGAGTAGAACACATGAAATTATTTTACTTAGTTTTAAAGTTCAAATTGAACTAAGGAAAAGGGAAGAAAGAATCATTTGAGTTGCAATATTATTTCAAGATTTTTTTTTTGCTAAGTCATATTATACAACATTAAATGTTTAAACAATTTTAACATGGGATTCATGGGTTATCTCCTTCCAAGAAAAAAATATGATGGTATTTCTTTTTACTTTTTATAGGCATTTTATTCCAGAGCAAAAATACCAGCAATTAAACAATTTCAAAATAATTTAAAAGTTGTAGTTAGTACTAACCATGGCCCATGCTTCTATATCCTTTTCTTTTAATTATCTAGATCTCCCCAACCTGGAATGGAGGGCAGGAACTGACACATGAAGGCTTCCAGGTCTCAGCTCAAAATCAGAAGCACAGCTTTGGTGGGAAGAAGCCAGCCCAGGGCTGGTATTAGTCTCCCAGCCCAGTGATGATAAGAGAGACCTTAGGTGCAAAAGTTATGACACAACTAAAATTAGAATTCGACTTTAATTAGTGCCAAATGTCTCTCTCATGCAGGATCTCCAATCAGATCACAGGGCACACAGCACTCTAAGTGCCTCCAGATGAATACTGAGGTACTGGTTTTTTTCTTTCAGAATTGAAGGACTACCATATGGGAACTGTATTTGTCTCCTTTGATGGGTTTGGTTTTTGCGCATGCATATGGTGCTGCTGCAGAAAACTCAAAGATTCTGAGATTCTGAATCTCTGAGACTGGGGTGAATGGTGCATTAAACTGAATCCCAGATGTCAGGGGAAACAAACTAACAAACAAACACTAAGAGAAATGGGAGTTGATAAGTTTAATTTTTCAGAAGTGACTATTCCTTGTTCAGTTTTTCTTAATGAAAATATTCCAAGTGCTGAAATAGAAGTGCTCTATTTCAAAATCTTTGAGCGTATGTAAAAAGCCTAATTAAATACTCGTGGTTCTAGTCTTATTGTGGAATGTGTTTATGAGCAAAGGAGAACTCTGATCCCATTTTTGCTTTGTGGCCTTTTAACCTAGAACATGACCAACTATATAGAAAGCCAGTGGCAATATATATTTGAAAAAAGCTCTGAAGTTTTCTAAACTCCTAGACTTTTGTTAAAGATGCATTTCCTTACAAGTGTAACTCATTGGTAACAAACTTTATAGACAAACCCTTCCATAGGAGTTTTATATTTCTATTCCAGAATTTAGCCTGTCAGGTTTAAAAATGCAACTGGACACCCATTGTGCTGCTTATTTCATTCAGAGGGAAATTTTGAAGTGTTGGTAATGCTTCTAATCCCTCAAATTCTATTTCTGTTAATTACTAATGTAAATAGTGTGTGGGTGACTGTTATTTATGTGATCTATCAAAATGTTTTCAACAATACTGACAGAATGAAATGGCACTGTGAGACAATATTCACAAGGATTAAACCTCCCTCCCTACAAATCTACAAAGACTATTGGTTGAACTATCTTACTTGAATAGAATAAAGAAAATTTAAATAATTCAATTATTAAATACCAAGGTCAAAGGAATGAAATGTGGTGATATAATATGCTACATTTCTGATTAATATGGTGACATTTTCATAGTTCAAACTATAGCCTCTTTTAAGTGTATAGATAAACTCCTGAGTTTACTTTGAGAAATTAATAATATCCTCTGCTTATATGTAACATATTTATAAAGTATTACAGTTGGCATTGTTATTTCTAGTGTAAGATATATTATTTTGTGATTATTCTGCACAATAACACCAAATTGCCTTTGAAGTAAGGGATGGATAGTTTCCCCAGCATATTTCTCAAACTTTCTGTCAAGAACATACACATTTAACCTTTGTATGTTCAATATGTATGTTGAAATGAGGGAGCTTTGTTCCCTCATTTTTCAGTATGTGCTTCACATGGGATTGGAACCAATCTTAGCTCCAAGGATGGACACTGATTAGCTTAGAAAGGGTTTCTCAATATTAGTATTGGAGCTTGCTATTTTTTGTTGTTGGGGGATGTGCTGTGCTGTGCGTTATAGGATATTTTGCAGTATGTTTAGTCCCTTCACAGTACAAATCATTAACAGCTTTTCAGTTGTGACAAACAAAAATGTCTCCATGCATTGCCAAGTATCCCATGGGGACAAAAATCACCCCCCAGATGAGAGCCACTGGTTTAAGGCAATCTATGCTTCCCATCCTCTAACCAAGTAATCACTTTAGGAATAAGATGTCAATCTGATCCAATAAGGATAAATGGATTTTTCTGGAAAAGTAGGGAAAAAGAGGCTTTTTGTTGGACTTACTGAGTCTTGAAACTGCTTTAACATTTATGGGGCGACCCTAGGGTTACTGGTGTTTATTACACATTGGAATTCTAAGGAAGCAACCAAAGCAGGGTTAGCAGCTATAAGACAGGGAAGTCATTTTAGCATGATCAAGCAAGTCAAAGGCCAGCTTCCCCAAAGTTTTATTCAGTTATCTGAACCAACGTATTTCCATTTATGTATTAATCACTTAATTATTTTACTAGTTATTATTATTTATGATTTATCTTAGATTAGTTAGATTTTTACCCCACTTAAAAGTGAAATTTCCTTAACACATATATGATCTAACATATATTCACAGACAATCATACAGAAGGCAGGATACTAGAAAATTTGTTTCAGAAAACATAAATCACTTTAAGACACATGGAGAATGCAAATCCTAGTGAAAGCATTCAAAATGGTAGTGCTTCCACATATCTGCTAAAAGAAGATCCAAATTTATATTTATTTCTCCATGCACCTCTGAAAATCTTTTCAAAACCAATTATGTTGCCTTCCTTAGCAAAACGGCAACAGCTGAATGCTGACAGACTAGTCTCTACCATGATTGGCATGAAGTATGATAGCGAAAATTAAACAGAATTTTTATGCATCTTACCATGTAAATAGATACTTTTGTAATATCATCTAGGTTCTAAAAAGTGTATGAAAAGTGATAATTTATTTCCAATCATGGTTATTTGGACTTTATGAACACAGTATCAAATATATGCAAAAACTTGTTCCCAAAATTATGGCCAAAGTTTATTGTTCTTTGTGGGAATTAATAGTTTGAATTCATTGAGTAGAGTTCATTCATATGTTTGAAATTGTGTTTAATTGACATAAATTGATTAAGAAAAGAAATATGTTGTTGTTTTTATAGTTATTAAGTTTGTGCTCTTTAGGTTTCAAAACTGGTCAAATGGTAGAATATTAAAGAGTATAAGTCTACCAATATCTATTAAACAAAAACACAAAGCAAGGGTTTTGTTCTGTGTGATTTGAAGGGAAACAAAGTATTATTATTAAAACTGGCCTACTAGAGTTTTGACCCATTTGGTAATACATAAATTGAAAACTTGGAAATCATAAAAACTCAAATTGATAGAGATAATTTTAAAGTAAACAACTGATAGCATTCTTATATAGAAATGTAAAGGAAGGAATGGGGTATGGAAGACAGACTCTCTATACTATAGAAATGAAGCCTGACATCCTGAAATCCTTAAAAGACCAAATGACCCCCGCAAAAAAAAAAAAAAAAAAAAAAAAAAAAAAAAAAAAAAAAAAAAAAAAAATTGCCCCCATTTTCTAATCCTCTCTGATTTGAAAAGTTAAACTGCATGTGTTGTAAGGATTTTCCCAGAACCAGAATTCTATACTCAGAAGTCATATAAGAATTAACTATCAATGGGCAAGTAAAACATTCACAAATGTAAATATACCATATTTTTTTTTTAGAACATGAAGCTAACATATTGCTAAAGGCATAATAAAGAGAGATTCTTTCTAAGACAGTAATTCTTTAAACTCTTCTATTTTGACTTACATAGAAAAATAAACATTATCAAAATCCCAAATGACACCTCTGATTCAGTAATAGAGGACCATGTAAAACCATTGATTTCTAGTCATAATAATCACCTCTTTGGCACTTTGGTGCTATTCTTGTGAAAAAAAAAAAAAAAAAAACATAGATTTTTCTATCTTTATAATAAGCCTTAAATATTGCTCCAAAGCACTGTGTACCAGGACATGTGGCTTGGATGTCAAACCAAAGCCTACTGCAAAGATTCAAACTACATGATCTGAATTTACAAATGAGACATAAGTATCTGAGGAATATGAGCTGGTTTCTAAACATCTTCCTAAACCTAACATAATTTTGGAGCTCCAGGAGACAACCTTTTCTTAAAAGTTGTTGAATATCTCATTTCCAATTCATTTCCTCTTTTAAGTAGAAAACTTTCAGTTTAAATTAATTTTTTATCTTGCTAATACACAAAAGATACACTTTTCTATGAAAATAACAAATACCAGTCACTTTGCTTTCAAAATAAATTAGTTCAGAAATTTTATTTATATAATTAAACTTGTAGTAAAAGCTGTTGTGACTCAGAAAACAATACCTCAAAATCAAGACCTCGGAAGTGGCCTCAGAAGCGAAAATTTTTCTCTAACCTTCTGTTGCTCTCTTGTCTCAGTTCCATTCACCCCAGAAGCTAGCCATAGAAACCAGAACTCCTTTTCTCCAAGGCTAGCCACAATACCTAAATTCATCACTCTATCTTTCCCTCTAGCTTTCCTTGGAAAAACTGACCATAAAGAAATTATCTAGGCCAGGTGCGGTAGCTCAAGCCTGTAATTCCAGAACTTTGGGAGGCTGAGGTGCATGGGTTACTTGAGATCAGGAGTTCAAGACCAGTTTGGCTAACACGGCAAAACCCAGTCTCTACTAAAAATACAAAAATTAGCCAGGCAGGCATGGTGGCAAGGGCCTGTAATCCCAGCTACTCGGGAGGCTGGGGCAGGAGATTGCATGAAACCGGGAGGCAGAGTGCCAAGATAGTGCCACTGCACTCCAGCCTGGCAACAGAATGAGATTCTGTTTGAAAGAAAAAAAAAAAGGAATTATCTGACCTACCTTGTTTGACTGTAGGTCATAAAACTCCCATTCCAGAGAGGATCCTGCCCCATACCCAGAAGGAATGAATACATGCTCTGAGAGGCTAAGAAGATTCTTGACAGATGGGCCTTGCTGGGTTTTCCCACTCACTCATTTTATTAGCATTAAGCCATACCATTTTGTATAATCATATTTCTACACAGCTGCTGATACTTTGTTGAAGTTAAGCATAAAAATGAACAATTTCTCCTGCATCTTTGGGTCTTCATTCTGAAGGCTTCTGTGTATACATTCATAAAGTTTGTAGGTATTTCATCCAATTTATGTGCCTTTAGTAAGTTGATTTTTTTTTTTTCAGTGAACCTTCAGAGTGCAAAAGGGAAATTTTCCTTTGGCCTCTACAAGGCATAGGGCTATACCCTTGTATTAATCTCTTTACCAGCTGGGACATCAGCTCTGCCATCAGTAAAATAAAATAATTATGTCTGCTCTATTATCCTGACAAAATCAAAATAATTTTTAAGTAAAAAATGGATAAAATATAGTCATTTCCTTCTTAACAAATAAAAAGTAAGCTTTTTTGAAATCTTAAACCATTAGACAACACATTTTTTCATGAAATTAACCTGCATCTTAGAAATACATGCAATAAAAACCCTATATACTTATATCAGAAGTTATGATCTCACTTGCTCGTATGTGTGCAAATGTGTGTGTTCACATGGATGCCAACACCACTGCCATACTACTTTCAGACATGCCACTCTAAGGATATTTGAGTTCATGGTATAACCATGAAAACACATGTTCTTCAATTATTTCTGACAAAAAATTTTGGTACAATAGATTAAAGGAATGTATGGGGATAATTTTATGCTGTAACTTTTTTTTGTTATTTGTTGCTATTATTTTTCAATGAATTACGGCTATGAAATACATAAAGCTATCTATATGATAGCATCTCCTGAGAATTATTTCTCCTTCACTTGCACTCATGTGTAACATTCTAGATGTTATGCACTTTAGAAATTACATTAAGATTCACTTTTCTGTTAGTTGGCAGAAGGAGGTTCATGTTGCCATTCAGTATCCATGTAGACTTATGCTACTAGTATTATTTCTGCTTTTCCAATTGTATGACTTTCCATGAAAAATTATACTACACGTTTGTTGTTGTACAGCTGTTTTTAAATGTCACAGCAGGAAAATGCTAACTTACTATTAACCATTTGAATGGCTCTATGTTTTCAGAACTAAACTTAGAAAATAAGTTCAACCACTGTAGAAGATAGTGTGGTGATTCCTCAAGGATCTAGAACCAGAAATTCCATTTGACTCAGCAATCTCCTTCTGGGGTATATACACAAAGGATCTACTATAAAGACACAGGTACATGTATGTTTATTGCAGTACTGTTCACAATAGCAAAGACTTGGAACCAACCCAAATGCCCATCAGTGATAGAATGGATAAAGAAAATGTGGCACATATACACCATGGAATATTATGCAACCATAAAAATGGATGAGTTCATGTCCTTTTCAAGGACATGGATGAAGCTGGAAACCAACATTCTCAGCAAACTGACACAAGAACAGAAAACCAAACACCACATGTTCTCAATCATAAGTGGGAGTGGAACAATGAGAACATATGGAAACAGGAAGGGGAACATCACACACTGGGACCTGTCAGGGGTGGGGAGCTAAAAGAAGGATAGCATTAAGAGAAATGCCTAATGTAGATGGTGGATTAATGGTGCAGCACACCACCATGGCACCTGTATAGCTATGTAACAAATCTGTACGTTCTGCACATATAGCCCAGAACTTAAAATATAACAATAGAAAAAGAAAATAATTCAGGATCCTATCTCCTCAGGCAAGGATGATTTACTAGCATTACCTAGAAAGGTAAAAAACATGTATTATAATAAATTTTGCAGAGACTAATTTGTGAGAGAGTAGTCTGTCTTTGTGACCTTAATTTTTAAAATACATACAAATAAATAATTTCCACTGTCCAGAATGTTTTAACTGATGAAACTGGCCATAGGTATTTTTATACCAAATTCTAATAAAAAGAAAAATAGTTGCAGTGTGCAGAGAGAAAGAAGATAAAAATGAGTGTCTAAGTAGTTAGAAATTTGCAGCTATAACATATATAAGAAACACACATAAAGTATGCATTACCTATGACAGAAAACCTAACCGCTGTATCATGTGTTCAGGCTTTGGTGGACTTCATGGGTATAGTTGCAAAACTAAAATAAAAACGACTATCACCATGAAACAAATAAAAAAGTCAATATTACTAAATTTGGGGATCGTATTAGGATATTATCTTCAATAAAATGTTTGTGTTCATAAAGAACTGTCATAAATCTTTCATACAACATCGATGCACTAAATTTGCTAAGTAAATTCAAATCTCCAGGAGAACATTAATATGTAATAGTGAAATATAGAGAGTTGTTTAGAGAATCATTGGTGAAGGTTTGGGATCAAAGTGGCTTTAAATAATTCAACAACATCAATAATCTTAAGTGAAAAGGTTCCCTTTAGTTCAGTTATCCTGTGCTCACCTTCTAACCCATAGACAGCTAGTCTCCTCCTTTTGTCACAGCTACCTCTCCTTCTTGTCTTTTTATTACTTTTGAAGTGTATGTTCTTCTTTTTGTATTACAGTCTTACTGTAGACTTATATTCTCAGCCAAATATTACTTTCCCAATACATGAATGAGTCCAAGAAACAGCTCTAAACGCTTATTTTCCAAGATTGACAGTACTAATAGTTACCAGCACTAGGATTTTTGGAATGATCTCAAGTCTTTTTGAGCCAGAACAAAAACACAAATATATTTATATATTGAAATGAATCCTTATGCAAGAAAAAACATATTTCACCTTTATGATTTGGAAATCCTAATTACAAATAGTTATGGGTTTTATATATATATATATATATATATATATATATATATATATATATATATGCTACACAAGTGATAAGGTAAATATCTAACTTTACAGAAACCATTATCAATTAGTGCATTTTTTCATATTAACAAGTAATAGAGTAACAGTTATTTCCCAATAGTTTTTTGAGACAGGGTACCCCTCTGTCACCCAGGCTAGAATGGACTGAGGCAATTACAGCTTCCTGGAGCCTTGAACTTTCAGACACAAGCAATCCTCCCACCTTACCCTCCCAAGTAGCTGCAGCCACAGGTGTATGGCACCACATCCAGCTACTTATTTAATTTCATTTTTGGTAGAGACAGCCTCATTATGTTGCCCAGGTTGGTGTTGAACTCCTGGGCTTGAGTAGTTCTCCTGCCTAGAGAACAATAAATAAAGAATGAGTCAATTAAAGACAGATACAGTATTCAAGGAGGAAAATTTCATATATGTTTTCAGCACAAGTTGAGCTCTGGCAGAGAATGAAAAATAAAATCAGAATGCTACACAAAAATAAACTTAACTATAGTAAATCAAAGTGACTATAGTGTGACACTAGTAAAGATTCACTTTCATTTTTATAACTTATCAGCAAAAGCTTGATTTTGATGATTGTTCTGTCAAAGTTTCAGTACATGAAACATTAGAAATTATATAGCATTCAGTTAGTTATATTAAAGTCTGATTACAAAAGTCTGACATGATACATTTTCTCATTTACAAGTAGCTAAGGGGCAGAGTAAGATGGCAGAATGGAAGCATACACTGTTTGTCCCCTTCTGCTGGAATAGTAAATTTTAACAACTGTCTGTACACAGAAAACTTCCATGACAAGAACCAAAAATCAGGTGAGCAATCAAAGTACCTGAATTTAGCTTTGTATTGTGAAAAGAGGGCATTGAGAAGAGCAGGAAAGACAGTCTGGAATTGCATTGCCACCCCGCCCCATCCCCCGGGAGTGGTCATGAGGCACAGAGAGTATCTGTGCACTTTGGCGGAGGGTGGGGAAGCATGACTGAGAAACTTTACATTGAACTCAGTGCTGCCCTGTCACAGTGGAGAATTCAGCCATGCTGGGCTCAACCAGCATGCAAACAAGGAGGGAGCATTTGGATCAGTCCTAGACAGAGGGGAATCACCCATCTCATGGGTCAGAACTTGAGTTTCATGGCAAGCCTCACCACTGTGGACCAAAGTGCTCTGGGGTCCTTGGTAAACTTGAAAGGAAGTTTAGTACACAAGGGCTGCAACTGCTACTGCTAGGCTGGGCTTAGAGCCAGTGAACTTGGGTGGCATGTGACTTAGAAAGACACTACCTAGTACAGCTAAAGGAGTGCTTGCGCCATCCCTTTTCCAATCCCAAGAAGTGCAGCTTGTAGCAACAAAAGTGAATCCTTCCTTCTGCTTAATGAGAGAAGAGTGAAGCATAAAGAGAACTTTGTTTTGCATCTTGGTTATCAGCTCAGCCATTATAGGATAAGTCACCAGAAAGAGTCGTGAGGCCCCCATTCCAGGCCATAGCTCCGAGATGACATTTCTCAACACACCCTGGGTCAAACAAGGACCACTGCCTTGAAGTGAAAAGCCCAGTCCTGGAAGGATTTATTACCTGCTGACTAAAGAGCCCTTGGGCCCTGAAAATTAATACCACCATTAATACCCAGGGAGTATGCAATGGGCCTTGGGTTCTGAGACATGCTGGCTTCAGAAAAGACACATCACATTTGCAGCTGTTGTGGCTATGGTGAAGTATTTCTTCTGTCAAAGAAAAGCAGAGAGAAAAATAAAGGGGACTTTGTTTTGCACTCTAGGTACCAGCTCAGCCACAGTGGGGCAATCAGGCCACTGGATTCCCTGAGTCCAGGCCTAGGCTCTTAGAAAGCATTTCTGGACTTGCCCTGGGCCACAGGGGAATCCACTGCCCTGAAGGGTGAGTTCCAGGCATGGCAACATTCACTAAAAGCTGAGGAAGAGGCCTTGGGCTATAAGCGAACATTGGTGGTGGGTTAGAGAACCCCATGAACCAGCAGTGGTGGGAGCCAACTTCAGCCTATAGTAAGAGGAGGGAAGAGTGGGAAGGACTTTGTACTGTGGTTTGAGTGCCAGCTTATTGGCAGAAGAACACAACATCAGTCATATTGCTGAGGTTTTTCACTCCAGTCCTTGGCTCCCAGACATCATCTCTGGACACTCACAGGGCCTGGGGAACTTACTACCCCGAAGGAAAAGGCCTTGAGCAAGTCCCAGTACCATGCTGGCTTCAGATCTAATCCAGCACAGTCCCAGCAATGGTAGTCACAGGGGTGCTTACATCTTTACACACCCTGTCCCAGGTGGCTCAGCACAAAGAGGGGCACTCCATATGTTTGAGATTAAGAAAGGGAAAAGAACAAGTTTTTGCCTGGTACCGAGATAATTCTTTCAGGTCTTATCCAATACTACCAAAGCAGTAACTCTGTAAGTCTGCAAAAACCACAGCATTATTGGGCTTGGGTCTCAAGTCCCTTCAAATACCTGGAAAGCCTTCCCAAGAAGTACAGGCTTAAACAAGCCCAGTCTGTGAAGACTATAATACATCTCTACCTCTTTAATTCCCAAACAATGAAGAACACTTATAAGTATCAACAACATCCAGGAAAACAGGGCATCATCAAGTGAACTAAATAAGGTACCAGGGGCCACTCCTAGAGAAACAGAGATATATGACCTTTCAGAAAGAGAATTCAAAATAGCTGTTTTGAGGAAACACAAAGAAATTCAAGATAGCAAATTGAAGGAATTCTGAGTTATAGCAGATAAATTTAATAAGCATATTGAAATATTAAAAGAAATCAAGCAGAAATGCTAGACTGGAAAATGGAATTGACATGCTGAAGAATGCTTCAAAGTTTCTTAATAGAAGAATTTATGAAACAGAAGAAAGAATTAGTGAAACACAAGGCAGGCTATTTTAAAATACGCAATCAAAGGAGACAAAAGAAAAAAGAATAAAAAACAATAAAGCACGCCTACAGGATCTAGATAATAATCTCAAAAGAACAGATCTAAGAGTTATTGTCTTTAAAGAGAAGAGAGAGAGGAGAGATGGAAAGAGATAGAGGCAAGATGGATTGACAGGGATATCAAGAATTTTACAAACCTAGATAAAAATACCAACATTCAAATACAGGAAGGTTATAGAACATCGAGCAGACATAACTCAAAGAATACAACTCTGAGGCTTCTAATAATCAAAATTCCAAATGTCAAGGATAAATAAGGGATCCTAAAAGCAGCCAGAGGGAAAAAACAACCCAAAAAAAAAATGACATAAAGCTCCAATATATCTGACAGCAGTTTTCAGTGAGAAGCTTACAGGCCAGGAGAGAGTGGCATGACATATTTAAAGTGCTGAAAAAAAATATTTTACCCTACAATAGTATATCCAGTAAAAATAACTTTAAAGCATGAAGGAGAATAAAGGCTTTCCCAGACAAACAAAAGCTGAATGATTTCATCAAAACCAGACAGGCAATACTAAAGGGAGCTCTTCAATCAGAAAGAAACAAGATGTTAATGAGCAATAAGAAATCACCTGAAGGTAAAAACAAACGAAAAACAAACAAACAAACAAAATACTTACTGGTAATAGTAAGCCCACAGAAAGACACAATTAGCGTAACAGTAATTATGATGCCAAAGCTTCTCTTGTTTAAGTAGAAAGACTAAGTGATGAACCAATTAGAAATAATAACCAGAACAACCTTTCAAGACATAAACAGTATGATAAGACATAAAGAAAAGCAACAAAATGTTACAAAGTGGAAAGATGAAGTTAAAGTGTACAGTTTTTATTCCTTTCCTTCTCATGAGTTTGTTTCTTTACACAATCACTTTTAAGTTGTCATTGGTTTTAAATAGTGGGTTATAAGGTAGAGTTTGTAAGCCTCATGGTACCCTCAAATTGAAAAACATGCAATGGATACACAGAAAAGAAGAAGCAAAAAAACAAAGCATACAACCAGAGAAAAATCACCCTTACTAAAAGCAAGATAGGAAAGAATAAAAGGAGAAAGAAAAGAATGTAAAACAACCACACAGACACAGACACAAAGAAACCAAAATGGCAAAAGGAAGTCCCAACTTATTGATAATAACATTAAATATAAATAGATTAAACTCTCTAATTGAAATACATACAATAGTTTAATTGGTGAAAAAATAAGACCTAATGGTCTGTTGCCTATAGAAACACACTTCATCTATAAAGATACACAAAGACTGAAAATAAAGAGTTGAAAAAACCTATTCCATATCAATGGAAACTAAAAAAGAGCAGGAGATACTATACTTTTATCAAACAAAATAGGTTTCAAGACCAAAATGTGTAAGAAAAGACAAAGAAGGGCATTATATAATGATAAAAAGTTCAATTCAGCAAGAGGATATAACAATTATAAATATGTATGTACCCAGCTCTGGAGCTCTCAGATATATAAATGGTTATTATAAATATATAAATATTATTAGAGATAAAGAGGGAGATAGACCCCTATATAAAATAGCTAGAAAATTCAACACTCCACTTTCAGCATTGGACAGATGTCCCAGACAAAAAATCCACGAAGAAACATCAGACTTAATCTGCATTATGGAATAAATATCTTAACAGATATTTACAGAACATTACTTCACACATGGATCATTCTCAAGAACAGAATGTCAGAACCTTAAACAAGTCTTAAACATTCAACAAAATTGAAATAATATTAAGAGTTTTCCTTGACCACAATAGAATAAAACTAGAAATTAAGAACAAGAGGAATTTTGGAAATTATATAACTACATAAAAATTCAACAATATACTCCTGAATTGACTAGTGGGTCAATAAAAAAATTAAGAATGTTTTGAAATTAATTTAAAAAATTAATTAATTTAAAAATGTTTTGAAATTAATAATAATGGAAACACAACATACCAAAATCTAAGGGATGCAGCAAAAACAGAATTCAGAGGGCAGTTTAAAGCTGTAAGTGCCTACCGTAAAAAGAGAAAAACTTCAAGTGAATAGTTTAATGATGCATTGTAAAAAATTCAAAAAGCAAGAGCAAGCCAAATACAAAATTAGTAGAAGAAAACAAATAATAAAGATCAAAGCAGAAATAAAAGAAATTGAAATGAAGAAAACAATACAAAAGATAAATGTAACAAGAAGTTTTTTGAAAGATTAAAGAAAGTTGACAAATCTCTAACTAGACTAACTAAAAAAATATAGAAGACCCAAATAAGTAAAGGAGAAATGAAAAAGGAGACATTAAAACTACTGCGGCAGAAATTCCAAGCATCACTGGTGGCTGCTATAAGCAACTATAGGCCAATAAATTGAGAAATCTAGAAAAAATGACAAATTTCTAGACACATACAGCCTACCAAGATTAAACCATGAAGAAATAAAAAACTTGAACGGATCAATAACTAGTAATGAGATCAAAGCCATAAAAAGGAGTCTCCCAGTAAAGAAAAGTCCGGGACCCAATGCTTCACTGCTGAATTCTACCAAATATTTAAATAACTAATACCAATCCTACTCAAACAATTTAAAAAAAAAATAGAGGAAATGGGAATACTTCCAAACTCATTTTACAAGGCCAGTATGACCAAGATACCAAAACCAGACAAAGACACATCAAAAAAGAAAACTACAGGCCAGTATCTCTGACAAATATTCATATAAAAATTCTTAACAAAATACTAGCAAACCAAATTCAACAATATAATAGATCATTCATCATGACCAGTGGGATCTATTCCAGGGATGCAAGGATGGTTCAGCATATGCAAAATCAATCAGTATGATACATTATATCAACATAATGAAGGACAAAAACCATATAATCATTTCAGTTGATGCTGAAAATTCATTTGATAAAATTTAACATAAAAAGTCTCAAAAAATTGGGTATAGAAAGAACATACCTCGACATAATAAAAGCCGCATATGACAGATGCACAACTAGTATTGTACCAAATGAGGAAAAACTGAAATGTTTCCTCTTTCATTTGGAACACGACAAATATACCCACTTCCACCACTGTTATTTAACATAGTAGTGGAAGTCCTAAATAGGGCAATCAGACAAGAAAAAGAAACTTCATCCAAATTGGAAAGGAAAAGTTAAATTATTCTTGTTTGCAGATAATATAATCTTATATTTGGAAAATCCTAAAGACTCCACTAAAAATTATTAAAAATGATAATTTCAGAAAGGCCACAGGATATCAAATCAATATACAAAAATCAGTAGCATTTCTACATGCCAACAATGAACACTATGAAAACAAAAATTCAGAAAGTAATCCTATTTATAATTGCCACCCATAAAATTGAGTAGGAATTAACCTAAGAAGTGAAACATTTCTACAATGAAAATTATAAAACACTAATGAAAAATATTAGAGTACATGAAAAAAATGGGAAGATATTCCATGTTTATGGATTGGAAAAATCAATATTGTTAAAATGCTCATACTACCCAAAGTAATCTAAAGATGTAATGCAATCCTTATCAAAACGCCAATGACAAACTGCATAGAATTAGAAAAAGAAAATTCTAAAATTTACATGAAACCGCATAAGACCCAGAATAGCCAAAACTATCTTGAGCAAAAAAAAAAAAGAAAAAAAAGAAAAAATACACACAAACAAACAAAACAAAACAAAACTGGAGAAATCGCATTTACCTGAGTTCAATTATACTACAGAGCTATAACTAAAACAGCATATACTGGCATAAAATGAAGCAGAATACACAATGAAGAAACAAATCTATAAATCCACAGTGAACTCATTTTCAATAAAGTTGCCATGAAAATACATTGAGGAAAAGACAGCCTCTTGAATACTTGGTGCTGGGAAAAATGGATATCCATCTGCAGAGGAATAAAATTTGATCCCTATATCTCATCTTATGCAAAAATCAATCAAAATGGATTAAAGACTTAAATCTAAGCATGAAACTACTACAAGAAAACATGGGGGAAACGCTCCAGGACATTGGTCTGGGTAAAAATTTCTTAAGTAATACTCCACAAATAAAGGAAACCAAAGTAAAAATGGGCAAATGGGCTCACATGAAGTTGAAAAGCTTCTGTAGAGCAAAGCAAGCAATTAACAAAGTGAAGAGACAACCCAGAGATGGAAGAAAAATATTTGTAAACTACAAATCTGACAAGGGATTAATAACTAGAATAAATAAGAAGCTCAAACAACTCTATAGGAAAAAAATCTAGTAATCTGATTTAAAAATGGGCAAGGTGATCATTTACTATAAATGAAGAAAATGATTCTTAGGCTTCATATATCAAATGTAAAACATGACAAGCCTTTAAGTCTTTCTTAGTTTTATTTTGTTGAGCTTGCTTAGCAATGCATTTATTAATGGTAATGCACTGGAGTTACCATTAACACTGCCAACTGAAAAAGGACCACAACACATTTAAGAATGCCAGGAAATTAACTGCTCAAAAGTTCTCAAACTCTGTCTCTATATGATTGACCCATTAAGAAAAAAAAAAAAACTAAAATAAATGACACATTAAAAAAAAACATTTTTTCTAGTATACATACTTATAACTTTAGCTTCTCCAACATTTTTGTGTTTAAAATAATATCATGAAAGGACCGTGTTACCAGTCATTCAAAAATAATCTGACATTGTTTCTGGTGTTTGATAATTTTAGTTCAAATTTGAAACAGGTTGTATAATTTTATGAAAGATAAAAATGCATGAGTGTCTAACAAAATTATGTCAGTAATTTTTAGGTTACAATGAATCTGTGATTGGATCTGTATTAGCAGGGACCTGTATAGTACAAAGATATTATTTTGCTTTTTTAAAATAATTACTCAAAGGAAAGGTCCACATGATTTTAAAGCAAAAAGGGTATTATGTAAAAATAATGAAAGTAAAAATAAATAATGAATTTTCAGCTAATAAGTTGAAATCAAAAATTGTATTTGCTAAACAATTCTACTTTTTATCTCATCTTATTTTAATTTTTTTAAGTTTTGTTTTTTTAATTTTTATTTTTCTTTTAGACTTCAAGGGGTACATGTACAAGTCTGTAACAAAAGAAATATTGTATGCTGCTGAGGTTTGAGCTTCTATTGATCCTGTCACCCAGACAGTGAAGACAGTACCCCATAGGAAGTTTTTCAGCCCTTACCTTGCTCCCCATTCTTTTTTTTTGGAGTCCCTGCTGTCTGTTGTTGTCATCTTTATGTCCATGTAAATTCGAGATTTAGCTCCCACTTATAAGTGAGAACAGCATACGAACTCAAGATTTAGCTCCCACTTGTGAGAGCATGCAATATTTGTTTATTTTACTTTATGTCTGTATTAGTTTGCTTAGAATGACAACCTCCAGTGGTATCCATGTTGCTGTAAAAAACATAATTTTATTCTTTTTTTGTTACTGTGTAGTATTCTATGATGTATATGTAGCACATTTCCTTTATTAAATCCACCACTGATGGGCTCCTAGGTTGATTTCATTTCTTTGCTATTATGAATAGTGCTGTAAGGAACACAGAAGTGCATGTGGCTTCAAGGTAGAATGATTTATTTACCTTTGGGTATATATCCAGTAATGGGATTGTTGGGTTAAGTGGTAGTTCTATTTTTAGTTAGTGAGAAATTTTCCAAACTCCTTTCCATAGTGGCTGAACTAATTTACATTCCCACTGACAATATATAAGAGTTTCCTTTTCTCCACAAGCTCACCAACATTTGTGATTTTTAAATTTTTTAATAATAGCTGTTCTGACTGGTGCGAGATGGCATCTCATGTGGTTTTGATTTTCAACTCTCTCATGATTAGTGATGATGAGCATTTTGTCATGTTTGCTGGCTGTTTGTATGTCTTCTTTTCAGAAGGATCTGTTCATGTCCTTTGCCTACTTTTTAATAATGCTCTTTTTTTTTTTCTTGTAGATTTGTTTAAGTTTCTTATAGATTCTGGACATTAGGACTTCGTTGGATGCACAGTTTGTGAATATTTTCTACCATTCTTTAGGCTGCCTATTTACTCTATTGATAATTTATTTTGCTCTGTGAAGAAACTCTTTAGTTTAAGTCCCACCTGTCAATCTTTTTGTTGCTTTTGCTTCTTGGGTCAGAAATTATTAAGAATCTCAAAGATCACCTGTTTATGTGAATTATATCTATCTATATTTATTGTATTAGAAATTAAATCTGAGAAATTTTTTAGAAACAGACTGTTACTACGGCCAGCAGTTTTGCCTACCAGTGTTTTTTGCACCATCAGTGCCCATGTCAACACAAATACAAAGGAACAAATACTGTGTCAGAATTATAACAAACATAGTTTTGATCTTGTGGACTCCTTAAAAGAGATTCCAAATTACCACGAACCATGCTTTGCGTCTAGCTGCAATAAAGGGTTAATAGCTCCTGTGGGGAAAGGAGACCAAACACGATTCCCTTTAGCTTTCCCCATAAGCTGCAATAAAATATTTGAATCATTTAATAAAATTTTTATTTTGAATAATTCATATATAACCTACAATTTCTTTCAATATTAAATTAATAGCAAGAAATACTTGGAAGTAATTTAGTACACATTATCAAAATTTACTTTCAGAAATGAAAGAAGCCACATATTAGAGGAGAATAAATAAATAAATGTCCTCTATATAGGAAACTTTTTATTTCTCAATATTCTCTAAATTTGTGCCTTGAAAAAAGTTATCTTCCTTCCTTCCTTTTCCTTTATATTTAAAAAGGATGCAGAAAGACTATCTTTAAGTTGTGTATTATATATTACAGGTTCTATGTATTTCTTTCCTTTTATTACATAGAATGTGAATTCAATGGAAAAGTTCCTAATAGGAGGCATTTTTTTCTGATCTGTTATAGTTTATAAGAGAAATACAAGACAATATAATGGATCTGTCAAAGAAGTAAAAGAGAATACTTGAACAGAACAACTCATGTATATAAATGCAGTTATTCCAAAACACTTACTAGGCTATGTACACTCCAAAACTGCCACTGGCATTTCTCCTCATACTATTGAAAAAATTTGTAGCATCACCCCGAATGACTGCTGTAGAACCCAAGATTTTTCGTAAACTATAAAATTCCCTATGGTGCTATTGATATAAACTGAAAATTAACTTTTCAGAATGATGTGAAACAATTCTCTCTCTATTTTTGTTGTTGTTCTTGAAGTAGTCTCACTCTGTCACCCAGGCTAAGTGCAGTGTTGAGATCACAGATCACTGTATCCTCAACCTTCTGGGCTCAAGCCATCCTGTCACCTCAGCCCCCCAGAGTAGCTGGGACCATAGATTCACCCGACCAGGTCCAGTTAATTTTTTTTTTTTTTTTTTGTAGAGATGGGAGTCTCACAAATTACCCAGGCTGGTCTTGAACTCCTGTAATAAAGGAATACTCCTGTCTCAGCTTCCCAAAGGGCTGTGATTACAGGTGTGAGCCATAGCACCCAGCCTTCTCTCTCCTCTCTTTTCTGCATGTTCTTAATGTGACTGTAATATGTGAACACATTAAAACAAAACTTAGATCTCTCCTTTAAATAGAAAAAAATACTCCTACTTTGACCATTTACTATCTGTATTTGACAGAAAACTCAAAGGAAATAATTTTTTAAATTTCTAGATTCATGATATTTGATTCTAAGAAAGTTTAAATGCAAGCAATGTATCTATTTCTATTCCTCCTGAAATAACTGCCAATATTTCTTCTATACTGTCCCTACTGAAAAGTCCACTGAATTTAACTTGATTTTAAATACTCATTTTTTAGCTTTAAAATAATACATTAAGGATAAACATATAGACAGAAAGTAGATTAGACATTGCACAGGATGGGGAAGGAAATTGGGATTAACAGTAATTGGCATGCAGAATCTTATGTGGTGATAAAAATGTTCTAAAACTGATTTATTGCAATGGTTGTATCACTTGCTAAGTTTACTAAAATCATCATTGTACAATTGCAATGAGTGAATTACATGGTATATAAAAATGCTTCAACAAATTTACATGAAAAATAAATCATTACATGAGAGAAGCCAGACAAAAAGTATTACTATATGAAGGCTTTTATTAAAATAACAAAGTGGGCAAAACAAATTTAGAGTTTTTGAAGTCAGGATAGGGCAATCCTTGGAGGAAGGAACATGGCTGGTGACGAGCACAAGGGGGCACTTTCTGACGTGCCATTCATTTTCTGCCTTATCTGTGGTAGTTACATGGATGAGCTTAAGTTGTGAAAATTCATTGAGCTGTACATGTATGATATATGGAATGCTCTATAGGCATATTATACATCAATAAAAAGTACATACATATATACACAGATAGGCCTACACATGTCTGTTCACAAATGCATTTTCAATTTGAAAAAAAATAGGCAATTATATGTAAAATAAGGCTGTTATACCAATTATTTTAAAAGGTATGTCATTATAAAGCTGGTGTGAGGATGCCATTATAAATTATATTCAAAATTATGTTCAATATATAAGAAGAATTCTAAAGGCAGTTTTGTTGTTGTTGTTTTTGGGTTTTTCAGCAAGGAAATAGCGTCAAGGTAATGTATTATCCAGCAATATTAAGGTTTCTTAACAGTATGTGTAACTCATATACAGAGAGGGTTTTGATGGGGCAAAGGGGCTTGGCGCCAAGTAGTAGCACATTAGGAAGAGAACTCAGACAGAATAGATGGTGCTACATCCATAGCAGAACAACAAAAAACTGTGAACCAAGGATGAGTAAAAGGTTACCAGAAAAAACGTATGCTCTTGTGTTCTTTTCTAGTGTTCTTCCATTTACACAGCTAGTATCACTTAGACTCTTCTGGTTCCACTAATGCAGCCAGCTTTCAAGAAGCAGCACTAAGATTTCCTCTCCAGTGAAATGCTCTCTTATATCATTTAGCTGAAAGAGCTTCCTCCTTTAATCTCTTCAATAAATATAAATGAGGTAAAAAGTAAAATGCTGAGCAAATGATACAGTTGAGTTTTTCTATTTGTCAAAAAATATATAGCTTTATGGGGAGGAAATATAACTGAGTTATTCATTCACCAAACCCCAAAGTAATTGTTACGGTAAACTGCATGTTGTAAACTTTCAAGTGCTGGTTTACAACTGAAATATTTCCACTGATAGTTAAGGATAACGTGAAACCTAAGCTGAATGCCAAATGTAAAATTTTTAAAGTTATCCAGTTGCTAAATTGTCATTTTCATATTTAGACATCCAAAGATATGTGTCATATTTTTTTAAAACTCTGAAATATATAAATATAAAACAAAAGAAGGAGGAATCATTTAAATAATAGAGTTAAGAAAGCTTTTAAGTGGCATGACAAAATTAGAGAGCGTATTTAGTTATTCATTTATACATCCAAAGTTGGTTTTTGGTCAATTCAATACGAAGTCTGCCTTCTAGAAGCTTACAATTTGCTGTAGACAAGGCAGCTGTATGGTAATACAGGTTTGTTAATGTTTAGATGAGATAAAGAGGAAAGTAGATAACAATTTAGTAAAAGTATAAGTTGCTGAGAAGGACAAATAAATCTGTTGTGATGTTTTAACAAGTCCTCTGGTAGGATAATGACACAGAGGTAGAGCATGGAACATTGGGGGCTTGGACAGAATGGCATGAGAGCACATGTGATTGGAGAACACGCAATCTGGAAGGCAATGAAGAAAGTGTCTTCTCTACAGCAAATATCAGATTACATAGCTCCATTGAAGAAAAATATGGAAATCAAGAGTTACAGCCTTTCAATTCAACTTCCAAATTTTTCACTCTTAGCTTTAATTTACATGTCAGTATATAGTTTAATTTATGCCTTTGTTCAATGTATTCAAACATCTGCCTCAATGACATGTCATGTCTCTCCTTGCCTGGGACATCTGTCTACTGCATCATGCTGAAGCAAGTTATGAGCTTGTTTAAAAGGTTATACAAGGATATGTTGATATCAATACTGTTTATACTAAGTAATAATTCTCTGTAAGACATGCTTAGAAATGTTTAGATTCTGATATAGTCTCTTTCTAGAAGTAAAAGAAAAGCATTAACATACCTAAAAAAAAACATGCTTTCCATTATTATTTCAGTTCAAAAGCATTAATCTATTTAAACTGTTTATATCATTAGTGTGATAGGTCCACTAATCATAAGTAATAATTATTAGCATTATTTAACATGCTGTGGTTGGCATGATAGTGTAACTAAGTTCATTATAAAGCAGCTTAAGTGGCCATGGTCATTGCATCTCTTGGGAGCTTACAAAACAAAACCCGATTTCTTTTCTCAGAGAATCAAAAACGTTTACTTTGGACAAGCAAAAATGTAGTACATTTAATGCAAGTAAGAAATTTGCTTCCGTGGAGAATTAACCACAGTTATTTCAGGTAACTGACAACTCATACTTGTGAAACCACCAGGAGGGCTTACATGAATCATTTACTAACGGTGTTTAAAGCATTTTTACTCTGCAGATTTGTCACTTTAAGTATGCATCTCATATAGTTCATAGGCTCCAAAAGGTCCATTATAACCACTTTTTTGAAATAATTATAAGATTAAAAGCTTATTTTCAGAGCCGTTAATAATATCAATAAAAGGATTAAAACAATTTCAGTGAAAATCATATAGAGATGAAAGAGCTAATGCTTCTATTACATTTTAAGTGAAAAACGAATCAGAGAAGGGTAGTATTTCCTTCTTAACCTACAACCCAAGTGAATTCTATAGAATCTTATGTTTGATTAACTAAAACAAATTAAAATAACAATTTAATCACTGTAGCTATTCCTTACCACTTAAACAAAATCACTCCTAAAAAACAATTACAATATCTCCACACAATGAAATAATTAGAACTCTTTCAGGCATAGCATTTAGGATAGCTGGAGGCATGCCAAACATATAACAATGATAGAGGCACACAATAATAACAAGATGCAACCAAACTTTTATCAAATGAAATCCCTAATTTTAATTTATTATTTCTCATTAATGCTCACCTTAGCAGGAGCCATCATTTGATTAACAGACAAATAAAAGCCCTCAGATTTGTCCAGACTTCATTATCCTTCAAGTACACACCAATGCTTTAATCATCAAAAACCTGACATATTGATTTATATTGATAATTTATACAACAGTAATTTATAAAACTAAGATATTCATTATCAATGTATTAATTACATCCAAAAATACTCATCAGAATTTTGTATTTCAAGAAGATAAAAGGTGAAAAATAAGGAAGTCTTTCTTAGGTACAAGAAATCTTGTACTTAAGATCTGTACTTGAAATCTACTTGTCTTTAGACTTCAATTTGTTTAGTTTTACCTAAGATAGAGTTTTCCCTGTATTTAAAGAAGTCCTTAAATAATAGAAGGAAAAGAAATAACTGAATAGCTAAAGGCTTATAGAAAATGAATGACTTTATCCCTGATTTCTGAGAAAGCATGGCAATAGTGAATAATTATCTAAAAGATACATAATATTTAGCTAACTTATCAAGAAATTTTAACATAATTTAAACCTTATATAATATGCAATCCTATTGACCAACCTCTTTAGAACCAGAAATATTTTTCTTACCACTGATATTATATGGTACCTTAATTTATAGAAGGTTAATATAGCCATATTTAGACTGCTCAAATGTTTAAATTAATTAATTTCATATGCTGACTAGCAAAAGAACACTTTTAAAATTAATCCTTAACCAATAGCCTTACTATATTTTGATTAATGATTGATAATAAAATTATCTATTAATTTTTACTTTTTCCATTTTATCCCCCACATTTTTAGAAACTTATCGTTAACAGTAAAATTTTTCTGCAATTTTTAGAGAAAATTCTATTTTTGATAATTATGAAAAATACATTTACTATCTCATTAATGAACTCAGTTCTAGAGAACACTATCAAAATAATAGCATGCACTTTTATGCAGACCATGAAATATAATAAATAACTGAATAAATTGTAATACTTTTTAAATGATGTTTGCAATGAACATCTTGGTGATATACGGAATAGTCAGACATGGAAAAACTATTTCAAAGTATCCTAAAATACATAACACTGTTTATTTTCCTATGTTCAATATGTAACACAGATGCATGTTGAAGGAATATGTTATATGCACAAAGAAAATAATATTAGAAGTATCATACCTTTGAGACATAATCTTATAGGCATCTGGAAGATAACATCGGATATTCTCCATCTGAGCAGGGTCAGAGTCACAAATTTTGTCATCAGTCCTGCCATAATTGGCACTTTCTATCATGATGACGTCTGTTCCTGGACAACGGAGCTCTATAGGATAGCTCTCACAGGATAGCTCTCTGCGGACCACAGCCATCGGAATTGGGGCACGGCTGAAAGCTGCAGAAAGGAAGAGGAAGAAAAGAGATGCCATTGTTACCAAATAAAAAGGAAAAATTACATGTGTTTGCTTTTCCAGTGTTTGGGGCAAATCAATACCAAGATACAAAGCAGTTCAGATTCATAATTATAAATAAACTAGAATGTTTTTCACGTCAGGAACTTTATAAATGTTTTTCTTCTAATCTAACAAAAACAGTTTTTTCTTAAAATGTTTATCATGCTTTTTTTCTTATAAATGGAAAAGGGCACTGTCGATTTTCTATTACACTCTTGGCCTGGTGTGCCAGAATAAAACTAGATAGAAATATCACCTGGTTTACACAGTCAGATACACAGATAAACCTTGCATGTGTTTTTTTTTTTTTCTCTCTTTTCAATAACAAAATCATCATTGAAAATCTGCACTATTGTTGACTTTAAATATACTTAGTAAGTAATTTATTTCAATTTTAAAATATACTTCCATTGTTTTAAGTAATACTTTATTAATTCATTGTAGAACTAATGCATGCTATTTATTTAAGAAAATGGAAATTGGTTTGGAGGAAAAGTTATATTTTCCTTTAGCTCCTCCCCATTCTTTTCCCCACAATGTCAACAGGTAACTAGTTAACCCTATGGAGACCTCCCAATTAGAATTTTTTTCACATAAATAGAATTGTGTGTGTTCTCCCACTGCTTTTTCCATTTTATTCTGGTAATTTTACTCAGGTAATATCACACTATATATATTGTTTAATATTTTATATTATTTCATTTATAAATGTAATAATATATGATAGAAATATTTCCATATCTGAATATTCTTTCCTTTCTTTTTAATGGCTACATATCCTAAATATATAAATTATTTAATTGGTCCTATGTTCATGGACACTTTGAAAGGTCTTGGTGTTTTTGTGTCATAATATTACAGGAAAGCCTAAACCTATCTGCACACCTTGGCTGTAATCTTTGTGAGAAAACCTAATTATCTAAATACATTTTATGGTACATTTCTAAAAAATGAAATTGATGAGTCAAGAAAGCAACACATTTCAAATTTGCCAAATATCAATAGATTTCAAATAAACTTGAAAATGTATACTTCTACCAACAATACCTTCTATTTAAAAATTAAATATTATCAATTTATTTAAATTTTGTCAATTTGATAAAAAATGCTATAATATCTTTAACTTGCAGTACTTTACTTGTACAGTGGAATATATTGTCATATGTTTATTTACCTTTTATATTGCTTTTATTTGTGAATGGCTTGCCTACATTTATGAAAATTTGCTGTTATTAAAGTTTTGTATAAAAAACTAAACATTTATCCTTTATATTTATGAGAAATACTCTTTTTCTAACTTGATGTTTAATTTTAGATGTTTGTGGGACACATGCACACTCACATATATATGTGTATATATATATATGTGTGTGTGTGTGTGTGTGTGTGTGTGTGTGTGTGTGTGTATATATATTTTTTTGAGATGGAGTCTCACTCTTGTCCAGGCTGGAGTGCAATGGTTCAATCTGGGCTCACTACAACCTCAGCATCATGAGTTCAAGCAATTCTCCTGCCTCAGCTTCCTGAGTAGCTGGGATTACAGGTATGTGCCACCACACCAGACTAATTTTTTTTACATTTTTAGTAGGGACAGGGTTTCTCCTGGTTGGTCAGGCCGGTCTCAAACTCCTGACCTCAGGTGATCCACCTTCCTAGCCTCCCAAAGTGTTGGGCTTACAGGTGTGAGCCACTGTACAGGCGTGAGTCACTGTACAGGCGTGAGTCACTGCACCCAGCTATTTTTAATTTTTATACAGAAAAATGTCATGTCTTTTCCTGTCAAGTTTAACAGTTTCCCACTCCAAGTTTGTGAACATAATCAGTACATTATTGGAAAAGAGTCAAATGTTAAGTTATGATAACTCAAAAAATCATTTATAAGTATGTAATTGAAATTTTAAATGAAGTGTTTACCAACTGTCAAATATGTTGATTTCCACATTAAGAGAATCAGATATAGAGAAACATATGTGATACTGAAATTTGCATGTATAGTTGGTTAACTCACTAATGTGCACATGCACAAAAGATATATATTTAAATAAATATGTTTCTCTTGTGGCATTTTTACAAAGCATGAACTGTGAAAAGAGGGGAGGTGAGAAGCAGGGAGGTGAAAAAAGGGAGGGGCAAAAAAAGAGAAAATACGTAACTATAAATACTTTCACTTGAAATTTAGAGAAAATATTGATTTGGTTTATGAAACGTAATTATAATTTAAAATTGAGGAGTGATGTGGGTGTTTACCTCATTTGCATGATATTTTTGAAAAAGCATAACTGTACCATAGACCCTAGGCAAAACTTGTTAACAGTTCCCTTGAAATTCTTCAAGCTGCACTACAGTTAATTGAATTCTGGTTGGTTTTCAACATTTTATTTGTTTCTCTCTCTGTCTTTCTTTTTTGGGTGCACACACATACACACACACCTATAGAAGAATCTAGCTTATCCACAGCATTGATTGAAGAGAGTTAACACAATTAGAGGTTGGTTATAATGTTACTTTTAAAGTTTGTTCTTGTGTCAACACTTAGCAACGTACTCTCACAATAGATACTGAATTTCTCATATGTGCATTCCTATTGCCCTTAAAAAATTTCTTTGTTATCACTCAGAGACTGAATGGTTATTTAAATCTGACGTCCTTTTTCATACCGAGATTCTATTTTCATTAATGTATTTAAAGTCTTATATAATAAAACCATTGAATTTAAAAAAGACTTGGTCAGTTTAGATGGAAGCATGAAGGTGTTTCTGTTTTTGTTTTCAAAAACGGACCTTAATATAGAATTTGCAGAACGTTTTAGAGTCAACTTTTATACATTTATTAACTTTTATAAACATTTTACAAAAAAGAATACATTGAAATGGCTTCAAAACATTGAATTCATCTAGGTATAGTATGCTGACTTAATTAGTCAATTAAATTTTTTTAAAAAAGGTTAATTTAACAAAGAAACAGAAAAGCAAAAAGCATTTTTTTTTTTTCACTAAGTGTGAAATTTGGTTCATTAAACTCATGGGTCAGTTTTGTCAAAACATTCCCATAGCTTTAATCTGAGTCTTCAATGTTAAAAATATGATTAAGAACCAGACGCTAGATACTTGCAAAGTCAATTAAAATGTTGAGGTTCAAATTTTCCATGTATCTTTTGGACTTGTAAGAATTATTCAAAAGTTATGGATATGGTAATTTTTAAGGAGAACCAGAGTTTATTTGTGTATGCTTTCTTCCACTGAATGTATAATTGCATTTATATCATCATTAACAAAGTGACAAATTGCACTCCATAAATGATGGATGCTTTGTTTAAGGGAATTTGTTAAAGAGAATGTATTACTGGAAACTACTCCACAACATTATCTAATTAGCTATTTAAATTACTTTCAATTATGTTACTGTGTTAAGAGCAACAAAAGTCCAAAAGAAAAAAAAATAATTTTTGTTAGAAAAGTTTTTCGCCATTCAGTTATCATGCTACCAATGGAAAGAGCTGATTAGAAGAGAAAAGCACCAAAACATGGAAAATGGCAAAAATTAAAATGCAGAATAATCAGTCAAATAGTCTATTGCATGTTGTACCAGGTTAATATTGCTTTGGGCATTGTGGAGTGGCTCATAACATAATAATTTGGAGTAAAGAAGACATAAACATACCTTCTTATACCCCTTCCCACTTTTATTCTATGAGGTAATCTGTTATATCAGAGAATACAGTGTAATCTATTAGGTGTGTAATAGATATCTGCTGAATAAATTGGAAAAGTTTTAGATGTGAAATCTGAAAACCTTCTGTAGGATGCCACACTTTGGAACTACTCATTGACCATGGGACTGAGCAAAGGGACATGAACTAATTAAACTTCTGTGATACAGATGTCAGAACCTCAGAAAGTTTCCTAATTCCATATCGAACATACAGCTAGTGAAAAGTTATTTTGACCAGGTATTAACCATGAGGAAAGCACATAAAAATAAATATCAATAATAAAAGAAACAGTTCCCTATTCTTGCTCACTTGTTTCCATAAAAATTAATCCTATTTTTTCCTTATTTTCTGAGACATTAGTCACTTTGTTATTGAGAACTCTTGTTCTTCTGTTTCCCTCTGCTTGAGTTATCTCCCCTATTGATAAGCCTGTTTGGTGAAGTTTGACTCGATATGCTATAAGTCGTTGGTGAACTTGTGTGTGATAACTAAAGACCAGGCTAGGGATGGGAAGTCAGGAGGCTAGAAGTAGGTGACCAATCAAGAGTCAGGTGGGCTAGGAACCATGGCTCATGCCTGTAATCCCAGCACTTTGAGAGGCCAAGGTAGGCGGATCACCTGAGGTCAGGAGTTCGAGACCAGCCTGACCAACATGGTAAAATTCTGTTTCTATTAAAAATACAATCATTAGCCAAGCGTGGTGAAACATGCTGACAATCCCATCTACTCAGGAGGCTGAGGAAGGAGAATCTCTTGAACCCAAGAGGCAGAAGTTGTACTGAGGTAAGACTGCACCATTGCACTCCAGTCTGGGTGACAAAGTGAGACTCCAACTCAAAAAAAAAAAAAAAAAAGTCGGGCTGGGCGCGGTGGCTAAAGCCTGTAATCCCAGCACTTTGGGAGGCTGCGGAGGGTGGATCACGAGGTCAACAGATCGAGACCATCCTGGTCAACATGGTGAAACCCCGTCTCTACTAAAAATACAAAAAATTAGCTGGGCACGGTGGCACGTGCCTGTAATTCCAGCTACTCAGGAGGCTGAGGCAGAATTGCCTGAACCCAGGAGGCAGAGTAACAGTGAACCGAGATTGCGCCATTGCACTCCAGCCTGGGTAACAAAAGCGAAACTCCGTCTCAAAAAAAAAAAAAAAAAAAGTCAGGTGATTCCTTTTGGTCTCCAAGGACTGGGGTCAGAGACTTGCCAAGGTCACCGTAGGCTATTAACAGGGGACTTTCAAAGAAGGGAATATTACTTCAGACATACAATTACAGGAAAAAAGTTATCAATAAGTAAAAAACTAAACAGTCTAAGAGGTAAGTAGCCAATTAACTGGTTGAGGATATAAAAAATATAATGGATTTAGTTTGAAAAAAATACATTAAAAATGTACTAAAACACATTAACTTTAAGGTGTTAGGATATCTGCAAACGGTCAGTAATCAGTTGGATTCATGAGTCTAGAATTCAGGAGTAGAATATAGACTAAAACCATGTTAATATATGAAGTAGCTAAGGGAGTGTCTATAGAGTAAGAGAAGAGGGATGAACAAAGAAGTTGGAATATCAGAAGTCACTGTTGACTTGAGGAAGGTGCTACTTTGTCATGTGAGAAATATAGAGAAGGGCATTTTATAGCTATTCCAGGAAGATTTTGACTGTATGGACTAAACCATCTACCACTACACTGGGGGAAGGGAGCATAAATAATTATGTGATAGATGAATCAAACATTTCTCTTTCTCTCCCTGGGCCAAGTCTTCAATGTTCTATTCAAATCTTTTTTTTTTTTTTTTTCCATGCATTGTTCTACATATTTAGTGATCCAGTCAAAAATGAGGGCTACATATTAATGATAGACTGGATAAATAAAATGTGGTACATATACACCATAAAATACCACGCAACCATAAAAAGGAATGAGATCATGTCCTGTGCCAGTACTTGAATGGAGCTCGAAGGCATTATCCTCAGCAAACTAATGCAGGAACAGAAAAACAAACAGCACATGTTTTCACTTAGGACGGGGAGCTGAACAATGAGAACACATGGACACAGGGAGAGGAACAGCACAAACTGGGGCCTGGGAGCAGGGGTAGGGGGAGGGAGAGCACCTAAGTGATAGATTGATAGGTGCCCAAACCACCATGGCACACATCTACCTATGTAACAAATCTGCATGACCTGCACATGTATCCCAGAACTTAAAATAAAATTAAATTAAGAAAGAATAAGGGCTACAGTCTAATCTCCATATAGTAGAGATGAAAATCTTTAGACTGTCCTATTTGTCTGTTTGCTTACAATTATAAAAGCATCAGTAAAATGGCTTATATTTGCATTTATTTTCTATTTCATTCCCTTCATATTTTGTTTACTCCAAATCCTGTGTATTAAAATAAAAAGAAATCTATCAAAGAATTTTTTACAAAACAATAAGAAATGCAAATTAGAAGACGATTTTGTAGTAATAAAGATAAGAAAAGACGGTTGTTTTAAATGGGTAATGGCAAAGAATGTATTTATCAATGTTTAGAAATAAAAAATTATATGAATTGATGACTGATTGAACATGGAGGGTAAGGGAGAGAGACGAGAATGGCTACCAGGTTTCTGCCATGAACAAATGGTTAGATTTTAGTGTCATGAGCAAAACATATAAGTCTATAAATCAGAAGAGTGATCTTCATCAATTCCAGAGTCAAAAGATAGTGCTTAAAATCACAGCAGTAGATAAGATAACCTAGGGAGGGAGTGTAGATATTTAAAGAGGTCCATGTGAGTCAGGCTAGGTAATCAAAGAAGCAATCATGTCCTGGATATGCAGCAACTATGGCCCTTTAAGAGCATTCCTGCCAGCATTCACATCACGGTCAAGCTCATTCAAGAAGAGCTATCTCTAGTAGGGAAGTGCCCCACATTTTGATTTTAACCATCCTCAAACTGACTCTTGGCTGATTACAATAGTGAAAAACACAACCCTGGATGGAGACTTAAGATGGTAATGAGACATGTGATGTATGAACAAGCATGCACAGCTACTGAGCATGTACATTGAGAGGACCACCCAGAACATGCTTACTAGGAAAATCTCTTTCCACCCTCTTATGAATAATCATGTCAGGCAACTCCCATAAAGGGAGTTTTCCCAGTAACAGTGGCTGTCTCATCTTTATGAGTGACCCTCTCCGAATCATCTTTCAGGGTATACTGTTTATTCTGCACCTGACTTTCAAAATATTCTGTCTTCTTTGCTTTAAATTGCTCCATGCTGCATCTCCCTTGCTGTGTGCCCCTTGTTTAAGTTCTTTTTTTCTTTCTCTTTTTTTTTTTTTTTTTTTTGAGACGGAGTTTCACTCTTGTTACCCAGGCTGGAGTGCAATGGCATGATCTCGGCTCACCACAACCTCCACTTCCTGGGTTCAGGCAATTCTCCTGCCTCAGCCTCCTGAGTAGCTGGGATTACAGGCACGCACCACCATGCCCAGCTAATTTTTTGTATTTTTACAAAATTTTGTATTTTAGTAGAGACAGGGTTTCACCATGTTGGCCAGGATGGTCTCGATCTCTTGACCTCATGACCCACCCTCCTCGGCCTCCCAAAGTGCTAGGATTACAGGCGTGAGCCATTGTACCCAGCCTTAAATTCTTTTAAACTAAGAACCAAGCTTTCACAACAGCTGTCAACACATTAGCAGTTTTAAAATGTGTTCACAATTATCTGATACTCTTCCAGTCTTCTTCCCTTTCCTCTTGAATGTGGATGTACTTAGTGACTCGCATCTAAAGGACTTAGTGTGGTATAAAGGAGTATGTGATTTCAGAGAGTAGTTCATTAAAAACACCTTGCCACTTGAGCCTCCCTTGGGTTCCTTGTTTTGTGCAAAGCCAACTATCATATCCTGAGAGCACTCAAGCAGTGCCATGGAGAGGTTCAGGGAGCAAAGAACTGAGGCCCTCAGCATGAACTTGAGGCACACGAGAGAGAGAGAGGCACCTTGAAGGCCAATCTTCCATACACCAGAAAGCCGTCCTGATTCAGGTGACTGGAGCCCCATGAGAAACCCAGGGCTATACCCAACTAGTTAAACTACTCCTGGACTCAGTAACTGTGTAAGATAGTAAATGTTAATTGTTTTAAGCCACAGAGTTTTGGGCTATATAATCCAGCCCAGAACCACGCCTGAAAGAATGTTTAAAGAATTGACACTGAAACTATTAGATAGATATTGAGAAATTATCAAATCAATGAAAGAAAAATATAATGAATGTCACACAAATGGTCTAGTATTACCATTATTTTGCTTTAACAGCATTTACGCTATTAGTTATTTTTGTTTTTGTTTTTAATGGAAACTGCACTGAATTACTAATAGGTGCTAAAAATGATTTTTTCCCTTAAATCTCACTGATCAGTAGAAAAAAAGAGCTCTTAAAAATTAAAAAATAAAAATAAAACAGATTTGATTCCTCTGAGAAAGAAGTTAATTAAACTATTTGTAAGTCAAGGCTAATGATTCCAAAAGAGTTTCTTAATTACAGATACGAACACTTACGTAACTGAAAGTGGACATGTTTCTACTTATTGGCAACGTCTTTGAAAAACACTTCATTACTTACATGCTGCCAAAAAGTAAATACTATCAATTTTAAGTTTCAGCAGATCCTTAGAAATTACAGAAAAAAAAAAATTCTAATGAGTGGTACGTCATAAAACAATTAAGCAGCTGTTCTTTTGACTTACAGAGCTTCGTCATGAACCTCATCCTTTTTGAGGACACATATACAAATCTGTGACCTTCAAATGAAATGTCTATATGAAGATTGCCTAAAAAAGGAGCAAGTGTTTGAATAAATGCATTTCACAACTACTTACTATAGCATTTCAACATTTAATAAAATAACTTTCCACATTGTCTTCCAACTATATTCAGGATAAATAACATTTCCAAAACTTTGTCAAATTTTGCATGTCACAATTTTCCCAATCTTCTAAATGCCAAACATTCTAAACTGGCTGTTCAACATGTTCTTAAAAGTAAGAACTGTAATTTCAAGATAAACAAGAATCCACTAAAAAATTATTTAGTTCAAAAAAAATATTTTTAATGTGCCAATTTAATTCTAAATGCATATTGATCCCCTACAACATGGATGCTGGGAGTTATTACACATAAGACATGGGTGTTGTCTAAAGCCTCCTTCCACATTAGGTATTACCTCAGGCCTAGGAGTGGTCCTATATGGGATAAAGTTCCAAGAGTCTAGCAGAAGCTTCAGCGTTAACACATGAAATCAAGGAAACGATAAAATTTCATATAAGTGTAGCAAGCTCCCAAAAGGCAAGAGATGTTACTCAAGATTATTAAAACCAAAAGGTTATAGGATAGTAACAGGACCAGAATGGGGAAAGTTCAGAGCAGGGGAGGAGAGATGGGCCAATTAGCCAGAATATGGATACTAAGAATCTTTCTGTCTCCATGAGACTCTAGAGCTTGTAGTTGGAGAAAGAATGAATACATGCCTATGCAAAGCTTAAAACATTATAAAGCAGAATGAAGAATGTGGAACAGATAAAAAGTAAGAATTTCAGGGAAATCAAATAAACATGTGTTAGTGTGCTTAAGAAAGATTTCTTGAAGGAAGAAGACTTGAGTTGGCCTTTAAAGTTGAAACAATATGTATGGATATCAGAAAGGGGATAGTAAAACACTTTAGGCAGAAAATATGAGCAAAGAAAGTGTTATTTATAAGGCAGATAGGAACAGAACAGAACAGTAGTAAAATCAGAGAAAGCCTTAAAGTAAACACAGAATATAGTTCAAATTAGTTAACGCAGTAGAAGATTATGATATAATACAATGACATAATAATGAGATTGATCAAATTAATCTTAAAAATCATCAGCCAATAGATTATTTAAAAAGATTAGGGTGAAAGAAAGAGAGTGTGGGAATTAATGAGGAAGATACTTCAATGAGCTATTTAGGACAATATAACAATGATAAATTTGCTAACATTCATCAAGTGTTTTTCATGTGCTGATGCTTTACAAGTATCACTTTATTTCAAAATCCCAACGATAAAAGTTTAGAAATATTATCATCCCCATTTACCAAACTGGCTTAGACCAAGATGGGTGGAATAGGAGGCATGAGCTAGAAAGTCATAGAGATAAGATGCAATAACTCTCCATGGGTGTCACACACAGAGAAAACAGGAAAGGGAAATTCTTTCAGGAAGTGTGTAAGCCAATACAAGAATATCACACTAATAATCAGTGGTATAAACTTTACGGATTCCGATTTCTTCAGTGAAATGAAATCTAATTCCTGAATGTGAAATGTAAGTTAAACATTCCATTCCATTTATTGTGCCAGGCTGGGACTTTTTTTCTTAACAGCACAAAACATAATATAATTTTAAGAATTGTTTCCTAACTCATATTATACTAGAAAAGTTAAAATGAATCTTTGTATAAAATCTAGTGTAGTATAATAGGGAATCATTACTTCAATTTTAAAATGTGACATTCATTGTCAAATTTGGTATTACACTTTTTTTAAGAGGCAAGTTCCCATTCTTTCACCCAGGCTGGAGTGCAGTGGCATGATTATACGTCACTGTAAGCTTGAACTCCTAATCTCAAGTGATCCTCTCACCTCAGCCCTTAGTAGCTGGAACTACAGGCATGCGCCATCATGCCTAACATTTTTATTTTTTGTAGAGACAGTATCTCATTATGTTGTCCAAGCTGGTCTCGAACTCCTAGCCTGAAGCAATTTTCCCACCTCTGCCTCCCAAAGTGCTAGGATTACAGGAGAAAGCCACTTTGTCTGGCCTCAGTATACTTTCATAGCAGTATGTAAACATCAGTTTTCATTATTGCATATCAACAGATACAAAATTTATGTTATTCTTATGATGGAGCCAAGAAAATCTGTAATCATGAAGATTTTAACAGAGGAAAATACAGGACATTTAGTTAAGAATAAAAAGGGTTTTGAATAAACAGATGTCACAGCTAAAACTGAACAAACTTTTAATTTTGGAAAAAAGTTATTAAACAACAAAAAAATGCCTTACTGCAATATACATGCTATTGAGAAATGCACAAGCTAGTCACATTCTTCCCTCCCCTCCCTCACCCCTCTCCACTTCGCTGATACACACACACACATACTCATGGACACACACTCACTATACATTTTGTTTTGTTTTGTTTTGCCTAGGGAAAGTAATACTAAGGCTTTTCTTTTAAATTCTGCAGCATAAATCTTCCACAGTAGAGACCTTGTAATAACCTCTTTGGTAATACATTCAACACTAAAAAACATATAGAGCAATGTTTAAAAATCTGTTATCCACAAGCTTTAAAATGGCTTCCGCATGGAAAATATTACCTTTTACTCATCCATTCCGAATTTAACTGTTGCTGTCTGTGTAACCTACTTGAGATTACAAGAAACCTAACCATAAACAGTCTGACCAAATTTGTATTTTCATATTATTATGTTTTCTAACTAAAGTTTCTGATTACATGTTTGCAGCAACTAGAAATTGACATTTATTCCACTAGGATGTATTTGTTAGGAATAAGTCTGCAATTGACTATGCTGCTTACAAAAATCAAATGCTTAGTCTTTATGTTGCTTCCAGTGAAACTTTTATTAACAATGCTTCTAAACAAATAAATCTTTATTAAGAATTTGACTGCACACTAAATGCTAAATATAAATTCCCACTCTAAAGACAGTGAATCTCTACTTGTCATATTGGTAAATGAGGAATGCATTAACCAACAAGATCTCTAAACCTATGAAAGCCCAGATTTTTGCCGAATGCTAGAAATGTGGGACAGGAAGAGTAGCTGGTTTGTTTTTTTCATAAATTCTAATGACAGTTTTTTTTCCAAAGCACACACACACACACAAATAATCAGGATGTGAGAGACTAGCCAAAGCGAAACCATCAATTCTAGGCAAAATATACCCTCAAAACCAAGAAAAGCCCCTATCACATGCTGGATAATTCTGGACACTAGCGAAGATCTTTTGAATGAAAATGAAATATGTAACTGGTTTAGAAAGAAATGCACCTCTCTCAAGCTTTGCAGCAAAGCCATCAGAAATATTCTGAATGAACAAGTTTTTATGGTCGAACAGGAATAACAACAACAATAATACTCTGAAAAGCCAAAAAACAGCTCACACACTTAACTTTCTAAAGCTGTATGAATGGACTTCAAAAACCACGTAAAGCAATCACAGGAAACAGGTGAAAAGGCTTTACCAAGGATTATATGTTGGAAAACTGTCATGAAATGACACAGGGCACATAAAGCACTTTATGATATTTGTTCAGCTCAACCACAAAATATACCATTGGGGTTAATAAAACACATTTTCCCACCTACAAAAAATTAATAGAAAGTCTTTATAAAATACATTTTTCAGGCCACACAGTGAGTTTCTAGGCTAGGTTAAAATAAAGGTTCTGGATTTCTACACATATGTTTCCTCAATTCATTAAACATATAATTAAACATAACTTGTGAAAGAAAAATGATTTTTCAAAATGGTAGTTGAGAAATACATATTCTGACATTCCTGACTGATCAGTATCAAGCCTTCACTTCAGTGATTAACTTCATTTATTCGTCCAACAAATAAAAATTGAGCACTGTTCGAGGTGGTGAGTATTCAGTGGTCAATGAAACACTGATTCATCAGTTTATGAAATTTACAAAGTAGATGGGGAGAGGAGATAAACATTCAACATGGGTAAATACACAAACATTTAAATAACCCCAAAATGTCCACAAGAACTATGATAGAAAAACAAAACAAAATAAGATACCCTGAGACAACATACCACAGTTTCATCCATAGGTAACCTGTCTCCATATCTGTCTCTGCCTCTCTCAAGAAAGTGGGAGTATCCAAAATTATTTTAAACAAGAGTATTTTTTAAATTACCAGAACACAAATTTAAAATCTCACAAAGCATCTGTTCTCGATGTTATTCAAAATAAATTATTTCATTAAGTCTTACTAAAACTCTTATTAGAGGAAGCTGAAAACACATTATTAAAAACAGGCATTTACTTGAATCAATAAGTTATTGAAGGAGAGAGCAGAAAGGATGATTAAATTCACAAATGGCTTTCTGTGATTCAAACCAAAAAAGGATAAATGAGAGGATAAGCTGCATTCCTTTTCCGCTTCAACCAAACCACATCATGTTGCAAGAATATTCAAATAGAGCTAGTTAAGAAAAAGTCAACTGATACTTTAAAAGAGATTTTTAGTCCTTCAATTCAATTGGTGTAAAGGATAATATGCCTGAGAAAGCAGCTGTAAAATGATGCATACATAATTTAATAATAATATATGAGCCTTTTGTTATTAATAATAAATAACATTAAGTTTTCTCATATGATTTAGCCAATTTCTCTATTTCTAAAAAATTTACATGAGCAAGGACAGTAAATCCTAAAATTATCATTTCAGGATTACAAAGTTAAATGAACATTGTTTTTAATGAAACAATCCTTTCAATACCTAGAAATGTAACCCAGATTCAAGAAATATATCCATCATTACAAATACATTAATTCAAAATTATTTCATAAGTTGACCCATTTTCCTGTCAAACCAAATTGGTTCATTGAGTTGAACTTTAGTTACATCACTGTGCTCATCTATTTTCATATTTACTGACAACTTGGCTGTTCTCTATTATTTCCAAAACTCTTGTTTGATGTTGATTATTGTTGACATTTTTCTATACTCTAAATAGGATTCTGTACTTAACATTTGTAATAGAATATTTTTTCAATTACCTTGCTCAGTTTATTTAGACTGTAAGTTCGGAAGGCATTCTGCCAACATTTTACTAATTTGAAATTAATATTTCTACTTAATTAGTAAGGTCCTAAAGTGATAAACTACAAATTTTTGTGAATGATAGTTACATCCACATACCTTATTGCAATTATTCTATTTTTTTATCCTGGATTCCTCAATATATGCAAGATGTTAAGCACACACATAAATATATACAGATACACATATAGCTGCTTTATAAATAATGTGCATTTTAAATTATCTTTCCAGTAATGCTGATGGTTTAATTTCGGTCTGATGGAGTTGTATTATTTCTCTTAGTTTGAGTTGAAGCATACTTTTATGGTGACTGGATAGGTGCAAATGCCCTGGTAATAAAACAGGCTGAGTGACAAAGGCCTTTGGGTTTGGGTTTCAAAGAATGAAACTATTTCACTTTAATCAAACAAACTTTTTAAAAACTATGAATATATTTTTCAACATTCTTTATTATTATAGTCTGCACACGTACATCGTCAAAGTTTTATATTGCTTTTCTGCCACTTGAGCTTTCATGAAAGAGAGATTAGTGGTTGTCAAAGTCAAATATCATTCCAAAATAAAATGTGAATAATATCCAGTATTTTACAGTCACTTGCTTTCTCTGATTAGATGTTACATATCCAAGCCTGTAGCATAGTGAACACAATTTAGTAGCCCTTTAGTCGACATTTCTTGAATACATGTCAATAAGAAGTATTTTTCCTTTCATTCTTTATATTTTTTAATTTTAATTGAATAGCCTTCTTGTCCAAAGATGCCCCAAAGGCACATCAAAGAAGATATTCTAGTTGACAAACTGATGGCAAATATGAATTAATGTATTTCTATTTTGCTAAAAAATAATTTAATATTACATAAATATCAATGTAGAAAAAAATTGTTACATCACATTAGGAGTATGGTGGGATTACCTGAAGGAAATATTAGAGAGGTGTGAAGAATCAGAAATTAGATATATGTTCCCACAAACATTCATTCATTCAATGTGCATTAAATGTCTCCTTGCCATCTATGAAATATGTTTAGTCATTTGACAGAAAATGAAAATAAAATGTTTCTCTATAAGGAGACATGGCTAAGATAAATGCATATATATTTAAAATCTATGTCCTATAATGATGATAACACAAATCCAATTTGACTACTTCATAAGTCTAATTTGGAAAAAAGAAACAATATGAAAGTTTCCAGAATATTCAAAATCATATAATATTAGGGCTAATAAAAAATATACACATTATATTTAATGGGGTTATTTTTTCAAATATGGGGTTATTTTTTCAATATCCTGCTAGATAGAAATACCTTACATGATGCTTAGCACACTGTTGGTGCTGAATTTTTATTGAATAAATGCTTTTATATCTCTAGCTTTCTGTGCTAATAAATAACAGTTATGTAGGTCCTAAGATTTGGCTCAGATGACCCATAAATCTTATTTTACAAGTGCCCTAAGAGTTTGGCATGTAAAAAACCTGAATTTTTGGCAAAAGATGATCACTTACATAAAGATCCTTGGGAACTCAAAATGCTGAAAACAATTCTTTATTTGGGTGGTCTCAAAGATGAGGTCAGAACACAGAACGGGACCTTGAAGACATCATGGAACTTTTACATTTGAAATAATTATAACTCTCTAAAATTTTTAATTTCACATGACACAAATTAACATACTACTATTTATGGGCCAAAAAAATTGTAACATAACTATGTGAAAATTTAATTGATCACAACTTGCTGGTATATTATTTAATTTATAGTATTTTGAGATATCACACTGCAATAAATACCAGCAGGCACAGAAGCCATGGTTTAAATTTTCTAAGGATTGGGAATGTATTGGTTAAAATATATATTTTAAAATAGGTTTATCTGTATCTCATAAATTACTTTTACATGTATATGCATTTAATATTGTGCTTATTTTCTCATGTTATGACATCTAGGTACACCAAGAATTTTGACTAAGTCTAGTAACAGAGTATGCTATAAACTGGTACACACAACAAAACAGAAGACCATGAGAAGCTGAGTGAATTGTGGTTTTCAGTGAAGTACAAAATGACTCAAGGAAGAATAACTGCACACAAAGTATTTGCTAAAAGTTAAAGTTTCTTTAGTATTTGGAGTTCCTTGGTCAGTTTCCATATAGAAACTACAAACCCACTGGAATAATATTTGCACTTTTAAAGAAATGATGAATTGCATGATTATAGTGTTTTGTATGGTTTATGGGCTTGTTTACTATAATATAAATCTATTACAGCAAGTATTGCCAAGAAAAAGGATTTATAAAAAGCCAAAAGAATTTTCAAAAACTCTTTAACAAATATTATTAAAAATCTTCAAAAACATACAAACAGTTCATTTGGGGAAAATCAGCTAATGTGAATCTCTTATTATTTGTAAGTTAATACAATTTATTTATCTATCTACTCAACCATTCATTCAACAAACAGCTGTTGAGTTTTATTACATGCCAAGAAAGAGGCTTTATCCTCTTGGAGATGAATATGAATGTAATGAATATGAATGCTATGATTCTTGTCCAAAAGCTATTTATTCATGACCAACTTTCTCAAACTTTTAAAGTAGTAGTTTTCTTCTATAGCAAATGAGGATATTAACTTGAATTTCCCTCATTGGAATTAAAACAATTATCAAGCACAGTGCCAGGCACATAGTAAATGCTTAGTCAATGTTCTACTTCTAGTATGTTTTGATGTTATAAGGGCTTTAAGTGACTATATGAGATATGTAGAAAATCATTCCTGGTAGAAGCAATGGTATGAACCCAGGCATAGGGAATCATCTGGGGGCCTTAAGTACACACAAGTATCTAATAAAATGACTCTCTGCCTTCATGCAGCCCAAACTCTCCAGGTTCCTTAGGTCTGAGACTTTTTTTTTTTTCTTAATTTTTTGAGACAGGGTCTCTGTCACCCAGGCTGGAGTGCAATGGTGCAATCATAGCTCATTGCAGCCTTGAATTCCTGGGCCTAAGGGATCCTCTCACCTCAGCCTTTTGAGTAGCTGGGACTAACAGTAGGTGCCATCATACCAAGCCTACTCTACTCTGTTCTGCTCTGCTCTACTCTATTCTATTCTAGAGACAAGGTCTTGTCATGTTGCCCAGGCTAGTCTCAAACTCCTGGCTCCAAATGATCCTTCTGCCTCGACTTCCCAAAGTGCCAAGATTGTGGGCATGAGCCACTGTACCTGGCCTTTGAGACACTTGATAGACCTGACATCCATAAATATATCTTGTGTTTATGGTCTCCATTTCAATATAAATCTTTAGATTTTACGCTTTTCTTCCAAGATCGTCTCTTGCATCCCCTACTCCATCTTTGCTATTTGCAAATATATTTTGAGTTAACCTTGCTTTCAGTTTCTAACGTAAAGGGCCGTTTGAATAATACCATATTAGTCTTGAGCCATAGGACTCCAGTCTTGGTTATTTCCATGCTTACCCACTTCTTCACTTGGCTTAAGCTGAAATAAACACAGAAGTAAGTAAACATGCATTTATTCAGAAATAACAAGAAGTATAGCTTTGTAATATAGCTACAGGTACAAGACAAGAAATAATGCAAATGACCTGGGAGAATATGTATTAAATTCTGTTGAAGAGAACACTGGGTTTGGTTTTTACTTCAGTCAACAAATAATTATTGAGTTCCTGATATAGTACAAAGAGCTGGGCATAGAAGTGAATAAACAGAAAAAGAAAATCTCTACTCTTATGGAGCTTAATTTCTAATTGTGAGAGACAGAAAATAAACCACAAATTCATACTGTCCATTACTGGTAAGTGTGATGTTACAAAATTGTAACAGACTATGAAAAATTGGGAGGTGTTTCAGAGATGAGGCACTGATATCTTTGAGAAGAGCCTTGATTTGGTTCTAACAGCACACGAGGAAGCATAATAAGCCTGAGACAAGCAAGATGAATTTGAGAGAATTTAGAAAGAGGTAATGGTAGAAGGAATAACAAGATGATAATTGTAATCACCCAGATAAGATGGAATAAAAGTTTGGATTATATTATGTTAGTAATAAAAATAGAAAGACAGTAAAACCCGGAAAGATTTGAGGAAATTACTATGACTTTTGTTAACTATCAGGATGTGTAGAAAAGGGACAGGATAGTATCAAAATGGACAGACTTGGCTGTACTAATAGCAGAAAAAGTGAAATTCAGGGGAAATAGTAAAGATAAGTACATTTATTTATTTATTTATTTATTTATTTTTTGAGACGGAGTTTTGCTCTTGTTGTAACCCAGGCTGGAGTGCAATGGTGCGATCTCGGCTCACTGCAACCTCCGCCTCCTGGGTTCAGGCAATTCTCCTGCCTCAGCCTCCTGAGTAGCTGGGATTAGAGGTACGCGCCACCATGCCCAGTAATTTTTTGTATTTTTAGTAGTGACAGGGTTTCACCATGTTGACCATGATGGTCTCGATCTCTTGACCTCGTGATCCAACTGCCTCGGCCTCCCAAAGTGCTAGGATTACAGGCATAAGCCACCGAAGTTCACTCATTTTTTAAGGCAATACAAAAAACTTAGTAACTATTCAGCCCTTAAATCCAGAGTTCATATATAAATCAGTTATGTAAATGATGATCACATAAATTAAAATGATATATAAAGTTCATGAATGAAAAAAGATTGCCAATAAAAACCTGTGCAAAAATGGTCATAGTACTAATATTTATAATAGCCAAAAATCAAAACAATCCTAATGTTTATCAAATAGTGAACAGATAAATAAAATACAGTATATTCATATAATGTAACATTGTTGAACAATAAAAAGAAATGAAGTAGGCGATGAAAATATTATTGGAATTTGATATGTGTAGTTGTTCAACATTATAGCGAATGTGCTAAGTCCCACAGAAGTGTGCATTTTAAACTGTCCAATATTATGCTATATGACTTTCAACTCAACATAAAAATTAAAATTTAAAGAAAAAAAGATTGAAGTACAGGTATATGTTATAACTTGTATTAACCTTGAAAACATTATTCCAAAAAAAAAAAAACCAGACACAAAATACTACATTGTATTATTCTATTTATTTGAAATGTCTAGAATAGAATAGGCAAAGTTATAGAATTAGAAAGTAGATTAGAAGTTGCCTAGGGCTTGGGAGTATTCTGTTATTGTCATTGTCAGAGACAAGGTATTTCTATATTGCCCAGGCTGGTCTCAAATTCCTGATCTCAAGTAATCCTCCTGCCTAAGCTCCCTGAGTAGCTGGACTACAGGCAGGCTCCAGCAAACTCAGCAGGGTTGGGAGTTTGAAGGAAAACTGTGAGTGACTGCTAATAAGTAGAGCTTTTCTTTTTGGGATGATTAAAATATTCTAAATTCTAGATTATGAAGATGGTCATACAACTGTACAAATATACTATAAAACCCCACTGAATCGTACACTTTAGGTAAATGAGTTTCATGGCATGTGAATTACATCTAAATAAATTGTATTATGAAAATAATAAAAATAAGTTTTATCATAAATGTATTGTGAAAAAGCACAAAAATAATGCCAAGGAAGACCATCTAGACCAAAGACCAAAGTCCTTTGACCATGACCCTCTAGTTAAGAAATAATTTTTCTCTTGACGCAATACAAATCCCCACCCCCACCCCCACTCCTGTCACACTGCCACACAGAATGAAAAAAAACTCTCCAAAAAAAAGTAATGCTTGCTGTATGAGGTTCACTCTGTTCTATTCTGGTTTATCAAAATAATTCTCATCTGAATCCATTAAATTGATTTCACAATGCAACCATTAGTCACGATCCATAGATTGAAGACCACCTCTGCTCTAGAAAAGGCAAGATAGGTGAGCATCATCTCAATGATTAGATTAAATTTGAGCAAAGGCAGAGAAACAGAAGAAGGAATCATGAGAAAAAAAATTACAGAAGGAAGAAAAGAACCATGATTATGCCTTACAGAAGCAAATGGCAGAAAACTGATCCGGAAGGATATAACAGTATCAAGTAATGCAGAATTTTCATTGAGGATAAAGACTGAAAAAAAAGACCATTAACTTTTGCTTTAGTATATTATAGCAGGACTAACAGATACTATACAGAAATTCTTCATTAAGAAATCCTGACTTCAACACTTCTTAAGTACATTATCAAGGGAAATTTCTCATTTCTCAGAGCCCCAACCACAAATGTAAGCAATTACTTCACAATGCCTTTCTTATTCTACTGCTTCAATTTATTAAGAAGAGTTTCTGTACCATAATAGGGGTAGTTAGATCATGAATTGCAAAGAGGAAAGAAAGAAAAATACAAATTTGGATCCACTGAAAATAAAGATTAAACTTATTACAAAGTATTAACATAATTTGAAGAAAATCAGGAGAGGGTTAGAGAGTAGGGTAGTGTATAGACTTCTATAAATTATCATAATTTTTATTTTGTTTGTTTTTGCATATCTTGCTGGAGAAGCCTTAAAAATGTTTATAGATATTTGATGTGGGCTCATGCCAAAAAAAGATTAAAAATAAAAGGAGATAAGATTATATACTGATAGAGAAAAAATATTTCTGATGAAATCAGATAATACAATAATCACATAATTGGTAGATTAAAAGATAAGTGAAAATTGAATGAAAAAAAAATATTAGGTACCACAATAAAGGAAAAGACCACGACAAAACGAATTAATAATTAGACTCAATTTATTTCCTGCCCTGACAAGAATGGTATGAGGAAGACATGAGAGAATTCAATGGAAGTTCCAGGAGGTAAAAAGGAATAAATAGCAATCTAATGAAATATTTAGGTAGTGAGAAGACAAAGGGTCTTGTTTAAGCTTTACTATAATTTTTTTCTTCCTAACAATTGACCAATTAATCTGATAATAGTACAAACTGAGGTGTAACTTCAAAAGTCCCAAGACTGCAGATACACATTCTATTTTCCCTACTTATGTATGTGTTTGCAAAAACATTTAGTACTTTTACTTAGGGTTGTTTGGAGGAAAAGGTTGTGGAAATCAATGTAGGTTACTTATGGCCTTGTCTTAGTCTCTTTGGGCTACTTACTAAAACAAAATACCATAAACTGGGTGGCTCATAAGCAGCAGACATGTACTTCTCATCATTCTGCAGGTTGAAAAGTCCAAGATCAAGGTATTGACAGATACGGTATCTAGTGAGGATCCCTTCCTCATAGACAGCACCTCTGGCGGTGACCGCACATGGAAAAAGATACAAGTCAGCTCTCAGGGGCCTTTTTCATAAGGACACTAATCCAATTTATGAGGCCTCTGACTTCATGATCTTATCACCTCCCAAAGGCTCACCTCCTAATATCATCACATTGGTGATTAGGTTTCAACATATAAAATCGGAGAAGGCACAAACATTTGGAACTTAGCAGCTACTAAAACATCCCCTGACGATGATCTTGATGGAACTGATTTAGAAGATAGTGTAGCAGTTAAGCCTGCACTTTAGTAATTACTCTACCAGTGAGCTAACTGCATGACTTTGACAAATTATTTTACTTTTCTGAGCCTAAATTCTCTCATCTGGAAAATTATAGAGCTGATGAACTCAAAGGTCATTTAAAAGTGTAAAATTGTTGAATTTTTATACTATAACATTTGGGTTCTTGCCCTGAATTTTCTACTAATTGAAGAGCATTTGGCAAGTCCTTTCCCTGCTTTAGGCATCCACTTCCTTATCATATAACATGGGAAATAAATGATTAACAATGTTATTAAAGCTCAGAGTCTAAGATGAATGGGTGATTGATGACACAATATGGGCAATTCTGCATTATGTAAGTTAGGATGTTATATTTTTGTTGAGCAAATACATTAGATTTCCTTGAAAAAAGAAAACTTTAATTAATGACAATAGTCAAAGGGAATAATAAAACTACACACAGTAAAAGTGTACAAACGTTATACTAAGTATATTATTCCAAATACTATGAGGACAAACTTTCTACAAACTATCAAAATTCCATTATATATAACTCTTACCTTTACTTATATATTTTATCATTATCAAATACACTAAAAGAATTGAGTTTATGCCAAAATGTATTTTGTTAGTCTCCTCCAATATACAGATACCAAGAAAGGTTGATGCTTTAAAAACATATTTAAATTGCAAGTGCAAAACTGCCAGAGGAAAAAAAATTTTCAGATCATTATCTTAAATTCAACCTTTCCTTCCTGTTATGTGTTGAAAGCTACCCACTCCCTCCAAGTTTCTATGTTGAAGTTCCAACCCCTGGTACTTAGGAGCAAGACCTTATTGGAAGGTAGGGTCTTTACAGACCAAGTTAAAGTGAGATCATTAGGGTGGGCCCTTATCCAATAGAACTCATGTCTTTGTAAGATGGGAAATCTGGACGCAGACACGCGTAGAGAAAAGACAGCCAACTACAAGTGAACGAGAGAGGCCTGAAACAAATCTTTTCTTGGTAGCCCTGAGCAGAAACCAACCCTGCAAACACATTGATTCTGGATTTCTACATTACAGAACTGTGAGACAATAAACTTCTATTTTTAAGGCACCAGTTTGCGGTTCTTTGTTATGGTGGCTCCAGCAAACTAATAAACTCCTACAGTTCAAGGTTCTGGGGCAAATCCCCTTATCTACCTTTCCTTGAATCACATCATTTTAGACTTTTCTCTTTCACAACTCTAAACTGGAAATCATATATTCCAAAAAAAAAAAAAAAAAGAACTAAAAACAGGATATATTTCATAGATTGCCAGTTTAGAAATCTACAAAAACTCAAGAAAAAAAGGGGAAAGGATCATTTTACTAGTAACATAGTGCATCTATATTAATAGATGCCCAAATCCAAGTATATTGAAGATATCTCATGCATAAGCTGATCTATCTAAGTCCCATTGAGTTAGCCTTCTATTTAAGTTCCAATTGTTGTTGGCTGCACAAGACGTATTTCCCATATCATCATAAATTGTGCCAAAATATATGTCATTAAATATGAATTTCAAGTCTGCAAAAGATTAATATAAACTTAGGGCAATCTCATTAATGATATATATATATATATGTTTTTTTTTTGAAGAAGGCAAGCCTGAAATTTTTAGTAAAATCACACAATAGTTAATATGAAAAGAACAAATGTCATGCCAGTGTATGTGTGTATCTATACATACACTGGCATACCTTGTTTTATTCTGCTTTGCCTCCCTGCACTTCTCAGATACTACAGTTTTTTTCCAAATTTAAGGTGTGTGGCCATCCAGCATCCAGCAAGCCTATTGGTGCCATTTTTCCAAAGGCATGCGCTCACTACCTGTCTCTGTGTCACATTTTGGTTATTCTTGCAGTATTTCCAGCCTTTCTATTTTTCATTATTATCACATATGTATGGTGATCTCTAATCAGTAATCTCATGTTTCTATTGTGATTGTTTTAGGGTGTCAGGAACCATGCCTAAACAACACAAGGAACTTAATCAATAAATGTGTGTGCTCCGACTGCTCCACCAACTGGCCATTTCCCCATATCCTCTCTTCCTTTCTTTGGGCCTCCCTATTTCCTGAGACAAAACTATATTAAAATTAGGCCAACTAATAATCTACAATGGCCTCTAGTTGTTCAATTGAAAGGAAGAGTTGCACATCTCTCACTTTTAATTAAAAGCTAGGGATGATTAAGTTTTGTGAGGAGGGCATATCAAAAGCTGACACAGTCCAAAAGACAGGCCTTCTGTGTCAAGCAGTCAAGCTGTAAATGTAAAGGAAAATTTCTTGAAGGATATTAAAAGTGATATTCCAGTGCACACATGAATGATAAGAAAGCAAAATAGCCCAAATACTCTTGCTCCCACCTGTAATTCCACCACTTTGGAATGCCAAAGAGGGCAGATGGCTGGTGCCCAGGAGTTCAAGATGAGCCTGAACCTGGGCAAAGTTGCATCTCTACAAAAAATACAAAAATCAGCCAGGCGTTGTAGTGTGCACCTATAGTCCATCTATTAGGAGGCTTAGGTGGGAGGATCTCTTGAGTCTGAGAGTTCGAGGCTGCAATGAACTGTAATCATGCCACTGCACTCCAGTCTGGGTGACAGGGTGAGATCCTGTCTCAAAAACTAACAAACCAACAACAACAACAAAAAACACCCCCCCCCCCCACCCTGTAAACGAAAGCAAAACAACCTTATTGTTGAGAGACAGAAAGTTTCAATGGTCTGGATAAAATAAATAAATAAAAACAGCCATAATATTCCCTTAAGCCAAAGCCTAATCCAGTGCAAAGCTCTTACTTTCTTCAATTCTATGAAGGCTGTGAGAGGCACAGAAGCTGCAGAAGAAAAGTTAGAAGCTTACAAATTGGTCAATGCCTGGCTAACAAAGATGTCAATTCCTGGCTTCAAAGTTTCAAAGGACAGGCTGACTTTCTTGTTAAGGGCTAATGCAGCTGGTGACTTTAAGCTGAGTCAATACTCCTTTACCACTCTGAAAATCCTAAGGCCCTTAAGAATTATGCTAAATTTACTCTGCCTGTGCTGTATAAATAGAATGACAGCCCTTCAATGACAGCACATCTGTTCATGGTATGGTTTACTGAATATTTTAAGCAAATTGTTGAGACCCACTGCTGACAGGAAAAAAAAGACTCCTTACAAAATATTACTGCCTGTTTATAATGCACTCTGTCACCCAAGCACCCCAATGAAGATGTTCAAGGACATTAATGTTGTTTTCATGCCTGCTAACACAACAGCCACACTGCAGCCTACAGATCAAGAAGTAATTTCAACTTTCAAGTATTATTATTTTCAAAATACATTTTATAAGATTTTATTGTTATATACATATAACACTATATCTGTCATACATAGTGAATCCTCTGATGGTTCTGGGTAAGTACACTGCAAACCTTCCAGAAATAAATTCATGATTTCATGATTCACCATTCTTTTTTTTTTTTTTTTTTTTTTGAGACAGGGTCTTGCTCTGTCATCCAAGCTGGAGTGGGATGGTACTATCATAACTCGCTGCAGCCATGAACTGCTAGGTTCAAGCAAGGATGGAGGATTCACCATTCTTAATGCCATTAAGAACATTCATGATTCACTGAAGGAGATCAAAATAAACAGGAGCTTAGAAAAAGTGGATCTCAACCCTCAAGGGTGATTTTCAGGGGTTCAAGACTTTGGTGGAGGATGTAACTGCAGATATGGTACAAATAGCAAGAGAGCTGCAATTAAAGTGGAGCCTGAAGATGTGACAGAGCTGCTGCAATCTCATGATCAAACCTGAACAGAAAAGGAGTTGCTTCCTGGGAATGAGCAAAGACAGTGATTTCTTGAGATGGAATCTACTCCTGGTGAAGACGCTGGAAGCGTTGTGGAAATTACAATGAAGGATTTAGAACACAGCATAAACTTACCTGATAAGGCAGAAGCACAGTTTTAGAGGGCTGACTTCAATTTTGAAAGAAGTTCTGCTGTGGATCAAATGCTGTCAAATAGCCTTGTATGATACTTTTGTGAAAGGGAGAATCAATCCATGTGACAAACTTCACTGCCGTCTTACTTTAAGAAATTGCCACAGCCATTCCAACCTTCACTACCACCCTGATTAATCAGCAGCCATCAGCATCCAGGTAAAATCCTCCACCATCCAAAAGATTACCACTCATTAAAGGCTCAGAGGATCTTTAGCAACTTTTAGTAATAAAGTAATTTAATTAAAGTATGTATATTGTTTTTCTAAATACAATGCTACTGCACACCTAATAGGCTACAGAAGAGTGTAAACATAACTTTTATATGAATTGAGAAGTCAAAAAATTCATGAAATTTGCTTTATTCTTGCTTTATTGCAATAGTTCTTTTATCACAGTGGTCTGAAACCAAACCCACAACACCTCAAAGTTATGGATGCACATATATATATGAATTCCTAAACGGATCTTCCAGCTAAAAATAATTTTAGATGAGCATGGTGGTGCGTGTCTATTATCCCAGGTACTTTGGAGGATGAGGTGGTATAATTACTTAAGGCTTGAAGTTTGAGACAAACTTGGGCAACATAACGAGGACTCGTCCCTCCCAAAATAATAATAATTCTAAAGTCAACCTTACTAAGACTTTATATAATAATTTATGCTTATATGATACATTTGTATGAGATTTATAAGTTATAAATTACAAATATATATGAAGTAGAAATTGAACAGCTGTTAATATATTTCATAATAGAAACATGCAGAAAATATTTGTTTTCTCTATAAGGATTTAACCAATATTCATTTAGTGTAAGACTAGATATTTAAGATCTAAAATTTCACCTAAAGTAGTTCAAATATTCTAAAGACATTTTTGTGTGTCCTTCTTCCCCACTCCCTGAATCATCTGTTTTCGGAAAGCTGTAAATATCTTACTTTTCCTCCTGGAAAATAAAGGCTTTGTCAGTAACATAAATATTCTAATGTACCTACAGTTAAATGAGATTATAAAGGAGATGTAGCTTGAAATAATTAAATATTGATACATAAAATGTCTATTATTTTCCAACATATATATTACTTTCTCAACAATTGTCTTAAACCAGAAGATTGGGTATGAAATCCATTCATTCAAAATTACTTTAAAATTGCATTGCTAAATAATGGCATTGTCAGATAATGCAAGGTAAGCAGAATTACCTCCTCTTCTGTCTTCTACCAAATAAGGTATTAAATATAAAGTACTGCATCCTAATAGAAATGAATCTAGAAGTGCAGAATTAATTTTTCCTGAATTGCAAGTAAATCTGATATAAGAGCTTGCAGTGTAACTACTGATCAACCTTATTATTAATGTACATTTATTATAGGTACCTTATTAATAATGCACATTCAAGGTACTAGGTACCTTGAAACAATGTTAAAATAAAAGTTACTTGTTTATTTATATGATACTATATCTTTTACCAATATCTATATATATGTTTTTCCAGTTATTAGCAACCCAAGTTACCGTGACCATTCACCTGAAAGAAAATAGCTATAACCTTAAATAAATCAGATAATCTATATTTTAGTAAAATGAAAACAAACCTATGATTCGGAGAAGGATCTCCTTCCCACTGGTTTATTGACATAAATAGGGAGAACCATACAGAGCAGGCCTTAAGTAGATGGAGAGGCCATACTGAGTCAGTTACATGGAGGTAATAGATCTCTGTAAATTATTATAAAGAGGGTAGATTATTCTCCATTTCTTTAAAGTAAGGCAAACACACACACACACACACACACAGACACACACACACACACACTTAATGGGATTTGGATGTTGGACAGATGCAGTAGGACTGTGTTTCTCCATCCCTACTAACTTAATGACCTCCAAAGGCAGGTATCCTTCATAGTTACTATAGGTGCTCCGATTGTCCCACCACTCCCCACAAGACAAACCCAATCATCATAGAATAAATTCAAGACACATTAATTTGTCCTTTAGAAATTTAGATTCTCCTGGTGACTTAAAGGTCAAATATACTCAGATTACTTTTTTTTTTCAGTTTCTACTTTGAAGTGAAGAGAAAATGATATTTTATTTCAGGTGACTTCTGGGTGCATAAAAGATAACCATTGTACTCAACATGCATTATCTTATGAAACAGTTTTTTATGGCATATTATAAGCTAATCAATTATATGGTTTAAAACAACAATAAAGACATACTCAACATTTCTTCTAGTTTCTCTTGTGTTTCCAGGCAAATAAGTAGTGACATGGAGGTTAGACCATGGAAGCAAAGAAGGGTCCCTTTAATGCTCAGTGGTCAGAAAAGGAGTAATGGCACAGGGAAGTCAAAGAAGGAAGGAGTCTTGAAGCTTAATCCTGAATGACTACCAGTTTTTCATTTGAATATGTGGGGGATGATTAAGGATCAAAGGGAAAGAAGAGAATGTCATGTAGGCGGAATAGGCATGAATAAATACAGCGTGTTCTGAGAGTAACGAACACACAGAGCATCATAGTCTATTTCTTCTTAGAAACAGAAGTCAATTTTTTATTTGATAAAACATATATAACACTACGCTTAAACGTGATTATGAGTTTGCCTAAGTACCCCATTATTTCCTCTTTAGGCAAGTAGATTATACTTACTAGTATGGACATAAGCAAATACAGAAGAAAGACACAAATATTTCACTCAGGCTTTTCTTGTTGCCTACATTTTGAGTCACACTTTCATGCCCTTATGGCGTGCCAGAAAAAAGTAACACATAACAAATATGTCCACCAACTAAGTACAAAATATTACAAAGCGTGAGCATTTGTGCTGGAAAAACCTACTGCCAATGTGTCAGACACACTGACTATTAGTGCACAAGGAAGAGCCAAATGCAGGCTACTCATACTCAATGCTATGATGGGTGCAGTCCAAGCTTTTATTTTTAAACTTTTTCATTTTCTAATTTTTATTTAAGTATCTAGCCAGGCCATAAACAAAAGCAGCTTAGACTGGCAAAGGAATAGCAACCAACAGAAGATATTCAAACCATCCACAAAAATTAAATGGAATTGAAAAACAATTCATATCCACTGAGTCATTTCTCTACATATTTTGTTTATTATTCAGAAAATAAAAGTTGAAATTGTATGCAGTAAATGGTTATGGATGGTGGTGCTGATGATGACGGGAATTAAGCTGCTACCATTGCCAAATGTTTATTATGGGACAAACAAAGTATTAAATTTATTCTATAAACTGTCTAATTTCTTTATTAGACAGGAAAATACATGGTAATTATCATAATCCCGAAATATGGCAAAGCACTTATTCTACACCAGTACGTGTGCTAAGGATTATTCTCATTAATCCTCATTATAATTATTATTTTGCACATAGTGTTCTGTTTTAATACTTATAATAACTGAAGAATTATGATCCCCTATTTACCAATGAGGAAAAAATAAGACTCAGGAAGTTTAAGTCATCTGCCCAATGAAATTTTAAAAGAGATTTTTATATGTCAGATATGTTCTTTGTGGCCTAGGAAATGATGCTGTTTTTGCGAGGGCTTAATAAGATTCATTTTAAAAATAAAATAGTCCCATGTAGGGCTCTTAAGAGATTTTGCAGAAAAAACTTGAGTAACCAAGATGTTTCTGGAGCAATTTTAAAACAGTGAATCTCGATATAGTGAAGGAGGTAGATAGATAAATAGATAGACAAGCTGGCAGACAGACAGACAGATAGATAATAGGTAGATAGATAGATAGAATAGATGATAGATAGATAGATAGATAGATAGATAGATAGATAGATGATAGGTAGGTAGGTAGGTAGATAGATAGATAGATGATAGGTAGGTAGATAGAAGATAGATGTTATACATGATAGGTAGATAGAAGATAGATGTTATATAGGTAGATTGATAAAAAGATACTTAAAAAGACAGAGATCTAGATCGATAAAGAGTGACAGAGAGAGAGAGATCTTTTAAAAGAGAAAGATATCTATCTTATCTCTGGTCTCTGGTATTGGTAAAAGATGGTGAGAACTGAAAACAATATTACAGATTAGAGGTTTATCAAATAGCTAAATATTTGAAAATGCCATCTTTTCTTACCTGGCCTCTAAAATGAGCATCCAGTGCAGACTAGGAAAGTCCATGGAAGAAAGGATCCCAGGAACACCAAACAAAAAAACATTTAAAAGTTCAATTCTGTCAAAACTTTCATTCAAGTATACTACCCTAAGATTTTTATAGCCAGGAAATTGCCAGATACTGTGATGAGAAAAGAGTGTAAATCAATATATATATATAGGGATTTCACAGAGAAGTATCTCAAATTTTGAGCTGACTCAGTGGAGATACTAAAATGCAGAATATGTATTCTGACATTCTCAAAACTTGAGACACTTTTGAAATCCTATTTCCTAAGTCCCTGTATGAAAGTTGCTGTAAGTTTCACAGTAGGTTTTTAAGGTAAAGATATACATGAACTCTATTGTTTTGTAAACGTACTTATCCAGATAACCTATATTCCCATCTCATGAAAACTACTGCAGCCCATCAGTTCTCTAATATACTCTGTAAACAAACAAAACCAACCAACCAAACAAGCAAAAAAAAAAAAAAAAAAAAAAACACTAAAACCCTGATCAGTGATTCAGAACAAAATAGCCAAAGTATATACTTTCATCCTAAAGAATGCACATGCTGTGAGGAATTCCTAAGGTTAGTGTTTGAGTGCTCATATTAATTACAACTCTGGAGACCTAAAGCACTTTAGCATTAAAGAGTGAGAGGCAGTCAGCCTGCTGTACAATTTTACATTAGTAACGACTTATAAATGCCACTGTAAGGCAGCTCTATCCACTGGAATAGGCAGCGCCATCATTAAAATGCCCATTTCTGTAGAGGGTACACATTGATAATAAATGGGCTATCGACTTTTACTGCCTTATTTTTACTAAAACTACATAGTGAGTCTATGGGTTCCAGCAATTCCTGGTGCCTGAGGTCTGTGAATCAGTGATGTATTTGTCATAAAAACAACTGAACCATCCATCCATTATAGGTTCATAATGGAAACTTGCTTCAGATTATATGTATGTATGAGTGTTCCTGCTATTTAAGGATGAAGTATTCTAATGTGTATTTCTGTGAAGAATTATTTTAAACTGATAGCACATTACAAATCATTAAGGCAAACAATGCTTTAAATTTGGTTGTAATCATTATTGGATTATGAATAAATATTTCTGAGAAGAAAATTTTGATAAGCCTTTTACCTGGAAAAAAAAAACAACCACTAAATTTAAAGACTGATCTCTCTCCCATCATCTTTTATCATACCCCTGGTTTATTTTCCAGTGTTGAAATTACCGACTTTATCTTGTTGTAGATTAGAAAATGTAAACTGAAGGCTTTTTGGTAAATCCTGAGACATGTTTTAATTGGCCTAGACATTCTTCTGCTGAAGACTGCATTAAATATAAATCAGTGTCCCTACCACTAAAACTCATGGGACTTATAGAAATTCAGAGTCTAACCTTCTCTTATAAACTCTGAAGACCCAGCAACACTTGGGTCTATGTTACCACACTGTAAAAACTGGAGGTGAGCAAAGTGTACCCCTCCAAAATGGGCACCCACAACTGAATTTAGCACAACCTCAATAACTCCTTCAAATCCTCATCACTGGGCTTAACTACCTTTTGCCTTATATCATCTTACATCCAGTTGCTTTCATCATTTATCTTTACTTTTTCATATTATCTTCTGGCTCAGTAAGAAAGCCTCTGTGTTTGTTGAGTCCAGCTTTAGTAGGACTCTGGTCACACTTTTAATTTCAAATAAGAAAGGCCCTTCCCTACCGCAAATGGTTAACCACACTGCAGGGAGAGTGAATCTTTTGAAACAGTGAAGTCAAATCATGCTAATGCTATGTTCAAAGCCCTCTCATTTTCAGTAGGTTCAAAGTCCTAACTCTGCCCCAACACCTCCCACCTCCATGACTCAGCTGCTTCTGCACTCCTTTCCCTGAGGACGCTGTGCCTTAATTGCACCAGATCTCTTTGCTGTTCCTCGATTCCTGTCTCACAGGCTTTTGTGCTCCTGTTCCTTCTGCCAGTGTTCTTTTCCTAGATATGCCATTGCTCAGAAGTCACTTTTTTACTGAGATCTCCTCTTGCTATATTCTTTATATTTGCAAACTCTAAATAGATCAACAATCCCATTCTCTCTTCCCCACTTTATTTTTCTCCATAGGACATACAAATATAGGTATGTCATATTTAACCATATTTCATACTTGTATTCTCTCTCTGCTCCTGTCAGAGGCGTGTGAACCAGAGCAACTCCATCTTGAATAACAGGAGCTAGGTAAAATAAGGCCTACTTGCATTCCCAGATGGTTAAGGCATTCTAAGTCACAGGACGACATAGGAGGTCAGCACAAGGCACAGGTCATCAAAACCTTGCTCATAAAACAGGTTGTAGTAAACCAGCTGACTAAATCCGAGCAAAACCAAGCTGGACACAAGAGTGACCTCCGGTCGTCCTCACTGCTTCACTCCCACCAGCACCACGACAGTTTACAGATGCCATGGCAACATCAGAAAGTGGCCCTATGTAGTCTAAAAATGGGAGACATTAATAATCCACCCCTTATTTAGCATGTAATCAAGAAATAACCATTAAAAATGGGCAACCAGCAGCCCTCAGGGCTGCCTTGTCTATAGAGCAGCCATTCTCTCCTTCATTTACTTTCCTAACAAACTTGCTTTCACTTTACTCATCATACTTGCCCTGAATTCATTCTCGTGCAGGATCCAAGAACTCTCTCTCAGCGTCTGGCTTGGAAACTTTTCCCTGTAACACTCCCACTAAAATGCTTTCCGATGAGGGCAGGCTGTTTTGTCTGTGGCTTATCCCCATCTGGCTGCTGTGTTCTCAACACCTAGAAGAGCTCTGAGAGCATCGTATGTGCTCAATTAATTTTTATTGGAACAGAATTAGAAAGAAAATAATTCTGGCTTTATTGGCTGAAGAGCCTCATGTATTATTGGCACTCAAAAAGACAAAGATGGCTGCTACCTTTTAGGTGAGAGATAAACAGCTAAGGTATATAATAAGGTAAAATTAAAATATGTCTATACAAATTAGAAGAAATTTCTTTTAATGAACATTTAATGGTACTCTAAAGTAGATGCAGGGGATCCAAATATCTCATCCCCAAATATTCCACTTCGGCATAAGAATTATTTTGAGCTGAAGGCAATTAAGAAACCAGCAAACATAGAGGAAACTCTCTCTGCTTTCCTCTTTTCTGACGAAAAGCAGGGCATAAATTTCACTTTTGTAAGAGAAATTAATATTTATAAAGGCAATTTACATGGGTAAAGATGTCCTCCTCCCCTGTACCAGGAAAAAGAAAATGAGACAGCACTTACTACCTCAGGACAAACCTTACTAAGTAATCCTTATTCATCACACATTTCCTAGTCAATTTACCTCTTCAGTTCCAACTTCCTTTTCTTTTGTCTAATATCTTCTCCATATTTTTTTTTTAAATTCATATTTTATTGCACTTTAGGTTCTGGAATACATGTGAAGGACATGAGGATTGTTGCATAGGTACATACATAGCAACGTGGTTTGCTGCCTCGATCCTCATCACCTATATCTGGCATTTCTCCCCATGTTATCTCTCCCCAACTCCCTACTCCCCACTGTCCTTCCCCTAGTCCCCCCTCCAACAGACCTCAGTGTGTGATGCTCCCCTCCGAGTGTCCATGTGTTCTCATTGTTAAACACCCACCTGTGAGTGAGAACATATGGTGTTTCATTTTCTGTTCTTGTGCCAGTTTGCTAAGAATGGGGGTTTCCAGGTTCATCCATGTCCCTTCTCCATACTTTATTACTGTTTGTTAAAAAGGTATTTAAGCCTCTGGGCCTAACTCCCTCTTGGGGGTTTTTGCTTCTTTTCTGAGAAACCCCTTTTGTAAAATGAACTTCTATTGATCTGTCTTTCCTCAGTTTAATTCACAGTCCCCAGCTCTATAAAAGGGCAGAGAAAAGATTTTCTTCACTTACACAGAGATACAGTTTAACTCAGTAGGGCCACTGAAATTAAAGTGTAGGAATACTTTAAGTTTAAAAGCATGTGCTACTCAGCCATTGTTTTCAAATCAGTTTTCTTCTCTCCTTTCTGCCACATACACATGCACATAGTGCAAACACACAAACCTACACACAGATGGTGGTAAAAGAGCAGGTGGATGAAATTTTAAATATAAATAAAAATGAAATACCTAGGACGGGTGCAGTAGCTGACACCTGTAATACTAGCACTTTGGGAGGCTGAGGCAGGTGGCTCGAGGTCAGAAGTTTGAGACCAGCCTGGCCAACATTGTGAAACCCCCGTCTCTACTAAAACTCCAAAAAACTTAACCAGATGTGGTGGTGTGGGCCTGCAATCCCAGTTAATCTGAAGGTTGACACATGAGAATCACTTGAACCTGGAAGGTGGAGGTTGCAGTGATCCAAGATTATGTCACTGCACTCCAGCCTGGGCAACAGAGTGAGACTCTCTGTCTGAAAAAATAAAATAAAATAAAATACCTAAGTTAGGGGAGAAATTTTTTAGAAGCAAATAGGATCCAATATTTAATTTTCTTTTAAAACTTCCAAGTCTAATTTCCAGTACATATCTGTAGCTAACATGACTTTGAGATTCTTACTCCACTTTTTTGTTCCTTTATCAGATTTCACTCAAAAACTTTCTCCTCTGTCCTCCAGCAGGTAGGAGCATTGCCCTGGCACTAATTTAAAGAGAATTGCACATATCATTGATATGTAAATTTTGTTTCCCAGGGCTCAAAAACTCTTCATTTGCATAAGCTAATTTAAAGAATGGGCTGTTAACTCTGTTACGTGTTTGAGAAATTTAAAACTCAAAGATGTGAATTGTAGGAGTTAATTCAGAAATTTAGAGAACTTGGGCCAAGTCTTCAAAATTGCCTAGCCACTGACTAACCAAACACTTCCAGTGGGCAAGACATTTAAAACAGGATAAGCACTTAAAAAAAAAAAAAAGCAACAAATTAAAATTATTAAAATTTCCTTTTATGCCTACACTTGTTAATAATACCAAAGTAATATTTATTTATCTTATTATATTGTGATGTCAGACAATAATCAATAAGTCCATGTGGGTAAAATAAAAATAAATAATGGCTTATAACCACGCATCTAACAAGTTGTGTAATCAATTTGGGAGACTGAATCTATTTTAATGCTAAATCGTTCGTACAGGTTAGCTTTTTCTTTAGTATTCCGAGAAGTATCGCATGTTTGTGAGAGAATAATTAATAGTTGTATTATTTTATCAAGCTCAAGAAAATCTCTCTCATCTGCCTAAAAATCTATTTTTCCATTTTGTCTACTGTATTGAAAACTTATTTATACTTATTTGTATTATGATTATTTTTGATCTCAGTTATATATTTTAGGTACAGAGATGCATATTTTGAATAGAAATGCTCTTTTTGCCTGTGATTTCAAACCAAAGGAGAGTGAAAATACAGTAATAACAGCCGTTTCACTTATTTCACAGTACGTTTATATAAAATTTGAATAAGAGAGATCTGTCCAGGCAATTTAGTAACATATCCAAATGTGCAATATATATCTATGAAATATACTTATTTCTAAAAGTGACTGGAGGCAGCTTTGTAACTCAAATGGCTTCTGTGCAGTAAGCCCCAAACCTTTAACATGCACTGAAATTACCCGTTTTCCCCCCTACCAACTGGAGATTGATAGTATATACCTTTTTTTCCCAGAATTCAAGATGGTCTGACATAATGTAAGGCCTTCATAAATATTGGTTTTATTAAAAATAACATACAAACATAGTTGAATGTAGGACAGTATATGAAGAAGACACACGACAACAAAGAAATAAGCTAGACAGGGAAGCAATTTTAGATAATTTTAGAATACAAAGTCTAATAGTGTCCCCTTGGCCTTGATATACATAAGGCAGATGGGGCATGGTGGCTCATGCCTATAAGTCCAGCACCTTGGGAGGCCAAGGTAGGAGGATCACTTGAGCCCAAGAGTTCACAACCAGACTGGGCACTGCAGGGAGAACTCATCTCTACAAAAATAAAAATAAAAGATAAAAATAAGAAATTAGCCAAGCACACACCCATGATGCCAGCTATCAGGAAGTTTTAAGTAGGAGGATTGTTTGGGCCTGAGAGACTGAGGCTGCAGTGAGCCATGACTGTAACACTGCACTCCAGCTTGAGTGATAGAGCAAAATCCTGTCTCAAAATAAATAAATGAAATTCAATTAAAAATTAAAAAGGCAGTGGCATATTACCTTCAACAGATTCAAACAAAAATGTGATTCTGTTTTGTGGTACTCACCCAGTGATATAATTTGTTGATTTTCTTGGGACTCTTTTCTTATAAAGAAATAATACTTTTAAGTTAATACATATGAATCAAATGTCTATAACCAGTTACCTGAACTACAGATTAAAAAGTAAAGAAAGCAACTGGTAATAAATGCTAAAAGAGTGTCTGATGTCAAAGTAGGTGCTCAATAAAGGACTGAATTAATTAGTAAGTGACATACATGAGCCTGTTATTGTCATTAAGCAGCTACTTCTGTGTTTATTGAGTCTGTTACCTAGGTAATCACAAATCCTCTGCCTATTTTAAACACTTAAAACAGTTAGTCTCTAAATTGGTATTGTTATAATAAATGTAATCCATCTAATAAAATGTTTTGGTTTTACTTACCCATTAGTGGAGTGATAACTCTACATTTGGGCAAAGTTGCAATAAGTAATTACATCGATTTTGAGGTCATACACGCACAAGCATCTTATATAATATATGTATATATGTGCATATCAACATATAGTTCCACTTAAAGTCATAAATTCAACCTTTTCAGAATATTACAAACTATTGTCTTTCTATAACCACCAACACAGGTTTTAGAAATATATGTCTTGAGGGTTTATTTACTCCTCAGTATTGTCTAGCTCTGTGATTCTTTGCAGAAACTCAGTTGTGACTATATTTGTTTGAGATGAATGTGTAGTATAAATTATGCAATAGATAATCTGTGTATATTACCCCATACTTAGAGATTTATCAACCCAAGGAGTGAGAAAGCAATCTTGTTTATCTTGTATCTAAAAAGAGTCACATCCAACTCTCTATATAATGAGCTTTATATAAACGCAATCACAACTTGTATAAATGCCAACTGTACCTCATATCAGTAAAATGCTGTGTTCTTCAATTATCACAGTTCCTTCAGTATCCTCTAGATTTAAAATTCTTAGTTTTGATGCAGGAGAAAAAAATCAAAATGCTTTTCTAACATAAAAATACACAGGTGTCATGACTTTTTAAATACATGTTTTTTTACTCTAACTGAAATGATGCATTCTGATTATGACCTTGATATGTGTCACATCTTTTTAACTGACTACAAAAATTTTATATAAAAATCAGTATGCATTTGATAATATCTTTAGTGTGCTGCTAAATAATTAAGTTTTTAGAGTTTAAGGAGTGACTGTATAATTGCAGTTGCACTTGTTTCAAGGCTTGGTCCTGGAGAAATAGCCTCAGATTCTTTAATTTAATCTAAAAGGAATATGCACAGTCACCCTTGGATCAGATGTTTACCTACAGCCTACTAACATGTAAGCTGATGTGAGAAAAGAAAAAATAGCTACTATGTGATTAACATCTTCAATATAAAAATTTACAAGTGCCTAATCACATGCATACACACACAAGCTGATAGAGAACTGCGAGGCTGCCCTGTGGCCAGCTGAACTTGCACTGTAAGTAATGTCATATTTAGGAATTGCCTGGATTTATAGAGCCATTATTAAACAGGGTAACTACTTAGTTGGCCAGCTCCATAAACTAATGATGTATATATTAACAAATATATCATGGCTCCACAACTATACCTTAGCCAACCACTCCAATTTTAGTACACGTGCTGCCGAAGCAAGCACTAGCCAACCACTCCAAATCAATTCACTACATGAGTAAGAATACTGTTGGCATCATATGTATATTCTTTCCTTTGCTACCCGCCTTGACTACTATCACCAATATCAGTGATCTGCCACTTCCCACACCAAAGTATTTTGAAATTTTTTTAAGAACATCTTAAAAACTTTCCTTTGCTATCCCCCTTGACTTCTACTTCAAATATCACTAATTTATCACTCCCCACATCAAAGTATCATAAAAAGGAATCAACAAAGATTAGAGGTATAGAAATAATCTGTTTTGCCATAATATTTTATTGTCACATCCAATTAGGATATATACACATGTATGCATGCATATCTGAATCACTGCAGAAGTAAGGCATAGAACTTTCTGAGAAAGTACCCAGGTTCAGAACTGTCTTTCCTAGGAGAAGTGAATTATTTAATTTATCATGCTAACTTTGTAATTATTAATAGTGTTGCCTTTTAAAACAACATCTAGCTAACCTTTTAATCCTAGAAACCACAAAAGGAGAAAAAACTACTTAGTTCCACTAATCTACCTGTATTCTTAACCTCAACTGAATCCCAAAGTAAAATTATTCTGATCAAAATATTTTCATAAAGATGAATATGCTATATGAATTAAATAAATCTAATGATACAGTGTATGATATGTCTATATCTTGGCAAACAATTTTATCTGTTCTTGCACTATTATGATTAAAATTATACAGTAAAAATTATTCTCAAATCAAAACAACATTAGTTTTGACCAGCTAATTTGATAGGCTATATCTGAGTATATTAAATGTGATTTAACAATGAATCTGCAATTTTTAAATGTAAACTTCTAAGATGAAAAAGAGAGGAAAAAGCCACAAACATTTTATTTAAATACAAAAATTTACTGCTGGGTTGAAGTGTGTATCAATATGTTGCTGGAAGAAAAAAAAATTATCATTTCTTAAATATTCACATTATTAATCATCAGATTCAGAAACTAATTTTAATCAGGCAAGTTATATTAATTTAGTAAAAATATTTTCTAGTGCTTAATAAATGTAAGATATTGTACAAGGCCCTGTAAATAGAGCAGTGATTAAGCCAGACAATACCAGGGCCTGAATCTTATGGTAAAATATATTTTAGAGGAATAAATTTGGTAGGCAGATAATAAACAGTAGGTTTGTAAAAGCATAAGAAATAACATCGAGTCTTCCACAGAGAATTGAAATAGAATGATACAATAAAGAATAACCGATAAACCTGTTTGTCATAGAGCATGTCTCCACGAAAATGATAATTACACTGAGGATTACACGGGAAGTTCTCAGGCAAAAATGAGGAGGAACAATCTAAGCAGAGAAAATAACTAATGCAAAATTGGGCCAAAACTTTGAAAGTATTCCCCTTGAAATGCTGAACAAGACCAGGATGCCCTCTCTCACCAGTCCTATTCAACATAGTACTATAAGTCTTGATCAGGCAAGAAAAAGAAATAAAGGGCATCAAAATAAGAAGAAAGAAAATCAAACTATCCCTGTTTGCAGGTATGATTCTATAACTAGAAAATCCCATAGTCTTTGCCCAAAAGCTCCTTGATCTGATAAACAACTTCAGCTAAGTCTCAGGATACAAAATCAATACACAAATATCAGTAACCTTTCTATATACCAATACGCAAGCTGACAGCAAAATCAAGAATTAAATCCCATTCACAATAGGCACAGAAATAATAAAATATCTAGGAATACAGCTAATCAGGGAGGTGAAGGATCTCTACAATGAGAATTATAAAACACTGCTCAAAGAAATTAGAGATGACAGAAACAAATGAAAAACCATTCCATACTCATGAATAGAAAGAATCAATATTTTTTAAATGCCCATATTGCCCAAAGCGATATAAAGATTCAACATTATTCCTATCAAACTACCTACAGCATTCATCCCACAGTGCAGAAGCTCTAATTAAACTAAAGAGCTTCTGCACAGCAAAAGAAAATATCAACAGAGTAAGCAAAAAACCTACAAATGGAAAAAAATATGCAAACTATGCATCAGACAAAGGTCTACTATCCAGAATCCATGAGGAACATAAACAAATGTATAAGCAAAAAGCAAACAACCCCATTAAAAGTGGGCAAAATACATGAACAGACTTCTCTAAAGAAGGCACACATGCAGCCAACAAACATATAAAAAAATGCTCAGAATCACTAATCATCAGAGAAATGCAAATCAAAACCACCATCCTACACCAGTAAGAATGGCTACTATTAAAAATTCAAAAAATGACACATGCTGAGGAAGTTGCAGACAAAATAGAACGTGTATACACTCTTGGTAGAAATGTAAATTAGTTCGGCCACTGTGTGAAGCAGTTTAGCAATTTCTCAAAGAACTGAAAGAAGAAATATCATTTGACCCAGTAACCCTAATGCTGGGTTTATCCCCAGAGGAATCAAAATTCTTCTACTGTAAACAGACATTTATGTGTATATTCACTGCAGCAGTATTCACAATAGCAAAGATATGGAATCAACCTAAATGCCTTTCAGTGGTAGACTGGATAACTCGGTACACATACACCATTGAAAACTATGCAGCCATAAAAAAGAATCAGTTCATGTTCTTTACAGCAATGTGGATGGAGCTTCAGGACATTATCCTAAGCAAACAAACACAAGAACGAGAACCAAATACCACATGCTCTTACTTACAAGTGGGAGTTAAACATATAGACATCGGAACCTATTTCAAGTTGAAGGGTGAGGATTGAAAAATTACCTATGAGGTATTATGCTTATTACCTGGTGACAAAGTAATCTGTGCACCAAATTCCTGTGACATGCAATTTTTACCTATATAACAAACCTGCACATGTACCCCAAACCTTAAAAAAAACCCAGAAAATTATTGTTACTAAAGTCTAGTAGATATGCAGAGAGCAATGGTGTGCTGGTAAATATTTAACAACTGGCTCTTTAGAAAAAAAACATGTAGAAATGTACATTAAATTCATTGTAATTTTACCAATGTAAAATATGTATATTGCACAATTGGCAAACAATAATGAAAGGCACAATGCTTTCTTTCTTTCTTTTTTTTTTTTTGGAGCCAGAGTCTTGCTCTGTTGCCCAGACTGGAGTGCCTTGGCACAATCTCAGCTCACTGCAACCTCTGCCTCCCAGGTTCAAGTGATTCTCCTGCCTCAGACTCCTGAGTAGCTATGGTTACAGATGCATATCACCACGCCTGGCTAATTTTTGTATTTTTAGTAGAGATGGGGTTTCACCATGTTTGTCAAGCTGGTCTTGAACACCTGACCTTGTGATCTACCTGCCTCAGTCTCCCAAAGTGCTGGGATTACAGGCGTGAGCCACAACGCCCAGCCCACAATGCTTTCTATAGTAATTTTTATATAGCTAATTAATTCTAAGAATATATTCTCTGAGTTTTAATGAACTCTTGTATCAAAATATGGTTGTAACTGATGAGTTTTGTTCTAAAATAAATATTTTTTGATATTTTTGTTTAATGAGCAAGATGAAAGTAAAACAACTAAGACATATGGTGGAACTTCCCTAGTTCATCAGTGATGTGAATAACTCTTTTGCTGCATTGCATAATATTCCAAATACTGGAATATTTCTTCAATTGTTGTGCTATTCACAATGTAGCATCTATAGACACAGCACCCTTTTAACTTTAGTCTGCATTTTAAACATTTTCTCATGCCAGACAATCAACAAATAAGTAAATGAAACCCTATTGTGTAATGTTTGCCAATTTCTATGGTACAAATACTCCCTTCAGGGTTGATTTCTGGCTATAAACGTGACTTCATTGAACATGAAGTTGGGAAAGGATGTACCGTAGTATACCATTATATAGTATTTCTACTGTACACATGCAAGATAAGAGAAAACATCAAAAGCATTGAAAATAGTAAAATATAGTAAAAATAACTAAGAAATAATGAGCTTAGAGTGGTTATATTTTCTTATAATACAATCTATTTAATTGTAAGATTATCTAATATTTGTAATAGTTGATTTTAACAACTGCCTTGCAAAATTCCTGAAAATTTAACCACTAGTTCTCACAGGCCAGGGCTTGAGCGCACTGGCGTAATATAGATATAAAGTGATATAAATGAGGCTGCAGATGTACAGAGACATATCTGGTGAGGGCTTTGTAAACCAATGCAGGGAGTTTTTATTTCATCCAAAGAGTAAAGTTAAGCCATAGGAGGGTTGAAATCCAGAGAGAGAGATGACTCAATTTGTGTTTTAAAATGTTCCCTCTCAGTGCTCTGGATAATTAATTTCAAGTGAGTAAGAGCAGAAGCAGTGACACCAGCCAGAAGTTTCTGGGAATAGTCTAGGCAAGAGATAACCAGGGCTTAAACTAGAATGGTGATGATGATTTGGAAGTATACTTACAGTGCTTATTAATGGTTTGAGGTGGGGGCAACACAGTCCTTAGATTAAACCAAGAAGACCCACATATCATGAAAACATAGGAAGCTTTTTTTTTTTCCTAGTTTATAAGTAAGATTTTTGAATCCTCAAAATCCAAGGAGAATTACACAGAGAGAGAAGGACATAGAGAACCCAGGCAATGGCTCATGCCTGTAATCCCAGCACTTTGGGAGGCCAAGGCAGGGGGATCACCTGTTGTCAGGAGGTTCAGACCAGCCTGGACAACATGGCAAAACCCCATCTCTACTAAAAAAAAGAAAAAAGAAAAATTAGCTAGGTGTGGTGGCAGGAACCTGCAGTCCCAACTACTTGGGAGGCTGATGTAGGAAAATCGCCTGAAGCCAGGAGACAGTGGTTGCAGTAAGCCGAGATGCTGCCACTGCATTCCAGCCTGGGTGACAGAGCTAGACTTGGAGAGAGAAAGAGAGACAGGAAGAAAAGCTGAACAGGCTCCGTGAGGTGGCAGAAATGCTTTATAGAGCTAGAGAGCTGGGCTGAGGATAGGAGGAACAAGTCATGATCTGTGCAGTAGAAAAGCAGCCAAAGAGTGGCTACTTTTGTTCAAAGTTGTCCTTCTGGCCGGGTGCGGTGACTACACCTGCAATCCCAGCACTTTGGGAGGCCGCGGTGGGCAGATCACTTTGAGTTAGGAGTTCTAGACCAGCCTGGCCAACATGGTGAAACCCTGTCTCTACTAAAAAGACAAAAATTAGCCAGGTGTGGTGGTGTGTGCCTGTAGTCCCAGCTACTTAGGAGGCTGAAGCAGGAGAATCACTTGAACCCAACAGGTGGAGGTTAGAGTAAACAGAGATCATGCCACTGCACAGCCACAGAGTTAGACTGTGTCTCAAAAATAAATAAAATAAAATAAAAAATAAACTTGTATTTCTAAAATCACTTAAAGTCAGTGTCTAGCCAGAGTTCTTTGTCTCTCTTTTCTTTGCTTGGAAAGCCTGAAGATTCTGGAAATCTTGAGTTGGAAAAGTAAGATATGACAGAGAGGAATTACCCTACCTCTGTCTCTCTCGAGTTTCCTTAGGTGAGTCCTAGCTCTTGGTGGATTCTGAGCTGAACCAAGGTTCTACTTCTTCCTGCCACATAGACCAGTACTAACCAGGTTTGTCAGGATTGACCCTACAAGAAGGGGAACTCCTTTAGCCTCCAGCTTTCAGTATGATAACCTCAGTGGGAACATGGGCTGGGTCTTGGGAATAGCTTGATCTGCATTTTTTAACTATAGCTTATGATATACAGACTTCATTTAAACACCTATTTTAGGTCCCAAAAATGTTAAGGGCAATGCGGGAGGAGAGGTAAAGGAAAAAGAAAAATCCAAGATTACTTCTAGATTTTTGACTAGATATCAGCATGACTCACTTGATCAGCTTCCCACAAATCAATCTAAATTCAACAAATTTCCAGTCAAAATCCAATAATACTTTTAAGAGGAATTTGACAATGTTATTTAACATTTTTAAGTTAATTTTGAAAAAGAAGAGTAAAAGAAAAAAAACTTGTTAATGAAAATATTAAGCCATATTGCAAAGTCATAGTGAAATAGACTAATTAAGCAGTGAAAGAGAATAAAGAGTCTATAAATATATGGGAATTTGTCATAAACAACAAACATCATAAATCATTGGAAAGAGCTTCCATTACTTGGTAATATGTGTTGAAAAAATAAGACTCACACCATAAAAAATGTATTTCTAACTCATAAAATATAAAAACTTCAAATTAATATATTTAAATTCTTAATGTAATTATAAATGTGAAAAGTAAAAATCTGCAATACTTGGTAAAGAATGGTTTCTAAGCTAATACCTGCAAATGTCAAACCATAACGGAAAAAACAGAATTTTCTGATTATGTCTCAATGACATAAAGGGAGACAGAGAGGAAGAAAGTATCTGTACGATTGAAAATGGCAAAGGCTTACTTACTATAAGCAGTTCTTGCAAGGTAAGGTGAAAAAAAATACAAAGAGAAAAATAGGTAGACTATAAAGAGTCAGTTTATAGAAGGAGTTGTCCAAATGGTTAATTAGTATTGAAGAAAAGTTCATTCTCTTTAGTAATCAGAGAAATACAAATCAAAACAATGAGATACCACCTAATGTCTCTCAGGTATATTAAAAAGAATCAGAAAACTGGGCAGCATTAAGCTTTAGTGCAGCTATTTAAAAAAGGGGGAGCTCTCCTGACTCACTGGTGCAAGTAAAAACTGATGCAGTCATTCTGCAGAGCAGTTAATGCTACTCAATAGTGAAGTTACCTATATGTATAATCTACTCCTAAATGTATTCCCAAGGAAACTCACACTGATCCACAAAAAGACATCCAGGACAATGCTTGTCACATTGTTTTTGATCATAGTTAGAAGCATCTTAAGTAGTTCCATCACTTAAGTAGGCTGTGATCTATACAGGAGTAGACCAATATGAGCAGACAGAGCCTTGAGGAGACCAGATGGGTAAAATGTAGTAAATGCCTAAGATGAAAGACAATAAAGCAGTGAAATCTTCAAATAATGGAATATATTGTAATTAAAATCACTGAACAAACTTTGTAGCAATACAGATGCAGTTCAAAAATAGCATCTTGTGAAGAAAGTAATAAATACATAAGACGAATAGCACACCGTCAGCTATGCATTTATGCATGGTTAAAAACATAAAACATTTTCTATTCTTCTAAGGATACAGGTATATTTAAGTAAACTCTGAAAGTATGACTGGAAAAAGAAACGTTAAGTATATTAGAGTGAGGCAGGAGAATGAACCTGAAAATGGATGAAGAGAATTATTAAATTTTCTATTGCTGCAGTAACAAATTACCACAAAGTAAGTGGCTTACTACAACACAAATTTTATTATCTCCTAGTTCTCTAGGTCAAAAATCTGGCATGCTTCTCTCCAGACTAAAGTCAGCCAGTCCTTTCTCTGCCAGTAAGGGAGCATTCTAGCTTACAGACACTCCCTTCATCCATCTTCAAAGATGGCAAACATTGCATCTCCTTGTGCAGTCTCCCTTCTTCTTCTCACTCTTCCCTTTGCCTCCTGCTTCCACTTTTAGGAGTCCTTGAGAATACAATAAACCCATCTAGATAATCCAGGATAATCCCCCTACCTTAATGTTCTTAATTTAATCACACCTGCAAAGTCCTTTACCCCATATAAAATCAGAAATTCTCAGGTTCCAGGGATTCAAATTTGGATATTCCTGGGGAAGCGGAGGTGGAGGAGGATTATTCTGCTATAGAGATATTCTGCTATAGAAATACAGATGATTATTCTGTTAGAGAGAAAGGTATTAATAAATACATAAAACAAATACTAAACAAGTTGGGAAGAATGACAATAGTGTGCCACCCAATGAGGAATAAAAACTCAATTCTGTGAGTCTGACTAAAAAAACAGAATAAAGAAAAATGCATGATGGGACTGAGGAGTTGTTAATGGTGTCGCAGGATACTGAGAAGTCAACTAGAATAAGGATAGAGGAAACAAACACTGGATTTGGCAAAACAGAAATACTTGACCTTAATAAAAGCAACCTTAGTATAGCGATATCAAAGAATGCAGGATTAAAGAGGATTGAAGAGAGGATGTGAGGTGAGGGAATGGTAGGAAAGCACAGTCACACTTCCATAAATACGTATTTGTGTTATGCAAAAAATCTGTAGCAGAAAAGAAATGCCACAAAATACAGAGCGCATTAAAGTAAATAATTCCATACCCTTAATGGACTATGATGCATTAGCAACTGCTATAAACGCTTTCAAAGTGTCTGATGTTCTCAAAAGAAAAAAAAAAGGGCAGATAAAAAGTACTTATATAGTACAATCATGACTGCATTAAAAGAAATAAATGCATAGATAAAATGAGAAAATACATGCAAGCCACCATAGTGGCTGTCTTTATCGGGTTGATACATAGATTTTTGTCTTTTAAAATTATCCATATTGTCTTAATTATTTATTATAGATGGAACTTATTTTTCAATTCTCAGAAAATGTTTAGACATAGGGGGATGTTTTGTAGCTGTTTTTATTTGAGCAGCTACAAACAAAATGTAAAATGTATTTTACCTAAAATGTATATTTGTTCACAGTAAATAATAAATTATAAAACTTGATTAGAAATGAAACCAAGATTCACTAACTCGGTCTAAGCCCATTAACTATGGGGAAGTTACATAAAACCTCTAGGCCACAATTTCCTCTGTATTGAAGCTATAATCCCAAATATAACTTTTAGCTTAAACATGTTCTGAGACTGTCCAGATTCAAGTTACAGTCTTACATTCACAGAGTCATCTCTACTTACCTAAAAAACCTGTATGATTAACTCAGATTAAAAATTACCAGGAAAAAATCTCATGAACTACTTCTAATAATTAGAGTTTTTTAAAGTGTGGATAAATTGGCCATAAGCCCATATCACATTATCACCATATATGATCAAAGTCACATAGAGAATAAAACAATTCAAAGCGGTTTCAAAAACTCAACCAGCCTGGCTACGGAAATGTGTATACACACACACTAGCATACACACACACACACACACACACACACATATATGTGTGTGTGTGTATATATATATGTCTATGCCTATATCTAAGGCTTAAAAAATTAACTTGCCTGGTTGGTTGCCTTTCTTTACACGTTATGTGCTTTGATAAGAGAGAAAGGAAGGTCACACTTAGAGCCACAAGCGAACACTGGATAATCAAAGAATTCTCTTTTTAGCAGAGAGCTCCCTCTGGAAATGTAGCCAGGAATTGCTCTTCAGGCAATCAAGCTGAATAGAGCTCACATTTCTACCTTTTGGCTTTCTTTCTTAGGAGCAGCTTTCTGGTCATAATGACTTTGGAGTTCAGTCATCACATGGGACCAAATCACCCTTAGTGAAGAATATCAATACTTCATTTCCAGTTCTTTCTGTTGATACTTCCTTAGACACACAGGCTTTCAAAGATATAAAATGGCAGCCTGCATCCCTGGGACTACAGGGAAGACCATTACAATGTCTGCCTAAAGAGTCAACTACATGTGACTTGTCCAGGTGTCAGGAAAAAAAAAAAACAAAAATAAAAACAGAAAACAGCATCTGCTCCACCCCTGCCCTCACTGACAGCCAGCTGTTTTCAGTTATTCTCACCTGCTGTACAGGTTCTCTCAGGGTGAACTCTCATCAGGGGTGAAACAAATAAAGACAACCAAGACTGAGCAATCAAGCTGCTTCAGTACTTTTTTTTGCTGCTGGGGCCATGAACTCCTTCTACCCATCTCACCCTGGATCTTTCATTTCCTATAACTCTCCAGGCTTCCAGCCTGGAGTTTCTATGAACTTTGGAGTGCCCCTCTTATTCTGCCTCTGATAACAATGTCCTTCTGGTTTCTGCTTACCAAGCCTCTGGCTCATTACGTTACCTTCTCAGCTCAGCTGATCATAATTACATTGCAACTACAGGAATATATTCTAGACCAAATTTGGCCTTTGACAAAAGTCCAGTGAAATTAATGTTTTATATTTTAACTTCTTTTGTATACCCAAAGATATCCCTTGCTGTTCCTAATCAGTTGTAGTAATCAGTATATCCCCAATATGCACAGATTTAAAAATTTTTTGTGTTCCTTTAACATATAAGCCTGGGCATTAAATTTACATTAAACTTCAAGCACAATGAAATTAACCTGAAAATTGTGTTATAGTCTCAAATATTGTCCCTAAAAATATTGCCACATTCAATCCAGTTTTAGGAATGTGCTAAATAATTTTAATGCCTATAACATATGGAAAGTTTACATCCCTTGAAGAAAATCAACTGTATTTTTTTCTATCTTTTTTTTTTTTTTTTTTTTTTGAGACACGAGTCTTGCTCTGTCACCCAGGCTGGGCTGCACTGCAAAATCTCGGCTCACTGAAACCTCCACCTTCTGGATTCAAATGGTTTTCCTACCTCAGCATCCCGGGTAACTGGGATTACAGGCATGTGCTACCACACCCGGCTAATTTTTGTATTTTTAGTAGAGATGGAGTTTCACCATATTGGCCAGGCTGGGGTCAAACTCCTGACCTCAAGTGATGCACCTGTCTTGTCTTGGCCTCCCAAAATGCTGGGATTACAGGCATGAGCCACTGCACCTGGCAAATTTCCATTGTATTTAACTCAGTATTGGAGTTTTAAAGCATGGTTAAATGGTAAAGATTTGAGAGTTTGAGGTAAGATTGCCTGTGCGCAAATCTTTAGCCTGACATGACTTTGGACATGTCATTTAATGACTTTATTTGCAAAAGGAATAATAATGGTACTTACATCATAGGTTGATTATGAGTTAATACATGTGTAGTGCTTAAAAATGTACCTGGCATTATTTTTTTCCCAAGATGACTGACTAGGGAATGCCTAGTTCAGACGCCAATTCTCCTTGAGAAGAAGATAAAAGTTGTAGGTGAATGGTCATGATTCGAATGGAAAGCTGAGGGAAGAGAGCCAGGTCCTGTTGCAGAGCCCATGGGAAGAAGCCAGGGCACAGAAAAGGAAAGGAGAAAGACTCTGGCAGAGACAATCCCCTGAAGAACTTGGAGTCCTAGGGGAAGGGTAGTGGGGGTGTGTCTCTGCTCCCCTCATCTCTGCGATGATCTGCTTACCACCAAATTTTCAGGGGAGAAAGTCTGCCCGTGGGACCCTGGGCAACACTGTCAGTGGTGATTTGTGAACTTCTCAGAGACAGAGCACCAAATATCCAGCCTGGACAGGTACGCTGCTCTCCCCATCTGGCCTGAACTGAGACGAAGCACACCACACTGGTTGCATACCCACTGTGGGCTACTGCCGAGCCCTAGAAACCTCAGCCTTTCTGTCTCCACATTGCCTGATCCCCTATAAACAGACCCCAGAACACACTCTGACTTTTGTAATTGGAGGGGATTAGCAGGTCCTTGGAGAGTTATGGGGCCCATAAAGATCTAAAGCTCAGTGAGGGCCATGCATAGGGGATGGGGGAGTGCTGCCTGCCAAAGCCTGCTGGGCATTGTCAATTATATTGGTAACCAGGAACAGACATGGAGAGAAGGCCATCTCCTGCTCCCCAACCCACTGTTACAGACACAGCAGAGGCTGTCCTCACTGGGAGCTGGCATCAGTGCCCCTGGAGATAGCCACTCCATGCATTTTGTGGCAGCTGCACACCTATTGAAAGTAACCTAGCACTGCACAGGTTTGCATAAAGGGTGTAGCCCATCTTTCCCTCCCTACACAAAACATTAGCCTGTGTAGGGGGCAACACAGGGCAACACAGGGAAAAAAGTCACAGAGCTCTCAGCTCTGGACTGGGGGTAGGGACTCTGCCCTGAGCCCATTTTGGTGGTAGCCCCCATGGTCTGCAATCATACTGCAGCCAGAGGCAAAGGGCAGTCTATATGACCTGAAGGTCATGATCCCTGCAACAGGGTTGGAACAGAAAAGTTGATTACATTCCTGCCTGCACAGGACAAGAAGCTGGTGCAGCCACGCCTAATACCCCTGCTCCTGAGACCTCAGTGCAAACCATCACAATTTTCCCCAGCCATCCCCAGTCAGGGCAGGGGCTTCCATTCATTGTCAGGTTTCCCAAGGGCACATGCCCATCCACTGGACTGGAGATTAAATTGTACCATCAAATAAAAACCTACTATCCAAAGGGCATAGTCCTAGTGTATGTGTATGAGATAAGCTATCTAAGACCTCTACACTCCCAGACCTGCAGAAGATAAGTGTCTCAGCTCACACATCCAACACATCATTACAATAAGCATCATTTGAGAAAGCCATTAAACAAAAGCTATTCACAACCAAGACACCCGTAAAGAGTCATAGTCCCCCCAAAACACCTAAAAATGAAGCCGAAATATTATACACAACAAACACTATAGACATGGCCTCAAGGGGAAAAATGTTTTTAAAAAAGGTTTCCCATCAAACTGAAGCCATTTCAAAAATAAGTAGGAATAGCTTCTTCTCAACAGATGAGAAGGAATCAGTATAAAAATTACAGCAGTACAAAAACATAGAGTGTTTAGAGTCCTCCAAAAGATTATATCAGCTCTTAGGCAATGAATCCTTATCAAAATGAAAATTCTGAAATGACAAATGAAGAGTTAAAAAAAACAGATTGCAAGGTTGCTTGACGAAATCCATAGGAAGTTTGAAAATAATACAAAGAAGCCAGAAATATAATTAAGGATATGAAAGAAAAAATAGCTAGAATGAGGGTAGAGGAAACAAACACTGAATTTGGATTTAGTAAAATGGAAATACTTGACTTCGGTGAAAGCAATCTTAGGATATTGATAGTAAAGAATGAAGAATTAAAGTTCTCTTTATACATAGAATGTTGAGAACGTAAAAGTTCACTACAGAAACTTCAAAACACAGTTGAAAGCCTAGATGATAGATTAGACCAAGTAGAAGAAGAAAAAATTTCAGAGATTGAAGACCTGTCTTTGATTTGTCAGACAAAAATAAAAATAAGAATTTTTTTTAAATGAACAAAGCCTTTATAATATAAAATTATTTAAAGTGACCAAACCTATTACTTACAGGCATTGCTGAGAAAGAAGAAGAAAAAAATAAGCAATTTGGAAAACATATTTGAGGAAATAATTCAGGAAAATATCCCTATTCTTGCCAGAGAGGTGAATCCAGACACAAGAAATTAACACCTGCAAGATACTACACAAGCCGAACATTGCCAAAGCACACACTCATCAGACCAAAATCAATGCTGAAGGAAAATCTTAAAGGCAGATAGAGAAAACGGTCAAATCACTTATTAAGGAAATCCCAACAGACTAACAGTTGACTTCTCAGCAGAAACTTTACAAACCAAAAACAGATTGAGGTCTCTTTTTAGACTACTTAAATAAAAAATAATGCAAGGCAAGAATTTCAAATCTGCCAAACTAAGCTTCATAATGAAGGAGAGTCTTTCCCAGATAAACAGTGCTAAGGGAATTCTTCACCACTAGACATGATAAAAGAAATGTTCAAAGGAGTTCTAAACATGGAAATAAAAGGATAATACTCACTACCATAAAAGCACACATCACTACAAAGTTCACAGATCCTTTAAAAGCAATTACACAATTAAGAGTACAAAGCTACTAGCTAATAATACTATGACAGGAATAATAGCTCCCATATCAATATTAACTTTGAATGTAAAAAACCTAAGTGTTCTACCTAAAAGATTTATTGGCAAATTGAGTAAAAATAAATCTATAAATAATAAGACCCTACTGTCTGTTGTCTACAAGAGACCCATCTAATGTCTAATGACATCCACAGGTTCAAAAAAGGAGTGGTGACTTATATATCATGCAAATGCAAAACAAAAAGAGCAGGGATGGTTATACTTGTGTCACTTAAAAGACACTTTAAACCAACAGCGCTAAAAAAGGACAAAGAAGGGCATTATATAATGATAAAGGATTTAATGCAACAAGATTTACCTACCCTAAATATTAATATATATGTACCCAACACCAGAGCACCCAGATTTATAAAATACATACTACTAGACCTAACAATAGAGACAGATATCCATACAATAATAATGACGGACTCTGACACCCCTCTGAGAGCACTAGACAGATCATCAATGCAGAAAACAAACAAACTCAGGACTTAAACTAGACTCTTGACCAAATGAGCCTAGCAGATATCTACAAATCATTCTACCCAACAAATGTAGAATATACATTTTCCTCATCTGCACATGGAACATTCTCTGAAATTGACTATATACTTGGCAATAAAACATGTCTCAATAAGCTCCAAAGAACGGAAATAATATCAAGTATCATCTTAGACCACAGTAGAATGAAATTAGAAACCAGTACCCCAGGGAACTCTCAAAACGACCCAAGTGCATGGAAACTAAACAACTCGCTCCTGAATGACTTTCATGTAAACAAAAATATTAAGAGAGAAACCAAAATTTTTTTTGGAAACAAATAAAAGATATAAAATACCAAAACCTCTGGAATGCAGCAAAAACAGAATTCAGAGGAAAGTTTATAGTGCTAAATGCCTATGTCAAAAAGATAGATTTCAAATTAACAACCTAATATCAAACCCAAAGGAACTAGAAAAATAAGAACAAACCAAACTCAAAGATAGTAGATGGAAAAAAATAACAAAGATCAAGAACTAAATAAAATTGAGACTAAAAATACAAAGAATAAATGAAGTAAAATATTGGTTCTTTGAAAGGCTGAGCAAAATTGATAGATGCCAGCTAGATGAACAAAGAAGGAAAGATTGAAATAAGCACAATGCCAAAGAAAGACAAAAGATTATCAGAGACTGTTATGAAAATCTCTATGTGCAGAAACTAGAAAACCTAGAGAAGTGGATAAATTCTTGGAAACAATTTCACGAGATTGAACAAGAAAAAAAAATGCAATCCTGAACAGGCCAATAATTAGTTACAAAAATAAATCAGTAGTAAAATAAATCTACCAATGAGAAAAATCCCAGGACCAGATGGATTCACACCTGAATTCTACCAGATGTACAAAGAAAAGCTGGTACCAAACTGACTGAAACTTCTCCGAAAATTTGACTAGAATATATTCCTCTTATCACATTCTATGAAATTAGTATCCTCCTAATACCAAAATCTGGCAAGGAAACAAACAAAAGAAAACTAGAGACCAACATCCCCCATGAACATGATGCAAGAATCCTCAACAAAATATTAGCAAACCAAACCCAACAGCCCATCCAAAAAAATAATCCATCACGGTCAGATGGGTGCAAGGATGGTTAAACATAAACAATTCAGTAAGTTCGATTTACCCCATACACCAAATTAAAAACAAATGCCATGTGATCATCTCCATTGATTCAGAGAAACCATTAGATAGTACCCAACATCCCTTCATGATAAAAACCCTCAACAACGTAGGCATCAAAAAAAACCCCTCAATATCATATGAGCCATATATGGCAAACTAATGGCCAACATCATACTGAATGGGTAACAGTTAAAAGCATTCCCCTAAAAACTGAAAAAAATATGAGTATGTCCCCTCTTACCACTCTTGTTAAACATATTATTGGAAATTCTAGACAGAGCAATCAAGCAAGAGGAAGAAATAACAGGAATCCAAATTCGAAAAGAGGAAGACAAATTACCTTTGTTCACTGATGGCATGATCTTATAAAACCTTAAAGACTCTTCCAAAAGATACCTAGACTTTATAAATGACTTCAGTAAAATTTCAGAATACAAAATTGAGACACAAAAATCAGTTGCATTTCTATATACCAGCAATTCTCAAGCTGAGAACGAAATCAAGAACTCAATCCCAGCCGGGCACGGTGGCTCAAGCCTGTAATCCCAGCACTTTGGGAGGCTGAGGCGGGTGAATCACAAGGTCAAGAGATCGCGATCATCCTGGTCAACATGGTGAAACCCCGTCTCTACTAAAAAAAAATACAAAAACTTAGCTGGGCATGGTGGCATGTGCCTGCAATCCCAGCTAATCAGGAGGCTGAGGCAGGAGAATTGCCTGAACCCAGGAGGCAAAGGTTGTGGTGAGCCGAGATCATGCCATTGCACTCCAGCCTGGGTAACAAGAGCGAAACTCCATCTCAAAAAAAAAAGAACTCAATCCCATTTACATTAGACACACAGAAAAATAGTATAATACCTATGAATACATTTAATGAAGAAGTTTAAAATCTTCTACAAGGAGAACCACAAAACACTGATGAAGGAAATTGTAGATGACATAAACCAATAGAAAAATGTGCCATGCTCATGCATAGGAAGAGTCAATTATTATTAAAATGACTATACTCCCCAAGGCAATCTAGAGACTCAGTGCATTTTCTATCAAATTATCAACATCATTTTTAATGGAATAAGAAAAAACAAGTCTAAAATGTATATAAAATGAAAAAGAGGCTGAATAGCTAACGCATTCCTAAGCAACAAAAGTGAAGCTGGAGACATTACATTTTCTGACTTCAAATTGTAAGACAAGAGTAATCAAAATAGCATAATATTGGCATAAATATAGATACATAGGCCAGTGGAACAAAAAAGAACCAAAAATAAAGCCACACAGCGACAACCAACTAATCTTTGACAAAGCTGACAAAAATAAACAATGGAGAAAGGACACCATAGGCAATAAATGGTGCTGGGAAAGTTGGCTAGCCATATGCAGAAAAATGAAACTGGGCTATCTCTCAATGTATACAAAAATTAAAATGGATAAAGACTTAAATGCAAGACATGAAACAATAAAAACCCTAGGAAAAAACCTAGAAAAACTCTTCTGTACATTGGTCTAGGCAAATAATTTATGACTAAGACCACAAAAGCAAATGCAACAGAAACAAAATTGTGTCACCATTACACAATATACTCATATAAAAAACCTGCACATGTATCCCTTGAATCTAAAATAAAATAACAGAAATTATGTACCTGGTACATAGTACTTTTTCACTGAGGAAGTTACTTATTACTGTCATTGTTATAAATTTGCAAATTTTTTCCTGCTAAAATGTCAAAAAGAGTGTCTATTTCACCAGTAATAAGGTATTTATTAAGAGAACCTCATCAGACATTTGAGTGCAAAGCTATGCTTTAGAAATCATAATATTAGAAAATTAATTCATGTGGTCATTTCAAAAAATAGAAAATAGATAACCTAACCATTTTAGACATAAAAAACAATGAAGCATGCTATGATATAGAGGCTAGGGTCAGAACAAAGAAAGGGATCTCTGCAATTTATGTAGATTTATTCAATGGTTTATCATCTAGTTTCTGAGGTTAGCACGAGTGAAACTAGTGAAGATAGTTACAATGAAGTTGATAGAGAAATACAAATGCTCTCAGAGAGATTACAGTCTAGCCCAGTTTCCCAGGAAACACATATTGTCCAAGTCTAATCTAGTTCCTTTGTTTTCACAAATGAGGACTCAGACACACAGCCAGAGGTGCTGCCCTGATTCACGTGGTTTGGAAGTGAGTTGGTGCTAAAACCAGTCTACCTTTTCCTACAGAGATTCAATTTGCCACATCAACTGCCAAAGGTGCGTGTTCAAAATCTTCATCATCACAAGGTCAAGAGATGGAGACCATCCTGGCCAACATGGCCAAATCCTGTCTCTACTTCAAATACAAAAATTAGATGGGCGTGATGGCGGGCAGCTGCAATCGTAGCTACTCAGGAGGCTGAGGCAGAATAATCACTTGGACCCGGGAGGCGAAGGTTGTAGTGAGAGCAGAGTTGTGTCACTACACTCCAGCCTGGCAATAGAGTGAGACTCGGTCTCAAAAAAAAAAAAAAATCATCATATATACATTTTACTAATAAGCCTCAAACAGAGTATATAATTTAATTCTGGGTCTTCATTAGCCAGAAATGTCTGTATCAAAATTCTATCAATTTTTCTGTCAATTTGCTTATTCTTTTGTTTTATGGCAGATAGATTTTTCCCTAATTAAGGCTCCTTTCAGAATATAGAGATTATGCACTACACCTTGTCCTGAGAATCAAATTCCGTCTTCCAAAGAGTCCCATGTTCTTAATATCTAGAGGAACTGAGGCAAAGAAGCTGAACGTAATCCAGTCCTCCTTTTCCAACTGAGCTTTCATTTCATACTTCACTACAGTTTCTCTAAACCCCACTTTCTCATTGGGTTGCAGTGTATGCCAAACACACAGCAGGTTTAAAATCCCTGCTGATCCGTTGGGATGCTACACAGTGCATGACAGAGTTTGGCAAGCATGTGTGTTGAGACCTTTTTTTAAAAGAAAAAAAAAACAACATCTAAATAAAGCAGAGCTGGTGTTACTATCGGTTTTACTCTATATTTCAAGCCACTGAATCCTCTGGCTACTCCCAGGAGTGCCTCTTCATTGAACAGGCATCCTTCCTAATTGGGATGTGACCAAACAGCTGGATTTACAATGAGGCATTAGCCATCGGTTGAATTCCTTAAACACACGCACATGCAGGCGCACACACACACACACACACACACACACACACACATCCACATACATGCAGCACCCTGCAGAAACAAGACTTACAATGAGTGCTTGAAGACTCATTTCTCACTCTGACCCCTGGGGTCAATGATGTCAGCGAAACTATTTCTGAAAAGAGCTCTACAGTGGGAGTGAACAATCAGGACCAACAATAATGAGTAGCTCTTGAAGGTCACAGCTGTTGAGCAGCTAATTGTAACTTGAAAAGCTGAGTCCCAAGTTATTAATGATCTTGCTGATAAAGTTTTTTCCCACTCCAAGTCACACAAGCTTTTATTCTAACTTTGAAGATAAAGCAAAAAGCTGCTCTAGTTATAAATGTAAGACTTTTTCTGTCTAGATGCATTCAAGCACATCTGACTGCCTCTCTTCCTCACACACAGCATAAACTGGTGACCTTCGTATAAATTAAGGTATGCCTTCCGATTCTAAGGTCACTCCTAGGGGAAGAGATCATCAACTCTGCCAAATACTTTGTTTTAGCTTGATGATTATTTAGTGTTATAAAGCAGACTGGATGAAATTAAATAAATAATTTACTCAGAGAACCAAAATGATCCTTTATTTTATATGCATATATTAGGACACACCACCTTCACTTGAAACACAGACACTGTATTACATACTCTAAAGTTAAGTAATGAAAGGTGAAAATAGTATTTTCATAGTCTAATACAAATTATACTGGATGATTAAAAAACTTCCTGCCTTTCTCAAGAATTACTAAGGGCACAGCAATGCAGACGTGAGGAAATGTAAAGTGTACTATTAGAAATTTAGAGAGTACATTACACGTGGAAATTCTATTACAAGCATCCTGTATACTTCAAAGATTATTGAAATCAGTATTGCCCTCTCTGCTTCTTTTTAGATTTTATCTATTCATTTGTAATGTCTTCCCAAGTAGGAGTTAAATCTTCAGATTTTTATGATGGATCTAGATGCAGTCATTTAGGTACACACAGTAGGTGCATGGTAAATTCTTGCTGAAGGAAGGAAATGAAATGCGGTAATCGTAATGCCTTTCCAGCTGGAAGACTGTTCATCGCTCTCACCACAGCAAGCCACTAAGGTTCTTGAATGAATCCCTGAGGCTGCCACAGAATGATGCAAGACACTCACCTCTTTTCCCTTTCCACAGCCCCAAGGGGATTAGTGAGCAGCTTCCACAAAGCCCAGAAGCAAACAACTGAGAACTTTAGCCTGTTAGTATAATGCAAGTTAGACTAGGGGAAAACAAAACAAAACAAACAAAACACCCTGTATCCTGTAGGGTGGGGATAGGAGCAATGCATCTAATTATTTTACCAAGATTCAGGTCTGTGAAAGAATATGGATGCATACACACACACTCATTTTCTTTTCTATTTGCTCAACAGGCTTGAAGGGATATGCCAATATAATCATTACAATATTTTTTCAGCAACTTCATGCTATCGTAGGTGGTGTTCTATGAATCACAAATATTTTGCTACTTGCAAAATTAATAACAAGTAAGGAAATATTTATTGAGTTAATACTATGAGCTATAGATTATATTAAATGTTGGCAAATGTATAATAAATAAAGCGCAGGTCCTTACCTCAAGGATGTTATAACCAAATAAGGAAGAAAAATACACATAACCATGATTAAAGAGAATGTGGTAAGTTCTCTAGTACATTTAAGTGCCAATGTTGCCATCTACATTTATACTAATTTCCATAAACTGCCAAAAATACACAGATAAATATGTTTCCAATATTCTTGCTTCTCTATACACCTATAAGAGTGAGGAAGTTTTCATCAAGCTCAGGTCACTCAATCACCTATCAAATCTCTCATTTTCAAAATTAATGAGGCATTATAGAGAGCTGTTAGTATCGTATTTTCAGTAGAATCAGATCATCTAAGTTGGGGTGCAGGGAAACTTAAATAATAAATTAATATATTATTCCACCCCCTCAGAACTAGAATAACAACAAAAGTACAAAATTCCAAAAGGCAAAAAACTATCGCCCCACAGCCTGTGTTTACCAAACTCAGCGCTGGGCCACGGAGCTTTCTAGCCTTGACACGAGCTGAAACAAGTACTGGTGCATTAAAAAGAAATCATTCAAATTTCCATATACCCTGCAAAGGTTGGTTTTTTTTGTTCGTTTGTTTTGTTTTGTTTTTTAGGGAGGGTAGCAAACCCAGTTCCTACATGACAAGACTTAGTTGTAGCTCTTGAAAGACCCAAGGAGCAGTGACCAGCAGAGACAGTGAGAAATGCTGTCCACATTTTCTTCACTACCCTCTTACATCTACACTAACACTTTTGAGATCATTCATGTACTTATGCAATTTTCTCTCTGTAGATAATGTCCAAATTTGTGGCTAAATATTCTATTTAATTTAATTCCCATTATTTTCAAAATCCCTATAGAACTGGCTCATGGACACCTGGAAATACATCATACTGAAAACTAAAATCATTAATTTCCTTAGAAACTAGTAATCCTTGCCAACTATTTAATTCAATGTACAGATAAGGAAGACAAGCATAGGTTAAATTTAAAGCCATAAAATATTTTTAAAACCACATATAGTGATTTCAAAGCCCTTTATTTAATATACTCCATTCTAAAGAAATTAATAAGAGCACTTCTAGTTTTTCCACTTTTAAATCTATGGTCATAATGTCTTAAATATTTTGTCCCAAGTATAAATTAAAACTTTAATTTTGCACATTTCAAAGCAGTTAATGCAGACATTTATACTGCAGTTGCATTTAGAATCATTTGTAATGAAAAAAAAAAGCTTGTCTTCAGGACAGAAGTCTTATGAATAGACTTAAAGAAGTAAAAAGCTTTAAATATCATTCCATAAATGTCAAATACTTTCAAATTTAGCAACAGCTTTACAAATAATCTAGCCCAATCCACTAACTTATAGATGAGATATTAAATAATTAACTTCAATTTACATAGTTTTATAAGTAGCAGATGTTGGATTATAACCAAGGTGATTATATAAAGTATCACCCAAATCAGGACATTTTGGGAGTGAAAGAGGACATTGTTGAGGATTAGTGCTGAATAGCAGGTATAAACTGAGTCTCTCTGAGCAAACTAGAACATATGGTTGGCATAAGTATAATACATGAAATATAGTATGTGCTGTTTTAATTGAGGATATCCAATCTGCTGCAAAGAAAATAAACAAAAAGGATAGATAAAATTATGTGTTAAATATACATACTGGATAGACAAGAACTCATAAGATGTACTTAGAATAGAGAGTAACTTAGTAGGCTACAGACATATTATAGAATATAGTTCTGCCGAACATCAATAACAAGAATAGAACAAGTAAGAGTGTCACTTAGAAAGAGATGAAAAGACCATAAATTTTGAATATTCATAAAGCCCAGATCTTATCTCTTCCAGACTGTTATTCATTGAATCTAAAATCTGTCTCTTTAGTGACATCCATTATGGCCTCTTTCTGACCATAATGTGTTCTCTGCTTGAAAAACACAGATGTAAGTCTTGGTAGCTCACCAGGTTAATAAGTGAGCTACAGCTGTGGCCAGGTGTCTGAGTCCTGGCATCTCTCCAACAGATCAAGCCTTGTGGTACTACCTCTAGGGACCTTCCAACTATTGAGCTTCCCTGCATTATCTGGTTTTTGTAACCACACCATCAGCAGAAAAAGCTGATGTGAGAGAAAGTGTATCTGGATATTAAAACATGGCATAAAACAAAATTAAGAAAGTGTGGTCCTTCCACCTCATGAATCCCTATCCTAATCGTGTAAACCTATCCACATCTGCACCCCTACCTCCAGTTCGAGAATAAATAAACCATATGATTCTAGAATTATGGTACCTCATCTCTTAGCCTTTCAGTTTCCTAGCTTCTACTAGAACTTACTCAGTATGGTAGGCTATTGTTGCATCTACAAAAATTCTGTATGGTGGCACATATCTTCAAAATCCCATTAATTTATTGACTCATTCAATAAATTGTGACTATCTTCTACACAGCATTCTCAATCCTGAGTGTTTGGGTTGTAAAAATGAAAGATATATCCTCTGCTTTTAAACAGAGTCCAAGGAGAAAAACAGATGAGTAAACAGACTAGGTATGATAGTATTGTCATATCCCAACCTCCAGGGACCAAGAAAGACTTCCCAGAGGAAGTGACACAGAGAACATAGAACAGAATAAAACAGGGAGAAGAGAGAATAATGGAATACTAACGCTTACTGTTTACTGCATGCAATAGGATTTTTCTAAGTAATTGATGTGAATTAACTTATGTAACACTCACAACAATTCTATGAGTTATGACTTATTATTTATATTTGAAAAGTGAGAGAATGGAAGCAGAGTGAGGTCATACATCTTTCAAGTGAGTCATGATTGGACACCTGGCATTCTGGACCAAGCATCCATCTTCTTAATCACTAAATTACACTGCTTCACACCCCAAGTGCCAAGAACTAAAAGATCACTGGAAGTTAGAAAGGCAGCAAAAGAGAGGAAAGGGCATGGTGGTGAGAAAACGCAACCAAGAAAAGTGGAGTCTGAACACTGTTGAGGAGCCAGGAACTGTATAATAAGATGCTATTAGAGTGGGGAAGGCCCAGACAATGAGAAGGCTTTAAGTTAGCTTAGTTTTAAAACTCTTACCTTATTGTCTCCTTTGCCATATTGCTCTACAACTCAAAGTCTACCCGACAATCTTGTTTAATATTTTCATAATTTAAAATTAATACTTTGAAGTGAAAACATTAAGTAGCATAAAAAACAAAAACCAAAAGAAAGACTCAAAATTTTCAATTAGTAACAATATTCTTTTAATTTTTTCAGTATCTTACAAAAAATCCAAATGGAAGTTGCTTTGAACTAAACATAAACTTAAAGTGGCATTCATAGTTAATCTAAAGTAGACTTCTACCCATGAGTTACCTAAACATTTCTAACTTGTTTAAATTGCACATATATTATGATCATATATTATGGATATGTACATATGTATATGTATATGTCAGTTAAAGATGGGAGAAATGTAATAACAAATAGGTTTCACACAGGTAGCTTTTCAATAATACTGTGTTACCATAGCTGTATCTTTAAAGATGACAAAGATTTTGAGAAATAAATTATATGTAAGAAATAAATCAATGAAATATATATCTTCATAAGCCATTCAAATAATTCTGGTAGATTATCTTCCCATTATATGTAATTACATTATTTAATATAAATGAAATCAAATTGATAAACATTAGATGAACAGAATGGTGTATTTTTTCTTTCAGACAAAAAACTGTGGAAATACATTAAATTTATACGAAGTTTCCAATAAAATTGAGAAATTTATGTTTTTAAATTCCTGATATTTTTAAATTATGAAGGTATTAATGTATTTACTCATTGGCAGAAATAAAGATGACTATAAATACTTCTGTGCCTAAGAAAATGTGTTGCAAATAATGTTAACTTATTTTTTAATATTTCAAGGCTATTTTGATAAACTATTTCATGACAAATATTTTGGCCTTAGTGTATTGTTTTTGAATTTTAAAGTGACTTTTTTAAAGTTTGCACTTTGTTTTTCTATAGATATTAAAATATAGTCATATTTATACTCACCCAGTTGTTGATTCAAAAATATCCCAATGTTTCTCTACTTATAAGGCATTACAACATTCCTAGAATGAAACACTTTAAACTTATTTATTTATGTATTTATTTATTTTTTGAGGTAGGGTCTTACTCTGTTGCCCAGGCTAGAATACAGCAGCACAGTCACAGCTCACTGCAACCTCCAACTCCTGGGCTCAAATGCAGCCTATTGAGTACCTGGGACTGCAGGGATGTACGAACGCATCCAGTTACTTTTTCTTTTATAAAGACAGGGTGTCACTATGTTACGCAGGCTTGTTTCAAACTTCTTGTCTCAAGTGCTCTTCCCTGCTTGACCTCCCAAAATGTTAAGGTTACAGGCATGAGCCATCATGCCCAGCCAAGTGTATTACAGTCTTCTAATTTGTGTTCACTCCAACACTACTTTAGCCTGATAATTTACAATAAACCAATGATCAAAACCAACATAATTCAAGGTAAAACAATTTCAAAATGGAGGAAAATCACTAAACTTAGTCATATTTCCTCATTTCTATCACATAAAACTCACAAGCCTACTCCTTCAACTTGCTCTCCTTACAGATACAGCATTTATGAAAGGTCATTGAGTCAATACTTTATCAGTGAGAATAAAAAACAATCATTTTCTCACCCACTTAGCTCATACTCTGCGACCACCCTATTACATCTGTATGAACTTTCTGTGAATTAGCATTAGCAGAGGCTGCTGAGGAGCAAAGCATAAGAAAATTATGGAACTCTACTTCAATTTACCAATTGTATCAACGCATGTCTGATCACTGTCAAAGTCTTTTTTTTTTTTTTTTCCCTTCTCTAAAGGTAAGCGCATCCCCAGCATCCCTCCTTGTCCATTCTCTGTTCAGGCAATCTCATCAGCCCCAATCAATGTCTTTATCAGCTTTGTCAGAAATTACCAACTTTTATCACTAGCCATCACTTTTCTCTTGACAAAGATTCACATTTTCAGAATCTGCTTTTCATTTTTACGTCTAACTCAATATATCTAAGACCAACCTCACCATTACTTTTTCTCTTGAAAAGTCAATGGTCCCACTTGACATCCTAATTTTGTGAATGGTACAACCCAGTCACCTCGGCATCTTTGATTTATCCCTGGACCTCACCTACATCCAATTAGTAGCTCGGTGCTGCTATCTGTGTGTTTCTCACATCTTTCCTCTTCTTTCCATCCCCATTGCTATCTTCCCAGTTCAGACACTCATTATCTTCTGCCCTATGTTAATAACCAACTGATCTCTCTACTTTTAAGTTCCACTCTACCCTAATTTTTCCCACACAATCCTGCAGGTTCTAAACTGCAACTCTAATTAAGAGCATCCAAAGAATCCCCACTACAGACAAAATTATGGACAGTCTCACCCTGACATTTAAGACCCCCTTAAAAGATAGCTACAAAGTGCCTTTCAAACTTCTTGTCTCACTATTTCTTTCCCCACGTGCTTGTTGTCGGTTAAATTTGGCTATTCGACATTTTGTAAAAATGTTATAATTCTGTTCAACTGTAATTTTATTCACATAAATCAATTCTCTGGAACACCCTCCTCTACTACCTCTAACCTATGCTTGCAAATTATCCTAGGGATTTTTCTCAAGAGTTAGTTAATATACTACCTTATCTAAAAAAGCTTTATTCATCCTCCTTTCTCCTTTATCCCCATCTCATAAAAGAAATGTCATTTCCTCCTTCTTTAAAATATGACAGCATTTTACTGACACCATATTCCACCAAATCACAGAGTTGACTGCATACCTGCTTTACCTAGCCTTAGACTGCCAAGTCCTTGAGGAAAGAAACAATCTTATAAAGGGTGCCATAGATGTTATAGGCACATGAAATATATGAATTACTATCTCTTCCAAATGTTTACAATCAATGCTCAGTTACCCAAGCTATGAACCTTTGAATGTGCCCAAAATATAAAGCCAGCATTTTCAAAAATTCTTTTTGTTTTCCCAGTCTACACAGCTATATTAACAAGTAAATAAATAAATTTATTAAACACTCTTCATGTATCTTCCATTATATATCTCTGTTTTGATTATTACAAAACAGAAAGTCAAGAAAAAGAGATGAACAGTGGTAGGGAACACTTACTAGGTCTCAGGAACTATATGCTTTACTATATCACAACATCACTACAATACATGCATTTTTATATCGCAATTTATAGATGTAATAAAAAAGATTTTAAGAATATAAGTCATTGGATTTGGCTAAGATAGTTAGTAAACAGTAAAGCTGAGAATGAAATAAATCTGACTTCAAGGCCCATTTCCTGCAATTCCATACTAGTACCATCTTTGCAGCAGTAAAAGTAAAATAGTGAAGAAGAATTAAAGCTATCCCTAATAACCAAGAAAAAGAAACAGCTCCTTAAGCAGTAAGAATTAGAAAAAATATCATCAATTTAATTTATTGCATATCTGAAAGAAAGAATACATTAGAACACCTGGCCAAATTTCTGCATTTCTGTTTTGGAGACTTATATAAATGGGAAATGCAGATTCTAAAACAGGAGCATAAGGCAGTCTACAAAAGTGTGATGTTTTATGGGCATGATCTCACTTGCTTTCTTTTCACCTGAATTTTGTGTTAAGTCTTCTATAAATACAATGAAACTTTACTCTTTGTATCCGGGAAGCACTTCAGATTTCTATTATACCACACATTGTTTTAGATAAGGGGATAGAGAAGAAAAAGGAAGATATTTCCTAGTAATTGACTTATTCTGAGAAGTATCTGTCATTATGTGTATAAAATTGCTCCTTTGGAACACACATATAATACTTTGAACATGGAAGATGCTCAGTAATTTAATGAGACAATTTAAAGCAAGTTCTTAATTAAATTCAAAACCAAAACATTTTGAGCCCTAAATGTCAAAGTTTAGCATCTATTTTTTAGTTATTCATATTCTTTGTAAAAAAAATTCAATAGTCAAAAGTATAATTTTTGTAAGTATTTTGAAAAGCTACTCACATGCTTTTCAAAGAGGGAATATAAATTGTAATTTACACCAATAGAGACAAAAGACTGAGCTTATCACATTTTTCTGGAAATACTTGTAGGTCAAGCTCACACATTTATTTTCAATTGGATACATCATTTTGGTATTTACACCATTCAGGGGAAAAGCAGGGTCTTAAAGAAATTCTTTGAAATTATGTTTAGGGCTACAAAGCATTTTTTAAAAATCTCAATAACTGACCTATTTCCCTAGAGGCCTATTACCTTTCTTCCCACATAGAATCATAATATGACCCTAGATTCACATAAGAATGCTGAACAGCGATGTGCAAAGAATGTATGATGCATATCAGTTAGACTCGAAGTCTTGTCTAAAATGGCAAACCTCACTGAAAGACATATATAAATGTGAACAGGGGCTTTTATCTGAAATATTATTACAGTGTCATATAGAACAAGGCAGCTAACACAGCACTCTAAAAGGCACATTATATTATTCTCCTGCAGCAAAGATTTACATCCAAAAGGCTGAACTTGTAAAACAGAGTTTTCTGTTGCCGTTGCAACATTGATACCTGTTCTTCCATTAATATTTCTTTCATCTTCATACCTCCCCACAACTTCCTAGACTTCACCTACATACTTCAGACTACAATGTATTAACAAAATTAGAACCATGTTTTCCAAAAGTTTAGGAGTAAGAAAAGTAAGAACATAAGAACATGCCGGAAAGATTACTCATCATTGTCACATGTGCATGCACAAGCACACTTACATACACATACACACAGACACACACACACAATTTTCAGACCACTCAAATTCAAAATCAGAAGAATAGAAATTGTTCTGTCAGAAGTAAGGCTGTGGATGAGTGAAAGGTGAAAAATCACTTGGATTAAATGCTACAACAAATGTTTAAACTGCATTGAAGTGGAGTTAGGTGGTACAGGACATTCGAACCAGCAAAGGTAATACTTGCCAAAAGTACAGTGGCAAGCATGATTTGTGTGGTGAATTGATGCAACTTCCATGTGGCTGAAGGATAAGACGTGTGGGGATGTGATTTGTAGTAGAAGAGAAAAGTGCTTCCTACTAGCTTTAATAAACTAGATGTAGGCCTTCTGGCTTACAGGTGTTAAAGCAGCCTACATGTACTTCTCTCTCCTTCATGTAGCCCAGTGTGAATGACTTCTCTTGTCAGTGATCTCATAATGCACAAAAGAACTGGCTGTGTTCCCAAATCATGGTGTTACAATCAACCCAACAAATGAAGTTTGCCAACCTTCCCCTTCCTCTATCAGTTTATTACATCATTGCATGTAAAACTGTGTAAGCTTTGCAATTGTAGTCTTGGACCTTCAACTTTGAAAGCTCCTCTTTTTTCAGGACAGCTTTTATTTTTGAGACTTAATCAATGAGAACATTAACCTCAAGATAAAGCATCACTTTACACTGTCATCAAGAGATATGCTATTTAATAACTGGTTATAATGGGGCAAGAGATTAATCAAGGTTCATTTTTGAGGCATTCTCAAAAGACACATGGAAATTACTCTCTGTTATTATTTTACTGAAGTGTGTTCTATGTTACATTGTTAATGAGAGAAAATATGGGCAGAGTAGTCTCCTGCTTCTTTCTAGATTTCGCATTGAAATATTGTACTAAGAACTGAATGAATGCCAAATCTATCCAGGCCTGGAAAGACAGCAGAGCTCAAAATTCAGAACTAATCTTGGCTCCACTGTATCCTGCTCGGTGTTACTGGGAAGTAGAAGGAAGGACTGAATGAAAATCCTAGCAGCTGCCCTTATGTTTCTGGATATCTTATCACATCTGGGCCAAAATAAGATGCCTAACAAATAATAATGCTAGCTGTTATTACTTTTTAATTGAGAATCACTTATGCTAAACATATAACATTTTTAGTTTTTTTTTCAGATTTGCATATTGTATTTAAGTAATGGGTCCTTAAATATGGGGCCAGAAAATTGGGTTTTTGTTCAGTCTGTAAATGGTTGGTTAATGACATCATCATTCCTTGCCTACATTCTCCATCTCCTCTTGCCTTTCTTATCTCAGTAAATGCTAATGCAATCTCTCAGATACCTGGCTTTTCCCTTTGGGCTTTCCCTCTGTCTTACTCACACGTGCAATGAGTATCTATGTTCTGTTATTTGGCTCTCATCAACACTACTTACTGTCACTTACTCCTTGAGTAAGACCCCCCAAGGTAACAGACTCTTATATTTCTTACCTATCTGCATCAATAGGATGAACACTCCATCTTGTCTTGAAGTCTCTTTTTGTTAATTGTTAAAATGTGTCACTCCTTGCTTAATTCCTCTAAGATCAACTTAATTATTCCCTCACTCCCATCATCAGGAAAATGTCAAACATCTCATAAAGTTATATCATTATGCTCTTCCTGTCCAGATCGCTGAACACTTCTCCAGATCATTTCCAAACTGATATCTAGAAATTATCCTTGGGACTTCTATGTTCCAATCATCCAAACTAGGCCCTTGTGGTGCTGTTTCCTCTACTCATAGTAGTATCTTTCTTCTTCCATTTCTCTGCTTGGCTAACTACTACTTGTCTGCAGGTTGTAGCTTAGAGGCCACATTATCTTCAGGGGTACCTTCTCTGACCCGCCAAATAGATAATCCCCCTACATGCTCCACAGGACATTATGCTCACCCCTATAATAAGTATTCCCAGTATTGCCCCTGTTACACAGTTGCTACTGTGTGGGCTCTGGGCCAGGGAATGGCTGGTGACAAGAGTAATTATATAAGGGATATTTATCTAACCCAATGGGATTAAATTCCCTCTCTTAGAAATCTGAACTAAGAGGCAAGAAGGCAAGCACCAGTTGGTGGTTGGTGCTCTGGCTGGGAGAAGTGGTGTGCAATTCAGGTTGACAGTCACTTACAATGACAATGGGCAGAGAAAGCTGTTGGAAAGATTGAGGAAAACAGCAAGAAAAACTGGTTGCGCAGGGAAAAAAAAAATCCCTGGGTGTAATTTCCTGATATCTAAGATTCAGTACTCCAGGGTCCTTAGAATTCCACAAGAATGACATATTCCTAAAACATTATTTCTGCATTTAGCACTCTCCCTCCATACACACACACACACACACACACACACACACACACACACAGGTGTATAGAAGCCTTCCTGTCTATAAACATTAAAACCCCAGTATGAAGGAAAACGTTTTTTTTAAAAAGGTTACAGTAGAGTTTGAGGTAATTCTCCAAATGGGCTAAAAAAATATGCAAGCCTCTTGTGGAAGCATTTTGGCTCTTGCAAAAGATTAGTTTTAAAATGAATCCAAAGTAGAGTTTTTCAGTTTTGTTAGGCCAAAAAGTACTTCAGCTATTTTCCTGGAGAAAACTTGTATTGGCCTGGCACCACATCTGTGTGGCTTGTAAGAGCATTATTTGTAGATCTTCTCAATGAACTTTTAATGCATCTGCATTAAGATAAAAAATAAACCAAGATACTGATTGAACACTGATTGAAAAAACACATTAACATTCCTTTAGCTTCTAGGGAAAGCTGTGATATCTAGTCATTAACTGAAAAATCTGCCCTTAGACTTCATTCTGCTTTAACATGCTAAAAAGAAACTTAGAACTATTTTTTTTTAAATTTTTCATGCTTTGTTGTTTTACCGAAATGTCCTAATTTGTATGAATCCAACCACTCATTAACTCTCAAGTGCTATTAGCTATCAAGAGTCAAATGAATTCAAAGGGGGAAAAAACAAAGTTTAATTTCAAGCCAATAAAGGCATTTTGTTCTGTTGCTCTTATGGCTGCTTTCATTGGATTTGTACTTCGCTGTCTGGCTACCTACAGAACAAACAGAGGTTAATATTTTCTTAAGTAATATCAATTTTATTTTTGACTCACAGATTGTATTAATATCAGCTTTTATTCTTTTATTTGTTTTTGAGGTTTATATTCTTAAAGTATCTTGTTTTCGTAACACACTTGTTTCTGTTTTGTAAAGGTGAAGGATGGGAGGAAGGGTGAGAACTTGAATTGACTGACACTTTCTTGTTCAAATTCCTTCATGTCTTTTCAATTTAAAGAGCTCAAGATAATGTGATATCTCTTACTTCAATGTAATTTTTAATACCTGTCCAAGCATTCTAGCTGTACATACTGTCTTCCATATTAGGAAAGAGTATGCCCCCATAATATTTACTTATCTTCCTTATTCTTCTTAATACAGGGGATACTCTAAGATGACCTGTATTCACTCTCTGTGTCCTTGATACAATTACTTTCCTACAAAAGCAACTTTTAAAAAGTATCATCTCATCATAACAGATTAACACAAGTCTGAACACCTTTTAAATCACAAGAAGTTTACCTCAGTCTTCATTAGTAAAATCACATAAAATTAACTTGTGCTCTTGTTTTCATCTCTGTCCAAAACAGAATATAATATAGCTTTTCTGTTTGTAAATTGATTAAAAAGTATGATTTAAAACCCATCACTATACTGTAACTTGCCATATACATGGCAAAAACTAAAATCAGGTGATGTAGAAAAATCTTATTAAGCTATAAAAATTGGGGAATGTTTAAATTCAGTATAAAATTCTTAGAAAAAAATTCTAATTGATATTTTGAATTTTTGTCAGAAGACAGTTTCCAGCAGCTGTGTGTGTGTTTATATTAGCTGCTGATTTAAATATTTATAGAATTTATATAAATTAAACATGATTTCCGTATTTCTTCTTAATTAATATTAGAAATTCTAACAAATGTATAGGCGTTGGAGTAAATTAATATTCATTATATATTATTTTTTTATAATACAAATCACAAGACAAATTTATGATGAAATCTTTGTGACTGTTGAAGCACATGCTAGAAATAACAAAAGTACACCCAATTTAGAAAACTTCAAGTTTGGAAAGGTAATTAAAAAAAAAAAACAGAAAGGGAAAAACGGAATTTCTTAAAGACTGTTTTCTATGCATTGTCCTTGAATTTTCAGAACACATTGGACTCTATTCTACATGCTTCTGTGGGATTGCATGGACTCACCCACCACTTTGCTGCCTGTCTTCACCACTCCTACTGCCAAACCACCACTACAAAGAAAGGCCAGTCTGAATGGAGAGATTTGAGACTACTGATTGAATGATGTGCCCTAGGAGATAGAGCCACTGTGACTGCAAAGTTACCCTTTTACTCTGCCTCATGGCCATGGTAATTGAAGAATTACATTTAACTTTCACAGGTCTCTCAAATCTCAAATGGATTTATGATGCATCTCCCTTAGGTCCAGACTGAAACAAAGTATTCCAACTTATTTTACCAGAGAACTCTTTAATGAAGCTTGGAAGATAAACTCAGCTAATACTGTGATATTTCATGTTCTTTTGCTAGTATTACTTATACGTGTATTCCTCTCTAGAAATTTTTGGGGAGGAAGAATGACTGTGTTTTAGGAAAGTTTTGATATTCACAGTCCCGCTAGCCAAATGCTTCCCAGCTTTATTCTTTTTCATAAAGAAGGTCACAAATATTATATTCCCTGGGGGAAATGACAGAAATAAGAGTACCCACATGTAGTTCTGTGGGGAAAATAAAAATTACATTGCCTAAATATTATGTAAATAAAAAATAGAATATAAAGTATTGGGGAAAGGAGTAAGTATTAAGTTTTGTGGAAATATAACCTAATGCTCCTCAGTGGATCTTTAAGGGCTGGATGTCACTTGCTGTATTTTCCAGCTGCAGAGGCAATATTATAAAAAGAATGTTCCACCATTTTCATAAGAAAAGTAGGTTGCTTCAGTAACTATAACTTTTCTACCAAGTTTTACACTTTAAATGACTAATACACAATTCCTAAGCAAGGTGTCTTAATCATAATCTTTTCAAAATCTTGATAGTTTCCGCTGATGAAAGTTTTTTCAAACAAGCAGATGATCAGACATGTTAAAACTTATCTTCCACAACCTTTCACATTTTACAAACGTTGAAAGTGTCACTAAAAGTAATTTTAAATTTCCTGTGATAATGCAAGAATACTTCAAACTCAATTAAATATTTTAAATCAAACATTTCAAAATAACGATGAAGTTCTAATGTAGAACAGGCATGCACTGTTAAAACTAGCCAGGATATCATTAAGTGGTAATATCTGCCACAGAAATGAATGCAGACGGTAAACTTACAAGAAGACACATTTGGGGCACTTCCTGGGGCTGAGCCTCTCAGGAGCCCCTTCCCAACCACCCCCAGCCCTCTCTCCCCACCGCTGGCCGCACCTTGGGCTGCAATCTGTGCTCCTTGGGCACCTGGACCACGAACTCCTCTGGTAGCTCCACGGGGCCCTTGTCCGCGATGAGCAGAGGTGCGCTCCGCAGCTGGCTGCTGAAGCAGATGTCTGGGTGGAAGAGCGCCTCCTGGGCTGCGCTCAGCGTGTCGCAATGGAGCAGGAAGGGCTGGATGTCTCTCACTGTGCTTGCCACCTGCGGGGACCGCAGGGCGCACCATCAGACCCCTCTCACCTCAGTCCCGCCTCAGGCGGAGCCCTGGTAGAGGCTATTCCCAAGGCTGCTCTCTGTCGCGGGCGATAGGCCCAAGACTCCAGCCACCCCAGGCCCCACTTAGACAACCCTGCATTCTAGAGGGTTACATCTCCTGGCCCCTAGTATGATGCTGTCCTAGTTAAACACTGTGTTAATCAAGCTGAAAATCCTCATCCTAACTCTAATAATGATTAGAAATTTAGACATAATTATTGAAAGCACAGTAAGCTACCTGAAAAAATATAAATGTTATTTTTTATTTTTATAGATTCACAGCACTCTAATGTAAATGAAGGGCACTAATATCTACTACATAAGTGTAACTAAGAATATTGGTTCCTCAACTCTATTTTTACACACAAAAACGTTTGATAAATTAATGGGTAAAGAAAGTCCCAGAAAGGTGTTTTTAGTTTGTTTATTTGTTTTGTTTTGTTTGATGCATGGTTACACTTATATGGATTGTTTTATACTTATTTATATGTTTTCAGGTCATTTAACTACCAATTTTTGCAAGGTGCTGTATTAAAATCTGTGGTGGACCTTAAGGTGAAAAGGATATACATACATTTTTACCATTTATATACACAGTGATTTTACTGACAAATGGTACATATTACATAAATGAGTAAATATGAAAGACCAAGACAATAATGGAAAAAAATATACACATGATTTTAAAAAATAATTCAGAAAACAGCCATACAATTTATGCTATGAAAATAGAGATATCTAACTAGAGGATTTTTTTTTTTTGATACATTGATACATGAGATACACATTTCCCTGCACTATTTGCAAATAGTTTAATAAATTGGAATGATAATGAAAATATATCTGCCAACAGAAAGAAGAAACTTTACAAAGAAAAATACTTCGCTTCACACAAATATTTTTTTAACATGTTCTAACATGCATGTTTAAAAACACATTAATAATGTTATGTGGCTAACATTAAACAGGAGAGAAACTAGGAAAATCAATAATGCAAGAGAATTTTATGATCATCTTTCTAACACTAGAAATTTATACAGTGGTGCCAAAATTTTTTGCTGTATAAAATATTTGCAAACTAAGAGTGTAAAACATATCCCTCCCAAATACATAAAATAATACAACTTTTCTAGAAAAAATATTAAGAAATACGTTAAACAGTATAGCTATAATGAAAAACTTGAAAATATAAGTCTGAGACATTGCCCCGAAACATTTTTATTTCAATTTACCACAATGTATGATTATTAAAGTATCTAGGCAAATGGTAATCTGAATGCTGTTTCTATAGCCTGTGTGAATGAAAAAGATGTGGAAGAAGAAAATAACTTTCAATGCCAAAAAGCTGTGAAAATCAACATCTCTAAGGATTGCCTTCTTTGATGTTTCACTCTAGTGGGATCATTCTGATCTTTTGGGTCCTGAGATTTCCCTCTCTTCATTGCCTAAAAAGACAATATGACTAATATAAAAAATATTTTTACATAAATATATATAGGCATGTTTTCTCTCACAGCTTTATTACTGCTCTATGGAAAAATATTAGCCAAAGGTTACCAGAATAGGTTATCCTACAAGCTTCTGTTATCAAAAAAAAAATTAAAAGATTTTATCCTTAGCCAAGTTAAACTATAAGCACATTTAGAGTGGAGGAGAATGTACTTAGTTGTTCATTCATTCAACGAACATTTATTAAGTTCCCATTACATGTAGGTTCCTTTTCTAGGTGCTGGAGAATTTGGTGAAGGAAACAGACCACAAAGCTACTTTAATGAATTATGTATCTGGTAAGGGAAATTAGAAAATATACAAGTAAATATTAGAGAAAATAAATACCATATAAATTTGAATAATCTATGGAAATTTTAAATAGATTAATATGTAAAGGCTATTTCATTTAGGTTTTTGTGAAAGACTTGGATAAGGAGATAATATATAAATTGGGACTTTAGTGAGACTTGAAGTTGCTCATCATACAACATGGAGTTATGTGACTGTAAGTTGCTAGTCAAAGAACATTCCAGGATTCAGGAAATGCCTCCAGGTTAGAATCCCCTTGTTGTGTTTGAGAAATGGTACAATAGTTGGGTATAGTGGTTAAGGTGAAGAATAGTCCGGAAGGCAGAGAGGCAAGCAACACCCACATCATGAGCTTTGTAAGCCAGGGTAAAGAGCTTAGTTTTAAGACAATCTGTTCAGGATAATTATTAAAACTCTTGGGAGGGAAGGGTAGCACAGGGCAGAGACATGGGAATAGGGATCTCTTCTGAACTAGAGATCAAATATTTCTAGAAAAGGTAAATTTCTAGAGTATTGTAAAACTACCTAGATATGAAGCAAATATAAAAATGATTTGTATATGGCAATAACTCATATTACAAGGAATATTACATATTATTATGTAATAATATACATTTTAAATCATTTTAAATGTATATTTAAAATGCTACTTTAATTCAAAATATACATTTTAAATCATACATATTACATATTATTTTAAATCATACATATTACATATTATGTATGGTTTAAAAGCTCAAACTTGATTTGACAATTGATAAAAATGACAGATAATGACAATTGATTGAAAAATGAATAAACAATGGAATCAAGCCTCAGCTAAACAGTATAATAGTACCTGTATCTAAATGTAAAAAAAAAAAAAAAAAAATCTCAGAATGAACAAAACATAAAACACCTGTCAACAGAACAAAGAAGCAAACTCTTAGGGATCTAAACAGAGTAGTTTGGACTGAAGAATAAAATTATTTCAGGGAGTAAGAGTAAAGAATAGAAAATACCAAGAGCTTAAGCAGACTTTGAGTATAAATGAAAAAAAAAAAAAAGTTGACTGTTGTGTTCTATGAAACCAAAGTATCTTATCTGTCTATAGTACATACTCTCATTTAAATTCACCATATCTAGAAAAGAAATCCAATGGGTGGCAGAAAAACTACAGAGGCTGTTACACGGCCCACAAAGAGAAGGGTTATTAGAACAGAGCCAAAATCTTAACATTTGCTTTAAAACATATGTGTGTACTATACTCAAGATAGTGTATGACTACTGTGGAAATATTTATTTAAATTATAAATATAAATCCAATTTGTCTTCCTGAAGCTATTATACAAATAAGTCTTCAAGATAAACAGCGTACTTGTAAGTCTGGTGTCTAGTATTCCATTAGAAATACGAATCTTAAGTCCGCAAAGATTCCTTCAACTCACATGCTAGAAAATTAAAATGTTCCTGCTATACAAATCTCCCAAGCTTCATGTAAAGAGGTTTTGCTCAAAAACTCAAGTCTGTCCTTGGGGCAAAATTGTATCTGAAGCAGCAAGTTTCCTTAGGTCAAGAAAGGTGGTATCTATGCCCTGGCATTCTCCAGTCATTTGGCTAAACTGAATACATGGGCTACAAAACCAAGTCAAATTACTCCTAGAAGGTTCTTCTCCTCAGATATCTGAAGATAGTTTTTACATTCTAAATGTATCTTTTCTTCACCAGACCTTGAAGAAAAAGGATTCCTTCAAATTAGTAATAAAAAATACACCAGCATGTTGTGACATTAACCATAATTTGAAGGCACCCCTCAAAGTTTCTTTTCTAATATCATTTGAGACCACAATTTCAAACTCCATTGTAAGAAATTTTAAGAAGTCTCAAAGTTAATTTTGGTTCTGAGACAGGAAGTTATAAATAGTAAGGTCAGGTCATCTTGTTCTTTCTATCCTTCTTCGGAGAAACCTCATGTTTATCTTTGAAAAACTGCATTATCTGAATAGGATTTTATTTGAATAAGGTGGGGGGATTTCCTATTTTTATTTGTTTTTAAAGTTTGAGCTTTTAAATCATACATAATATATAATATTCCTTGTAAGTAATATGAGTTGTTGTCATATACAAATCATTTTTATATTTGCTTCATTTCCAGGTAGTTTTACAATTTAAGTACTTTCATTCTGCTTTCCTAGTGGGAAAGCATGAAATATAAAATTAGTACTTCATAACCTACTACAATGATCAAAATGTTCATGTCTCATAAATATCAAAAGCCATCAGAGCAGCACTGTTCCAGAATATTGGTTGTGGGCAGATATGAGGCAAGAAGTAAGCAAAAGAAAAATAATGAGTTTTTAAAAGGTAAAGTATTGGTGATGCTAGTACCAGAGTTTTCATATTATCTGTGGAAGATACAATTGGTATAAATACCAATAAAATTCAGAATTAAATGATAGATAACTTTCAGAGATCAATACTTATTCATATTTTTTAAAAATTAAATAAGTACTGTTTCTAACCAACTTCAGCTGTTTCTGTTTTCTTGTTCTTACATGAGCAGCTTTGTAATTCAGTCAATTATTCAGCTTCCTCCTCCAAACAGCTATTAATCGTAATGGTGAGTTGGGAGTCTAAACAAAACAATGGGCTATTTCTAAAATGAGAGAAATGCTAAACACAAAATACAACCTGGGTATATTTATCGGAGTTACAAGTAATTAAATTTTCATAAACTAACAATTTTTCTCCCAAGTCATCTACTTTTGAGTTTTAGGATAGGATTTTCACCATGTCTTTTTATTAGCAACTCAACTATGAGCCTTATAGAGTTTGAAATGTACACTAATATAGCCATGACTCTAACCTACATATTACACGTTGTCTTTCACCATGTTAGTATCTCTTGGAAATGGAATTCTTATCCTCCTTAATATACCTGACTAATCCTTTGTACAAATTATCCTTCCTCGTGGGAAATCCTTTTCCCTAATTTTACCAAAGAGTTCTCTATCTCTATATAAAATCATCATCAAATTTCATATTTCCCTACCATTCTCTATAAGAACATACGCAAAATCTTATTCCTTTTTATTTCCAAGATTTAAACCAACACAGTATTGCTGTCTTCTCTAATTGAAGATTGAAAAAATTTACTTATTTTATTTTATTATATTCTAGCTCAATCTCAATATGCTACTTTGGTTGGTTTACTTATAATTAAATCATAGATCTATAAAATAAGACAAATGCTCAATAGGTTATAAAAGTGCCTATGAAAGAAGCCTCCAGAAGATGGTTAAGCAATCTTGGGTTGAGTTTCTCCTCAAAACACACTTAAAATATATTATTGCATCATTACATTCACAGCTCTGAGTCTATTTTTTCATCTTAAAATTACCAATCCTACTACCTATGACTCATTAAATTGTTATGAGTATTCACTGAGCTATTATGGGCAAAACTCTTCAGCTAACAGGAAAGTATTGTGTAAATGCTAGAAATTATATTGAACTTGTTAAAATAGCAAATGCTTGATTGATACTGAAACGTCTACTGCAACATATATAATAAAAGGGGAAGAAAGACAAAGAGTTGAGGGACAGAGAAGAGACCATTGTTTTCATTTCTTTTTCTGTAAATAAAGGCGTATTTTTCAATCCTGCTTCCTTATGCATACCTGAAAGCCTCTCTCTCCCACAGCACCTTAATTTTAGCCATATAAAAGATTATGTCTTTCTTGATTTCTCCCTAAGGTGTACATGACAGCTATATAATTTCTTTATAGGCTGGGTAGTAATCTCTAACAATAGTCATAAAAGTTCCAATTCAAGCACCTGAGTAAGGGTGCCATCAGGTAGAAATTGCAACATGAAAGTCCTAACACAGAGGAGTAAATCTGTTTCAATTCTGGGTCTTATAAGTAGATAGCTAAGCTAAGTAGTAACAAATTGTCCTCCTGTGTATGATGAAGCATTTTATGGTATACCTGAATGTTATTTAACTCAACAGGTTCCTTCTCTAGGCTACCTTGTTTCATAAAGTGCTGGTATGCCTGATGTGGACAAGCAATTACACTTCAGACAAGGTTCCGCATTAGGTTTCTCCAAAACATAGCTTGTTACAATAAAAGCAAACAAATAAGATAAACTTTTGCGGTCATTCAAATAGGAAAAGAAGTCATAGAATAATCTGTTTGCTAACAATATGGTTCTATATCTGGAAAACCCTAAAGGCAGCAGAAAGCTCCTAAACCTGATCAACAACTTCAGTAAACTTGCAGGGCATAAAATCAGCATACAAAATCAGTAGCATTTTTTTTTCTCTTCTTTCTTTCTTTCTTTTTTTTTTCCCCACAGACTCTCACTCCATCACCCAGGCTGGAGAGTGCAGTGGCATGATCTCAGCTCATCGAAACCTCAACCTCCTGGGTTCAAGTGATTCTCCTGCCTCACCCTCTTGAATAGCTGAGATTACAGGTGTCCACCAAAACGCCTGACTGATTTTTTTGTATTTATAGTAGAGACAGGGGTTTCACTGAGTTGGCCAGGCTGGTCTTGAACTCCTGACATCAGGTGATCAGCCAACCTCAGCCTCTCAAAGCGCTGGGATTATAGGTGTGAGTCACTTCTATACATGAATAACGTTCAAGCTGAGAGCCAAATCAAGAACATAATCCCATATTATAATAGTCACCAAGAAAATAAAATATCTAGGAGTCCATCTAATTAGAAAGGTAAAAGATCTCTACAGGAAGAACTACAAAACACTGCTCAAAGAAATCAGAGATGACACTAATAAATAAAAAAACATTATATGCACATACATTGGAAGAATTAATACTGCTAGAATGGCCATACCGCCCACCCAAAGCACTCTACAGATTGAATGCTATTCCTATCGAACTATCAATGTTAGTTTGTGCAAAATTAGAAAAAAGAAACTATTGTAAAATTTCTATGAAATCAAAAAAGAGCCCCAATAGCCAAAGCAATCCTCAGCAAAAAAGAACAAAGCTGGAGGCAACATACGGCCAAACATCAAACTATCTTATAAGGCTACAATGAGTATTATAAAAGCTACAAAACAGTGCGGTACTAGTACAAAACAGACAAACAGACCAATGGAACAGAATAGAGAAGCCAGAAATAAAGCCACACACTTACACCCATCTGATCTTAACAAAGTTGACAAAAATACACAATGGGGAAACAACTCCCTATTTCATAAATGCTTTTAAAATAACTGGCTAGCCATGTATACAAAATAATGAAACTGGACCCTTACTTTTCATATGCAAAAATTAAATCAAGATGGATTAAAATTTTAAACATAAGACCCTAAATGATAAAAATCCCACAAGCAAACCTAGAAAGCATCATTCTGACATCAGCCTTAAGAAAGAATTTACAATTGTCCTCAAAAGAAATTGCAACAAAACAAAAAATTGACAAGTGGGACCTAATCAAATTCAATAATTTTCACACAGCAGAAGAAACTATCAACAGAGTAAAAACAGACAACCCACACAATGGGAGAAAATAATTGCAAGCCATGCATCTGACAAAAATCTATTATAATAATCTACAGAGAATTTAAACGAATCAACAAGCAAAAGCAACCCCATAAAGAGCAGGCAAAGGACATGAATGAACACTTCTCAAAAGAAGACTTATAAGTGGCCAACAAATGTGAAAAACACTCATCATCACTAATCATCAGAGAAATGCAAATCAAAACCGCAATGAAATATCATCTCACACAAGTCAGAATGACTATTACCAAAAAGACAAAAAAATAACAGATGCTGGCAAGGCTATGGAGTAAAAGGGCTGCTTAAATACTGTTGGTGGAGATGCAAATGTGTTCAGCTGCTGTGAAAAGCAGGTGGAGATTTCTCTAAGAGCTTAAACCAGAGCTACTGTTCTACCCAGTATTCTCATTATTTGATATCTACCCAAAGGAAAATAAATTGTTCTACCAAAAATACATATATACTTGTATATACATTACAGCACTATTTATAATAGCAAAGACATGGAATCAACCCAAGTGCCCATCAATGGTAGACTGGATAAATAAAATGTGGTATATGTCTATGCCATGGAGTACTATACAGCCATAAAAATAATGAAATCATGTCCTTCCCAGCCACATGGATGCAGGTAGAGGCCATCATCCTAAGTGAATTAACACAGGAACAGGAAACCAAATATTGCATATATTCACTGATAAGTGGAAGCTAAACATTAAAACTTACGGACATTAAGATGTGATATGCTTTAGGTCTGTGGCCCCACCTAAATCTCATCTTGAATTGTATTCCCATAATTCCTATGAGTTGTGGGAGGGACCTGGTGGGAGATCATTAGAATCATGGGGGCAGTTTCCCCCATACTGTTCTCAGGGTAGTGAATAAGTCTCATGAGATCTTATGGTTTTATCGGGGTTTTCACTTTGGTGTCTTCCTCATTTTCCTCTTGCTGCTGCCATGTAAGAAGAGCCCTTTGACTCCTGCTATGATTCTGAGGCCTCCCAAGCCATGTGAAACTGTAACTTCAATTAAACCTCTTTCTTTGCAGTCTCGGGAATGTCTTTAACAGCAGTATGAAAACAGACTAATACAAGATGAGAAAATAAACACTGGAGAATAAGAGGGAGAGTAAGCAAAGGCTGGAAAACTACCTATTGGATAGTATGCTCATTACCCTGGGTGACAGGATCATTTGCCTCAGACTCATGCAATATACTCCTGTAACAAACCTGCACATTTACCCCCTGAATCTATTATAAAAGTTGAAATTATATAAATAAATAAATAAATAAATAAACTTTTGTCAAAACACTAAGCTACCATGTCACAAAAGCTTTGTAAGACACGCTGAGAATAGTGGAACACTCAAACACGTGGTTGTGAATAAAGCTAAAGAGAAACATTTCATTTTGCTAAAGAACAGAAGAATCAACTTTTCAAGACTGCTTTTTAATTGGCTTTCATACCTAGCATTTTATATATTCTAAAAATAAAGGACAAAATAGTGACTTTCATTATAATTGTTGCATAAATTGTAATACTTTAATGTAAATACCTTAAACACTTGTTAAAATGAGTAAGCAGAGATTTCTGTTAGTGATATCAATTAATTAGATATATGGCTTCTGACATAAAGGATGATATTTTTCATTTCAGTCCAATAAAATCCATATTATGTACCTTAAGCGGAGTGATAACTAATAGTAAGAGTTTCCAAACACCTGTCTCTTTGTAAACATAATGCAAACAAATTTAAATTCATGGGAATGAAAAACTTTCAGAATTTGTTATTTAAATAACACTGACTGTTTTTCCCCTCTACTCCTCTCCTCAAGAATATCAATTTTTTTAATGGTATGGCAGCTATACTTTCAGAATGCTGTAAAGTAAATCCTTTCTTTAAAAATGTTTACAATTACAGTAATCATACTGCCAATTTTAACTCATGTGTGGGCAAAATGGGCAAAAATTATCTATATATTTACAGAGCTCTGTTTTGTTAGTGAGTTCTATCTCCCTCTCCCAAGTAAATTATAACTAGGTTTCTGAAGACAGCTGAGAAGAATGAGAACTGTTTTTCTTTTTTATGGTATTAAGGTATTTTTGCCACCCATCCTCCGTTCTCAACACATACGCACAACAAAATCAATCTGTTTTAAAGTCCCTCCCACAGCCCATGGGAATTACACGAGCACAATCCAAGATGCGATTTAGGTGGGGCCACCTAAATCGCATCTTAATGCCCATACATTTCAATGAATGCCTAAATTCTGTTTAACAAGACAGCAAATATGTTAACAGGCTCAAATGTTAAAATGATCGATTATGTTATGTTGGTGGTATATACATAGAGTGTGATCATTATTGGACACCTACTTTTAAAAATCGACATTTGTATCTGCCTGCAGAAGGACAACATAAAGCCTGCCAACAGCCGGTAACCTCTAACACATCTGTGCTATCACGGCTATTCCAACTATCCAACTATTGTAACTCATCTAAAAGGCTTCCTTTTAAGCAATTGTGTAGTGTTCCCTGGAGGAAAAGCAACATACCAGCCTGTTGCTTTAAATCTTATGCATTATTTGTCTTCATTATTAAATAATGTGCCCTTAAGGTCTGCATTATTTCACCAAGTTCCCTATCAAAAGGAGAAAAAAAAGAAGAACAAGGATCACTGCTAAACTGTCACCACCATTGTTGATTTGTGTGGAGAGCTACACTAAAGATTCGTTCTGATCTAATTCAGGTAGTATTTATGTTTTCTACTCTTGTGATATCTCTAACAGCTTGGAGAAAATCAGTAATGAGTAAAAGCAGACTATTTGTTCTTTTATAAATACAGAGGTTTTTAAAATTTTTTTAAATTTTTTTAACCTACATCATCTAATCATATCTAGATCTTTTTTTCCTCATGTCGTCTGCTATTCTCTAAGGCAACAGGAAAAATCAATCTGTTTTAAAGTCATCTGAGTCCAAGAAAAAGAATGAAATGTTGTAAAATGCTACTTTATGTTTGCAGGTTATTTTTATCTTCGCATTTAATCAAAACAATGATTTCTCTAATTTAGGTCACTAAATTTACCCTTTTTAACTTTATGTAAAACTAATGATAACAAAGTGAGGGCATATCTGTCACTCACTATTCAATTTTTTTAAACTTAGAAAGAATAGTGATGACAGGATATTTTATTGAGCTTACAGTCTAATTAAAAGCAACAGAAGTTGCACTTTGAATAGCTTTTCAACACCCTTTAACATTTTTCTTTGAATGCTGATCTAAGCTTAAGATGTTCATTAGTAACTCATTAAAGACTTAGTTACAGTCCAGTGGGTGACTCCTAAATATAATGATGGAATGTGTGCACAAACGTGTAGACTCATAATTAGAAAAAGTGTCACACTGTGGATTAAGAATATACAATGCAGTCTTTGAAAAAGAACTATGGAAAGTAAGTGACCCCAAGATGGTGTTGTATTTTAAATTTTGCTTACTATCCAGATCATTTGTTTTTTGGTTCTAATTCCTGAAGGTATGTTTTAACGACCCCATTCTCCCAGGATTAAATGTGTGAGGCTTTGTACTAGGGCCTTTTAATACATTATTTTATTTACTCCTCATACGATAACAAAATAGACCTAATTACTCATTTAACAAATAAAGAAACTGTGATTTAAACTCTTTGAGGCCATATATCTTGGAAGTATTGGAACTGAAGTTGAATTCTAAGGCTTAATATCTTTCTACTCCATTTAATAGGACCATACAAGAGAAGATACTAAAGCAGTTTAAATTAGACAATATTGTAAACTTAGCTTCTGGACTTCATATAAGCAATGCTTCCTAAATATGCTGACATCACCTGCCATGGTTCCTGAAAACTACAGGAGATATTCAGTCTCAACATTTATAAATCATTAATTATCCTTGCCATATAATACACCAGGTTCTCTACTAATTTCCATTTTTCTTTGTTTGTTCATTAAAAAATGTGATGTGAGTCCAGAGGACACTAATATATAATATGTGGATTTGACAGAGAGATGCAGAGCTATAGAATCACTCTTGAGATGAACTAAAAGGCATTCAGTAATTTGCAGAGCATGTTAGAGAAAAACAGTCCACAAAAAGAAAATGAAAGACTCAATATTTATAATATAATAATATAATTTGAGCAAAGTTATAAAACTATAAAAAAGAGGATTTCTAAAATCTGGAAAAAAATTCAGACTCGACCCAAAATATAAAGTTTTCCTGGCTACCAAAGTTCAATTAATAAACCCAATAAATTACATTCCTGTTTTATATATAATTCACCAATATACAAGTCTTCTGTAAGAATAACGTTTAAATTATTGACAATTATTAATTTTTATAGACCTAATAACAAAAAAACTGAGGTGACAACCCACAAGAATGAGATAAAATATTTGCAAACTATCCATCTAACAACGGTTAATAACTCAACAGGAAAAAATCAATCTGATTTTAAAATGAGCAAAAGATGTGAATAGACATTTCTCAAAAGACGATATACAAATGACCAACAGGTAAATGAAAAATGCTCAACATCGCTAATCGTCAGAGAAGTGCAATTATAACCACAATGAAATATCATCTCCCACAGTTAAAATGTGTTTTACTCAAAAAACAGGCAATAACAAATGCTGGTGAGGATGTGAAGAAAGGGGAATCATTGTACTTTGTTGATGTGAATATTAATAGTGCAGACACAATGGAAAAGAGTACGAAGATTCCTCAAAAACGAAAAGAACTACCATATGATGCATAAATCCCACTGCTGGGATATGTCAAAAGAAAGAATATCAGTGCATTGAAGAGATATGTGCACTCGCATATTTACTGCAACACTATTCACAATATCCAAGATATGGAATCAACCTGTGTCCATCAGTGAATGAATGGATAAAGAAAATGTGGTTACATATACATAATGAAATATTATCCAACCATAACAAAATGATGAAAATTTTAAGCCAGGCATAGAAAGACAAATATTGCATATCCTCACTAATATGTGACAGATTAAAAAATACTAAACTAATGGAGATAGAGAGTAGCATGATGGTTTCGAGAGGATGGGAAGATTAGTGGAGAGGAGAGAGATGAAGAGAAGATGGTTAGTTGGTACAAAGATACAGTTAGGTAGAAGGAATAAGATCTAGTGCTGAGTAGCACAATATGGTGACTATAGCTAACAATAATTCATTGCATATTTCAAAATAACTAAAACAGTAGAATTGTAATATTCCTAACACATATAAATAAAAATATTGGAGGTGATAGATACCCTAATTACTCTGGAGTAACTGATCCTTACAAATTGTATGCTTGTATCAAGTATTATATATATTCCATAAATATGCAATGTTAGGTATTCATAATAATGAAATAAATTTAAAAAAATCTTGAATGAATGAACTACTTTGAGGAATCAAATACATGATTAAAAGAGGGGTAGGTACAGTGGTTCACAACTGTAATCCCAGTGTTGTGGGAGGTCAAGGCAGGAAGACTGCTGAGCAACACAGCAAGACTCCACCTTTATGAAAAACATTTAAAATTAGCCAGGCATGGTGGCACATGCCTGTAATCCTAGCTACTTGTGAGGCTGAAGTGGGAGGATTATTTGAGCCCAGGAGGTTGAGGCTACAGTGGGCTCTGATTGTGCCACTGCACTATAGCCTGGAGGACAGAGCAAGACCCTGTCTTGCAAAAAGGGCGGGAGGATTTAGAGTGATAAAGGTAGACAAATGGTGCATAATTCAACATAAAATAGGTGATATTTAAGAGGATAAATCCAGGTAAATAGCCTCCCAGAAAATGTGAAATGTTCCCAACACAAAGAAATAATAAATGATTGAGGTGATGGACATCCTAAGTAATCTATTTGATCATTATACACTGTATGAATGTATCAAAATACCGTATGTACCCAAGAAACATATACAAATATTATGTATTAATAAAAATTACTTTTTACTAATAACAATATTTAAAATTTTTGCTTAAAATTAAAAATTTAAAAGCTACTCTTAGAAAATGTATTCTAAAAAACTCTTAAAACCAAATGTCTTCTAACAATATCTTACTGTCTTTTCAAAAAAGATATTTTCATAAATAATGCTTATAATTTGACAACAAATAACCCAATTATAAAATACCCAATTGTATTGAGGATGAAAGTAAATAGTAATCCAAGAATAAGAAAATGACTTTATATTGTATATTCAAGTATTTTTGAATTTGTTCAACATTAAGTATAAAACAACAACCCTATTATAGTCAGAGTCCACTGCAGACCAAGAAATATACAAAATATGATAAATTACAAATACCTCAAATAGTCACAATCCAAAAAAATTACAATATAAGAAAATATATACACGTCACTCATAAATTATTACTATAATTAAATTCATATATAACACCTTTTAAAAGTACAAAGCAAAAAAAAATTATTTTCCAATTGCCAATGAATATACTCTTTGGGAAAGTTTCTAAACAAATTCTTCCACATAAAAGAAAGCTATCAGCCATGCATATTTGTAGCTTACACTTTTCATATCAGCAATTGTGCAGTTAGCTTACGATATACATATTTTAAAACTCAGTATCCACTGACTAATGTGGATGGTGTTGGGTGTGTTGGTAGTATCCTCATATATCATTACCATGACATAGATTTTTCTTTATAATGTATTTGACCATAAAAATTGTTATATTACTGCAGAAATTACAAATTACCTAGGCTGGCAAGTGTTACAAACATTTCAAGGGTGATTAATTTCTAAAAATAACGAAGTTAAGCAGAGCTTAGGAGTCAACTTGTCTCACAACTAATAAAACACTACTTTATAGAAAGAATTACATGATCAAATGCTATGTAGTTAATTGTAATTTTTCACTTTTTCAAGTTTCATATCTCATTAGAAGTTACAAAATACATGAGTATTATCTTAAATCTTTGACATTAGTATAATTGTAAACAGATAAACAATAAAATGAAAATTATATAAAAATTAATATGCACCTGATCATTCTTTTGTCCCTACTAAGAACTGTTTATTATAAGTAATTTCTTGCACATGATAAAATGCAGGATAACCAGTAAAGTCTCTGAATATATAAATACAGATGCAACTTCAGCAATAGACTTGCAGAAAAAAAGCATGAATAAGGTGGTTATAGAAGCTTTTTTTAATATTGAAGTTGGTTTTGTTTTTGTGAAGACTCTATAAAACATATTGCTTGCTGTTATTCCTAGTTTAAGTGCCATTGGTCCTGCTTTCTACCTCTTCAACTATGATGCAGTTATTACAAGTGAGGTTCAATTAAGCCAAGATGTAGTTGAAATATTTAAGCACCACAATCACCATCTGAACTCCCAAACAGCTGGGACTTTGATGTAGTTACCTCCCAGAAACAGGTCTCATTGCCCAACGTCCCACACTGGAACTTGATATTTCTTTACTGCCAATCAGAATGAGCCCCAGGTACCTGCATTATTACTGGGTTCTTGTTCTCTAATTTCCTTATTTTCCCTTGCTCCCAACCACATCAATAGAACAACAAAAAAAGAATCCTTTATCTTCATGCAACACTACAGTAGTGCACAGCAAAGAACTGGCCATCTGCTTCAGCTGCTCCTCTTTACTTCTGCCAGGTCTCATTGCATTATAGATAAGGATTTTATGGCTCTACAAGAAGGAGACACAGTCATGGAAAACAGAAAAAGAGAAATACAGAAGTACACAGAGACACAGAATATGGACAGATAAACATAGAAGCAGGGACAGTTCCTAATTTAAAAAACTTTACATATTTATGCAATATTGATGTACTTGTTTTGTTTTTCCATATAAAATATTGGCCAGACTTTTTAGAGCAATGGGGGGATTAGTCAACTAACATAAACATTATCAGATTTAATTCTTTAGCTTAGTTTCTAATTTTGTCTATGTAAAGATTAGGCAAAAATGTAACACTAACAATTATCTATAACCAATTAAAATAGTAATTTAAACATTCCTACATAGTGAGAATAATTTTGTTTAGATATTAGTAATATTGATAATAATTCTGTTTACATACTAGTATTTAGAAATGTTTGGAAAAACATAAATACTGAGGTTAGAGTAGAAAAATATCTCTTTTTATTCTCGGGGTAAGAATAACAGTAATTATTTATTTTCCTTACCTAGTGCTCAGGAGTTTACCTCTATTACAAGGTAAGAAAGGAGTAGGGAAAAATGAAAGGTTTATCAAATACCAAAGCATGATGTTAGAATTTACACATATATAATTTCATCCATTTCTTAAAATAATTCTGCAAGTAATAAATGTTCATTCTTGCAGATGAAAATCATATTTTTACACATTTTAGGTTACTGTAAGCTCCTTGAGGAAAGAAGTACAAGTCTTTTGTTCACTATCCTGTCTTTAGCATCTAGTAGTTTTCTGGCTTGCAGTGGGTAATGATATTTATTAACTAGTTGACAGATAAACAGGATTACAGAGCCAGTAGGTGGCAGAGTTGGAATTTGATCTCCTGTCTGTCAGACTGCAGTACCCTAGTCTGTCTGTCCTAAGAACATAGAAGAGGCAGATGGCTAATGTTTCTGCCTCACCTGCTCCCAAGTGATCAGGAGAGTTGAGATGAGATTCTATGTAGAGAGGAATGGTCTTGATAGAAGTTGGATATCTACTGGCAGCAAGAGCAGAGCTCAAAAGCCAAGTGCTTGATTTTAAATTGCCTCTGTGTCATTTAATAGCTGTGTGACCTCAATTTAATTTACCACAGGGTACCTCAAAGTGTTTATCTGTAAAGATAGTGATGATCATAACAATAACAAATAATAAAAATAAACCCATGCACTTATAGTGAATATTAAGTGAACTAAAACATCTTAAGTTGATGGCTAAAAAATCAGTAGTCATCATTAGTTTATTTTCTTTTTTTTTTTCTGAAGGCTGGGTTAGCAATTAAGATCATTACTCAGAAAAAATAATTCCCAATGGTCAAGAGGGCAAAAGATCTGGACATCTCAACAACAGAAGCAAGGAGATGTCAGCAGAGAATATGTTGGAACCAGAAGTACTTCTGTAATTGTGACATAGATTTTAACTCAGTCATCTGAGGTTTCAAGTTATGCAGTATTCTCTTAAGCCAGAATGGATGGGGACTCTAAAAATTCCTATCCTATTATATTTCAGCACTTGATCAAAGGTACATTTTTCTACTTATGAGCAAGTTAGCTTCCAAAAGGCTGCTTATAAAGCCCTTCATTCACAAGTCAGAAGTGGTATCACAAAGGCAAAAGAAAAAACCTTCTTATAGAAGGAAGACAAAACCACTTGCATTTTCTCAGGTGCAAAGTTTTAAAATAAAGGATGAAGTTTATTTTTAAAAAGTTTCTACATTGTTTTGTCCTCTATGGTTCAAAACTCAAGATACTATTGAATAGTCCAAAAACAATAGAAAGAACTACTTTAATTTTTAGCCCATAGTATTTTACATACCAGAACAGTCTTTTATATGTCCTATCATTACACTAGTGGTTGATTTAATACTTCTCAGAGTTACTTGGAGATATTCTGTGTGTGTGTGTGTGTGTGTGTGTGTGTGTGTTTGTGTGTGTGCAGGTGTGCTTTCAATACAGACTATCAATTTCCAAAATAAGACCCAAGACCCATGGCTCAGCCACATTTTGGGGTCCACTGAAATATATACATGTGTCAGTTTTAAGGACCAGGCATTTCAGTTTTGAAAAGAGAATCTTTCTCACAATATCTGTTTCTGCTATTTTTAACCTAACTTTCTCTAACAAGGATAATTTTAATGTGACCTTTTGAATATGAATTGTGTGTGTGTAAATATATATGTAGATATTTTTCTTTTTTCCCTAGTATCAGCATTAAATAAGTCAGCTCTTATGGCTAATTCATCATTATTATAATTTACTGGAACAAAAAGTAACTGGAGGAATAGATTATGTAATGAAGGGAATTCACATGTTCAAGCACTTAATATTTGCTATGCACTGTGCTGTATTATTTACGTATGCTGTTTATTTTATTCTCAAAATAACATTATAAGGGAGGCATTTTTATAACATAAAAATCTAATTTAAATCACCTTTAATATATGGATAATTAGAAAAGCACCATTTCAAGTAAAATAGTTATTTTTATTTTCCCACATCACAAAATGTTATATGTGCCCATGCAGAGAATGTGACACATTCTCAGTATAAGATTAAGAAAATATTTTGAAATTATGGACAAATTAGCTTAAAACAAGATGGTTGAATTAGTAAGATTTTACTCCCATTTTAAAAACATCTCTACCATAAAGTGAATTATTAGAACTAAGTATTTTGCAGCCAGGGGACTTTAGAGGAAAACTTCAAAAGAAGTTATTTTACCCAGTATTTAGAATGACAGAGAAAAATGTAATTCATGTTAAAACTTAAGAACACAGGCCAGATTCAGAATTGCATCACTGATGAACTACAATGAGTTTCTATAGTCAATTAAAAACCAAAAGTGAGCTAAAGAGGCTAAAATTCATTTCAGCTGCTTGCTACACTATAATATTCTGAGACCTCCTAAGCAGTGACAAATACAGCTGTGCCCTTTTTTCTTTGCTATAATTATCATCAACATATGAGAGTGTCTATATTACAATGTTTTCTTCTTAGTGTAAAAAATCAATGATAATTAGCCAAAAACATTAAATTGTGTAAGAGGAACATACACATAGACTTTAATTTATCAGGTTTTAGAGATATTCGGTGAATATTATACCAAGTTGTACAGATGTAAATGTCTCACTTACATATTAAATAATGTGATATATTTTATAATATTTGCAAAGGTACATCATTCCTAAACTATATTTCTGTTAAAAATGCAAGATATCTAAATGAACAACATTAAGTACACATGTCTATTAAGAATATTAGCATGTTTCCATAAAATCACCTTTCTTTAAAAAGTGAAAACGTACCTTAATATTATCTTCTTGTTGGGTTGTTTTGGTTTTTTATTTGTTTGTGTTTCTGCATTACAAGGTATAGTACAGCAACAATTTCCCATTATTGGGAGGTTTTAGTTTGTGTTCTGTATATTAAAGATAGTGCAAAGTACTTAGTACTCAGAAAAAAAATAATTACTTGGTTTGGGAAAGCAGATACTTTTGAATAAGTAGGATTTTACTTTTAGAGTTTTCTGTCAAATGCTCAAATTTGCTACATTAAAAATGTTTAAGTATGAAAATATGTAAACCAAAAAATTCACAATAAATGAGATAATAATTCAGCTGATTTTCCAAATAATGTAGTAAAGACAAAAAATAAAATACAAGAGCTTTTTTTTTTTTTTTTTAAAAAAAAGCCATTTGGTTATAAATACATTTCAACAGGCACTTTAAGAAATGCAACTGAAAAGTCATAACTATTTCAGCTTAAAATAAATATTATGTTCTTTTAACTTTTCCATACTAACATAAGGTAAGAAAAAACTACAAAGTAATCTCAGAGCAAAGATTCCAAGGTAGGGTCTAGTATGAATATGTGAGACAACATTAAGCATTACACAAAAATCTACTGAAAGATCTTACCATGAATTATCGGAGCTAACAGCGTCATGAAAATCAGTAGCTGCGATGGCCACATGGCTGTCTACTCAGGTAGGGAGTATTCTTCAAGAAGGAGTGTTCAAATATGGAACAAAATACGTGTATTTCTAGTTCCTCTTCTGTATTCCAAGACTGACGATTGTTCTTTAAATTAAAAAGAAAAAGAAAAATTCCTCCGGAATAGAAACACCAATGTTCCAAATCTGAAACCTGCAAAAAAGAAAAAAAAAAAAAAGGTTATTGAATAAAATAAGTAATCTAAAGGCATTATTTATATAATACATATGTTATCATCATGATTCTATCCTGGCCTCATATCTTAATGAAATAAACAATTCAGTCTCTACTGAACAAATTAACTTAAATATACCGATTTTAATATATATAAAGAGATTTGGAGATTAATTTGTGTGACCCTTTCCCACAGTATAATTTTGTTAACATTAGAATAGTAAAATATTTCATTCATCACTGTTACCATAAGTAAGTTTAAAACAAAAGGTAAATATATGTCTTACTTTCATTTCTGGCTGCAATATTCATTGCAGAAATTAGTCTGCATATTAACTACATAACGTTTCTGAACATCTCTGCAAATCTGTGAACATCATAGATTTATATTTATAAAAGATGTTACTCTTTGTCTGACTTTCAAAAGCCTCAGTACTAGAAATCAAGGCAAGGTATGCTTAAATCACAATTTATGATTATTAAAGATAGACTATTATGTCTAAAATTTCCTTTATGTTATTCTAAACACCTTATTTCTAACAGTAAGCATATAGATACAAACTAAATTAAAATGCAGTTTAAATATAATTAATTCATTCAACAGAGGTTAGTTGAATGCTCACTGAAATACAAAGCAGTGGTCTAGAAACATGGAATAGGATACGGAAGAAAACATGCAACCTATTCTCCAGGATCATACAATTCAAGACGAGGAATCTGGCTTAGAGTTGTCAAACATTAATAACTTTAAGCACTGAAAAAGTAACTTTATTGAACCAAACTAGTGTAGTGGCCTCCTCTTAAGTCTTCACAGATTTATCTTAGGAAACCAAAATACAAAAGGAACATGATCCAAATCCTGAAGACATCATCTTTACAATCAGCACCTTTCAAACTGATCAATGAAGCACAAATTGGGACTTCTTTCCTTCCTTTCTTCTTTTATTTTTTCTTTCATTCTTTCTGTCTTTCTTTTATTTTTTCTGTCCTGGAGATTGATACTTATTTTAAACAATTTCAGATTTTTAGAATTAAATGTAAAAATCTGCTGAAAAGGGATATTCAAAATTGATTAATGAGGAATCTATTAATAAGCTTTATTCTGTCAAAACAAAAACAAAAGTCTTCAAGGCAAAATTGCACAAATTAATCAGTGTTTTGATATTGTTATTTATGGCATGGTAGTTAAGACCACAGATTCTGGAGTCAGACAACCTGATCTCAATTACTGTTCAACTACGTTGGGCAAGTCATTTAACTATATAGATTCTCAGTTTTCCTGTCTATGGTCATTTAACTATAGTGTCTCCATTTTTCTATCTATGTAATGACTGGGGTGATATTACTTAATTCATATGGTTATGAGAACATTAAACGAGTTAAATTAAAATTTGTAATTTTTAATTACATAAAGTACATAAAAATAGCCCAGAACAATGCTGGCACGTGGTAGGTGCTATAGCATTGGCATTTATTTTATCCTACTCATCCTTTCAATGGGTATCCATAAGAAGCAAGATCAAGATTACTTGATAATTTAAAAAATATTTATTGATTACTATCGTATACATAATCTCCTACAGCACTAAATATGGACACAATAGATATAAAAATTTTTTTCTTTAATTTCATAGATATAATGAAAAACAAAGCTCATTTTACCTTTACAAATAGAGAAAGCAAAGACAAGAAATGAAATATGTGGTTGAAATAAAACAGAAACTAAGTGAAAATATGTCCAACATTTTCATTTCGTTTTCGCTTACCCAACTCTGACTCACAAGAAAACCTGAAAATCTATTCTCAATTGTCATTAAGGGTATAACTCAAAAATTTTGAAAGCAATTTCTAATTTTAAATTACATTATTTAACATGCACAAAATAACTGACAGATACTTAAAGACAGATATTTAAGTTGACAGGTAATTGACAGATTCATGAACAAGACCACAATGCTATATCCTAGCAAATCTCAACATTCTATTCCTGTGTCTTTTTTGCCTTCCTCTGTGACCATGGAGTATATGAGAGTCAAAAGCTGGTATTAGGAGATATATGTACATACACACACACACACACATACACATACATATACACATACATACACATAAATAGGAGATAAATGTGTATACAGCCTTTCATCACTAGAAGAAATTATAAGCTGCCATTTAGATGAATTATTTGTTCATTCTCTCAAATATGTATACTAAATATTCATCACCATAGATATTACAGAAAATGTGAATTAGCAGAACAGTTTTTCTCACAGCCCCTACTGTAGTGGGAAAAAACAAACAAACAGGACACAGTAAAGCAAATGAAGTCACAAGATAAAGAAGAATTAACCTTCACATGCTACACATTGTTCTAGATATTACACTAAGTTTTAATGTAATTATCCATACAAATCTATGAAGCAGATAACATTGTTCCATGTTTACTGAGAAGGAAAGCCAGACATGTTATGTGGCTAGAATTTCATGCCAAATTGAATTGACCTCCACATTAGTGAACTTTCCTCTATGGCACAAATAAACAACAAAAAAAATGATGAAAATAATTAGGAACATTAATTGTGCAAAGGAAGGGTACAATATGGGATTTCCATAGAAGACATAGGCCTTGCTTAAATGAAACATTATTTGGTTGTGAAGATTGGAGAACCTGGAACAGCAAGGATATATAAGGCAGGCAGGAAACGACATAGAGAGGACATGCTGAAAAGGACATCAATTTAATTACAATGTGGCATCTTTTGAAGGAGGAGAGAAAATTACTTCCATAGTGAGATATGAGTATTGCTATTGTTAACTTTGGTGTCAGTTACATACAGAATAATTTATTTCATATGATACATATTTTGCATTGCTGAAATGATGAAAAAAATGATTTTATAGAAAGAATAAGGAAGTACATACCTATTAGTTATTAATAATGATTTCTCTTAAGGTGCTATAGCAGGACATGGAGCCATCTCTATTCAGACATTTGACATTTGATTTAGGCATAGGAATTTGTTTTCATAATTATAATGTAAGTAGAGGTGGGAAAAGGAATTTATAGGAATAAAAGCTATTATTTCAAGAGGATGACATGTTCTCACATTCCAGCCTCACCACCTCCCTCTCTCTTAAAACTCCAATCCTGTGCTAATTAGGGGGCATATATAATAAACTTGCAATAATTATAAAGTGTAAGTTTTAAAGCTAACCATTAGCTCATAAGCTATGAAAATATATATAATCACTCTGAATTATAACAGTTTTTTAAAAGAAAATTTTCATGGTGATTTTTCAAATGAGATGTCATTAACTTCACCAAATTTATTTTCTTATAAAAATCTGAATGATTATCTGTCTTCAAACAAAACTATGTTCACTATTCTTTATAATATCCAAAAGTTCAAAGTGAAGCTGATTAAAATAAGCTAATTTACATAATAAATATTTAAGTTTAGAATTTTAAAGTTATTTGACACAAGTTCCACTAAAAGCTAAAAAAGAATATAGTATAAAAAGAAATGCTACAAAAAGCTTAAATAACTAAAGTTTTCCTCATTAACTATTTGGAAACTTTTGTATTTATTAACTTTATGCTAATTTTTATTAAAATCTCACACAATTATACTCTAAAAAATTTTGTTGTTGTTGTTGTTATTCCTTTCAACAAAAGTAAGTCTTCTAAACTGGAGACATTAATTTTACTTTCTGGAAACTTTCACCTTGAATTCTGGTGTCATAATTGTTTCCCCAGTTTAATTTTTTAATATTTTTTTCAAATCATGCTCAAAAATTTATATTTCTATCTTACATTAGCTTCTTTTTTATACACCAAACAGAAGTTAACATTAGAGTCTCAAAACTTCTTATCTTGGGAATGTGTTAGCTACTCTTAAGTCACATTTCTGTAAGATAATTTACTCTCAAACATTTCCCCAGGTAAACTGAGTATTATCATACCTTTCCCATTATAATACCATAGACAAGAAACTACATGTTCTTTATAATATTTTTAAATTTCCCCAAATCTTAACTGTTCACTTGTTATAAATTCTAACCACAAATTCTACTCCAATATTGACTTTACGGATTTTTGTTAATCCATACCTTATTCTTCATATTTACTTGTATTTGTCATATATTTTTTGGAGGCCAATATTTCCTGACATGTCCAGCACATACAAAATGTTAAAAATGCCATTTGGTATCACTGTAATAGTGAATTGGTATATAAACCTATAGCCTCATTGCTAATTGTAATACGGACATTTCCCAGTAAGCATGTTCTGTTTTTTCCTTTGTTTTTTTTTTTTTGTTTTTTTGTTTTTTTCCTTGTTCCATAGAGGGAAATCATAGCTATGACCTTACAACTTACTTTAGGAGTGTTCAGAATTATCACTTAAGTGTTATCTTTATTCATCCAAGGTTAGTATATGAACTTTAAAATTTGAAAAATTTAAGACCATTTTGGTTTAAAAACAAAACAAGCCTTTTGCATAAGTTATCTTTTTAATGATATAAAATTAATTTATATTAATGTGATATAAAATTGTATCAAGGTATAATTTGGCACCTGGATAAAATGGTAACAATAATATAACATTGATGTATGAAGAAGAGATATAAGGACAGGCATGATGGCTCACACCTGTAATCCCATCACTTTGGGATGCCAATGTGGGAGGACTGATTGAGGCCAGGAGTTCAAGATCAGCCTGGTCAACAAAGCAACACACTCTGTCTATAAATTTTTTAAAAATTACAATTAAAAAAGTGATATAAATTTAAAAAAAGAAAATTTGTTTCATTTAATCATTTGTCACTTCATTAACAAGTAAAGAAAATATCTGATATCAGAGCAACAAAGTAATCCTGATTTGTGTGCCCATAGCTCTCTATCTTCGTAAATAAGATCTGTCCATGGTAACCAAAGAAAGCCAAGCATTTCTTAGAAATGTTCATTTAGTAAAACTAAAAAGTATATTTCAACTAGCATAATTATGCATAAGTGCTTAGGTGAAGGACTTAAATGCTTATTATTCTAATTCAATATTCCAGTATTTCCATTATTTTCCAATATGGCGGAATCATATGCACATTAAAGCAGTGCTTTGTAATCCCTGCCCTACGAAGGACAGATGACATCTCTCACAAGAAAATATCCTTTCAAAAGCAGATCTATATGGAAGACTCCTTCTGATGTGAACAAGAGCTCTATAACTAACTCAAGGGAAATGAGTAAGACAGGAAGATGAAAAATTACCGAACTATAATACAAGTTCTTTCTTTCACCATCCTATCAAACGTTAATATATTTGGTATGATCATCATTGGGCAAAAGCAAAAGGAGTTTTAAAGCAGTTTGAATTCAGTAAGATATATTATGTTTTGTAAATTTTAGCTATAATTTACAATATCTGAAACTTACATGTATGCTTCTCTTTTAAGGTTCTCTTGTTTTCTTGAAAAATTCTATGTATTGTTTCTCAATTTACAAAGAGTGTGTGAATATACTATGGAATTGCAAAGCACCATGAGTTTGGGTCCTCCTATTATTCATAAAGTTTCTCCTGAAAATTTGACTCTGAAAACCAAGACACATTAAGACTCAGGGATCTTTTCTTTTTTTTCAATATTTAGGGGGTCAAATAAAGTTTTACTAAACAAGTCTGAAGAAAGTATTTAACCACTGAGTTTTGTTAGCAGTAATAATGAGTTAAATCTTCAAGTCCTGAATACTTTAATAGTGCTAACTCCCTTTGGAAATTCATAGAGGACATACTCTCAAACATCTTGTCTAATAGTTTCAAGAAATATTTAATTCAACAAATTTACCCGTCTGTTTTTTTGTCAATTTATTACAAGGATTCACTGTGTTTACTCATGGGGATATATTAAGATATACAAGGCATAATTCCTGCCTTAAAGAAGAAGGAGGAAGAACCAGTGAAAGAGTAAAATAAAACAATGAGGAAGAGAAGGAAAATGAGATAATGCAGTAAATACAAGTGGTAAAATATAAATCCAAATTCGATAAGGAAGAGAGTTGATAAAAATAGAGAATATAACACAGTTTGAAAGATCTGGAAGACCTGTGAGGGTAATAATTGTGCTATAATTTGAACAATGGATAAGATCTCACTCAGCGAAGAACGTTCTGGACTAACAGTTACCACGGTAAAGGTAAAGAGATGTTAAAAGACAGTGTGTTGCAGGATGGCAAGTCATTTTGTTTCTCAGGAAAAAGTGAGGAGCAGCAGACAGTAATATGAAGGCTCTATTAGGGTGGAATAGGAAATATTTTGAAGGCTATATTTAAAAATAGAAAATATTTTGAAGGAGCATAAATTCAATTTGACTGATTTCAAATTATGAAATTTACAGCAGTTAAAGACATAAAATTTATCAATACATATAAATTACTATAAGTACTGTCTTTTAAGATTGGGGATAAATATTTATAGCAAATATATCCCCAAAACTGTTATAGTTCTCCATATTTCTCCTAAACATTCAAACATTTTGTTGTGAATTCCATTTTTGCAAATAATCTTTTGTTTGATACGAGGAGCCTGAGTCAATAGAAGTGTTAATGAATCATTATATTAATAAACTATTATTTAGATAGTGACATCACAGAAAAAAATGCACCTTTTGCATTTTTTAGTATAATATTTTTGTCAGCGTTCCAAATTTGCATAGCACTGCTTAGCAGTCATTATGCTATTTGAGATCAAATATTGATTCCAGATAATTACAGCACTTTTAGATAGAATGGTATGATTCTGCATCTGGCAGTAATGACTTACCTGGATGCATGTATATTTTATAACACATTCAAGTCAAATACAACTTGGAAGAAATTTCATCTATAGTAAATATGCATTTACTTTGACCTAGAACTGAATTTAGTCATATTTTCCTAGTCCTTTATATCTGCACAGATTTATTTAAAAAAAAAAACCTAAGCTATTGTTTTCAAGTATAAAACATCAAAAAGTTGGGATCATGAGAAGCAGAATGAATGGAGGAAATAATACAAGCCTTGGAGTATAAAAAAAGACAGTTTTAATTCCTTTCTTTTCGAGTTGAGAGCCGTATGACAAAAGCAGATTATTTAAATTTTCTATACCCTAATGTTTACATCTGAATTTATACTTATTTTACCAGGTGGTTTAAGGCTTAAATAAAGGAGATATATATATATATATATGAAGCTATAAAGATTCTTGGCAAGAGTCGGCATTCAATAAATGAGAAAAAATCTTGTTCTCATTTAGTGAAGGATTGATATATAAAAGTGGGGTTATAAATGGTAAATGAGATTACATTTAGTGGTAAATAGGATAGAAAAACATTCAGTAAAAGTTTGTGAGTGGTCTAGTAGAAAAGGGGACAAAATTAGAAGGCCCATTGGAAATACCCATGCTTCTAGAAAATAAATTGGTCATGGTATGTAGGAGAAAATGGAGAAAAAAGAAAAATACAATAGGCAATTGGTATCAGTAACAATATTTGCCAGAATTAGTATGGTGGGAGTTCACAATGACCTATAAGTCTCCCTTATGTTTTAAATTAATAGATTATTTGAAGAGCATTAAGTCAACAATTTTTCAATTTGTAGAAATATCACTTTTATGTCTTATCAGAACAGAAGTAAACATAAGTCAGGAGGGAAAACAGAAGGGGTAAAAACATAGGATTGGCACAGAAGATACAGTAAAATGTTGAATCGACCTGGGAGTAGGAAGAGTAGTTCAGGTATAAAGTGACACTTCGACTAGAACTTTCAGTCATGCCTCCATTCTTCTCTCATTGCTTCCCTACAACCCCCTACATAAGTTTCAGAGAGATGAGAGCAAGAACAACCTATTTCTATTCAATGAATTTCATGGTAAACCTAAATTTTAAGGTTACCTAAAACATGTTTCAAGTAACGAAATACTAAATCTCAACATATCATCTGAAACACTAGCAAATAATATTTATTTTTTTATTGCTGAAGTAAAAAATGTACATCCCCTTATAATTATATTTCAAATATTATAATTCAATGCTAAGTTTGAAGACAAATAATCTCCCTAGGATAATCTTAATAAAAAAATTTTTTTAGAATGAAAGTTTCATTTAATTGTCTCTCAGATAATGTGATCCAATAAATATTTAATAATGTTTACAAACAAATTTATATTTAATGAGTATTGCTATTTTTTGGCTTTAGAGCAGCATGTCTATTAACCATGAAATAGATTAATATTTAACACAGGATCACTTTCTTGTGAAGTGCCATTGAGTTAACATCTTTCTGAGATCCCACAATGCATTTGATTGGAGAACATTTCTAACAGGCTTTGCTAATATTTTTCTCTATTGATCTTTTCAATTGGAAATAAAATCAGTGAATTTTAAACTAAAGGTATGTATAAATAATTAGGTTAAAAGAAATTAATTAGGGAAATACTAGCTTGACTAGGCAATAATTAAAACTAAAAAATGGATCTCATATTCTTTCCATATATACAATTGCTAAAATAAAACCTTTGCTTTTTAAAAATACAAACACTCATAAAATCTCAAATATTTATGATAACTAGCTGTGATAAATAAGTCTGAATGAACATAAATGGAATTCCAGGATTTGATTTCAATATCAAATCAATATCATTTTATCCTGTGAAATTCTAAAATTATTATCAATGCAACTGGCACTATAGTGAAGTTTGGTTAAAAAATTTCCATAGCTGAGAATAATGAACTTTAAATATCTTCTTAAATAATCCAAGTCATATTAAGGTACAGTATGCATTTCAGAGTCAAAACTAGGAAAGAGCATCTAATTTCTTAACACTATTTCTCAGAAAACAATGACCATTCCTAAATAACTGAATTAAAAATATAACCTACAATAGACAAGTTGTAAGAATTGAGGTAGCAAAGTCAAATTCATCCTATTCCAACTCCTTCTAGCAGAAAAGGAAAAAATACACATCTACTTATACTTTGAACACTTTCCAAGACAAAGAGGAATTCAGGGGAAGGTAAACCTCATCATGAACTAGATTAACATAATATAGTTTCACGGAGGTCCAGTTACCATGAGGGTTAGTCCCATTTATCTCTTTCACATAAACAATCTGAGTGTAAAACTCTGGATTTTCACATTTTTTTAAATTTCAATATCATTTTTCAAAAGGGACTTACACAGTAATGAGCAAAGATTACTGTAAAATAATGGAAATAAATACATTTACAACAGACAAATTAACAATTTTTAAGTATTCCCTTACATAAAAAGGATATCTGTATAATATGTATTAAATAATTCTTGAGATTATGAAAGAAATGTAGTCTCCTGTGATTCACAAAATATCCCAGTATAATTTTCCCATATTTCACTCTCTCAGTAGTTAGTGTATCAGTAGCAACGAGACAAGAGAGAAAATACACATGTTTTGAAATTATCTCATCTCAGTACGGTGCACCTAGATAGCTCTCAAATTAAACACCTTTCTTAATGGTCCATTATGGAATATCAGTGCTTAATATACACAAAGGGAGGCAGAGACGATTACTGGCAAGGGAGAGTTTCTAAGGTTGTGCTAGATGATGCAATATTTCTGCTGTAACTTTAGCCTGACTGAGAGTTTATTTAAATACATATTTATGGTTTTGAAATCAATAGCTAACGTAGTAAGTTTACAAAAACATATTTTGAAAAAATAAGTTCAACAACACATTTTTTACAGTCATGGTTTGATAATTTGCATTTATACATACCTACCAAGTTATGTAATAAGTCATCTTATAAGCTAACTTTTAAAATAGCTGATTCAACCACAAAGTATAATCTTCACGGGGAAGAATACAATACTGAGAGTAATTTTAATCTTGGAAGTTATCCTAATTACACATAATTATTAAATTATTCAATTATAAGGACCCTTAAAATACATACAACTTAGTAGAAATAAATAATAATAGTAACAGCTTTTTTTGAAGGTTTCTTAATAGGTGCTAACACACTGATAACATTATTTCATTACAAGTATGATAATGTTTTAATATTTGGCTGCATCTGGTAATAAAGTAAGAGAACACTAATTGTAATGCAAAGTCCATCAGAAACAACTAAGCTGGCAGACTATTACAAATATGATATCTAATACTCTTAAGCTAACATTTTATTTAAATCTTCTCAAACTTTATTTCAGTGATGACCAAACTAAAAAAGAATTAGATACAGATACTGACATTGCAAGTTCCAGGATAAGGAGGACTGCTTTGCAGTCATAAATACCTCCTCAGCCTTTAGGGTTTTAGTGGGTAGGCAAAATGGAAATAGATCCAACAGATGGAAAGGATCCCTTTGTTCCATTCATCTGCTTAGTCTTATCAGTGTAGAAACTGAACTGGAGCAGCATTAGGACAAACTATAAAGCATGGTACCATGTTCCAGGTGTCACGTAGCAAGAGGTAGTGAGAAAACAGTAAGTCAAGAAAACTAGGGGTCGAGAGGAGAATTTCCAAGTGAGTACCTAAGAAGCAAAGGTATCACTGGTCTAATTTGGCTAATATATTTAAATACATGAGCAGAAGGTATTTAATATATTGAAATACTTGAGCAGAATGTATTTAATATATTTAAATATATGAGCAAAATATATGCCAGGTCCTATTTAGATGCTCATAATTAAAGAATTTTACAACTGAACACATACTTAGTTATTGATGTACTATGTTATTAATTCACATACATTATATATTTTATATAAATGTCTATATAACTACATATGATAGCATATAGTCTTTAATTATGACATTCCTTCATGTACTTATAAAATAAACAATGTAACTCAAAAGTTTATAATTTTCGTTTTTCTTTTTCTTTTCTTTTTTTTTTTTGAGAGAGACTTTTGCTGTTGTTGCCCAGGCTGGAGTATAATGGTGCAATCTTGGCTCACCACAACCTCCACCTCCCGGGTTCAAGGGATTCTCCTGCCTCACCCTCCTAAGTTGTTGGAATTACAAACAAGCACCACTACGCCCAGCTAATTTCGTATTTTTAGTTGAGATGAGGTTTCTGCATTTTGATCAGGCTGTTCTTGAACTCCCGACCTCAGGTAATCCACTCACCTCAGCCTCCCAAAGTACTGGGTTTACAGGCATAAGCCACAGTGCTAAGCCTATAATTTTCTTAAGTAATGTATCACAACAAGAGAATATCTATGAATGAATAATTCAGTGATATCATTATTTAATTTATACGTTTATACATTTGGTATACTTTATTCTGATAAAAACAATAGCACCACAAATTAAATATGTCAAGCACTTCTTTTTAAATTATACTGAATGACTCCTAAAGATGTCTATACAAATAATACTATAAATTTTATGATGTAGAGAAACGATTAAATCAATCAAATATGGTATCTTTAATTAAGACAACACGAAAACCCAAAAGAGCTTTTGGTTACTGGAAAGAACAGCATTTGAAAAACAACAGCCTCATTAAGAAATGTGAAAGTTAAAAAGAGTTAAATACAAAAGTGGACAAACATATCTCATTTAGAGTTCTTTACACTGCATACTCTGGGAGTCTAAGCTATTCAAAGCATCTCAAAACTGGAAATTTCAATGAACTGATCCCAATAATTTGAGTCAGACAGTATTATGCAAGGTAATTATTTTTATTTCCCATTAGGTTGCAAGATACATTATGTAATTATCTCCAAGTTACGTTTGAATTAATTTAAGCCAAGCAGCAACGCATTCTAGAGATCATGCAACAGAAATACAAAAAACTTGCAAAATAGCAGCTTAAAAGTGGCTTACTAAAACTACTTTGACAAAGACTACTTTAAAATATAAAAGCCTGTAGAAAACTCTTAATAAAATGTTATTTTCTTAATAATTTAAACATTTCCTAAAGTGGTTTAATGGCTCCTATTTTTATTTAAAGGTACCACCACTTTGATCCCTGCAGAAAGCCTTTTCTATCTTAGGTAAAACATCTTTGAGTCATGTAGCTTCAAAAAATACATCAATGATTCAGTAAATAAATCATTTCTTTGTTCAGTCTTTTCTCGGGAGAGTGGTGATTCAAAAGGACAACACAGGAGTACCTAGCTTCCACAGTAACCCAAACTGGCAAATTGTACAGAAAGATATATGGTGTTATTGTTTAATATTTGTTTCCAGCTGGAAATTAAGTAAGGAAGCACAGATTGACTGTGATGGAAAATCCATCAGAAATAACCAAGCTGGCAGATTATTAAAAATATGATATCTGAATACTTTTAAGCTAATATTTCACTTAAATCTCAAAATTAATTTTGCAGTGATGACGGATAAAGCGTATTATTTTTTACAATGAAAGTGTTAAAACAACTTTAGGTTAAAACACTGTTTAATTGAATAACTACATTTGTGCTAATTCTTTGAGAGTTAAAAATGTTCTGAGTTTGAATAATCAGAAATCTTTTATGTGTTTTAGGATCAAAGGTTATCTCGGCTTCTTGTTTTGGTTCTTCTAGTATTGTTCTTTAAAAATCAGCTGTAATTGTTAAAACAAGACACAATTTTGACAGCAAAACAAAAATTATTTTCTTCTTTCTTTAAAGACACTGATTTATTTTTAGCGATATTTTAGGTGTTCCTTGAAATATCTCAAGAAAACAGCATTAGGAAAGAAAACATATTTTTGTTTTTATGAAGATTTATCTTAGGAATTTTTTAAAAATGCATGAAAAATGACAGTTTAATCACAAAGTTTACACCTTTACTTTTTTCCTAAAATTGTTAAAATAAAGGGAATACAATTACTCTTTTCTGTGAAAGAGTAAGAATATTATTTAATCAACTAAAAAAAAAAATGGTAGCCCTGTGAAAACAGTTCCTTCTTTCTTTTTCCTCTATGTTGTGTCTTATTTTATCATTATTAAAATGTATATTCAAATATGTGATTTTAAAATAAAACACAGATATACTATCTTTGAAACTTGTATATGGTCTTGACAAAAAAAACCCCACCATTCATTAATATATAATGTCCTAATTCCTTCCTAATGTAAAGGTTGTCATGGATTAATTTTATTTTATGAGCTTTGGAGCTTACAAAATAAAATTTCATCATTTCTCAATAATACTTTTTTTTTTTTTAAATCTCAACAAACTCCAGTGGTTTTGCCCCCATGAAGGAGATGTACACACATTGTGTTTTTGGCCTTTCAGAGTCAAATAATTTTAAGGTTTATCTTCCTATAAGGAGGCTGAGAAAGCCAAGCCCTAAAATATTGGCATCCTCAGATACCACACACTATTTGCAGCACACCCTGCTGACTTTCTTTTCTCTTCTTCGCCTCTTACTTTTTATTCTTTTCTAGATTCACTGCATGAATAAAACTTTCTAATCATCTGGTAATTTTAGCAAGAATGAAGAAATGCATGAAATCCTTTAATTTGATGAAATCCTATCATTGAGCTTAATTAGGTCATTGTCTTAATTAGGTCATTGGCAATTATATAGTTTCAAGTCCTGGCTGCCTGAAATAAGTGAGTGTTCATGACTATGACCACTATATTGCTAGAGGTATGTTAAGTACATTTTAATTTTTCTATGTTTAAAATATCAATATTGATTATTGTAAACTGTTCAGCAAATGTCAATTTAGGGTGATCAGCTGTGATTTAAAAATAAGAATTATGGGTTTTATTTGCATTTTCCTGATGGTGAGTACCATTTCATATACTTGGTCATTTGTATGTCTTCTTTTGAAAAATGTCTATTGAGATCCTTTGTTCATTTGTATTTAATTAATTAATTTATTTATTTATTTATTTTTGAGATGGAGTCTCACTCTTTCGCCCAGGCTGGAGTGTAGTGGCATGATCTTGGCTCACAGTAACTTACCCATCCTGGGTTCAAGTGATTCTTCTGCCTCAGCCTCCCAAGTAGCTGGGATTACAGGCACCCACCACCATGTCCAGCTAATTTTTGTATTTTTCATAGAGATGAGGTTTTACCATGTTGGCCAGGTTGGTCTCAAACTCCTGACCTCAAGTGATCCATCCACCACAGCCTCCCAAATTATGAGATTACAGGTGTGAGCCATGATGCCTGACCCTTTGCTCATTTTTACACTGTTAGTTTTTTTTTATTTTTTGCTATTGAGTTTAATGAGTTCCTTACGTATTTTGAGTATTAACAAACTGATAGAGAAAATGTGGTATATTTAGACAATAAAATATTATTCAGCCTTAAATTGAAGGAACTTTGCTATTTGGAACAATATGAATGTACCTGGAGAGGATTATGCTAAGTAAAATAAGCTAGACACAGAACAACAAATATTGAATGACCTCACATGCGGAATCTAAAACAGTCAAACTCATAGCAGTAGAAAGCAGAAAGGGGGTTGATAATGGCAGTGGAGAGGGAGGAGATGGAGAGATGATGATCGGAGGATATAGAGTTTCAGTTATGTAAGCTAAATGAGTTCTGGAGATCTAATGTACAGTATGGTACTACAATTAATAATAGTATATGCTTGAAATTTGCTGAGGGGACAGATCTTAAGAGTTATCACAAATTTAACAAAAAGAAAATAGTAACTGAGAGATGGATATGTTAACTGGCTTGTTGAGATAATTTCATAATGCATCCATGCATTAAAAATAACTTGTGAGCCTCAAATATATACAAATCCTAATAGTTAATTATACCTCAATGAAGTTAAAAAGTTTTCAAAAAGTTAAAAAACTTTGTATTCTTTGCAGATAACAAGCATGCTAATAAAAAAAAGAGAATACTTATCATTAGGAACATTGTTAATATGAATATCAAAACTTCTAACCATTATGCAAACACTATTATGGTCATTACACCAGTAACATACATGTTTCAGTGAATTTACACTATTCTTTCATTCCTCAAATTTCTTTAATCACTTTAATCAAGGCTTATGCACCATGGTGTTTTCTTCAGTGTTGGGCTTTGCAAATATTTTCTGCTAATTTAATCTTTAACAATTTCCTGTATTTTTTATTCTACTTATAATAAAAAATTAAAGACTTTGTACAGTAGATCCCTTTTAAGGATCATTCCTATCAGTGGGCAGAGATCCTACATTGTGTGCTTTCATAGATATAAAGAACGCCTTACATCCCAACTGTATTTTTCACCAAGGTACTCTATAGAAAGGTGGGTAGGTAACATAATCAATATATATTTTTTTTCTTTAGAATGGCCCTTGCATGGGAAGCGGTGTGTGCATTTACATGTTTAAACCTTATGTATGTCTAAACATCTCTTTATAAGCATCTTTTAAAAATACATAAATTCTCTAGCACAAGTAGTTGATTTATACTTAGGGATTATAGGAAGGAAAACAGGATCTCGTTGGAAGCCTGGTGTCAAAAAAAAGAAAAAAGGTTAAAGTGTCAAGATGTCAAGAGGCATCTCCTTGACAGTTTTGTCTAGAGTTGATCTGCTAATAGCTAACATCTAATAATTTTTAAAAGAAGAGGGAAAAAGAAAATGAAAGAGAAAAATTTTGACAGTTCACCTGTCACTTCAGATAAAAGTACAGCTTTAATGCCTATCAATTGGACAAAGATCTGTTAAGTATTTTCTATATGACCCACATTATAGAAAGAAAACTCTTAAGAGTTTTTTAGGATACATCTCTGTAGTTTTTTTTTTCTTACCATGGAAACATAATATTACCTGAAATAAAATTAGTGCTTTTATTTTGCCTTCACTTTTATATAGATAAACCTCAGACATGTGCACAGACATGTACCTATAAAATTTTTGATAGGAAAGCATTTATTTTTATAAATCAATACTTAAGGGAAAATGTGCGGAATATTGCCAGTAAATATCAAATGGCAGGCCATCATTATCCAGATCCAAGAAAGAGATATATCAATGATCCTCTTTATTTCATATAGAAAGAGTCAAATAGCCCTATATTGGATTGCCCAGATTTTGTAAAGATTCAGATATGAAAACATATAGCAGAAGCCAAAAAGAAATGTGATTGACCATCTGGAGAACGTCAGTGTTTCCAGTGAATAAAACTGTTAATCTAATGGAGAAGTTTCTTTGACTTCTAAGGAGCATTAAAAAATACATTTTAGAGATCATTAAACCAAAAGCATCCATTAGCTACTCTCAGACATGACCTCTCTCTGATTCCTTTTTTTTTCCGCTTTCTCTTTCGCTTTGTTGATTCACAGTGGTCCAGCCAAAAAAAGCAAAAGTTCACTAACACTATTACCATAACCACTTTGACATCACTGGAGATGCTTTTAAACAAACACATATCTCAATGTGAGCTTGTATATCTTAACATCAAGCAGAAGATCTAAAACTATTGGAAAAGAAACGCAGCATTAATCCTTTGAGCATATAGTTCACCCTAAATGCCCATAAGTAATCTGACATATATAAACTTTTTATTGACTATGGAAGATTCTGTCGCAATGAAAGTGATTATTATTTTATGTTTTATTCTCCAAGCAAATTCATAAGAAAAAACGAAATGTGACTTTTAAGAGATTTTTATGAGGAAACTAATTAAAATAGTTTAATCTATGTAAAAAGCACAAAGTCCATATTTGTATATTTACAGTGTGTCAGAACTAATGAAAACTCTTAAAATCACCTATTTCAAGCCTCTTTTTAAAGATGAAAAATGTAATACATTAAACACTAAAAACTGACAATTTTTTTCACAAATTCTGTACTAATATATATATATATATAGACACTGTATATATATATATATATATGTTTTTATATATATCTAGTGTCAAATTAACTAAAGCTTTTAAAAATAATAAAGACATATCATCATATTATGGCAGGATGTACTGACTCCAACCCACAAATACACATTAAGATACATTTTCAATTATGGACAGCCTCTTAAATCCCTGAAGACAAGTGAAGAGGAGATAATACTAGATACTTTCCTAAGCTTTCTATGTCCTTCTTTGAAACACACTTCTGTCGCTGCACCACATTAGTCAAATGTCTTGGAGAAACTGAAGAAAATATACCATAAAATTGGGAAGCAAGTTCTGCTTATAATGAGCTAACGGGTATACAATTAAAATCCTTCATTCCATAATATTTTTGTACTAAGCACTTTGGTGCAGATAATTTATTCACGGTATATTGATATCTTTATAGATCAAATAGTTTTATTTTGCTTAAAATTGTGATGTGTGCATATGTTTGTGTGTGTGTAAATCACTATTCTATGTACAATAACTATCTTTAAAAGGTAAATGCTACCATAGCTTAATAATAATAAAATAGAAATGACTTCCTCACCAAAACTTGACTGTATTGTCAAATTAAAATAGGGCCACAAATTTTCTAACTTAATAATGGAAAACTCATTAGATTCTTCTGGGGCATTTGATGGTTTTGATTTTACATAAGTTGAATAAAGACTCAAATATGGCTGAAATTAAGTTTAGATGTATTGAACTGAACAATTACCAAAAAGCTATAAATTTTTAAATGTTATCTGTCAGATATATTTCTGAATGGTTCTTTTTTCAAGATTTGGTACAATAGCTTTTCATTTATTTCTATATGTTTATTCAGTATGTTCACATGAACTGAACTAACTAAATAACTTTATTAATAAGTAAAGAAATAAAATAGGGAGCAAAATAAAGCTTCTAAATTATATTACTTCATAGATTTATAATAAAATAAACAAGAGTCATTGCTGGCCAGGTTCCATGGCTCATGTTTGTAGTCTCAGCACTTTGGGAGGCTGAGGTGGGTGAACTGCTTGTGGTCAGGAGTTCCAGACCAGTCTGGGTAACTTGGCAAAACCCTGCCTTTTCGAAAACTACAAAAATCAGCCGGGTATAGTTGTGTGTGCCTGTAATCCCAGCTACTTGTGGGGCTGAGGCATGAGAATTGCTTGAACACAGGGGGTATAGGTTGCAGTAAGCCAAGATTGCCCGCCCACTGCACTCCAGCTTGGGCGAAAGTGTGAGATTCTCTCAAAAAAATAAAATAAAAAGAGTCACTGCCCTTATAAACTATTGATACGCAAGAATACTTGTTGAGTAATCGACTATGGCAAGAAACAGAAGAAAGACTAATTAATTGAGAAAGGCATCCGCCAGAAGAGAGAGTACTATGGCTATTGCACAACAGAAAATCTGACTCAGAAGTGCAATGAGGAGTCAGATGACCAAATTCAGCAAAACCCAAAGAAGTGCCCCTGAGCCAAGACAGACTGTAATGCTGCTAATCTACCTCGATTTTTTGATAAGTTGATTTATCTTTTTAAATCTAAATTCTTAACTAAAATGCTTACATAAGATTGTAGATTTTTTAAGTGAAAGGCTGTCTTTATTTCTTCATCAGTGTATGATCTACATGATCTACGGATATGTTTAATGATGAGTAAGAGAATGTCTACAGGTTTCAACACTAAACGCACAGAGGCTATAAATCTATGAAGTAATATAATTTAGAAGCTTCATTTATCAGTGGTTTAATCATTTATCACTGATTTAATATTCCTGAATTTGAAATTTAAATCCTTGAAATATTATCAGACCTACTAAGGAAACTGCAGAGTCACAGCAGTTAACACAAGATCTTGGCAGGTAGTTTGATAAAACAAACAAAATGTAAGATATATTTTATGAATATTCAAGACCTATACTTGGTAGTCATACCTCATCATTACTTCAAAAACTCAGAGTAGCTTTGCTAACATTTCCTAAATCCACCTTTAAAATGCACCGCCAAAAAAAATATCTTGCCATTAGCATGAACTGTTTCTTATGTACTTCAAGAAAGATGTAATACCACAGGGACTAAGTGGGAATGACAGAAAAGAAACCATAAATCTTTGTCAGACTTTCAGAAATGAGCTCTGAATCCAACCAAAATGAAATGTTTTCTTTTTCTCTTGGTTGAGCTAACATGGTGGTTTTGTTAATTGTGTCCCAACTAATACCATCCCCTTCCAGTTCCAACAAAATATGCTTAGAATGTCTTAAACAAATGCTTTTATTTTATACAGATAAGTAAGACATCCTACAGCATGTGACATGCAATGAACATTACTACAGAGCAAATCAGTGATAAGCAAGGAAGCATTAGAAAATCTCCTAGCTTGGGAAGACTCTGTTCAGAATGTTCAATTAGAGTACGGAAAACATATATTACACATTTTTCCTCCCTGTTCTAAAATAGTTCGTTGGATTAGCCTAGAGTAGTTTAATTGATTGTTATGAGATGCGCACATTCTTTGGTGAGAGATTAATCATTTTAAATTAAAAATGTAACTGTGCAATTGGGCAGTAGTAATTTAATAAGCCTGGGACAGTAATTTATATTAATGTAACCTGCAACTTCAAAATCTTGTGGGGGAAATTATTTATCTTTAGAAGAGTTATACTACGTTTGGATAAATAGGTGAAATATAATAGTACTCAAGTGAACTACATTTATGCTTTTAGATAATAGAGACCTGGTAATCTCTCAGTGCTAAAGCTTTGAGACATATATGCCTTTTTTACCTGTCAAGAATGCTGATGAAGTTAACATATTTATACCTGTTTAAGGGGGCAAAGAAATTATAAGAGCAACATAATGAAGACATTTCTCTATTTGCCTTTTTTTGCTATTTGAAATGTTCTCACTCTTACTTATTGTTAGATAAATTTTCTTTTTCTTTTTCTTAAAAAACACTTTAGGCAAGGATGGCATTACTTCAGTTTTATAAATTTAGCAACCAATAGTATTCTATAAAACACTGCCCTAAACAAATGCTGTGAACAAATAAATTATCTGTGTCGTAAAAGAAATAGTTATCACAACAGTGATACTTTTTTGTTGCCTATACTTAACCTTTAGATCCTCACAAGGTAGGGAGACAAAACAAACCCTCTGGCAGAAAACAGTCAAACTGATTTTTTTACTGTCATTCACAAAAGTTGCTAGGATTTTCACATTCTGTTATTTTCCCAATTTGGAAGTTACTCGCATAAAAGGCCACTTGCGTGTAAATGCCAGGACTGCATTTTGAATATTTCAGAGGAATTTTGCTCAAGTTGTCTTACATTCTCACTGCACACCAAAACATAACCTTCTAAAATGTTCCGTCTGCTGGCTGTATTGCAAAAGTAGAAGCTCGAGCATGAACTGCCTCATTATCTTTATTTATATAACAAAGTAATCCCTACTTCTGTAATATTCACAGAGTTTTTTTTTTTTTCCTCTGCAAAGATTTTCCTGACAATCCCTCAAAATGCCTATTGACAATGCCACCTCAGGGTCCAGAATACTTTATTATTCTCATTTGTCCACCAGTATATATCCACTCCTAGACAATAAGGCCCAATATATAAGTTCATGTTTTATTCATCTTCATGTCTCCATCAACTAGCACAGGGCTTGGCATCTAATAGATGGTCAATAAATGTCTGCTTATCTAAATAGTGGTAAAACAAACAAATGATTTAAGAATCCACAATGATTCCAGGCTCCACAGATAGAAGAAAGCTTATTAAAAAAAAAAGGCTGAAAATCTTTTTTTAGATAAAATAGATAATAGGAGTAAATACTTATTAAGCTCTTAGTGTGTCTCACTGCCTATTATAAACTATATACATGTTTTGAGTTTTTTTTTTCTCCTCATTTATTTCTTGTACAGGCTGAAATGTTATCACTTTTACATATGGAAAAGCTGAGTCACAGTAACTTTTAGAAACGTGTCCAAACACATGTCATTAAACAAGTAAGTGCTGGATCCACGTTCTATTCAGACAGTCTCAACCTAGAGCCTTCTCTTAAATATATACTTACTACCTAAACTAACAGGAGAAGGAAAAGCTGCTTTCCTTTCACTTACTCACCCTTGCCATGTGTTTGCTTTGTCATAGGCACTGTGTATGGTACTCAGGGTACAAAAGTGAACAGCATGAGGCTTTTTTTTAAAACCTCTAATCTCTGTCTTTCTTGGAAATATTTGAAAAGTTTATCCTAGTTAAAACATACACACACACACACACACACACACACACACACACTCAGATACAAGTAGGTGTTTTCCCTTTCATTGCCAAAATTCTCACCTTAGCAATGAATGGCCATTGGCTGTATGACCTCACAGACACTTCAATCTCTAATTGTTTCAGGTTGCCCTCCTCATCACTGAAAATTCTCTCAAAAATATTCCCCTGTAAAGAGGCCTGCATGAATAAGCCCAGAAGTGGATTCTCCACAAATTGTACCTTCAGATGAGATGGCCACCCTGGCCAACACTTTTACTTCAACCTCATAAGAGACATTGATGCCGGGCGCGGTGGCTCACGCCTGTAATCCCAGCACTTTGGGAGGCCGAGGCGGGTGGATCACGAGGTCAAGAGATCAAGACCATCCTAGTCAACATGGTGGAACCCCGTCTCTACTAAAAATACAGAAAAAAAAAAAATTAGCTGGGCACGGTGGCGCGTGCCTGTAATCCCAGCTACTCGGGAGGCTGAGGCAGGAGAATTGCCTGAACCCAGGAGGCGGAGGTTGAGGTGAGCGCCATTGCGCCATTGCACTCCAGCCTGGGTAACAAGAGAGAAACTCCGTCTCAAAAAAAAAAAGAGAAAGAGACATTGAGCCAGAGGTACTTAGTTATGTAACATCCGGATTTGTGACCCATAGAAAATATAAGATCATATTTAAAGCTCTAGTCTTTGAATTTTTTCATGCAGTAATAAATAACATCTAAAATAACAGCTCATCCCGGGAATACTATTATAGTTTAAACACTTATCAACTCCAAAGAAATTTGTATTGTCCTGCTTCTTCATTCTTCCCACAGCATCATATGAACCATGTTTTCCTTTTACTCAGTGTTCAAAAACCAATGTCTTTAAACACAATAGCAGAGAAAGAATATGTTGAAAGTTCTGAATCTAGTACTTAAAGCTAACTAAAATATTCTACTTTGTGTATTTGGCTTACTGTTTCTTAAATACATTTAGTCATTTCCTTCTACTTCTGTAATCATGACATTTGGAGATTTTAGAATAGGTATCCAAAACTTACAAAAATGTTTACAACTAAGAAAAATTATGTTCAATAATAAATTAATCGATCATTTCTGCAATTACAAGAAATCTCTGTAACCTAAATGATATTTTCAGTTAAATACTGCCCTGTCATACTGGCTGTGTTAGTTTCAATTATTAAGTGTTGTGATACAGAGGTCTTTAAACTCAGGTACACAGAATCTGAGAAAACAGTAATAGTCTGTAAAGGGCACGGCACTCCAGATCGTTTTAAGATAATCAACTTTCAGATATTAAAATTCAGTGTAGTCTCTTTTTGAAAATGAATTTGCCTCAGAAGACACTTAAAGATCAAGAATCACTTTTGTAGCCTTTTTCAAAAATAGCTTTTTCCACTTTATAATAGAAATTCCTCTCAGCTATCTAGAATCTTACTATGATGTACTACCTAAAAGAGTAAAAAAAAATCACATTGACATATAAACTATTTATTTATCTGTATTCTATTACATCACTTCCATCTGTGTAAGTGAAATTTTATTACCAATATTTTATAATTTATAATAATATTTATCAAAATAAATGCATTTTATGTAATTTTGTTCCATTACATACTATTGTTGCATGTAAAGGTAAGTCAATATAGAGGAGGCTTTTAAAAAGCACTTAGCACTTTATAGCTCCATGGAAAATATAGACTGTTGAATATTCACATGTGAAAAAGAAGCTTGAGAGAGTAAACAAGTAAATACTTGCAAGTACAGAAGCCTCTTACGGTAAGATAAAATTTTGTGAAAGAATTCAAAAGGAAGAATGAATTCAAGCAGTAAAAGAACAAAGTAAAATATTAGCCTGTTAAAAAGGCATTGTTCAGAGATATTTTTAGTTGAATAACGGTAAATATCGACTACATACTCTATTTAAGTCCTACTGAATCAATTCAAAAGGGTGAATGCCAATGTTTTCAATGTTCTAAAATACATTCTTTGCAATCTTTAAAATTTCCAATGAAAATGTTTTCAATGTTAATTTAAAATATTAAAGAGGTACATCATGAGTTTACAAAATTCCTTCACCTGGTAAATTAAATTTTTTTTTTCAAAACCACTGTTTTACTATTTTTAAAAATCTTAATTATCATCCTCTCTTCTCAACTTCATTTTAAACATCATTAAAATGAACCATATTATATAAATGCCCTTTTAACTGTACCATAGCATAGTACCTTACTTATAGTTGTTAAGCCAATATTAAGAGGTATACTACGTTTTAATGTAGAAAGTTAAATTATTTCCTGCAGCAAATATCTGTATTCTAAGTCATAATTCAAAATTTTAACATAAGGACTACTTATCTATAGAGAAGTAAATAAATGTGCAATCATTACAGGAACCCAGCACATGGATTATTTTCATTGATATAAAAATTTAATCATGTTACTCAATATTACTTACAACAAAAAAGGCAGTGTCTTTCTGTTACTGGTATGAAAACTGATGCTGAGAGAAACAGCTGACCCTCCTGCAGACAATTAGGCTACTTCTAGATCCTGTAGGACTCAAATACAAAGTGTCACCTGGAAGGCATCAAGGCATTTAAAAGGATGAACGCCTGCCCTAGATGCTAGTATTCTGATTTCTGGAATGCTCAGCAGGGACTTGAGAAACATGTAAAGGTTTTGGAATTTTATTGATAGCATTATGACTTAAAAATTATTTATGTAATAATGCAAATTATGTTATGTTAATGTTTACTCTTTCATACTTCCATTAGAAGTATGATTTATAATATCTGGCTAATTTTTAAAAGTTAGAAGGAATATGCTGAATTTGAATTAGCCTACTTTATTCAGTGTGTGAACTCTATAATGAAAAATAAAGCATCCAGATGATAGAAAGCATAAGTAATAATACTTCAGAGTGCTGGAGGTTTGTTTTTAAAACAAACTAAATATAATAACATTAATTATTATTGGAATACAATCATGACATAAACATATGGTATTCTTTGACTTCATATGCATATAGAATTTAGACATTGGAATCATCTTTTACTTCTCAAATAAATCACCTATAACTATTCCCTAAATGAATTACCATACTGCATGTTCCCTTGGCACTTGTGTTTTGTGGAACATCTTATGCTGTAAACTATAAATAGCCTTGAAGATGTGGAACATTTAGACCTTAAAAGATTCATATGGGAAAAGCTATGTATCTCTTTATCTATCTAAATATTTTACAATAAGGAATAAAATGTTATTAGAATAGTGTAAAAGCAAATTTTAATATAAAACAAGAATTGAAATGTCTCTACTGGAAACACAGACTTGAATCATGTCCACAAACATGCCCACACACACACAAAGTAAAACTGACCAATGCTTCTAAGCAGAACTACCTGGGTCATGAGAGCTCGTGAACAAAAGTCTTTACTTAGAAGAGGTTCCTGGTACTGAACACTTACTATGTGTTTGCTCTTACTCAAAACACTTGGCAAAAGTTAATTCATTTGATACTCATAATAATTATTTCAGTAACACAGTATTATCAGATTATTTTCAGGCGACAAAACTGGGCACAAAACAATTTCCTAAGAATACATCACTGTCATAAAATCAACTAATGGCAAAAGAGCAATTCACACCAGTCAGGCTGGCTCCAGAGCCCTTACCAACCAGAAGGCAATACTATCCTTCTAAGATCTGCACACTGAGTATATTAAGTATATGGGTGGTGGGCTTCCCACTAAGAACATAGAAAATTCTAATATTCTAATGGTCCCTTGCGCTGGGAAAGAGTTATATGACTCAACCCAGACAAGTAGAGCACACACTCTACAGCTCTGAGTCTGGTACAAGGTACACACACAAAATTAAAAGAGTTTAATTATAACTTTTTAGATATACTTTATTAACCTATTTTAATTTATCCTTCATTTTCCTGTCAATAGAAGGGAGTGGTTAAATTGATAAAACTGAAGTAGACTAACTAGATGACTTTTTTCCCTTGGTTGAGTCTGCAATGTACACTCTGATAAACATTCACTCTCTTTATGCCAGCCACTGGAACAGAGTCTCTTTTATTAAGTCCACTAAACAAGAAACAATGGTGTCTCACAATTGTTAATGATTATCTTAGTCCTATTTTCCAGCCTCTATGGCAAGACCCTCAGTTCTGTTTCTCTACTATTTGTAACATGCACATTCATAAGACGCTATTATTTTGGACAAAGGGAAAGAATTTTTAACTCAGTGAGGTTAGGGCTTTAATAAAGTGAAATCTTATCTAAACTCTAATCATCCTGTATATTACACACTATTTAGGACACTCTGAAAAAGACTTTAAGAGGAAAATGGTTTCTTTCAGGCTGATATGACAAAAGCAGATCTGTTGGAAAAAAAGAGTTCCTTTTCTAGCCATCAAGTACCAGATTTCCAGCTGCACCTCATGCTGAGTCACCAAACCCACAAAGTCAGGAAAACTGCTGAAGCTGAGCTACCTGGCATTTATAAGCCTGGCAGTAAAGCATAGCCATGGTTTTGCAAAAAGCTGCCAGATTATTGCTTAAGAGACTGTGGCAGCTATATGGGTAGAAACTGAGGAGAATGGATGGACGAAATTATGACAGTGGTAAACTGTTTTCCAACAATGGGGTTTTTACGTTGTTTTATTTCCTTTTAGGCTTAATTCCTTTGCAGCCACCTGTTGAAATATAGGCTGCAATGATTTAAGGAGCTGTGGGCCTAAAGTGATTTTTTACAACAATAAAGTCTACAAGGGAAAGACTATTAGAGAATGGTTATTTATTGCTTACCCCAGCACACAAATAAAAGAAACCAATATGTGTATAAATTTGTCAGAACATAAGTTGCTATAGGCTAAATTACTTAATGCCATACTGTTGTATATTACAAATACATAGAACCATTAAGATGTGAATTCTTAAGAAGAAATATTTTATGATAGCAATAGATGGGTGAAGAAAAAAACAAGTTAGTTAATGTAGTTAGACATTTTGCCTCAGTATTCTATGTTATTATGTAAAGGGTCCTCAGGTCGTAAATCAATCATCATTAAAATATGAAAATTTTTTGAAGCTCCTGCAGAATTATAATAAACCTGTCAAGATATTTAGAAGGCAAAATATCAAAATATTAATGAAAAACATCATTAAGAGAAAAATCTATGTGATTATCATTAAATTAATTTGTCAAGAAAGAACCTGGGTTCAACTAAAACCCATATATCAATCCGCCCTAGAAAAGGAATGACTTAGAAATGTTTCTATCTGACCTAATACTTAATAGAATTATTAAATTTAAGATGGTTACCAGTCTTCAATAATAAGAGTTTAACTTTTTTTACCTCCTCCCTATTTTACTTCAATATAAATATCTGAAACAAAAAAATCAAATATCTCAGACATAAATAATTCCAAAGGAGACTTTAATAAGTTCCCAAAAATGTAGTAAAGAGGCTAATTTACTTATATCCAGACAGTAACACCAAGGCTGAAAATTAGTCAAAGGGGTTACAGAAGAAGTGTTCATTATCATTCAGTAATACAAGAAAACTAGAAAAAGAATAACATGCAATAGCTTCAGTAATAATATTTTAGCTCTAAATATGGGCAAGTATTCTCAAACAAATTTACACAAGATCACATAATTGCACTTACATAATTGGAACATACTTTTTATTCTATAAAAACATTTTCTCTATGAAGTCATAATTTTTTGACATAACAGTATTAGTCCTTTTGAAATAAGTATTTCATGATATTGATCTTAGATATTCAAAATTTTTTTTAAATGAGTGATTAGATCAATTGGAGCATTGCTATTAAAATTTTTAAGTATTTAACCTGTAAGTAATCTCATCCCCTAAGAAAATCTACTCCATCATCCTCAACTCACAACTTTTGACTCAAAATTTACAGGAATTTACATGAAATTTCATTGTCTGGATAAACATACCAAATGCCATATGAAAAGAAAAGAAATAAAAGATGTATTTCTCGGAATGTGGGAGATAGTTTATCTTAAAAATGTAGATAATAAATTTTACTTAGACTCATTTTCCCCCAAATTTGAATATAATTAGAGAACAAAACAAAATGACACATTCTGGATTAACACTGAATATGTCAGGTCACATCACCTCTTTTCTTGACTTTAAAGAATATTTGTACTTATAATTATTAAAAAATCTATACTTCATTGTATTGAAGGAGTCAATAAACTCATTAGTTTTTATACTACATTTAGTCAAGTTTATTAAAATAATAAGTGAATACTGAATGGTTGAATTTAGATAATAAAACTGTATCAGTTGTGTATTATTTGGATAGTATCATAATAGGTTTTCTGTTGCCTTATTTCAAGCTTCCTCCTAGAAATGACCCATTTTGACTAGCCAAATCATTTCAAAATTTCAAATACAAGAATTTGTCTCAGCAGATTACTAACTGATGCTTGGTAAATCACATTTAAGGTAGCTATATTTCCTTTCCCCAATTAATCTTTCCTGGCACATACACATATATTCTCTTCTGTGAGCACCTATGTTCTTCTCTGTGTCCCTTTCAATTTATTACCTGAGATATCATGGTAAAATTCCTTTAACCAGGATCTAAATTATCCTTCCTTTGACAGAGGCCAAAGGTGTGACAAACACATTTAGATGGTAAGAACATAAATTCTAGTAAATGATTACAGTATATTCCATAGTACGTACATCAATTCAGTGATTAAAAAGAGAAAGGCAAGAAGACATGCAGCCATAGACATGATTAGGAAAGAAAATATATGTGGATATTCATAAAGATTTTCAGTGCTTCAAACACTCAAAAAAGAAAATTCATAGGACTGTCTTTCAAATCATAATAGGTTTAGAAATAATTTACTAAATGTTACAACCAATATATAACTACATAGCATAACATTTAATAACTGACCATTTTTCTTTTCTTAAATTAAAGATAATTATTTCATCTATGCTACTGAAAATTAATCAAACTTTACAAACAGGATAATAAGATGTCAAATAATTATGAGGTAATTAAGCTATATTCACATACACTGTGATAAAAAAATCAGAAACCAATTCTATTTCAGAATGTGTCTACTTTAAATGAGAGTGCTTTTCATGGACACACTTTTAAAAGTTATTATTCAGCTATATCTATCTCAGTCTTCACTTATTTCTCTCCCTCCCTCCCTTCATCTCTCTCTCTCTCTCTCTCTCTCTCTCTCTCTCTCTCTCTCTCTCACACACACACACACACACACACACACACATCTGAAATGAAATCAGACTTCTCATTAATTTGTCCTTTTATTCATCATTCAACATATATTTCTAGAGTAGCAGACACTGTATTAAGCATTGAAATTCTTTAAATGTTTGATTTATAATACCATAAAAATAATTCCAAAACTAAAGTGTGAATGTGAAATGCAACAGTAATATTGTCACGTGCTTTAAGGCAGCTCAATAAACTTTGACATTGATGTTCAAAAGAGATTGGAGCAAAACATATCTAAAATAAAATACATGTCTTAACATTTTAATGTTTGTACTTCTCTTTTGGACATAAAACATTGATATTATAATTAGTCGTTGACATAATTGTTCCTTCTGCTTGACTCTGAACTCCTTCAACTTGCGTCCTGTTATTTTCAGCATCCAGAAGACCTAAACCAGAGCTTGGTGTCACAGTACTTATCACATACTGATGAGTAAATCAATTCATACACAGTTACTTTTAATAGTTAATCAAAAAATATGTAGTTTCTATGTTTTGTGCATTTGACTAAGTATCTGTAACACATTTTTTCATTAAATCTTTATAAGAGTTTTATAATTTAGGTATCATCATCCACATTTCATTAATGTAGCCACTCAAGATAAAAAAAATCAAGGAGCTTGTCTAAAGTAACCAAGCTGATGTTCGAGTTGTAATTTGTTTTAATGGGATTTTTAATCCCATTTTATTAATTAGTATGCAATACAATTTTCCAAATTATTATTGGTTTAATAAGCACAGACAGATGATGTTCATTTACTCAACAAATACTTATTAAGTACCTACTTTGCAGTAGACATAGTAAGTCTTGGAACGGAGCAGGAACAAAACGGGAAAAATTGCTGACTTCATACAATTCACAAGCTCCTTATGATATTTAATTTTCCAAATAGTACCAGGTCCACTATTTGGCAATATAATGGCATGAATAAGAAAATGTAAAATACATGCATAATTTTATGTATGTACCTACCTGCTCTAGCAGACCAGAAAGTATAATTTTGACAATGGAATTATAGAATGAACATTTTATTCTTGGTACCTAGGTTAAATACTAATACAACAAAATGTATGAAGCTTTTACAAAGCTATCTTTTCATATAATAAAAGCATATGTTGAATTAACGTACATTTTGCAGTCATTTTAGAAATGACATTTTTTCCAAAATTTGTAATGTGATATTATTAGGTATAATCTAGAAATTAGACGGAAAGAAAACAGGTAGTTGAAATTATTTTAAATGTTACTATCAACTTTAAAATCCTCTCAAGTTTTCACATTAAAAATGAGTTGGATTATTTTATCTATTTATTTATTTATTTATTTGTTTGTTTGTCTGTTTGTTTGTTTATTTAGAGATGGAGTGTCACTCTGCCACCTGGGCTGGAGTGCAATGGCGAGATCTCAGCTGACTGCAACCTCCAACTCCCAGGTTCAAGCAATTCTCCTGTCTCAGCCTCCCGAGTAGCTGGGATAACAGGCACATGAAGCCACACTGGGCTAATTTTTTGTATTTGAGTAGAGATGGGGTTTCATTGTGTTGCCCAGGCTGGTCTGAAATTCCTAAGCTTTGGTAATCCACCCTCCTCAGCCTCCAAAAGTGCTAGGATTACAGGAGTGAACCACTGTGCCTGACCATGAGTTTGATTATTTTTATTGTGTTATGATCATATAACAAAAAAAGATATTCCATATAAGATTCATGTATATATATGTGTGTATATACATGAATCTTATATGGAATATCTTTTTTTGTTATATTTATATATATATATAAAATTTTAAAATCCATAGTCAGTCCAAGTATCCAAGATAAACCATGTTGGACAAACTTATCAACAGAAAAATTAATTTCAGACAAAATTCTTATCATTTAGTAGTCAGAAATATGCATTCTAGCAAATAGTGCATATTATTTTTTAATATTTAATTTAAAAAATAAAGACATAGGTAGAAAGTATAATTTCTTTCTTTTGGTAAAATACAATATAAATTCATTTTGATTTTTGATAGAATGAGGATCAATGTGACTTTGCAATTGTATCCCAATTATATTTAGACACAATTCTGTGTACTGTGCTGGAGTTGAGTAACTCAGAGCTGAGTAACTAGAACGCAGCAGTTTCTAAGAACTACGCAGACTATGTTTAAAACTTCTCACAAATATTTCATGAAAGTCTATTCAACTTCCTTTGAATATTCTAAATATGGCAAAATAATAATAAATCATATTTTTAAAATATTTATAAAAATATTTAAAAAGTATTTAAAGTTTTGACATGTTCTTGTATTTTTATTTTATATTAATATGTTTATATTAATTTTATATTAATGTTATATTAATATATGAATTATATAATATGAATGTTATATTAAACATTATATTAATGTTTAAATTAATATAAAATAAATATATCTAAAGATATTTTATTAATATACAAAATACATGCCAAAACTGTTGCATTAACTAGGTTTTTTTATCAACTATATGGGGCTTCTGAAATAGTCACAATATTTTAAATTTATTTTCCCAAAATATATTCTGACATTGGGACCCCATGGTTGAGCATCAGGATCCCATTCTCGAGCAGAACAATTTATTATGGACATTTTTGAAGGAGACCCCAAAGTTTTTTGGTTCCATTTGAAATTCAGAAAGTAGGGATATAAGAAAAACAGTTATAATGTTTTGCTGACTAATGTGCCTGTTGAATTGTCAGAAGCATTCAGGCAATTCTATACGCCATAAATGTAACCCATTGACTGAAAAGAGGCAGTAAAGTGAGAATGAATTTATGTGCTTCATCCTTGACTAATTTTCTGTGGAAGAGATAATTAACAAATACTCACATAAAATGTAAAGCAATTTCAAATCAAATGGTCAAAACTGAAGAATACCTTCCATATCAGTTATATGCTATGTCTATTCCTAATCCTAATATTAAGATAGGTACTATGTCATACAAACTAGTTATAAATTGCCAGATTAGTTATTTATTATTTCTGAATAATAGAAACACACTTTAAATACTCTGATTTTAGAACTTTACTTAAAATATTTTTGGCCATGGTAGTGGCTAATGCCTGTAATCCCAGCAATTTGGGAGGCTGAGGTGGGTGGATCACAAAGTCAGGAGATGGAGACCATCCTGGTCAACAAGGTGAAACCCCATCTCTACTAAAATACAAAAAAAAAAATTTTCCTGGCTGTGATGGTGCATGCCTCTAGTCCCAGCTACTCAGGAGGCTGAGGTAGGGGAGTCACTTGAACCCAGGAGGCAAAGGTTGCAGTGAGCCAAGATTGCACCACTGCACTCTGGCCTGGCAACAGAGTGAGCCTCCATCTCAAAAAAAAAAAAAATTCTAAAAGTATAAATTAAATGCAAGAGATTTCCGGAGTAAATTAATATTTCAAATTATCATATACAGAAATGGTACAGAGCAAAAGTTAATTTTTAGAAATAAAACATTCTGGTCAATTGAGTATATCTGATTTAGTATGTCCCAAATAACAACTCTGCACATTTATATTCTTAAGACAGACACTCATAACTCTATTTGTCTAATTTTCATCCTGTTGACATATGCCTATATACCCCTTTACTAACATGCCAAACTTTTAAAAACTATAGTCAGTTCTGCTATAACACTTCTTTTAAAAATGTAAATTTATTACAAAGCAACTGATGTGTTAGGGAATTATATGAGGATAATGCCACTTTTCCATTTTCTATGTGAGCTTTTATAGACAAGAAACACTACATCATGGATCTACAAACTATGCAAATCTGGCAGGTGGCTTGTTTTTGTAAATAAAGCTTTATTGGAAGACAACCATACCGTTTTTTACGAGTTGTCTTTGGCTGCTTTCATGTGTTAAGCAGATATGAATAGCTGTAACAGACATTCTCTGGCCCTTAGGGAAATGTCTGTTAAGTTCTGCACTAAGTGATCAAAAATCTGAACCCTACTGAACCAAGTTGCAGAAAAATAAACAAAATGCACAAACCCATCTTCAACATCTACTAGCTATTTCAATTCCCTGTGGATGTTGTGACCCATGTTCATCCACATCTGATGTTACAACTTTTGTTTAATATCAGATAACCCTCATACCCATCCCATCCTCATAACTCACAAGATGACACACACTTCTACAGCAAACTTCAGGTAGTTTTCGAGGTAAAGCACCATATTTATTATCTTCCTATATATTTTCGTTTTCTTTTTAAAAAATTTTATCTATGCATTACTGATAAAATTTTAGTGTTGTGCCTTTAAAGTAGGATTGCCACATTCAGCATATAAAAAAACTCAGGTGATGTGGTTTAGCTCTGTGTCCCCACCCAAATCTCATGTCCAGTTGTACTTTTCAATGTTGAAGAGGGACCTGGTGGAAGGTAATTGGATCATGGGGGCTGATTTCCCCCTTTCTGTTCTTGTGATAGTGAGTTCTCACGAGATCTGGTTGTTCAAAGTTTGTAGCACTTCCCTCTTCACTTTCTCTCTGCTGCTTTGCCATGTGAAGGTGTGCTTGCTTCCCATTCATTTCCTGCCATAATTGTAAGTTTCCTGAGGCCTCCTAGCCATGCTTCCTGTACAGCCTGAGGAACTGTGAGTCAATTAACTCCTTTTCTTCCTAAATTACCAGTCCCAGGTAGTTCTTTCTAGCTGTGCTAAGAACAGACAAATATAAAAGGCTATTCTGTGAAATCTGAATTTCAGACGAACAACAAATGCATTTTAGTATATGTCTGACTATCGGACATCATTATACACACCCCTTGCTCCTCTCTTTAACCATATCTAGCAACTAGGAAAACGAAGAGGAGCTATGTCTGATCCTTTTGTTATTTTCTATATAGACTTTGCTTTTAAACTATTTCATCTTTAGAAGACTATTTGAACTGTAACTGGGTCTTTTATTTTTTCTAGCAGAGACCTTGGAGGTAGAAAAAAGCAAACATCTGAGCATTGGGCTGTTGAAACAGTTCTGTCTAGGCCCAAACGTGACTAATCTTTAATCTCTTTGATGCAGGGATTGTGCTATTTAGCTTTGGTTCTCTTCCTTTTGCCAAGAATCAGGTACTGTATAACCATTACACACATGGAACAATGGCTGCTTATCCTGAGTAATACTGTAATGCCTGCGTAGGCTGACTGCCCCAAATACTTGGCCAAGTTTAAAGTAAAACAATCAATATAACATTTTATAAGTCTTCTCTTTCTGTAGGTTTTTGTTTGCCTAAAATATTCAGCTCTATCATGGTCTCTGTCAATTGACAAGTTTACTAAGGGACATCAAGTCATCATATATTTTGCTTATTATGTTTTAATACATAACATATTTTTCTGCTGATTCATGTGAACAAGATCAGACCGAGCCCAGAGTATCCAGAAGATCACCACCTCGTCTCCCCTATTCTGGAGCTACTGTCTCCAAATCTCATACTTCCTTTCTCCTTTAGAAGCTCCATTTTCTCAAATTCTCACTCCTTCTTACCTGCCAGAATAAGAAAGCAATGAGAAAAGGCCCCTCCCCTAAAGTTCTGCTGTGATTCAAATTGTTCTCTTTCCCAGGAGCATATGCATTTTAATAAAAGAAAAATTTGATCTTAATGTAGATTTTTATGCAACAGCAAAGTAAGAGATTAGCAGATCCAGAGGTTTTCTAGCTCCCCTGAAATCTCAATACATAGGCTGTAACTTACTCTACTGTTTTTAAATTCAGTCCAAATAGGAAACACTGGGGTTATTGTTTCTTCCTGTCTCCATTTATGCATTCAGTGGAGATTACCAGGTTTATAAAAGGGCCATTAAAATGAAAGGTCAGGCTTAAATTTTATAACAAGATGCTATTTAATTACATGTATAAATATTACATTTTTATTATATCTCTTGTAGAGTTAATAAAAAGTACTTAAGATGTTTCAGTGCTTTTGTTTGAATTTTGTAATTAACTATTTTAAATGATTAGGAAAAGGCAGTCTTTCTGTATCGATGAATTAAAAAAATAAGAATGCATTTCTGAGCTGACACATTCTAGCTAAGAAGCATGGAACTGAAACTGGCTGTAGTCTTGAAGTAAGTCATTGGTCTAGCCTGGGTCTTATTTGTTACATAACAATGTTTCTACAGATCCTTTCAGTATGGTGGCTAATAAGGCTGTTTTTGTGTCCATAATATTCAATTTGATGAATTTATGATATGATTCATACAAAATAGAACATGTGCTGATAAACTAAAATTCACTTTTGTCGATGGCATAAAATTTATACATTCTGGGGGCTGTAAGGGGTGGGATGGCAGGAGTTGGGGGGATTGGGGATGGATAACATTGGGAGGGATACCCAATGTGGATGACCGGGGATGGATGCAGCAGACCTCCATGGCATATACCTACGTATCAGACCTGCACATGTACCCCAGAACTTAAAGTAAAATAAAAAATATTTGTTTATATAAATATTTCTATATTTATGTATTGATACAAAATAATTGTACATATTTACAGGGTACATGTTATTTTGATATATGCATACAATGTGTAATAATCAAATCAGAGTATTTAGGATATCCATCACCTCAAACATTTATCATTTTGTTGTATTGAGAAGATTTCAAATATTTTCTTTTAGCTATTTGGTATATACAATATACGATACCGCTAATTAAAGTCACCTCACTGAGCTATCAAACACCAGAATTTATTACTTCTAACTGTTTGATGATACTCATTGATATGGTTTGTTGTTTCCCCACCCAAATCTCATCTTGAATTGTAGCTCCAATAATTCCCACGTGTTGTGGAAGGGACCCGGTGGGAGATAATTGAATCAGGTAGACCGTTTTCCCGATACTGTTCTCGTGGTAGTGAGAAAGTCTCGCGAGATCTGATTCTTTTTTCTTTGGCAGTCTCACTCTGTTGCCCAGGCTGGAGTGCAGTGACACAATCTTTGCTCACTGCAAACTCTGCCTCATGGGCTCAAGAGATTCTCCTGCCTCAGCTTCGCGAGTAGCTGGGATTACAGGCACCACCATCATGCCTGGCTAATTTTTGTATATTTAATAGAGACAGTTTCACCACGTTAGTCAGGCTGGTCTTGAATTCTTGACCTCAAGTGATCCACCCACCTCAGCCTCCCAAACTGCTGGGTGCATGAGCACCGCGCCCAGCCAACCTGATAGTTTTTTAAGGGGTTTCCCCTTGGCTTGGTTCTCTCTTGCCTGCTTCCATGAAAGATGCCTTTCTCCTCCTTTGCCTTCTGCCATGATTGCAAGGCCTCCCAAGCCATGTGGAACTGTGAGTATATTAAACCCCTTTTTCTTTATAAATTTCTCAGTCTTGGGTATGCCTTTATTGGCAACATGGGAACTGACTAATACACTCATTAATCAATCTATCTTCATCCTCCTTCCACCCTTCCCTTTCTCTGTTTACTATCATTCTGCTCTCTACCTCCATGAAATCAACGTTTCCAAATGTCAGTGAAAACGTGATATTTGTCTTAATGTGCTTGGCTTATTTCACTAAACATAATAAACTCCAGTTTCATTTATGTTGCTGCAAATGACAGGATTTCATTCCTTTTTATGGCTGAATAGTATTCTATTGTATACACATTGGAGAAAGGATATCCTCTTCAATAAGTGGTTCTGGGAAAACTGGATATCCATATGCAGAATACTGAAACTAGACCCCTATTTCTCACCATATACAAAAATCAACTCTGTGAAGACTTAAATGTAAGATTCAAAATTATAAGAAGAAAACATAAGGGAAATGCTTCAGGACATTGGTCTATGCAAAGATTTTAAATCTAAGACTTTAAAAACACAGGCAACAACAACAAAAAATAGACAAAAGAAATTACGTTAAACTAAAAATCTTCTGTACAGCAAAGGAAACAATCAACAAAGTTAAGAGACAACCTGTAGAATGGGAGAAAATAATTGCAAATTACTCATCCAACAAGGAACTAATATCCAAAATATACAAGAAATGTGACAGCAAAAAGCCCCAAATAATTTATTTAAAACATGGGTAAAGGATCTGAATAGGCATTTCTCAAAAGAAGGCATGCAAATGTCCAAGAAGTATTTTACAAAAATGCTCAAGAAGTGTTGTACAGTTGCACTACAAGAAGAAAAAAAATGCTCAATATCACTAATATTCAGAGAAATGCAAATCAAAACCACAGTGAGATAGCATCCCATTCCAATTACAATGACTTTATCACAAAGACAAAAACAAATTCTGACAAGGATGTGGAGAAAAGGAACCTCATACACTGTTAGCGGAAATGTAAATTACTCCAGTCATCATAGAAAACAGTATGAAGGTTTCCCAAAATACTAAAAATAGAATCGCCATACGATCCAGCAATCCCACTTCTGGGGATCTATTCAAAGGAAAATAAATTAATAATATATCAAAGATACTTCTTAATCAATGTTTACTGCAGCACTATAATACTCAAGATAGGAAATCAACCTAAGAGTCCATCACCAGATGAATGACTAAAGAAAATCTCATAGATATAGTAAATGCATATTTATTAACATCATCTTACATACAAGAGATTCTTTATTTCATTTTCCTCCATAACATTTGTCACTAAATGTCCTATTATTTTATTTCTAATGTGTTTGTTTATTATTTGTCACTAGAGCCAGGATATACACATTCCAGGTGGGCAAAAACTTTATTTTTTACTGATAATTATAAATCAAACACCAAAAAGTACCCAATAAGCTACGATGAAATATTTGCCAATTTAAATAGCAAATGAATGGAATACAAGAATAGTTTACAATGCAATCCCTGTACTATTTTTTATTTTGTCCATATATTTTGAAAACCTAAGTACACATTATAAGATTTCCTCTCTATATTATTTAATAGACTATGAAGAAAAATTGGGGTTCTTTTAATATTCAACAGAACTCCTAAGAAAATAGTCTCCATTTGTCACAAAACATTAAAATATTTTTGGATAAGCATTTCATTAATTACATTTAACACATTTTATAGAAAAATGTGTTAAATGGGAGTTAGAAAAATATATGAACTTGATATTCTGAGATCCTAGTATCATGCAGACTACATCAATATTTTAATATTTTAAGATAAATTATCTGGAGAACATATAGAAAAACAGGGTTGCAAAAAAAAATACCTAAAAAACTAAAACGTATTTCCCATATAATTTTAAATTAATTTTATTCACGAATAGTAGGTACCTAAACAATACGTGTTGATTAATTTGATAAGGTAAATTCAGTATCTTGGCAAGAAAGCATTATATTTTTCTTACTTAAAAGCTAGAATAAGTTGATATCTGAGAGTGAAATTTCAGATATTTACCTATTTCTATTGCTATTATTTTCTGAAATTCCTATAACAAATCATGGAAATCAAGAATATTACTGGTGGGCCGGCGCGGTGGCTCAAGCCTGTAATCCCAGCACTTTGGAGGCCAAGGCGGGTGGATCAGAGGTCAAGAGATCGAGACCATCCTGGTCAACATGGTGAAACCCCGTCTCTACCAAAAATACAAAAAATTAGCTGGGCATGGTGGCGTGTGCCTGTAATCCCAGCTAATCAGGAGGCTGAGGCAGGAGAATTGCCTGAACCCAGGAGGCGGAGGTTGTGGTGAGCCGAGATTGCACCATTGCACTCCAGCCTGGGTAACAAGAGTGAAACTCCGTCTCAAAAAAAAAAAAAAAAAAAAGAATATTACTGGTAATATCTAATAGTAGATTTCTAAATCATATATATAATTAGCATATATTTAGTACAACACTAAAGATGTTATTTCTAGTCCCAAAATTATTAATATATTAATCCTTTTCATCAAATAATATATTGTTTTTTTATACATCTCCTTAAAAATCAAGCATCAAAGTAATAAGCCATTTAGCTGAGATTTTTAGAAATTAAAAATTTAAATTACATGTAAAATAATTTCATTTTTAGTATTTTTAATAAAGTAAAACAATATTTACATTTATGTACCTATAAAATGATTTATTCCCACTTCCTAAGAAACAAGTAGAAATCAAGTAGCAGGGGAACAAAATCATAGTGCAAAATACCTTACATATTATAACCAGAAAAGAATACTATTATATACAATCTATTTTTAAGTAGTTGCTACCTGCAAATATATTAACTCCAAAAAGTGTTCTGGCATCTTTGTAGCAAAAGGCATTCACAATATCTAAATAGCTCTAAAAGACTGAATTATATATTTGGAAGAAACTTTAGAAATCAACGGATGTTTATTCAGTTTTTAAGATTAAGAACCCTAGGCCAAATAGCTGCATCTGTCTACCTATCTATCCAACCATCCATCCATCCATCCATCCATCCATCCATCCATCCAGAAACACAAGGCCTTCAAGAATAACTGATTAAGAAAATCCCATTGTACCCAGTGTAATGATTTTACAAGTCAGTAAAATAAGAGATGTTAAATAACTTTCCTAAAGCTCAAGCACATAGTAGCAGACTTTAAAAAAAGGAAGCATGAGAGTCCTAACTGCCGGTTCAGGTCTCATTCTAGAATAATATACTGAATTTGATCAGTCAGGAAGAACAAGAAACAAATCAGCAGGGATTAAAAATGTAAATTAAAAGCCCATTAATTTGATTAAATTCTCATTATTTAACAATATGTAATTTGAATTATAACAGAGGTTTTCAAATTAAGCTACTGCAGAACATAACGGCTACATGATTTAAGCTGAGAGTTCTGCTACTAAAACTGCATTCACAGAAAAGAATAAGCTAATAGAAATATCTTCATTTTAAATTTCTCTTCATTTTTTCTTAATATATGAAAAGGTGAGTGATTTGATAAAAATAATATTGCATTAAGTTTTGTTTAATAATCAATCATTTATAATCTTGTAAGTTAATCATTATGACTACCAGATGCCAACCCCTAAATATTTGAGAAAGACAACAATACTTTGTGAAATAAGTTTTTTAACTACTAAATAACTCTATTTTACATGTGAAAAAAATCATTAAATTGGGGAATTATAAATTTCCAAATCACAGTTTAATAAAGGGAGATTGATTTTTAAAAAACACAATGGAAATAGTCACTGAATCCCATTCTGGAAAATATTTAAATGTAAACGGAATGCCTCGAGATAATCTAATTTAAAAAGAACACACAAACTGAATACATATTATGGTACATACTTTAGAAAAACTATCATAAGTATATATTTTTTAAAAGACTAAAAAAGTCACATTATAACATGTATAAGAAGATATTTATTAGTAGAAAAACAGCCTACTCCTACAAAAGTGAGGCAGTATCATATCAAAACTCAAAAAGAAATTTAGAAGAAAAATTGTTTGTATACAACTCCCTAATTTTCACCATATCATAATAAAATTATAACTGAATTTTAACTGATGAATGAAAAGTGTTTTCCATCTTCTCCTTATGACTTCTTACTCAGATTTCAAGACCCACCTCAAAGCACTTAAAAATTCTTATTTTCCTCTTCTAAAATCAAAAATGGTCACCCATGGTTTTATCTGAGCCACATATCATTTTGTTTGTACTTCTTCTCCAAACTTTTTGCCTGCTTCTGCTACAGAGGAAAAACAGACCATAAGTTTGGGATAAAGCCTGGTTAAATACGTAAGTCTCTGAACACCTTTAGTGTTTACTATATATATCTTTCAAATATCTGGTTTATTATTAAATATATGTGAAACTAATGGACAATTTACGAGAGGTCAAGACAATGAAACAGATATGATCACTATTAATTATTGATCAAAGATGCTTTACTCATTCTGAAGTAATAGGCTTCATAATTTCACACAGCTTAATAGTGTAAAAAGATGTGTCTTAAAATAATGTAAGATTGACGAGACATGTTGGCTCATGCTTATGATCCCAGCACTTTGTGAGGAGGTCGAGGCAGGCAGATCACCTGATGCCAGGAGTTTAAAACCAGCCTGGCCGACATGAAGAAAACCCGTCTCTACTAAAAATACAAAAATTTGCCGGACATGGTGGCAGGTGCTTGTAATACCAGCTACTCGGGAAGCTGAGGTGGGAGAATTGTTTTAACCCAGGAGGTGGAAGTTGCAGTGAGGCCAGTTTTTGCTACTATATTCCAGCCTGCTGGATAGAGCAAGACTATGTCTCCAAAGAAATAAAAATAAATAAAATAATGTATGGTCGTTCTCTGAGAATATTTATTCCTTTTTCAGAATCAAGTAAAGAATAGAATATAATAGAATAGCTGAAAAGTTGTAGACTATTAATATACTAATACTATTTGTTATACCTATATTTATTTAATTATCTACTTCCCACAGTCAGAATATAGAATGAAACAGAATAGCAGAGTTCAGTAGTTGCAGACTATAAATATAATAATACTACATATTATATTTATGAATATTTAATTATCTACTTCTCCCCAGCAGAATACAAATTCCATGAGGCAGTGGTTTCTGTCTGTTTTGTTCTCTCCCACAATCTCAGGGCCGGGATGCCTAATTCTCAATAAACTTTTAGAACAAATAAATAAATTATTTAAATACTTGTGGTCTCAGAATCCAGTCTTCGACATGGCTAAGAGCTCATCACATATTTAATTTTAATTGTTGCAAGTGTCCTCATCTATAACCTTTGTCATAGAAAAACATTTTTAACTTTGAAAATATTCCAAAGTTATAATTAATTCTCCTTTTTCATTTTTAGTCATACTGCTTTGATGCTATTCCCACTGATTTGTCCACTCCCCCAGGCTTCATGTGATCTTCTCTCAGCTTCAAGAGTCATGCTCAGTTGAGAAATAACCTAACCTTTTTTAAGTGTTCCAAATCTAGAAAATATCTTTTCCTACTCATCTCATCATTACTATTTTTGCCTGATTAGATTTAGGTACAAAAAATGGAAAACCAGCTAAGAACTTACTTCAAGCTTAAAAAATCATTTGGGTTGTTTTTTGTTTTTGTTTTTGTTTTCTTTTCTTTTCTCTAACTTACAGGGAAAATATACTACTTGCCACATAATGAAATTTCTCATCTTTAATCTGTTAACACCACTGTCATTAAGGAAGGATTTCCAATGTGAAAGTTTGATATAGCATTCATGTCTTCCCAGTGAAGTGGGCTCTGAACAAAATCAATTCCAAAGGAAAAAAAAATGTATTTTCCTTTCTGTCCAAATATTTGTATGAGTGTCTACTTTTTGTATATGAGGCTCACATAGACAAAAGTTAATAAAGTTAATATATAAAACAGTATGTATGTATTTGTACATATAAGTCTCTCATGTATATTTATGTACATATCCACAAAGAAACAAGCTACTACTCGTTCACTCAAATTAATGCAGACTATATGCAAAATAAGATATTCTAAAACTCAGAAGAAGCTCACTGTTGTAATTTATGATTTATTCATGTTAACCATCCAAGGTTATAAATCAAGCTCTGCACACTTCAGTACACTGTAATAACACATCATACTTCTCACCAAAAAGTCTTATTTGCATACATTCCCATTGTTTTAAAAAATAAATCTTTCTTTTGAAGTAAATTTAAAATGCAAAATATTTGTATCATAAGTTATCTGAATATTATTCTAAATGAAAGGTAGAAATAAAAAGCCAAGCAAAAAAATCAATAATCAAAATGCACCTATATTTCTTAATCCTTTTTTTTTCAAGTAGTACAGATTGTTTTTAATCTCTTCTCCAAGATCAAAAAATTAAAGTAAACCCTAGTCATAGGAGTTGTTGAATTAAAACCTTATGTCAGTGTTGCAGGAAAACTAGTTCCTGGCTAGGCAACCATGAGAGCTGAAGATTCCCTTTGTGGCAGGCACTGTGCTGAGACCTTTATATGGAATCTAAAACAATGAAAATATAAATGCAGATACAAATCACATCAATTTTGAAATACTGTCTAAATTGATCATCCATACTAATTCAATTAAAATGAACAATTAACAATGACAGCAGTTTGAAAGTAATTTAAGATTATATATCAATTTATATATATATATTAAAATATGTGTTGTGTACAAGTATTTACGCAACTCTTAGATTATATTTTTCCTATTGCCACTACTTATTACAATGTTTCTAAAATTAAGTAAGGAAGCTAGAGGAAACTAGCAAGTCTCTCAGTTCTAAAAGAGGTTAAACTTTGTCATTTGTCTAAGAAATGGACAATTATAATTATAGATCGATGTGCAGTTGTGAATTCAAATCAGTTTTCACTTCTGCACAAGCTTCAGGTACTAGGTAGGTACCAACATGGATTTGTAAAGTATAAACACTTCCAAACCAATTTAATTTGCTCCTGTGATAAACCTAGAGGCAATGTAGATAAGGAGAAAGCAATATATTTAATCTGTGGACTTCAGTGATTGTTTTGATTTTAACCCATACAGCATCTATAAAAAACAGAATAATAATTTTGAAACTAAACAAGCCAATTCCCAGCTATCTACAGGAGATGTGTCAGTTACACAATACTTTAAGATAATGCATGTCAGTAGTTACTCCTAGGAATCAATCCAAAATATATTAAATATAAACATATCTGTTAACTTTTTGAAAAAAATTGAGAATATAATTATCAAATCTCTTTCTTACATTATTGAGATTGCTTCTTAATAGAGTCCTTCCACCACACTCTTCCTCTCCTAGGTCACTTACATATTACTGTTGTATCTAATCTATTTCTCACATGTTACCAATTCTTTAAATAAACTACATACTGCCTAAAAAATAAAGTTCAGTTCTTCAGACATTCAAAAAGTTTTCACAATCAACTTTCAGGGACCAAACACATTCAACATTCAGAAAAGAGACAGACTTTGTTCCTTCATGAATCCTTTCCAATTACTCTATTATACTTCTGAACTACTGTGCCAACTATCGTCTTTATCACTTAATTATAATTTAGTATACGATTTCTAACAACATTATGCATGGGTATCTATGTCACTGAAAAATTAACATGAAATCTAACATGAGTATTTCCTAAGAAGTCTATATAAAAATTTTTTTTAAAAAACTCAGAAATAATAAGAAAGGATTCATGAATTACCAAGCCATTTTATAAGTTCGTATTTTTGTTTCAGGGATTTTGTGAAATAAGGCTCATCTCACTTGGCTATTCTGTTATCTAAGGAAAGTCAATCATGAGAATTCACATATCACAAATGCTCCACATTTCATACCAGATTGCAGACATATTATATTCATTATAGCCATGCCAACAATGTTAGTGAGAATGAAAGCAACACAGGATTAGACTTATATATTTTATGGCTTGAAACACTATTAATGGTTGACAAGATGCTGAGAATGATTTCAAACACTAAGCAAGGAACTTCTAAAAGTTTCTCACACATTACCACCAAAATTTCAACAAAGAACAACAGCTTGCCTTCCTGTTTCAGAAATCAACAGAAACTGAGACAGAATATGGAAGATTTGCAATGTCTTCATGAACATGACTACCACTGTAGGTCAGATTCCGCCATTCTGAGTTGGAGAAAGAGGGTTACAACCAAGAAGTAAAGAAAGCAGAATTGGGCAGAAGGCAAAGATGAAGTATTTTACAAGTGTAACAGAGCCCTTAGCCTGTTCCCCCCAGAGGCTGCAAGATGACCTTCCAGAGTATTCCCAGAATGAGGTAATGGAGAGGCTCTTGGGACCCTATTATCTACCATTCATTGGAGGAAGACCTCGAAGGCAGAAGCATAACCTTGAGCAAATCATCTCCTTGATTGAGAAATTCACACGGAGTTACTCAGCTGTGGGCCCAAGCAGCCACACTCCATGCAACCGGGGAATCACTTTGAAAAAGGGTAATCTGGACAATGACTACAACATTCATCACAACCAGTCATTTGATTTATGTAGGCAGATGGCAATGGCTTTGAAAATAAAGTGATGCAAAATCAAAGTTCAATACATAATAAATGTAGTCTCTTGTTGCAAAAGCCCTTTATCTAGTCTCTCTGTTACCATATCTTCCTGCAACTTCTGGGAAACTGACCTCTGTTCTTATTCCACTAAAATCAAAAATGATTAAGGAGGACTGCCATACAGTTGAAGCAGTGTCCAGAATACATCCAAACTAGGTTATGAGTTGAAGTACCCAAAATGTATAAACATATATATACATACACAGAGGCAGGTCTGAAATATTAAAATTGGGCTTCTAGAAGGAATAGCATAATCATCACTTAGTCAGATGTCATTTTCTGCAGCTCTGTATCTTTTGGTGAGGAACTTGAACTCAAAGAACAAATCTCCAATTACACAAAAAAATACTGCTCATCTCCCTGCCTTGTATGTTGACTGCTCTGAGATTTACTAATAGAATACATTAGTAAAACTATTTACCTTGGTGATATCTGAGGTAGCATACTCATCAATCTGAACATTATTGAATCTATTAGCATTCAACACAGTGGTAGTACAGCTTTTGTGATATTTTTTATTACCCATAAGCGTATAAATCCTTCCTCATTTAAAAGTAAGTTATATATTGCCCTTTTTTTCTTTAAAATATTATATATGTTATACTTAGATCTCTAAATCATTTAAAATTTATCAGTTATGTGGTATGAATGAGTTAATGGATTTGTATAGGAATGTCTGACAAATTACCACAATAACAATTCTTACATATTCCAAACTCTTCTCTATATATTTATCTATTTTATCATATAATCAGATTTTTTTTTTTAAATTGGGTCTGTTGCTTTGTTATATATTCTTTTCTAATGGTTTGTCTAACTATTGTTGTACCAAGATTTCTCTTTTAAAACTGCTGTTAGATAATGAATGCAATGATCAGCAAACAAGTGCTCACAAAATCGTCACTAACTTTTTTTTCATCTATGTATACTTTCTGATTAATTTTAGGATAATCTAATACTATCGTAATTGTGTAACCCATCATAATTTATATATTACTTAATAATAAATATCTTTTTTATATTTACTCTTCCATGGGAACCAGTTATGACTCTTCATTTAATAAAGCCTCATCTTTAATATTTTTTCACATTTAAAAAACATTTTTCATGTGGTTCTCAAATACATCTTATGGCTGTTCATAGATGTTTGAAATGTTTAAAGCTATTGTATAGAAAATTCTTACAACAAAATTTCAAGCTGCTTTTCCCTATATATAAGAAAGCTATGATTTTTTTGATCTCTTTATTTGTAAATTTTTATTTTTATTATTTTATTTTACTTTAGGTGCATACTATATCTGGCATTTCTCCCCATGTTATCCCCCTCCACCTTCCCCACCCCCCTTCGTCTCTCCCCTACCCCCCGCCAACTGCCCCCAGTGTGTGATGCTCCTCTCTCTGAGTCCACACGTTCTCATTGTTCAACACTCACCTATGAGTGAGAACATGCAGTGTTTGGATCTCTGTTTTTTTATTAGTCTGTGTTATTACATATAGATTTCAATAATAGGTAATTGCATTTAAAATAATCTAAGAGAAACGAAAGCAGACAGTACAAATAAAAATGGATTACTAAACTGATAGTCTTAAAGCAAACTATATCAATACTAAAGTGTAAAATAACTCAATACACCAATTAACAGGCAAAGATTGCCAGGTGGGAAAAAAAATCAGACTATATAGTTTACAAAAAAAATTATTTACAAAAAAATGTAAACTATATAGTACTTATAATTGTGTTATAAGATTTTGATTTTAAATCACAAATGGGTGAATGTATGACAAGTGACCCAATAATTCATTCTTTAAAAGAAAATCATTGCATTATTAGGACCTTCACCATAATCAATTAGCAATTTATAATAGTACATATTCTACTAGGTATTTTGGACTTGTAATTTCAGAGATTTTTAAAACTACAGTGAAATTAATAGTTTTCTTCAATGTAAAGGTAGATTAAACAATTCAAGCAAGTTAAAAAAATAATTTTCTAAAGTTACTTTAGAGTCTATTAAAAACTTAAATGTAGTGGCTTCAGAGCCACCTTTGATTGAGTGACTATATACCCGGGTCAAGCCTACAGACAAATCTGTTTAGGATTTAAGCCCTTACTATTTGAACGTGGCTTCAATAAATTGGTTACTGATCAACTGTAAAACAAAAGTTGAAATGTCAATCATTATTATTTTAAAGTAGTAGAATGTCACATTACAGTTTCTAATAGACATTACGCCTTGAAAAACACCATTTTCTTCTTTGTAAGGATCTTTACATTTTCTAATATGCTTGTTAAGTTTGCTGGAGAAACTTAGGCTGCCATTGACTAATACTAAATGTGTCCAGTGAAGGTGGTGAATATGAACACTTGACCTGTTGTTTCTAGAGTCCTTGGTCAGCGAAAAAGCAGGTAACCAAAACAACTTTTTACCTAAAGAATGAGATGTTCCTATTCTCTAAATGATAACTTCCTGTGTGGAAATACTTTAAGTAACTAAAGCCAAGTTAGAGAATATTATATATGAAAGGATGCTCTGTTAATAGTCCTGACTGGGCATCTAGGAAGTTGTATGATTTAGGACAAGTCATATTTCTTTACTGTGACTAATTATTCTTTGAATAAATAGGTAGGCACAATTAGTGTTTTTGAACTGCACCTTTCTAGTCATACAGTCTTGCCTTTATCTTTTTTTTTTATCTAAATAGTATGTCATTTAAAATAAATGGGAAAAAAATAGGCCAGGCACGGTGGCTCATGCCTGTAATCCCAGTGCTTTGGGAAACTGAGGCAGGTGGACAACGAGGTCAGGAGATAGAGACAATCCTGGCCAACATGGTAAAAGCTCGTCTCTACTAAAACTACAAAAATTAGCTTGGTATGGTGGCACTTGCCTGTAATCCCAGCTACTAGGGTGACTAAAGCAGGAAAATCACTTGAACGAGGGAGTTGGTTGGAGTGAACCGAGATGGTACCACTGCACTCCAGCCTGGCGACACAGTGAGAATCTATCTCAAAAAAAAAAAAAAAAAAAAAAAAGGAAAAAATAAAAGTCTTGAATTAGAAAATCTCTAAAGAATGTTCCCCAATGTCTTTAAATTATAAGTGCTCTAAATAAAATATATCATTCTTAACAAATTCTTCAGTGAGTGATTTAAAAAAGGGAGGAAACATAAATCACTACATAAACATAGTATTCTCAAAAATATCTCCTAATTAATAACTGTATTTGTTTTTTGCTGTTAGTTTTCCTTCCCTCCTTCCTTCCTTCCTCTTTTTTCCACTGATATTTTTGCCCTTTAAACCTTCTAATGATATATATTTGAATCAAATTTCCACTTAAATAGATGAAGCTGACAGAATGTAGTAAGTAATAATCAAATGAGGTATATGATATAAAGTGTTCCAAGCACTTTACACACATCTTGTCAGTTAAACATCACAATAACTTTATGAAGTAAGTGTTTTGATTATTTCCCAGTCTTTTATCTCTCATTATTGTTCCTGTGTCCACTCCTACTTCCTAGTTATTTTTAAGCTTTGTAACAGCAAACATTATTTTAGCAAGTGTATTTTGTGTTTTACCTTAAACCTAAAAGAAGTTAAATAAATACACAACTGTGCTGGGCGTGGTGGCTCACGCCTATAATCCCAGCACTTTGGGAGGCCGAGGCAGGTGGATCACAAGGTCAAAAGATCGAGACCAGCCTGGTAAACATGGTGAAACCCCATCTCTACTAAAAAAATACAAAAATTAGCTGGGCATGGTAGCACGTGCCTGTAGTCCCAGCTACTTGGGAGGCTGAGGCAGGAGAATTGCTTGAACCCAGGAGGTGGAGGTTGCGGTGAGCCGAGATCGCGCCATTGCACTTCAGCCTGGGTAACAAGAGCGAAACTCCGTCTCAAAATACATACATACATACATACATACATACATACATACATACATACATAAATACACACCTGACTGTGTATGACTTGAGAGGGTAGCAGGGGAAGATTTTATCAGCACACCAGTAGTGATTTCGACCAATAAGTATTACTACTCTGTGCACACCACCAAGCAAAATTCTGGAGACTTAACAAAAACAAGATTGTCCTTGCCTTTATATACATCTTCTCTGACTTTCACTGTATTCATCTATATTTTCTCAACTGCTCTAGACAAGCCATGTAGAATACATATTTTTCTATAGGCAGCACTGCCAGTATTAATCTAGGTTCAGGCCACGTCCATATTTTGTTTGTTGCTGTTGTTGTTGTTTGGAAATGAAGTTTTGTTTCTATATAAACAGAAATAGAACATCTAGAAATATTTCAGTTTACTTAAATTGTTAAGTAGAATATGAAAGTTAATTTGTAGCTAGTACCAGAGAATGGACTTACCTGTTTGTTGTTTAATGAGTACAGCTTCTACACAGGATCCCAAAAGACTTATTAAGACTTACAAAGAAAGTCTTGTATAATCTGTTGGAAACATGAGTTTTATTTGCTTAAAGCCCTAATATTAAGCAAATAAAATTCATGTTTCAAACAGATATAAAAATTGACTTATACTCCATTTCCCTTTTTTGATATTTAGAAAGTACAGATTTAACAAAAAGCAGCCATATCCTTGCTATGTACAATGCCAATTATAATTATGCAAACAAAACTGCCAATATGTTATCTAAAAATCCAAATATTCCAAACCTGAATCACTAAAGAGAATCCCACCCATAAGTATCATATTTTCATAATTCATCAACTCTTGATCATATCAATCACATACCCGAGATATCTAATCCAAAATGTTTGTTCTAAGAAACCAGAGATTACTGAGGGACAGGACGTATCACTGGAGCATTGTCTACAATAGCAAAGACCTGGAACCATCGATGATAGACTGGACAAAGAAAATGTGGTACATATACACCATGGAATACTACACAGCCATAAAAAACGATGAGTTAGTGTCCTTTGTAGGGACTTGGATGAATCTGGAAGCCATCATTCTCAGCAAATAGACGAAAGAAGAACAGAAAACCAAACACCACATGTTCTCGCTCATAGGTGGGTGTTGAACAATGAAAACACGTGGACTCAGGGAGGGGTGTATCACACACTGGGGGCAGTTGTGGGGGTTTAGGGGAGGGATAGCAGGAGGTGGGGAGGGTGGGGAGAAATGCTGGATGTAGTATACACTTAAAGTAAAATTAAAAAAAAAATCTGGCTGATGATTATTTTACAACCATGATTTGACCAGTGGCAGTACAGGACACACAGAATCCGTTAAAAATCAATATTGGATTATAAAATACAAAGTTCAGGGTGAGAAAACAGAGAAACAGACACTAAGGGCTGGTTATATTAAAAGATCAAGCTACAAAAAAAAATGATATCCAGAATGCAAGAATCGCTAAAAAGAAAAAAAAAATTAACCAGTGCCAACACCAAGATCCCTGGTGTTTATGAGAAGATTAGAAAACAGGCAGTTATCATGGGACCAGGCAGGTGACTGGCATCCAGCATCCAGTCATCCATAAACTGGGGTGAGATAACTGGGAAAGTAATTCATTTAGGATCCAAGTTAACTGAGCAAATTATATCTAATTCCTAATAATAGAGCTTATTGGTACTTGGAGTAGTGGTATGCATACAAATGGGGGTTAGACAGCTACTCAGGAATCATAAGGAAGCTGCCCAAGCAGAGAACCACATGAAATTTGACACCTATCTTTTACAGTGATACAATTCTTACTCTTCTACAGCAAGTAGGGAAAACAAATGGATAAAGGTTCAAAAACAAGCAATTTTTAAAACACCTACTAGGAACGATGCTGGTTTCTGTATATTCATTAATACCTAGCATATCTGCTTCTCCTTTTTCACATTTTATGTGCTCTTACTACTGAATTGGACTCAGAGCTCCATATTTACAAACTGTGAGGGTCAAATGTGGAGATGATCAACCCACATTTGATAAAGATAAATATTATCTTTATTTATTCAATTACATTTGGACAATTAAGGCAACATGGTGCCAAAGAGACCATTAACTAGTACTGGTGGTATTTCATCCCCTATGTAGATGTAGTAGAAGGTATGATGTGAAGAGTTTGGGGTTTCCTCTATTTATTATAAAATATATCTCCCTCAAGAGCTTGGAACCACATAGTAAATTATTCTTCAAACATAGGACATTGCTCAAATAAGACATTAATTCACTAATACCATCACATAAGAATACATTAGTTCATCAGATTCACTGGCCTGGTACCATGAATAAAGATATTTGCTAGAAGAATAGAAAAGGCTAGAAGTGGATCAGACTATCTGAAATGGAAATGAAGGGGAGCATACATTATTGCTCTTAATTATACACTTCAGGACTACATGCATTTAGTTGCTTTTTCACATATAAAAGAAAATGAAAGGGAGACAGAGAGCAAGTGAGAGATATATACACACATACCTCCAGGGCAGAACTCATATTTACAATCATGCTTAATGATGAAGATACCTTCTCAGAAATAATGTCATTAAATGATTTTGTCATTGTGCCAACACCACAGGGTGCCCTTACACAAATGTAGATGGTATAGCCTACTACACATCTAGGCTATCTGTTATATACAGCTTATTGCTCCCAGGCTATAGACCTGTACAGCATGATACTGTGCTGAATACTGTGGGAAGTTGTGGTATATTGCTAATTATTTGTCTATCTAAGAAGAGAAGGTAATGGTTTCACTAGGATATCACAATGGCTATGACATCCTGATGTCACTAGGCAACAGGAATTTTTCAGCTCCATTATAATCTTATGGGATCATCATTTTATATGTGAGCTTTCATTGACTGAAAAGTCAATATACGGTGCATGACTGTAGTTTAAAAGCATTTAAGGCTAAGAAATCTGACCTCAACTGAGAGCTTAATGAAAGTCTCTCTGAGAAAGCAATGCTGAAATTTAGATCTAAAAGATCTACAATGAAGGAGAGAGGATAATTTATATACAAATACAGCAATCACACTTAGGTATTACTATAACAGCAACTGAATCCTTAGCTAACCTGCTCCATTACCTCACTGCCATTACCCACTTATCTCTAAGTCAACACTATGTCTTTCAAGGCCTACTACATCTTCTTCATTGCACTTTAGAACCCAAGTTAAGTAGTGAACAAACTTTCCTGTGACTTCCTGCTGTTAAAAAATATGAATTGTCTAATTCTATGAATTAACCTGAGTTCTAACATCATAAATGGAATGTTCAGTTGACTTCTGTCACCCAAATATTTTAGCTAGCCCTCAGACTGATACAGCAGAGTGTGGGTTTCTTTTATATCAGGCAGGCCTGAGATAAAGACCTGGCTCTGTTGCTAACTTTACAATTCTTTGTGGCTCTATCATCCTCCTCTGAGTATCAGTTTCAGGATTCATAAATGAAGAAAACTAATCTCATATGATTTATCTTAGAATTACATAAGGTAATATATAGAGAGTATCTGGAGAAGAATCTGGAATAATGTAGGGATTCGATAAACAGTGAAATTTACTATCCTCCACTTTTGAAGTATAAGCATTCTTTTTTTTTTCTTTTTGAGACAGGGTCTCACTTTTTCACCCAGGCTGGAGTGCAGTGACAAGATCACTGCCCACTGCAGCCTTGACTTCCTGGGCTCAAGCTATCCCTCCACCCCAGTCTCCCAAGTAGCTGGGACTACAGGCATACAAGAGTACATCCAGGTAATTTTTTTTTTTTTTTCATAGGGACAAGGTTTTGCCATGTTGCTCATGCTGGTCTGACACTCTTGAGCTCAAGTTATCTGTTCACCTCTGCCTCCCAAAGTGCTGGGATTATAGGCATGAGCCATTGTGCCTGGCCAATAGAAGCATTCTTAATGTGTGAAACTTATTGCAGAGATTGTTGTATTTAACCTCAAAGAGTTTTTTAATGGCAAAACACCTCATAACAATAAGTAATTCCACCAATATTTCAGTTGAACAACAACAACAAAAAAAAAACTGGATTCAGGGAACATATGCATGGGTGAAGGTGTGAGTATAACAGGGTATGGAAGAAAAGGGGGGATTTTTAAAACATTGATGATAAACAAGCTAACTGGACCACAAAGTGGTTTTCGTGCATCGAAAGTTGTAGGCTTGGCTGGGAGCGGTGGCTCACGTCTATAATTCCAGCACTTTGGGAGGCCGAGGTGGGCGGATCACAAGGTCGAGAGATCGAGACCATCCTGGTCAACATGGTGAAACCCTGTCTCTACTAAAAGATACAAAAATTAGCTGGGCATAGTGGTGCACACCTGTAGACCCAGCTACTCGGGAGACTGAGGCAGGAATATTGCTTGAACCCAGGAGGAGGAGGTTCCGGTGAGCCGAGATCGCGCCATTACTCTCCAGCCTGGGTAACAAGGGCGAAACTCCGTCTCCAAAAAAAAAAAAAAAAAGTTGTAGGCTTTTGAGAAGGTACTAAGGAAGGCAGGCCAAGGTCTAGTTCTGAAAGGTGTTCAAGAACCAAAAAAACATGGTGAGGCCAGGTGAGGCCCAGGCTGGCTGGAGTTATCAAGACAAAAGCCACTCATGGAATCTGGTGGAAGCAGAATGGGTGTGGGTGTGTCCACAAGCAAGTCCATAAGTTTGGCAAGAAGGCAAGGCTTGGGATTCAAGAATTTCTGGGCTTGGAAAACCACATCAAAAGCCTATGAACACAGACAAAGCTCCAATCTTTCTAAAAACTGCTCATCAGAAGGAATTATCATATTAATAAATACATCAAGTGAAGAAAAACACAAACATGCCTTCATAAATGGAATGGCATTACATCTCTAAATGTTAAGACATTTAATGCATAGAAGGGACTTGCATATTGGGAAGAAGGAGTGCTTTATCTGCAGCAAATATAGTCCCTTTGACTGTACTATAAAATATCAAAATATATATTCCTGTCATTTTTTTCTCAATGACATACAGTGATTCAGGCACACACACACTACACATGGATTCAAGCATCAAAATAAATTATGTTTGCAATGTATTTAAAATGATATCCACTGAAAATGAAACCCTGTAAACACAGTGCTACTGAATTAGTAAGTTTTTGATATAAAGTTCACATAATTTATATCAGACTTTGTCTTTTTACCCACCATTGCTTTCATTGATAACAGTGAAAGAATTTTGATATTTGAGATAAGTTATGGCATATCTCCATCTTGCTTTTTTCCTTGAAAAATTGATATGTGACTTTTCAGTGAGCAATAAAATGAGTATAGAGAGCCAAGATGTTACAGATTGTATACCGCTCCCACGCCAGCTTCAGAAGGGAAAACACAACATGAACACATGAAGCATGCATAGCAAACATAAAATTAGTAAAATCATCATCAATTTTAAAGAAATGTGGCCGGGCGCGGTGGCTCAAGCCTGTAATCCCAGCACTTTGGGAGGCCAAGGCGGGTGGATCACGAGGTCTACAGATCGAGACCATCCTGGTCAACATGGTGAAACCCCGTCTCTACCAAAAATACAAAAAATTAGCTGGGCATGGTGGTGTGTGCCTGTTATCCCAGCTATTCAGGAGGCTGAGGCAGGAGAATTGCCTGAACCTAGGAGGCGGAGGTTGCGCTGAGCAGAGATCGCGCCATTGCACTCCAGCCTGGGTAACAAGAGCGAAACTCCGTCTCAAAAAAAAAAAAAAAAAAAAAGAAAGAAAGAAATGTTTAAAAAAAAAAATAGAATTAAATATTAGCTGTTTATGTGTTAACATCATTTGAATAATTTTGGATTTTTCTTAGATAAGACAAAAACCGCAAAGAACTTAGCAAACGATATTATTATTTACATTTTATCTTTAAAGTCAATTAACAATAATAAATATCATTGTTAATAATAAAAGAACATGCCTCTCATTGATAAAAATGACTTAAGATAAAAATGACTTCAATATTAAGATTAAATAAACAGAACTAAAATATTCTTTAGAGCAAGAGTTCCTTTAACTCTCATTTAACATTTTAAAATAAATACAGTATTTGCAAAGAACATAGCTATGTATGTGCAATGGGATTTGGAAAATTATGTCAGTTGCTGGTAAACAGACTATGTTGCATAAAATAAGGACTAAATGGCCATTAAATGAGAAAACTACATGACTTCATTGATACAAAACTCACTGAATTTGGCAAGAAAGGGTCAGAAACAGTGCACTGGACTTAGAACAAAATGGTTTTGTATCCGAGTCTCATAACTTGGGTTTAAAATTCAGTCTGTTTTATGTTTCCAAGGTACATTATATTAAACATAATTTAGGACCAAAAATAATTCTAATTGAAAAATTCCCCACAGCAGGCTTAAACAATAATATTTTACATTTAAATGTAAATCTCTTTCTGGTCATCAAAAGCCTTCCATGCTTGAAAAGGAAAAACTATAATAAAAAGTGTATGGTTATATTGGGGTTTTTAAAGCATAAATTACTAAGGTGCGCAATCCTATCTTGAGTTCAAATAAACCAGATATTACCCTAAGTATTTATCAGGCATTAAGACAAATTCATTACACTTGCTCTCTCTCCCAAATCCTCCTGCTTTCCATTCAAAATTGGTAGCACTATCAGCCAACCTAGTTGTTCAAGAAAAACATCTAAGTCATCTTTAAACTCATGCCTAAAAATACTAATTTTTTCTACTCCTCATACCTGCCTTCTTCCATTCTTATTACCTCTCCTAGTCCTAGCATGATCTTCTCTTCTAGATGATCAGTAGTTCTTAAATGATCTAGCTAATCAGTTTTTCTCCCTCTCCAATCTAATAATTACTGTGTGTCACAATATGATTGTCACCTCTTACAATAATCCAATGGCTCCCTCTAATTCCAGCCTATTTTCAAACTAACCTCTAGTCATTTTCTCCTAGGTATCTGACACCCTAGACACATTGGCTACACCCTTCCTTCCTCCAGCACACCATCCATAGTCATTCCTCCAAAAGTTATCTAACACTGTCTCCTTTACTCTCAACAGATTTCTTATATTCTGATTTATGCCTCAGGGTTCAACTTAGATATAACTCTTTCATAAAAAATAACCAACTCTACTAACTATTTCCAAAACACTTTATTTGAACTAACATTACAGTTATCATCAAAATAATTTTTTATAAATAGTTAGCATTCTATTCTAAGCACGAGGTAGGGGTCTTACTCACTTCCAGGTACTGAGTACACTGCACATCCTGGGTTCATTAAACATTTTCTTGAAATCCAAATAATCAAATTAACTTGTTTTACTGTAGTTAGTACTACTTTGTAAGGAATAAAATAAATATCTGGTAGTCTTTATGAAGAAAACCATTTGTTTCTTGAAATTCAAATTATTCCTTTAGTTCAAACTATTATCCATAATTTTTGCTGAGTAGCTAATATATTCTTTGAAAAGAATATTACGAACATCCTCTTGAACCATATTATCTAGTCAAAAGTGGTGATACTAGAAAGAAAGCATATTTTATCAATTCAGAATCAATCTGATTCCAGAAAAGAGAGTACTTCATGTGAAGTCAGAGTTTTAAAATTATCTACATATTTTAATGGCCAAGTTTAGAATTTTGGCAAAGCTGACTCAATTTTTAAAACATTTGTTAAACATCTACTATGGAAAAGAGAAAACTGACTCAGGCATGGTTTATTCCATCAAAAGAGAGATTTATTTGCCTGGGAGAAGTAGACAGAAGGAAGGAAGGGTAGAGTTCAGGAAGGCCATGTGAGGAGGAGGTTACTGAGAAAGAAGAGACCCATAACAAGGAAAGGACATTAACAAGAAATGGACAGGTGTCTATCTTGACTGAAGTTGTGAAGACAGTTTCCAGATATATCCAATATCTATTGCCATGTTGCTATGAAAGATGAAAGTGAGTACCAAATGGCAATTGTGGCCTCTATAATTCTTTTTAAGAAATGAGGAAGTAATGAGGGCTTATGGAATAAAAAAGAATCTTTATAATAGTTTTAGAAAAACTGATTCAGCAGTAACATGGAATTTGTATGACTGTTTTTGGGATATAAAATATACTGAGTATCAATGATATTTAAAATAATCTGTGTAGGCTGCACATGGTGATTCAGATCTGTAATCCAAGCAGTTTGGGAGGCCAAGGTAGGCATATCACCTGTTAATAGGAGTTTGAGACCAGTCTAAGCAACATGGTGAAATTCCGTCTCTACTAAAAAGACAAAAAATTTACCCAAGCATGGTGGTGTATGTTTGTAGTCCCAGCTACCTAGGACACTGAGGTGGGAGGATCACCTGAGCCTTGGAGGTTGAGGCTGTAGTAAGCCATAACCATACCACTGGACTCCAATCTGGGCAACAGAGGAGACCCTATTTTAAGAAAAATAAACTGTGTATATTGGGGATATTGTAGACATAGAACAGTGAAGAAAATTAGGGATGTAGATAAAATCATTGTTATGTGGTCCCTGTTTGTGGATAGCAATTGAAAGAAAGGGTGGTGACAAAGAGTATGTTGTGAGTTTGAATTAAGAGGAAAATGTTATCATAACCAAGAAGAATATGATTTAAATATTAGTAGAAAGAGATGTTCCCAGAGTGTTTTCAGGCAAAGGAATTGGTCAGGCACTTGGAGATACAGAATAGAGATCAAAAGAAAAAAAAAAGGATTATAAATAACAATTTAGGAATTAACCAAAAGGAGATTAAAATCGATGTAATGACAATGAGTTAGTTTACAAGAGTAAGAAGGTATAAAGAGAAATAACAGGAAAAAAAAGGAATTTTAGAGATTACATCTATAATCTCTCAGAAACCTGTATTCAGTTATTGGTTCTGCCACTTTCCAGTACCAAAATATTGGGCAAATAATATAACCTTTAAGTACTAGAATATTGTAGAAATCAAATGGCATGTTTAAGCCAAAGGGTAAGTGACTTCCTATACCAAAGGGTACTGAACCTCATTCAGACATCGAAAAGTTAATTGTAATTCTGTTATTGTTGGTGGCATGGTCATTATCGTCATCATTACCACTAGGAAGAATGAAAAGGAAGAGAACTGCAAGAACTGGGATAAGGTCGTACAATATGAATAATGACAGGATAAATGAATAGAACATCATGGACCAACAACACACTGTGATGTATCATGTGTATTCTGATCTTACATTTTTCAGATACTAACTCAGCCCCTACCATCTGTAGATGCTAGCCTCTTATAAAATCATCCTCAATCATGTTCTTAAGAAAAGCCACTCACAAACTATAAGGAATCAATTAACATGGCTGAGAAGTCTGAAACATCTCTTGAGACAACAGATGGTACTTTATAAATAGGCTCTGAATCACCTGTTACATGACTTGAGCTGCCCAATTACCAAGTCCTTCTTCTAAACTTTGCTGTAGTTTCCAAAACGAATTATGAAGCAAAAATCTTCAAAATGCAAGAATCATAAATCATAGATTAAAAGAAATACAGCAGAGATGCATCATTGATGGGGATAGCTGAAATCGCAAAAATGTCATTGCATATGACTTAGGTATACAAATTAAATGTATATGTTATGTATGTGCATTCATGAGTCCATGTATAAAAGAGAGGATGGAATGGAAAGAGAGAAGGACGGAGGTACAGGGCAAGTGTAGAAGACAGAAAAGAATGCTTTCTAAAATCTATACTTCCAAGGGTTATCTTATTAAAATAAGTAGGAAAGCTGTTTTTTTTAAAAAAAAAAAATCAGACAACACAACATTTATATCTTATTTCTTAGCACGAAAAATGTAACCTCTGCTTTATAAGTGGGTGACTCTCAAACATTACTTGAAACTACATCTTGATGGAAGAATAAGCTGAGAGTTAGTTGCTCTTCTCAAATACATCTTTCAAAGCCCCATTTTGCTCTTTTAAAAATTTCTAAGTACAGTGGCCTCACACTTAATATATCTCAGATAGATTCATAAAAAAGCCTCTTTTATTAGGTGCAACCTATATCAGAAACTTTAAATTTAACAGAATAAGATGATAATGTTTACATGAGTACCCTGGTTTTGCTGTATAATATTATTTACTTAGCTCAGTATTTTTTTTCTGGGTTTCTGTTTCCTTCACCTTACCACCCAGTGAGTACAAGTTACATATTATCTTTAGGTCCCATCTTAATATCCTAACATAGTATATATTAGGATACTCTGTTAAACTTATTTATTAATCTATTCATTTAACTAATACTTAATACATATCAAGTTCCAGGCACTATACTAATGCTGCGACCTAGTAGTGAAGACAGGAACATCTTCTATGGAGCCTCTTCTCATGGGAGTTGAATATATAGATTTTTTTTAAAAGAAAAGCAAAAAACTAAATAAATAAGTTCAGTGGTGATAGTACTTCGTGTTATGAAGGAAATAAACTGGTTAATGTGAAAGCTATAGAGTGATTCAAGTATGTACAGTTTTATTTTTCATATGCATTTTAGCATGCAGTTTCCCAAGAGGTACTAAAATATTCATACCTCCTTCCTCTATGTCATATTCATATTGGTACCCTTATTAAAGACACATTTGTTTTATCATATCATCAAAAACTACTAACAGAAATGAGTAATACAATGATGAGTATCAGAAATTCCAAGAAGAACAAAATAAGTTGCCAGCCCCTGAGGAGTTTTCCAGGAAGCCAGGATAAACAAGGTGATTGGCCTGAGGAAATCAGTAATAAAAATCTATTAAGAATGCTAACAATTATCTTTGGATTAAGTTCTAAATGTGATTGTGTGTCACAATTATTTAGAAAAAGGTGTTATTAATGCCCAGTGGAGGAGAATGGGACTTCACCTGGACACTGAAGTGAGGGTGGGTATTGGAAAGGGAGGGAAGGAGGAGGACGAGCAGAATTCCAGAGCAGGTAAAAGAACATGAGTTATCATGGAGCAAACTTGCCTGAGATGGGGCTGATTGAGAAGGAGAAGCTTGTACGGAGAGTCTGTTTGAGGATAGCCTTGCCCATGGATTTTGATCTGTATACATCAAGTAGATAGAAGTCATTCAGTATATCTAAGGAAAATGGTATAATGAAAGTGATATTTTACAAAGAAGATTCTGAGATCAGTAAGCAGCTTGAAAGTGGCGATGACAGAAAATTTATATCAGTTAGAAGGTTACGCCTTTCATGTACACTCAAATAGAAGTGGCAGCAAGAAAGCACACATATAAAACTGTTAAAGATCAAATAGACAAGACACTGTAAATGATGAGATGAGTAGGGTAAGAGAAACAATAAAGGGAAGGGTCCAATTTATCCTGGTAAAGGAAATACTGCCAAGTGGCTCCCTTATTGTCAGTAATATGATATACTGAATAAACTTTGCAATAATAAAAATGCAAAGGATATTTTTAGAATGTTTTCAGATTTCTAACAGCCTGAAAGTTTTTTTAAAAGCATGTATTATCTTGTATATGTTTTATGTAGGAGTTTAATCACCTTTCCAAAGCTTTGAGTAAAATTTCACCTGAACATACTGTATTTTTAGTTTTGGATCAGTAATGTAATGGTCACTACTATTTTACCTTAAACATAATTCTTCTACATTTAAATGTAACAACATTTTGAAAAATTCTTCTTCCATTTTCCTACTTTTAGGTTCCTATCAACACCATACAACTCAGTATTACTTGTGAATTTTAGATATCTATGTATTATAAAAATAAAGTTGGTAAGGACTATTATGTTCATCCTTCCTGAAAATGTTAGACAATTCTCTTTTTTCTATTACCTATGGACTGATCAATCACAAATGTTTATCTCCAGCCTAGACTCACTTTTGTTTATGTCAAGTACTACATATTTAAAAGCACGATTCCAGTGCTTTCTGTACATGAACAATAGCTGTGGATCCCACTCTGTATTTCACATGAGGTGTTAATTTTCCCCTCTACAAACCTTGCCAGGATGATCTGGAGGAAAATGGCCTCAACATTTACAAGGAGACTGCTCTACCATTGTACTTTCACGTACAATGGGACCACCATAATGTTTTACACCACTAAGCCTTTGAACATGTTCTTTCTATGTAAAATGAGCAGCCTCCAGTGCTGGGTCTCCTGATAGTTACTTCTTTCATATATGAACATTGGTAAATTTCATTGTTCACATATATTTCAGCAGTGCTCTTTGTTCATATATTCTTAAGGAACTTATCACATTTCTGTAACAATTTATATACATGTCAGTCTTCCCAAAACAACTATAACCTTTCCCTACTAGACTATGAGCTCCTTGAGAATAGAAGAATAATTACAAGCTGGTATAAATCCATATGCATGTTTTCAGCTGACATAAATGTACACTTTTTCATATGCAAATGTGAATGTCAAAAATGTAAATAAGATTCTCGTGAAATAAATCTTCAGTTTTTTTCCTAATACTTGCCAAACACTGAATTTTTCGGATTTAGTGGAGATACTTCCTGTATTCTATATGAACAAGGTTTCATAACCGCTTTAGAAATAAACTGCCCAACAAGAGACTCTTAATGTTTTACAATACACATGCTGCTAACAAACATCTGCAAGACTATAGTTTATACACAAAAATAGCCTGCAAAAGGAAGGCTGTATTACATAGGCAAACGATATTTTTAAGTGGCTGTGTAAACATGGAAGGGATATTAAATCCGCATTCAAAAGCTTTTTAATTTGAATTCCGACTATACTTTGAAATATTTAGCATAATCTACTGTTTAAAATTGTTATCTTAAATGTTTAAAAATTTTAAAATGTGACTACTGCAAAAATGATCACTAATAAGTGTTCAGTAGAAATACTAACTAAAAATGAAACTGAGACAATGAAGATTAACTTCCCATTGAAAACTTTACTATGGACTTCCCCAAATCATTAAATAATGATGTCCAATTGGAAAGTTTTAAGCAGAGAAGTAATGAGACTACATTAACCCTTTGGGATAGTTTCATTGACTGTTTTACAGAGAATAGGTTGTGAAAGACAAGAGAGAAAGCAAAAGGCTGGAGAGGAGGATAATGCAATTGTCCAGGGGAGAGGTAACACATTGAACAACACATCTAGGAAACCAAAAAATAATCCAATTCATGAAATATTTTAGAATATAATAAAAATACATAAAATATAACACAGACAAATTGACTTGCTGAGTCTACATATACAGAAACCTGAACCAACCTTTCTATTTTCACACTGGTAGTGGGGGCCCATATGCATTCATCAAGAAATGTACTGGTGTGGAAAACTTAAAATATTTATGATGAATCCATACACTTCTGGTGGAAGTTCAAATTGAAGCAAAGAATTAGAAAGAGACCTTTATTGTAACTCTCTCTATTTGCTGTTTTGTTATTGTATCATTTATTTGTAGCAATGATCATGAACTCCTTTGGAAAAAAATTACTTACTTCTATTATAAAAAATCTTTAATGAACGGCAATGTCAACGTTTCAAGATTAATTTCAGGGACTATATCTTAAATAAAATAAAATATCTCTCTATAAAATTTAAATTGTTACATCACATAAAAATTTACCAAAATACCATAATTATATACGACAGTATGTATTACTGATAAAATATTTTCAAAATGTACAGCATACCAAAATTGTCTGGCATTTAAACATGTAGATTATTTATTTCAATATCATCTACCATAAATGGAATTATGAATTCTATGTTCTGCAGTTTAATGTCTGAAAACTTCCTCTCACAGAACTTGAGTGATATTTTAAAATATCAGTGGCCATCCTGCCATATGAATCAGTTTTGTTTTATGAAAAGTAAATTAAAACATTTGCAAAACGCTTTTGTTTCAAAATGAGAGTGATGACATGTACATCTTTGATTTTACAAATCTTAATTTTTACAAACTGTATCAGTTAAAACAAGCTATGAGTATGTTTTAAAATCAGCTCTAATAAAAATCTCAAAAGTAGCATATACGAAGAACCATGGTTAATTTTGAAATTATTCATTGAATCAAAAGCTAAAATTTTTAGGAAATACAGTAGTACAAAGAACTGTGCTTTCTTCAATATTACTGCATCTGAAGTTTGAAAACATTTTTAAAATAGCAGTATTCAGGGTAATCATTAAGGATTAAGGTAAATCATTAAGTAATCATTGGTAAAGCAGAAAGAAACCATTATGTGTATGTCCATTATCTATTCTGACTACAGAAACAGAAGATTAAAATCAAAATATCAGTTCACTTTCAGCACTACATAAATACATGAAATTTTATAATCATATGCCATATATTTTGAGTTCAAGATATATGTATACATGACATTTGTGTCAGTACTTTGATCTATAGTGAGTCACCTTGTCAAAATGTATCATAATGTCAAAGTTCCAGAAAGCATTCATCAAAAGGGTCATTTGAATTTACCTCAATAATATTCGGATCAGTTAATACAGAATTTGACAGCATTCTTCCCACCATGGCCATTGCAGACCTCATTATCATAGTATCATCATTTATCAGTGGTTACAGAAGAGGCTCTTTCAGGAAGCCCCCATCCATTCATTTACTCCACAAATATTTTTCGATATCTAATGTGAGCCAGATATTGATCTAAGCACTTGAAAAATAACCAGATCCCAAACAGATCTAATTGTTATCCTTAACAATCTTACATTCCAGTAAAGGAGACTGAATCAAAAAATCAGGTGGCTTAGATTAAGTAGATGGCAGAGATATAATAAAAACTGAATCCATATAAGACATATTTTGATGGGTTCAATTAATAGAACCTAAGGATGGATTTGCTCTGGGGCAAGTAATACAGAGGCATCAAAAATAATTCTAAAGTCTCTGACATGAAGGGAATATTATTTACTGAGATTAGGAAGACTGGTGGATAGAAGAGTTTGGAAAGACAGAAAAAGATTTTCAAAAATATTTGTGAAATATTAAATTTAAGAAGTCTTTGGGATATCCAACTGATATATCAATTAGGCAGCTGATTATATGAGTCTGGAGCTCAGAAGAAAACTCAACATCCATATAAATTTGTGAGTCAGTCACACAGATTCAGTATTTATAAAGAAATGTTAAGAGGCCAACTAGAGTAGAAATCCAAAAGCAAACAGCCAAGCCATGAAGAACTTTAGCATTCAATGAACAGGTAAAGGAAGAAATCTAAATATATTCTCTAAAACTGAAAAGGAAGAGCAAGAAATACTTGCTTCACCACATTAAAATTCATTTTCAGTAAAAGTAAGTACTTAAATGCTTAAAATACTACTGATATTTAAGTCAGATGAGACTTTAAAGTGTCTATCAGATTTTGCAACACAGATTTTACAGCTTTAGCAGCAAGAGACATAGCCTGATTTAAAAGAAAAAAAAAAAGCTATTCACAGTCCTAAAACTACAAATTATCTAACATCAAAAGCCATTTCTTGGTAAACATTTAATCATCTGATACAATATTAAAACATCTCACATACTACAAACATATTGACAAATTAAATTTAACAAACTATTATCAAATTCATTCTAAGTGACAAGCAATCTGTTATGGTCTGACAATTCATTCAAAGGAAAAAAAGACAACAGACATAGTCTTTATACATAATGACTCCATAACATTATAACACAAATACACATATGAAATACTGAAAATACCAAATATAAGCCATGCATACTGAAGCCCAGGGGTCACTGGAATGCAGAAAAATAATAATTTTATTTCTCTCTTCTATGCATTTTTGATCTAGAGTTGCCACTTTTAATGTTAAAATAGTAATCTATAAAGGCAACAAGGCACGGTGGCTCACACCTGTAGTCCCAAGGTGGACAGATCACCTAAGGTCAGCAGTTCAAGACCAGCCTGGCCAATATGGTGAAATCCTATCTCTACTTAAAAAAAAAAAAAAAAAATCAGCTGGTCATGGTGGCAGGTGCCTGTAATGCCAGCTACTTGGGAGGCTGGGGCAGGAAAATTGCTTAAACCCAGGAGGCAGAGGTTGCAGTGAGCCATGATCACGCCATTGCACTCCAGCCTGGGTGACAAGGGTGAAACTCCATCTTAAAAAAACAAAACAAAACTATAAAGGCTATTGGTTTTATAGTTTACCCTAAACCTGAGGTTTAGGAAATTAGCAACTTCATGCCAATATAAAGTACTATAAACACAAAAATGCCAACAATAGCTAAGAAAAATAGTATGATTAATAAAGTACTTGCAATACTGATTTAGGATTAGGAGAGAGTACGAAGTAATTTTCACTTATCAGGCTTCTCTTGTCTTTTAAACACAAAAGCCTGCTTTGTCTTTAATCTAATTTCATGGCAGAAGTATGTAGATGTGGAATGGACTAAAAATTGATAAGTATGAAAGAAACGTGGCATGGGAGAACAGTCATAAGCAGGCTAATATGACATAATAACTTGATTAAAAATAGTCAACCTTTTTGGCTTGATAATTACTACCAACAAAAATGTATGACATTCACAGAGTCATAACTGGCAGTGTAATTTCAATTATATCTTGAAGTGAGTCAATATAAAGAAACTGGCCTTACATTAATTCAGGAGAAAATATCAATTGTATTACATACGCCAAGCAAGGTAAATGATTCTGCAGAAGGTAAAAAAAGCTCTGCAAGTCCAGTTTGTTTATGAAAATACTAAAAATGATAGGAACTTACTCTGTGCTGAACACAATATACGTTGACTCAATCACCAATACAAAACTATGAAAGTAGCTAGCATTATCCCCATTTTACTTATGAAGAAACAAAAGCAGAGAGAAATTCATTAACTTATCTAAGGTTACTTACAGATAATTCATTATGACTATTATTACATGTTATTTAAGAGTTTAAATTATCTTTGAAATGTTACACTATTCTAGTAGACAAGAACTTCATAAGCTATTATTGGCATCCATAATATGATTTAAAATACATTCCTTTCTGAGGTAGATTTAATACTAATCTGCCTTTTAAAATGTTCTTGCTTTCATTCTAGCCCAATCATTTCTGATATGGCGGTTTCACAACAGAAACTTGTTGCTTTCCAATCATTTTGTTGATACTTAGTTTGTTCTCTGTCCAACACTTTTATGTGTAATTGACGAAATTCTATTAACAAAAACATTTAGAACAGTTTAATCTCAATGGAACTTGTTGGAGGTGACAATAAACAGGTCTAGTCACCTGGGACTGATCACTCTTACAAAGAAGAGTTGTCCTCTATCTCAGTGGGTCATCAACTATTGAGTGTTCAGTCTCTGAAAGACAACAATTTCCCCTGACAAAGACTTGAAGAAGCACCTGCTATCCAAAGAGGGCAGCCATGGGGAGGACAGCTGCTGCTGCCAGATGGCCCTGACATCTCTTGGTCCTATTTTATAGAGGGATTGTTTAAGCATCTTAAAGATTCTATTTCTTGGTCAGTGAAATTTATCTCTGATTCCTCACAAGGATAGATTGTTTCCATTAAAAAGAATGTATACAGAGATTACATCCCCAACCCATCTCTCTTTTTTTGGTTAGAAGTGCTGATGATCCTGATAATAATAACAAGGAATTTAGTTAAAGAAAGCAACTATCTGCCTCTAGCTATGGCTCACACTTTAGGGAAAAGGCTAAGACATATGGAAGGAAAATAGATATTAGTAGCAATCATTGACTATTTGTACATCAAAGACATTGATTATGAAACTACCATTTAAGACCCATTACTCTTTAACAACCACCTTGAAGCCTTCCTGAGCTTGACGTTTTAATGTTATCACTAAACCTCTATTATCCTTAATACCAAAATATGCAGGGGAATATGTTCTGCTATCAGCATATCAGATATACGGTGCATTCACAAAAAGTTCTAATTCTACATAGTCATTTACTGGTGAATTTAATTTCTTAACTCCATATTATGTAAGAGGCAGTGAGAAACGTCCCTCCCTGAATAAGGGATGAGCAAGGAAAGAAATTATGTGTGTTTTATCTAGTTTATTTATTTATATTTGTTTTTCCGTTTTATTGATTGCAGGTTTTAAGCACAGCCAATGTTAAAATGTACTTTTCAATAGGAATAAAATATATTGGCCAAAAACTAATGAAAAATAGAAATAAATTATCATTTGGATTCAATATTGTTAATGCAAGTTGCATGTACAGTGTCTTGGTCTCCCTATAGTGGTTGTACTCTAAATTGAAATGTCATCGATATACTTTTATAAATCAGAAGTGCTAGTTCATGTATATTTTATTCTCTATACTAATCCTTTTAGGACATAATTAAATGCAAACAAACAGAAAAGAACTAACTTGAATCAATGTGTCCTTCTGAATGACATATCCTTCATACCTGCAAAGCCATCTCATCAGCTAGACTGTTGCACTCATGCTCATAAATTTGACAAGTTTGGTTGATTCTCTTCCAATCCCATTTACATTTAGAAATGTGTAGCCATATAATATATTTTTTTTATTAATTTATAAAGTGCTTCGGTTATGAGGAAAGGCAACATTACCGGTTTGTTTCCAAAGCACAGGTTAATTTTTTTATTATCTTTGTATCTCATTGTTGATGTAGAGTTTCTGAATGTAAACTGAAATGCAGTACAGAGTTTGCTATGTTTTAAAAGATAAAGCATTCAGTTAGGATAGTCCAACACTGTCAAAGGGATAATGTTTCATTAGGGCCACTTAAGCCAATATATGGATAAAATGATTAATCACTATAACTCTACAAGCCATTATTTCTAATTAAAAACTACCCCATAAATACCTATTTTATTATGACATCTGTGTGGTAAATAAATTCAAGCGATCAGTAAAGCACTCACCAAGGAAATTACCTTAAAAAATTACTTCATTTCCAACTGTATCTTCCTAATTAAAATGACTATTTCCCATCCATATTTCTAAACTGCAATTTATAATAACTTTAAAGTCACTGAATATCTAATACTTCGGGAAGATATAATCTGAATTTCTTAAATCACACTGCCTACAAACTATATAACCATTTTTGCCTTTTACAAATATGTGTATGAAAATTTATAGAGCTGCCTAATATTCAAAGAGAAAAGGAATAAACTGATAAAATTCCATAATCATTTTCCTCCCACTATAAGCTACAGAAATGGGGGTTAATTCCAATTCAATTACATCAACTGTACAATTATCAGGGGCAGTAATTTGGGATATTAAAAGGTACATAATACATGAATTCACATACTGATAAAGACAATCATCCAAAGCATCTTGTCTCTTCAATGTTTACATAAGGTATGATTGATTATTTCACCTTTAACTTTTAAGTTGGCTTTCTACCCACCTTTCTTTTCCAGGTAGACAACACGGTGCAATGAAAACAACTCGAGGGTTTTGTTTCTTTAGATTCAGATATTAATATTTACTTTACCGCTTACTAGCAATACCTTTTTGAGCAACACGATTTCCTTTACTAAAGTTCAGTTTATAGTTGTCAGCCTTCGATATCTGATTACTGTCTCTAATTTCTCAATCTAAGCTGGTTTATGTCCTCAAACAATACTGTGATTTTTGGCTGTGCTAACAAAACTCTAAGCAAACAGTGAACTCTGTATTCCTGGAGAACAGAATACAAGCTTTGGGGTTAAATTATGCCTGGTTTACAATCATGTCTTCCTATCAATATCTAACAATATCTGTATTTAGAAGAGATTATTTCACTGAAAATGATTCTTTTCATTAACCCATAATGTACGATATATATATATATATATATATTTATCTGGAACACTGGGTAGATAGATATCCAGAACATGTGAGATATATGATAGTTAGAGAGATACAGATAGATAGGTCTTATGTTACAGACACTGGCTAAGCATTTCACAAATATTAATTCATTTAATACTCATGATGTATTCATGAACTGGTCACTATTATCACTCCAATTTTACAGATGAGAAAACTGAAGCTAGGCATGACATAACTGTATCAAATCACATAGCCAGTGAGTGGTAGAATCAGACAACACATGCCTGAATCGATTCTTACCTAGTAAGTTATATATACTGTCTCTCAATATTTGAATATAAACTAATTTTCTGGTACTAGAATCTTTTCAGATATAACTTTGGTAACCTTTGAAACTATTGATGGTCTTTCCTTAAAATTCCCTTTAATGTTATCTTCTGTTACTGTAAGGAAAATGGCTGCACGGTAGTCAAAAGTAGGCCAAGGTAAACATCTGGCACAGCATGACAATGCAGGATTGGAGCACAGGCAGAAAATCCCTTGCATTATAGAATCACAGTTATGTAACTATGTTAAGAGTGGGCTCATCACCTAGCTCTGAGCCACTATTGTCTATGAAGTGCATACATGTATCACCAACACTGTGAGGGGTGATGCATAATAAAGCCATGTCCCACCTGCCTATGGCCTCCTGAGTGCTCATTCAACTCTCTGCAACCCAGCCCCCTACTCCCCCCTGACCCCAGCTCAGGTTCAGCTGGTGTAGTCAGCAGGATTCCGAGGTGAGTCCTCAGCCCCCGATGATCCTGGGTCAGCTATGCCTTCCCAGCATGGGTTGTGGCACCCGGTGGCAGCCATCCTGCTCAGATGGGTCCCGGTGGAAACAAGGGCGATGGTGGACAGGTCCCCGTGAGCATGGAGAAGGCACTGAAGCACTTTGAAGCACCGAGCACTGAGAAGGAGCAAGCCTTTGCCGGCAGAGTTGGATGGACGTTTTAGATTGTGCTATAGGAAATGCACACGGTCCCTGTGGGATGCAGCTCAGTAAGGGACCTCCAGGTGCAAGTGGAGTGCCTGGAGATCTGGATACACAGCTTGGAAGAATTTGGGGCTTCTGTTAGTGTGGGCCTGGGCCCACCATCCCAATCAGAGACCCCTAACTGGACTGATACCAAAGGGGAAGAACGTCCATTGCAGGCTCACTTCGTGGTCCATCAGAAAATAAGGCAGGAATAGCGATTGGGGTTCCAGGATGGGGATTCAGGGACCCCCTACTGTGACAGAATTAAAGTTAGACAGTGCCTATACCCCAACTGAGTTGCATAAATTGAGTAAACAGTGTCGGCTGCGCTTGGGGGAACTTCTACCCACCTGGATGCTTTGCCTTTTGGATGAGAGAGCTGACAGTATTGTCTGCTCTGCCTCTGAAATGGAAAAGTTGGCCTCCATTATGACCCATCCCCCCTCCATCAGAAATTGCAGGTGAGCAGGCAGTTAGCACAGGGGCCAGGCAACCCCACCCTGATCGAATGGCTGATGGCTGCCATAAAACGGTGTGGAACAATGCCAGAGAAATGCCAGAACCTGTGAGTAAATTGCAATCATATGCAGAGCTGGAGCAGCAGGTAATTCAGGAAATGGGTATGTGGCAAGCTTTGATTGATTTAAATACCCAAGGGCTATATGCTAAATGCTTTACCTCTCACATGAGGGGCTTGTGTTGGGCTCTGTACCTCCAGGTGCTTTTGACTCTCTGGCCACTGTCCTTACTCTGTACGTTGGGTGCTGCGTACATGAGGTGACTACTGCCTTGGTGGCTTTCAGAGGGCCATCGGCGGGACCAGGGACTTTATGCCACAATAAAGGGGAATCCGGGGGCCACCTCATGGGACAAAAATGAACCCCAGAGGCTGATCTGCATGCAGAGGTGAATTGATTTGATTTCAGCTGGGTTGACCTAGATAAAACTGATAGGCAACCTGGTGAGTGCTGGTAACTCTGTGGAGGCAATCCCAGAGAAGCAATTCCAGAAAATGCCCAAGAGGGGGCAGGGTGATACTGCTCAACCCAGTCCCATTTAGCCACTCCAGCTCAAGGACTAATTGCAGATGGGTGGGAGCCTTTTGTGTTTGATTAGGTAACAGGCCAAGGTGCCTGGCTTGGGGGGAAACCAGATAACCAGAGGCCATTCATGGAAATGGCAATCCACTGGCCCGCCATCAACATACACTGGGTACTGGTACTGGTACTGGTAGACACCAGTGCAGATGGTAGCCTCATCTATAGGAACCCAGCTAAGTTTCCGGGCAAGGCTTTATACATAGATGGCTATGCAGGTCAGTCAGTGACAGTGAAAAATATAACTGCACTGCTGACTCTGTAGGAGAGGGGCACCCCCACCATTCCCGATGGGACATGGTGTCTGGATGGGTCCTGCTTGGGTACTACTGTGGCCTGAACTGCTGTTGTGGTCCAGGCTAGTACTGACACCTTATGGTTTGATACCAAGTGTGAACAAAGTAGTCAGTCAATGTGCAAAACTCAGAGGTGTTTGGATGGTGATCACCAAGGAGGAGACACCTATGGCAATCTGCACCAATACATGGGCAGTTTATCAAGGCCTAACCTTGTGGTCAACTACCCAAAAGTTACCTAATTGGCTGGTGTGGTCATTTGGAGCCAAGCTATGTGGCGAGACCTATGGAAAATGGGTTACGTTTGGATATTAATCCCCGATCTCTGTGGGGCTAGAGTTCAGGGTTGGACCTGGTGCTCCAAACCTTGAATGAACAGCCCACCCCTGGTTGGGCACTGCTACAATGGGCCACCATCCCCATTCTAGATACACACACCAAGAATGACCTCCTCTGACCAAATATGAGGACAAATGGTTATCTGTTCTGGCCCGCCCCAATGCCCCAAAAGGCAGGAAAACAAAAAACCTGGGTTTGGCCATGGACTCTCAAAGATTCCATTGCTGATGGTTGACTATCAAAGCCCCCTGCGGAGGAGGGCCTACTGTATGATTTACCTGTCACTCCTTGGGTATTTAATATATGGCCTCCTTGATTGGCTGTTCATAGAGGAATGGCCAGGGAAGGAACCTCCTCCAGGGCACACATGTACCATCTGTGTGGCCTATTACGAGCTCCACAGTTACTTTAGCACAGACGCAGAACCCAAAGGAACCCCTGGGAGCTGAAAAGATGTGGTACCATCATCCAGGGCAGAGGTCCCTTGCAGCTGCACAATTATCCAGAAATGAATGGTTGGCCTCTATTTTGCCTAAGAGGCATGATTTACCCATATTAGTACCTGTGCCCACGTTGTCATTTCAACCACAGGTTGATATACTCCAAAAGCATCGTGAAATGGGACGAAACCTACACTGAGGTGACTAATATTTCCGGTTGTAAGATCTGTACCATCTGTCCTGCAGCAGCTGTGGACAGCTTGCCCTTGCTCACACACCCAACTTCTATGGAGAACTGGAGGTGGCTAGAGACGAGGAGTCCCATGGGCAATGCTTGGAATACAACATGGTTAACTTTGACTAGGGTGTGCTGCACAACCCAAGGCATGTCTGTTCTCTGGCTGATCCAAGTGTCTATGATGAATGGGGTTGGTTAGTTGGAGAACAGGTAGTACTTCCACCACAGGTACAATGATGTATAGAGCAACATTGGGATAGCATCACCATGGGGTCTTTGCCTACCACAGCCTGAACAAATAGAATATATGTCACACGGGTGTAGTGGAACAGGTGGCCTCATCAAGGCTGAGCCCAAAAGGACTTTGTGCCCCCTGGGACTTTATGGGTCAGTGGAGACATAGAATTGCCATATTTGCCAGTGAACTGGACTGGCCCATGTATCTATGGGTGGCCTTCTGTACCTGCCACCACTGTGCTTCCTACATTACCTAGATGCCCACACAACTGGGAGGCGCTATGTTCCCCGTTTCTGCAAGTGTGGCAGGCCCCTTGGCAGCTCTACCCCTTAGCTTTGACGATCCCTGGAGCAGGCGTCATTACTATAGAAGTGCAGGTTATAGCCCTTGCAGAGCACACAGCTTGACCCCTGAATTACACCCAAGTCACCCTCCTCCTGTTAACTAATGAGGCTGATCAAACCCGAAAGGTGGTTCTGCCCAAGATGGCACCTGTGCCCTTATAGGGACATAATATTGTACACTTATTCTTGAAAATCAACAAAACGTAACAGCAGCCTTGCAAGGGATTAAAGCAGTTGAGAGCCTTTCTAATGACACCCTATAGAGATGGTGGGCATCCCTGAGTTCTGGCCTATGTTGGGCCCTGATAATCATGGGCAGCATAGCAGGAATATTAGCAGTAGTTACTGCTTCCTGTATTGTTGCTGTGGCCTATGGGTCCAAGGTGCTACCCTGTGGGCATGTTTCCCCACTAAGAGGACCCCCTTGGCTTAAGGGGTTGAGTGTAAGGAAAATGGCTGTGCGACAGTCAAGAGTGGGCTGAGGTAACCATTTGGCATACCATGACACAGCAGGATTGGAGCACAGACACACAGTCCCATGCATTATATAATTAGTTATGTTACCATGTTATGGGTGGGCTCATCAGGTGATGAGCCTGGCTCTGACCCACTATTGTCTATGAAGTGCGTAAATGTATCGACACTGTGAGACGAGACGCATAATAAAGCCATGTCCCACCTGCCTACACCACCCCCACCAAGTGTTCTTTCAATTACCCGCCACCCATCTATCAACTCCCCTGGGACGCCAGCTCAGGTTAAAACCTGACAGTCATATTGTCCTATCCTTGTAGGTTTCCTTCTAAATCTCTAATTGACATTCATTCTTATTGGCCTCCTTCACTCACTCCTCATTTTCTATGTCTTCAAGTGAAGGTGTTCATCAAAGACTCATCTTCAAACATGTTCTTACTCTGTGCTCCTTCCATGGCTTATGACTACCATATACACACATTAAAGTCATCTTTTCTTATCTCTAGGTAACCATAACCCTGGTTCTAAATTCCAAAGCAATGAATTTCCAACTGAATAATGGACAATACAACCAGGACTTTCAGCAGGCTTTACAAGTCTGAAACATCTCACAATAATGACCCTCTCCTACTAATCCCAGCTCTTACATTCCATGTGATTTCAATCTGTTACAATGGCATTACTGGCCCTAATCCATTGGCCTCCACCTAGTCCCTTTCCACCAATTATCTTCCACACTGGTCACTGCCAGATCAACCTATTTTACATGGGCTCTGCCTATACCTTCATCAAGGCTCATATGACATCATTTTGATGTAGCATAAAGTCCAGATTGTCTAACACAGAGTTCAATAGCTCTGACAAACTGCTATACACTTTCTCAACTTGTCTTCTATTAATCCTATCCACACTGGATTCAATATTCCCAGAAATATGGAAGTTCATGGCCCCTGGCTTTGCCCATGCTGTTCTAAGTGCTATTCCTATTTGTTTCTTCTCCACGTATCCAAATGTTAAACAACCTGTTTATCTACTCAGATGGTCAACATTTTCTGGTTGTTTCATTTGGGTAGTTGACCCTCAACTTCAACATCCCTCTCTTTGGGAACTTCTGATCCTGTTGTACAAAAATACTACAGAAGCCAGATATGTAAAACTGCAAAATTTTAAGAAAAACTACCTCAGATAAGCTATATAATTTTATCTCAAAATTTTATCTAGTTCTTAATGTCTTAGCCATATGCCCCCAAAAGTGATATCAGAACTCAAATAATACAAGTTCACTTAGGTCTCTCAGCTCTACCTCTTTATAATTCTAAGGCTAAGAATTAATCGTGACTAATTTTCACCTTTCTTTCAGTTTACCAAATTGTTGCATTTTCTGTCATCTAAATTACATTCTTATTTTTTGCCAAAGATAGCAACTCACCATTTATATGTACACACATATATTCTTAATCATACATATTTCTAAGAATATATATTATTGATATGGTTTATCTATTAATATATATATTCTTAAAACTTCACACAAAAATAAAAATCACATAATTAAATATTTTATGTAAGTGAAAATAATGTGGTCAGATTACTATTAATTCATAAAACAGATATTCCCCTAAGCATGTGTTACTTTTATAACATCAATGAATTAAGTACACCAAAATATCTATATTAGTCTCAAATGATTATTTGTCTATTCTAATTAGAAAGATATGTTGGACCAATTTTGGTTTTATCATTTTTACAGAAAATATATTTGAAACATTAGTAAATAATATAATCAAGTATAAAATAAGGTACTCCATAATTCTATTTTTCCATATCTGTGTGTATACTTAAACATGGCATATTTGTGAATATGTTAGTATATATTCACAAGCATGTTAGTGGCACACGTTTGCCACAATCTTGGCTGAAAATATATGATGAGAAATCAAAGAGACTACCATTTACTTTTTAGAAAAAGTCAAATATTTAAGAATGTTTTAAGGAAGATATTGTAGTTTATTATCTTTCTGAGGACACCAAAGTTAGTATTTACATTGAAAATATTACACACTCATTTTAGACCCCCAGTCCCAACACATAAACACTGAAATCTGTAGATCACTCTCTTGCAGACATAGAAAGACATGAAAATACAAAGCAGTCACTCACTTTCTGGGACATGCTTTTGATGGGACAATTTTTTAAGTAAACCCATTATATAAGTTATAAATATTATATAAGTTTAAAATCAAGTTCCAAATATATTCACATATATTGTGGTATTAGATTGGGTCCTAGAAAGATGAAAAGATGTTTTCAAGACCAAAAAGCAGTGAGGGAATGAATTAATAATGAATAAAGAAAAGTAACATCTAATTATAAATGTGGTAAGTAGTTTTCCTGAAAACAAATACTAAAATCTTTATGATCAAGGTGGTTTGACTCATGGGCACCAATTGTATCCATATAACCTACCAATCATTACATCACTTTACTAAAGTCCCTAATATTCATTTACTTAATGGTATGGATCACAATATTTATAGAAATTAAATAATTTTAATTATAAAGTTAAAACAATAATTAATTTTAATCATAAAAAGTACTAAATTAAGTTAAATCATGTTGAAATCATGAGGAACTTTTTCCTACTTGTAAGTGGCATCAGAGCATTTAGAAAAATTTTTCACGATTTCTCTGTATAAACTGTAAGAAAAATCAGCAGGCCAAATGAATAAGGCACTGGAGCAACAATACACAGTACTTTTTAAAGTGCAATAGGCATAGAAATTATTCTTGTTGTTGACAATATTATTAGACCTCTAGTGCTTTTCGCAGGGATCTCATTTGACCCTCACAGAAACTGTGTGAATTTGTTAGTAAGATGGCATTTGCCAGTTTTATAAAAAAAAAATACAGACAAGTATTTTACTTCAGGTTACACAGTTATTCAAAAACAGAGGTAAACTTTGAATATAGGCCTTCCACTAATACTACAAAATAACTAGAGGGGAATTTTTCAACCGGTGTGAAAATTTGTATTTTTGCTATGAGTCATGAAAACAAAGATTTATATAATGAAGTTCTCATTCATCTCCAGATGGAAGTAGACTTTTGTTTTAACCTTAGGTATGACCTTAATTACTCTCTGCTTTAGTTTTTGCACTTACACAAATGAGACATTAAGCCAATCTTTAAACTTTCCTGTGGAGTAAATATTATATTATTCTAGGGTTTATCATGATAAAAATATGTGAAGAAACACTAACCAATGAACATTTTATGGAAGCCAAAATATTTTTTAAATACAGATTAGAAAATGGAATCCACCATCATAGAGTGATGATACTATTTTGCTCAATTAAAAATACTCTCTAATGTAAAGGAGATCATGGGAGAACAAATGAATACAAAAGTATCATGTAAAATGTTATACTATATTGTCATGCCCAATCAGATTTAAGTAAATTAAAAATATCATTTAAAATATCTAAATATGGGCTGGGCACAGTGGCTCAAGCCTGTAATCCCAACACTTTGGGCAGCTGAGGCAGGTGGATCACCTGAGGTCCAGAGTTCAAGACTAGCCTGGCCAACACGGTGAAACCCCATCTCTACTAAACATATATATATATTAAAAAAATCAGCCGGGACGGTGGCACATGTCTGTAATCCCAGCTACTCAGGAGGTTTTGGCAGGAGAATCACTTGGACCCAGGAGGTAGAGGTTGCAGTGAGCCGAGATCAAGCCATTGCACTCCAGCCTGAGTGACAAGAGTGAAACTCCATCTCAAAAAAAAAGAAAACAAAAAACTAAATATGTTTACATCTTTGAAAATAACAATCAAAATTTTTAAAAACCATAATGCTGCTAAAAATCAACTGCATACAGCATGTCCTCAAATAAGTTGTTCATTATAATGTTGATGAGAAAAACAAATTGATTTCCAAGGGAGCCACTGTCTGTGTGGAATTTGCACATGCTCCACACGCCTGTGTGAGTATTCTTAGGGCATTCTGGTTTCTTCCCACATCCCAAATTAGATATGTGCACATTAGGTCAACTGTTCTTAATGGTTCCAGTCTGAGTGTGGGTGGGTGTGCGAGTGTGCCTTGCAGTGGAAGGACATCCTGTCGAGGGTGGGTTCCCACCTTGCACCCTGACTTGGCTCTGGCCACTGTTGACCCTGTCCTGGAATAAGTGAATAACCAGTTATCTCACTTGTTTTCATTATTCTTTCTTAAATGTATATACAGCTCACATTTATTTCAATGTTAATATTAGAAGTATTTTGGTCTTTATGTAGAAATTGGTGATGTTTTTATGAACAGAAATATACCTTGGGAAATTAACTCATTTCTATTAATTAGCATATAGCAAAATTGGCTTCATTATACATCACTTCACTTACTTAGAATAACACTTTCCAGGGACCTACTGATTATGTTAAGTGAAGATTTACTGTATGTTACACATTAAATATACCTATATTTTTTAATTGTGAGAAAGTATAACTATATTCTTAACAAAATAATTGTCATCTAAGCTATGCATTCTGAGAATTATAATGTCATTGAAACCACAGTACAGCTTTCTAAATCAAGTAAATTATTGAAATTCATGACATAGGATTTCAATTTATAGCCACTAAACTGTAAATAAATAACTGAATTAATTTAACTTTTTTCTTTTTATACATGATAGAGGTTTTAAATGTTACTGTATGCTATCTGTATATCCAACTGAGTATCTCTTCTTAAATGGCCCTCACAGAAGCAAGAACATTTAACACAGTTAAAAATATCAAGTAATTTCATTTACACATATTAATGTGAATGAATAGATCATTTTTATTCAAAAATGAACAAAAAAAAGATTTGGCCCTACTGAGAATTTTCTGAACAGAATGTTGCTTCTCTATTTAAATAGTCTGTTTTAATTCAGTACATTGTTTTCCTTTGTGGAATTTATCAATCTGTATTATTTGATCAAAGAACAAAGCCCTTAGTGAGACAAGAGAAAGTATCAATAGGAAGAAAAACATACTGCAAAAAGACAAAGGAGCAGACCATGCTCAAGACACAGAAGAAATGCGCACAAGATGACCCTAAACACAATTTTATCTAAATGTGCTGCCATTGTGAAGACAAAAGTATGTCTGATGTTCAGAGCCTGAAATATGCTCAATTGCAGAATATCAGACAATTGCTATGGCAGAGACTGCTAGGTGATTTCCCAGTATTGATTATCTTCTTCCCCAGAACTCCAATTCTCTTGGCAGCAGTCCTGTTCTCACTCTAAGGAGAAATTGCACTTCTACTCTTTCAGAAGTGGAAGAACACATGGCATTATGTCCAATGAAATATAAGAGCAAGTTGTTGAGCAAAATTTCCAAAATGGGTGGCAATCTTACATGAAATGTGTCTTTCGCTTCTTGCTCTTCTCTTTTTCCAGCCAGAACACAGAAACTGGCTGACACTCTAGCCACTGTTTAAAAGCATAAAAATGAAGGTCACATGGAAGGAGAGCAGAAAAAGAGTCCTTTGCAGCCAGAGGAGCTGCCACTCCCTTTGTCCAGTCTTTAAACAATTTGGACCAATCTCAATCCCCAACTGAAACCCTTGCCTAAAATTCATCTTTCATTTTCCAAAAAATTCACTAAGTCTTACTGAAGGCCTTCATTGCTCTACTACCAATGTACAATCAATTTGATCCCTTTAACCTATTCTGCAGTCAAAGGTTAACCCGCAAAACTATCTCCCTCACCAAACTCCATATTCTATATGTCTCATTCAAGGAGGGGACCCAATTTGAGCTCAATATTAATCCTATATGCTTCCTCTAAAAGTAAAAAAAAAAAATGAAATTTGACATAAAGAATTTTAAAACATCAATTATCATTTTATTAAACATTTAAAAAGGTTTTTCTAAATTTTCTCAGAAATAATCCTACACAAAAAAAAAGCGCCTCAAACAAGACAATTTTTTTTCTAAACCAGTGCTTCACAAACTATATATGATGAAGGACCTTTTTTAGTTTTCTGTTTGTTATTTGGGTTGTTCGTTTTTTTTTTTTGTTGTTGTTGTTTATACTTTAAGTTCTGGGGTACATGTGCAGACTGTGTAGGTTTGTTACATAGGTATACATGTGCCATGGTGGTGGTCTGCCACATCCATCACCCCGTCATCTACATTAGTTATTTCTCCTAATGCTATCCCTCCACTATCCCCTACCCCCAGCTAGCCCTCCTAGTGTCTGGCTCTGTCACCCAGGCTGGAGTGTGGTGGCACAATCTCAGTTTACTGCAACCCTGACCTCCTGGGCTCAAGAGTGATCCTACTACCTCAGCCTTGCAAATAGCTGAGACCACAGGCACACACCATCACAACTGGCTAATTATTATATTTGTAGAAATTGGGGTCTCACTGGGATCAAGGGATCTGCCCACGTTGACCTGTCCAAGTGCTGGGATTACAGGTGTAAGCCACTGCACCTGATCTTGTTTGTTAATTTTTTAACGCACAGTTCCCCAACCCCTAGGCCATGTACTGGCCTATGGCCTGTTAAGAACCCGAATGCACACCAGGAGGTGAGCAGCAGGCAAGCTAGCATTACTACCTGGGATCTGCTCCTGTCAGATGAGCAGTGTCATCAGATTCTCACAGCAGCTTGAACCTTATTGGGAAGTGTGAATGAGAGGGATCCGGGCTGCCTGTTCCTTATGAGAATCTAATGACTGAAGATCTGTCACCTCCAGATGGGAGCATGTAGTTTCAGAAAAAGAAGCGTAGGGCTCCCACTGATTCTACATTATGGTGAGTGGTATAATTATTCCATTAAATATTACAATGTAATAATAATAGAAATAAAGTCCAATAAATGTCATGTACTTGAATCATCCCAAAACCATCCCCCACCCCACCCCAGGACCCTGTAAATACTATCTTCTACAAATCTGGTCCCTGGTGCTGAAAAGTTTGGGGATCACTGTTTTAATGAAACAGTTTTGTATACCAATTCTTTTATAAAATTTACCCTCCTAAACAACAACAACAAAAACAGCAAAAATCCACTGGTCATATGGCTTGAGTGTTGTAACAAATATTAAATTGTTATAAAAGCTTCCAAAAGCTTATTCTCAACTTTTACTTGGCTTGTCGTAAATAGGAAACAATATTACTCCTACGTATACTAGTTGAATTTAATGTTCAACTGTCCTTTTTTCTATATTATGAATAAAAACTGAATTAAATAACAGATCGCCTTGAGAAATATGTGGAATTTTTCTATGTCCTTATTCCTTGATTTTAAGAAAAATATGCCAGTTCAATTGCTTTTTGAAAGAAGTTTAAAGGCTTTTAAAGTTTTTACTAATAGGCACAGAAATATTAAAATACTCATAGTTATGTCTTTTACTGAAAAATTACTAGTTTCTTTGATTTATATCATGTTTTTACACAAAATTGAGACAGACATATTTCACTATTATGCTTGTAAAAATATACTTAAATAATTTTAAATTAACATGTCATATAGTATTTTTATAGATTTTTTTTACCTAATCTAGATATGAGCACATGGTTAAAATAACTAAAAAATATTTTTATATTTTAAAAACTATATTCTATATTAATGTAAACTTTTTAACACTAGAGATTGAAGAAACTAGATGAATGTTTATTAATTAAACCAGAGAAGAGACGATGGAGAAAAAGGTAGCCTTTTAAAAGACACAGAATACTTTTGAACTCTGCAGGGCTTTATGGAAAGAACAGTTCAGATGCAATACGCATATGTCAGTGTCAGGACTTGGAAAGAATGCCATCATCTGGGCTCCCAACTTTGAGAAACCTCATGCCAGATTATTGAAATGAACTCCTGGTTTAGTGGTTATCTAAAAAGCTGACGTTATATGCTATATTAAAAAAAGATAATTTCGTTTAAATAAAGATAATTTCTTTAATGAGATGGTAGAAAAAAAGAAAAGAAGAAAGGAAGAGAAGTTTAAAGGAAGATATAGAAAAAGAGAATTAGAGAAATTGTGATACATCTAACAATGGTCTAATTTATATATGACAGTTAACATAAATTAACTTGAAATTGAAATCACAATATCTTCTGCAAACCAGCACCTCAACACCAGGCAAACAATGATGTGATAGATGATAAGATCATAACATTGTTGTTGCTTTCATGTAATAAATTTCTAGCTTAGAAATCTCTATGACAATTCAATATTAATATTCCACAGAAATTATTTTGGCTAAAATGTGCTGAAAAAAATTATCTTCCCTTAGAAACTCTTTAGTTCATGTAAAAACAAATCCTCCTCAAATAAAAAGACTTTGAGGAAATAAGGCAAGTACTTACAAATAATATTTTTCAATAATTACCAATATGTGAAAGGCAAGCATGAATTTATTGGTATATGGCTTTTAATAAATAGATCTACTGTTTTAAAAGTACGAGTATCTTAGCCAAGGACCTTGATATTATAATAGAAATATGCCAAAAGTACACATTACTGCACTAATGAACTTTAATAATCCTATTTCTAAAAGTCCTTATGTTTTTATTCAAGACTGTCTTCACTAAAAAATACCTAAAATATTTTCTAGTGTCAAGACAAAAATAAGGAATATCTCTATCTAAAAATAGTAGGCATCTCTTTTCATTTGGACACAATATAGTTTGCACATTTCCAATTATTCTTAGAACAAGCAGAAAGCTATTATACAGATTTACTCAGGATCTTAATGAAAATTTAGAGATTTTAAGCTGAGACAACATTAATATTAAAATTACTATTCTTATTTTTATGACTATGATTGAAAAACTGATTATGTTCTTTACAAGATACCGGGTGAAAGACCACTTCAGACAAATAAGCTTTTGCAATATATGACAAATAACTCCTGTAACAACCAGAGATAAAGCAGAAGAAACATAGCCAGAAATATAACTCTTTGATTTATTATTCCAAAAATACCAATTATCATATTATGACTATCTGTCTCCTCCTTTTCCTTAAATAACTGCAAAACCACTCAATGAGCAATAACCAGAGTCAAGCAAAATAACGGCACAATTATCCAGTTGTTGGAAATATTAATTTAGATCATGTTACCTGAAGTAACTCATGTATTCACCAGAGGAGAATAAAAAAATTAAAATATTGAAATTTTATTTGGGAATAAGAAAAGTATATTCTTATAAAGAAATACAGAAAGCCCTCAAATTTCAGGTCCACTGTTCAAAATAATTATTAACATATGTTTAATAGTAGAAAGTTTCATTTAAATCACATACAAGGGATTTCAGAATCGTCTGTGACAGACTAGTAGTGACTCCTGAGATAATTTCCTTGCTTGTCTCATTTTCCTACAGAGTTGACAAATTCTAGTCCCAGCAGTTCAGTTTAATTCAATAATAGAAACAGGCTTTTTGGACATAAATATTCACAATGACTATAGAAAAATTATATGCCACTGTCATATATGTAGAAATTATTTGCAAAATGCATGATTCTAAGAAAATGGCCCCAAACCAACATTCCCTGTGTATAAAAGAAGACTACTCTACATAAAACAAACATAAGAAGACACTGAAGGATGGAGAAAATAATGCAAACAGGCTTCTTCGGACCTAGAATTCATGGGACAAGGTGGTGCTGAGTTCCCTGGTTTTGTTTGTTTGAACTCATACTTCCAGATTTGGAGCAAAAAAATCTCGCGACATGGAAACACCAACAGATACAGACCAAAAATGACACAATAAAGCTTGCTTTCCTGAGCCAAAGAACCAGGAAAGGGGAAATGTAGTAATTCAGAAAACTTGCAGAAAGCACTGCACTACTCCAGGCAAACAACAGAGAAAACTGTAGCCCCACTCCCATCCACATTATCAAAGACTTAAGAAAGCTTAGGGTTCCACTTCCACTTAGTCATAGCCCCAGCACCTCTATACACCCTCCAAAAAGTTGGTGTCAGAGAGGGTCTAGTGTGAACCTTGGACATTCAACCCCACTGCAGAGTAGCAATGACCTAACACCCCACATTGTCAGTAAAGGGAACCCTTTTCCCTACTTCCTAAGATGTTGGTGTAGACAGATGCCAGGTAAAGACATTCATCATTTCCCATCCGTAAGGAGGCACCCCACCCCCTGGTATTAGTGGAGGTCACATAAAGGTAACAAGACGCTCATACCCACCTCAGTAAGAGCAGCATCAGTAGAGGCCTAGTGAGGAGCCTGATCTCTTGAGCACATCCAACAATGATAAAAAGCTTTAATGTCAGCAGTAAGTAATAAAATACAAAGCTTCATTATCAGCAGTAGCTTGTTACCTGCAGTAATAAGGAAGCTACAAAGTAACCTTCCTATGAGAAAAGAAATCAGCCAAAACAGATGATTTAAATAAAAGCCAGAGCCTCCTAACTTCATACACAGAGTGTCCAGTTTTCAGTTGAAAATCATTCATCATATGAAGAACCAGAAACATGTCAAACTTAATGAAAAAACACAATGAGTAAAATCCAATGCCAGAATGACAGAGATTTTAAAATTATCTGACAAAAATTTTTAAAACAATTATCATACAAATTTCCCAATGAGCAAATACAAAAATGAATGAAACAAACAATAAAACACATCTAAGCAATAAATAGAAAATATCTAAGTAAAAAATTTAGAACAGGAAAATATAAAATAAATTGTATTAAAACACCACCAGGGCTCTATAGCCAAATTGAATGAACAGAGAGAAGAATCAGTTAACTTTAGGATACAGAAATAGCATTGTCCAATGTGGACACAGAAAAAGATTGAAAAAATGAAAAGAGCCTCAGAAACTATAACAAAAGATTTACCTTTCCGGCTGTGGTAGGCAGAACCCACTTTACCACCAACACCAAAGATGTTCATGTCCTAATCTAGGCAAGGCTGAGTCAGGTGTTCACATCAGTGTTCCCAGAACAACCAATGCCTGCATTTTTTATAAGATTAAACCCCACTGAACTAAAACTGTTACATCATAGTATCTTTGGCCAAGAACCGAGAGTTCTGGCCCAGTGTGGGGAACCACATCTATAATCCTAGCACTTTGGGAGGCTAAGGTAAGAGGATCACTTGAGCTCAGGAGTTCAAGACCAGACTGAGCAACAAAGCAAGACTCTGTCCCTATGAAGAAACGTTATTAAAAAATAGTTGGGCACAGTGATGCATGCCTGTAATCCCAGCTCCCCTGTGAGGCTGAGGTGGGAGGATGACTTGAGCCTAAGAAGTCAAGGCTGTAGTGAGTTGTGTTCATGCCACTACTCGCCACCTGGAGAACAGAGTGAGTTTCAAACAAAGAAACAATCAAAACAACAACAACAACAAAATTGAGCTTTCTGAGGCAAGAGGCCAATAGCATCTAGTTTACTGCAGTAGAGGTTTGAGCAATGACATAATATCCAAAATTCAATTCATACTTGTTAACATGAATATATGAGAGTTAACACATTATTAACTTTTCATCTTAACAAAAAGAAAAGTTTCAAAAACCTAGTGAATTCTCATTTGGAATTATCACTTTGATAGCCTAATTTTCAAAGTGATTTTCTCTGCAAATATCACTTCTTCTGAAAATGTTTAGGGAATCTCTGATATATCCCAACTATTTCCTGACATCCAGTAAATAAAATATAAGCAGTCCTTCCATCAGTTCAGCCTAATATGTTCATGAAGTTTATGACAGATCGTGAATGTGGAGAAAACATAATTTAATAATGTTAAGAGAAATGGTAATTTTCTGACAAAAGATAAGGAAGGAAATAGACATTAGCCAAAATTGTATGCAAAGCTGGAGAAATAACATTAATGACTCAAACCTGGAAGTTGAATATTGCTTTGAAATATACACACAGGTCATCTCAAATTGGAAATAGCTGATTATCCCCATACTAGGCAAATAAAAATTGGGCAAGGTATTTAAGGAAGAATTCTGCTATGTTACAAAATAATATCTATGGAGAAAGGATGACTGGCAAATTACTGTTACTGACATCACTTGACTCCTGATATGATACGCTGAAAAGAATATTACATCATTTCTGCAGTATTCCTGTCAAAAAAAATGTATAACACAAATCTTATCAGGAAAAAACATCTGAACAGCCCTATTGAGAGACAGTCAGTAAAGTAACTGTCCTATATTCTTCATAAATATCAATGTCATAAAACATAAAGACTGACAAACTATTCCAGAAAAAAAATAAACTGAAGACATGATCACTGAATGTAATGTATGGATAGAAATGTTCCTTTGTTATACCTGACATTGTGGGGACAATTGACAAAATCCGGATAGGTTTATAGACAGAACTGACATCAAGGGCATAAAATCAAGTACAGTTTCATGAGGTTCCATACTTAAAAAAAATCAACACTTAGGGTTTCATACTCTCAGTAATCTTCCTGAAATTCTTACCAATTTCATTTCTGAATGTGTGTTTTGTCAGTAAAGCCCAATGGAATGACAGACACCAAGGGCCTTGGTTCATGTATAATCTGACATCCCACTACCTCCATAGGATGGGTTCTCAGTTTCTTGATTCAGACCTTTTGGAATCTCAGTTCCTGCTGGCATTCCACTCACTGCCCTAAAACTACATCAGCAGCTCTGTCACCAGACAGGATGCCTCAGCAGAGGTACAGGGAGCTTGGGGGCAAAAGGGTGACTCCTTGGCCCAGGAAGGCAGAAGGCATGATAATGTATTCTGCAAGCACTCAGCAAGGGTTTCTCACTCAACCCTGATCCAGGTACTTAGTATGTCCAGGTGCAGAAGTTGGAATCACTCGGAGATCACCTGTCCACCATGGGTTGGGGTGGTGAGCCCATGGAGGGGAAACTGACTTCCCTGGCCAAGGCCCTGAATTATCAGTTTACACTGGGTCCTGCTAATTATACATCTAGCCCTGAGATTACACAATAGTATTGTAATATTGTTGATCTCTTAATTTTGATCATTGTTGTGTTCAAGAGAATATCCTTATTTTTTTCAAAGAAAATATACACTACATACTAAAGTATTTAAAGAGAGGGAAAACACACAGTACACACTGAAGTAAAGACAAAGAAAAGTAAAAGGAAAAAAGCAGTTGTGATAAAAGGTACAATAATGTTTACATTTGGAGAATATAGCTGAGAATACACAAAAATTACTTGTATAATCTTGGCAGTTTTGTCAAAAAAGCTAAAAGAATCCTATTGTATCTAGCTTATCTCTGAATGCTACTCATTTTTAGAACCCATGCTTATAAATTTACAAACATATATTCATTTTCTAAAAAGTCATTTTAAAGTGTCCAACATCAATCATGAATTACTAGATAAAAATAACTTTCAGAATTTTAATTGTTCATCCTTTACTATTTGCCAAAACCATAATTTAAGCCGATTTTGGTTTGGTTTGTTTTTTTACAGGAGATTAAAAACACATATGCAAAATAAAAACATATTATTTTAAAAATGTAGTAAACACATCTACATATACAAAAATGTGCCATATTATGTTCTCTCAAATGTCCCATTCCATTATCCCTTAATTAAGCTCTGAACTGTTTTAATATTATAAAAACTTGAATTAAAAATGCATTTAAGGCCGGGCGTGGTGGCTCACGCCTGTAATCCCAGCACTTTGGGAGGCTGAGGCGGGTGGATCACGAGGTCACGAGATCAAGACCATCCTGGTTAACATGGTGAAACCCCGCCTCTACTAAAACTACAAAAAATTAGCTGGACATGGTGGCGCGTGCCTGTAATCCCAGCTACTCAGGAGGCTGAGGCAAGAGAATTGCCTGAACCCAGGAGGCGGGGGCTGCGGTGAGCCGAGACCAGCCTGGGTAACAAGAGTGAAACTCCGACTCAAAAAAAAAAAAAAAATGCATTTAAAAATATAAAGATAACACTTAATTGAAGGTAAGAAAGGCATCACAAAACCCACTCTTCTTTTGGATTAATCTTACAGATCAAATCATTGTCAATTTTATTGTACTAAAAATCATGGAAGTTTCTTTTTTGGTTCAAACTTTGGTTAAAAAGGACTTATGATCATATTATTTTTTAAAATATCGCTAAAACAGAGTAAAAAATGCATGAGGTAACTTTTTCTATAATGAAGACATTTAGACCTTTACACAATTAGGCTTTCTGGATGCCTTTTCTTTGTACGATTCATGTGAACTAGCATTTTGGAACTATGAGTTAATTAATTAATTAAGATTATCACAGTGTGAACTAGCATTTTGGAATTATGAATGAATTAACTAATCAATTAAGATTATCACAAAATCTTATTTTTAAACATCAGAAAAAAATGAAATATATCCTTCTTGATAATATGAAAAGGAAAAGTTTGGAATATGTTTATATGTATATATATATATTTATTATATATATAATTGTTTATATATGTTTGTTTTATATATATAAATGTTTAATTTTATATATACATATGTTTGTTTTATATATAAAATATTTATGAATATATATGTATAACATAAACATTTTGAACTAACTGGGATTTTTTAGTGACTTTTTTTCCTCAAAGCATATCTTTGCTTTTATTTAAAATGTAACTTTAAAAGGAAGTTAATGAAACAGGCAGAGACAGTCCTGGGGCAGAATATGCAAGTATTGTAATCCATAGCTAAAATGATTGTTTTTGATGATACATTAAGGGTTAGGAATACAAAATTAATACAGAAACTGCATAAGGTAGAATTTAAAGCCAATATATTTAACCTTAAGAATCAACAGCTTTAAATTATTTCTGATGTTTATTTAAAATTAATCCACAAAAATAATTTAAACACTCTTATAAATAACCTTAAAAGCCTGTTAGCAAGAGGCAACACAAATACTATGCAGCCATAAAAAACGATGAGTTCATGTCCTTTGTAAGGACATGGATGAATCTAGAAACCAACATTCTCAGCAAACTGACACAAGAACAGAAAATAAAACACTGAATGTTCTCACTCACAGGCAGGTGTTGAACAATGAGAACACATGGACACAGGGAGGCGAGCATCAAACACTGAAGTCTGTAGTGGGGGGGCTTAGGGAGGGACAGTGAGGAATGGGGAGGTTGGGGAGGGATAACATGGGAAGAAATTATACACCTAGCCCTGAGATTACACAATAGTATTATAATATTGTTGATCTCTTAATTTTGATCATTGTTGTGTAATTATATAAGAGAATATCCATTTTTAAAAAATATATATACACTATACACTAAAATATTTAAAGAGAGGGAAAATATAGGTGATGGCGGGGATGGAGACAGCAAACCACATTGCTATGTATGTACCTATGCAACAATCCTGCATGATCTGCACATGTACCCCAGAACCTAAAGTACAATAAAAAAAAGAAAAGAAAATCACCTCCAATGGTATATTTGTTTAAAATAATCTTCTATATTCTTCTTCTGCATTTCAGATAATTTTATTCATAAATCTGTGCTTATAATGTATCTACTAAAAGTCTCTGAAGAGACAGGAGTGAATGAAATCAAGAACAGTCAGCCATATTAAAATATTATTACTTTTTTCCAAAAAACACACTAATAAAAACATTTTTTTATTTTATTATAGTTAAAAAAAGAACTTTAAAATGTATCATTACTGATTTTTGTATTCTATATAAATTAAATAATCTATGTTAAAACACTTATTTCCAACTTAAATATTGGGAAGTAGGGGACATGTTCACAAGGCCTAAGACAGAAAACCAGGCTACAGTCCGGCCAATTCTATGTACCAGTAAGAATTGGAAAATACATGTAGGACTTATGGAAACCTATTCTCATAAGCAGGGAATGATCAAATTAATCTCTGTATAGTCAGCAACAAGGCAAGTCTTTACAAGCAGCAGAGCAGGAAAAAGAAATGGACAGCAGCTAATACCCCCATGGGCTGCAAATACCCAGGTGCTAGGTTAGTAGTTTAAAATAGCCTTCTCATTGGCCAACTGGGGCTCAGCAAGAGAGGTAAGAACCAGGCTAATAAGCTCAATGCATGTGGAATTCATTGAAGAGCAAGAGAAGGAAAAACTTTAACAAAAAGAAAACATACAGAAGAGTTTAAATAGTCAATTTTATGTAATCTTTAAAAAAGCCCTTGCAGGAGTTTAAATTCTCATGAGATTTCTCTGAGATCCTTAGATCCGTCTTATAAATAGTACTGGATTATTTCATTTTAATATGTTTTTCTCTTATTTTCCTTTCCTCCTCCCTTGCCTGGCTCCACAACCCCAGGCCCTGCCAGAATCCTCAATTTCTCAGTTCAGAAATGATGTAATATAGAGTTACAAACATATGTATTTAGATAGCTATTTTTCCAGATGCATTCCTCATAATGATAATCTACAAAATGTTTGTTATGGAAAAACAATTTATAATTTTGTGTTTAAGATTTATAAAAGATCCCTTCATTTACTTCTCCATTCGGTCATGTATTTATCCATTCTCTAGTGAATTCATTCATTCATTTAGAGAGTACATACATACTTGAGAATGGAATCCAAAAGTGTTTTGTAGCCTTAAATGCATGCATTTGTAAAATTAATGGTAAAGTTGTACATTACATATGAGCTAATGCAACCCTCCTCATCTCTTGGTATTTGAATCTTTATTGCCTTTTTCTAATCTTTCAAGTTGTTCTTCAATGATGACAGAGAAACAGTTACTGTAGAGCTTTGTTTGGCAGGTAAAACAAGATGCAAGTTAAACTGAAAACTGGTTTACACAGCTCCTTGTTTTCTTCAGTTTCTTGTGGACACCTCTGTGACACCAATAGCATGTTGTGAATACAGAAAATTTCTGAGAACCTCCAACTCTGAAGTGTGAAGGCTTCATAAGATATAAAGAAATGAAAGTAAGGGATTAAGTATTTATTGTATTATACTTTGAGACTTTATTTGAGTTTTAAAGGGCAGAGACTATTTTTTCATTATATTTTTGAGAAAAAAGAAAATTAACAGGAAGACTGATGACACATCCACTTCTGCAATATCAAAGCAAGTTACTTTTTAAACACATAATTTTTGTATAATTTTTAATGGAATTTTTTCATGCAGCTACAATCTTGAGTTAGTCACAAAAAAAACCCTCAAATTATCTCTATTATGAAATCTGAAAATTATAATAAATTGTTGAAAGGGTTTATTGTTTCAGATTTAGGCACTATATATAAATTTTATCACTGAAATCAATTACAGACATTCTGCTGAATTACTTGTATAATTATTTGCCTAACATGGAATACCTTAGGAATGCAATAAGACCTATACAAATAAGACTAACGTAATCATATCCATAATATTTTATTTTGTTATTTTTAACCTTAGTTAAAATATAAATGAAATATAGCTCTCATTTATGACAGTGGGTTCCATGGAATGATTTGTGGTATGTAGCATACTGTTATTAGCTGAAGGAAATTCCAATGACATCATTTACCCATTATAGGAGATAAGCTCACCTATTAAAGAATAATACTAACAGTGTTTTATGTTTTTACCAACCTGGCATTCTGAATAAGTTGTGCAGAATATTTTTCTTGTAAAAACACACTACAGTTAAAATATCTGAACTACCTTTGCCTCTCCAAACATGAACTTATAATATTTCCAATGATTAATGACTTCAATGATTTATTAATCACATATCTATCCTGTTATTTTTTAATTAAAAAAAGTTAAATTTAAAATAATGTAAGTCTGGAAATGACATAACACTGGACTTAATTTTTTTATTAAAATGCATTATCTATCAGTACAGAGATAGTAAAAGCAACATTCAACACAGAAAAAAATCTGCATGTTCAGTGGAGACAGTGATAAAATAGTATCTTATGTGTTTTAATAATATATATCATCTTTAAAATGTATTAGTAATTTATATAAGAAACATGTAGTCCCTCATTAATTATTATGCGAATTAAGTCATTTAACCTATGAAATTAACCACCCAACTTATTTTTATAGGTAGGGTCAAAAGTTACGCTATACTACAGCCAAATAGATGGAAGCTATATTGTATAGCACTTGGGTCTCAGCCTCGATTCAAAGCTTGCCTTTCCCACTTGTTAGCTGTGTGAAATTCCACAAATTTTTTTATCCTCAGTTTTCTCATCTATCTTTGAGGAGCACATAGAATCTGTTCTCACAGAATAAAAATTAAACAAGATAATATGTATGCAGACAGTAGATATATAGGGCCTTCTTAGTAAGTGTTAACTATTTTCATTATGAAAGTTTTTACCACTTCAATGAATGAATTACACAATATTTGAAGTTTGTTTATTCCTGGTGATATCTTTGACCTCTTTTCAAATACATGTGGCTGAATTGAATAAAGTATAATGTAACTATAAGTCACATCTGGCAAAGAGCATTTCTGGTAGGTTTAGCATTATAGTGACAACCAGATGTTGAATTATACAGAAGAAAATGCATTCTTTTTCTGTTTGTGGCTGACCACTACACTGAGTAATGTTAATTATTTAGAAAGCTTACCATTAGGCAATGTGGAAAACATGTTTTGCATTTAATACAAAAAAAAGCTTCTCAACATAGGACTTTGGCAAATCACAAAGCCTGATTCCAAATTCCACTTTATCTCTATCTTTTTTAAAAATACTGTATCTCATAGTCTGTGCTAATATTTAGCCTGTGATTTTATATTTTTTATTTTTATCACAGGACTACAGGGGTTTGAATAAACTGAAATAAGTGATGTGTTCCAGAAGACAGTTTGCTATTCCGCTTGGTTTAACGAATTGTTCTCATGCCATAGGAATGCTTTAGTAACACTTAACAAAATTGTTATTGTCATAAATCTCAAATCATAAAATTTCTTTCATCATAATCTCAAATTATAGAATTACTATAGATATGCATCTAAACTAGGTAGCTCATAACAAACAGCTCATATGCAGTGCTAAACATTTACAAATAATACCTGCTATAGAACTGTGTCCTTTACATACAGTAGCAAGGAATGCACATAGTAACTGTAATCCTAATCATGCATATCTGAAAGTATATTAAAGCTATGAAATGTATGTTTCCTTTCCTACTGGAATCACAAATTCACCGTAAAATCAGTTAGTTTTTAATCTGCCATTATATTTGAATTCTCCATAATGGGCAGGTAGCTTTGGTTCCAAAGACTCATGAAGTCTAAAACTCATATAAGATTCCTTCCTTAATTAAATTCATTACATTCCAAAGAAGTAAGTAGCTACTATGAAGACTTTCCAAGATCAAGTCTGGGAAAAGGGTTAACAAAGAACTTCTGACAAGCACACTTACCACATAAAAAAAAAAAAAAAATCACCTGTGTATATGTATCTCATCATTTTAAATGATATTCTTATGTGCATTTTAAACATTGTTAGATATTCCTTTACAATACGAGAATACTAGTAATACACCAATATTCTAAAAACCAAAAAGCTTTATCTCTAAGCCATTATTTAATCATGACCCTGACACTTTTTGGCTTGATTACTGAAAATATGAATGGATTTCCCTTCTTGATAACATTAACCAGAAACATTTTGCAAAGGACAAAAGTGAACATAGTACTGATTTAGACCAAACAACATATATAGCATGAAAATTTGTATGATTTTTCTTATTCAGAGTGGTTTTTAAAAATTGACATATTCAAAGAGTGTTCTCACTTATCAGCAGTAACACCCACCTGAGACATACTCCACAATAATAAATATTAAAGCCAGGATAAAGAAGTGCCCAATGACATGATTCTAGGCTTTTTCAGGTAAACCATTTGAAATTAATCAAAGAACTTTTTATTCCTGTATATCCCATGGATTTATTCCTGTATTTCTGTACACCGGAAAGTCAGCTGCAATTGGAAAATAGCAAGGTACTATTCCTCAGAATAACTAAACAGGAAACATGTTCCCTAAAGTGAGAAGGGTTTTTCACAAGATGTTTCCTTTCTTTAGAACACTCCTTTCTAGTCCTCAGGGAGGTCTGCTCTAAACCAGAGTAGGTTAGATTGGTTTATTGAATATGGCATATATATTCTTTATAATTATAATATACTCAAATGATATTGTTCCATACATTCAGAGAAGCTATTTCAGTTAAAATTACACATTAGTTAGTACAATTATTTTAGTTATGCCTGTCTCTGCCAATGGACTGTAAACACCATGGTGCCAGAAACTTGCTGTTACATATCTACCAACTGGGGTAGAGCTTGGCACAGTGCAGATATTACAGATTGAATGGTGTCCCCTAAAAATTCTTATGCTGAATCCCTAAACACCAATGTAACTGTATTTAAAGATGAAGCCTCTAAGGAAGCAATTAATATTAAATAAGATCATAAGGGTTGTAAGGAAAATGCCTGTTTTCTCACTATACTACTATTACTCTCAATATTTCTGGTCACCAAATGTGTGGGGATTTTGCTCACACCAACCAGTTCTCCAACTCTCCAGGTACCAGCTGGGTGTCCTACAATTTAGTTCAATTCTGACACCATCTACCTAGGGTTAGCACAGATACCACAGGATAAGGGGTCAGTCACACACAATACTGTCTTCCAGCTTCAGATACTCTTGCAAATCCAGACTATGGCCTGCACCTCTGACTCCCTAGCTATGAATAGCAGGTATGTTGATTACTGAATTACTGGTTTGTTATAAAGGCCTACAACTCACAGCCAACTAGGTGGAAGAGACGCACGAGGCAGGGTATAGGAGAAGGAACACAGGGCTTCAAGGTCCTCTCCAGATGCAACAGCCTCCCAGCACCTCCTCTGCACACCAACCAGAAGCTCTCTGGGCCCTGTTTTGATGGGGGGCTTATGAGACTTCACTAAGTAGGCATGATTGATGAAATCATTAGCAACTGGTGACTGAGTCTATTTCCAGGCCCTTTCCCGTTTCTGGAGGTTAGAAGGTAGGACATTCAGTTCCCACCTTCTAATTACATGGTTGGTTTGCTGGAAACTAGACCAGATTCTGAAGGTATTTAGGAGCTTTCAGCAACTATTAATCTTATTAGCCTATAAAAAGACACTTGCCACTTCAGAGATTCTAAGGGTTTTAGGAGCTGTGTGTCAAAAAACTGGAATACACACCAAATATGTATATGTTATTGTGTTAACAAGGGTGAAGCCTTTTCCCAATAGGATTACTGTTCTTATAAGAAGAGACACCAGAGAGTTCTCGCTCCCCGTGAGCACACACTAGGAAAGGCCAGGTGAGGACATAGTGAGAAGGCAGCCATATACAAGCCAGGAGGAGGGCCTACACTGGGAACTGGCACCTTGAAATGGGAGACTTCTAGCCTCCAGAAATGTAAGAAAATAAATGACTGTTTTAAAGCCACCTAGACAATGGTATATTGTTATGGCAGCCCAAGCAGACAAATACAACAGGTAACTAAAAAGATTTGTGAAATGATTGAATGAACGAATGAATGAATGAATGAATAAATGAATGAATAAAAGAAATATGATGGAAAAGCTGCCCCCCACCCCCTACCATAAATTCCTACTATTTTTATAAGAAACATAACATTTAATGTCACTTTCTGGCATTTGCCAGCCAAGGGTGACTTCTCTAACTGATAAGTTTAGGAAAAGAACCTGACATACCCAGTTCATTTCTTTTCCCTCTCCCATCTCTGGGCAGCCAAGCATGCAGAGAGAAAGAGATTCTGGTGTATTATTCCACCCTATAAGTTTTGTAATAGCATCACCCTACCTAGGGAGACGTGTATGTATCCAGCTGTGCTTGAAACTGCTGAATTCTGAGGTGTGACATTAGGAAGCCCATTGCAGCTACATGCTTCAACCACTTTATTACTATTTTTAAGTTGCTCTGTCCAAATCTCTGTCTAGCTCTCAACTTGATTAAAATTCCCATCTGTTAAAAGAGTGCTACTTATTGACCCTACCAAATCCATGTAGATGACAGCATTATAATTTCAAAATGGGGAATGGATCATCAAATGATCAAATCATTAGTGGAAACAGAATAATTTTCTTTAAATATTTTTGAATACATAGTATTTAACTACTAACTTTTCTCATGCAGTTAAATAATATCAAAACAAACAACTCTTACCCCACAAAACACAGGACATCCAATAGACCAGCCTTTGGCAAACTATAGCCCACAAGATTAATTTTCCATATTGCTTGTTTTTGTAAATCTTTCAAGCTAAGTTTTCTTTTCTTTTTTTTTTTTTTTTTTTTACATTTTGTAAGTGTTGAAGAAAGTCAAAAAGGAATAAATATTTCATGGCGTGAAAATTATAAGAATCTCAAATTTCAGCAACTAGTAAAATTTTATTGGAATACGGCTATGTTCATTTGTTTACTTATTAACTAAAGCTGCTTTTGCACTACAACAGGGCAGCTGAACAGTTAGGAAAGACCACATGTCCCACAGTGCCTAACTTGTTTTCTATCTGACCCCTTACCCAAAATGCTTGCTGACCTCTTCAACAGATTAATCGTCTGTAAAATGATGTTTGATTTTCAAGGCTGAAACACTGGCGTTCACCTGTGCCTAAGGATTACTAGAGAAATACTGAATCTACATACCTGGCTTGAATATATGTTACAGGTTTTTGAATCACATTGTAAGAAATATTAGCCTTATTAGCATTTTCCATATTTAAAGATAAAAATGTAGAAAAATCCATGTCCTTATGTTTACTTATTTTCAACAAAAATATCACTAGACCATATGTTTCCTAAAACATTTCAATTTAGATGATAATAAACTTAGCAAAATTTAAACCATAATAGTTTTTCAATAAATCACTCTTACAACATATGAAAAACTCTGTATTTGAGCAGGCTTTTCTGTTCCTACAGCAGAAGCATGTCTGGTCATGCTTGTATAATTGTGTGACACATAATTGTTTTCCATTATACACTAAATTTTTCATTTTTATTTAAAATGACACAGGAACATAATATAATAGTTTAATGATGATTATCTCTGGGCTAAATATGCTCTTCAAAAATAAATGTTCTCCAAATATATTTTGTCTGTAGTGATCAGTGACTCCAACTCTTTTTACTGTTACAGTCTTTTGAATAGATTGAATATTCTACATACCCTGAATTCACCTAATTTGTTGCTTATATTGTTTTATGTGATAAAAAATTAATAAACACGTAATCTTAAATAACTTTCTAAACCTCGTTGTTCAAAATGAAATATTATCAGCAAAAAGTCCAGGACTATAATTCTATTGAGTGCATTTTCAAAAATCTTTTAAAAAAAAAAATCTTCCTTCTACATAAATTGTCACAGGGTCCTATCAGATTCTATAGTAATTTTTAAAATGAAAAAAGATAAATTCAAAACTGCAAAAGGTGCTGTAAAAATAATCATTTAAAGTCTAATGCAAACAGAGCATCCTCATGAGAATTCTAACAGAACTTCCAGTGTACTGCAGAAGCACGTGACATACCATTAAGTAAATATAATTAAGGACAAGAGAGCGGGACTTTTTTTTTTTTTTTTGTAACTTTAGCTGCACATATGGAGCATTTTTGTTTCACTTCTGGTTTACTTTCTTTTAATCAAAGACCCCCACTGTAATGCCTTCACACAGGACTCAGTGTTGTGGTTACCATGGAAACCATAATTCTGAATGTCCTAACTTGTGTGATTAAAATTTAACACAAAGTAACATTGATAGTTTTCTCCATTTCCACTACCACCAATATCCAATTCTAATTAGCAGCACAATAACTGGTTTGGAAGAAATAAAGAGCTGTGGCTACTATAGCCTCACATTGCCAGTTATTCACAGGGAATCCCAGGAACAATATATAGTGATGGTTCTCTTTTACAAAATGCCTAGTTTAACAGAGGAATTATTTCTAGTTCACTTTCTCATCACCTCTAGGAAATAAAAAGTATACCATTTTTTGTCTTTTTATATACCGTAAGAGGGGTTTGTTTGTTTGTTGTTTGTTTGTTTCCTATATTTATTTCACTTGCCTGGTCTACTGGAGTATAAAGCTTTTTAACATGGGTCTGATATAGTAAAGTAAAAAATGAAACTATGTGACATTTTAATGTCTCAAATCCACTTGTAATATTTATATTTATTTCTATAATTACTATACTAGTTCCATCAATATAAAATTAACCCTTCTAGATATATTAACCATGCAAATAACAAAGGCAAAATATTTTTATTTAACTGAAGTTTAAAAACTCAGCTGAATCTTTCCCTTTCCCCCCCTTTTTTTTATGAGCACTCCAGTAGAAGCTAATAAACTCTCAGTCCTCCATTAAAGAAATATATGCTCTCTTGCTGATTATTTTGATTCACTGAAATTTACATTGTCTCAGGGGTATACTTGCACTGATCTTATGCCTTGCTTGGTACTCATCGCTTCTACTTATAACTGAGTTCAGATTTATTGCATTAGTCAACACAACATTTTAAATTTTGAAATTATATTCTGTCATTCCAACTTGAGATTCTTGTCTACCTTAACATCTGTAAGAGCAAACACAAATGAAATTTCTTCTCATTTCTAAAATCGCAAAGGAAGCAGGTTAAGTTCATAGAGTAAGAGGGAAGATGTTAAATATTAAACATTTAGAGTTCAGTGGATATGTATCTTAGTCATGAAGTTTAACACTTTCCATTTTTAGCGTAGAAATTGAGGCTCATGAAGCTTAAGGGGTATCTTTGTAGTAGAAACAGTCCTAGTAGTTCTACATGTTCATTTAACATTTTTAAATTATTCACCACAGAAGAGTGGCATTTTTTTTTTTACTATTTGTTGCTATCTTCTAATTTATTTACAAACCTAATTACCTTAAATATACATACATGGCATTTGTAAAACAGACCTTGAAAATTAATGAAATTATCCTAAAACAATGAAATTGGGATTGTTTTAATAATTTTGTTATATATTATGGCCTGATATAAATTTTGTCATTTCAAATTTTATTTCACACTGAAAATACTCTTTTTTTAACATTATATCTTAAGGCAAACTTTCAAAGTTATGGCTAAATTAGTAAGCAGTGTACTTTACTAATTAATATTAATTCCTACTGTGAAAAATATTTCAAAATAGTCTCTATTCTTGAGCATTTTACATACTTCATTTTAAAATTATACATCCTTAACTAAAGATGAGTGCTAACTTATGTAAGAAATTTTCACCTCAAATATCATTTTGACATTAGAATAAATAATTTTAGTAATGTCTGACTCCATGAACCATTTCCATTTCCGTATACTTTCTACTTACAACTAAAGGATTGTCCTATCATATAAATGGCCCATTCAGGACTTTTATTTCTAATTAGAATATGTGAATACATTCAAATAACCCAAGAGTAAGTTATTCTTTTCTTTGCAGTTAGAAAGAATGATGGAAGAAAAAGCACATATATGCGTTTTAGTGGGAGTGGGGGAAGTTAAGGAGATACAGTTTTGGAAGTAAAAAAGTACATGTAAAAGATAAGAAGAGAGGAAAGAGAAGGATAAAAGTTAAGATTCTTTTATTTACATGTTCTTTACATCAGATTAGATATTAGATATTGAAAGATCCTTTGAATATGTCAGTTCCTATTTCAAGAGTATGGCAAGGAAGTCAAATACATTAAGAGAGAGAGGGAGAGAGAGAGAGAGAAAGAAAAAGAGAGAGAGATTAGATATCAGAGATTCCAGAAGTGAAGAGGGAGGATAAAAGGAAAGAAGAATCCTAAAAGATGAAATGGTCAGCAAAACCTAGGGAAGCCAGGAAAAGCAAAAAGTAAATAGTTATTTTACCAAGTAATGAATCATCAAGTTAAGTTTGCTAGATAGGACCAACATGAATTGAACCTGCTAACCAAGTCTGGCTGAAGATTTTAAATTAAAAATTCTTGCCAGGTTTTAAATATTAATAGACATAAGAGAAAAAGATAACTGATCTCAGTGAAAAAATAATAAATCTTCAGGTTGGAATGTGGTGCCATTTATGGTCAATACATTTACAAAGGCTCATGATTATCATTTCATGATATTTAATGAAGGGTCTGCCAAAATTTATTTTTTTTCAATCCATATAAAACTCAAAGTAAAAATCACCATTTTTTTCTTTTTAAAGTTCCAAAGGCTACTTTCTAATAAATGACTCTTTAATCATATTTCCTTCAACTATTTCTTATTCTTAATTCTTGAACATACCACAAAAGACATTAACACTTTCAGGATTGCAGTTTCATTGAGACATTGTTCAAAGATTTTGTTCACAAGGTAAAGTAAAAATCAGCAAAACCAATATCACTTTATTATTTCATCATTCAGAGCCTAGCCTAGTGAGTGTGATAAAGACTTCTACAATAATATGAAGAATGGCTCCCTCCAGAAATTTCAACAGAGCATCTCTGTTTACAAAGTCCAGATTTACTTGCCTGTTCAAATTACAACATGGATCACTCTCCAATGACTACTTTATCATTTGCCCATTATATTTTCAACAGCTATACATTCCAGTGATATTGGTAGTAAAAGACAGAGAAATAGAGTCTTTCATTTAAAGTTTAAAATCTGTCTTTAGAGAAATGATTCTTAGTAATAAGAGATTCAACATACCACTTGGAGCCTGAAAAGACCAGTCGATACTGACAATTGTTTTTTATAGGAAATTGGCTAATACTACAGGTTATCAAATCTTCCTGGTTTAGCTAGTCACATGAAGCAATTAGAAAATTTCAGCACAGAACTGTTCTCACCCAGAATCTTAGGAATACTGGTGTGCTGGCTATGTGGTGCACAAGAGTTTAAAATTGAGGAAATAACAGAGAAAGCCAGGAATTGAGAGCTAGAAAGATGCTTTCAACTCACAAGTCTCTAGGCAATAAGGTGAGCTCTGAAGGAGTTTGAAAAAGCAGGACCGCAGAAGGTCACATGCTTTCATAGCTCCCCTCCCCCACCACATCCCCACATTTGCCTCATTTCTTTTTGACTATTTGTGTTTAAGGCTGGATAGAACACAAATGGAGCATGACCCAGCTTCAGTCACGACTGTCCAGTTCCTTAATGTATTTTCCTGTAAATGAATTACTTCCTAGGATGACTGTGAAATTCATTTAAAATTTTAAAATTAAGTTTGTGAGAACAAGTGAAAAGGTGTTAACAGGAAAAAGACAGTGGTAATGTTAATGTGCAAGAAAAAAAACTTTGTGGTTTAAAAGGTGTAACTCTATATAATTTGGCAACAATTGTAAATAATGCCATAACATTTGATGACATTTGCTAAAAACCTGAAGTCCTAGAAACTGCATTATTGTTATTGTTTTGTATAAATTTGTAGTATAAATATATACTTATCATATTAGAAAACTAGTAAAATATAAAATTTTATTTTCCTGAATCAAAGTCTTACTCAGTGGAAATAATAATAGTAACATATTCCTTACTAGCTTAATAGATTATCTAGTAAATTACATAAAAGTACATTTCATAGTGCCTGGAACATAATGGACACTCAGTGAATTTGACTTGAATATTCATTTACATATTAGAAGTATCAAAAGGCCAGTCAAAGCACTATACCAATACATGTTATTAGTGTTAAATTATAAATAAATACATTTGCTGGAAAAGAGGTAGATTTACATTAAATTTATAGTTACTACTTTATACATTAATAATAATGACAAATTAAGATTTCTCTCCTGGATGATCTAAACTTAGATGTAACAGAAAAGGTAGTAATTGGGAAAGCCAAAATTGTGTGGGTTACTCTATTTTTACCACACTGTACAATACTTTGTTAGAGATCAGTTCAAGATTGATCTAATAACAATCGCTAACAGTTCGGGATTGTAGCTCCCAGTGAAAGCGCAGAGAATAAGAACACACCACACTTTCAGATGAATTTTCATCACTCATGGACCAGAAGATTCCCAGTGGAGGGGCCCCACGGGTTGCCAGCGTGACTCTTGTGGCGGGAGCAGTGGTTTTGTCGGTGCCTCAGCTCAGCAGCTCTTTGTGCAGAGTAAACGGGAGGAGATTCCTGGGCAGAAGAGCACCATCAGTCTTATCACTGCCATTTTGGCCGGTGCAGTGGGTTGCTCAGATTCCAGCTCTGGGAATCAATAAACTGGGTGTCCACTCAGAAACCCAACTAGAAAGGCGGTAATTGTAAAGACGACAGATGGGTAAATTCATAACAAAGGGAAGAAACCAGCCTAAAAAGACTGAGAATATCCAAAATCAGAACCCCTCTCCCTCTACAGGGGATTACAGTTCCTCATCAGCAACAGAACAAGCCCTGATGGAAAAGGACTGTGTGCCATTAACAGAAGTAGGATTCAGAAGGTGGATGATAAGAAACTTCTGGGAGTTAAAAGAACTTGTTCTAACCCAATGTAAAGAAACTAATAACTTTGAAAAAAGGTTTGACGAAATGCTAACAAGAATAGACAATATAGAGAGGAATATAAATGAACTAACGGAGTTGAAAAACACAACACAAAAACTTAGCAAAATATGCACAAGTTTGAATAGCCAAATTGATCAAGCAGAAGAAAGAATATCAGAGGTCGAAGACCTACTGAATGAAATAAAATGAGAAGACAAGAATAGAGGAAAAAAGGATAAAAAGGAATGAGCAAAGTCTCCAAAAAATATGGGACTATGTGAAAAGACCTAATTTATGTTTGTTAGGTGTACCTGAATATGACGAAGAGAATGAATCCAAGCTGGAAAATACTCTTCAGGATATTATTCAGGATAACTTTCCGATTCTAGCAAAGCAGCACAATATTCAATCCCAGGTAATACAGAGAACACCACAAAGATAGTCCTCAAGAAGAGCAACCCCAAGGCACATAATCGTTAGGTTCACCAGGGTTGAAACGAAGAAGAAAATACTAAGGGCAGCCAGAGAGAAAGGTCAGTTTACCCACAAAGGGAAGCCTATTAGACTTACAGCAGATCTCTCAGCAGAAACCGTGGGGGCCAATATTCAACATCCTTAAAGAACAGAACTTTCAGCCCAGAATTTCATATCCTGCCAAACTAAACTTCACAATTGAAGGAAAAATAAAATCTTTTATGAACAAGCAAGTACTCAGAGATTTTATTACCACCAGGCTCGCTTTGCAAGAGCTTCTGAAAGAAGCATTATACATAGAAAGGAACAACCAGTATTAGCCTTTCTAAAAATATACCAAAAAGTAAAGAGCATCAACATAAAGAAGAATTTACATCAATGAATGGATAAAATTGCCAGTTAACATCAAATGGCAGTAATCCTAAATTTAAGTCAACTAAATCCTCCAATCAAAAGATACAGCCAAAACCTAATGATATGCTATATCCAGACCCATTTCACATCCAAAGATACACAAAGACTTAAAACAAAGGGCTGGAGAAAGATTTATCAACCAAATGGAGAGCAAAAATAAATAAATAAATAAATAAAAAGCAGGAGTTGCAATTCTCACATCTGATAAAATAGATTTCAAAGCAACAAAGATATAGTGGTAAAAGGATCAATGCAACAATAAGAGCTAATGATCCTAACACCCAGATACATAAGTCTCATAAAGAGATTTAGACTTAACGAGACAGAAAATTAATAAGGATATCCAGGACTTGAACTCAGATCCAGAACAAGTAAACTCAGTAAATATTTATAGAGCTCTCCATTTTAAATACACAAAATATACATTCTCCACCTGAAATACACAAAATATTGATTGGCCATTATTAACACCCATTTTTAGAATAAAGCTACATTCCCGTTCTCTCTCCCCCTTTTTCTTCCTCTTTCTTCCTCTCCTTCACACCTTTTTTTTTCTTTCTATAAAAAAAAAAAAGAAAAAGAAAAGAAAAGAAAAAAAAAAGAGATCAAAGCCCTTAAATTGAAATGATGCCCAAGACCTCGGTTCAACTGAATCAAGCTGGTAATCATTCAGCCAATGTAAACCAAGTAATAATCTCTCCTTAGAAATTAACATCACAAATGTGATTATGTAATTTGATATGTATACTCTTATAAGTTTCTTCTTTTTTTAATACTCGATTTGGGCTGATCTATGGCATTATCAAAAAAAGTAAATAATTTTTTAAATGAAAAACTTTATCATCATGAACGACAGGAATGGGCCATTATAACTTAGTTTGCATTCTAAATATATTGAACATAAATATGCAGAATGAGAAATATCTAATGGCTTTTCATTAATTTTAAACTTTGTTAAAAGTTCACTTTCTGCTACAGCTAAAGCTAAAAGGATGTGGTTGTTAGATGAGGTGTATGTACAAGAAATCTGTCAAGCATTTGGGTGAAAAGCACACTGTAGGTAGCACTTAACAAATAAACCCTTTCCCTCCTTAGCTAAACAGGCTTTAGTAAATACAACTTGAATACGATCTCAATTCACATGTGTTTTTCCCAACTTAGGGTCTCATAACAACAAAACACCCTGGTTAGTTTGGCGGAGACTCCATTCATTATTTCTTGTTTGTCAATTAGCCGTAGCACAATGTGCTCTCAACAGGTGGGATAACTCTATGTGTTAATTTTTCTACATTAACAGCTCAGTATACCCCTCCATATCAAAGTTTTCCAAATAGTTTTATACTAAATGTGTTCCCTGGTATTTTATTGAAGTCCCTACCAGTTAAAACATTTTAAAATATCTTATCATTTTCTGGTCTCTTTCAAATGGGTTATAATTAGCTATTTTTTAAATGAAAACTTTAATTTGTTAGAGTATTTTACTGAACAAATTCAGAATAGGTCATTACCTACTAAAACCTTTATATTTTTATTATATTTGTTGTGTAAAATTAACATGTAATAGTATGTTTAAACTGCAGCTAGAAAATAGGCCAGCTGAGAGAAAAGCACCTGAACTAATATAACACAGTAAAGGATAGTTAATAGAAATTATCTGTATAAGCTTTGTCCGGGGATAACTTTTCAGAAACCATATAAGCTATACATACAGCAAAGGTTTTATAATACATTTCCTCTGTCCTTATCCTATTATCAATTATTTTCAAAGGTGTTATTGTAGAAAATTAAAGCTGCAATATTGATTGATACTGGTGTAATGAGAATAAGCATTCATTTTTTTGTATATTAATACTATGTCCAGAATAAATAGCACACTTACATTTTCAACCCCCTTATCACTAGATTGTCCAGGAACTGACAATCCAAAAACACTATTAATTTAGTTTATTTAATTAGGTCTGAAATTAAAGTGAAATTAAAATTTAAATTCTACTAAATTTTTTATTTGTGGAATAATTAATAACACTGAAGATTCCTTCAGCTGTGGCTGAGAACACTGAATATAATTAACAAACTTATCTATAAAATTTAGTTTCTTCATTAAATTTTAAAATGGAAGTCTACAAGATTACACATATATTAACACCAAATTTTATAAAAATCTAGCCACTCACAATTTTGGCAACAAAGCCAACAAACAACTGCTTACTTCCATTACACTTACAAGAGGCAATTTGAGAACATTCTCCCCAGGAATTAAATTTTGTGAATAAACATTTTAGCTAATTGCATTATTGTTCTCAGAACACTGAAGGCAGCAGTAAGCCAAACCAAGCAATCCAATTTCTTTCTTTCTTTCTTTCTTTCTTTAAAGCAATTAAATTCTCTTCCACAAACACACTTTAGGAATCAAGAAAAAACTACATGTATAATGGATGGATACAAAAGATATGTAAGCTTTTATATTTAAGTATGAACTTCATAATGTTTTAAAGAAGAAAAAGTTTGGTACTCCTGGGCCAAACAAAATTCTAAATGTATATATTTCAATGGTTTGTGTAAAATTTCAGTGAGGGGAGTTTGTCAGTTGAACTTTTCATCAGTGCTCAGGAACTGCTTTTTGGGAACAGTTCAAAGAATATTGTAACTATGAGATCCAGTCATCCATTTTGGATTTTTGTCTGATCATTTTATCCCACCTTTAATGTATCTCTTATACTCTTTAGAGATCTTATTCTTTAATAAAGCAATATCACAATAATACCTGTATACTTAGGTCCCTACTAAATACATAATAATATAAAAAGAGTTTTCCTAATACGTCCTTAAATTTCCTCTTGTTTGCTTATTTATACAATACTCCATCACTCAGGAAAATTATATTCTATCCAAAACAGATTATTCGTGATTCTATAAAGAATATGGTCTTACCACGACCATACTCTTAGAATGTCCATTCTCTGTTCTCCAGTAATAAAATCCTTTTCATATGCTATGACTTCTGCAAAGTTTTCACAAAGAATTTTATTAAGAATTGATTACTCTCTATTCCTCATGTTCCTATTAGAGTACTTGTCATATTATTCTACAGCTAGCAGTACAGGTTTCTGTATCCCCAGACAGACTTCCGGTTTTCTCCAGATGTATAGCATTATTACCAGAACACAGCCGAGGTCTTATGCACACCAGACACTAATACAATATGTAGTAAATAAGTTATTTATTTTCAAGTAAATTAAAATTAACATATTTTATACTTCTCTTCAAGAGTTATGATGACATTTATTAGCATTTGAAAGATGGTACTTAATGTTCTGCATTACACCAATATAAGTGATATTTTTAATGTCTCCTTTTCTTATTAGTATATAAGCTTTTAAAATAAGTTTATATATTTTTTCTTATAAGTATATAAATTTTTAAAAATCCATATTCACCCTGATAAACATGAAGAATATATAATAAAGCCTTTGATTCATAATTAAGTAAAGGCTCTAAGTTATTATTGACATTTTAAATTCTGAAAAAAAATTGTAAATGAAATTCTCAATAAAATCTCATTATACTAAAAAATGAGGATATTAATTTACATTTACTCATATATTTGCTTAATCTAATTTACATCTAAAAGTCTTTTTTAATATTAAGCTTTTGAAAAACATTATCAAAATTAATGATTTTATAATATTTAAGTTTCTGGATTACTTAGTGGATTTCTGTGAAGCATCAAAACTTTTTATTTTTAATTCTGAGTAGTTCTTAAAGTCTCTAAAATGTGCATATCTTTGACTTCTGACAGAGTATGCTAAACACAGAGGCCAATAACTTTTTCTTCTCAATGACCCAAGATCATCTCAGAATTGCAGCATCATATTGTTTTAGATCAAGGAGGTCATTTATGGATAATCTAGAGCTGTTCTGGCTAATTGGACAAATGAGAATACTACAATCCAGGGAGATTATATGATGTGCCTTGGGTGTCAGAGCAAGTTAACAGCAAAACCAGGCTTAGAGTGAAGCGAATCTTATCCAGGATTCTTCCTAATCAGAACATTTGAAAATTGTGTATACCTCAGTGGTTCATGGATGCATAGAGAAACTTTGCCATGACATATAAGGGATATAGCCAACTATATTTCATAATTTTTGTGATGATTTTTAGTGTTTATTTGGTTCTTATTCCTAATAGCCAATGTCAGACTCATGTTTCATTTTTAGGATCTCTATCGTTTCATAATTTGGTGTATTTAATCAAAGAGGTTTTGACTACATGACCAAATTTGTTAGAGTATATTTGTAAATATTTTCTCATGAGACTCTTTTATATGTAATAAGAAAACCATTTATGCATGTAAATTTTGAATGGCACTTGACATGAGCTTTAATTAGAATAAAACAGCTGAATATCACATCCAGTGCCGAAAACAGTTAAGCCGTATTTCTATGTTCAATCATTTTGGCATCATCTACTAGAGTAAACAGGACAAACTCATAAAGAAAAATGAAAAATATCACAGAAGAAAGATATCATAAAAGTAGCATTTTTTACTTGGATAATTTTCCTACCTACATTCAAAGAGCCATAAAAGCAGGTCTTGCCACAATCATCCTAGCATTAAGAAAATTAACAAAATCCAGTGTTTGAAGAAGATAAAAGTTTCTGCATACCAGCAATTTATATATTAAAATGGCACCTTAAATACAAACAAATAGAAACTGGGACAAAAAAGGTAATAGAAATGCAACTTATAAATATTTTTTAAAAAATCAATATATAGACTTACTATATGACCCAGTAATCCTACACTTGGGTATTTAACCTAGAATGATTAAAACTTATGCACATACATGTATACACACACACACACACACACACACACACACACACACTGCAAATGAATGTTCATAACAACTTGATATGGTTTGATGCTTATCCCCTCCAAACATCATGTTGAAACGTAATCCTTAATGTTAGAGGCATAGCCTGGTATGAGGTGATGGGGTCATGGAGGTGAATCCCTCATGAATGGCTTGGTGCCCTTCTTGAAGTAATGCATGAGTTCTCACTCTGAGTTCGCATGAGATTTTTTTTTAAGAGTGTGGCAATACCCCTCTCCATCTCTTGCTTTCTCTCTGGCCATGAGATACACCAGCCCTCCTTTGCATTCTGTCACTATTGTAAGCTCCCTGAGGCCCCCACGATGAACAGATGTTGATGTCATGCTTCCTGTACAGCCTGGAGAACCATAGCCACAATAAACCTTTTTCTCTTTATAAATTGCCTTGTCTCTAGTGTCATTTTATAGCAGTATCAATGGATTAACACAATCTTTAATATCACTAAAAATTAAAAATAACTCAAGTTTTCAATAGGTACATAGATAAATGAACTGTGACACATCCATACAATAAAATACTACTCAGCAAAAAAAACAGGAATGAATTATTGAGACACCCAACAACAAGGATGGACCTCAGAGGCATTATGCTGAGAGAAAGAAGTCAATCACAAAAGGCTACACATTGTATGATGTATAGGAATGGAGAACAGACCAGCGGTTTCTGGGAGTTAGGAGCAGAGGCAGAGTTTGACTACATGGAAGCAGCACTAAGAAATTTTTAGGTGCTAAACAGTTTTGTATCCCAATTGTGGTAAAAATTACACAATTCTATACAGGTTTTCCATTTCATAGAATTTTATACAGAAAACAAAGCATATAAACCAAAAAAAAAACCATAAGCATACATACAGATGGAAAGACAACAGTTGTGGTTGCATGCGTATCTATATTGGTTTAAATTCATCAACTATTTACAATAAGTACTTTTAAATGTATGCTCTCAAAAAAATTTAATGTATATTGTCAACTGAAAGAGAACAGTAAACAAATCCCCCTCTTGCAAGAAAAATATCAATAGCTAATAATGCATTGTTTATCTATGACACAAAAGACCAATCTATAAATAGTTATAGCTCAGAACAGACCTCGCTCTATTCAATATAGGATCCCTGATTCAGGCAGAAACAAGCGGCCTTTTTTGGACCATCATAATATTTTTTCAGTGCTGTGGATTAGACACTGATCTTTGTCTAATCCACAGCACTGATCAGAACACAAGATTTTGACGGAGCTACTGCTAGTTCTGGGTTTAGCCATAAAAAATAGAAAAAATAGAAAGTTAACATCACAATGTGTATGCACTCATTTTATAGCATACAAATCTAGTAATAAACATTTGTTTTAAAATAACTAAATTTTAAAATTAGTTATTTTTAAATTTAACATTCATTTTAACAGATTTAGTGACAAAAGCTATACACACCAAAAATACTGATTCAAGTAATTAGTTATAACCTTTGTAAAATTCTGTTAAAAATGAATTTTATTTTTGTTTCGGTGGGAAAAAAAGTATTCTTGTTGTTTTGTATACATTCCATTTGCTGTTCACAGCTTCACAGCCCACTCTCTCTGTGGATTAAGTAGTAACTGACAACTTTTTGCTCAACTGACTGGCAGGTATCATTCGGATGTCAGACTTATCTTTATGCAGATTCCCAAAGGTCACCATTTATGTATGTAAATTCTGAAGGGCACTAACTATATACAGTTGACAGATTCTGACAGCCACGATATCTCCAAGAGTGGAATAAGCAGGAATGACTGAATAATTAATGTGCTTTTACTCTGCTCATGGCCGATTTTTAGATCCTGCACATTCTGCTGTGGTTTTAAAGTTAATTAGAAAACATAATTTCATAGCTAACCAAAATTTATTTTTTTAATTTCTATTTTAAAAGTGGGTAAAAAAAGAGAGATAATTAATGACCTTCAATTTAAAGTGTTACATTTGTAGAAATCACTCCTACCTAGAGATTAAAATTAACACCTAGCTCTGGGTATTATTTCTGTTAAAAAAATAGACATTACTATTTCTGTGAAGACATTACATTGTTACTGTATAAAAACTGTATAAAAACAAATAAGCAAAGAATTCTCCCTGCACAGCTAAATAAATGGCACCATCACAAACAGGGTTGCCACTTTCAAACCTGAGACTCATTTCTGACTTCGACTTTTCTCTCACTATTCAAATGCAGTCAGTAACTAAGACTTATGAATCTGCCTTCTAAGTATTCTTTTTTTTTTTTGAGATGAAGTTTCACTCTGTTGCCCAGGCTAGAGTGCAACGGCATGATCTCGGCTCACTGTAACCTCTGCCTTCTGGGTTCAAGCAATTCTCCTACCTCAGCCTCCCAAGTAGTTGGGATTACCGGTACCCGCCAAGATGCCAGGCTAATTTTTTTATTTTTTTATTTTTTTGTATTTTTAGTAGAGACGGGGTTTCATTGCCTTGGACAGGCTGGTTTCCAACTCCTGACCTTATGATCCATCCACCTAGACCTCCCAAAGTTCTGGGATTACAGGCATGAGCCACTGTGCCCAGCCCTAAATATTCTTAAATGCGTTACTACCACTCTACCACTCAATCTTTATTGTTGTTGTGTTAAACTGGATCTTTCTCATACCTCACCTGAGTTATCGCAAATATTTCCTAGGTGATCTACCTGCCTCACACATGCTGCTTCCAGAGTTATCTTTCTAATATACAAATCCATGAGCAAAGCCAATGGCACAATATAAAGACGCATTAAAAACAGAAATTAAAAAGATGCTATAAAGAGAAAATATTTAGAATATATAAACTAATGGAAGGAGGCATTAAACAAATTTTGTGTAATGTGGGAATATATGTTCTGGAGAAAAATAAGACAGGAGATGGAGCAGAGGGTACCCCCAAACAGTTTTCCTTTTAAATAGGAATGTGCAGGGAAGGCTGCCATGAGAAAAGAATACCTAAAGTCTAGGCATCAAGCTATGTGAATAACTGAGGAGACTGATTGGTAGAAAGATCCAGGCTCTCAGGTAGAGTGGCCTAGTGTGTTCCACAAACAGCAATGAAGCCAGCGCAGCTGGAGAGCATAGAAGGTTGAAAATGGAACAGGTCTCCAACTGCTACATGTGACAACAGGAATTTTTACCACAGCAGAAAGAGCTATGCTTTCTCCAGTAACTGTATTCCTTCCCTGCAGTAAATCTCAAATGAAACTTCTAAAGATTTATCAGAATATTTGGTAAAAATTTGTAAATTCCTAGACTGACCATGAGTATAAACCCTGGTGAACAAAACCAGAGGTTTTACATTTATGTTCTAGATGTTAAGTTATTACAGTTCTTACTATTTATGTTTCTGTGTACTGTCATTTACTTATACCTCAAAACAAAATATATTCTTAAGATAAGTTAAATCACTTGAGATTTAAGAGTGAAATCCATGTCAGTCTTCTTGATTATTTTAAGTTTTTGGTTAGCTCCCTAATAAGTCTGATCAGTGTTTATGTTATGAAACCGAAAAATAACTTGTAATAGAAGTAGGAAAATATTACCTGTCATTTTCGTGTTGTTGTCTTGAGCATGTATTAATAAAATAATCTTCATTTTCCAATGTTGACATTAGGACGACATAAAAGCAATTTTCTAAATGTGAGGACTAGTTTAGTTAAAAATGATAGTAATTCCATAAATGCACTTAACCAACTACATGCAACATGAGTACACTAAAATACCCTTTCAAACAACCACCACCATCAAAATCCCAACGAGTAGCCATTTTGCATCCAACAGGATAGCTGTAATCAAAATGACAGACAACAACTTTCAACAAGGATACAGAAACATGTGAAACACTCTCATGGTTCTAGTGGAAAGGCAAAATGGTGCGGCCACTTTGGAAAACAATTTGGAAGTTCCTAAAAAGCTAATCATACAGTTAACATATGACCCAGGAAATTCAACCTTAGGTATATATCCAAGAGGAATAAGTACATACACCTACACAAACACTTGTACAGAAATTTCCAAAGCAACATTATTCATAAGAGCTTGAACAACTAAAAAAGTCCATCAACTGAAAAATGGATAAACAAAATGTGGTATATATCCAAATAACAGAATATTATTAAGCCATAAACAAAATGAAGTAATGATTCATGCTACAAGGGGAAAAGTTGCAAACATTGTGCTAACTGAAAAAGACAGACATAAAAGCCCAAACATATGACTCTATTTATACGGTAGACCCTCAGTGACAGAATGTTAGTGTTTGTCAGAGAGTGGGGGAAGAGGGGAACAGAAAGTAACTGCTAAAGAATACAGAGTTTCCTTTCGGAAAAGTAAAAATATTCTGAAATTAGAGAGCAGTGATAGCTACACAACTTTGTGAATATAGTAAAAAAAAAATTGTATACTTTAAAATGATGAATTTATGGCATATGAATTACATATGAATTAAAACATTAGAAAAGAAATCTGTCAAACATTCAACACATTAACAATCCCTATGATTTCTCCAGAAACTTCATATTTGGGACCTGTGGCAATCATTAAATTAAATATTATTAAGGCTTAATGCATTCTGATTATTCAAAAGAAACAGCAGTCTCTCAGTGGCCATCCTTGCTCTTTTATGGACTCTTGCACAAACTAGTGTGTGGGCCTGGAACGTATAACGTCACATTCCATGTCAAAATCCTTGAATCTCGCAGCTTCTCTGAAGGTTTCGGAGCCTTCAGCAGAAGTGAACTGCTCCCACCTTTCTTTCTTTAGCAATCTGTCAAGAACTCTTTCAAAATGAGCACAATAGTATCTATAGTGCTTCATCTTTCTCACCAGTTTTTAATATGCCCACTACAAACATATCTAAGTTTGCTTGAATTAATTTTTTTAAAAAGGATGATTGCATGAGCATGTTTTGTCTATTTATTTATTTGACTAACATTAAGTACCAAATAAACCATTACATATTGAACTTAGCAAAAGGATCTCTGCCAAATTTAGTTATTAATATATAAATAAGCTAATGATACAAATGAAAGACAATCAATCATATCTATTCTGAAAGAAGGAAATAATATTAATTGTTCGCATATGTGAACAAATGTGAAGAAGAAAACGCTGACAATGAAATTACAAATGAAAGAGATTCAATCATGTCTCTTCTGTAAAACAGGAATAACACTGTTTGCATATAGAAATAAATATGGGGAAGAAAACAATGACAAAGAAATAAAGGCAAAAATATTTAAAAGACAAAACATCACCTGGAAAATGTAGTGCATACAAAGACAAGTACAATATATTTACTGTTTTAAGTCACTCGTTTCATTACTCTTGAACCTCAGAGGAAAGTACGGAATATTTGAAAATAGATGATAGCAATTAAAGCACATATCAATTATGTCAATAATTCAAAATGAAATAAACTTCAATCATTTTAATATGAACAACAGTAAAGAACGTTGATATTTCCAATTTTAGGCTGTATATTTCCAATTTTAGGCTGTATAATAATGTACACGCTAAATTTCATGAAGTAACCTTACAGGAATTACTTTCAGTAACTTCAAGAAAAGAGGAAATTCCAATTATACTGTTGATTGATTGATAAATATGCAGGCCTGTTTTGCCTTCTGTGATTTTCTGGGGAAGATATAAATATGTATATTGACCTTAAGTTACACCCCTCGAAATGTTTTATACTGGACTTCATAAACATATTTCTGATAAATAACAACACAATTTTTGAAAGTAATTTCCTTAATATTAAACATCTTGTTGCTACCAAATGAATAGATTTTGTTACCTAATATTTATATTCAACATTATGAATATGTAATTGAAAATGGAATGAATTAAACAAAAATGACTTTAACACATTGTGTTAGTGTACACGCAGCAACTGGAAAGAAAACTCAGTATGATTATTCTATATTAGATAAGAAAGTAATAAAACATATGTGCCTTTCCAAAAAGATGGAGACCTACAAAAACTGTCATTTTTAGCTAATTTATTTTTCATATAGCTGGAGTATATTTCCTTGCAAAAGCAATATTTTGAATTAATCATTTATAATTCTTTCAATAGAAATATAATTTTTGGAAACTGTATAACAAGAAATGGCAATTTATTTTCCAACGTATGTAAAATTCCATTTTAGTAACACACTATAAATATGCTGGCATTTCAATATGATAAAGACTTAAAATAATGTTAACTTGAAGATAAATATATTTAAATAAATTTTGAAATTATTTGAATGTCAATAATAATCTAATTACCTTAATTTGCTCTTCAACTGCTAAAAATCCATGTTTTTTTCCTCTGATTTACCAAATTAAACATGTCTGAAAAAAAGAAAAGAATGTTTAATTTGATGATGAGAAAATTAAATATTTTATTTCAGGTTACAGTTGTAGACTATTTGAATATTTCTTGATGCTTGCCAACTCTATGATTTTCACAATACCTGAACCATCACAGCAGAACTTTAGTATGTAGAGGAAATTTAGGATACAGATGACACATCTTCCTGTGCTACATAATTTATTATAATGTTTACTGGGAAAGTTGATGAATTTGGTAGCTATAGATTTTATACTTTTGCTAACGAAAAGAGTATAACAGTTTTTAATAGAAATTTTGTTATTTCCAAGAAATCTCCTTATTTCTTGTCACAGGCTCTTCTAGCTAAGATACTGGAATGACTCTTAATCTCTTTTGTTATTAGATAACAGGCATAGAAAACAAATTGAGAAACACCTTGGCACAGCTAATCATACACATGTAAATATGCACACCCTTATTTATGTATGCAGACACAAATACTGTTACCTATTTATTTACAATAATCTAAATAAACTTAAATTTTAAAAATCATAAATAAGCCAAAATAGGAGTTTATTTGAATTGAAGATTTATAGAAGTATTTGAGTTTTATTTTCTTTAAACTACCATGACATTTTTTATTTATTTTATTAAACAAACAATAAAACAGACTCTTAACATCCAGAAAATAGTACTGTCCTTCAAAGTAGTTTTTCTTTGGACATTTAATGTTTCTTAATGGTTTTGCCACTGGCCGTATCAATTTTTGAATGTTCTAGTATGTCTATTTAAAGAGCTTTACATGAGAATCAGCTATGTTAGTTAATTACTATTATATTTAATATTTATTTATGCTATTACTGGAAGTATGCAATAGGGAGGTTAAGTAAATATATATATGCTAAACAATGACAAAATCCATTATCTATTCTAGACTTTTTCCCCCAAATGGATAAAGAATGAGATACAGGGCAGAAAGTCAATAGCATAAAATTAAAATTGAGCTCTACTTTACCAAATCACTATTGATTAAAATAAGATATACTATGATATAAAATAAAAACAAATTAGTGGAAGCTAATGAAAGCATTGTATTTTGTTCTGGGACTTAAAAACAGTAAAGCAATGAACCTCACTGTATTTTTTGGAGTGTGTCCACTTGTATTTGCACAATTAGTGAGGTTTTTATACCACAAGAACAATTTAAGTTCATACTTGAATGCCACATTTGACTGCTTGGACAGGAAAACCAATTTTTAAATCAACTGCTTAAATTTTACCAGAAGATTATTCTAGCATATTCTCTCAATAATTATTGGCTGTTAATTTTTCCCTGGTTTTTGAAGAACTGGCATAACTCATCTTCAAATATTCTACATATCTAAACAATCCTGGGTTGTTCTCTACAGATTTGCCTACAATAGTATTATCTTTTAGAGCTTTTAATTTTTCCCTCCCATCTGGGAAATATATTCCGACATCCAAGCATGACTAAGTCCACAAAGTTATCATGAATACTATGAAACCCACTCCACCACAGACGAAACCAATCTTATCTTCCCTGACACTCCTATATCTCTTTCTAGATTTCTCGATTTTGCTGAAAGCTACACTATAATATGAATTGCTTGAGAACAGAGACTGACTTCCTCAATCTGTATCACCCCTCCCTAAGGAGCCAAAAAACTATCAGCACCACAAAATGCTGACTGGGTAAACAAAACACTTCCATTTCTTAATTAAAGAAAAAATAACACCAAAAACAAAAAAAAACTTGTTTATTGGAAACTCTCTGTATTGGCTGCACATAAATTGAGAACAAAAACAAAAGTACACTATTACATGTGTCTTTGAATTTGTTTGTATAGCTACCTTTACAGGTTCCTTTTCTTTTTATAGGTAAGGACAGAGAATCTTCCATTTACAGTTTGGCTATTCAACATGTCATTGCCTCTCTCAATTACAGCCACTTATGGCACTTGAGAGTCAGCAGACAGCTCCGACCAAGGACAAGCTTACACAGAGCCACTTGGCCTGCTAATGCGAAGGCAGCCAAATGTGAGGGGAAAATGCCAGGAAGAAAAGGGGAGCAGGAGGGTGAAGAAAATAGAAAAGAAAATTGCAAGAAGGGCAGGAAAAAGTGTTATGTCAAATGATACTGTTCTTTCAGGAAAAAGTAGTAAGATTAAATTTGTTTTATAATTAATATATTTGATCCAAAGGGACCTTTTAAAAGGAGCTACTAGAAATATTTTTTAAGAAATGTGATTAGGAGCAAAGCACTCAGGGAAGACAAAAAACTGTGGTTTATTTTGGATAAAAAGGTATACATGCAAATATATGTTCATAGTTTCATTACTTTATAGTTCCATATGGTTCAAAAGTGGCCTAAAAAGCAATGCATCAGAAATCACTGCAATTCACTCTAGGTATTGAGAATTAGATAGAAATACTTTGAGTTTGAATACTAGATTGCTTTAATTAAAAGTTAAAAGTTAAATTAATATTTGCTTTAAATCAAACCTTGTGAAGCAATCACATATATAAGATCTCCAAAATGGAAAAAAAAATTCCATTCATTAATTATAATAAATAAAACTGGAATACCTGATAAATATGAATATTCATGGTAAGTTTTCTAATCTTGAAATAGCAAGGTTAAAAAGTAGAGAAACTTCATTGATTCATCAAATATTTACTTAATGCCAGGCACTGCTCTAAGTCCTCTGAATTCAGGAATGAACTTAATAGATGAAAATAGCACTCACAGAGCTAACTTCTGCATTAGAGTTGTGGAGCAGTAAGTGAGAGAAAGAGATAGATACACACAACACACACACAGACAGAGAGAGAAAATGTGAGTCTGTGTCTATACATATACATACATACATTTTACATATTTATAAAATATATCATTACATTATTATGTGTAACAGATATATGTAAAAGTAATTTACATATTTTTCTACTTAATATGTAAAATTCTTACTTTTTTGGCAGGTAATATTCATATTTAACCTTTAAAACAATTCCCTGAGGTTGGAATAAATATTATCACATTGAGTGGCAACGCGAGAATTCAAATGCAAAAAGGCCAAATTCAGAGTCTACATCCTCAAGCTTTTCTAATAACATACTGATTATTACTGCCAATCTTTCTTACAGGGATGTCTATAATGAAAGACAGAAAGTAAATGTCCCCAAATCAATATTTTAGAAAACAATCATCTCAGAATTTCATGACACTGATTACTGTTAGAAGATACTTTTCACATTTTAGGTATTAAAATAAGATTCCAGGAATCCCAGTAAAAATTATTGTGGAATTAAGATGACAATATTTTATTTTTTTCAGTCTAAGTGAAATTAATTCCAATATTATGTGGCATAACCTACTGAACTATCCCGTCAATGTTCATGAGTCAATGAATAAGTAACATGCACAAACATGTTTTTAAAAGACGATTCCGTTGTAAGTTCATAGATGGCTTTCAGCCTAAGACGACAGTGATTTTTTTTAAACAGTCAGTGACAATTGAGATTTAAAAAACAATACAAGTTAGAGAAATTTTTATGAGGCAATATCTTTTTATCTATGAGAAGTAATCCTTAAATCATTTTTAGAATAAGACAGTTAAATGTTAAGTATTAGTACCATAATTGTATTATCTGTAAAAAGAAGTATATAGCATTCATATCCATCATTTCAAATTGTTTGGAAGATAAATACTAAAATGTGAGGCAATGATCTGAAAATAGACATAATTACCACATTTAGGACATTCCACCTCTATACCTTCAACTAGGCCTTTGAATATTATCTTTTTACTTATGATGCTCAAATCCTTTTTCAACTACCCCTTCAGGTCTCACCCGACTAGTCTATGGGTGGTTTTCAAATATCTTCTACTTTCATTTCTTACTGATAACCATCATCTTGTGGCACCTCTATAGTGCTCAGATTGTTTTTTTCATCTCTATTTCCAATATCCTAATCCACATCACTCTGTGAAATAGACAGAAAATAAATGTTCACCTTATTTTACAGATAAGAAAGCTGTAATTCACAAATATTACCACAGTTATTACATAATATTTTAAAGGCAAAAGTTCAAGACAATTTGTACTTAGTTCAACCACCTGTTACTAATCATGTTCCTCTGGTCTACACATCTCAATAGTACCTCTCTGAGCACCATTTAATCCCCTCTCAAACCTACCGTGCAAATGGTTCCCAGAACAACCTGACTTCATTTTTCTCATGTGCATTTTCTGCTCAATAATCCACAAAAGCACTGTTTTGTTTTTCAAAGAGTGTGGTTTTTAAGAATTTCTAAAGGATGAATACAATTTTTGTATTACAAACACCACTTTTTGACATCCCTCTACCCCAAATAGAATTTTCACAACAGCCAGCCTGGGTTGCTGACTGGCACCTCAGACAAGATTATTCTGAACAGAGTGGTTTGTCAGTTAATGCGATGCCCTGCACACTTGTTCAAAGTTTTAAAGACTGTGCTGAAGTCTCATCTTCCCAAAAAATTAGGCTCAACTAACTGTTTTTGCACAAACTCACCTCTAAATGTTTGGTAAACTTTAAATCAGTATTACAAACTTTCGTCTTAAATGCACCCATATTTTCTACATGTTACCCTATGGGCCCAAGAGAGAGTGCTCAATTTCATAAAGGAAAGTATTTGGGGGTGGAATTTTGAGAATGGCTAAGTGAGGAGGCTGGCAAATAGTCTCCACAAAAATCAAAGATAAAACTGGATAAAAGTGCCAAAAGCAACTGCTTCAGGACTATAGAAATAAACCAGTCATACAACAAATTAGGAAATATTTATCAAGAAAAACTACTGAGCTTTTGGTAAGAACAATGGGGGTCCTACATCATTTTGTTAGGGAATTTTCCTCTCTTTCTCTTCCACAGCTCCAAATAAACTTAATGTCAGATCATAAAACAAATCTTGGCAAATACAAAAAGATGAAAATCATATAAATTGTGTTTCCTAACCAAAACAGAATTAAATTAGAAATAAAAACAAAAACAAATTTTGGAAATCCCTAAATATATGGAAGTTTTAGCATTTCCATATATCCCAAGCATCAAAGAAGAAATCACAAAAGAAATTAGAAAATATTTTAACTAAATGGAAGCAAAGGCACACCACAACAAAATTTATGGGATGCAGTAAAGGCAGTGCTCAAAGTCAAATGTATGTCTTTAAAGGCCCACATGAGAAAAATCAGAGGATATCAAATCAATAATCAAAGCCTCTACTTTAAGCAAAGTGAAAAGAGCAGGCTAAATGCAAAGTAAGTAAAAAAGGAGGGAATAAAGGAAATAATAGAGGAATAAAGGAAAGAAGGTATAAACTTTACCAGAAGACCAATGTTAAAATGATCACTAATTATTTAAAATCCCACTAATTAATATTAAAATCCCACTAATTATTTATTTTATGCTATTAAAAAAAACCTTTACCTTCTCTATCTGGTAGTATTTTCATTTTTAACATGACAAAAAGATGAAATTACTCTTAAGCTTCCTTCTCATTGAAAAACATATAACTGATTTTTTGGTAATCATCGACAAATCTATAAAGGATATAAAAATGTACAACATACAGGAAACTCACAGATTATTATTAGGGGAAAAATGCAGAAAATTATCCTCAAACCTTATTCAATATATTACTCAACAATTTTGCTTATAGAAGGCTGAGCTTCTTACATTTTGTTTAAATAAGTACCAAAATACATTATAATTAACGCAAGGAAGGGAAGAAATATATGGTGGTGACTATCAGTTTGCCTGTCTGCATATGTAAAATAGGACAGGATAGGTAGGGGAATAGGACAGGAAAGGACAGGACAGTATAGGATACCATTCCATTTCATTCCATTCCCTACCATACCATACCATGGGATATAATAGGGAAAGCAAAGGCAAAAGAAGGGAAGGGAAGAACGCTCCCTGAGGTATCTTCTATATACCCAGCCATTGTGGTAATACCTAGGAATAGGGCAGTGTAAACAGATGCAGTTCTTGCTCTCATAGAAGATATTTTGTTTATTAACATTAAAATCAAGGATTATGTCTTTTCTTTATTTCCTTCAGTGCAGGGAAATATTCTTTCTCAAGTATCAAAAGCTACCCAAAGCTCTGAGAGCTTTCATAGCCACAATCAACTCCTTCTTTCAAGTTTAGCCGAGGACTGACTCACAGATGCTTTAACTTACTGCTGGTATCTAAGGAACTATGCAGTCATTGTCCCATGACATTAATAAAGGAGAAAATAAGACCTGTTGTGAATAACCCATCTTCAAGAAGAGTTCTAGCATTATGTTGTATATAGGAAAATAAGAAGCTTCTTATGAAGAGAGAAAAGTTGGTAAAATATACAGCAGATGTGACTGATGGAGGCTTGAACAGACATCTAGAAAAGGATTCAGTACAAAATGGAAATTCCATATGGGCAAGATGGACTAATAGCTGGGGCTAGTTGGATTCCTGCTCTCCTTTAAGCACTTCTGCATTACAAGTAGTCAACAGGCCATGTCTGTAACCCTAGGAAGACTTGGTGGGCCTCCAGGAAGGCATTTCCTCAGCAACGCCTGCTCTTTTCTTTCTCTGCTTGAGAAATAGCTTTCAAATTATCAATATGAAAAAAATAATAATTTACCCTGTGTTTTTATCCCTCAAAAATGGCTATGACTATAACTACACATGACATATGGTATTTGCATACTAATCATGATTTCCAACTTCTGTAATAATGGGAATTATCAAGCTTCTCTTGTTTATAATAAAATGTGCCTACCCTCTATAGTTTTAAATGGTAATTTTCTAGTAGAACATGCTGAAATCTACCCTGCAGTTTATAACTGAAATAATAATTGTTAAACAGTAAATACATACTCTATGACAAAACAGTTCAAAACAATTGAAAGTTTGCTTTGTAAGTAATGAAAATATAACAGTAATTTATTTTTAAGTATTTAAGAAGTTTTAGTAATAAGGGGATTATAAAGATCAATGTTCATTTGTTCAATTTCAGTAGGGATACAGTAAATTTTTAATAATAAATATTGTTCAAAACATAGAGGAGTCAAGTCAGGAATGAAAACATTTGTTCTCAGAATTCCTGTTAGAATGAGAAACTACCACTCATAAAGTAAATAGATAATTTTCAAGATACACTTGCAACTAAGTGACACTGATCACTACCACTTCTTCAAATATAAACTTTAAAACTCATATTTTTTCTAATATGAATATACAAAGAAAATATATAGTCACCTTAGTCTTTACAGTAGCTGTATTTTTGAAAGATTGCATATTAATTCACTTTGAATGTATTGGAGACATTCACTGTTCACACAAGCTCTATACATTTTGAAATGCATCGCAAAATAATCAGCTTTCAACAGATATATTATTTAAGCATTCTACAATTGGTCTATCTCCTTTTCTTTCAAACTGGCCAAACAAACAGACCAAAACCTAACCTGAAACATGCATTCTGGGAAGTGTAAGTCAGAATAACTTAGGGTGTACACTTGATGATTCATATGATAATTATCTCAAGTTATGGATGTAAAAAATCTTGTTCTGGTTTATGTTCCAAATTTGAGTAAGAAATTAAAAAAACTTCATTAAAGCAGAAATGGTCTTCTAAGAAAAATCATTTTCTTAACATATTTATTTATCTTGTCTTTACCCAGTTTTTAATTCACAAAAATGCCCTTTCCCCTCATGGTAAGTTTAGATAAATAAATTTAGAATCTAATCTTGAACTATTAAATACAGGGAAAAGCGTAAGAACCAGTTATTGTGCCAACACATGCTACCAAATACCTTATACAGACTTATGATAGAATTTTTTAAAAGAGTTATTGCATTTATGTAAACTTATGCAGTTTCTTAACGTCAGTTCCAAAAACAAATGATTTCTATCTCACATATCTATAAGGCTAAATTTTCAGGTGATTACAAATCCCAAAAAAAACCCCAATATGTCAGAATCCTTAGTGTTTTACTAAAGATGAGAACTTGGCATCTAATGAACTGTTCTTGGAGGTTTAAAATAGTTGAGATTGCCAAGCCAGACACTGAATCTCAGATGAGCTTTTTTCCAAAAATCCTCATTCCTCTGGTCATTAAAAAAATAAAAATCAATAAATGTATTCTAACTAAAGTTTTAAAAGCTTCTGAGAAGTGACCTCTGCCAAAGTGTTTTGGGAACATTCCAACTGTGCAGGGGGCAGAATGCAGGATCAAAAAGCAGAAAGAAGGAAATAAAGAAATGCTTCTGCACATGTGAAAAAAAAATCTGGCTGGGGGTCTGAAAAGGATTAACTTACATATCAAATATCAGATTTCCATTGCATTGCCATTCTGCTTTATCCTTTTTTCTTTCCCCTTCCCACATTGCCTGCAGTTCATCGCATGAAGCTTTATTTCTCACTTTGTCTAAGATTTCAAGCAGAAAATCTTCAGTACTGAGGTCTTAAAAATGGTGTGCTTTATGTTCCACAGTAATAGTCCCTTATTTGAGACTCCAACATCTGGAAATCAAACCAATGTAACTTACAAGCCTGGATCAAGAAATATGTCTGGGGAGGGGAGAATCACACTGTACTAAAATTCAACTCAACTTCATAGAGGCCCTCAATCAAGACCTACTTACTCTTTCTTTCTTATACAGAGTTGTAACAAGCAGAAATCAGAAGCAAAAGCAGAGTACTGACAGACTGTCATCCAGCAGAAATAACTACAGCTTTAAGGAAAACAGAAACAACCTAGAAAGAACTTTGGAAATAGTTTTATTATTCAAATGCAAACATCTGCAGTTTGGACACTTTAATAGGATGGATATTTCCCTCAACTTTTCAGAAAGTTTTTTCTACCTAAAGAATTCCCCCCACACCCACCCAAACAAGATTCTAGATAACTGACGTTTTACTCATACATGATTCAAGCTCATCATAATAAGGTTAGGCAATACTGGTATTACAGATTAGTAAGAGTTAGCCCCCCTGCCTTTTGAGGAAATTACTTTTAAGTATTTATATTTTAGGTCTATATATCATAGACATAAAAAAAACCAGTATATAAATCTATATTTTAAGTTCTTTAGATATTGCATGCCCATTGGGGGAAAATTAGTATCACTCTTCCAAATAATGTCCACTAAATTTTTTTTACCCTGTTGGCTTTTTGTAGGAAAAAGTTTATGCATCCACAGACCTTTTTCTTAATAAATATAATAAAAATTTCACGAAAAGTCAGGGGAAAGCACAAACACAGTCCCCCACTACCACAAATTATGCAGTCGAGTTTCCCACATTTGGGGAAATTGCAGGGGTCAGCCATCCAGAGTGCAACGGATAAGCCTGGCCCTGGGAAAACCGCCTTCGTGATCATGGTATCTCCCCTGCCAGGTAGGTATATTCCACAGACCTTTCTAAAGACAATGGATGTTGCATACAGCTAGCAATACAACTCTTTAAAAAGTAAAAGAGTCTATTAAAGTGAAACAATATTTTTCAGGATAACAAAAGTCAAACAACAGCAAACTATGGAAATGATTTATCTAAATTAAAGTATTGCTGTTATTTTTTAAATTTAATTGATGCTGAATTTAATTTCCATTGTTAGTAAATATTATCAATTTGTTTTGAAGTATGCATTCAAGAGACACAAAGGAAATACTAATAATGAAAATGTTAACATTTTAACATTTTTTACTACTTTCCTCCTTAACAATGAAAGTTAAATTCTCAAATTCATATGAGATAAATATGCAAACATAATTTTACATATACCTATAAATAAAAAACTGTTACATCTGTTTTTCCTTCAAGATGGTATTTCAAATTAAAAAACTATGCTTCATAGAAAACAGTCACACATTTATCATGTCTTACATGATTATTATATGCTTATTATAATTTTAAGAATTAACAATCAAAGATAAACTAGATATTTTTGAAAAAGCAAAAAAGAAGAGTCTTGAAAAATTTGTCTGAGATCATTTTTATACTCCCCAAATCTTTTTTCTTCTAATGCTTGGCAGCACCTTTTAAATATTTTAACATTTCAATGTGTTACTCTAACTTTTACTTCTATTAAAATGGATGACAATTTAAATTGCAGGCCAACATTTAATATACTCATATTTCAAAAGAACATTGTTTACAATCATTTCATTCAATAATCAATCTAATAAAGAAAGAGCCACAGTAAACCTAAAGCTGTGCTAGCTAACTGGGCTACAATACCGAGTTAAATATTGTTCCTACTACCAGGACATTCACAGTCAATTGTAAACTTTCATAACAGGACACAATAATCTTGGTTTGGTAATTTAATTATCAACATTAGGTATATGAATAATAAATAGTAAAAATAACAAAGCAACAGCAAAAAAACTTAAAAGGTCAACTAACTGAATGGAAGCACAGTGTAGATCATCATCCAGACAAACTGTTAACAAGCACAATGGAATACAAAGGCAAATTCACTAAAAAATATTACCTAAATATTAGATAGCAAATAAAAATTAAAAATCTGTCTCTATTCCACTGCAGTCAAAGACAGTCAAATGCAAGTTGATCCAATTAAGCCAATTTTTAGGATCCACAACTACTTAAAAGCCTGAGCTATATACTAAGTGATGAAGGCAAAATGGATTTGGTTCAAATCCGCTTTATTTGCTTAGATGCTATTTATTACAGCTATATTTTATTATACGGTAGTAAAAAATTACAATGTGACATCCTGTTATTTCCCACTGGGAAAAGTGATACAGATGCACTATTAAACCTCAGCACAGGCATTGGGACACCAGGCTACATTCCACTTGTGCCTTTATAATGTGTCAATAGACATTGATGTTTATGCAGCTGATGGTAAAGCCAGCCAAATTACTGCCACTTAAATGTTCCATAAAATCATGGCTTTATCGAAGTCTAGAACCTTTTCAGCATCTCGAGTGACTATATACATATTGGAAAGAGAATGCTTATTTTACAATAAAGCAAGTAATGACCACTATTTCTTTTTTAAAAAAATATTTAAATGCCTTAAATTTTCCCTAAAACTAATATACTATTTTCAAGGAAAGGAACTAGCATATCACAGAATAACTAAACATTTATCTTTGCCCAACCAAATTTTAGGTAGGTTGTATACCCTAGTGCTGACCAGCCATAAAAAATAATTTGTTGAGAAATTATGCTTCACAAGAGAATTAAGACTATAGCTTTTCTAAACCCCACATCTTTCCTTCTTTCACCGTTATTCTCACCAATTTTTATTCATCATGTGTTGAAAATGTTGCAGGTATTATACAGAATTCTAACTATACAAATAGAAATTCTCATTTATTTCTGTTATTTCAAAGAGACAAAGAGAGAGATGATAAGAAAATTTAGTTTTTCTGTTAATAGTTGACAATTCTAAAGATACTAACTGGTGTTCTACAGTGCTATATGCTTTTGGCAGGAAAATATTCAGAGATTCACCTGCAGAGATTCAGGTGATCTAAAATTTGCTTTTCCTCTTGAAGCCGAAGCATTTTTATCCTGGCTGCCATGGGGCATCCCCCACAAGGCCTCAGCAGATCCTGAAGCTGAGAATTCCTACTATCCAACAGCACTGCTTCAGACTATATCTAGACCTCCTGTAAAGGCAGAGTAAGTGAGGCACCAAGGCAGATACATTTCCCTTGCCTCCAATATATGAATGACTAATTATTTTTGAGGTAGTTTAGAACAACTGCTCTTGAACATCAAGAGCCTCTGTTAGCTCAAGGTGTCTATGCCTTTTGCACTTGCCAAGATACTGGTTCCCTTAACAGCCTCAGTAGAGCAAAAGAAAACAATAATGTATGTTTTAGAGCAATCAGTTGAACATCTGAATTATAGCTTGTATTCAATCTTTTTATAAATTTTTGTGATCTTCAGGTCAAATAAGCTCAATAACAACAATTTCATTTTTTAAGATCTTCCTATTCAGACAACCAACTTTGGCTAAAGGGATGTCTAGGCAGCATGTATCTGCATTATAGTTGTAAGGCCATAACCATTTTTTATGGATTGAGTGTAATGATATTAGCCTACTTTACTTGTCTTCCACTCCCTTCATGAGAGAAACAATTTTTTTTTCTGTTTTTTAGAGACTATCCTACTATTCAGTGATCCCTCTAGAAGTTCAACCTAAGGCTAAGTAAGGTTTGTCATAATTGTTACAACTTTTAAGAACATGAGCACAGAATTATTATTTATCACACTTATTAAATTTTCATAACACAGCCATCCAAAAGTTGACATTGATTGACATTAACGTTCAAGTATTATGAAGAGAAAAGATCACCACAAATGACATTACAATAACCATTAATATTATTACTGAATTTTGGTGATGATTATTATTTCTCAAATGCTCTGTCTTCATCTCTAACTCCAACCTGTTTGTACATAGGGTGACTCACATTTAGAACGTCCTTCTTGAATTCTCCATCCATGTTAATGACTTCATGTATTCAGCCATCTTATATTTATTCTAAACTTACTGTGTGCTAGACAATGAGCTATTTTGTGTTCTATAAAAATAAATAACACAAGAGCCCTGCTTTTTATGATGTTTAATCCCTTGTGGAAGAAAGTTGTACAAATAAATATTTTTAAAACATAAGGGCAACATTTTGTTTAAAAAAACAACTGAAAGGTGTGAAGAAATACAGTAGAAGATTTGGTTTGTGAGCAAACCTATACTAATATTTCATGTTTTTTTTAATTATTTTTTTTTCTTTGCGATGGAGTTTCACTCTGTCACCCAGGCTGGAGTGCAGTGTCGTGATCTCAGCTCATTGCAATCTCTGCCTCCTGAGTTCAAGTGATTTCCCCTGCCTCAGCCTCCCGAGTAGCTGGAACTACAGGTGCACATCACCACAGCTGGCTAATGTTTTGTATTTTAGTAGAGATGGGGTTTCACCATGTTGGTCAGGATGGTCTTGATCTTCTGACCTTGTGATCCACCTGCCTCAGCCTCACAAAGTGCTGGGATTACAGGTCTGAGCAACTGAGCCCAGCCTATTTTAACGTTTTATTTATCATCCACTATCATAAAATGAGAGGACAGGATATATCATTTATTATTTGACCACAACCTCCAATTATTTATCATAGATTACATATATGACATATAGAATATATATGCATAATGGTAATCAACCCAAAATGTGTATGCTCTGGACACAGACTGCTTGATTACAAATTCTAACTCTCACATTAGCTGTATAAACTTACTTAAATTATTTTTGCCTAAATTTGCTCATCTGTAAAATTGAGACTATGAGGTATCTTAAAGTGTTACTGAGAAGATTAAAAAAATAATCCAAGTAAACTACCCAGAACTATCTCTAGCACATATTTGGCAAAAACCGTGTTCAGTTAGTCAGACCTTAAATGCTAACTTGTTGTTTTATATGCATGTACTTTTTGAAATCTTAACATATAGAGTAAATAACATTATCACCATTTAACAGACGATGAAACTGTAATGCAGGGAAGTTAACATTTTCTCAACATGAGAGAATTTCTAAATTGGCACATTCACAAAACAACGTATATCTGCAGTATTCAAAAAGGACAGAAACAAACATCACGCACATTAGTTTGGGCATCATATACTACATGTTTACAACTCTAGCCATTTCAAAAGATACCAGTGAATGGCATTACCAGATAAAAATATAGCAGAGTAAATGAAAGATCAAATTTGTCAAATAGTATAAAATCCTTAAAAAAACAAATACTACCAGCTCTTACTTTATTTAATTGGAGCTTTAGAAAGGAAGACAATAATGCAACTGAAACAGAAAATTCCACCCGTAGCAGTGAGGAAGACGTGTCTCGGAGTTTTCATTATATCACAATCATGAAACTAACATTAGGACAAATGCTACTCATACCAACATATTGCTTAAACAGAGAAACTGCCATCTTAGTATCACAGTCTATTCAATGTAAAGTTCTTAAAGAAACACTTTAAATTACTCAAGCTAGACAGATGAATCAATAACACTGATTTTAAACCCATGAAAAATATAGTTAAGGGATATTCATGAGACATTGGTGTCAATATGCTATACTTTGAATCAAAATATAGGAGGATGAGATTTTCATTGGTAAATGGCTACACAAATCTTTGAACACTATAAATTAGCAATAGACACAGAGATATATACAGCAGGGCAATCAGAAGGTAATATTTTTTCAAATCATATATGTTTGTATGGAAAGGTCATATATATATATATGAAACTTTATACAGTTTGAGTCTTAAACAACATGGGTTTGAACTGCATGAGTCCATTTAAAATAACTGGGATTTTCTTCTGCCTCCATCACCCCTGAAACAGCAAGAACAGCCCTATTCTTCCTCTGCCTACTAAATGTGAAGACAACAAGGCTGAAGACTTTTATGATGATCCACTTCCACTTAATAAACAGTAAATTTATTTTTTCTATCAAATGATTTTCTTAATAACATTTTCTTTTCTACAGCTTACTTTCACAATACAATATACAATACATAACATATAAAATATGTGTTAATTACTGTAAGTTATTAGTAAGGCTTCCAATCAACAATAGGCCATTAGTAGTTAAGATCTGAGGGAGGAAGAAGTTATTCTCAGATTTTCACCTACCTGGTGTGGGGTTGGTGACGGGTGGAGCAGTGGTGCTCCTAATGTCTGAGTCATTCAATGGTCAAATGTGTGTGTGCATATACATATATATAATATGTACATAATTTTCAAATATATGATCATATCAGTCTGGGTGCCATGACTCATGCCTATGATTCCAGCACTTTGGGAGGCCAAGGAAGGGGGATCACTTGAGGGAAGCAGTTCAAGACCAGCCTGGCCAACATAGTGAAACCCCAACTCTACTAAAAATACAAAAATTAGCTGAGTGTGATGACACAGGCCTGTAGTCTCAGCTACTCGAGAGGCTGAGGTAGGAGAATCACATGAACCCAGGAGTTGGAGGTTGCAGTGAGCAGAGATAATGCCACTGTACTCCAGCCTGAGTGACAGAGCAAGACTCTGTTGCAATTTATATATATGCAAATGGTTGTATCATAAAGAAAACAGGCTTCTTCAGAGAATTTCTACACTAAAGCTCATAATACATCTTCTTTGTTTCTAGTCATTTTTCTTCAATTTTATGATTGACTATACATGTTTTATACTTTATGGTTATTTATTTAAAAAACACAAAACTGTGATATTCTTTACATATTAAAAACTTTTTGCTAATATTAATTGACAAAAATATTTCATAGTCTTCACCATCACCTATTCTCTTTCTTTCAAGTCTTAATTTATTGCTTCTGGAGTATTTGTCCTAAATACAGATAATTCACAACAAAAATAGCCGCCTTTATTGCATGCTACATAGCACTCTTCACCCTTTGCATACAGTGACTCATCTAATCTTCACAACATTATGAAAGTGGATGTTATTACTGCCCTGATTTCAGATGTAGCTGTGGAGGCCTATGAACTAATTTGTAATTGACAAGTCCTGAACTAGAAATCAAACCTATCCAACCCCAAAGACTATACCCTGAAAAGTACCTCATTTTACTCTTTACTTCCTTTGACTAGTATGTTATTTGTACTTTAACACTCAACTTAAAAGCAGATATTTCAATGATGCTTTTTACAATCATGCAATCTGAGTCAAATCAAAGCTTCCTTTTCATGATATTGTTATTCTTCTTTGACGGCTTACACTTAATGCATATTGACACTGTTTTCTACACAGAAATCATCTCACAGATGATATAATTATTATTACACCGACTTTATAAAATGTAAGAAATGAGAGCTACAGACATTTAGAAAGTCACAGGAAATCAAAGGACTGTTAAAGGATTCAAGTCCATGCAGCTGATAGCATGCTCATCACACAGCATTCCAGCACCTGTCAGAAAGAACAAAATGGGGTGAGGAGCACAGGGTGTGGAGTGAACCATACGTGCTCCTAACTACATCTCCATACTTATTAGATTAATAGAGTTTTGTGGGTTGCATTACCTCCTAGCCTCAGTTTCTTCACTGGCAATACACACATAAAAGTAGTATCTACCTCGCAGTATTGTTTTGAAGAGTGAGACGATACAGACACACACTTACTTAAATAATGTGATACATAAATTTCAGTTGCTATTATTATTGCTGTTGTTTATATGACATTGTTATCCTTTAGAGGAAGGCTATTTGAAAGTACACCATACACACAAAAAATGTTATATGTGGTATATGACAAATACACGCTCAATAAATGTCTAATGGATTTTAGCCCTACTTGTTATTGTCAAAATTTCATTGAAAAATGTTGCATTCAACAGCTCTGTATAAGCATCTAAAATCCAAATCCCTCTTAGTTTATTAACTCATTCTAGGAAAGAGGTTTTGTTTTATTTTTAAACTATCATGAAATATTAAAAAAAAAGATTTTATTAAATAACGTATCTTAGGTTTAACAACTATCACTTGCAGGAAACTTTAAAAATCTGAGCCAAAGACCACTGAGTAATTTCCTTTATTCTCTTTTTGGTAGCTATAGAAACGATTTGACCAGTGTCATCTGACATACACTTAAAGATTGACATTTCTTGACTTTTCTTAAGACTGTATAATCTCAACATCTTTAGATATTTTTTATATATCATCTTTTCTAATGATTTTGTTCACTTTTAGAACCCCTACCTCTAAAAAATAGCTCCTTTTACATTAGTTTGGCTTTAATAGTCAAAGTTATCTCAGAAATATTTAAGATCCTTAAGATCACAGCATGAAATTGTCTAGCTCCTCTGTCCAAATCAAGCATAGATTATTCTCTTCTGAGATCTCCCTCAGAAATCTCTGCTGTGCCCTAATTCTCATATATTTTATTGAAAAAGAGAAAGAAATGCCCTCACTCTGATGTCTCTCTCCACTAACAAGAGTGTAGCAATAGGTAATTTAGAAAACATTTTCTTCCACAGAAATGCAATTGAGATGAAACATCAGCTGAAAAATTAATACTACGGATAAAGACTAATCAGTACTGTATATACCACTATATATGATAATAAAATCAATAACATCATCATAATATTGTTTCCTATGAGCTGAATATGTACTATGTGATTTAAAATTCATTCATTCAATGAATATTTAATTAATTCAACAAATGTATTGAGCCGTTTCTATGTGCTAGGCATTTTTATAGGTACTGGGAATAAAGCAACTAACAAAACAAATATCCCCAACTTTGTGGAGTTTACAGCAATAACAAAACATGACAAAAAAGTAAAATACAAGGTACAATTCAGTGTGCAGTGATAAAGGTGCAGTTTGTCATACTATGTACAATTTTACATAGTATGATTAAAGATGCTTTCATTGAGAAGGTAAAATTTGAGTAAAAACCTGAATGTAACTGGTGTCAAGCTATGTAGAAACCGATAAAAGGAGCCGTTCAGAGAATTTCTGGCAGAAGAAACAAGTGCAAAGGCCCTCAGGCTGGAGCTAAAAGGGATTTAAATAGCAACAAGGAGGCTAATGGGCAGCTGCAGAGTGAGGGAGGAAAAGAAAGGTAGGAGGGATCCGACAGCTAACAAGGTGCTAAATCCTAATTCTGGTAGAAGTACGTGGGCTATTATTCATACTCTAGCTTTTATTTCATGAGCAGAAACCCACTATAAGATTCTGAGCAGAGAAGTAACATGATACAAGTTACATTTTAAAGTGATCATCTGGCTTCTGTGTTGAAAACAGATTATAGGCAGCCAGGCCAACTGGTTAGATAGATTCACAATAATCCAGGTGAATAATAAGGTTGGTTTGGTTGCAGAGCATTAGCAGCATAAGCAGTGAGTAGTAGTTGAATTTCTCAATGTTTGTAAGGCAGAAGGTAGAGCATTTGCTTATGGATGGTATATATGATATATGAGAGGGAGAAGTCAATGTTTTTGACTTTTTCAAATGAAACAAAGGAGTTGTCATTTTTGAGACTGTCAAAGCTCAAAAATAAAATAAATAAAAACATTTTAGGGGTATGGGTGGAGAGTAGAAGTTCAGCTTTGGACATACTAGTTGGACATGCCTATCAAAAATCCTAATGAAGATGTTTGAGAAAGTAGCTATATACATGAGTCTAGAGTATATTAGTTAGACGTGCCTACTAAAAATCCTATCAAAATTATGCCTATCAAAAATCCTAGAGAAGATGTTTGAGAAAGCAGCTATATACATGAGTCTAGAGTGGAACATTTGGGCTAGAGATAAACATTTGGAAATAATGAGCATTTAAATCATATACAATGCTAAAGTAGATGCCCAGGAAGTAAATGTAGACAGAAAACAGAAGAGAATCCCAGACTGAGCTTTGGGAATCTCCAAAATCTGTAGATTAGAGAGGATTATTAAGAAATCACTGAAGAAAACTAAGGGATATGCCAGAAAAAAACAAGGAAAGTGCGATGACCCAGAAGACAGTTGAAAACAGATTTTCAAGAAGACATCCATAGTCTGCTTTCATGAGCAGAAACCCACTATAAGATTCTGAGCAGAGGAATAACATGATACAACTTATACTTAAAAGTGATCAGTTTCTGTGTTCAGAACAGATTATAGGTGACCAGTAGTTTATATTAAGAAATAAAGTAAAATGGGAATGAATTAAACTGAATTTGACAACACGAATATTAAAAAAAAAAAAAAAAAAAAAGCAGCTTTGGTAAAATGGTTAAGAACCAAGCCTGATGGGAATGTGTTTAGAAGTTGAAGAAAGGAGAAATATTTAATCAGCACCTTTCACCCTCCCAACTACTTGTAATTCCCTAAAAAAATATGGAAGCTAAATAAATTGTTCATAATTAATCATTCTACTTCTAAGGTCTGTACCTTGACCACCGACTGTACTGTTTCTTAAACCTTAAAGTTTCCTTCATATAAGTAGGTGTCTGCTTGTGATTTATTTTAGATACTTTTTTTCATAGAAATGTTCCATTTTAAATATAGTAAACATTATTTTCTCAGATGCTTAGTGTTTTTCTTTTTCCAAACAGATCAAAGTGTTTATTGGTTGCAGATAACTTGTATGTGTGTCAAAAAAGATTTTACATCTGTATATTTTCACAGAGGCCAAATTTAATCAATTACTAATATGAAATTGCTAAAAAAAAAGTGGCTCCTGATGCATAAATCAAACCACAGTCAATATAAAAAAATGTAACATACTCTTTAAAATCCTTATAATACAGTGTAAACTAAAGAAGGCAGGAAACCAAGGTAGAAATATTATTAATAACTATGTATTTAAAAATACCTGTAAAAACAGGTAAGCTAATATACATTAAATATTTTAGAATTTAATGCACTTGAAAGTACAAATTTCTTACTTTCCTCTTTGTTGTATTTATTCCTTAAGAGACATACATTAATATGACTATAAAAAATACCAATATGCCTTCACAAAACTGGAAAAAACCACCTTGAACTTCATATGAAACCAAGAGAGCCAACATAGCCAAGTCAATTCTAAGCAAAAACAACACAGCAGGAGGCATCACACTACCAGACTTCAAACTATACTACAAGGCTACAGTAATCAAAAGAGCATGGTACTGGTACCAAAACAGAGATATAGACCAATGGAACAGAACAGAGGCATCAGAGGCAACACAACATATCTACAACCATACAGTCTTGGATAAACCTGACAAAAACAAGCAATGGGGAAAGGATTCCCTGTTTAATAAATGGTGGTGGGAAAACTGGCTAGCCATGTGCAGAAAGCAGAAACTGGATCCCTTCCTGACACCTTACACTAAAATTAACTCCAGATGGATTAAAGACTTAAACATAAGACCTGACACCATAAAGACCCTAGAAGAAAATCTAGGCAAAACCATTCAGGACATAAGAGTAGGCAAGGACTTCATGACCAAAACACCAAAAGCATTGGTAACAAAAGCCAAAATAGACAAATGGAACCTAATGAAACTCCACAGCTTCTGCACAGCAAAAGAAACAGTCACTGAAGTGAATCGGCAACCAACAGAATGGGGAAAAAAAATTTTGCAGTTTGCCCATCTGACAAAGGGCTGATATCCAGAATTTACAAAGAATTCAAACAGATTTACAAGAAAAAAACAAACAAACCCATTCAAAAATGGGCAAAGGATATGAAAAGACACTCTACAAAAGAAGACATACATGAGGCCAACAAACATGAAAAAATGCTCGTCATCACTGGTCATCAGAGAAATGCAAATCAAAACTACATTGAGATACCATCTCACACCTGTTAGAATGGCGATCATTAAAAAATCTGGAGACAACAGATGCTGGAGAGGATGTGGAGAAATAGGAACACTTTTACACTGCTAGTGGGAGTGTAAATTAGTTCAACCATTGTGGAAGACAGTGTGGCGATTCCTGAAGGACCTAGAAATAGAAATTCCATTTGACCCAGCAATCCCATTACTGGGTATATATCCAAAGGACTATAAATCGTTCCACTATAAGGACACATGCACACGAATGTTCATTGCAGCACTGTTTACAATAGCAAAGACCTGGAACCAACCCAAATGCCCATCGATGATAGACTGGACTGGAAAAATGTGGCACATATACACCATGGAATATTATGCAGCTATCAAAAATGATGAGTTTGTGTCGTTTGTAGGGAAATGGATGAATCTGGAGAACATCATTCTCAGCAAACTGAGACAAGAGCAGAAAATGATATACCGCATATTCTCACTCATAGGTGGGTGATGAACAATGAGAACACATGGACACAGGGAGGGAAGCACTACACACTGGGGTCTATTGGGGGGAATAGGGAGGACAGTGTGGGAGAAGCTGGGAAGGGATAGCATTGGGAGAAATGCCATATGTGGGTGAAGGGGAGGAAGACAGAAAATCACACTGCCACGTGTGTACCTGTGCAACTATCATGCATGTTCTGCACATGTACCCCAAAACCTAAAAGGCAATTAAAAAAATACCAACATGCTCTACTCTTATCCTACAATATAACTCAAAAAATTATACTACATTATTTAGTTATAATTATACTGAAATTCAACCCTTCAGAAAATAGTTTTCTTATTCTGAAATACTATGTTAATTAACATCATATATTAATCAAAACATATATTAATCAACAAGAATTAATTTAGTACATTCATACTGTAAAATCAGAAAATGTAATTATTTGATAAAAGTAAGGCTATGGTTCATTACTTTTCCCAGACTGACATTAAAAAATAAACGTTAAAATCCTTAATGTTAATGAAATGAATATGTGGGGACAGAATTTAAAACTAATGACACTTTAATTGACTTGAGTTATTTCGCACATACAATTTGACCAACATTTTATTGAAAAAAAAATATATAAAGTACTGTATTTTGTCAATAAATTGTATCAGCAAGTTGGCAAACACCAATGAGTACACTGAGAAAACAGCCTGAAAGTGTTCAGGGAGAAAAAATTGCCTGATGTTTTGACTAGTTGTGTCAAATACAAAGAAACAAAACTTTTAAGGCCAGGACTTGCAGTCATGGTTACTTTTGTGGGGTTTCTTACACTTAACCTTTGTCCTCGCTATGATAAATGATCAAATGTATTTCCAAGCCATTTTGTTTGTGACAAGTAACTGCATCGAAAATTTTAATGTTTCTTCTTAATTTAAATCAAACCAAGCAAATAAAATTGAGAAGTAAACACTGAAGAAGCTACTTAATGCAATGACCTTGTCAAATATTCCATAGAATGCATGCATTTGCTTCACTGCAGTATTATTACAGAGTTCTCACAAATATTACAAAATGCTTACAAATATGAAATTAAAACTACAATTATTATTATGGAAATGAAAAAAGCTGTTGTATATGATCATTAGTTAGATGACTAATTTTTTTCTCTTTGAGGAGAAATCAATTTTTGTCTTAATATGTTGAATCATTTTTATTGAATTAACAAAACAGTGTTCCATTTCACTAATGATGTACCCCTAGACAGTGCATTTGATGTAGCCTTAAGTATTTTGTAGAAAAGAATAAATCAAATCCTGCATAACAGATTTCTTAAGGCTTAAATGTACTATTTTTCCAAAATCATTTTTACATTAAAATCTATAACCTTAACTAGACACCAATGAGAATAATATTAGATGTGTAATCTGAGTAAGTAGTGGCAACAGTTTTTATGTTCTTCTTAAAGTTTTAGGTAAGAAAGAAAAGAGGTGAATAAAAATGAATTTATCACAAATGAAAGAAACAAAGGTGTAGTCAAATTTGTAGCATTTCCACCAGTCCTAAATATTGCATTCTATGTATAAGTGTTAAATGTCAGTTTTCCTACAGAAACAGCATCCCTACCATATATGGCTATGGATCAAATAACTTATAAACTATTAAATTATTACTAAAATTTAAATTAATAATTGGAATCATATTAACACATTAAGAGCTTCAGGATTACCCTTTAAAAATATGAATATTGTCTGTGAAGCCAAAAGTCTTCCCTTAAAATATAAACTTTATTCTTCAACTATTTATTAAGCATTTATTGAAAAACTGCCATTTCTTTTCTACTGTGCTAGATCTGTAACTCCAATAGGAAGATTTGCATAGCTGTGCCAAGAGGTAAAATGTTCAACAACTAAGCACTATCTACATATTTTACGGAGAGAGTGGGTCAATGTTTTTTTAACTGCCAAGGTGTATTATTTAAATAGACTTGGATCTAAAGGGCTCTGTCACATGTCTGCTACAGATTAGAAATACCCAATTTAATTTTCAAATGGCTACATTTAGAAAGATAGGTAAGCCGATTGCAACAGCAAATCAAAAAACTTATTCATCACGATCAAGTAGGATTCATCCCGGGGATGCAAGGCTGGTTCAACATATGCAAGTCTATAAACGTAATTCACCACATAAACAGAACCAAAAACAAAAACCACATGATTATCTCAATTGATGCAGAGAAGGCATTTGACAAAATACAACAGCCCTTTATGCTAAAAACCCTCAATAAACTCGGTATCGATGGAATGTATCTCAAAGTAATAAAAACTATTTATGACAAACCAACAGACAATATCATACTGAATGGGCAAAAAATGGAAGCATTCCCTTTGAAATCCGGCACTAGACAAGGATGCCCTCTGTCACCACTCCTATTCAATATAGTACTGGAAGTTCTAGCCAGAGCAATCAGGCAAGAAAAAGAAATAAAGGGTATTCAAATAGGAAAGGTGGAAGCCAAATTGTCTCTATTTGCAGACGACATGATAGTATACCTAGAAGACCCCATCGCCTCAGCCCAAAAACTCCTGAAACTGATAAGCAACTTCAGCAAAGTCTCAGGATATAAAACCAATGTGCAAAAATCACAAGCATTCCTCTACACCAATAACAGACTTAAAGAAAGCCAAATTAAGAACAAACTGCCATTCACAATTGCTACAAAAAGAATAAAATACCTTGGAATACAACTCACAAGGAACGTAAGAGACCTCTTCAAGGAGAACTACAAGCCACTGCTCAACGAAATCAGAGAGGACACAAACAGATGGAGAAACATTCCATGTTCATGGTTAGGAAGAATTAATATCGTGAAAATGGCTATACTGCCCAAAGTAATTTACAGAATCAATGCTATCCCCATCAAGCTACCATTGATTTTCTTCACAGAACTGGAAAAAACCACCATGAACTTCATATGGAACCAAAAGAGAGCCCGCATAGCCAAATCAATTCTAAGCAAAAAGAACACAGCGGGGGGCATCACACTACCGGATTTCAAACTATACTACAAGGCTACAGTAATCAAAACAGCATGGTACTGGTACCAAAACAGAGATATAGACCAATGGAACAAAACAGAGGCACCGGAGGAAACACAACATATCTACAACTATACAATCTTTGATAAACCGGACAAAAACAAGCAATGGGGAAAGGATTCCCTATTTAACTAATGGTGTTGGGAAAACTGGCTAGCCATGTGCAGAAAGCAGAAACTGGACCCCTTCCTGACACCTTACACTAAAATTAACTCCAGATGGATTAAAGACTTAAACATAAGACCTGGCACCATAAAAACCCTAGAAGGAAATCTAGGCAAAACTATCCAGGACATAGGAGTAGGCAAGGACTTCATGAACAAAACACCAAAAGCATTGGCAACAAAAGCCAAAATAGACAAATGGGACCTAATCAAACTCCACAGCTTCTGCATGGCAAAAGAAACAGTCACTAGAGTGAATCGGCAACCAACAGAATGGGAAAAAATTTTTGCAGTTTACCCATCTGACAAAGGGCTGATATCCAGAATTTACAAAGAACTCAAACAGATTTACAAGAAAAAAACAAACAAGCCCATTCAAAAGTGGGCAAAGGATATGAACCGACACTTTACGAAAGAAGACATATATGAGGCCAACAGTCACATGAAAAAATGCTCATCATCACTGGTCATCGGAGAGATGCAAACCAAAACCACATTGAGATACCATCTCACGCCAGTTAGAATGGCGATCATTAAAAAATCTGGAGACAACAGATGCTGGAGAGGATGTGGAGAAAAAGGAACACTTTTACACTGTTGGTGGGAGTGTAAATTAGTGCAACCATTGTGGAAGACAGTGTGGCAATTCCTCAAGGCCTTAGAAATAGAAATTCCATTTGACCCAGCAATCCCATTACTGGGTATATACCCAAAGGACTATAAATCATTCTACTATAAGGACACATGCACACGAGTGTTTATTGCAGCACTGTTTACAATAGCAAAGTCCTGGAATCAACCCAAATGCCCATTGATGATAGACTGGATTGGGAAAATATGGCACATATACACCATGGAATATTATGCAGCAATCAGAAATGATGAGTTCGTGTCGTTTGTAGGGACATGGATGAACCTGGAGAACATCATTCTCAGCAAACTGACACAAGAACAGAAAATGAAACACCGCATATTCTCACTCATAGGCGGGTGATGAAAAATGAGAACACATGGACACAGAGAGGGGAGTACCAAACACTGGGGTCTATTGGGGGAAAAGGGGAGGGCCAGTGGGAGGGGGAGTGGGGGAGGGATAGTCTGGGTAGAAATGCCAAATGTGGGTGAAGGGGTGAAAGCAAACAGAACACGCTGCCATGTGTGTACCTATGCAACTGTATTGCATGCTCTGCACATGTACCCCCAAACCTAAAATGCAATAAAAAAAGAAAAATAAAAAAAGAAAGATAGGTAAACAGGTTTCCATATTTTGATATTCTCCATCACCTGAGAATTTAGAAAATGCTTTTAGACCAAGAACAATAGTTGTACTTACAGATAGTAGGAGTCACCTATCTCCGTGAAGTGAATAATGCATTACTGTTAAGTACTGAGACATTACCAAAAAGATGAACTATAGATACATATAACATATATTCTGAGAATAAGATATATTACCTTTGAGAGAAAGGTGTTTCAGAAGAGGCTTAAAGTAAAATTGACACAAGAATATTAATAAAAATCAGTCACAATAATATAATATGATCAGATGTTAGAGCTGTTAAAATATTTTGTTTTACTTGACCCTGACAACATTTCTACACAGCAAATAGAATAGATCTAATTTTGTCAAATTTTAAGATGAGAACATTGAACCCTAGTTAAATGTCTTGTGTAACATCACCCACCATATAGTTAAGGAACTGACCCTAGAATAAGAGGTCTCTGCTCCTATTTTCATCAAATAAACCTAGTCTTTGTATTGTTACTTTTAAGGACTTCAGTGAAGGACCAAGGACAAATTGTTCTCATCCATTGACCATAAATATTCCAATCAATTCAGACTGTGACTAAAGGAAAGTTGAAACCAGATACTGGCCTGCTATAGCAAGTATAAACTAAAACGAGAAAAAAAGGCCACAAAACTATACCACTGTTCAAACTAAGGCAGAATAAAGACCCAAGGTGAACACTAGAAGCTTTTTAAAGACTTGGCAAGGTCATGCTGATAAATTGAAATGGATACAACTTGGAACTACTAATAAATCATGCTAATTTCTTCAGAACCCACTGTCCTGGCCTCTCTGAACCCAGAGGTAATGGGCAGATTATTCACATTCCTGATTAATAATTTTGAAAATTTTATGTATCTTACAATAGGTTACTGAGTTGGAGTTCAATGTCTGTATTTTATTTGGGTCACTAAAGCACACATGCATACACACACACACACACACACACAAAGTCTTACCTATGAGTAATAAAGGACTTTATATGAAGTATAAAATATATGCTGCTATGATCATACACCATTTCCGAACTAAACAACCTCAGCCATTAACATTTCTTCTCATTTTTAACCTTTATTTCATTCCTGTCATTATTTGTATTGCCTTAACATATTTTTTAAACAATTTATATATGTGGATGTCTGTTGTGTAATGTACTGTTGTTTATGGATAACTCTTATGTATTTGAAATGAACTGTCTTATAGAAGCAATATGGTTTATTGATTAATAACATGAATAGCATAACTAGATTGCAAAGGATCGCTTCCCTGATCTTTCAATGATTAGTCATGAGAACTAGGACAAGCCATTTAATTTATCTGTATCTGTCTGTTACTCTATAAAATAGGATTATACTATTACCTATTTAATTGAGGTGTTGTGAAGATTAAAAGAGTTTATACAACAAGTCAATCAATCAGATAATACATGGCACATAGTAGGCAATCAGTAAAAGTTTGGTATTAGAATTATTATTTATAGATGATGTTTTCCTGAAAGGAGAGAAGTAAATACAAAGCACTGCTAGCTATAGGGTACACATAGAAAAATGAAAATGAAAGTCTTGAACTTTCAAATTAAATCCATCTGTGATATCAGAAAGAAGGGAAACTATATGGTCAATTTTGTTACTTAATTCAAATTTTAAAAGTGGAGATAAAAGTTTAAAGCACATATTTATGCCCATTATCTACATATAAAAATTGCTAAAGTTTTTCCCTATTTGCTTCATTTGTATGGGGGTGAGTAGAAGCTGAAATATTTTAAAATAAATTACACTTAGGACTGGTACAACAACTCACGCCTGTAATCCCAGCTATTTGGAAGGCCAAGCCAGGAGGATTACTTGAGCCCAGGAGTTCGGGACTGGCCTGGGCAATATAGTGAGACCTTATTTCTACAAAACAAAATAGAAAAAATTGGAAAAAAAAAACATTATCCAGGTGTGGTGTGGCATGTCTATAGGTCCCAGCTACAAGGGATACCTATTAAGATACCTCTCTTAGACAAAACAGATAACAGACTAATAGCCTTTTTACACATCTGTATTTTTAAATCCACATCTGTACAAATCTCTAAATAACTAAATGAGCTTTTAAAATATGTATTCCATGGAAACAACTGTTAACATAAAACTAAAATGTCTTAAAAAATAGAAAGAGTATAAAATGTATGTGTGTTTATATGTTTATAAAATGCATATATTCACAATAAAGTGAATACTGTGATAAAACACACACTATATACATATGTACACACACATAAATATATGTATACCTACATATTTATATGTAAAAATACGGACTTATTTATTTACTTATTTAAAATAGCACACAATTAAAGGACAATATAAACCACCTGGATCACTTTGCTGAGGGCAACAGCAAACTCCTCCTTCTGGGAGGTTCTTGGGCATGTATCTATAAGATACGGTAACTGAGCCAAAAATAATCCTTTCATAGAATTTTCAAATATGGGGCCAAATAGATGTGAAGACTAAGCTCCTTTCTATTCATACTGACCTGCAAGTTTGGATATTAGCAGGCTTGGAATATTTTCAATTCATATCTATCACTCTAATCATTAGATGTATTAGGTTGGTGCAAAAGTAATTGTGGTTGTTGCCGCTGAAAGTAATGGAAAAGCTGCAATTACACTTGCACGAACCTACTACAAAAGTAGTATATGCATGACTCAAAGACATTGCAGATTAGGTTCCAGACCACCACAATCGAGTGAATGTTGTGATAACGTAAGTCACAAATATTTTTGGTTTCATAGTACATATAAAAGTTACGTTTTAGCTCACATCTGTAATCCCAGCATTTTGGGAAGCTGAGGGAGGTGGATCAGCTGAGGTCAGGAGTTCACCTGGCCAACATGGTGAAACCCCATCTCTATTAAAAATATAAAAATTATCAGGGGTGGTGGTGCATGCCTGTAATCTTGGATACTAGGGAGGCTGAGGCAGGAGAATCACTTGAAACTGGGAGATGAGGTTGCAGTGAGCTGAGATCACACCACTGCACTCCAGCTTGTGTGAAAGAATGAGATTCCATCTCAAAACAAAAAAGAAAGAAAGAAAGAAAAAGGTTATGCTTACTGTAGTCTATTAAGTGCACAATAGCATTATTTCTGGAAAAAAATTACATAATTTAAAAACAGATTCTAAAAGTGCTAACACTTCTGAGTTTATTGCTTAAAAATATGCTAACAATAATCTGGGCCTTTAGCAAGTTATAACCTTTTGGCTGGTGGAGATTGTAGCAAATCAGTAACATCTTCAGTCTCCATTAGTCATTCCAATTCTCTTGCTATTGCTACTCCATTTGCAGCTACTTCCTCCACTGCAGTCTTGCCTCCCTCAAAGTCATCCATGAGGGTTGGAATCAATTTCTTCCAAATTCCTATTAATGCTAACATTTTTACTTTCCCCTAAGAATCCAAAATTTTCCTAGTGGCATCTAGAATAGTAAATCCTTTCTAAAAGGTTGTCAATTTGCTTTGCCTGAGTCCATCAGAGGAATTACTTTCTGTGGCAGCTATAGCCTTACAAATTTTATTTCTTAAATAATTACACTTGGAAATTGAAATTACTGCACTTCAATTGACCCATGGGCTGCAGAATGGATGTTGCATTAGCAAGCATATGAAAACAACATGAATCTTCTTGCACACCTCCATCAGAGCTCTTGGGTGACCGGGTGCAATGTCAGTATTTCAAAACGATTTTTTTTTTCCTGAGCAGTAGGTCTCAACAGTGGGCTGAAAATATTCAGTAAATCATGCTGCCAACAGATACACTGTCATCCAAGCTTTGTTATTCCATTTATAAAGCACAGGTAGAGTAGCATAATTCCTAAAGACCCTAGAATGTTGGGAGTGATAAGTGAGGACTGGCTCAACTTAAAGACACTAGCTGCATTAGCCCCAATAAGAAAGTAAGCTTGTCCCTTAAGCTTTGAAGCCAGGCACTAAAACTTCCTCTCAAACTATGAAAGTCTTAGATGGCATCTTCTTCCAATAGCAGGCTGTGGTGTACATTGAAAAATATATTGTTTTCTGTAGCCACCTTCATCGATAATCTATGCTAGATCTCCTGGATAACTTCCTATAGCTTCTACACGAGAACTTGCTACTTCACCTTGTACTTTTATGTAATGGAGATGGCTTCTTTCCTTAAACCTCATGAACCAATTGCTGCTAGTTTCAAAGTGTTCTTCTACATCTTCTTCACCTCTCTCAGCTTTCACAGAACTGAACAGAGTAAGGGCCTTTCTCTGGATTAGGCTTTGGCTTAAGGGAATATTGTGGCTGGCTTGATTTACTATCCAGACCACTAAAACTTTCTTCATGTCAGTAATAAGGCTGTTTTCCTTCTTATCATTCATGTGTCCACTAGAGTAGTACTTTTAATTTCTGTCAAGAACTTTTTCTTTGAATTCAAAAGTTGGCTAACTGAGACAAAAGGCCTAGCTTTCAGCCTATCTCACCTTTGATACGCCTTCCTCACTAATCTTAATCATTTCTAGCTTTTGATTTCAAGTGAGGTGCAACTCTTCCTTTCACTTCAATGCTTAGAGATCATTGTAGGTTATTAATTGGTGTAATTTCAAACTGTTATGTTTCAGGGTACAGAGCAGGAGAAAAGACAGATGCCATAACACAGCCAGCTTGAGGAGTAACCAGGACATGCATAAATTTATCGAATAAGTTCACTGCTGTGTTTTCTGGGCACAGTTCATCATGCCCCAAAGCAATAACAGTAGTAACATTAAAGATGACTGATCACAGATCACTCTAATAGATATAATGATTTTAAAGTTTGAAATACTGTAGGAAGTACCAAAATGTGACATAGGGACATAAAGTGTATACCTGCCACTGAAAAAAAATGGCACCAAGAGACTTGCTTGGCACAAAAAAGATTTGTTCAATGCAGGGTTGTCTCAAATCTTCAATTTGTAAAAATCCTAGTATCTATGAAATGCGAAAAAGTGATGTACAATAAAGTAGGGTATGTCTCTAATTCGGAATAACATAAAGAGCACTGTATAAAGAGCTCTTAAATTTACACTCCTTGCCAGGCATTCTGGCTCACACCTGTGATCCCAGAAGTCTTGGAGGCCAAGGTGGGCAGATGACCTGAGGTAGGGAATTTGAGACTAACATGGAGAAACCCATCTCTACTAAAATACAAAATTAGCAGGGCATGGTGGCACATTTCTGTAATCCCAGCTACTTGGGAGATTCAAACAGGAGAATTGCTTGAACCTGGGAGGAGGAGGTTGTGGTGAGCTGAGATTGTGCCATTGCACACCAGCCTGGGCATCAAGAGTGAAACTATGTCTCAAAAAAAGTTCATACTCCTGAGAATACAGTTTTTATCAAGGTCTACATTTCACCCAGACAAGAAAAGAAAAATAAAATCTCCATCAGAATGTTTTTGGGAGGCATATATTTTCATAAAAGTTACACTCTCTATTTCATAATTATTCCTCTGTACAGAATTCAGAGTCCAAAATGGACAAGAATGTCTGTACTATATTTACTTAAAGTCTTACATACATGGATTTATGATCAAGGATATCAGTACTGCAAATTATTTTATCTATACCAGCAACATGTTTGAACTTGTTTCCCTGCTTTCAATCTGCATTATCGTCTAAATCACCTAGTCCTTAGTAAATATTCAATATATATTTAGGAAATTAATAAACTTTCAAGTAATGAAATATATCACTGGCCAGATGATAACCTCAGATAGTGTTCTTGTTTTGAGTGATTATTCAGTGAGTATTTGTAGAATAAATACAAGAATTAATGTGTGTTTATATATTCAGTGGCTAACTCAAAAACAAGTAAGAACAAGGTATGAGCATACCATTCATGAAATATGCATTCATTTAACAAATATTTACTATGGGCGAGGCAAAATTTTAGGAGTCAGGGGTAAATATCAAGGAGAAGGCAGCTTTATAGACCCCACGGTTTAATGGAAAATAATAACATCTAACAGTTACTGACTGCTTACTTTATGTAAAGGTGCCAGTATTTATTGAGCATTATTTTATTTAATCTTCACTACAATCTACAATCCAGGTACGAATAGGATGCTATTTAACAGGCAGTAAAGGAGGCAAGCATCTATAGTCTCATATGCAACAGTGCAACCAGGAGTTTGGACTTGATCAAAGTTTATAAAGGGATTCTGTTTTAAACTATGGTGAGCTTTATGCAGGGAATCATGGTGCAGCACCTTAGGAAAAAGAGATTTATTGCTAAATTAACCATGGGTTATTGATGAGCTGTTATATTTTGTAAAATCATTCACAAAAATAATGACCAAATAATTGCCTTTAAAGTAAAAAACATATAATGGTTCTCAGTAGAATGAAAATATTTAAAAATTACTATTATCTGCTATTCAGAGAACACTTTTTAAATGCTGAAAACTATGAACGAAATAAATCCACATATCAGTGGAACACATCTCTGAACACCAAAACAAAAGTCTAGGTATCATGAAATTTTGCTATTTCATAAGATTCAAAATGTTCTGTTATTTTTAAAACTAGTCCTGACAGTTTTATACACGTTAACTAGTAACTTATCATAAAACGTTATTTGCTTCTTCACTAATAACTGGTTCTTAACTGTTAGGAGTCAGATAAACATTTTAAGGCAGTTAAATTAAATTTATTTATCTTAAATAATTACCCACCATCCCCTTAACTGCTATATTCAAACTTCTGAAAATATACCGAAAAACTCAGTTAAAATAATAGTTTTAACTTTTTAGGTCCAAGTCCAGAATTCTTTACTTCACTTGTATTATTTCTTTGGCACGACTTCATATTTCCACATTCCTCAAGACAGATTTAACTAACTATTGCAGCAAAAGACAAAGAAATAATTTATTTAAAATATTAACCACTGAATATTAAAAGGCAGATTTATCAGATTGCCAGGTCTTCCAGTTTATGAAACAATGTCTAATAAAATGGTATAGTCATGATTTACTAAGTTATTTGAATACATTATCATATCAACCATATTTTATACCTTTGACTAGTCCTCTTCTCACATTCAGGCTTGCTGTATTGCAGAAATTTATTTTCACCAATTAAATAACTTTAATTCTGTCTTATAAAAATGTAATTTGAGAATTATGCTTCCACCTTCCAAAGAATTTAAGTTTGGTTAATGTATGTTAAGATTATACATTTTTTCTGACACTACTATCAGGATACTCATTTTAATATGCCATGTTGTTTTCCACAACTCTGCTTCGCAATAATAAAGAACATTTATTACATGATCTCATTGAAGTATTCAGGGAAGAATAATTACAGAATGTTAAAAAGGCAACTGTAATTTTTTTCTTAAATAAAGAGAAATATTAACAAATGTCTCAATACACATTCAAAAATTATCCTGCTGATTATTTCAATGTATGTGCCTTAAGCATAATCAAAATAATGCATCAACTACAAAGAAAATAATCATATTATGATCATGTTGATTAAAACATTTTTATGTGAACATAAGAATAAAGAGATTCTGTCTCTGGGTTTGGGGGTTTGACTTAATACAGTTTCTTCCTTTTGGTAATCTGTGTTTTATTTTTTCAAATAATATTGTTTATCTCATAAGTTCGGAAAAGTGCTAAAATTATCCAAGGGTACTCTCTGGTTTTAGATGATGAGGAAACATTAACAAGTCACCTTGTCTGCCTTTAATAAATGGTGAAAAAGAAATGATTCATTAAGGGTGGAATAATTCACTAAGAGAGTCTGTTTTAAGAAATGAGAAGAAAAAGTGTGAATATAGTCTTTTTAGTTTCAGAAAGAATAAAGATCGACATTTTCTAATAATATTTCTAACAATAATCTCAAGATGACCTTTTATTTTACTGTGGTAAGATAAATGCAAATTCTTCAAATATAAAATGTACAAAATATGAGTAAATGAAAAAGATACCAAGGATCATACTGGTTAATCCTTCTCTTTTGACTCTGGTTTTCAGCACAGTACAAGACTTCAGCATTTTTTTCTCACAGAAAATATAAGATTTTCTAGGGTCCAGCTTTACAAAAAGCAAAACCCTGTGATAGATCCTTTCATTTCAACTGAGTCATTACTTTCCAGAGACTTTAAATATGAGGTCAGGGGGAGGTTAACATAGGCATACATTGCATTTGCTTTCTTCAGTTTGGTGAATTTAGCCATCATACTGTAGGAATATAGTTCAAAACATCCTTCTAAGTAGTCATGAGTCACGTACTGAATACTAGAATGGTAAGTTAAAAACACAGTGTGCTCTATCATATCCATAATGCATCGAATGATACCTGCTGCCCCGAAAGAGCTAATGCACCTTCCTATGACCCTAGGAACTGACTTAGTCTCTGGGGGGAATCAAATTAATATGCCTCTCCACTAAGTAGCAGGAAAAAAAAAAATAACTATGCCTCTTTTTTTTTTTTTTTCCTAATGCCAGAAATTTTCTTTTTGGTATAATAAAAGGCACATAAAAGGTTTAAAACAATTATCTTTGCCAATCTAGGGTAAGTGTCACATTCCAGTGGAGAACACTTAAGGTTCTGAACACACTCAATGTATGTAATTTAAGGTGCTAGGAAAGTCGTTTTAACTCTAACATTCTAGACACTTACAGGAAGTTCTAATAGTGAGAGCACAGAATATGGCATCTGCTAACGTCTATGCAAAGCTATCATGTCCTCTCATGTATTCTCTTCCTTAGGCTAATATTTCTTTTCATGACACAGTTTGGAACTTCACAGTCACAGTTTTTCATAATTAAGACCTCTAAAAATGGTACTAACTTAAAATTCCTTTCTGTCCAACACTAACAATAACTGCATTATTATGGATAGCATTAATTATTAACACAATTTAGATTCACCTTAGCTCTTTTTTTTTTTTTTTTTTTTTTTTTTTGAGACAGGTGCGGCTCTGTGGCCCAAGCTGCAGTCCAGTCGCATAATCATGGCTCACTTCAGCCTCAAACTGCTGGGTTCCTGGGTTAATGTAATCCTCTTGTCTCAGCCTTCAGAGTAGCTGGGATAATAGTCATGTGCCACCATGTTTAGCTATTTTTCTTTTTAATTTTTCTTTTGTGAAGACCACAGTTTCTATTCTTGCCCAGGCAATAATCATAGATCTTTTGTTATTAACATGAGCTTTTTGTTTGACTTACAAAACATTTTCTATAAAACAAAAATCAATTAAGTGAGAACTCAATCAACATCACAACCAATAAAACAAATAATTTTAAGAAATAACAAAATATGTAATTATTTAATCATAACAGTTATCAAAATTAAATAATCTAATTGCTTATTCAGAGTCATTAATTATGTAGAGTTGAAAAATTGCACTATTGAAGCAATCATTTAATCATTGCTAGAAAAATGTCTAAGTACTAATTCATTATTTTTGTTATGCTCTTTGGAAATTATATCCCATATTTAATAAAACCAACATAATTATTTTAAGTTCATAACTAAAAACATTGGCATGGATCTTTAATATACTAACATATTATATTTTTAAAGGTCAAATTTTTAAATATTTTTTAAAAATATATTTAAGACCAGGCACGATGGCTCACGCCTGTAATACCAGCACTTTGCGAGGCCGAGTCAGGTGAATCACTTGAGGTCAGGAGCTCGAGAGCAGCCTGTCCAACATGGTGAAACCCCATCTCTACTAATAAATAAAAAATTATCCACACATGGTCGTAGGCATCTGTAAACCCAGCTACTTCAGAGGCTGAGGCAGGAGAATCGCTTAAACCTGGGAGTAGGAGGTTGCAGTGAGCAGAGATTGTACCACTGAACTCCAGCCTTGGCAACAAAAGGGGATGTCTTAAAAATAAATAATTAAGAAATAAAATTTAAGAGAATGAATCCAGTAAACAAGCAAAAGAGATGTATGCAATCTGTAGAGCTATGATTCACATGTAGTTCACATAGTTAACTTAATTCAGTGATACATCTTTTTATTACTTAATGACCAGGAAATGCACAATTATCATTCTCACCAATCTCACATTGTTTTAACTTGTAAAAGAAACTTCAAAAGAAAAAAACAAAGTCTTATAGCTTTCTTTCTTGACTTTCACGATGCCAGGAAATGCCTAAATTTGAAAATTCTCTTCAAGGGAATAGTAGACAGAAGCAGGACTTTGGCTGACCTTTTAGGGGACATTATTCAAGGATTCATATGCTGCAGAATTACAATTAGTCTCTGACAGTGACTTTTGTTAATCAAGTTTGCATTTCCTTTGAACTTTACAATCCTGTACTTGCGTGCATCTGTTTAACTTGTACTTTACTCAGGCAACCTATCAGAATCACTAAATTATGCAAAGCAACTGTTGGTAATTCTTATATATATGCAGCTGCAAAAAAATGTATCTACTTTTCATTCAAGTGACTTTGAAGGAAGGTCTTAAAGAAATCTTTTTCACTGAGCAATGCCTATAGAATAAGGAATTACTTGCCACACCGCAGTTAATAAATCATAGCAATTGTTTCTCTCTTTCTATCTCACATAGCAGATAAAATACTGCTGATCTGAAGAGAATACTTCTTTTAAAAGGACCACTATCAATGCACTATTTCATTATTATACTTGTGGGTGACATGCTGCATAAATCCATCTCATTGAATTATGGAGATGCTGAAGTATACCTATCACAGACATTCAGAGTAATTAAGCACATTAAGGGAAGTTATAAAATCATGAAATTAAAAATGATAAGTAAATAATACTAAAGATAATCTGGTCCAGTATTTCCCAAAGTGTGTTTAGTTGAACCCAAGTTCTGCAGAAATGAATTTTGCAGGGTGAAAGGCTCCATAGTCAAATAGGTTGAGAAATGCAAGGATAAACAATATTAAATCATTTTTCCCCCTATAGGAATTCACAGAGTCTTTACGATATTATGCACTATGAATTTACAAGAAGAAATAATATGCTGTGTTTGCCAAACTCATTTGACTGTGGAACTTTTTTTTTCATGTAACATCTGGGTCTTGTATCTATTATATTTTAGAATATGATGACCTAGTCCAAACACCACAATTTATTTACAGCCTAGATTAAAGAAGTGACTTGCCACACGTTATACAGCTAGTAAGCATGAGAGAGGACCAGAGCCTGAACTGGCCAGATTCCTTCCAACATGTCGCTTTTGACACAGAGGAAGGCATCTTGCCCGGCTGGTGTGATTGAGGGATGAAAAGCAAGGTTTCTGAGAGTACTTGCAAGACTGTAAGAAAAAGGATGACCCAGGAACCAAACACGGGCAAGGAAGAAAATCATTGTATTGACAATATGAAGATGTCTGAGAAAGCAAGTTAAAAGAATAGGCATCTGATGGCAGAAAGTGCTGATTTTTGTGGTTTTGAAAATTAAAATATCTGGTGATAACGAGATTTATAATTGATATGGTTTGGTTGTGTTCCCACCCAAATCTCATCTTGAATTGTAGCTTGCATACTTCCCGCATGTTGTGGAAGGGACCTGGTGGGAGATAATTGAATCATGAGGGCAGTTTCCCCGTACTGTACTGGTAAGTGAACAAGTCTCATGAGATCTGATGGTTTTATAAGGGGTTTTCCCTCTCGCTTGGCTCTCATTTTTCTCTCTTTGTTGGCTGCCATGAAAGATGTCCCCTTCCTCTTCCTTCATCTTCTCCCATGATTGTGAGGTCTCCCAGCCATATGGAACTGTGAGTCAATTAAATCTCTTTCCTTTATAAATTACCCATCTCAGATATGTCCTTATTAGCAGCGTGAGAACAGACTAACACAGGAATAATCATGGCAGAGGGGCGAAGCTACCAGAGATGGTTAAGCAAAAGAACTGAAATGCGTTAAAATTATAGCTGTTTGAAAACAAGGTTAAGGGTTTGATGAAACAAAAGCTATGAGATGGGTGCTAGAATGTTTCTGAATGAAGAAAATGACAAGAAAATCAGTCACACTGGAAATAAATGGGAAAGAAAGTGGGAGATCCAGATGACAAGAGTCTCAAAAGAGCATGGCTTGTCACAAAAAGAAGAGAAATATGAAAGAGGTAATGGCAACCAAAGAAGGTACTGACCCCCTTTTCCCATCCTTAGGCATGAGGAGTGTGGGAGGCATGAATGCAGAAATATGGTCTCCTTTAGATATCACCCAGAAATAGACAACGTATAAAAGAATTTTATCCGTATGGCATTTCTCTAGAGAAAGAGCCTGAAGTAGTCATTGTCACTACCAAATATTTACATAATATAGTAGTTTATTATTAGTTATCCCCACAATGCTTATTAACTATAAAGTAAATAACTGTTCATGAACTGTTTAATAATTTTGGTCAACAGGCAGACTCCAGAGGTTTAGCCAAGTTGTAACTTTTAGCCAAAACTGAAGAAATGCCTATACACAGAAGAAATAATACTCTGGGACTTAAAGGAGTTAAATGGATTGCTGGCCTCCAGGAATCATAAAAATCCCTCAGCAGCAGCAAGGGAAAGCTGAAATACTGGCTAAAAGTAAACGTATCAAAAGATCAATAGTGTTTACTTTTAGGTAGTAAGATTATACAGCTTTTCTCTTTATTCTTTAACACTCATATAATTATAAAATTTCTACAATGAATATACATTATTTTATAATCAGAAAAAAGTGCTTATCTGAAAATATAAAGCTCCTGTCTTTAAATACCATAGATAAGAAAGAACACTTACATTTTAGAGTATTCTGTCAATATTTAACAAAATGTTAATTACAAATTTTATAATTTCCCTTGCATCCCACTTTTACTAATATATTCTCCCCAAAAATGAGTGCATCAAAAAGTATGCCCATGAGGTCGGCTGCAGCTATGTTAAAAGTATGAAAAAGTTGCAAACCATGCTAAATTACCAGAATAAGAGACTGAATAACTACATTGTGGGTCTTGCATATGGAGACCATTATGGGACTGACGAAAGAATGAACTAAATATACACTAACAGAAGAAGATATGTAAGATAAATTTTGAAATAACAAAAATATTTAAGAGAACATTCTGTATACCAACTGTATTTCTATTTTAAAATGAATGAATATCTTATGCATTATATGTCCATAGAATAAACATGTGTGCATATAAAGTATATATATATATATATATATTACATGTATGATGTCCCATATACAATTCTGTACATATGGGAAAACATCTAGAAAAATATATAATAAATCACTTATAGCATTTGCTGTGGGCAATGATGTTAAGGGTCGAGGTTCATACTTTTTATTTTACATACTTCTGTACTCTGATATTTTTATAAAAATTCATCAATTACTTTTACAATAATACACTAATAAAGTTTACTCAAAGAAAAATATTAACTAATATCCTCACACTAGCAAATCTCCCCACAAGCAAGTTTTGAAAATATGAAATATGGCTATTCCTCAAAATTTATTGATTCCAATAGATTATACATATAACAAAATGGGTTTGAAATAAAACAGGAACCAAAACTCTACATACAACTTATTCAGAACACAAGAAGAAAAATGAGGGATATATAGATATATATGACACTCATGTAATCCATCAAACAAACATAGTTAAAAATTCATTGGTTCTTGATATATCAGTATTTATTATAACTGTTGTTTCTCAACACTAGTAAAAACAGCTTTAAAATAGGCTTTAAAGGAAAAGTATGTGCAGAAATCTCCCAGATGAGCAGTGATATTCCACATAGCATAAGATAAACAGCATAAGAGAAATAGACTGGTATAAATTATATTTAGTTTTAAGCTGGACAATAGCAACACTTCACTCAAGACCCACAATAGCCTATTAAAGTCTACCTAACAAAGATATATCCTAATGACAGACTCATTCATTCCACTTTTATTTAGCATTTAGTATGTATGTGAGATTATACTGGAACTTGAAAAATTCACAGAATAAAAAGAGTATGAGAATGCCTACCCCACTGACCCCATGCTCCCGAAGTGAGATAAGTTATAAATCCTGAATTTATAATAGAGAAAAGCATGGAAGATGTGGAAGCAAAGAGAAAAAGAGAATGAATTCATTGAGAAGCGTGATATTTTGGACTGGGCTTTAAAATGAGGATAATAGAACTGGTAAGGCCATCCTCTAGTAAGCAGCAAACAGTCAGATGTGGGTAAAGCAGAATATCCAATTTAGTTTGAATCTGAGGGATAATGGCTCTGATGCATGTCCTGTCTAAAATACAAGCCTAATCACCACATCACAGCTGCCAAAATAAAGTGCTGCATCCTCAGATGGAGTACTTTTGAAGTGCAGAATAAGCACAGATACCCTACCCAACTTCATACTCTTTACACAGAAGCCAGGGCCAGTTAAAAAGGATTTATCCTAGACAGGGATCCCAATCATGTTGCTCTTCAGGTTTTTGACCAAACTGACTGCTTCTCTCTGCCTGAGGAGTTACTGCCAGAGCATATCCGCTAAAAATACGCCAGCTGGCAACAGACTGGCTCCAAAACACCTGAGCTTCACAAACTCAAGGACCAAGAAACCCAAGAGTGTCCCCTTGGGCTCCATCACCATGTAGAACTACAGCCAAACTACAGAGCCATCCTTGACAATTTATATTTACACACAAAGGGCAAGACAATTTTAGTTACAAGGCTATATAGCTACGCATTGTTACTAGAACACATTCAAAAGAAAATTTTTTAAATTATAGTATGAAAAATAGTTTACATTCTTGCTAATATTTAAAAAACATATGAAGTCTCTTGCATGACATAAATTACTAGCAAATGAGTACTGCTTGATGGCAATGAACTCAACCTCTGTAAATTAATGCATCTTAATTTAATATTCACAAGTACAGTGAGACTAGATGTGTATTCCACCCCTGGATCAAGTAAACCAACGGCAATACCAGTTCGCTCATTATTCTGTACATATTTTCCTCGGTTTCTAAAATGAAGGACGGTGGACCTGAATATTTACTTTAAAAATGTAAGATTTATTTTAGTATAAGATTAACTGCATTGAGTTTAACAATTATCTAAATAAGACAAAACCATGCCGATAAAATCAACAAATCTGCAGATTGTGCTCATTTGACACCCCTGAGCACCTAATTAAACATATAAAGAAATTTTGTATGAGTGAATCATTGTGTTATGGGCTTGTTCATAAATGCTTCCATTAAACCTTAAAATAAACCTATTAGGACAACTCTTATAATCATTTAACAGAAAGTACTGAGAAGTTAAGTATCCTGGTCAAAGACTAGAGAAGACTGAAGTTGGATCAATCACTTCTAAGCCCAGTCTGACTCTATAGTACTTAAATACTCTATTAGTGATCTATGAGGGGAATTTTATAAATCTTCCCCACAGTATCACTATCATCAGTACTCATTAACAAGGACTGTGGGATAGATTAGAATTACTTTCCATGTATAAAACATGTAATGATCATGCGTTAAGTTTACTGAAACATGGAAATGTCATTACTTCACATCTAACATAAAATAGACTATCATAATACTGTTACATTCTCTTGGTTTACTTAAAATTTGTTGAAAAACTGTAATAATGTATATTTATAGTAAATGTTCATTATGATGCTGACTTTCACTTAATATTTATTCAATAGTTTTTGAATGATGAATGGAAACCATATTGGTATATATTGGTATATGGTTCTATCTGTACAATATTTAAATAATCACAAATGTATATAAAAAGAAAGTATACAAAGACTAAATTGTTCTCCTGGATATCCAATTTGTAAATAACGAAATCAGTGAAATCAAATAGTTAAATCAGCTCAGTTTGTGAGCAGAGCCTCAGTCTAAATGATATATTTATAATGCTAGCTGCCACATATACCAACTTTTCTTAGTAGTCCTCAAACAATGGTCTCTGAGCCTTTTGCACAGAAATTAAATGTTTATTTAACATGCAGATCCCTGTGCCACCATAACACTTGCTAAATCAAATCAATCTCCTCTCTCTCTCTCTCTTTCACATACGCATACACACACACCCAGTGAATCATATTCATACTAACTTTTGAGAACCACCTAAAAACACGCATAACAGAAAGATGTTTCTTTGATTCTGTACTGTATTGTCATGAAAGTATTTTATTATTATTATTTTTTTTTAACTGAAGTCACCAAGACTGGAGTGCAGTGGCACAATCTCGGCTCACTGCAACCTCTTCCTCCTGGATTAAATCAATCCTCTCAACTCAGCCTCCTAAATAGCTGGGATTAGAGACCTGCACCTCCATACCTGGCTAGTTTTTGTATTTTTAATAGAGATGGGGCTTCACCATGTTTGCCAGGCTGGTCTTGAACTACCCGCCTCGACTTCCCAAAGTTCTGGAATTACAGATGTGGGCCACCACGCCCAGCCTGTCATGGAAGTCTTCTAAGTACTACCCTGAATGTATTAAAAGTCAATGTTAGAGAGATGATGAAATAATGAGGATTTTTTCACTGACTTTCATGGTCACATATAGGTATATCGGTTAAAAGAAAATACATGTGGGCTGGGCGTGGTAGCTCACGCCTATAATCCCAGCACTTTGGGAGGCCGAGGTGGGTGGATCATGAGGTCAAGACCTCCTGGCACCATCCTGGTCAACATGCTGAAATCCCGTCTCTACTAAAAATACAAAAATTAGCTGGGCATGGTGGCTCACGCCTGTAGTCCCAGCTACTCGGGAGGCTGAGGCGGAAGAATTGCTTGAACCCCAGAGGCGGAGGTTGCGGTGAGCTGAGATCGTGCCATTGCACTCCAGCCTGGGTAACAAAAGCGAAACTCCGTCTCAAAAAAGAAAGAAAGAAAGAAAGAAAAGAAAATCCATGTGAAGCAAAGCACACAGCAACTGCTCAATACATTTTAGGGTGACCATTTAAATGTCAGTTTCTACTGATTTTTTACAAACAGAGTGAACACATCATCTTCATTGGAGTCAAAGATTTCAAGAAAAACTAAACAGGAAAAGAAAACAAGGAAGGTAGTCTCTAGACCTTCACAAAACCTCCGCAAGATCCCTAAGAAAGGCAAGAAATGACCAGAAAGACGAGACACAGTAATTCTCCAGTCTGCTGTCGCATCCCAAGCATGTTGCCTTTCCTCATAACTTACAGCTTTTATTCTAACTCTAAAATTACGGGTGGGAGTGTGGAGGGAAGGCAAATAAATCTTCCGTGCTTAATTTGTAACTGTCACTTTTCTACTGACACTTGTCTGTCATTCAACTGTATTCTCAAAATGACCTCAAGCCCCCACAGACAAGAAGGAATAAACAAAACAGATCAGAAGAGGTATGCACAAAGGGGTCAGGGGCACATTTTCCTTGGAGAAGAGAGTTCAGAGCTAAGAATTCTACAGGACTGCTGTGGACAAAGCAGGAGCTTACCAGGATCAGAGAGGCACTTCTAAAGCGCATGCCAGGAATAATCAATGTGGCCACCTGCCAGGCAAGGAAACTGCAAGAAAACAAAGGGTAATTCATCCATACCTCCACAGGTAGGAAATTAGCCTCAAATGTAGCCCATTTTAGTCTAAGGAACAAATCAGCTGCACCTCCCCACCCCAAACACTGCTTTATGAAAGTATGGAACAGAGTGGTGACTGCATGCATTTTCCTCCCTATTTTAAGAAAATTCCCTCTTCAAAGCTAGTAAAAAATGGGATTGTAAGAAAACTAAGAAATACAAAGAATGCCTTTGTTGCTCAGCACACTGTTTATACCAGATATCATGAAGCTTTGCATTCAAAACCCAATCGTAATAGAGTGCCACAGTAGAATGGGTACAGTGAATGTAACCACCATGAATGTTGGCAGATTATTATACAAAGGGCCGTTATCCCACAGAGAGGGCTGGCAGGTTGACAGAGGACCAACAAACGAATAAACTGAAAGGCATAATGAGACCCATTTCAACCCTCACACCACCCTACCCCTCACACGCTGAGGAAAACAAGCCACCAAACTAACCTGTAACCTCCATGCTCTTGACTTTGCTTTTTAGAGAGGAAAAGCCCAAACACATAGACCTTCTCAAGACAGTACAGTACTCCTCAGAGAATGAAAATTTCACAAAGGAGCAAAGACTTAGCTTCACAGACCTTCCAGGACTGCACGGACTCCTACAACATAGGAAGGTATTTTCAATCCATATGGAGCATGGATAACAACCAAATCATTGCTCAGGTCCAAATCAGTTATGAAATGAAAAAGGAAAACAGCCAGCCACCCCAATCCATTTTCCCACAGAGAATTTTTCTAGAGGTTTCAGGGGAAGCTAATTGGATTTGACTGACAACTTGAAAATAGGGATATGTACAGTTTGTGTAGTCTCCCACTGATCTGAATATAATTTACAGTATTTTTAAAGCAATTTCAGTATTTTGTATCATTCATTTTATATGCAATAAATAAGTACAGATAGAATATATCTAATAGAGTCTTTGTTCTCTATCCAACACCTTTTCTGCATATATAAGACTACCTTGGTTTTCTCATTATCAACATGTTTATAATAAATAAAACTCGAATTATCAATGAAACACATTTTTTTAAATTATGCGATCACAGGTTCGGTGTAAACAGTACTTAAATAAAAACATCTTTTCTCCTACAAGACAATGATACACTGGGCTGCAATATAAAAGTCACTTAAGCGTTTAAAGAAAAGAGTTTATAGATATAAATATTTTTCAAAACCCTGAAATTTAGGAACTAGATGCAGCTCTTTTCACAAAAATACTCCAAATTTGTCTTTCCACTTCACCACATGAATTGTCCTAGAGATACATAAACTGCAGGTACCCTGATATATATTTGAACATTTATTCCTATTTCCTCAAATCATCAGCCAATCTTTGCCCTGACAGCTATGACTGTCAAATCTCTTCCTTTTGTGCTGCCTAAATTGCTCTAAGTAAAAAAGAAACTGACATTCTACTCCTAAAAAATGAAGCTTTTGACATTTCAGGATGTTAATAGATGGATAAACTGTATAACAGGAACATCAGTCCTGAAAGAGAATTTGACCTGAATAGCCACGCACTGCACTCATGCATTTATAATTGTGCTAGCAAATGAATGAGAAAAGATGAAGTGGAACCATTTTTCAAGAGGCATGCTGTGATTTCTCATTACAGGGATAATCTTAAACAGTAATGATATTTCTTTAAAAACTGAATAATCTTAAGAGTAAAACAGAATGAAAAGAAATCTATGCTTTAAATCCAGGCTTTCTAGGTATCCTCGATGTAAGTAATACAATCACATTCTCATAACCCCAGAAATAAATTCTCCTTAAAAATGAGGATGGTTTAAATTTCTTTTCTTCAAACAACAACAACAACAACAACAAACCCAGAAAACTAGCTATTCACCGGACATTTTATTAGTTTCTAATAAACCAGTTCTATTATTTTAAGCAACCTCTTCCAAGAAAAAGTAGAAATCATTCTGCTTCTTTGTAGATAAAAACAATTCATTTGTAAGTGAGTTTTTAAAAGATTTATGAATTCATTTCATATGGGTTATAGTTATTATTTTGTTTCAAGAGGAAGCAGATATTTTACCTTCAACATACACTTTGGTAAAATTTTATTCAATGTCATGGTAGGATACAACTGAAGACTAGATATTATCCCCATTTAACCTATTAGGATGACAGATCTCTTCCTAAATCCAATTTGATGAATAGAAAAATCCCACCAAAGCTGTCTCACATATATAACTCAATTGAATTTGAAAAAGATGTATTTTATAGTCCTGCCTAGTTAAGTCTTTTAAAAAATATATATTATATCATTTTTTTCAGGTTTTGTGTTCCTAACCCAAAAAAGATGTTAACATCATAAAACCCAATTGGAAACATACCTGCAGACGTTTTCCAGCATTCTAAAGTATGGCTAGAGAAATCTTACTTTGAAGACACATTTTCTATACCTGTAAGAACTGATCAGAGTTCATATCAGAAAAGGAAGTTTTCCCCAGACAACACTTAGCCATGGTTTCCTTTTGATAGTCATCACTCTGGATCCTTCTTTACATTTAAAATACTTCCTATCATTTTCATTTCCTGTTAAATATACCCTTTAAACTTTGCTAAAAGTAACTAATATCTCTCCACCACAACACAGAATTGGAGTTTCTTTATAGGGTTCACCAGATGGAGGGGAGCAATTTACAAAAAGTTCCCAGGGTAGATCCTCATATCAAATACCCTAGTAAATCTTTTCTAACGAGGAAAAAATATTATAGTTAATTCATACTATGAAAAACATTTTTAAAAAAATGTTTAGCTGGGCATGGTGGCTCATGCCTATATTCGCAGCACGCTGGAAGGCCGAGGTGGGGGGATCACATGAGGCCAGGAGTTCGAGATCAGCCTGGCCAACATGGCAAAACCCCGTCTTTACTAAAAATGCAAAAAGTAACCAAGCGTAGTGGTACACATCTGTAATCTCAGCTATTCGGAGGCACCAAGGCATGGACTTGCTTGGACTGGGGAGGCAGAGGTTGCAGTGAGCCAAGATCATATCATTGCACTTCAGCCTGAGCAGCAGAATGAGACTGTCTAAAAAAAAAAAAAAATTGCAGGTAAGGCACAGTGGCTGATGCCTATAATTCTAGCATTTTGGGAAGCCAAGGCAAAAAGATCACTTGAGTCCAGGAGTTTGAAAGCAGCCTGCACAACATAGTGAGACTCCCTCTCTACAAAATAAATAAATAAATAAATTGCTGGACATGGTGGCACATGCCTACATGGCTACAGTAAGCCATGATTGTGCCCTGCATTCCAGCCTGGGCAACAGAGTGAGATTTTGTCAAAAAAAAATGCAAATGAAATTTCATTATATCAATATAAAGGGTGTTTTGGTAATGCTAAGATTAAGAAATGCCATAAAATTAAAAATTTAAATTTGAACAACATATATTTTGTGATTTTTATATGTACACTGAACAACAGAACACTAAATAATACAGAATCCCATTAGTTTATAAAAATTCTAGCGTTCCAATAATGTCCCCCAAGTCATTATGGCTCTTTGTTGTAAAACCTTATATAATATAGCTATTTTGTAATGAAGATATTAGTTTTATCAGCCATGCCAGTAAAATTTACACCGGCATTAAAATCTTCCAATGTATTTTTCATTACTTTACAAAGAGTCCAAAGAAAATAAATTTTTTTCTTTCTTTTTTTATGTTAAGGTTTTTAGCTTACACACCCTGAAGAAAATAAATTTTTAACAAGTATTTTTATGTGCTTACAACTTAAACTCAAAAAAAACCATTTTTATCTGTAGTATATTGGTGGGGAGACAGCTTTTTAAGTTAAGACAGACATACACATATTGCCTCATTTCCCTGAAACAGAGGAAATAAATCTCATCATTATACTTCTCTGTAATGTATACTATTTATCACATGGATGAGAAGTCCACCCGTCAACAGAATACGGATTCTTTCACCATGCTTTCACCATGCCAGCAACCCAATCGTCAGAACCTTCAGAGACAGTAAATTCCTTAACATTGGCCTAACATGTAAGTGGATTTTTTTTCAAGACAGAATATTCAAGCTTGAGATCATGGCTTTATTTTCATTGAGATTTAGTTTATGCACATTTTTTCAATTAAAATTAACTGTACAAGAAGAATACAAGACATGCTATTTAGAAACAGAACCATGAAATACTTTTATTTTCCTCAATCCCATATATAAGTAGATATATTTATTCATGAGCTAAAAGCAAATTCAAATATCTATATGTACACCAAAGAGCACAATGCTAAATAAAACATAATCCTAATTGTTTACAAGAATTCAAAATGTCCAGAGCTCCAATCGTTTCCCCTGAGTCATTATGGCTCTTTGTGGTAAAGCCTTATGAAACACAGCTATTTGATATGAAAGATATTACATAGTATATAATATATATATATATTTGAGTTTGCTAAATATATATTTTCCATTATAATATATATGATATACATGCATACACATATGCTATATATATCATAATAGGAAAGAACACTTCTCTAATTTAAGTGATTTTGTTTTTTGGTCTTTCAACCTCTAACCCTTTACTTACCTGAACTAATCTTGACATTGTCCATTTTGATCACTAGCATTGACCAGAAAATATCCTTATATTTGACAGAAACATTAAAAACTTAATTATCAACAAAACATCAACTCACTTTCCTTATTGTACTAGTATTTTAGAGAAAAATATAAATCATAAGAAAACACATTGAAATTATTATTATTAAAATACTGTTACCAGTGTCAGTCCTGGACTTAGGAGACATATAACCTAAAATTATCATTATGAACTTCACATTACAAAAAATGATCCTCAGTCATTATAAGCCTATATCAAAGAACATATATCATTTTTATTTCATCCTCCTTACAAATAAATGTGCTAAAACATTATTTTAGGACTATTTGTAATAGAACTGAAAATGGAGGTAACTAGTTTACACTTTATAAATTTCAAGCTCCCTTCACTCAGAACATTTAACGATCCAAGAAATCAATTTCTCAGTGATTTCTTATACTTTTGAATATCAAAAAATTGCATTCTTAATAGTAACACAGGCCCACTAAGGCTTTTCTCCTCAGAATTTGGTCAGGACATAGTTTGTTTTCAAGTCAATTTGTGATGGTAGTACAAATTATAAATAGAAGTCACTAATGCATCTCCAAAAGTTCTCTCTTATTCATAGGTATTAATTCTTGTTCCTAACTTTTCTTTCAAGTTATATGTGATTACCTCCTACATTTGACAAAATTAAGTATTTAAAGCAAATAATTTAAATTTTTTTGGAATGATACCTTTGGAGAAAGTAAATTTTAACAAAAAGCTAGCCTTTAAGCCACTTGTCCACTCCTACAGAAGAGTGCCTATAGGCACTTTTCTCATTATTATTATAATTAAAGGGTTTCAAAATTTGTGCTCTTATTTCCTCAAACGTGGATATTTATTAAACTGGCTTACATGATTATGGATGCCAAAAGGTCCCATAATCTGCTGCTTTACGCCAGCTAGAGAACTGTGAAAGCTGCAGATACAGTTTCAGTCTAAACCCAAAGGCCTGAGAACAAGGGGATTTAATGTCTGACAGGAGAAGATGAATGTCCCAAGCTAAAGAGAGATAATTTGCCCTTCCTCTACCTTTTTATTCTATTTGAGTTCTCAACGGAATTGGATCATGCTCACCCACACTGCTGAAAGCAATCTTCTTGACTCAGTCTATCAGTTCAAGTGCTAATCTCTTCTGGAGATATCCTCCCAAACATACCGAGAAATAATGTTTGATCAGCTATCTGTGCATCCCATATCCAAGTCAAGTAAATACATAAAATTAACCATCAATCATATTTGCCAAATAATGCATCTCTCCTTAAAATTTGGAAATAAATAAGAAAACTTTAATCAGTCTTAAATTGTAAGGTCATGTAGGAGTGGAGCAGGCATTTTTCAGCATACGCAGAATGCAAAGATAACTAGGAATCTTACTAAAAAGACAACCAGACAGATACCGAAGAGGAGATAAGCCAAAAGAATGTGCCAAAGTGATTGCCATTTGCTTTCTGATTCCAGGCCCTCAAGTAGGCCCAATTTCATGGCTTAGCCTTAAGTTCTCTGAGGTGTGTCTGTACCCTACTAACACCCCTACTTGCTCATACAACTCGAATCGTTCTTTTCTGACACTAATCTTTGAATAAGACAGTTATTCCACAGCATTGTTTATATTAAACACTCCATATGTCCACCAGCAGAAATCAGTTAAATATCTAAATCCTATGCAATCAAAAAAAGGCAACACAAAAACTGTAGACTGTATTTATTATCTTAGAAAATGGTGATGACATACTGTTGAGTAAAAAACAGTCTACAGAACATCAATTTAGTATATGTGCACAGCACAGAAAGATTTCTGGAAGGATAGAGAAAAATTTAACAAAATTTATTTTTGTGTAACTGTCAGGTGATTTTATTCTTTCTCTATATTTTTCTGTACTGGTGACAATATTTTAATTGAGCATCTATCATTTTTTATAAATTAAAGATTTAAATTTCTACATTTAAAAATAAACTTGAAGAGAAATTTTAAAAAAGAAAGAAAGTTGAGTGGCAACTTCAAAGGACTGACTCTTGATTTCAAACAAAGGATGGTTTGATCTCTACAGAAAGAATTATTTGGCATCACTATCTGCTTCTCTAAGAGGAGGTAAAAGAAATAATACAATACTGTTGATTTATTTTAAGTTTTTATTAACCAACTAAATATGTCTTTTTTTCAATTATAAATCTTGTTTTACTTTATAAAGTTACTTGAAACTACATCAGTAAGACTTGTAAGACTAGAGAAATATTTTTACTTAAATGGTAGAATTATAGCTTTTAAATACGCATCCTTTCATCTAGCTGCTCAGGAGGAAGAGGGAAAAAAATCAATAAACACCAGACCTTCATGTCTGCTCAATTTAGCTTTTTTTGTTGAGCAACTAATTCCTATGGCACACATCCAAAGCATACAAATTTCAGGCCACTTGACAGTCCTTTCAACCAGGTCAGTCCTAACAGAGAGAGTAATCAAGTCTCCCATGATGAATTTCATTCACACAGCAGAACTGATTACAGAGCAGATCGAATCACTGCACACTATTGACTGGAGATCAATTTTCAGCTTGAGGGACTATGGAAAACAGTGCACAACAAGGCAGGCACAGGAATAGGAGAACTCAATAAATAAACCAAGCCAAATGAGACCCTCTTAGTGTAAAAAGAGGCCAATTGTATCATCTAACATTCCTAGTATATTATTCTAGAAAATATTCTACTTTGAAAATTAAATAACTTAAAATATGCAAGTAAAGTTTTATCTGAAGCTTCTTTGGACCTGTTCAACATAGCTCAAATTAATGGCTATTAAAAGTTAAACTAAACAAATAAATATGTTTAAAAATCTATACTTGTAGCTATTTTTTCTTGTAATAGGTGGAAGTCTCTGTCATATTTCATATGCTATAGAAACATCCTCTATAAAAATGCCTTAAGTCCGAGCTGTGTTTCTGCCTTTTCCTTTCATTTCAAGGAAGACATCCTATAACATATAATGAAATCACTGGCATATGCCTTACAAGTTTTGCCTATGAATATAACCAATCACTGGGAAAGCATCACTGGTTCCTATCATCTCTGAAATAAATGTCAAAATGTTTCTGCACTCTATATCATCCAGAACCCTAAAAGCTTTCTATGTTACCCAAGCCTATTCACTCCATAGATTAGGATTTAAAATTAAAGTTAACTCACTCGAATTCTACATTGGTGTCTCCACAGATTTTAGTTTACTAGGCACAGTCATAGTGTACGTCTTTTATCCTGGAGTCACTGCCCCATTTTCCCGGTTAGAAGCAGCCCAGTTTGGAATACATATCAAAAGCTCTTCCTACTGGTAAATGCATGCAAACTTTGCCAATCCAAAAGAGACAAGTCAGAAAATAAAAATCCTCCCCTAACTCATGCTACATTGCACACTACCATTTTACTGGATGCCTTCTCACTGCCAATTTCTTGAAATAATTTTTGACAGTCTTAATAGCAATTTCCATTTCTTCATTTTCCATTCATGTCTCAATATTTCAGAGTCTAAGTCCTATTTCTTTAAAACTACTGAACATCATCATGGATTAATAATTAAATTGCCATTTCTCCATTTATATGCCTATAATACTATGGAACATTAAATATTTGATCACCTCATCTTAAAACTGTTTCTTCCTTGTCTATCATTTCTACAATCTCTTCCTAACTCTTCAAATTCTCTGCAATTCTCTTCATTTGTATAATTTATCCAAACATTTCACTTCTTATTCTACTTTTTTAGTGATCTACTCCAATCCTAGAGTTTCAGCTGCCACCTCTATACTCATGACTCCAAAATCAATCCTTTGAATTGACTGTTTCCCCTACCGTAAACTTTAAATTTTAATCCGATACGATTATGACAATACTTCTTTATGGTATACAGAGGCACTTTGAACTCACCAAGTCTAAACTAGTTTTCATTATTCTTAAGTGTATATGTGTAATTTCTCTCCAATTCTAGTACTTCATTTTTCCATTTTAGAAAATTCTAAAATGGAAAAAGAAAACAGGTAGGAGAATAGAGAGTTCTAAAATGGAAAAAGAAAACAGGTAGTAGCATACTTTACAGGAAATATCTATGTACCCTAAAGAGCAAAATAAAAATAAAACTGAGTAAAACTCAATGTGCAGCTTATACTAGATAGAATACTTTTGAAGCTCTGGATGTACATAAATTAAAAATAAGAACAAGAGGGAAAAAGAAGGAAGCTCTAAGAATACATTTAACGTAAGGCATTATATTCGTGAATCCATAGGGTGCTCTCACTCTGCGCCTTAGTGGTTTCTTTTGAGAATCATAGCAAGGAGTAAAAAAAACTCAAAAGCGAAGCAAAGTATCTATGCCTTGTTTGAAGTAAAACATATAGTCTGGTTGACTGAACACCACTATTTCCAATATTAAAAGGTGGAGTATCGTGTTTGTGCTTTTATAACAATTCACATAACCCTATATCAAATAAATATTTTAAAACTGTCTAAGTATATATTTATACTGTGGACCATAATAACTCTATTTTAGCATCAATGATAGGCAAGAAACTACTCAAGCATTAGGGGGTACATTTTTAGCACAGCAAGAGAAAATTTAGCTGAGAGATTCCCATTAATGTCAATAAGAGATTCATGGTTCCATTTTAACACATACTGTGGTGAAAACTTACACCAAAGCATTTGAGCAATAGTTCCCAAAAGAAGGAAATTTTAAAATTTCCAACATAAATTTAGGTTTTTCAGGATAATTACCCATTTTCCATTCTTAAATTTTTTGTTTTCTAATTACACACACACACACACACACACACACACACACACACACATTATCTGACATAATTGTCTAGCTGGTGACTAATATTACTGCAAAAAGAAATCACAATTAAAATTAAATTCTTTTAAATAAATATATCTAGTAAAAATCCATGGATTTTTGTCACACTAAATGAACAATTGTAGCTACTATTAGAGGTAATATTGGTTTATTACCTAATTTTGATTTATATAAGTTTTAATGGTTAAAAGAAAAAAATTCAAGATAGTTATGGTTATAAACATTTTCTATGTTGAAACATCTAATAAAACAGAAACTGGTCAGGAATTTCCTTCTGTGTCTCTTGAAACTTTGAAAGGATGTGAATATATGTCTAGATATTTGGGCCCTAGAGGAAAAAAACTGGCTAATTCATCTTCTTATACCCAACACTTAGCAAATAGTAAGTACTCAAGAAATGCTTACTGAAAGCTTGTATACATTTATGGCATGTATGCGTTAACAGCATACTATATAAGCACTGAACATCTCACTCAAGGGAATGAGTACCAGAAAATCCAAGAGGTCAGATTTTATTTAAGAGCATAGGTGTTGATATCAAACACACCTGGGTTCCCATCTTAGCTGAGGGACCTCATTCCTCACCTGTGCAATCATGGGCAAATAACTCTCTAGGTTCCAGTTTCTCTGTCGTCATATTTCTAAATATGCTATCTGGAAGTTGAAGTTATACTTTTGAATGTAATATGTTCTAATATTCTCAGAGAGACACAACTCTCTTCAATATGTAAGTAATTATGACTTTTTAGTCACTTAATGAATCTCTTTCTATTTCACAGTAAGTTACCTACTACCTTTCTTTCAAATGACAATAATTTGACTATTTTATTAAACATATTTTCACTCTAATTTATTTTATATTTTCCATAACAAAAGAATAGTATTATAAAATCAACAGAAAAGATAACTGAGACTTAGCATGTTAGCAAAAAAATAAAAAAATATAGACTACAGGATGCATGGGGGCAGAACTTTTTATCTTCTGTTAACCTATCCCTCAACACCTAGAATTATAGGACATGCTCAATAAGTATTTGCTAAATGAAAAAGAGAAAAAGAAAAAGCCCGTTAAACAATTGAGAGTTTGTACTCAACCTTCAAACTTTTCTATTGAGCTACTGAGAAAGTTCTTTCCACTTGCCCACATTTCAAAAGTACCACTGCATTAATACAGAAGCATATGTTAGCATAAATACTGCACCATAACATAAATAAAACTATCACTAAAAATTGGTTATAAATAATCTACATGTTTTTATTTTTTTTTAGATGGAGTCTTGCTCTGTCACTAGGCTGTAGTAGAGTGGCGCAATCTTCGCTCACTGCAATCTCTGCCTCCCGGGTTCAAGCAATTCCACTGCCTTGTTCTCCTGAGTAGCTGGGACTACATGCATGCACCACCATACCCAGCTAAATTTTTTTGTATTTTAGTAGACACGGAGTTTCACCATGTTGGCTAGAATGGTCTCGATCTCCTGACTTCATGATCCACCCACCTCAGCCCCCCAAAGTGCTAGGATTATAGCCATGAGCCACTGTGCCTGGCCTATATACTATTTTTAAGCAATGCATTCAGTGAAGCAATCTGTAAAGTCATAGTTCCAAATGGTAATAAGAATCGTATTTGGTGCTTTAATAATTTAAAATTCTATTTAATATAATGAGTTAATAAACTATAGTATGCAGATGATTAGTGAAAATTTAGTTTCTTTCCATGTCAATATAAGTACTATATTCACAATATTTGCCATAAAGAGGAATAGTAAGAGCCAAGACAAAATACCAAAAAGTTTAGTATATGGTTAATGCTGTTAAAAGTCTTAAATCTAAAAAGTGCACAAAAAGTGTTCAAAATCAATGCAAGATACAATATTTTTGCTGCTTTCTATTTGCTTGTTGAGCAGAAAAGTCCTAATAAGTGAATTGTTGGGGAGATTACTCTTCACTTTCAAAAATAAAAATTGCAAAAACAAACCTATGTCTGAAGTCAATTTCATAATGTAATGTGATTTCACTTTTGATTAATCTAAACATAATACATTTAATTATAGGGCTATTTAGTATTCTTAGAAATAATCAAAACTACCTTACCACATCTTCTCAAACTCATGTCACGTCCTTAAAATCAGGAGTAAAGCAGGAAAAATCAAGCTGTCATTCAAACATTCTTTTTTATTTAACATGCTTATTGATCTTTTTGGTAATGCTTTATTTATTTCCATTTCCAGGTATATGTTTCTCAAATGTAAAATGTATTTGATTTAGTAGATATATATATATGTGTATACAGAAAATGTCACTATGCCTCTAGATTGCAAGATAACTTAAAACAAAAAAAGTGGGTGATATGGTTTGGCTCTGTGTCTCCACCCAAATCTCATCTTGTAGCTCCCATTATTCCCAGTTGTTGTTGGAGGAACCCAGTGAGAGATGACCAAATCATGAGGACAGTGTTCTCGTGATAGTGAATGGGTCTCATGAGATCTGATGGTTTTAGAAACAGGAGTTTCTCTGCATAGGCTCTTTCTTTGCCTACTGCCATCCATGTAAGATGTGACCTGCTCCTCCTTGCCTTCTGCCATGATCGTTAGGCCTCCCATACCATGTGAAACTGTAAGTCCAATAAACCTCTTTCTTCTGTAAATTGCCCAGTCTTGAGTACGTCTTTACCAGCAGTGTGAAAACAGACTATACAATAAAATGGCACCAGGAGTGGGGCATTGCTGTAAAGATATCTGAAAATGTGGAAGCAACTTTGGAACTAGGTAACAGGCAGAAACTGGAAGAGTATGGAAGACTCAGAAGAAGAAAGGAAAATGTAGGAAAGTTTGGAACTTCCTAGTGACTTGTCAAATGGCTTTGATGAAATTGCTGTTAGTGATATAACAATAAGGTCCAGGCTGAGATGGTCTCAGATGGAGAGGAGGAACTTGGGAACTCGAGCCAAGGTGATTCTTGTTATGTTTTACCAAAGAGACTGCCTAGAGATTTTGCCCCTGCCCTAGAGATCTGTGAAACTTTGAATTTGAGACAGATTATTTAGGGTATCTGGAGGAAGAAATTTCTAAGCAACAAAGCATTCAAGAGGTGACTTGGGTGCTGTTAAAGGCATTCAGTTTCAAAAGGCTAACAGAGCATAAAAGTTTGGAAAATTTTTTTCCTGGATACAGATCTGGAACAAGTAAACTCAATAAATATTCAGAGCTCTCCACTTTAAATACACAAAATATACATTCTCCACCTTAAATACACAAAATATTGATTGACCATTATTAATACCCATTTTTAGAATACAGCTACATTCCCGTTCTCTCTCCCTCTTTTTCTTCCTCTTTCTTCCTGTCCTTCACTCCTTTTTTTTTCTTACTTTAAAAAAAAAAGTTTGGAAAATTTGCAGCCTGACAATGCAATAGAAAGAAAAAAATCCCATTTTTTTGAGGAGATATTCAAGCCTGCTGCCAAAATTTGCATAAGTTAATGAGGAGGCCAAATATTATTCACCAAGACAATGGGGAAAATGTCTGCAGGTCATATCAGAGACTTTTGCAGCAGCCCCTTCCATCATAGTCCCAAAAGTCTAGGAGGAAAAATTTGTTTTGTGGGCCAGGCCCAGGGTCTCCATGCTGCATGCAGCCTAGGGACTTGGTGCCCTGCTTCCCAGATACTCCAGCCATGGCTAAAAGGTGCCAAAGTAGAGCTGTAGGCTGTGACTGCAGAGGGTGCAAGCCTCAAGCCTCGGCAGCTTCCATGTTGTGTTAAGCCTGTGAGAGCACCAAACAAGAATTGAGTTTTGGGAACCTCTGCCTAGATTTCAGAGGATTTACAGAAATGCCTGGATATTCAGGCAGAAGTTTGCTGTAGGAGCAGGGTCCTCATGGAGAACCTCTGCTAGGGCACTGCCGAAGGGAAATGTGGGGTGTAAGCCCCCACACAGATCCCTACTAGGGCACCACCTAGTGGAGCTATGAGAAGAGGGCAACTATCTTCCAGATTCCAAAATGGTAGTTACATTGATAGCTTGCACCATGTTCTTGGAATAGTGGCAGACACTCAACGCCAGTCTGTGAAGGAAGTCAGGAGGGAGGCTGTACCCTGAAAAGCCACAGGGGTGGAGCTGCACTGAACCATGGGAACACACCTCTTCCTTCAGCATGACCTAAATGTGAAACATGGAGGCAAAGGCAAAGAAGATCATTTTGTAACTTTAACATTTGACTGACCCCCTGGATTTTGGACTCACATGGGGCCTACAGCCCTTTGTTTTGGTGAATTTCTCCCATTTGGAATAGGTTTATTTACTCAATGCTTGTATTCCTATTGCCACTAGAAAGTAACTAACTTGTTTTGATTTTACAGGCTCATAGGCAGAAGGGAATTGCGTTGTCTCAGATGAAACTTTCAACTGTGGACTTTTGAGTCAATCCTGAAATCAGTTGAGACTTTGGGGGACTATTGGGAAGGTATGATTGGTTTTGAAATGTGAAGATATGAGACTTGGGAGGGGCTGGGGTAGAATGATATGGTTTGACTCTCTGTCCCCACTCATATCTCACCTTGTAGCTCCCATGATTCCCATATGTTGTGGGAGGGACCCAGTGGAGATGACTATATCATGGAGGTAGGTCTTTCCTGTGCTATTCTTACAACAGTGAATGGGTCTCATAAGATCTAATGGTTGTTTTTTTTTTTTTTTTTGAGGAGTGTCACTTTGTCACACAAGCTAGAGTACAATGGCTCGATCCTGGCTCAATGCAACCTCTGCCTCCTGAGTTCAAGTGACTCTCCTGCCTCAGCCTCCCGAGTAGCTGGGACTACCACCACACTTAGCTAATCTTTTTTTTTTCAGTGGAGGTTGGGTTTCACTGTGTTAGCCAGGATGGTCTCGATCTCATGACCTTGTGATTTGCTCACCTCAGCCTCCCAAAGTGCTGGGATTACAGGCGTGAGCCAGTGCACCCAGCAATCTGATGGTTTTAAAAACGGGCTTTCTCTTCACAAGTTCTCTCTTTGCCTTCTGTTAGCCATCTCTCAGAATGTATCCCCATCCCCATAATTAATCAGCACATGACAGTTATAAAAATAATGTAATGATTTCTTGATGTATGCTTTTCTAGGTGATTCAACTTACTAAATTCTCTTAAGAATTGTTAGTTCAACCTATAGATGAGAAAAATGGGGCAGAACAATTTAAAGTCCTTCCCAGATGTGCTGCAATAATAAGAGGAAGAACTGGAGCTACCAACATAGGTGGTCTAACTCTAAGGTATGGCCTCAACAATGACACCACAGATGTCTTTGTCCATGAAGATCAGCCAGTGTAGTAGGCAGTAGAATAGCCCACTAAAGATGCATATGCCCCAAAGCCCAGAACTTATTATGTTATATGGCAAAATGGAATTAAGTTTGCAAATGGAATGAAGATTGCTAATCTGCTGACCTTTGGATGGAAAGATTATCTAGGATTATCTACATGGGTTCAGTCAATGTAATCACCCTTATAAATGAAAGAATGTGGTAGGAGAGAGAGCTAGAGAGAAGACAGTAGGAGAAGGACCTGGCTTTGAAAATAGAGAAAGGAAGCCATGAGCCAAAGAATAAATGCAGATCCTGGAAGCTGAAAAAGCAAGAAAATGGGATATTTCTCCTACAATCTCCAGAAAAAACTCTGCCCCGAAAACATCTTGGTTTTAAGCCAATGAGATCTATTTCAGGCATCTGACCGCCAGACGTGCAAAATAATAAAGTTGAGTTGTTTTAGGTCATGAAATTTGTAGTGATTTGTTATAGCAGCGTGATAGCTAATTTTAAGAGTCAACTTGGCTAAACTATAATGACCCATTGGTTTGGCAAAACACAACTCTAGGTGTTGTTGTAAAGGTATATTTTAGATGTGATAACATTTACAGTCAGTTGACCTTAAGCAAAGGAGATTAGACTTCAGAACATGGGCAGACCTTAAGAGCAGAGGTGGAGGTTTCCTAAGGGAGAAGAAATTTTGCCTCCAAGCTGCTACAGAGAAAAACTTTAGTTTACCAGTCTTCAAATTCAAGACTGCAAACAATAACTCTTACCTGAATCTCCAGCCTACAGGCTTGCCTTACAGATTTTGCACTTGGGAGCCCCACAATTATGTGAGCCAATTCCTTAAAATAAACCTCTTTCTGTCTGTATTTTCTTTCTCTCCTGTTAGTTCTGTTTATCTAAAGAACTCTGACTAACACAAGTAGGAATGACACGCTGATACAGTTAGTAATTTAATACTGGTTTGAGTTGTTATAAAGGATCCTCAGGTATATTTGCATATAAGAAGATACATTAAGTCAGCTTGGACTTCCATAACAACATACACAGATTAGATAGCTTAAACAACAGAAATTTATGTCTCACAGTTCTAGAAGCTAGGAAATCCAAGATCAAAGTGCCAGCCAATTTATTTCTAGATGAGGGGTATCTTCCCAGCTTGCAGATGAGCACCTTCTCACTATTTCCTTATATGGAAGGAAAGAGAGCTCTGGTGTCTCTTCCTCTTATAAAATTGTTAATCCTACCGATTAGGGCCTCATCCTTATGACTTCATTTAACCATTATCACCTCCTCATGGACCCTATTTCCAAATACAATCATATTAAGAGTTAGAACTTTGGTATGTGAACTTGGGTGCAGGGAGCACAATTCAGTCCATACTAGAGGAGAAACAATTTTTCAAAGCTCATGCACATATTTTAGTAGTTTTTATAGGCAAAATATAAGAGAATTAGACAAACATGAGTACCTTACCTTACTCACTTACCAGGGATCTCTAGTTTACTACATTAAAATAGAATGAATTAATTTATATAGCACTTTTGGAGTTTATAAAGTACTCTAAAACAGATTACAAATTACATTATTAATAATTATTCTCATTTTACGTACGATCAGATTTGAGTTCAATGAGATACATTAATTCTCAGTTAATTAGTCTGGCAAATAGTAAGCTGGGCCTTGGATCTAAGGCCACTGATTTAAAATAGGCTTTGCATATTCAGATCTGCTCATCAACTGCAACACAGGAGGGAAAGGGGAGGGATTTCTAGACTAACACAATATGGTGAAGTGAATTTTCAGGAATTAGTCTGACATTTCTATCCTTATCTTAGATCTAACTATAAATATACAAATGTACTCAGGATCTTAATATAACAAAAGATAACTAAAGGCTTTCAGGACCTTGGGCATATGGGGCAGAAAGTAATACTGATGTGAAGATATTTTTCTAATTACTTAGTGATTTATTCGTAATGGTTGTAGGGAGGACTGAAATTTTCTTTCTCCAGAATGAGACTAAAACTTGTCATGCATTTTTGTTGAATGGTGTATTTCTGGTTTCTGGAAATGCTACATCTCTAACAAATTTTTAAACTTTTCACCAAAAAAACGACCCTGGGAGATGTTATAAGGTATTATTTCAGTGTATACATCCTAAAACCAGGCAGCCTGTTCCGTAATGACGCCATTCGCCAGTTATTACCTTGAACAAGCCCCTTAGTATCTTTTTTTTTTTTTTTTTTTTTGAGACCAAGTTTCGCTCTTGTTACCCAGGCTGTAGTGCAATGGCGCCATCTTGGCTCACCGCAACCTCCGCCTCCTGGGTTCAGACAATTCTCCTGCCTCAGCCTCCGGAGTAGCTGGGATTACAGGCATGCACTACCATGCCCAGCTAATTTTTTGTATTTTTAGTAGAGGCGGGGTTTCACCATGTTGACCAAGATGGTCTCGATCTCTTGACCTCGTGATCCACCCATCTCAGCCTCCCAAAGTGCTGGGATTACAGGAGTGAGCTACCGCTCCTGGCCGCCCCTTAGTATCTTTTAAATTTCCATTTTCTTTTCACTAAATTGTCCATAATAACATGGGACTGCTGCAAGTGTTAACTAGAGAATAAATTATAGAACTTTCCAAATATCTGACAACTCATAATTGCTAAATAAACGTGAGATGTAATGAGTATTGACTGTCAATATAAAAAAGTGTTATGGAAAATATTTTGAATTCTCTGGAATTTTAAATTTACCAAGGAAAAAATCATAAAAAATTGAAGTGAGGAAGTTTTCATTTAGCTATCATATAGTTTGTAACAGGAGAAGTGTGGTGTGTACTATAATCAGAGTTGTAGTGTACTGGGTTTGTGTAGAGCCATTATCCTGATGAAGGACTTAAATGACGTTTATCAAAGACTAAATTCATAATGCTTTTGTCATGTTGCATACTAGCCTGGGCTAAGGCCATAGCACAGAATGATAAGACTTCAGCAGACAGCGTGTTCTGTTAATTCTTCTGAAAAGTGGTGATGACCCAAATCAGGAAAATCATAATGATATTACACTACTTCATGGTTCACAAATTTTTCTAAGCAATATCTCATTTGATCCTTGAAACAATCTTGAGATAAAGCGAAGGCAAATATCATAGCTCTTCTGTGATGAGGGTACTGAAGCTCTGAGAAGGTAAAATGTTGGCCCTTTAGCAAAGCCAGAGCTAAAATCTGTATCTTGCCTCTTCTCATCCAGTGCTATTTATGACAGTCTTCCTCCAAAATTGTTTAAGTAGACTATTTCCAGGATCATTCATTTATAGTATCAACCTATAGTTTTTCTTTTTGTGTGTGTGGCTTTTTTTGTTTGTTTTTTGTTTTTGTTTTTTGAGACAGGGTCTCACTCTATTACCCAGGCTAGATTGCAGTGTTGCGATCTTGCCTCACTGCAACCTGCAACCTTAGGCTCATTGCAACCTAAACCCGCCGTGGTTCAAGCGATTCTCCCACCTCAGCCTCCCAAGTAGCTGGGAATACAGACATGTGTCACCACGCCCGGCTATCTTTTGTATTTTTAATAGAGATGGGGTTTCACCATCTTTCTCAGGCTGGTCTTGAACTCCTGACCTCAAGTAATCCACCTGCCTTGGCCTCCCAAAGTGCTGGGATTACAAGCATGAGTCACCATGCTCGGCCCTACATATTTTCTTTTTATAATTTATAGACATAATAGCTCTCCTGTAAGTTTTTCTATCAGGTTGGAGAAGAGTAAAATAATTTTTAGAAGGTATTTTGCTCTTAATATTGTTAGTGTGGCAGATTGGAATTATGATATATAGACTCTGGTTACTGTACCTAGGATAGAAGCTACAATCTTCAACCTCTGTTGTTCCTTCCCCAATCAAAAAGTATGACTAGGAACAAGCTACTTTGCTCTCCATTAATCTGCATTCACATTTCACGAGTCATTCCCCTGTGTCCTTCAAAAAAGTACCAAACCCGATACACAAAGAAAAACCTACTATTATAGGTCTTATACAAGAAGGGGAAAAGAATGTATTAGCAGCTTTTGATGTAGAAAAAATCCATTTCCAGTGCTCCTGTAAAACCCTTAAAGATCCTGGCAGTACATAATGAATGCACTCTAACTACTCTTTGAATTATGAAATAGTGAAAAGTCTTTGTAAGGCCTATTAATCTTTGGGTCAAACATGGCTTACAATCTACTAGGGTATTTCATATGATTCCACCAAAAATCTGGTAATTATTACTTCTTTAGCAGTACAAATAGCTAAGATATTGGTCTGCCAGGTACACTCCCAGATTTAGTTCTAAGAAATGTATTAATGTACTTGAAGAACACTTAATACAGTCCTTGTGGTTTTTAAAAGAACATCACACAAAAAGTGACCCAAGTTTCCAGGCATGCAAGGGAATTCAGAAATCAACAGTGCTTTTATTTCCACAAGTTTCAAGGTTTACTCCTATTTTATACCTTTCTAGATAATGAAAGAAATACCCCCAAAGGTAAGAATTTGTGGAAGCTTAAAAGGTTCAAAGCTTTAAGGAAAAGGCTTAAAAGAAATCAATTTCTATGTTCAATTTCTGTATTATCAAGAAGAAAAGTGGCCTAAAATTCCTTACTTGCTTTTTACATAGTTTCCAGAAATGTAACAAAAAAAAAAAAAAGAGAGAGGGCATAGAAAGAAAGACACTTTATGTAAGTATGTATCAGCCACTTAATATGTTGTGAGGAAAATATGTACTAAAATATTTTAGGTGATCTCAAAGTAAACAGACAAACAAACACGAAAATGGCACAGAACTTAACAGTATGATTTTCTGAATAACCAGTTCTTTTTGTAGTTCACGGCTACAGTCTGATCAACTTATCATTACTTATCACCTTGAAAACTGCAGTTGGCTTCTAATTGACCTCCTGCCTTCTAGTCTTACTCCCACTGCACTAGCAGTCCATTACCCATGCAACCAGATGCCAAAGCAAATGCTATTACTTTTAATGGCAAAAACCATGACTACTTTTGCACCAAACTAATTTTTAAAAATCCCAATTTCATGCTCTCACATCTTAGGATGTCACCTAATTTCGACCCTGCCTGTCTCCCTAATTTTTGTCTTTTACCCGACTTGGTGTGCCATACTAAATGCCAGCCACACTGGCCTTTCCTGCCCCTGAAATAAGCCAATTTGTTTGTTTCAGGGGTCTTTCATATGTTGTTTTCAGAGATCATCAAGGGCTTTCCTCTCTCCTATCATTTGGGCCTTATCCCAAATCTGGTTTTTTAATAGAGCCTACCTGAGCCTCATTCCCAAATCACTCTCAGTAGCTTATTTTGGGCTGTGTTAATTATATTTAACACTATCTGGAATTATTTTACTTAGTAAGTTATTTATAATTTTTTCATAATCTGACTCTTCCAAATGTAATTAAGCTTCATGAGATCATGGGCCAAATTTCTTTATAGTTATATCCTTAGTGCCTCAGTCTTGGTACATAGTAGGTGCTCAATAAATATCTGATGTATGAAAGAGAATGTATGATACTTCTGAACTATATTTTGACAATGATACATATCTGGAAAATGGAAAGAAGAAGGCAAACTTAATCTACAAGTTCATTTAGCATTTAATTTGTTGCCAAGAAGTAGCATTATCTTGAGGATACCTTACCATCTAAGACTGAAATAGTAGATCTGAAAATGATTTTATGGGGGTCTAAACAACAGCTGTCAAGAAGCTTCAACAACTCACTTAACTATGGCTACTCTTATGTCTCTACACCCCTAACTTTCTTTTGTTGCAGGTAAAATAAAAGAGCCTATTAAATTGACATCTCTAGGGCTCAAAATCAAGCCCAGCCTGGTTCCTGCCTTTTCAGCACCTCCTTCTTCACCAGGATCACTTGAACTATACTTTTTAACATTGCTATTAACAGGCTTAGTTCCTGACCTCTTAGAAGGAAACTTTATACAGAGTCCTTGCCTAACATCCTGAGGCTCACCATCAAGAACAGTATTTATGGTTAATGTATGGCGGACGTTGAAAGTTCCACTCTGTTCCTATGGGCAGTTTGACAGGACCTATAAAACACAGTCTGTAATCCCAGCACTTTGGGAGGCCGAGGCAGGTGGATCACGAGGTCAAGAGATCGAGACCATCCCAGTCAACATGGTGAAACCCTGACTCTACTAAAAATACAAAAAATTAGCTGGGCGTGGTGGCGCGTGCCTGTAATCCTGGCTACTCGGGAGGCTGAGGCAGGAGAAATGCCTGAACCCAGGAGGCGGAGGTTGCAGTGAGCCAAGATCGCGCCATTGCACTTCAGCCTGGGCAACAAGAGTGAAACTCCGCCTCAAAAAAAAAAAAAAACACCCACAGTCAATCCTGTGTCCTGGAAATGGGATAGAAATGCAAACGCTTACCATCCATGAGGCTAGATATTAGATCACAAGTCGGGAAGGGGAGCTGCAAATTCAGAACTTGGGCAAGGACTTTCCCATGTTTTGAAGCCTTTCCAGACTCAACCAAGTCAACCATAGGGAGTGTTCACTTTGCTTTGAACACTCTTCCCTCTCCACACCCTTCCTTACTGTGATTATACTATCTCTTATTCTTCAAATCTCTGCTTACATGTCCCTTCCTTAAGTAGCCTTAATTATCCAGGTTAGATCAAAACCACATGTACAGATTCATCCATAAAAATGAATTGCAATTTCTAATTATAGCAGTTATCCAATAAGTACCCATTGAATGAATTAATAAATGATATAAATAATTAGATAATAAATTCAATTTCTAATAAACCATTAAAAATAGCTAATAAACAGAATGTCTTAACCACAAGACTACTGACCCTTGGGGAGTGGATATTTCTTTGTTGTGGGAGGCAGTTCTATGCATTATAGATTGTTAAGCAGCATCCCGGAATGGTACACACTAGATCCCAGTAGTACCACCCTCACCCCAAGTTGTGACAACAAAACAGTATCCCTAGGCATTGCCGAATGTCTACAGAAGGGCAAAAAAGCCTCAGATTTGAAAATCACTGGGCTAGAAGTAAACTAATAGAATCATCTGCAACTTTGATAGTAAAACTTTTCAAGGAGTCAGGAGGATGATGAAGACTTTACCTCCCATGAGTGGCAGAGCTAAAGCATCCATGAGATGACTGCATGGGAACAGGGGTAAAAATTAAGGTAGGTACACTCAGATAAAACAAAGTATGTGCTAGATGGGTTTATTAGTGAAGAAAAACACAAGTACAGCATTCCCTTGAAAACTCTCATTTTGTTCAATGTCATTTCACTAAAACGTTGATGAGAAAAGGAATCAGTTCCTGGCTGACAGAAGCCACTGTCTGTGTGGAGCTTGCACATCCTCCCTGTCTTTTTGGATTTTCTCTAGGTACTCCCATTTCCTCCAATATCCCAAAGATGTGCACATTAGGTGAACTGGCATGCCTACCTGTTCCCAGTCTGAGTGAGCATGGGCATCGTTGTGAGTGCCTCCTGTGATGAGGCAGTGTCCTAGCCAAGGTTTGTTCCCATCTGTGCTCCTAGCTGTTAGGTTAGGTTCTGGCCACCTAAGACCCTGAACTAAAATCATTTTGCAAACAACTATCCTACTTTCTATTTGTTTTTATTAATGTTTCTTAAATTGCATCTATAGTTCACATTTATTTCAATGTTTAACATTAGAAGTATTTTGGGTCTTGATTTATAAGTTTGCTAATGTTTTGTGAACACATATACTCTGTAGGAACTTAACTTTTATTTATATCACTTATATGGTAAAATTGATTTTGTTATACATTGATTTTCTCTTAAGATCACAGTTTCCAAAATCCTACTGACAACATTAAATGAGGAATTACTGTCCAGAGTTCCTATATAACAGCTGGCCTTCTCCTCTGCATGGGCACACACACAGTTCCTTCTATTAATATTTTTCATTCCTGTGGTATATTTGTTACAGATGATGAGCCAATAGCAATACACTATTATTGACTAAGGACCATAGTTTAAATTATGGCTCATTCTTCGTGTTGTACATCCTATGGGTTTTACCAAATGTATAGTGGCATGTATCCAGCATTGCAGTGCCATATAGAGTACTCTCACTGCCCTAAAAATGTCCTATTCTGGAGGTCATCCTTCTGCCTCTCCCCATGATCCTCTGGCAACCACTGATCTGACTGTCTCTTTAGTTTGCTTTTTCCAAAATGTTATATTGTAAAATCACACAGTATGGAATCAGACCAGGGTTTTTCACTAAGCAATAGAAGTTTCACTTAATGCTTACGTTTTAAGCATTTAGGACGTTCCCATGTCTTTATTGTGGTTTGATAGCTTATTTCTTTTAAATTTCTGAATAACCGTCCATTGTATGTATATACTACTATCTGCTTATCGGTATACTTATTGAAGGATATGTTGATTGCCCCCAAGTTTTGGCAATTGAAAATGAGGCTGCTGCAAACATTAACTTTACAGGATTTTGTATGGACATATGGTTTCAATTCATTTGGGTAAATATCAGGGAACACAATTTCTGAACTGTACAGTAAAGGTATTGTAAGAAATTGTCAAACCATTCTGTAAAGTGGCTGTACCATTTCACGATCTCACCAGCAGTGAATAACAGTTCCTGCTTCTCCATATCCTTACCAACATTTGTTGGTCTTAGTGTTTTGGATGATAGTCATTTTAACATATATGATGTGGTATTTTGTTTAACTTGCAATTCCATAATGTCATATGACGCTAAGCATGCTTACTTGTTATTGGTTTATCTTCTTTGGTGAGTTGTACATTCCAGTCTTTTGCCTATTTTTAAATTGGATTGTTTTCTTAGTGTTGGGTTTTAAGCAGTCTTTGTGTGTTTCAGATATAAGCCTTTTAACAGGTATGTGTTTTTGCAATATTTTTCTCTCAGTTATGACTTGATTTTTCATTGTCAGCTGTTAATTTTAATGAAATTTTACTCATCAATTACTTTTCTTTCATAGACTGACTGTGTTTGTGTGCATGAAAAGTCCTTGTCAAACTCAAGGTCCCCTAGATTGTCTCACATGTTATTTTTTAAGATTTGTACAGTTTTGCATTTTACATTTAGGTATTGATCCACCTTTGAGTTAATTTTGCAAGCTATGTAAGTTCTGTGTCTAGACTCATTTTTTTTTTTGCATGTGGATATCTAGTTATTGCAGAATCAGTTGTTAAAAAAGACTACCCTCTCCCTATTAAATTGCCTTGGCACTTTTGTCAATGATCAGTTGACTATATTTGTATGGGTCTATTTCTAGACTCTCTATTTTGTTCCATTGAGTTTTTTAAAGGTGCTAATTTTTCAGAGCAGTTTTAGCTTCACAGAGAAAACCTGAGAGGAAGGTACAGAGATGGCTTACATACCTTCTGCCCCATACACTCATAGTCTTCCCCATTATTAACATCCCACACGATAGTGGTACATTTGTGCAATTAATATACCTACATTGACACATCATTATCACCTGAAGCCCACAGTTTATGTCATGGTTTTCTCTTGGTTGTGTACAAATTTATATGGGCCTGAACAAATGTATAATATCATGAATCCACCACTGTAGTATCATCCAGAGTATTTTAATCACCCTAAAAATGGCTCTTTTGACAATAAGAATCTGAATATTATTTCACCAATACCACAGTGCTGATTACTATATTTTACAGTAACTCTTGAAGTTAGTTATTGTCAGTCCTCCTACTTCATTCATTAGCTTATCAATTTTAAATGATGTGTTATGAACATTCAGAAACATAAGGTATCTAGGTGTGAGTAACATTCTTTGGCAATGTCACTGAGGGCAAAAGCATAAGTTGTATTACGTGGGTTCATAGGAGCACTAATTATGGCAGAGACCATGTAGCCTATTCATCACACTGTTTCTTCTTCCTGGACACAGAGAAAAAATTAATTTTCCCAGATCCCTTCCAGTGAGGCTGCTAATGACATGACTGAGCTTTGGCTTATGAAATGTGGGCAGACCTGTCCCTTCAAATACAGCTCCCAGAATTTCGGATCTCTTCAGTTCTTCCACAGAAACCATAGAAGTCATATATGCCAGAAGGAATAACAACAAAATGGAAACAATCTTGGTCTATAGATTACCATTTGGAGAAGAGAAACTCAAGAAAAATCCTCTTGCATGTGCTGAATACAAGCAAGAAACCAAACTTTATGGTTTTAATACCTTATTTGTCACTGCAACATAGTCTACACTATCTTGAATAAAACAGTAAAAGTATTAGGATTTTGCTTGTGTTTTTGTCAGCATCTCTCAGCAGTCAGAATGAGGAGCTCAGAAAACATTGTATATATATATATGCATATATGTGTGTTTGTGTGTGTACCTAGAATTGAAATTAGGCACAAAGTTGTATGCCTTTGCCTAAGATCTAGATATTCTTTTTTATTTCCTATCAAAGTAATATAAGGCACCTAAGATATTAACTAATCATCTGAAACTACAACCTAGACTGGAATATATTCATTCTACTCTTTCTAACTTCTCTCTAACATGCATAATTTATTCAGAAGCATTAAATTTATAGGGTCCACAAGCACTCTGCTGGAGGTGATTCAATTATCTTCCCCTGAAGTGAGACAAGTAAAAAGCAGCAGATGAAAGAAAAGGGAACAAAGGAATTAAAAAAAAAAAAAAGCTGACCTTACAGGGCATGAAAAAAGAGTTTCTTAGAAAGCAGTATTTGTAATGAGGGTGCTCATGATTCTCACATGGTATCTTTATTCCAAAATAAGCTCAAAGGATTTTTGATTTGATCTTGCAATTTCAATACACGTATGACTGCTTGAAAAAACTAATAATTCCCCCAAAATATTCTTTCTGAAGGCACCAAAGAGTAGGATATAATTATGTGTCCCAATGGATTGATCACTTGACTACACCCTGGAATAACCCATGCCCTTGGTAAAACGTGGAAAATCGGTATTGTTCTTCAGAGAGAGAAAACAGTTTGCCTTCAAACAGTCACTATATTAAGTCAGGAAAGACAGTAAAACTACCGGTATATCAGAAACCAATGCTGTGGGCAGAGTTTACTTAGAGCCTAAGCACTCTATTCCTCTGTAAACATGGTTATTTAATAAATAAATAATCATTGAATAGTTAATTAGAATGAAAGCTGGTCTATTTTATATAATTTTAGTTATTAGGTTTTAGCTAGGGGAATTAAAGTCTCTATTTCTATAAGAGCTTTCATATTCTGCACATGATCTCAGAAAGTGGGCATCAAGAGAGACTATCTGGAATGTTTTCTAGATCTTAACCTTCTCATGACTTTTTGAAATTCAACAAGCAGAAGACACTTTAACAGTATATTGCATTTATATCTAATGTTTAAAGGTTAAACAGTGCATATACATTCAGCACACAGTTGTGCTATGTGCCAAGTGTCAAAAAATAATAACTTAGACCTCAAAATGAGTGAGTTGCTTGCAAAAGAGAAAAATAGATAAATTAGCATAATTCCTTCTTTCCTCAATATCTTTGGCAGCAAAGAACAAACCCCCCACTGGTAAAAAGCTGTTCCATCTGCCATCCTATTGCAAGAACAGCTCGCTTTCTTGGAAAGATGATTTATGGAACAACTAAATCCTATCTTTCACTTTTTTGGGAGGAACACAGTGGTAGTGAGATTTTTGTGGAGAATGTCCATCTACAGTAAGTCCATTGGTGAACACATCTAAAAATTCAAACTGTAAACCAATGAATTATCAGCAATCTTTCTTCTCTTTCCTTACAACCTCTTTAAAGCACCATATTCTGATCCTTATGTGAAAACCTTACTATAGACAATTTTTTAGGAAAGTTGTATACATAAGAAATGGATGATTATTGCCACACAACAACAGAAACATATTATGGTGGAAGTAATTTCTTGGTAATTTTCACATATATGCAATGAGTAAATAAGATGCTAGTAACATACTCCATTGGTCACTAAGCTGCACTTTAATTTGTAGAGGCTTGATAGAGTGAAAAAGGTGTTTAAATGACTTGACCTAAATCCCCATTTTATAACAGTGGGAGAACCAAATTAGGGTACCAGATGTCCTGACCTCAGATATTGAATCACATAGTAGACGAAGCCATGTTTTAATTTACTTAATTCAAATAGGTTTACAAAAAGTAATTGACAGATGTGACTTCCTTTGTTTGTTAAACATTTTCTCCCTTCTAGAAAATTAAGTCGAAATTAGTAACATTGAAAACTTTGCATTTTCTTGACTCAAAATAAATTTTGCTATCTTGAAACTTACTTTTAAATACTATCATATAATGTGAAGGTGAATTCTTTTGTCTACATGTGCAGCAAAAATATAATTCAAGAACTTGCTAAACAAATATATATATATATATATATATATATATATATATATATATTACCTTATTATAAAGAAAGAAAAAATGAAATGGTAAAATCGTACATGTATTCTGTGGCACTTACTTTTTAAATAAGACAGTAATCTGTAAAACCTTATCACTAGTTCAGTCAAGCTAATTGTGCATTTTCCTCTTTCTTTGACTTCATGACCTTCAAAATTGGAAACTAATGATGAGATGGTGTCATACACCTGTTTAAGACAGGTGTATCTCCAGAAGTATTATTCCATTCCATTTTACATATGCATTTTAATTTTTCTTCTTCATGACTCCATTAATCTCTCATTTTGAACAACCTCAATTTTTAATTAAAGTACAAGGTTTGCAGACTTTATTTTTATTACTGACTGATGCCTTGACTAATAGTTTTTATTTTATTGTGAATTTCAGATGCAGTTATGGTGTCAGACTGAATTAACACACTAGCAGCAGACTCAAGTGGACAAATAGGTTGAGCATAGTAAGTGTCCTCAAGGGAAGTCTTAAAAACACTGAAGTATGCACACACAGACAGTCAAACTGAAGCCTCAAGTGTATGAAAACAATGAGCAACAATTCATATAGGGAGGATCCTTTTATCACTCCCTCTGTTCTCACTGCCACCCTTCCGGAGAAGTGCTGATGTACTTCCAGCACCCTTCCATTCTCAGGAGCAGTATTAGGGAGGTAGATTCTGCCCTCCCTCCACCTGGTGTTTGCTTCTCCCAAAAGAGTGGAATCATTGCTAAGAAACTAGCTTTCAGTAAGTCATACTCAATTTAAGGGGAGCTGATGCATGAACATCACCACTCCAGGGTGAGGCCCTTCTCTGGGTCCTTTCTTTCTCTCATCGACCTGCATGCTCATAAGCAACTTTTTCTTCCCAAGTGGGCAGTAACTAGGACAAGTCTTGCTCTTATTTTCAAAGAGATCTTTACTCTCCAGCTTCTTCCTGGACAAATAAGTAGGCAAGACGATTTTAGAGGAATGTAGTTGGAAACCCTGCTTTGTCGGGCAACTTGCATTTTTAAAATTAGTCTTGACAACCTAAGAATGACGACATGATTTTTATTTCCCAAATGGTTGATGAATGAGAGAGGAAAAGAATATTATTAGTTCATGCTATTCAACCCAAAACCAATAGGACAAAAACTTAAATTGGTAATTATCCAATAACTGGATTGCAGAACTCATCCTTCAGTACAAATTGCTATCTACCTTAAATGCACCTCTAATTGGTTTAACTTTCTTATATTACATTTATATACAAAGTATATATAGATTTTTTAATTTTTTATTGCATTTTAGGTTTTGGGGTACATGTGCAGAACATGCAAGACAGTTGCATAGGTACATACATGGCAGTGTGTTTTGCTTCCTTTCTCCCCTTCACCCACATTTGGCATTTCTCCCCAGTTTATCCCTCCCCAGCTCCCCACCCCCGCTGGCCCTCCCCTTTTCCCCCCAATAGACCCCAGTGTTTAGTACTCCCCTCCCTGTGTCCATGTGTTCTCATTTTTCATCACCCGCCTATGAGTGAGAATATGCGGTATTTCATTTTCTGTTCTTGTGTCAGTTTGCTGAGAATGATGTTCTCCAGATTCATCCATGTCCCTACAAACAACACAAACTCATCATTTCTGATTGCTGCATAATATTCCATGGTGTATATGTGCCACATTTTCCCAATCCAGTCTATCATCAATGGGCATTTGGGTTGATTCCAGGTCTTTGTTATTGTAAACAGTGCTGCAATGAACATTTGGGTGCATGTGTCCTTATAGTAGAATGATTTATAGTCCTTTGGATATACATCCAGTAATGGGATTGCTGGGTCAAATGGAATTTCTATTTCTAAGACCTTGAGGAATCGCCACACTGTCTTCCACAATGGTTGAACTAGTTTACACTCCCACCAACAGTGTAAAAGTGTTCCTTTTTCTCCACATCCTCTCCAGCATCTGTTGTCTCCAGATTTTTTAATGATCGTCATTCTAACTGCCATGAGATGGTATCTCAATGTGGTTTTGATTTGTATCTCTCTGATGACCGGTGATGATGAGCATTTTTTCATATGATTGTTGGTCTCATATATGTCTTCTTTTGTAAAGTGCCTGTTTATATCCTTTGCCCATTTTTGAATGGGCTTGTTTTTTTCCTATAAATCTGTTTGAGTTCTTTGTAAATTCTAGATATCAGCCCTTTGTCATATGGGTAAACTGCAAAAATTTTTTCCCATTCCGTTGGTTGCTGATTCACTCTAGTGACTGTTTCTTTTGCTGTGAAGAAGCTGTGGAGTTTGATTAGGTCCCATTTGTCTATTTTGGCTTTTGTTGCCAATGCTTTTGGTGTTTTGGTCATGAAGTCCTTGCCTACTCCTATGTCCTGATGGTTTTGCCTAGATTTCCTTCTAGGGTTTTTATGGTGCCAGGCCTTATGTTTAAGTCTTTAATCCATCTGGAGTTAATTTTAGTGTAAGGTGTCAGGAAGGGGTCCAGTTTCTGCTTTCTGCACATGGGTAGCGAGTTTACCCAACACCATTTATTAAACAGGGAATCCTTTCCCCATTGCTTGTTTTTGTCAGGTTTATCTAAGACTGTATGGTTGTAGATATGTTGTGTTGCCTCTGATGCCTCTGTTTTGTTCCATTGGTCTATATCTCTGTTTTGGTACCAGTACCATGCTGTTTTGATTACTGTAGCCTTGTAGTATAGTTTGAAATCCGGTAGTGTGATGCCCTCCGCTGTGTTCTTTTTGCTTAGAATTGACTTGGCTATGTGGGCTCTCTTTTGGTTCCATATGAAGTTCATGGTGGTTTTTTCCAGTTCTGTGAAGAAGGTCATCGGTAGCTTGATGGGGATAGCGTTGATTCTGTAAATTACTTTGGGCAGTATAGCCATTTTCACGATATTAATTCTTCCTAACCATGAACATGGAATGTTTCTCCATCTGTTTGTGTCCTCTCTTATTTCGTTGAGCAGTGGTTTGTAGTTTTCCTTGAAGAGGTCCCTTACGTTCCTTGTGAGTTGTATTCCTAGGTATTTTATTCTTTTTGTAGCAATTGTGAATGACAGTTCATTCTTGATTTGGCTTTCTTTAAGTCTGTTATTGGTGTAGAGGAATGCTTGTGATTTTTGCACAATGTCTTGAGACTTTGCTGAAGTTGTTTATAAGTTTCAGGAGTTTTTGGGCTGAGGCGATGGGGTCTTCTAGGGATACTATCATGTCGTCTGCAAATAGTGACAATTTGGCTTCCACCTTTCCTATTTGAATACCCTTTATTTCTTTTTCTTGCCTGATTGCTCTGGCTAGAACTTCCAGTACTATATTGAATAGGAGTGGTGAAAGAGGGTATCCTTGTCTGGTGCCGGATTTCAAAGGGAATGCTTCCAGTTTTTGCCCATTCAGTATGATATTGGCTGTTGGTTTGTCGTAAATAGCTTTTATTACTTTGAGATACGTTCCATCGATATCAAGTTTATTGAGGGTTTTTAGCATAAAGCGCTGTTGAATTTTGTCAAATGCCTTCTCTGCATCAACTGAGATAATCATGTGGTTTTTGTTTTTGGTTCTGTTTATGTAGTGAATTACGTTTATAGACTTGCGTATGTTGAACCAGCCTTGCATCCCCGGGATGAATCCTACTTGATCATGATGGATAAGTTTTTTGATTTGCTGTTGCAATCAGCTTGCCAGTATTTTATTGAAGATTTTTGCATCTATGTTCATCATGGATATTGGCCTAAAGTTTCCTTTTCTTGTTGGCTATCTGCCGGGTTTTGGTATCAGGATGATATTGGTCTCATAAAATGATTTGGGAAGGATTCCCTCTGTTTGGATTATTTGAAATAGTTTCAGAAGAAATGGTACCAGCTCCTCTTTGTGTGTCTGGTAGAATTTGGCTGTGAACCCATCTGGTCCTGGGCTTTTTTTGTGTGGTAGGCTCTTTTTTTCTCAGATGCTCTGTCTCAGGGGGTTGGGGCTTTCTTTGTGAGTGTCCGTTGCACTGTCCTGCCCAGGTAGGAGGCAGTCTAGTCACTATTTGCCTGCCGAGGCTCCACCCTGCTGGTGTGAGGTTCGCCCTGTTGCTGTAGGCTCTGCCCTGCTGCTGCGGGCTCCACCCTGCTACCACGGGCTACGCCCTGTGGCAGAGACTCTCTGTTGTGGCAGGTTGCCTTGGCAATGGCAGGCTGCATCAGCAATGGGCGTGTACCTCAGTAGGGGCGGATTGCCTCGGTAATGGCAGACGCCCCTCCTCCACCGAGCTACACCGTCCTGGGTTCAGCTGTGCCCGCAGTGAAACTCTCCACCTGGAGCATTTGGAATCGCCATTTTGCTTGTCCCACTGCGCTACCCCAAATGCCATTTCCCTGGAATCTCCTGGCCTGGCTCACTGTACAAGTCCCATTCAGTCAGATAGATATGCCAATCTGCCCTCTCAAGTCTCAGATTGCTGGTTCAACAGGGCACCTGGACCAGTGCACTTTGTGTGGAGCGCTGTGGAGCGCTGCTGCGGTACAGCGCTGGCCGCCGGCTGCCAGCTGCGCCAGCCAAAACCTCTGCCTGGCGTCCCGTGTCTCTTTTATACCTGGGAATTTCCCCGTTCTGTGGGCAACAAAGATCCGTCTGGAAATGTGACCCTTACTCACCCTCCGCGCGTTCACCGAGAGCTTCAATCCTGGGTTGTTCTCACCGCACCATCTTGGGTCCCTCCTACAAAGTATATTTTTTTCATCCATTTTTATACTTTTTGAAACGTCTACAGTTTGCATACTTTCATATTTCATGTTCATTAGGTGATATTTGCAACTCATATCTGTCAGTGAATAACATATTAAGAACAGTTTTATTTCAAAATAAAAATCAGTACTTAACAGTAAAATATAATTTTTAAAAAGTAATTTTATAAAAAAAAAAAACAGTCTTTAAAGTTAAAGCCCCATGGATAAACTTCAGCCTCATGATTCATTTGCTATGTGAATTTGGGCAAGGGACTTAGTAATACTAATCTTTGTTTTGTGAAATCTGTGAAACAGTGATAAAAAATCACCTCATACATTTTAACATAAGGTTAGACATATTATCATTTCACTATCCTGTTAGTCAACTAAAACATGGTCCAAATATTTTAGATATTGTCATAATCATGTAATAATAACCAGTTTTCATTATTAATTTTTAAAATTATCTTTCCAGTCTTATAGAAATAGAAAAGTAATCCAGAAAGCTATAGTCTGATTTTTCATTTTCATTTTGGCTAAAAGCTGTTTAAGATTGGGCAAGTCACCTATTTATTATGAGCCTCAATTCTTGAATTTAGAAAATGGTGCCCTGAAACTCACAGAAATGTTTGCACACAGGAATTCAATAAAATTAAATGGTATGCACAAAAAGAGCATGCAAAAATTATTATTTTCCTTCTCTCCATCCCATCCAAAGGAGTAGTACATTTTATTTTGCTTTATAGCAGGAGATTGACAGTGGTAGCTGTAGCCCTTGGGCTTTATTAGGTGTAAAGACACAATTTCTTTGCTCTTTAATACAAAGTTCTAGAAAATGGTTACACACGTGGAGGAATGAGGAATTGAATAGGGCAACACTGAACTTTCTGGGGTGAGAGAAATGTTCTACATTTGGTTTGGGGTGGTGGTTGCATAGTTGTATGTAATTGTCAAAAATGATGAAAGAGAACACTTAAGAGGTATGCATATTATTGTCTATTAATTGTGTCTCAATTTTTTAAAGCACAGCCTAATACTAGAGTTAGAGAAATGAAAGCTTTTACAGAAAGACATGGCACATCTGCTCTTCTATGAACTGGCTATCATTAAATTAATATAGAAAAACAAGAATTTGAATTAGTTGTCAATATTTTAAAGCTAAGGAAGTTCACACGGAAATTTACATGTTACTCAGTGTAATGCCTACATGGCCTCATGAAGTTTCTACCCCATCTTAACTCAGCTTATCTTTAAGAAACAGGAAACCCACAGTCAGAAGTTCACCCTTGTGACCAAACCAGATAAAACTGGTAAGATCCAAGATAGCAGCTAACTCAAACCTCTAACTTCATAATAATTAAATTTCCCTGCTAAATGACACTCCACCAATGCCATGACAACTGGCAATCATGGTGACAACGACTAGAAGAAACCATGAAAAAACAAAAAGGAAGGCAGCACTCTGGTCCTCCACCCACCCCCAGAAAAGACATGAGTATTTCTCCACTTGCTTATGATGCCCAACTCCTTCATTAAAGATGCCTTGTATCTATGGCTTCCTGGCTCTCATGAGTGGAGAAGTGGATTTATGAGCCATGCTCCCACTTCTCTATTCCATGGACATCAAATAAAGCCTTAACTGCTTGACGCTCAAATTCAGTTTCATGTTTTGGCTTCACAACATCAAACAGAGAAAGAGCCTATCTTATGAGGGACCAGCTTTATCAGAAGCATAGATAATCTACTTCTCTCTGAAAATCAGAAGTTTTACGAAGAGTGAACCCAAAGTTCCTCAAGGCAACAATCACTGAAGCTGAGTAAAAGCCAGCCCATTTAGAAAAGTTTGCCCCAGACCCTACCAACTCTAGTGTTTCCTACACCAACTACATCTACTTATGTAAACAGAAGCCTCACTGATTTTACAACCCATTCCACAACACCATATGTACTACAGTTATTTTAGTACTTTAAACTTGAACTCCCTTTGGAAGAGGTACAAGATGCTACAAATTTTGTGTAATGATATAATAATGTAGAAACCCTAATACATGTGAGCTGCTACTGAGAAGCCTAAATCTAAACTGAAACTCATTTTTCCAAGGAAGATATTCACAATTTAAGTGTTGTAATAATAGTGCATCTTGTTTATTATGGACTCAAAATGGTTTAAAAAAAAGTCACTTGCAAAATCTGCTGTTCCAAAGAATTCAGTGCTTCAAATTATTTCTGCAAATGGTTTATGCGAGGCACCAGGCTTATGATTAATAACAAAACATGAGAAATTTGATTTTGAATAATACAATCTTGTCTTCTAATTTAATTAGTTATAAATATAAGCCAGGACTCTGCTTTCTTTATCTACAGCTTGAGCAACACTCTCCAAAAACAACGTATTCTAAGGCAGGTACCAGTGTTACACTGCCTAAATTGATTCACTTCCAGGACTATCAGAATCACTTTAGGAGATTCTTAAGATGGATAGAACCTTCCTACCAATGGTCTATGCTGCTCTGGATTTTAGTAAGCGTTCGCTATATTGGTAACACTCATTTGTGAGATCAAAATCAATGAGAAGACACCCAGAAGAAGTTTTACCAATCAAAACCCTTAGGAGCTTGTTGAAACAGATATAACCAGAACTAAAGAAACATTTTATCACAAGGAAACCACAAATACACACACACACACACACACACACACACACAAACACACACACAGGAATTACATAGCTAATCAATTTCTCATAAAATGAAAATGTGAAAATTATAACAAACAAGAATGGGAAAGAAATGACAAGGATACCTTTGCTGGAAAACATTCACAAACAATTAAAGGGTAAGAATGCATAGAGTACAAAACCTCAGGCATAAAGCTTTAGAAAAGTCTACCTTTTTAAAAAGAGCATCTCCTCAATGCCTGCTGCAATTCAAGAACTTGTTTTTTAATAGTATAACCTATAGATTGGTATGTAATCACCTTAGTCGATAATATGAACAAATAGGCTGAAAGCCTCACAACCTTAAACACATAGAATTTCATCTACAATAGCAAGGTGTGTACTCCCTTGCGAACTGCACAATCACTGGATTAAAAACAAATGCATTTCAGTACAAAATGAGAAACAAAGATTGAATCAATTACCTGAAGGGAAAACAAGTCCACACGATGAAGTCTTTACCACTATGAATCAGCAGAAGAGCAACATAGGTGGGCTACTGCACAAATGTCCTACAATTATCAGCAGCTGCTATACAAACAACATTGTATCTCTCATTTACCTGGAGTGTCTACCACATCTGTGCACAGCAGTCACAGCTGCTACCCAAGTCAGGGAATAAACATGTTCACACCCTTTAAAAAACAAGGTATGTATTATAATCTCCTAATACTGAACAGGATGCCTTGTGAATAGAACAGAGATTCTGGGTTGTATTAAATATATATCTTTAAATTTTGATTTGTGTAAGGTTTAATACAGCTTCAGTTTTCTGTCAGATTTGTGTTTTGTGTAATTATCTAAAATTGGTGTGCATTCTTTTGTACATATAAAGTAAGATGAAATAATCAAATTGTACTAGATAGTCTGTAATACCGCTCATAAATTCACCACAATGTTTAAGAACACAGAAACATTTTAAAATCCTGAGATGGAAAGCTGTACTAACTTAAAAAATTCCCACTTTTCAGACACTTCATGATGCCACCTGAAATATACAATGTATAAACATCTAACCAATTATTCTGTATTACAAAAGTATAAGATTTCAAACAATTAATTTTAAAAACGACAGTTTTAGTCACACAATATTTTCCAGAAACACAGTTTCTGTCACAACTACTTTCAGGTAAAAACTTTTTTAAAGGCCATTTTATATTACTTTTGCTAGTGAAGAGAAAAAAAAAGGACTGGCAAATCCAAAGTTATTTGAATCATTTTAATAAGTGTCAACAATTAGATTCAACATTTTCCATGTGCAGGGAACCATTCTAAGCACTTCACACGCACTAAGTCATCAATCTTCACAACCTATAAGGTTATTATAACCATATTACTGAAGAATAAACTGTGTTACAGGAAGATGAAGTGATTTGCCCGCTGAAAACCACACAGCTGGTAATGGCTGAAATAGGACTTTCAAAGTAGGCATTCTATCTCCCAGTCTTTGAAAGTAAAACTACCAGGCAATTAGTTATCCAAACTGCTCTTCCAAAAAAGCAAATGTTTGGTGTGTTAATTCTATCAACAGGAGTTCTAAATTTGGAGAGTCACATGAGTTGATATTTGCACTTATTAATTCACTAACGTTTTGGAGGTGTCAACAAGTTCTATATTATATTTGATAGTATACTGCTATCTTTTCTGAGTAGATTTTATATTTTTGAAAAGTCCAAATATATTTAAAGCCAAGCTTGACAAGGTGAAGTGACAGAAATAGTCCATGTAATTTTTAGCAAAGCAGTAACATTTATTTTCTTAGCCATTCCAGATTATAAAGACAATCTCAATGTAATGTTTCAAAATGACTCGTTAACATCTTCATCACTGGAATATGTGTATAGTTTTCCAGGATGACTACTTCTAAAATGTGCGTTGTTTGCATTAATTGCTCTAACTCGGGTACTTGGTTTTTTTCTTTTTTAATTACACTACTTTATAGTTATATCTCAAAATCTAAAATGAATAATGAGTTAGAATTTTGTTTTCTGAGTATTTTTAAACATTGTTAATATGCATAATGAGAAATATTAGCAATTTTGAATCTGAATCATCAAAATTTTAAAAAACTTTAGAAGTGCAGTTAAATCTGTTTAAAAAACAAAAGGATTTTATTCTAAGTAGAAAGACAAAGAAAAAAAAAGAAAATAAAAGATTAAAGAACTAAATAATGCTCAGTTCCACATACTGTTCAACTTTTAACTTAAAAACATTCCAATACCTAGTTTTTTATATAAAAGCATAAGGGCAGAACCAATAATGAACCATATGCTTCAAAGGCTCCACTAGTAGTTTTTCATTTCACTTTCTTTGGTCTCTGTGAATCCTCACTATCCAACCAAACTAGTAGTCTCTTATGAACACATCACCCAGGTCTCATTGTTTCCCCATCTCTTTCCTTCGTCATTTCAACTCTATTATTGCCCATCATCACTGCTTCAATAAAAACAAAGGCCCACCTAATCTATGAAACAAAAATTCATCTGATCGGGTCTCAAGCACAATCTTCGGCCATTCTTAACCTTTTGATCCACTTCTGCAGTAATACCATGCACTCTGATTCTCATCTACCTTAAAAATAACTTCTTGAGACCAGGGATTATAATATAAACTTTATATTATAAGAGTCAAGTAGACAATTATTTCCAGTTTTATATTTACTAGATACTTTCAAACTGATTTCTAGGCAGTTATTTCTTGCCTTTGCAGCCCTGATCTTAAGTTTCTGAAGGTTAAATTCTGGGCTTTGATCATTTTTTTTTCTTTTTAAGCTCTAGTAATAGCACTAAAATTCACCACTAAAATAATTGCTGAACTATTCATTGATTATGATTTTTAATGTACTTTTTAGTGTTGTTATTTCATATTTGTCCTTGTCCACAGCCTAACTGAAATTTGGCAATATTCAAGAAAAATATTTTTCTACAAAAAATGCTTATTTACCTATGTCACCACTAGGGGAGTAAAAAAAGGCACAGCATCAAAAAGAGGTATCTGTTAGCCCTTTTGGTGGAAAGAGAAATTTTTTACACCGGTTAAGATGGTTCTAAGTGTATTTAAAATATTGACACAAGATTGGCAGCTGCTCACATTCTGCCTGAAAGGTTTACTACTGGCAGGAACTTCCAGCAGCTGCTTGCTTGAAACGTGAGAAAACATTTGGACAGTTAGGATAGCCTGATTTTCCCCTTAAAATCTGTTTGGCAAAACTTCCTGGCAGTTAATATGATCCTGTGAAAAAGCTTTTAAAAAGTGTTCACATCTCTTCATAAAACTTGTTTTGCCAGTATAGACAATATTTCTTAAAGTGATATTTTAAACTCATAATCTTCTTATTGCTGGCTAATATTTTTATTTATTTAGGTGATAAAAATGGAAAATGGATTGCAAGGTAGTTTGGGTCTTTATAATAAAATGGTGGTACATAGGGAAATATCTTAAACAGAATTAATTACCAGTATCTTCCAGAAAAGTTTACCTTTTATACAGAACTGAGATTAGAACAGAGACCATTATCCGCAGCTTTATTAATGGCTGCCAAATCTTTCTTAAGCAACTACTTAATGCTAGAATTTAGAAAACTCTTTCTTAAGCATTAGGGCAAACTTGCAGAGAATGGGTCAAACATCTTAGTCCTGAGCAGTCATATAGTGAAGTCCAACATGAGCCATCTCATACATCCATGATTTCTTCATAAAAAAACCACTACCCAGAGTCATGTAATTTGTGTACTCAACTTTTATAATAATTTTCTGAGCATTTCCTTTCCTTAATGGATGTTCCTCTCTCACTTTAACTGCTTTCCTCGCATTTGCTTTCAAGTATGTCATGGCCTCTGCAGTGCTACCCCTTATCCAAGGCAGAGCAATCTAAAGGATATTGATTTATGATGGTTATGTAATTTACACACTCTGCAATTTTCCTGTATGATTTATTCAAAAAGATAGATTGTACATTAAGCTTGGCATTCATTAGACTGGCCCATTCCAGTTTGATATTAATCCCGAATGAGATTTGTTTGGAAATGTATGCATTTAGAGCATGTAGAGTTGTTTGGCAGATTTTAAAGTATTTGCAAAATCCAAGTAACCCTTTAGACACATTTCTATTAAAATACTGAATGAAGGCCATAATATCAGTAACCTGGGATTACATGGAGATAAAATATTGGCATCACATATGCAAAATGAGTTATTCAGTGAACCTGAATTTCCAGTAAGTTAATTATCTCAATAAATAAAATACAAGAAAATTGTGAGAATTATTTATTATTAACAAGTATAAATTCAGTATATTCTTAAACCTATAAAAAGCCCACTCTGCAACATATTTCTATTGGTTGTCTATAAAAGGAAAACTGGATTTCAATATCTTACAATAAATAAGACAATAAGTAAAAACTAGAAAGGTAATAATAATAGCAGGTGGCATATATTCTACTGCAAAAACATAAATTTTCTTGGTAATCTTTTAGAAAAGTATTTCTATTGCATTCAGACTTCCTAGCAAACTATTTTTGCCAAGAAGGTGGAAAATGTACAACATAAATCTTTATAAAGAGTTACACTCAGTTACTTACCAATAGCCCTTACAAACGTCAAAGTAAAAGAAAGCAGTTATTTGGGTCATGTGACATAAATATGCCATATTCATATAATCAAAACTGAATTCAAATTAATAAAAAACCCCACATTTGCTTAAGTTGATGCTGACTCTGAAAGTAAAACAGATCTTTTCAAAGATGTAAAGCGTTCAGCAGAAGGTGGCAACATTGTGCATAGATTGATGTCTCTAATTCCATATGTGACTTAAAAGCAAATTGCCAGCAAACCAATAACCTGAGTCAGCATTTACATCTTATTTTCTTTATTTTTAGAATAAGAAAGAAATTAAATGCGGATGCTGACAAAAACACGGGCTTTCATTTAAGACACTAGTATGGAATAACATGATCAAAGACATTTAAAATAATGAGAACCTGATGTTAAACAAAGTAATTCTATGAAGGAGTATCACTGACACAGTCTCACTATGATTCTGTGTAAATTGATATTTATGTTTATACTTTGGTTGCAATATGGCAGTGTTATTTCAATGTTCTGAATGATGCCACTGAAATTTAAGAAGGACACAACACAGAAAAGGGGCGGGGAGGTGGGGAAGGTAGGCATGTAGAGAGAAAGACGGAGGAGAAAACTAGTTGAAATCTAAAGTATTTTCTAATTTAATCACAGACGCATTATGTATTTAAAAGCAAGCTAAATATACAATATTTTCTGTACTTATCTCATTTGATAAAGTAGAATCACAATACTTACATGCATTAAAGGTATTTCAAAATTCATAATTATTGAAATGATACAATTTTTGATTGCTGTCATTAAACTACTAAATGAAAAGCCAACATCTCATTAAGTTATGCTACCCTCTAATAAATCATTTGAAGTCACTTATTTGGAAATGGAACCCTTTATAACATTTTCTATTATTAAAACATTTCGATCTAATCAATTAATTTTCAACACAGATATTGCTTTTCCATACCTGTCAAAATGTACAAAAGGATTTCTACTGAATATAAGTAATTAATTTTTAACTACAAGAGTAAAGAACTCTCCTGTTTAAGGATCTGATTTTATTATTATTTTTAATGTAGAAATGGTTGTCCTGATCATTATTATTTGGCTGAATAAATTGAAGTAAGGCGCTCCGGGCAGCTGCTGACATAATGACTGATTGTGTGCAGAGCAGAGAATGTGAATGATAAATTTTGAAAGGCTCTGGAATTTGTGAATAACAAAAGTAGCTACAATTCCTAAAATCTAACCGTTTGTTCTCAGCAACAAAAGAAGACTCAAAAAGGCTTTTGTTTAATGAAATGATTAAAAAACTGGATAAGGAGGAATTAAGGGTTATCTCTACCAGCACAATTGAGCAAGCAGCACAATTGCCCAAGGAGAGGGATCACAAATGTAGGCTGGTTAACAAGGTATAAATGAAATCAACCTAAGTCTATTCCCCTGAATATTGTTGTGATATTCCCATGACAGTTGTATCTTCGTGCATCTGGGGGGCAGAATGAAGCATATAGAAATAACAATTTAAATAACTTTTTCCAAAAACATTTCTAGGATCTGTTTAGTAATATTTTTTAATGGGACCGAGATCAGAATTACCTATTTTAAAAATAGACTAGTTGTAAAATAAACTGCTACCTATGCAATCAAAAAGTGCAACAGACAGTATCAAACACAGAAATAGGCTAATTGCTCTTACTAAGAAACATATAATGATTTGAATAATGTTGTATTTATAATAATGTGCTATACACCAATCTATTATTTTTTGTTTTTTATAGTATCTTATGGAGGAGGGGGAGTGTACATTGCTCTAAAAGTGATCTTTCCCTTTTGAAATAGTGACAATTTTCAAATAGTATCAATATGATGTATGTCAAATATATCATAGTAATGCACTTTTAATTTCATGATATAATTAATGTGAAATTAAATGAGTCAAAGAATAGAAACATAAATTACATGTTTGAGCACTGCTTCTTTCATGAAATAATATCTTATAAATATAATTTAACAAGTTTAGCTTTGTGTAAAGGTGCTTACTTTCAGAAATAGAAGTACACAATATCATATCTTATAATGATACTATATTTTGAAAATATGAGAGTCTCTATTTCCAAATGAAGGTAAACCCTTTTGCTATTTACATTTTCTCACAACACTGTTTTGACACGAAGTAATCTTGGTTTTCTGGGCAAAGAAGACTAAATAAATCCCTTAATTCTAATCCAGTATCTATCATCCATGCTGTAGCTGCATTTTAAATCCTTAAGCAATTTATCTATCAAAATATAAGGCAAGGCACTAACTCTCAACTGTTGAATTTTATTTCACGTATCTACTGAATTTACAAATCTGCTGAAAGGCACACCAGGGCATCAAAGGCTCACTCATGCCTAGGTTTGCAGACATTTACTATGAAAGGGCAATAAATTTGTCTTTGTTCCCAGCCCCAGACTTTTCAGTTAACCTGGGCAATTTGTTCTGAGTAAAAAGTCACCCTGCCTCCTGTTTTCATTTCCTGTGAGTTTCAACATGTCAAGTTCTGATTCTGATTTTTCATCGCTGCACTCCAACACAAATCTCCCTCATCACATAATTTGACACAGCAACAGAAAAAAAAACCAGTATTATTAAGTTAGTTTTGCTTTTGTTATCCAAAAAATCAGTGTCTATCTTAACATACCCTTTTTGTACTATGCATATATATTACATACATTCATACTCTGCAGGCACCAAAATTAATTGACCTTCGATAAGAAACCATAGAATTTAGATTTTTAAACACGTAACATTTACTAAAAGGTTCATTTATCAATATCATACTGTGCTCTTACTTGCGTTTTTGGTTTGTTTTGTTTTGATTTTTTGAGACACGATTTCCCACTGTTGCCCATTGACAGCTCACTGCAGCCTCAAACTCCTGGACTCAGCAGTATTTCTGCTTCAGCCTCCCAAGTCGCTAGAATGACAGGCACATGCCACCATACTGGCCTTTAAGAAAATTCTGAATAATGACAGTGGTCTCTCTATGTTGCCTAGGCTAGTCTCAAACTCCTAGCCTCAAGTGACTCGCACACCTCTGACTCCCAAATGCTGGATGGGATTACAGGCATGAGCCACTTACTTTTTAAAAACTCTGAAGTATTATATAGAAATAGATTGTTTTACAGGAAATTTGATGAAGTCCGAAAATATATTTAACTAAATCATAAAAATCATTAACTTGCTCAGTTTGAAAAAGTTTAGTATTTTATATTTGTTTTACATTCGCTAGATCTGTATTTTATTAATTATAATATACACAGGCATTCCCTCTTGATTCCGAGACTCCCAGCAAATGCCTAAAACTGCAAGTAGAATTAAATCCTATACATACCATGGTGTTTTTCCTATGCATATATACCTATGATGAAGGTTAATTTGTAAATCAGGCACTTTAAGCGATGAAAAACAAGAACAAGTGATAAAATAGAAAAATTATAACAATGTGCCAGCATCACTGTTCTTGTACTTGGGGCCATTATTAAGTCAAATAAGGTTCTGGAACACAAGCACTGCAATACCTTGATAGTTAATCAGATAATGGAGGTGGCCACTAAATGAAGGAAGGATGGAGCCCGTAGACAGCTTGGATATGCAGGACAAAAGAATGATTCATGTCCAGGAGGGACAAAGCAGGACAACATGAGATTTCATCACGCTACTCAATTTAAAATATGTGAATTGTTTATTTCTGGAATTTTCCATTTAGTATTTTCAGACCATGGCTAACCTCAAGTAACTGAAACCTCAGAAAGTGAAACCATGAGTAACAGGGACTACTCGTGTGTGTGTGTGTGTGTAAAATTTAATTTGAAGACTATGGAAGTTTACATTGAGTCCCAGATAGAAGAGTGTGTGTGTGTGTGTGTGTGTGTGTGTGTGTGTAAAATTTAATTTGGAGACTACGAAAGTTTACATTGAGTCCCAGACAGAAGTGTGTGTGTGTGTAAAATTTAATTTGAAGACTACAAAAGGAATTTACACTGAATTCCAGATAGCAATATTAATATTAAACAATGGCTGACAAAGCCAGGTAACAGTTCCACAGTAAAGGAAGGGGCAGTAATAGCACCTACTTTCATATTGATGAGATATTAAGATGCCTCTAATCAAAGGACAAAACATTATTTTATATGCCATTTTATGAATCATATTTCAACAATTATAAGATGCATCTGATGTTAAGATAGAACATGATTATTTTATGTACCATTAAGGAAAATAAAATGTTGCCAATTAAACTGACACACTATCCATTACCATGATTCCTCCAATTTCACATGTGTTAAAATGTGAAGACAGATAGTAGGGTTTAGTTCTGATAAACCCAACTTATAATAGGGTTTAGTTCTGATAAAACCAACAAAAGTTGAAAATATCGTTAAGTTGAAATGCACCTAATCCACTAGAAGGTCATCGCTTAGTCGATCTTAAACATGCTCAGAACACTTAAATTTGCCTACAGTTGGTAAAAAATCATCTAACGCAAAGCCTATTTTATTATAAAGTGTTCAATACCTTATGTAAATTATTGAATGCAATACCTTATGTAAATTATTGAAAAACGGAATTGTCCTATGGGTACTCACCACACACGTACTCAGCTGGATGTACAATGGGCCTGAAGGTTGTTTACCCTTGTGACGGCTGGGCTGACCTGGAGCTGCAGCTCGCTGCACAGTAAAACAAGAGTGTCCTACCACACACAGCTAGCTCAGAGCAAGATCAAACTTCAAATTCGAAGTATGGTTTCTACCGAATGTGTATCACTTTCATTGCATTATGAAGTAGGAAATCATGTTGAACCATTGTAAGTAGGGAACTGTCCATACCAATGTAGGTCTCAGAAGGGATAAATTACAGTATGTTCCAGTCACTATGCAAAGCTCTTAAGTTCATTACCCATTTTATCCCTAAAAACCACAAGAGAGCTTTTCACATCTGTGAAGTGGAGAAACTGGCAGAGTGAGATTTAGTTACTTGCTCTAGGTAACATAATTAGCAAGGTCAGAGCTAGGATTTAAATCTATTCCCACATTGGTTGACCTTTCCCCAAACCTCTCTGCTTGCTATCTCAGAATTATCATTAACAGGTTTGTAGTTGGATTAACTTATTAAAAAGTGAGTTTACAAATATTCCATACTTTCTTCTAGGTATTATCAGTAAATGTAACATTAATCAAAACATTTTCATCTGAATCTATTAATTTCTGAGTAACAAAGGCAGCCATGACATGGAACACAAAAGTAAGACATTTGCTAATATTATATGCAGCACAATTGTGTATATCATAACTAAAGTAAGTCATAAGTCTGAAATCTGAGTACTTCAGCCTCATATATTTCCATTTACAGTTAAGGCACAGTTTTAATATCGTTGTGAGAGCATGAAAATAAATCTATTTTAGAATTGTCTGAGCAACTGCTTTTAAATCCCAGGGTTTGCAAGCAATATTAAGAAAGCTTTGTTCAACAGCTATATTTAATATAAACCTAGCAGAAGTCATGTATTTTGCAGATTCCTATCAACAGGCTGTGGTAATGATGGTTTAAAACACAAGGGAAGAAAGAGACTAGTATACTCTCCACTCGCAGTGTCTGCACTCTTCCTTCTGGTGAGTCTGATTCCTGGCTCTTTTCCTCTCAATACACTCAGCACTTGAGTTTGACTTTGGTGTCTTCCACTTCACAAAACCTCCAGCTGCTACACAATGCATCTCAGCAGTTCACCAATACTGTTTCCTGCTCAGCCCTGCTATGCTAAGGCAAGTTGCAGTATTTGATAACTAGCTATAGGTGGGACTGAAACAGAGAAAGCAAAGAAGACGATTAACCTGAATAGTCTGTGAAATCCTTTTTTATGTTCCTTTGGGGCCTCAAATTGGACAGGCGATCTTAGGAAATTACAGGTCACAAGATATAGTCAAGCCACTCTGATAGACATTTTGTTAAAATTACTCTTGGTTTTGGTCAAGAAGGTTCTATTTGCCTTCCCAGTGGTACAATCTGAAGGAGAGCATTTTGAGAATAGGCATCAAAAAGAACATAAAAAGCATCTAAGCTCTCCACCTTTGCAAACAAGATTATTTCTTGCCTTCAAGCTTCCCAACAGCTTTCATGATTTTCTTTCTTTGACTCCAGGTCTCTAAATTTGGTATTGACAAAGAAAACCCCCAGGTAGATGCTCTGGCATTTGGATTATTCACTCCAGTACTACCAGGCATTGGACGTACAGCACAGTCATATATGCACTGCTGGCAGTCTTAAAACTGGCAAGTTAAAGTCCAAATTATGAGTTTATAGTTACACATACACAAACGGCATGTTTCCATATAAACAAAAGATAATTACATGCATGTACAAGCTAGCTATCTAGCTGAACAATAATCTCGTTCCCAGATGCTATCAGTCTATTTCATATACATTCTGGTTATTATTACTAGTTTCACACCCACAGCCTCAAAGCTCCCAGAGATTGTTTTGTTATTATATTCCTTTTTATCATCAAATTTCGAATACATTCTCACTGAAGCAAACACACAAGATTAAATTTACTTTTTTCCCAGAATATTTTATACTTCAACCCTAATGGAAAAAGGACTATGTTTCAGGAAGGCTTAAGGTTATAGTTTTAATTATGAAGTGATTTAGGTCCTCTGTAAGTTGTACCTGCTCTACTTATTGAGTTTCATGCTGACTTCAGTATTAATTGCTGCTGTATACTTCTGACCCTACAAACCTTATACCATCAATGAACACTAGGCAATTTCCATCTCATTTGTTCTCCTATAATACGTGGAATATTTCCTCCTTCCTTTTAATAATGATTAAAATGGCATGATTTTGAAAAAAGGCATTGTTTAAAATGGACACTTTCAACAAAGAAAAGCAGTGGCTCATCAACCTGTAAAAATTATTATATCATAAAATGTAAAGACCTAGCCTAAAGAATGCATACTAGATGTAAGAGAAACAAAATATTCTCCCAAAATGTGAATTATACTTGTCTTCTCATATAGAATGTCTCCATTTTATATTAATAATTCTGTCTCCATAGCAGATTTTTATAAACTAAAAACAGTATACGAACAATTTAATAGTTTCCATTAGAAGTTATTATTCAGTTTCTGTATCAAAGCATTCATTCCTTCTCTCTCTCTCTCTCTCTCACTCTTCCCTTCATATCCAAGGAGGTGGTTCCAAGAACAGCATCCCCGAACTCCAGATTACCAAAATTCACAAATACTTAACTCCCTTATATAAAAAGCTGTGATATTTGTGTATATCCATGCACATCCTCCCATACACTTTGTCATCTCTGGATTATTTATAATACCTAATGCATTGTAAATGCTACATAAATCATTGTTACGCTGTATTGTTTTCTATTTGTGTTATTTTAATCATTGTACTGTTATTTTCAATTGTTTTTTCCAGGTATTTGATTCTTGGTTGAATTCATGAATGTGAAATCCACGGACATGGAAGTGTGAGAAAGTGTGTGTGTGTGTGTGTGTGTGTGTGTGTGTGTAAATACATACAGCAAAGTTCTTTAAAATTGAAAATAGACATAGAAAATGTCTTAATAAGGAATCATAATGGCACAGGCAATAATCTTTCTTCCACCAATTTTAACTTCCCCTTTCAGTCAAGATTAGTATTTTTATTAGTGACCACAAGTGACTTAAAGATACCAACCCAGTTTTTTAAAATATCAAACATTCATATTTTAAAGATCGCATTCATTTATAATATTTTGCATTGATAATATACTGCATTATTTTTATCTAGAAGTATGAGAAACTAAAAAATCATAATATGCCACTGGATAAACATGAAATTTATCAGTAGTAAACCTGGTCAGGGCCTAACACATTGTAAATAAGAACATATGAAGACTAAAATAATTCATTTATTTATTTATATTGAGATGGTGTCACTATGTCACCCGGGCTAGAGTGCAGTGGTGCAATTACAGCTCACTGCAGCCTCAACCTCCTAGCTAGACTCAATTGATCCTCCCACCTCAGCTTCCCAAAATGCTAGGATTACAGGCATAAGCCAAGGCACCTGACTAAAATAATTAAAATGTTATCCTTATGTTCCTTACCACTGCGTTTGCACATATGCTTAAACACAGAGAAAAAGTGAGAAAGACAGAATATTAGAATGCTATATTTCTTTCTTTCTTTTTTTTTTTTTTTTTTTTTTTTTGAGATGGAGTCTCACAGTGTCGCCCAGGCTGGAGCGTAATGGCACGATCTCAGCTTACTACAACCTCTGCCTCCCCGGTTCAAGTGATTCTCCTGCCTCAGCCTCCCGAGTATCTGGGATTACAGGCACCTGCTACCATGCCCCGCTATTTTTTGTATTTTAGTAGAGACAAGGTTTCACCATCTCGGCCAGGCTGGTCTCAAACTCCTGACCTCATGACTCACCTGCCTCGGCCTCCCAAAGTGCTGGGCTTACAGGCATGAGCCACGACTCCCAGCCTGCTAAATTTCCTAAGTATTTTATTAATCAACTTAAACATGTGTTCTGATAATACATGAATGCCAAGTCCAAGAGGTCATCAACTCTAAATGAATCTAAATAAATTTCATAAAGATTGTAAAAGTTGTGGCTGATTAGTATGAATTGTTTCAAATGTGGCACTAATCAACTTAATTCAACAATGCAAATACAATTATGGAGCCTAGAACGTGCTCAAAGCTTTTTCTAAGTATGATCTAATAGCTACTGGACACACAAAGACCCACAATACTTCCTTCCTAGGGGAGGTATATTTTTTTCTTTGTTTTCCATTTTTCAAAATACATCTCTACATTCAAGTATCTCTTCCATAATATTCACAAATCAAATTATAATGACAAGTGCTAATGGCTACTAAATGCTTACCATATTTTAAGCACTATGCTACAGATTTACATGGGTAGTTTTGTTTAACCTTGTAATAGTCATTGTATAGAACATTAACCTGAAGAACCAGTGGCCCAGGGTCACATAGCTTGTAAGTGGTGAGCTGGGTTTTCTGCCTAGACATTCTACCTTTAGTGTCCTCTTACTATCTCTTTATATTATGCCAGAATCCCTAATTTTGCTTTTGTATTAATTTAAATTTGCCCAGCCTGAACAAAGATAACATAATCATGTAAAAAGTCCTTGGTTCATCAATATCCAATTATTTGCCTAGTTAAAAGCTTGGAAACATGGATTCAGAATATTTCTCATTCTGATGGCATGAGAGAAAAAAAAATTACCTTAGAACTTAACTCTTTTCTTTTTCTTAGAACTTAACTCTAAATGGGTGCCTTACTATATTATAAATTATGCTATGCTATAAAGATAATTATTGCCATAATGTATATCCCTATAATCTACTATGCAGCATGTTAATATTCTTCTGTTAGAAGTGACCAGTGAAATAAAATTATTCATGTCATAATTATTTATGTTTGGTACAATTATAAGTATCTTATTAATCAGATACAAAGTCAGAAAAAGAGAAAGATGGTAAGAAACACAAAAAGAAAATTTTACTCAGAGAAGAGGCTAATATTTTAGGGTCAAATATTTAGGGTATTAGGGTAAAAATACATCTAGCATCTCTTACTTATAGTCTTCACCGAATACACAACTTGAGTGAACAGATAGCCAGTCATACCTGTTAGAACTTATGAAAGAAGTGTGGAAATAGGACATAAAAGAAAAATATGATGAGCCTGTTTCAAATCACTAGAATTCCTAGCTGTGTTACATACAGAAATTTTTACCTTCTATATTGCATTATCTCACATACATCTATCTAGGTGTTTGTGTGTGTATATATAAATATATGTATAATTCTACTTTAATTTTTAATTATTTTGACCCATCCTGTTTCTGAACCATTAGTGCCTTGGTTGAAGAAGCACACCAGGATAACAAGTTTAGTATAACCAGTTCTGTTATATGAAATATTTGACTCAACTGGCACTGTCCTAAAAATTAGAACCACTGAAAAGCACGAGAACTAAACCAGAGAAATGAATCTCCATGCAAAGTTTTCAGTATGAGACCAACCTCTTACTTAAATGCCTCTATACAAAACAGAGGGAGCTGACTCTTATTTAAATAGTTGTGGGAAACGTCTGGCTGCACAATTACTCTCAAAACATTCTATGTGATGCAGCCCCTACCATAGGAACTGAAAAATTCAGATACACATTTACCAGCCTGTCTTGTAGCTAGGAAATATTAGGTGACCTAGTTCTAGCTAATAATATATAAAGGGAGTGCTTGATGACTTCAGAAAACCATTTATACGATCCAATATATTCTATCCTTGAGTGCTATTATGTCAAGATCTGATGTCAAGATATCCAAAAGCCATCTTAACTAGATATTTTAAAAACAACAACAACAACAAAACAGCCTAAACTACCTACCAAAGATTTTGAAAAGAGTCGATCCTTGATGATTCAGTTTCAAGGCCAAACCATCACAGGGACCACTTTGGAAGTAATATTAAGTAAACAAGCATCCTTTCAGTTAATGCTACTAGCTAGCTTGGTTTTCTGTTACGTATAGTCAAAAGCATTCTACATGATTCAACCAGAGTATCTATTTAGTGAAATAAGAATATATTAGGGAGAGAGTAAGGGATATTATTTAGCGAGGGAAGGAATATTACAAGGATAAAGCATAAAACAGTTTTCTCAGAGATAATGCCCTTATCCAAACAGACCTAGGTTTGGGGGCTGTCCAAAAGAATCGTATTAGATTCTGTTCCAGTTATACTAGTAAATTTCACTTTTCCCAATACACTGGCTGGATGAAGTATTATGAAAAAGAAAGATGCTAAAAATAAGGAAGAGAGAGTGAATGTTAATGTTCAAAAGCATAAAACTTTAAGCTTACGCCCTCTCAACCCATAGATAGTCTTAAAGACCAAGAGTTCCAGGAATATTTGTTATTTTCTGCCCCTGCATTTGTTTTCCAAACAGTACCCCAAATTTCCTAGCCATGGGAAATTGGTCTCACGCCCATCCAGGGATAAGCCTTGACTGAGTTACGGCAATTAGTACATGTACATCATCCTCGTGGCGCTACAGATAGATCAGAATACACACACTCTCCAAATCAAACCAGTCAGACCCAATAACATGACTCGGGACTTTTATAAAACACAAGCCAACTTTTCTCCTTCCTATCAGAGTTTTAAATATTTTACACTTCTATGCCCTTGATTGTCACATAGAAAGCTACCTACAGAATTCATTTATAGTTTGGTAATGCACAGTAACATTTATTCAAACAATTGTTTTCCAGTAGTACAGAAACAGTAAATTATCTCTTATCCCTGATAGTAAACACGTTTTTCAATTAGGTAATTTTTCTACTGTTTTAAGAGCATGTTAAAGTTATCCTCCCCAGACAAGTACAGTGCAATTAAATGGAACTGTCAATATGTTAGAACAGGATAGGTCATCTTTAACAACAACATCAAATGTAGTTTTACTCTTGGAGGCAATACCATAGCGTAGAAAGAGACTGCATTAGTATTATTAAAATTAGTATTACTAAAACCCTAAAGTATTCAAGAGGTCAAATGGTCTTCACTACAGTACACTTCTATGATATGATTACAAAAACTAAGCATTTTGTACTTGGACTGTTTCTCTCTTGGTGCGTTAAAAGTATTTTCTATAGCCAGATGTGGTGGTACATGCCTGTAGCCCCAGTTACTCAGGAGGCTGAGGCAAGAGAATCGCTTAAACCCAGGAGGCTGAGGTTGTAGTTATCCAAGATTGTGCCACTGCACTGCAGCCTGGGTGACAGAGTGAGACTCCATTTAAAAAAAAAAAAAAAGTATTTTCTACTCAATTACAGAGAACATGAAATCTTCTACATATTGAAAATCCCTACTACAAAATAATTCCTTATTAACTGGTGATGCTAATCATTAAACATGAGTCAGTGAAAGCTAGATACTGGTTTTTTTTCTTATAAAGTGAGAGAGGCCTTTGACTTCCATAATGACTAAAGAATATAGGTGTCCTGATTACCAAAAATTTAAAAATAATTTAAAATTTAAAATGAGAAAATGTATATAAAACTACTGACCTCTAAATAAATATAAGGATTTTGTAATTATTAAAGATTATTCCCAACAATATACATTAGAAATTGTGTGTGTGTGTGTTTATGTGTGTAGCTTTCATTGTTGTGTCCCCTGTGTTTGTGTATGTGTAGCTCCCCTTTCTCATGTCATTCACATTAGGGTGTCTAAAAAGATACCATTTTTTCAAAATATCAATGAATATGATAAATTTACATAAGAATTTACAACTATCCACAAGGTTTATCTGGATACATAAAAGGAAAAAAAATGTCAAACTGAATCATTATATTTAATTATGTGCACAATCTCCCAATTACTCAGTAATTATGTATAATTCACCAGTTTGCTTTAGTTATATAGGTACTATCTTAAAGTCAGACTGAATTTATCTTATGTAATGACTTCTGCCAATATCTCAAATGCTGTAAAATATTCTAGAAAAAAATTAAATTTTACTCTCAAGAAACTGTAAATGACTATAAAAAAATCAAATACCCTTTTAAAAGTTCACTGCTAATGTCAGCTAGCTGACATAAGGTGAAAATCTTAATTGTTGAAAAAATACTAAACAAGTGACTCCATACTCTAAAATGAAGTTTAAAAAAACCTTCATTGCTCTTTGAGAATGACATGAATTTGGCAGGTAACCAACATGAATTATTCTATGGGTTCAAATAATGGAGCCAAAAAGATAAATCAAGATTTAAATAATTATATTTTAAAAAATACACAATATATTCTTATGCCAAGATACTGTGAAACAATTGACCACAAAAGGATTAATTTTATAGCAGAATAAATCAAAACAGTTTAATATATTTAAGATCTAGTTTCACTTTTAAATGATTCTGAGAGCATGAAACACTTTTCTGTAGCCCTCTTATGTATGAGTTGGAGGGGGAAAAAGTAAAGTAGAAGCCTATGTCAAAGCTGTCAAGTAAAAGCAAGCGATTCCTTTTTAAATTTCCTAACAGGAATTAGCCTCCTCTCTATTCATATTTGGTACTATGTTAAGTGAATTCAAGTTCACAGGCATGTAAGGAGAACACCAAAAGAACAAAGCATTTCACAAAATATACGACAATTTTTAGGATAATGCCAGTTTTGAAATTCAGTTCCTGTACACCCCTAATTAAATAGAGAATAGATTAAAAGTGAAGTTAGAATACACATGCTTTCCTTTGTTTCCAACTATGCCTAACTGCCCTGAATCACTGTATTTTACCAAGTGGCACAGAACAGCTTCGAGGATACTAAAGCATGACTGTGGGGCAAGGCTATTCAAAAAATACATAAATACATGAGAACAACCAAATGGATTTGCAACCTAAGCAGATAGTTAAGGACCTGAGAAACAAATATTAGAAGAATCATTTTAGTAAATGTATTTCCTCAAATTTAAGAACAAGAAAATTACTGAAGTAGTTGACATGAAACATAGAATAGTATCCCAGATATGAAAACTAAAACAATATACATCTACTCGTCCATTTGTCAATAAATATTTGGTAATTTTATGTAGTAAGCGAAATCTATAATTTAATTTTGTAAAGGCTTATCTAATTTGTCCAAGTAGTAAAACCTCTTACTGTAATTAGCACCTAGTAATATGGTATTTTTATGTGTGATATACCAATTGGTTAAGGCATTATTCAAAATAAAGACAGGGTTATATATTTTTTCTCTACAGATTAAGTAGTTTCTCTCTCTCATTACAAGACATCATATTCAAGTAACTACCTATGGCCAACCATCTCACAAATACATACTCTTGGACATTAAGATCAATAAGTATATTATAGAAAGATTTTAAACGAAGATTGGTAAATACATGAAAAAACACAGAGCAAAGAAAAGAGGGAAGAATAATTTGAATGACATGAAGAAAGGGAAGGAGAAAAGGATAAAAGAAAGGAAAAGAGGCATAAAAATATCTTCATTGATTTATAGATAGATAGATAGATATAGATATTTTTTTCCATTTTTATCTCCACCCCTCCCCCACAAGATAATGCAATTTCACCATTAGGTATTTTAAGAAAGCACAAAACCAATGCTAAAATTTTGGCTACCAACGTCCAATTATTTTGATAGCTAGACAAAGCTTTCTCATAGAAATTTAAAACATTTTTAAAATAGGAACCTCAATTGCATTTAGTAGTAAAAAATCTCTACATTTATTTACACAGAAAAGATATATTTCTGGATTAATCATTAATATGCACCTTACAAATGATATGTGGTAGGAAGCCTTGGTAAAGAGTAGATGCTAAACTTTTGTATAAATTTGTCATACAATTTTCTGTACCTAGTGGTGCAGGCTTTAGTGGTTAGATTAGGCAATTATAAAACAAGCAACTGTCCACTGTTCCTTATAGAAGCACTAAAAGCAGTGGAATAACCTGATGCTGATATTTTAGAAGGGAAATAATTGGTCTCTGTGGTTAAGAAAGTTAATTCTGTGTTTTAAGTAAGTTAATGCTCTCTAAATGTGCTGCAATGTGATGCTGAGTTGCAACTTCTAAAGAAGTAACAACTTCTTCAAAGTCAAAGGTATCTCTCACTTTAGAAGGCCCCTCTCACTGTTTGGACAATTGTTTGTAAGGTATCTGGAGTTAAGAACATAGCATCACTTTGCCTCAATTAAGAGGCCATAGAACAAAATTGGACTGGGCAGGTTTTCTTATCAAGGACAAACTATCCAAAGTTCACTGGAATCCATTACCTACTTGGTTCACAAACACAAGAACTACAAGCTTGTGATTGTGCATGCAAGCAGGTATCATTATGCAGTTACACAATTGAGGGAGGTGTTCTAGAAGGTGGACCTTAATACCATAAATCATTTTAATGTAAAGAGAGGAAATTTGGGCACGGCCCTTTCAAATTTGGGCAAAAAATGCAATGACAATCAGGTGCTTAAAGTACTCTACTTGGTAGAGTAAACTGGCCCAGCTATTTGCAAACCGGTAAGAAGCTAAAAGACCCTGAGGATAAACTTATTTTCTGAGATCTAAGTTCTTTAATAACATAGTAATTTGTAAATTACTATGTCATGTTTTTTTCTTTTATCCTTGAACTTGCAGTAAAGTTTGAAGCCTCAGATCTGTACTTTGGAGAACTGAGGAAACAACCTACCATTTCTGAAACAAAGTTGAAAATGAGGAGAGTGATGTCCCTTATTTCAGGAGGCCAGAGTAGTGACAAAATTTGTGAACAGCAGAGCTGGGACAACAGACTGGGCAAATCTCACTAATGTCATCAGCATATGAAGCAGCTATCAAAAAAAGGAAAGAAAAGAAAAACAGAAAAAGATGGAATTGAAGAACTTGAGGTCCTATTCTTGAACACAGTTGAGAAAGCTTCCTGAAAAACTCTCAGTTCTTGGGGAGCAATATTTTGTGTGTGCTAATTTTTAGCCATCAAGTCAGCAGTGGATGCAGTTACCATAAAATAGAAGTTCAAGTTAAACATTTGTTACTTGCAGAAAAAACATGAACACAAGGGGAACAGAGAGGAATACTTTTATCTTTCTAAATTATAACAAGCAGTGTGTAATAGAATTCTGCATGGCCTGTAGATAGCCCTTCTCAGGTGTGATCCGCTAGTCAGCTAAACATAACCTTTCATTCTGGCCTCTTAATATTCTGTTTGCCATAAGAATGTATTACAAAGGAAGAACCATGTAGATAAAAATATATCTGGACCATGATCAAACAAATAAGGCTTGCTATCCACTGTGAAAATTCTATGTTTCATATTGAAAGGAGGGTCTTCACATTTAAAGTTTTTCCATGGATAACAAAAACTCTGGTTCTGTCAAGTAACAATGAACAAAATATTAATAACTACTGGCTGTCAAGCTCTATGAATAGGTTTTAACTATTTAACTGAAATTTATTTAATTTTCATTGTGAACCTAAAGATCAGCATCAAATCTCAACTACAGAACTGCGAAATTTCGGATTTTACTTTTTATCGGTGCTATTCATTTTAAATCTGTTACCCATATTCACATTCAGTAAACAATTCTAGGCAGTGAAAACAACAAAGATTTATATGTATAGGAACTAAAGAAGAATTTACTATGTTTAGTTAAAAAAAAGTTAGCATCCGTTTAATGAAGCCACAGTCATCCAAAGAAATGACTCAAATAACTCAGAAAATGTTACAGTTGTTGAAGTCCTTCAAAAGCATTATAAATCTAACTTCCTGCCTCCAATAGCCAACTTTCCACTACACTATACTACCACATGTGCAAAAAACACACACATAAAATTATCTATATGAATATTAAAATGGTTACAAATCAATCAATTTAAAAACCAAACGCAGATTTTAAATCAAACATAAAATGTGATATAAAACCTCATTATAGAATCCTGAATTTGATCTTGTGAAAGTAGCAGTTTAACATGGTTTTTAAAAATTATGAGACTTACCTCTTTCAATCTTCTGTAGCTGAAAATTCTATTATCAGCTGCCATACTTCAGAGAAAGAATGAAAGCATATAAATAGCATTCTTTACAGACTACTCATGAAGCCTTCTTGGAACTTCAAGATATGAAAATTAGTATTCCCAGCTTCATCTCAATGAATGAATAAGTGGAGACTGAAGTTACCACTTTTTATTGTATTATGTTTAATTTTATGACAATATTCCCTATTAGCAGAAAGGAAAAGCAGAAGTCATTCTATAAATAATTTTGATGGCAAAATGAAAGACAAGGTAGATATAGTTCCCACAGCTAGAGGAGCCAAGTGTCCTCCCAGTACAGAGAAAGAAAATGGGTAGTTTGGAAGGTACATTCACATTGGTGAATCTAGAAAGATGATGTTGATGAGATAAACTGCAAAGACTTTCTAAACTTTAAAAACTATTTATATATATAATAATTCCAATTGTTAAACGTTCTTTTACAAATCAATGTTATGGTTTTGTCTAATAAAAGAAAGAGAATACTGAACAAGAAGATTTTAACAAGACAAGCAACTAATGCTCAGTCAAGGCCTGCTAACATCCCAGATCTAAAAATGAAATTTGGCTGATTTACTTTGCCCTAATCTCTCCTGCATTTGCTTCATGGCCATAAGGCATCTAGAAGGAATCAAAAGGAAGGAATACCTTAATCTGAAGATTCAGAAGTATAAATCCTGCTTTCTCTTCCACACCTGTTAATAACTTAATGCTTCATCCAGGAATAAAGTCCCCATAGCCATTTTTAGTGATTAACAATTTCTAACTGCAATAAAATAAAGCTACCTGCAAGCATGTACGTCCTCTTAAAATATTCAGTTCTCATTAGGGAGTACAATTTTATGTGCGAGAGATTTTACTCTTGGAGTGCCAAAAGGTTAGGTCAGAGAAATATTGTGAGATTCATAACAAATGGAAGCTTACAAGTAAAAAGCTTTAAAAAAGAATAGCAGGCAAGGACAAAGCTAAAAATCTGGATATGAATATTGTAATTTTACTGGTCTTTGGGATGGCAGCCCATTTGGTACTACCTTTTTAAAATGACTACACTGTTAAAAAAAAAAAAAACCTTTTTAAAAAACAGAAAACAGTTTTATTACTCTGATAATAAGGCAATATTGGCTAACCTTTAAAATTTAGGCATACGTACGAATATATATATACAATTTATATATATATGAAATACATTTCATATATATAATACCAAAAATTACTTGAAATATAACATTTTGATAAATAATATTTCAGAACTTTATATATTATTATATCTACCTATCAACATGTTTCATTGAAAAAAATTGGATCATATTAGATGACTGACTCATCTTGCTTATGCCATAAAATACTACAGCTATTTTCCAGGTCACTAAGTATGAATTTTGTATCAATAGTTTCTAATGTTGCAAAGCATTTCACTCAGTGGATATATTACAATATAATTATCAATCTTGTATCAATAGTTTCAAATATTGCAAAGCATTTCACTCAGTGGATATACTACAATATAATTATCAATCTCTAATAACTTGATATTAAAATATGCATCTTTACGTGAACTTCTGAAGTTAATTATTTCCTTTTAAAAAGATGTTGGATACATTTTTAATCATTAAACAATAACAATCTTGTAATTTAGAAAGCCAATTCACTCTGAAATAATTTTCTCAGGAAAAAGAATTTCAGGTAATACAAAGCTATCATTTGGGGAAGGAAAATTTAATTTAACATTATCCAATGTTTAATCTCTATCACCCTTCCCAAACAACATGGTGTACTTAAAGGTAATCTACGATACTAGGTGCACTAGGGAGAAGAAACAACACCTTTTACAGAAACCTCTTTATTTTCATTAATTTATACTTCTTCTTGAAAATGAAATACTTTAAGAAAGAAATAAACTACCCAGTTTTTATCTCCTTTGTTAGTGTCAACCTTTTCTGGGATGAAGGTACCACAACACTTCTCAGAGTACATTCCTATGTATCTGCACATTTGATACAGAAATATCAACCAGCTTCTACTGCCCATTAAGTAGTTGCAACAAATATTTATCCTAATTTTGCAGACAGGGAAACTTTGGCTAGAGAGGTTAATTGACTTAGCCATATCTCATATTTAACAACAGAACATATAAGAATAACATACTTGATATCAGTCTCCTAAATCCAAGTGTTCTTTTCATGGGGCATGGTGGTGGAGGAAGGGTGCAGAACTGGAAAAAAATATAGACATAATAGATGGACAAGGAGGAAAGGCAGCAACAGAAACATGTGAAGTCCTCAAATGGGAAAGTAAGTCCATGAAAAAAACATGGTAAATCCAGCCACTCTTATATATACGGAATCACAGATGTGGCCTTGGATAGCAGGAATTCCAACCATATCTTATAGATGAAGGGATAGCTGTAATGTTTTTGTCCGGAGGTTAAATGTTATCTATTTAAAGATGCATTCCTTGACCACAGTCACAAAGGAAATCTCTCCTGTTATATCATTCATATAAGTTGCTCAGCAAACATATTTTGAATGGATAAATGGGAAGACACTAACCTGGATGATAGGAAAAAAGGAATCTTATTCAGGGAACCCATAGCATTCGCCTTAGCTAGTATTCAGACAAACTATTCACTAATAGATGCAAAACAATATACTACTCAGAAATGTCAATGAATACCTAGTTTTGATATAATAGTTTACTTACAAGTAAACTGCGTATCAGTAGTGATACCCGTTTGGCTTCAAAACTCAGTCCAAACAGATCTATATTTTCAAAGTATCTGTTTCTAAGCTAAAATATTACAACTTCCATTATCACATAATGCAATATCCTTTTTGAAACCAGTCTAGACAGTCATGATCTGCTGGAGTCTGAAATATTTTTCTTTTATGATCATGAACAGACGTGGAGCAACAACATGTTTAAAGGACTAAATTGTAGCCACACAAGGATTTTATTACTAAAGAAGTTTTGCACAACATGAATTAAGCATTGGCATGCCTGCATGCAAATGTACAAGCTCTACAGTATAAATTAGGCTTTGAGGTTGGAATTGCTCCTATCTGTTACTTTTTGTATATGGCTCAAAACCATTTCTACCTACTGAAGTGCTTCTTGTGCCTTTTGAAGTAGTACCTCAGCCCAGTGCAGTGGCTCACACCTGTAATCTCAACACTTTGGGAGGCCAAGCGGGGTGGATCACTTGAGGTCAGGAGTTTGAGACCTGCCTGGCCAACATGGTGAAACCCACTTCTCTAATATATACAAAAAAAAAAAAAAATCGTCCAAGTGTGGTGGTGCATGCCTATAATCCCAGCTACTGGGAAGGCTGAGGCAGGAGAATCACTTAAACCCAGGAGTCGGAGGTCACAGTGAGCAGAGATCATGCCATAGCACTCCAGCCTGGGTGACAGAGTAAGACTCTGTCCCAAAAAAAACCAAAAAAACACAAAAAAAAAGAAAGAAAAAGAGAAGAAGAGAAAAAGTAATAGTACTGCAATATTTCCTAAGATATTTTGGAATCTGACGTCATGTTTCTTATTTTCAACCCTGAAGACTACCAGAAATACCATACAAAATATTTTAATAGTCTTCTAAATGCTAAAATTCAGTTTGTTACTAACTCATTAATTATCTTTGCTCAGAATTCCAGGGTTTTGATGTGAGGGGAAAATTCCCTTGAGGAAAAAAGAAATACTTTTAGATTTTAGCTGCACGTCTGTCAGGGAGCAAGAGAAAGGGCAGATGAAAGAGACAATCTTTTCAACACATAAACATGATTCATGCCGTAACTATAGGCACCAAAGCCAGTTATAATAGTTTTTTTTTTTTTATTTTTTAACGAAAGGATCAGCTGTGTCTCAGTTGAACAATTTTAAGTGTAAAGATCCAGGGGAAACATTACCCAATTTTACTTTAATCTGTTCTCTTAATTTCCTGACCAGCCCTTTAGAAATTGTTGACTGCTCAATCACAAAGCCTTACCATGGAGGGTTTACCCAGCAGGTATAAATTCTTGGCTGGCTTCCCTCATGGGATTAGGTCATTACTGCTTCTTCTACATGTATGAGAATCTGTCTATACTTATTTAAGTGGCCACTCCTAATATTTACATTGCTAGGTCTAATGTGACCAATAGCATTTATTTTTTATAATTTATTTTAAGCAATAGAGCTTAAAATACATTTTGACACATACTAATTTATTTGATCCTCACAACAGTTTCTTTTTGGTGCACAGGACAGATATCATTATCCTATTTTTATAAATGAAAGAGAAGGATTTCAGGAAGGTTAAGTAAATTGTTCTGAACAACACAGCTGGTAAGGTGTGGCTCTGGAACTGGAATTAAGATCTTTGGACGCCTACTCAAGAATTTTTTTCCACTATATCCCTGTGATTTTAGATTCTGGATTCTAGTCAGCTCTACACCAAGACACTGGCTCTACTTTAATAATTTAAATGTATTCAAACCTTGACCATAAAAGAGAATTTAAATAAGTAAATATGACATAAATAAATAAAATAAAATAAATAAGTTTAATGAGAAGTGGAGAATGGAACGAAAATGTGTGTTTCTACCTGGGTCATGCCCTATTATAGGTACTTTATATGTTATCTGCATTCATCAAGACAAAGCAGTATGAAACATTTACTGAAGGACTTTACACACTGTTCTAAAGATTGCATGCATAGTTCTAGTCCTTATAACTCAGTCAGGCTTATATTATCATTCAGAAAGTGTAAAATTTGAGGCTCAAGAGAATAAATGATTTATTGGTCCCAAATTATACACCTGTACGTGACAATGTCAGAAGCTGAACTTAGCTGCCAGGCCCCAGTAGTATTTGAGGGAATATTATGTTTGTATTACAAACTCCATCCACAGGTAGCCAGAAATCATAAAAAGACACTTGCTAAAAGTTCAAACATTTTTTTTAAATAAACTAATAAAACATGGGGGGATTCATGCTAATATATACAGCAGAAAATAAAATTTTAAGCTTGCTCAGCACTTCAAAGTTTCCAATTTATGTTAATCATTAATTTTTGTATTCTCACAATATCAGTTCTGTTTAATATTGGGTATTATGATACTACTCTGATAATATGGGGCATTATCCCTATTTTCCAGATCAGCACACTATGAGTGTTAAGTAATATGCCTAAAAATTCATGGTTAAAGTTTTTTATAAAAATAATAAAATTCAGGCTTTCTTTCTAAATTTTATTTGTCTTCTTACTAAAGTCCCAGCTTGCAAAAAACAAAATGAGAAGACTGCCTAAACAAGAAAAATAAACAAACCTAACTAAAATGAAGATTATTTACTAATTGACTAAAATGAATTAGAAATCTACAACAAGGATTCCAAAATCTATAACACAAAATGATTATTTAAACACATCTCTGGAAATCCCACTAAAAAATTCAGTACAGGAATTTATAGCCCCAAAAACCAAAACAAAAAATAAATGTGATCAAAATCTATAAAACTGTGACTAGTGAAAACTCACTAAATTCATATATAGCAGCATTGAATGCTGTTCCTTTAAGTTTAAAGGAGGCAAATGTATAACAAATGAAAATATATATTCTCTATACTGCAACCATTACACATAATAACCTGAGAAGTCATACAGACAGAAATATAAATGGCTAAAAAGCATCCAGACTTATGGCTGACATACCTCTAATGGGGTTTGTCAGGGAAGCTCTAGAGTAATGATGGGGAAAAGAGCTTTCTTTGTTGAGGATGTCAACATATTGAAGATGCTGAAGAAACTATAATATATTCCTTTCTCCCCAGCAGCATGACCTTTATTTAATGGATTGGTTTTCAGAGTAAGATAATCAACTTCTCCTGTCTAACAGCCTTTGCACCCAGGTACTTACTCTTCATTTCACCAGAATAGCTCTCCCGTCTTTCTGCTTTTGGCCTGCACCCTTATATCATGAACTCTGATGCCAGCGTATTGTCTTTTCCCTAACGTCTTTCTTTGGCCTGTGCTGCAGAGTCTGAACTCTAATGCTTGGAAAAAGTAATACAATAAAAGTTGAGTCACAAATGTCTACTTCTTTAATCTTTATTCTGTTTTCCACTTTTATTTTTAAGAGAATAAATAGATTCAACAGGGTCTCCCCTGAGGCCAACAGACATCACTTTTATTTTAGATATGTAAGTAACCAAATGCCCAGTCTTGATCTGTCTAGACGTGGTTCACACTTAAGGGCCTAGAGAGACAAGGAAGGTTATATAAATGAGTCAAGTGGGTTGAAAAGAAGTAATAGCAAGTGGCAACATCTATGCCAAACTAAAACTTGCATGCTCTGTTGAAAGCAATCTAATTCTAATTTTCAAAGAACATGGAGAAATAAACTTTTCAGACTGGATCGACTATGTAGGACACTCTGAGATTTCTAGGGAAAACCAAAAAAACCAGAGGCCCAATGCTTTATCTTCAGATAACATGTTGATAAGATAGCATACTCTTTATCAACATGAATTCATGTATGCACATCCTATGAAAATGAAAGCAAATACCCTTAGCTACCAGTACTAGTCAGATGCTCTAAGAGACTTAGCTATCATTAAATGGTACCTTTTGTGGTTACCGAAGAAAGTGCTTTATCAGGTTTTAAAAAGCACTGTCAGGGGCACTGAAGCAGGATCCCTATCCTCTAATAAACCTACAGAGTAATAAAGATAGTTACTCTGATAATACAAAAGAATGAATCACAGGTTTAAATGGCACAGCAGACAATATTGACAGCTAAGAATAATTGCCTTGTTCCCATTGTATGAACAGTATGCAGTTTGGGGGCAGTATAGCAGGTTGGCTCCATCCTCTTTATAAATTCTGGGGGCTAATAATGCCCTCAGTTTCAATTCTGGGCCACTGCTTTAAAAGAAAAAACAGTGAACCCTAGAAAAAGAAAGTGACTTTCCCAAGGTAAACAAACAAGTTAGTGGCAAAACCAGAAGCAGATTTCAAAGTGTCCATCTTGTGTTTTTTATTTTATTTTATTTTATTTTATTTTATTTTATTTTTTTTAAGACAGGGACTTGTTCTGTCACCCAGGCTGCAGTGCAGTACAGTGGCATGATCACTGCAGCCTTGATCTTCTGGGCTCCATCCTCCCACTTCAGCCTCCCAAGTTGCTATGACAACAAGTATGCACCACCATACCGAGCTTCCCCCACCCCTTTGGTAGAGACGAGGTCTTGCTATGTTGCCCAGACTGGTCTTGAACTCCTGGCCTCAAGCAATCCTCCTGCCTCTGCCTCACAAATCACTACATTTATCTGGCCTAATCTGATTTTCTTTACTGACCAGCACACTGTCTCTGATAACCAAAAAAACATACACAAACATATTTTTTTAACCATAAATGTTATTTTTAAATCACATTCTGTTAAATATAGTTATTAATTCAATAGATTTACTGAGAAGCTCTGAGCTTGATACTGGGAGTATAAATGGCTGAGTACAGCATAAATAGTCCTGCTCTCGTGGAAATTCAGTGTCACGGGGAATTTGATGTTTTCAACATGGGGCCAACATGGTTTAAAGCTCATAACATATTCTTCTCTTCTTGTCTTCCATTAATGGGATACGACTGGAAAGTAGCTCCTTAATTTCATACTGGAGATGGCAGTCTCTCCTATGGTTTCTATAATTATGTTAGCATTTATCATTTTTATATTTGCTCATTAAACTGTTAGAGATTCTTCATGATGAAAGGTAGAAAAAGACTTTTCATGTCAGAACTCTGTCATCAACTATTTCTCAGATTTCTATACTTTAGCTAACTTTTTCTTGCCAAAGCCACTCAAAGTACAGCAGCTTCTTCCTCTGATATTGCTACATATGCCCTTTAAGGTTTCTTAATCCTTTGCTCATTATTATGTTGTTCATGGATTCACCTTTTAATACAAAGATAAAAGTTTCTTATAACAATCGCAGTTATAATAAAGCACTTTAGCATGCTTCACTGTAACTGAGATTGTGGAAGACAATAGAGTGTTTATTATAAAAGTCAGAATTTTTAGTTTTCAAGCTGTTAGTAATTACTATGTCAAATTCTCTTAAAATGCCATTCTTTTATGCCTAGGAACAGAAAGCATTGTGGGAGAAATATCTTTAAAATAAATATTAAATTACATATTAGTATGTAACACAAAATGTAATTAAGACTTGCACCAGAAATTCCAAGGGATGGGGAGAAGTGGCAGTTAACAATGAAAGCATTTGTGATAAACTCTAAATGTTTTATTATATGCAGCTGTAAATCTGACAGTGTCTCAAGACACTCTTACATGTCACATATTTGGGGGTGGGGAATGGAGTGTAAACAAAAATTGTACTGTGGCTCGAATAAAATGACACATTTTCTAATACCACTTCTTTTTTTTTCTTTTTCTTTTAACATTGGCTAGGAAACAGATGGTAGCAATTCAATGCCACAAAATATGCCACAAGGCCTTTCCACGCAAGCATATTTTTCAGCAAGTACAGAATCTGTACGACTCTGCCGAAATGGCTAAGTGCATGGGCACATTCATGGTGGAGGAGGGTAAATATGTCACTCACACTGAGAAGACCAAATTTTGCCATATCCAGGACCAGCCATCTCAGCAGTGGCTTGCCTTTCCCATCTGGGAAAAGACACTATATGGTATAATTCCTTTCAAAAACCATACTTAGCGAAAATAGAGCTCTAGAGTGATGACACTGGTCTTATTTAAATATTATTTTCCATGCCAAAACACAAAAGTCCAGCAAGAGTAAATCCAAATCTGGTCAGGAGTGCATCATGTGTCCTTACTCTAAGTTAGCAACAACAAAAAGAACGAGGGCTAACAGGCCGGAAATTGTATTAGGCATTTACATAAAACTTCTCATTCCATCCTCACAACAATCCTAAGTTTTAACATTAACCCCTCGTTACAGATGAGAATACAGAGTTGTAGAGAATGTAGGTAACTTCCATAAAGTAACACAGCTAGCATGACAGAGGCCAATCCAGGCACTCTGAGTCTAAAATCCATGTTACAATATTCTACAACTCTCCAGAATACAACACAATAGCTAAAAGCTGATTTGACTTATCTTCAACATACTACCTTAGCAGGGTATGCTTTATACAGCAATATGAAGTGTCTTGATAGGTATTTGATTACACAAAACCTCAGTAAATTTTAATTTCAGAAATATCAAAATTAATAGTATTGACAATTAAAGTCACTCAAAGGCTACTTTTCATTCTAAATTTGATGTATGTCAATAAAACAGCAGAATCAATGTTGGTTTTAATTAGCATCACATTGAAGAGTCCTTCCAGAGGCCATGCTGACTGAGGAAATGCTAGGATAGGGCATTTCTAATTAATGAAAATCATGACCACATTATTTTTGTTGATTTAAAATTAGTGCTCATAAAGAAAAATTATCTTGTGGTCCTCATTATATAAAATGTAGGGCAGATTAGATATTAGACTTATATAAGAAGTGAAAGCAAAATTATTCTCACCAATTTATTTATCGTGAACAACTTAAGATATTACTCTATTTCCCATTTTCTCTTCTTATTTTAAAAACCTATAATTTATGACTTTTACATACTGATTTTTTGTCATAAAAATTTTGCCATGCCTGTAATCCCAGCTACTCGGGAGGCTGAGGCAGGAGAATCACTTGACCCCAGGAGATGGAGGTTGCAGTAAGCCAAGATTGCACCACTGCACTCCAGGCTAGGCAACAAGAGCAAAACTCTGTCTCAAAAAAAAAAAAAAAATTGTCATTAAAATTCAAAAAATTAACACAAAACTTTAAAAATCAGTATCATGAAACCATTCTTTGTAAACTCTGTAGAAGCACTACAGAGCATTGCTTTCAAATGAGAAATCATCTGCATAATAGAGTAAAATGTTTTAGTCTCTTATAAGAAACTAAAACTTAGAGAAATCAGACATTCTGAAAAATAACCACATATCCAAATTACATGGATCTGACTGTGAACTTATTCCACTACCCAAAGAACTCCACAATCAAACACTTAAAAAACAATGTATTTTCATCTCTAGTGTCAAATTTAACATATACTAAAAAGATCTTTGTTCAAGAACTACATTTTCTTTCCTCTTGCTTTGTATTAAACATCACACAATGAACTGCAAACATCTAGAAGTAGATGGAACAATATATCACCCATTAATTCTATAATGAGAATGAACATTCATGAAAAGGAAACGCTTTTACTATTTAGCTCCAAGAGAAGCCTAGAGAGGTTCATGACATCTAAATACCCACCTCCCAATGTTAAGTAAAGCCTTCCTCCATCCTCATTCTGAGAAAGGTCACTTACACATTAATTCTGGGCAGGCCATGAATGCCGTTTCTGAGTAATCTGAAACAGTTCAAAAGCAGTGAATAGTCTGTTGTAAATTAGTAAGTTCTAGGACTTCAGCAAAGAGATCAGAAATGTGGGTAGACTTCTCTGTTTTCTTATCCATCTCAGTCTTTAGTAATTTACTTTTTGTTGTTGTCGCTCAGTGCCACAAAAATCAGTCTCATAAAGAACTACCTCACATTGATGTGTGTATAAAAGCACTCTGTACCATATGATAGATTTCATTTTGCAATTTTTTTCATTTAAAGTCTAAAGTACTAAGAAATCTTAACAAAACTCTTACTATAAGCCACACATAGCTCTAGGGGAGTTATATTTCTTAATGCCAAAAGGCATCACCTCATGTGAGATGAGACATTTGAAAACATTCATTTCTGCCAAATCTTGAAGAGCAAGGCCTTAGACATTCAATGCCTTAGAAATTCACTTGAGAAGAGCAAAGATTTATAAGACATATAAATTTCACAGTTTCATATTTCCTTCTTGGCCCTTGAAGTCACTTGAGTCTGTAAGTCCTGACTTCAACTCTGAAGACCTGGATTTGAATTCTGCCACTTCATAGCTAAATTTTTGTTTTCGTTGTTGTTGTTGCTTTTGTTTGCTTTTTAAAGAACACTAATATCTTTTTTACCATATTCTAAGGGAAGGTTTCTCACATTCCTTTCACATATGAGGCTCTCAATAACTGATACTCATTACCTTTCCTTCCTGTAACCACAGGTTTCCTCAGTTGATTATGAGGCAGAGTTTTCTAAGGTATAAAGTTCCATATGAATATTATCCTTTTTTATTTGTACCTAGAAAACACCAGTATCAATTCTTCCAAAATGAAGTCTCAACATGATTACAGACAATGAAAAACTGATCAGTAAAGTCATAAAAAGGAAATCAGGTGTTTTGGGCATGACAAGTCCTAGACTCCATATTTAAGGAAATGACTGCTTTCTCACTGTATTAGCTGTCATAAATGGCAGGTGTGAGGATATTTTGCATTTCGTGGTCATTCCTACTTTTAGTCTGCCTAATGGCCACTATAATATAAATATATTTCTTCTGATAACAATAATTTCCTGCTTTGGCATTTTATACTTCTTTCCTCCAATGCATTGCTACATTACATGCAAAGTCTAACTGACTGTAATTGCCACTCTCCTAATATGATTAGGAGCTTTTTGATTAGACATATATATGCTTCAGGAAATGTCTAATTTCAAATAAACAGATTTTTTTCATATTAAGAGTATTAACTGAAAAGTAAACAAGTAGTATTATGCCAGTGTGGGAAATACTGGTGTTAGTAATATATAAAATTATCTGCAATTTTTGCCTTCTTTGGAATATTTAATTATTCAGGCAACAATATTCTGTGAGTACTTGGACATTTAAGGTTCCCTTTAATGAAAACACAGATGACATGGTCCTGGCACTTACAGAGTCTACAATTTTAAGTTTAGGCTTTAAACCTGTACCTCTTATTTCTGGGCCTCTGACACTTAACCTTTACGCATTCTGACCTTTAAACATGATTCTTATTTTGCATGTGCCACAGGTCTAAATGATTATGTTTTAACTCTAAGCAAATTGGGGCCTGAAAACCAATCAGCTTATCTATTAATAAATAAATTTAGAACAAGTATTGTTTCTTATACATAGCAACGAATCTCTTCGACATGTTATTTTGAAAAGAAAACTGAGTTAGAGGAACGGGTTTCTCTAGCAACTGTTTGACACGTAACTTTGAGCATGCCACTTAATTTCTCTTGGTCTCAGTTTCTTTGTAAAACAAGGGAGCAAAACTAAATGATTTGTAAAGGATTCTGCCAGCTCTCAAATCTATAATCTGAATTAAGTCTTTTACTGAAATGAATTAAATGACAAGTTAATAAATCATGTAGCAGATCAAATGTGATAGTCTGGTTAAGATTCTGTTGGGGGGAAGGCAGACCTGCACCTTGTTTTAATTTGTAAAACAATAGATCTAGCCAAATTTAGAGCTTGTTAAATGTGACAGCCTATTCTGAAAATGACTGTATTATTCATATAGAGCATTAGGCCATATTTAGAAACTATTTGAAGTAGCAAAGCAAAGTAGAGATTTTTACGGCTTTCTTTAATGCCGTGCTTGAAAAAAAAATTACATATCAATTCATTAAATTTAAACACAGATACATTTAAAACTTGGCAAAGGTGGCTATGACAATGAAAGATGATTATTTCTCTACCTATCTGGTACAACCAGGCCACACACAACCATGATCAGATTTAATCTACTCAAACTTGAAACACATGGGATCAAGTGGATAATAGTCAAAATATCTCAAAATCAGACCTACTGTTCTCAAATTCCCTTTAAGAAATACTTTATAAAAAGGGCACTCATAAGAGAAAAGGAAGGAGAAGGTAAAAAGCTATTAAAAAGCATACGAGCAATTAGAAAGAGAAAAAAAAAGAATATCTGAATTCTCATTCCACCTTGATGTTCTAATTAAAATTGGTCATACAGCAGACACTGTACCTGCCAGCCAAAAGTTTATAATGAACAGAGAGACTTACTGCAGAGTCTCTTATCAGTGCAGCTCCCTTAGGGCCAAAAATATTGATCCCTTTCATTGAATAAATACTAAAGTAACAACAAGAATCCATTATGTCTGACCTAACAAGAATTTTTAATTGAACAAGTTACTGTCTGAATGCCAAAGAAAGAGTGGATATACTATCACTTACCATTCTCTTCTTAAAGCTCTGAGTATAAAGGGCACATGATGAATGAGTTGACAAAATTACTCATTTTCTCAACAGAACTCTCCAAATACATAAATGTCCCTAGTTTTAAAGAATTAATGTAGTTTTTTTACCATCTTAACAACTTGATCATATATTTTCCATAATCTGGTAGCAATGTTTCTCAAGAAATTACATTGCTCAATTAATAAAATCATGCATTAAAGGTTTAACATTTAATTTTACATACTTTTTTCCCAAATATGTGTCATATTTTAATATGACACACACCACTGGAATAAAATGAAAAAGAATGCCATTTCTTTCTCTTTGGAGTTGGTTATTCGCACTAAAATAGTATGCTAGCAAATAGATGTTAAATATTTCATAGATCATTTCCTCAGGAAATTAAGTTACATGAATATTTTTCTTAAACCACAGTATTTACCTCAAATAAGTGGCTGAGACCCAAGAACTTCTTATACAATTTTGTTAGACCCTGGGCTAAAATAAAACAGAAAATAAGATGAATATTTGGTTAGCTTAATCAGCAAAAAAAAGAGAACTATTCCTCTTGAAATGAAATTTTGTATTTTGCATCTAGATAGAGAAAAAAAATAAAATCGAGGTGGGGGGAAGCTGCTGCAATTACTTCAAATGGCGGTACTAGGCTTGTGGCCTTTGCACTAAAAATTTGACTTTGTCCATTCAAAATAGGCAAACATTTTTGAAAGAACTGAAGCAATTAGTTAGCTTACCGAGACAGAAATTTCTCCCCAATTTACCTATATGTTATTTTATTTTGGTTAGTACTTTGGATGGATAATAAAAGGAAAATAAACACTATGGACTTGAATCCATGTTTGAAAAAACAGTCATACATTTACATGGAGTCACTTAAAAGTGGTATATTGGCCAATGTGATGATTATACATATTCATAAATTTTAAAGTCAGATACCAATTTTTCCTCACCAAGATTTTGTACTAAATGCATGCTCCTATACTTCCATAAAACTTGCTTGATTAGGATATTTTATTTTTTTAAGCGTTTTCAACACAACTCTGTAGATATGGTTATGCTCAAAACTTCAAAATAAAAAAAAAAGTGAAGTCCCCTAAAATACTCCATACCCTAACTCCAATTTGAGAAAGGTATCTTCTCTGAAATAGATACAGAGATTAAGTTCATGTACAGCATGCCTTTTTATTGAGAGGCTCACAGTTTTTCTATGCCAGTACATGAGAGAGGGGCAAGAAAAAAGAAAATAAGGCATCTTTGTTTACTTGTTACTGAACCATGTTATCAGAAATGGAGCAGCCATCCCTATTAACCATAGTCATAACATCAATTCGCTGCAAATATACATTCTAGTGTGTGCTGTAATGTTGATAGTGGCTTGTAGCAAAGCTAAAATTAAGAGAAAGATGAGAAAACTAACACTGTAGGTGCCAATGAATCAATCTGTACTTCCTCAACTATCCAGGGATTATATAGCATGGTAGTGGAAAATAGGAAGGTGCTTGCAAGTTAGTCAGTCTCTGAGATTAATGATAGTACAATAGGATTAAAAGTATTCTTTCTGTGTGATTCTTATTTAACACACATGAATCATTCTTAGGGGAGGGACCATTCCTGCTAGGTTGCAGCTATGACCTTCCTTGAAAATAAGAAAATGCTGATTGATGCTTCATAAATACCACATTCTGGCAATTTCTTACCTTAGACATTTATTTTATCTTTAGAAAAGGTTATTATAAACATATTCCAATGAAATTGAAAGTTTAATTTTCCAGCTAGTACTACTAATGCTTTTGTTATGGTACTTATTTTATTTTGAATCTGCTTAAATCTTTTAAATATGTTTTAAACATGACATCCAATACATGAAAACTACTATTAATACTATACAATACTTTGAAAAAGTCTAATGCCCAGAAGAAAATTTAAAATATCTGGAAAAATACTAATCAAAACTAAAGAAAAATTCATTGATTAGTTATAGTACAGCATATTTCCATTAATGAAAGTATGATTATGGCAGTAAAGTTCCTATGATTTCACCATTAAGGAACAATGCCACTGACATTAGTCCATGGCTGACTTTAATTACTGGACTACTATAATTTGGAACAAAAAGATGTTTGTGTAAGCATAAAATATTTTTGAAAGGATTAGATTTACCTTAGTTATAAAAGAATTTTCATTCTATAAGAGTAAGCATCAAATTCACAATTACAATTATGACACTCAGAATTATGCCATAAAAATATGTATCCCTATATTTTTATATCAGTCTGTAAATCTCAACTGGAATCCACAAATCTGAATATAGGACCCACTGCAGAACATTTCCTATCTGCAAATTCTGTCCACAATCATGCAGTAAGGATGTAGTAACTCAAAGTAATATATAATAAATCTCTTTTTTCAATAGAAGTGATGTTAAAATTGAATGGCATGTTCTTACAGTCTATAACTCCCACTCTATAAAAGTCCCCCCAAATGTAAGTCAGCTCTTTGTTTTGCTTTATGAATATATTTGAGCACAATTTAATCTTTTTAAAGTATCTCTAAATGCATTCAAAGATGTAAGAGAAGTAAGACACAGAAAAAGCCTAGAAAACATCTCTGTCTAAAGTAACCCCAAAGCCAGAAATAACATGAAATGGAGAACCAAGTCCAGTGTCAGAAAACCTTCAGAATATAGACCCTTAGGATATAATCATCCAGGGTGGCTAGAGAAGGCACGAAGCAGAAAGCCCAGTGAAGCAATCTGAAAAATGGAATCACTGTTGTGACTGTAAAGTACAAAAAAACTATTCAGTAGGTTACCTGAACTGGTGTAAATTACTGTTGAGTTTCTTATCAAGTTATAACAGTCTGTATAAAAATTCTGGAAATATAAAAAGAGTTAATTATGTAAAATTCAAAAGTTAGTATGTCAGAATTGCAAGTTAAATTTACACCATTATAGATCATTTTCCCCAAATATCTATGGATATTGATGTATGTGGTTTTGTAAGGGACAGAGAAAAGATAAGTTCCAAAATGCAAATACTAAAGATCATTATATTTTAAGTTAGAATTGCAGAAGGTCAAAAATCATAGATTTTGAAGCCAATTTTTCACATTATCTTACTGTGTGTGCCAGGACCTCCTACTTGCTGGAAATGACGAACCTCTTCAGTATGTTATATTGCTTTAATTCAAAGGCCAGTTTGATTCAGCACTTTTAGTTATTCATCATTGTTCAGGCTAGTAAATTTCAAAACTTGCCTGTTTCAGCCAATTATCTCACTTTTTTTCTCCTAAAACAAAACTCATGATGTTACAATTTTTTGTCATATTACATAGTGCTTTTAGCCCACAGAGATTAGAGATTTCTTAGACTATAAGGTATTCCCAACACATTTTTCTGTCACTGTTCAAAGCTGCTTTAGCTAACTACTCTCCTCTGCTTAATTGTCCTGAGGATATAAGGAATAACTGTTGCTATCAAGGTATCGAGGTATGCATATTAAACCTAGAAGAGACAGCCTAGAATCATTGGTTATATGGCAGCTCTCACGGAGCAAGGAAAGAGTCAGTAAATCAAAACCACCTTAGAAATAATCTTGTGAATTGTGAATGGGATGAACAAAGATCATCAGCAAATGACAGCTTCACTTACTGAAATCCAGTATTTTAACAGGTTTTTTTCCAAACTGACTTTGGTAGATTCTAATTTCTCAGAAATGAAGAAATGTTACTCAAGTTGATAGAATTAACAAAAATCAGCCCTAGAATTCTGTATACAAAGATAACACCTACTACTGATCATCAAATAAGCCTGTTTTGAAGAGTCTGTAATTTTGTCTTCTCACTTTTCCTTTTTTCCTCTCTACCTTTTCCAAGTAGGAAATCCCACCAATGTTCTCTTCTTACCTCCTCCTTGGGTAATCAACAATACAACTTTAAAGACTAACTGTAACCACGAAACACACAAGATGCCTTTTACTGACATACATGGTTACTGAGACCTATGACCTTGACCTTCCTAGCTTGTATTGGTAGTTACTGAAAAGGTTTTGTTTATTTAAGTAAACACTTTTTTCCAAGCATACTGTATACTTTCAGTACAATGTATCTCTTTGTCCCTCCCACTCTGTAGAGCACAAAAGATAAACAATGGAATCCCAGTACCAGCAGAATTTGTGATAGGCCAAATATACTACTATAAATGACAATTCTCTACTTTATTGTTAAGAAGTATGTTTGATTGGGTTTCCTACTGTCTTCCAAGCACAATATTTACCATTATGGATTGATAATTTGACATAAAGAAAGCAAATTGATTGGGTTTCCTACTGTCTTCCAAGCACAATATTTACCATTATGGATTGATAATTTGACACAAAGAAAGCAAACCTTTGTGTAATATACACTGGTTTTACTTTTGTTGAATACACGCATGGGTGATTTTTTAAAAAGAGGAAAGGGAGGGAGGGAATCTGAATTTTTATGTGATTTATAAAGAAGAAGCATCCCTCATACACTTATTGTATGTTGCAAACCTATGTTTAATGTTTTCCAAGTTTATAATCGCTCTGAGCAAAACTTAAATCTAGATAACACGGTCCTTTGCTATGTTTGTCCATTTGGGGCTCTATTTGTAGAGAGGGTAGTTTAAGAAAAAGGTTAATTAACAGAGCTGGATCTACATGAAACATTTTTGAGGCTAAGACAATTTCAATTCAATTCCCATAGAAATCAGTTCACTGGGATTCTTGGCTTTCTCCCAAGTAGTTTCTTTAAAAGGTTACCAGCTTAATTGAATGAAATCAGAGTCTGCAACCATCAACAATTATCTATAGAACAATACTTGTTATTAGACTGAATAAAATCAAAGTTAGAAACCAACCACAATTATTTATGGAGCAGTTATTCTTTCTATTGGCCAGTCTGATTGCACTGAACTATTAACTTCCTGAAAATCTACATGTTTCCTCTTTCATGCAGACACCACAGATAATCAAGGACACCAATAAGCTTATCTCAAAATAATTTCCATTTATTTCAAAAGAAATCAAAATTAACCTGGAACAAATGAAAAAAATTTACCCTAAATGGATAAATAACATAACCCATTTTATTTTTTTAGTGAAAAACTTATTGACATTCTGAAGATATAAGGATTGCAAATAACTCTAAAATTGCTTCTAATTTATCATAGGAATTACTTTCTAAAACCGTTAATCACAGCTGGATTGAAACAGCCCTTGGAAAATGTGGCAGTGTTGTTTTTATAAGTATACCACATTATAAGTCTACTGGAGAGCCAAGGGAATTTCTGTTTGTGGAAAACAAAAGAACAAGCAGTGAAAGCTTCTGAGATAGGTCTGAAGATACAGAATCCCTTCCTGAACACAGCCTATTTTATCTACAACCATGAAGCTCTGGACATGACATTTTCTGTTGACCAATCAATCATTTATACTTTATGGCAAATGTGTTGCTTACTGTTTCAATACTTATATCTCCCTGGTCCTGGAAACTTTTTTTTGATTCATTTGAGAAGCAAGTGTCCACAATGTTGATGGACAGAACTTGAAATGACTGAGTAACAGAGTCATAATTATACTCCACTAAATGCCTCATTAGATGACTAGCAGCACATCACATAACATTTAAGGCTTTTTCTGGTACCTCATGGAAAACAGAGACATTCCCTTGAAATGAGTATAATTTTAGAAGTGTTTATACTTTTTGTAAAATGAAACGCTAGAATTATACATTAAAAAGTCAAAGACATGAGACTTTTTCGGGATCTTATTTTTTCAAATGCACTCTATGCAAGACAACTGCTTTACAATTTTCATTCAATTATAGCTAATACTGAAAGCATTAAACCCCAGTTACCAGGTTTTCTCCCCATTAGGAATAGCCCAATTTTTTTTTAATGCGAAAGTGAATTTAAGTATTATTTTTCTGGGAAAATAAGGGGTTTCTTTACCACAAAACTCAATTTCTATTAAAATAGTTTACATATTCTAAATTACAGTTTAATTATTTGCACTCAATAATGCTAACAAAATGAAACATTCAGGAAGTAATACAGCAAAAAGCAAATTTGAGTATGAATTGTTTCTGCAATTATTTTACATTTGTGTAACTTTATAGTTATTCCTTATGTACTTAATAAATAAATATGTCAAGATTGCATTCAGTAGTTTTCAAAAATCACAAATATGTAATTTTCATGTTTTTTTAAAATCTAACATCTTATAAATATGCAGAAATCCTAATTTTCTGGGTGCTATTTTGCAAATCTTCACCAGTACTACCAGTTCAGAGATGAGAAACTGGTGACTGGTTTAGAAACATTTTTAAAAAATATATCTTTAGCAGTTTTTAGAGTGGCTGTAGTACATCAAAGGACAAACATAATAAATCAGTTCCACATAATTCAAACCCTTTAATAAAATAGATAAGGAGTCTGTGATTCCCTGGTAAGTTGGTAGAATCATATAAAGTAGAACAAAATTAGAGAGAGGGAGCATAAGTCCTCAAAACCTATCTTCTTTTTCTTTTTTCTATAAAGGTAAATGTTTTTAACAATGACTATGATCAAATAAATACGATTAGAATAAAAGGAGGGCACAAAAGAGAGAAAATGATTATAAGAGACCAGAGAAGTTCTGGTTACTGGCCCAGGCAAGAAGCAGCTTAGGTGAGTAAACGCTACGAGAATGACGAATGCTAATATAGTATCTGGAGAAATTAAAGCAAATGTTGCCTATGTTTTTAAAAAGGGTGAAATCTAAAAATAACACAGTAGCTACTTTAAGTTTGTCTTCTGGTAAAACCATAGCTGACAAAATACAGAATTAGCACTTACAGGGAAAAGGAGTGGTTTTTAGTGAAGTCATGCCAAACTAACTTATTTTTCTAATTTTGAAAAGGTTACGATGATCAGACACTCAGCATACTAAATTTCACAAGGGCTTTGCTACAAAATAATACATATGATACATAATAAAAAGAATGTATTATAATTACATTGTCATAGATGGCTGAACATTCATACCAAGTGCCACATGGCTATGGCACTGCTAAAATGTAAAAATCATTATTATAACTGCTGCATATCAAAGATGAGGCTCAGAGATAAGTCTTGATTCCATGATGAGCACCTTCAACATGGAATTGTGTTAAAAAATAAACCTTTGACATAGTTTACTAAACCCTTCCCTGGTCTCTGTTTTAACATTTCAATCTCATCTTTCCCAAACGTCTCTCTCTCTCTCTCTGAGGTCTAAGCTCTAACCCTGCCAAACTCAATTGTTTCAAAGAACAATTCTCTCTTAGTTTTGGAACTTCACATACATTGTTTCTTTCTGCCTCAAATATTCTTATCCTCACTCTTTGCATGGCTAATCTAGCATCTTTCGGAACTCAAGTTAGATACTACTGCTTTTGAAAGGAGATGCTCTCCTTGACTTCCCTGGCTGGTTTAGACCTCCTCGCAAAGACTACATTGTAACACTATATTATGCTTTCTATCATACTTTATTGTAATTCTTTCTTTAATCTTTGTCTCTTTTATTCAGCACTGTGCCTGTAAACCAGCTCTTGAAAAAATAAAAATTCCTTATTTATAGTGTTGGCCAAATTCCATGGGAAAAATATCCTACTATCACCGCCACATATATACCCTGGCAGATTCCAAAATACAGTTGGCCCTCTGTATCTGTACGTTCCACATTAATGGATTTAACCAATAATGCATCAAAAATATTCAGGAAAAAAATTCCAAAAAGTTCCAAATACCAAACTTGAATTTGATGTATGCCAGTTGCTACATTGAATCCACGCAAACAAATAAATGTGTAGGCCTTGTATTAGGTATCACAAAAATCTAGAAATGATTTAAAGCATACAGAAGGGCCAGGTGCAATGGCTCATGCCTGTACTCCCAGAACTTTGGGTGGCTGAGGCAGGAGGCGCTCTTAGCCTAAAAGTTTGAGACCAGCCTGGGGAACATAACAAGATCTTATTTTCTCTAAAAATCAAGTTATCTGGGAGTGGTAGTGCATGCTTGTAGTCCCAGCTACTCAAGAGGCTGAAGTGAAAGAATCAAGGTTGAGCCCTGGAAATTGAGGTTATGCCTTGGCAAACCAATATTTTTCTCTTAATACAAATGAGAATGGCGGGTGTGTTGGCTCATGCCTGTAATCCCAGTACTTTGGGAGGCCAAGGAAGGAGGATCTCTTTAGCTCAAGAGTTTGAGACCAGCCTGGGCAATACTGTGGGAACTCATCTCTACAAAAAAATACAAAAATTAGTTGGGCATGGTGGTATGTACCCATAGTCTCAACTACTTGGGAGGCTGAGCTGGGAGGATCACTTGAGCCTGGGAAAGCAAGGTTGCAGTGAGCTGAGATGATGCTACTGCACTCCAGCCTGGGTGACAGAGTGAGCCCCTGTCTCAAAAAAATAATTTTTTAAAAAAAGGCAACTAAGATTCTATTTCATAAGATTACAAAGCTCCTAAACCAGTCTCCTAATTCAAGTGATAGTTAAATTTCTATGTATCGATGTGTATTCTCTGCCATGCATTCTGCTAGACACTTTTCATTCATTATCTTGCTTTATTCTTACAACCATCCTAAAAGAGAAAGTGAGACTCAGTGATATTAAGTAACTGTTCCAATATTAGAAAGGCAGTAAATGTCAAAAATAACAAACAGTACCTCATTCTCTAACACCAAACCTTTGTTCTTACTGTTACACTCTATTTCTGGCAGAAACTTCACAACATTATAGAGTCTCTATTCATTTCATTATTCACTAATATGGGAATCTGGCGATACCCAGAGCAAAGAAAAGACAGAGATGTACATTCTTGGTTCTTTATGTCAATAGCACTTGGTTAAATACTTTGGTAAAAGGTAATAATAAAATGAATACACTTCATTGTAGCCTTTATCTGTTCCATCTCTCATCCATGTAATAATATAAAGCAACCATCATTAGGTTTCAAATACACTTCAAGTGTTTCATATATTTACAGGTTTATTATTCAATGAAATAGTCTTCTGTATCATTCTGATCTCTCCCAATTCTGACCTTGAATGAATTAATATCTAGCATGTTTATCATATATTTTGACATTTAATCTTATACATCTCATAAACACCAATGAAATCTGAAGTTCCTTGATTGCAAGAACTATTTTAATATTTTGGGAGGAATCCCTGAAGCCTCTAGTACAGTGTTAGATATCAAGTACTTATTCAAATGCTTCTTAAATTGAATCATAAAGTAATGATTTTTGAAATTGTTGAAAAGAGAAAATCTAATAAGTCACAGGCCTCTATCTTGGTAACCTATTTGAGTCTGCATTGATTTGCATCACGTTATATTAGAATGTCAAATATTTCCAATGAAAGTGAATATTTGAGAATATAAACATGTTCAGACGAAGGAAAAAAAAAGAGTAGATAACAGAAAAAAATATGTGAAAAGTAAACACTCCTGCTTTCCTCCTTTCTCACACCTCATTGGTGAGGAGGACATTTCCCAGTGATTTCAGTGGTAAGCATATAGACGTGCTGTTCTGGAAGTCTTCATGCAATATAAATACTATGAGGATAAAATTGAAAACCCTAGGCTGTGGGAACAATTGTTTTGTTGAATTTGCTTAGAATTTGGAAGAAGCCTGACCAACATTGAGTAGTAATGGTCTTCTATTATATTGACATGCCATTTTTCATTATTTCTTAAATATCAGATATGGTGAAAATGGGAAGACACTAGTGAATAATTTTGTTGGCATATATCATGATTTCTTTTTGAGATAAGTTCAACTGATGGAAAAGCATCCCTGGAGTGATAGAGCTAATGAGGCAAATTTGGAAATGCTTTAAAATTTTGCAAAGATAGAGGAAAGGCCAAATTAGTAAATTTTTATCTTGATAATGTCATTTAAAGAAGCAAAGTAAATAAGGATTATTTTTATTGCATTTGCAATGTTCAATATTATCTAATTATGCATCCTAAAAGTAGATTATTTTGTTTATTTTTGTGATGTATATGAGAAAAGTGATTACTGCTGAGGTATCTAACTTACCTATTGTTTATAGACTCCGTGATGTTATAGTTCTAGGGGCTATAAAGGAGAAAGAACAATACCCGGGGTGTATCCTCACACTGGTTAGACAACACCTTAGAAGTGACAATAATAATTCATTGATTTCATTGTATACAATGTGTACACTCATTATATAAACTCTGAATTCAATATAACTGACTGACCACTTAGTATGTGACTGAAACAGACCTAAACACATAGACATTAGGTCATTTAGTTAACAAAACCATCAGGAGAGGCAGATGTCATTTGCAGGGTCCTTCTACAAAGGAAAGAATCAGGGAGGCAACATTTCCGAGGTCCCTCATCCAAGAGGAGCAGAACAAAACTTGACTCTAGGACTCCTGGACCAAAGGCTTCATGAGCCACATTACATCATGCAACATAAACCACAGGCTTATGAATTCCAGGGGATCCTGGTGGGTCCTAAATATTGCAAGAGCTGTATATAGAGAGGATTCTAATGCAGAAGGAAAGTAACCATCAGCACCAAAACCATGGTGACTTGGGGGCAAAGTGTCTCCTCATTTGGGGATTCTTTGCTGTTATAAGATGGAGGTCTGTATTACTGGATCTCCAACCACAGTTTATCAATAGACCTGGTCCACAAGTCCATTCAGATCTAGCAGGAAAAATCTCTTGTGATAACCAGTATTTAGTCTGTGGGGGACCAGACTTTGCACTAGGGTTTAAAAAATAATAGTCCTGGGGGAAGTTGGGGGCTGGAAGTAGCCAAAGGAAGACCTTGGGGACTCCTAACCTGCATGTATGCATATACCACTTCTAACTCTCAGATAAAAATCAGGCAGCTAGGACCACACACACATTTTCCACACAAACTGCTGCACCTCCTTCCTAAAATGTGGGGCACACACACACACCCCTCTAATTTAATTAAGCAAAATAAAGCAAAAAAATGGTCTGAAGTGAAATACTCTTTAATAAGTTTGTAAAAACTGACTACGGATAATCACTGATACCATATTAATATTAAATCATAACTTATTTGATTTTTACTTTTGACTGTTACTTATCATATCTGCCAAAATACATCCATATTGGGTTTTGGGGGAAGTTGAACTTTAATATTTATGTTTGCCTTTAAAAACTGCACTCAAACCATACATTTAATGTATCCCAACGCTACCTATTTAGTATGTCTAATACTATGTGCAAAGAACCCTAATCTTCATAAATACACATCTTGTCTATGGACTTAAACAAATAGGTTCACTGGCCCACACAACATATACTTGCTATCAAAGGATCGCTGTGGTTTTAAAAATAATAACAAACAGAACTAATTAGAAACCATAAATAATTATATTAAAGCTACTGTTTTGAATAATTGTCTTCTTTCTTCTCTCCACAACTTGGAAGCAAATGGAATTTTTTATTTCTTCCAACGGAGTTAAAAATTGAAACAAGATCAGTTTCTTGACACTGTAATCTATCACAGACTACAATGATATTCATAGGAGGGCAAACATGTCAGTGATAGACTTGGGAATACGGATTTAATAGAAATACCACATTTTGGTCCTGAAGAATTCAAAATATTGGAAGGTGAAATAAAATCACGGACCATTTTACAACGAAACTGCCTCTAAGAACTATTGGCAAGATTTGTCATTGGCTTTGTAGAATGTAAATTAAGATTTTTCATCATACTTCTATGTTCAGCTGAGGAGATACTGTGTTATAATTTTCATGTTTCAATTCATGCTAAAATTTGATTTTCTGTGTGTATGTTAAGTGTGTGCTTAAAAGACCTCAATCGTAAGAAATAAGAAAGAGAATCAAAAAAACTTTTAGCACTTTTGTAGGAAATATTAAACGTAGTTTTTCAAAAGCACAAATTATTTTCCATTAATAAAAGTAGGATATGAGACTACAGTTAGTCAGACGCAATGCAAATTTAACCACATTTTTAAAATGTAATTATTATCCTTCAATCATTCTTAGAGTTTATAAACTCAGACATACTTAGAGTATGTCTTCAATCATTCTTAGAGTTTATAAACTCAGACATACTTAGAGTATGTCTTCAATCATTCTTAGAGTTTATAAACTCAGTTTTATTTCCAGATTATACTGGATAGAAGGCAAAAATTAACATAAAGTGAATCACTGGTAAAGCCAAAGTAAAAATGTGCTTTCTGTGTTTGAATTGGTACTCATTCACTCATAATATTTATTCACACAAAATAAATAACAATGGATGCTAATCTCTGAAACTATCTTGAACAATTTAAATGATGTTCTTGAAAATGTCAAGTCCTTTTACTGGCTCATATTGAGAAAAAACAACATTGATAATTATTGCATTATTGTTACTAATTCAGAAAAAAACTCAGATTTTTCATAAATTCTAGTTAGCTTTGCAGAAGGATAGTTTCTGATGTGTTTTAAAATTTCTAAATATCTAACAAATGCTGCTATGGTTTAAATCAATACTCAAACATGCAGATAACAAGAAAAGAAGAAGCATACATTTTGTTATTAATGGTGTAAAAGGTAAAGGATGAGGAAAAGGATGATTAAAAACAGCCAAACAACCAGTTGTTGGGTCAAAATTTTCTGAGAATGACCACGTGACTGATAAGAACAGAAGAAAAACTTATCAGAAGGAAAAGTGAAGTTAATGGTTAAAAAATGTGTTCTGAGAAACACGCATTCATTGAAAAAGCATTTCAGTCCCCTAGACCATTTGACTAAGAACCAGATTTTTTGAGAGGGCTTGCAAAGTAGATCCCATAACTGCAGTAATCTTTGAAGGAACTTAAAAGACTAGGGAGGAGCCAGAAGACTGCAGGCTGATACCGACATATGCATATTCACTTTACAAAAAAGGAGAACAGTAAATTCTTCAAAATATCGACAGAGGAGCTTTATACTATTATTACAAAAGCTTCCATAACAACTTATTAGGGAGTGATTTGTATGGTGCTAGGAAACAATTTATTGTACCCTGGCTACACTAACCATAAGTTATTTCAAATAAAATAATGAGACACAGACAGGATAGTGGTTAAGAGTGATATTTCTGTGTTGAACTTCCAAGACTAATTTCCTACCTGTTTGATGTGGCCAAGTAATTTCCACTCCTGTATCTCGGCTTCCCCTCTGTAAAATAATAAAACGGAACTTCATAACATTGATGTGAAATATAAATGTATTTAATAGATCTTCATGACAACATGAAACAATAATTTACATGTCTCTTTCTGAGTGAATAATCAAAGATAGTATCTCTAATTGTAGATTCTATTCTTTCAGAAAATATCAGACATGTATAGCTTGGCAATACATGTCTGGTTTTAGCAAGGCAATTGACAACATCCAGCTGGTTTTAACAAGGCAATTGCCAAGTTCACTCATGATTGTCTTCTCCATACAGTGGAGAAGTAAAACATTTTTTTTACAGAAATAAAATCAAACCAATGTTTAGTAAGAGGAATCCAAAAACCATTTCAGAAGAAGACCAACTGAATCATTTCAAAAACTCTAGTGTATCAGTCTGAATATACTATAACTTCTCTCCATAAGGTTTGCTTCAGACAGCAATTCTTAACTTGAGAAACTTCCACCTTAAAAATTTCACTGAAGTGAGCAAGTCTGTGTTCAAGAATAACGGGATATCAACCAACCTTAACTGGCAGAAACAAATAAATTTAGCATTCAGGTAACATCATTCTAATGTGAGCCAAAGCAACGTCCTTTAATCTAATGTATGTTCATAATATTTATTCTGCTATTGGGTTAGTTTGTGTACATTATCCAACTCATTCATTCAGTGATGTAAAAAGTACAAGAGTGTCATATTATGAAATGCCTCTACTTAAAAAAATTAAAAGATAATAAGAATGAAGGTAACCATTGGGCGCCATGGTGTACATTAGGTCAACAGCAGGGATGTTACTGAAAGATAAAAAATAAACTGGAAGAGAATGTAAAAGGTTCTGAGCTGATCCACAGGAAGAAAAATCAGTCTTAAAAAGCAAGTTTTGAGTGTGCAGATGACCAGAGGATCAGCATCCATCCTGGGTGCCTGTCAACCTGATATTAATTTAGGAAATAAAAATTTGTCCAGGAAGTTAATAAGCATGGTAACAACTACTGAGGATCTTTTGTCAAAATCCATGGGTAATTATAGTTTCCAGGCATGTTCACACTTGTACACAGTGCAGTGAGGGAGTAAGTGGAAATCCCCAAGAGGAGGGATCTATAAGGGGGAATGATTCACAACAGAATATCTAGCAGCATAAAGCTGAAGAGCATGCCCAGTTTTAAGGTAGAAGATAAAGAATGAAGAGACCTGGTTATGCACAGCCATGTCATTCTTATTCATTTATTTATCTTTTTAAATGTTCAAGATTTTGAAATAATTTCAAACAGCACTAAGAAGGCAGAAACTTTCATAACAAAAATCTGTACTAATAGTTTCTTTAAAAATAATGTCAGTATTTAGCAACACTTACACACTATATCCCTAACTCATTAATGACACCTACTTAACCTATGAGGCTTCTGAGTTTATGATCCCCATTTTAAAACTTCTGAAAAAAAATGACTCACGATTCTACAGGTTAGAAGTGATCTGGGGACTGTGTGGTGAATGCTTTTTCACCTTGACTTAACCCAAAGATGCTGAATGTAGTTGAACTCCTCTAACTGAAAAAGAAATAATGCATAATGAGTTTAAGCAGCGGTTAATATAAAAAGAGCCCAAAGTAGCAAGCTTTCTTTTTCTCAACTACTGATTATTGGCAATGCTACTTGATTGTTTGTACGGTACTTTCACAAAGATGTTTACACTCAGAATTAAGCGGAGGCCAAAAAACATAGAGTTGGAGGCTTAATTTTGGGAAAACAATCATGGTTCACAGACTCATAGGGATTTAGAGCTGCAAAAGCATTTGGAGATCATCTGGTGCAACTCTTACAGAGGTAACAATTTACTAACTTATATGCAAAATGTCAAGGCCTTTGAAGCTCACTTTCATTACAAAGTAATTCCAGAAATAAATTTGGTAATTTGTAATACAAATGGTATTAATTGGAAAGTCTATAAATATGCTTAATTCTCTCTATATAATTATATATTATATGTAGGATTGTGTGTGTGTGTGTGTGTGTGTGTGTGTAACTGAACATAAACAAAGTTGTATACATATTACAAAGTAGGCCTGTCTCAGCTCTCTTGTCTCTCACCCCTGTGACACAGTCAGGATGCTTTAATGAATACCCAAGGGGATCCTGAAACACAGTATATTCCCTGGCCTGTTTGGAAATCAGACAACCGTTCCTCTTGCTGTAAGTCTTCGATACAAAGGCTTTCCTCTCTTTTTTCCCAACAAATAAGACCCTATGTTTATCAGTGGAGTAAGAGAATGCTGGTTACTCACCTCCAATAAGTCAACTGAGTCAATAACCTAGAGGTATGAGACAGTCATGGAGGTTGGTAATGAATGTCCTACTCATTCGCCAATATAAAAATAAATTACCAAATAATAAATGCTGATTCTTTGGAATTTGGAATAGCTAGCTTTATATTTTTTGAAAAAGAAAATTCTGTGCACGAGTCAGAATCATTATCATAACTTTGCTGTGTTTGCAAATTTCTGGCAGGTTAATTTTTGATAGCTGGGGAAGAGCAATGCTTCCAACCAATTTTCTAAATCATCTTTAGGCAAACATCCAGGCGCAATCACCTGTAGACTCCTGCCTAAAGGCCCAGGTACATTTTGAGAAAGAAGTCAGATTCTTGAATGATTTACAAAGTTAACCATTAGAGCTTCTCATATAACTGGCTTAGGCTGAAAATAAGTAACCAAAAATACACGTATAACACACCTTAACCTCAGTGTCCTCACCTCACTGGGAGGAGAAAAAGCATTCAGAAAAGGCAAGTTTACCCTGGCTATTCAGATCATTTTCAGATATGAGCCTATGTGTAAGGTATTCCTAGTCTGAGGTCATTAAAAATAAAAATTAAATAGCAGACCTGAAGATGAGCAGATGACACTATGGTCATTTAGATGTAAATTTATTTCCTTTTTGTTTTTAAAGTTAAAATAGTATCATTAACTACTGGGTGCCAAAATGTCACATTTTGAATCAAGCTACCAGGATCAAAAAAAAAAAAAGTTCAACTAATTTGAAACAACTGAAATTAGAAAGGGTCTAAAATACAGTGACAAAGCAAGCTATTAGCTGAATTGTATATTATTGCACTGTCACTTTCAAACAAATAACAGGGATCAATTTGGTAAGTTAATGAGACATTTACATCTGAAACACAATTATAACTACAGCCTCTAGAACTAAGTTTTAAAATATTCATTCACTGTCATTCAAAAATTTGAATCACTTATTTGTTTGTAATGAATCTAACTTTAAAACATTTATCAAAAAGTCACTTGTTCTTCAAATCTTTTGACAAAATAGTGTAATGATGATGTTAATAATAAATATTAGTAAATAATATACTGAGTAAAAAATAATTTACCTCCTGTTGTTTCTTATAGCTTTTAAAAGGAGCTACAGACATGATTTTTATTTAATTTAATGTACACATAATGAACTTAGATGCATGATACTGATCTAGACATTTTAAAAATAGGCAATTTAGTCCTCATAAGAACCATAGGGGCTGGGCACGGTGGCTCATGACTGTAATCCCAGCACTTTTGGTGGCTGAGGTGGGTGGATCACCTGAGGTCAGGAGTTCAAGACAAGCCTGGCCAATATGGCGAAACCCTTCTCTACTAAAAATACATGTTATCTGGGCATGGTGACAGGCATCTGTAATCACAGCTACTTGGGGAGATGAGGCAGGAGAATCCCTTGAACCTGGGAGGCAGACACTGCAGTGAGCTGAGATCAGGTCAATGCACTCCAGTCTGGGCAACAAGAGTTAAACTCCTTCTCCAAAAAAAAAAAAAAATTCTTCTTCTTTCTGCAAGAAAAATAAAGTATAACTGATTGAGGATCACACTGACTTTTAAACAACAAGAAAAAAAAAAGCTTATCCTAGAGTTGAGAGTATAAAGATCCAAGATTGATAAGATGAAAATCTAGGATTAAGTTTTATAAATTATTAAGAATAATTTATAAAACAACTGTTTTCAAACTTAATCATGTTTACTCCTTGTCATCTTTCATCCTTCCATAATGAGCAGCCGGGCCCTGGCAATGACCACAAGTTGCCTGACACTGTCCCAAGAAGACTTAAGACTTAAACGTCTGTGTCCTTCCACCTTGAATCTGGGAGGGCTGTGAATTCTTCAACTAATAGACTGTGGGAAAAGTGATGGTATGGGACATCTGACGTCTGAAGTGAGGTCATCAAATGCCATGCAGCTTCCTCTTGGTCACCTGATGCACCTGCTCTCTGAGCGTTCCCCTTCCAAACACAGCTATCAGCTGGGAGAAGTCCAAGTCACATGGGGAGACCATGTGTAGGTTCTCTAGTCAGTAGTCCAGCGAGGCACAGCCTTTGGTCAGCGCAGCCCAGAAACCAGGCACATGAGTGAAAGAACCTCCAGACAATTCCAGGCCCCAGACCTTTGCAACCCACTCAGTCTTTGGAACCTTCCCATTGAGGCCCCAGACATGATGGAGCAGAGATAAGCCCTCACTTTCACTGCCCTGTCAGAATTCTCCATATAATTTGTAAGCACAATAAAATAGTAGTTGTTGTATGCCATTAGATTTGGGAAGTTTGTTATACAGCAACAGATAAATGAACTATCACTCTAGCTAAATTAATCACCTAAGTTCATTTCCATAATGGAGACAGTAGTAATGAAATAATTTTAATGATCTCTTGCTCCAGATACATTGTTAATGCTTCATATTTATGATTTTATTTAACACTCTCATTTAATCTATTTAAAAAACTATTATAACTATTCCCATTTTACAGATGAGGAAACTAAGTCGGCATTTAAGCGACTTGACAAAAAGCACAGAATTAACAAATATCAGAACCAGTATTTACCTGGAGTTATCTGTAACTTCTCAGCTGTTAGTAACACACGCTCTTTTGGGAGAAAAACAAATATGCAGTTCTTACACAAACATGCATGTCAAAAATGTACTAATGTAAGTATCACTAAATCTTTTAGTAATATTTACTTGATGTGGTTCAAATCTGAATAATCTGCAATTCTTAGAATTTAAGAGAGAAAAACAAAGAAGTCAGAATCTTAGGTAACAAAAGTAAATGGTATCGATTATAAGAGCTCCTTCAAGGCCATCAGATCAGCCCCAGGCTATCCAGTCTACATATAAAAGGCGCCAAACATCGCCGGAACCTGTGTATGCTTAAAAGATCTGAGGAAAATGGAATTACTAGAATCATGTTATATAAGAAGAAAGAAGAACCCCAATGATCAGCCAATCCAATTCCTCCTTTAACAAGAAAACAGTACTGTGACCCACTTGAAGCCGCCCCGGTTCCTCACTGTCACTGAATGCTCTTTGCTAAAGAGCTTCTCGCTTCCTCAGGTAGATTGGCTGCTTCAGTGAAATCTGTAGTCCCCCAGATTTCAGGAGGAGAGATGTATCAACCCTATGCGTAATCCTTTTCCACTTCAAAGAGTGACTGATCCTCAATTCTTAGTTACATAGGGCATAAAGACAGAACATACTTACAAGCCAGCACTGAGTAAGACATTATGGAAGGGAGAAAATGCAAGGAGACACCAAGTGCAAAACAAAGCACATATTAGTCCCGAAAGTGAAATAATTCACAAGTTAATGTGGATCATCATAAGAGTCCACAAAGCCTTGAGACTTCCTGCTGCATTAATGTTATAGTAATGTAAGGGAAATGAGAATTAGAAAAGGAACCACGCCAATGTTTACTATGTTCCAGGCCTAAGAATCATTTATGCGGTATCGCCCTCAATCCTCATAAAACTACCATGAGAAAGCCACTCATTTGCTTATTCTCAAGATGAGGAAATAAAAAATGGCAGTGACTGGTAATTGTGCATAATATCCATTATACATTCAGTTAAAAGACTACATTTCCCAATGTTTTCTGCTAGGTGTGGCCATATTATTAAATCCAAGCTAATGATACGTAAGGAATTTCCTAGAAAGCTGCTGATTAGCTGGAAAATACATTTCTTTTGTCTACCCTGTTTGCTTTCTTCATTTCCTTCATGCAATATGGAATGTAGATGAGGTAGCTGTAGCACCAGAAGCCATCTTTAATGTGAGGTGATCCAGAGAATGAACACCAGGATCAAAATGAAGAAAGAGGAGGAGGAGGGAGAGGCAGGAGCTTTGGTCTCTCCAGATGGTGAAGACAATATAGAGCCATGCATTGCCTACTGCTAAACTTCTCTTTCCAAGAGAGAAAAATGCATTTCTGCACTGTCTAGGCCCCTGATATGTTGGGTTTTCTGATAACTGCTGTTGGACACAGTTAATCATTATGAATGTATTACCTTTATAGAAAGACTTTGCCGAACAAAATGTTGAAAGCTCCAAAAATGAAAAAGAAATCCATTTATTCCTAACAGTCCACTTCACTGTTATTTCTATTTCATCCTACAAAAAATAACTTGTACTTCATTTTCAGACCGAATGAATAAACTTAAAGATAGACACGAAGACTCTAATTGTCTAAACTTCATAATTCTCTTTGCATCCTATTGGAGACAGGAAGGTTAGATGGAGAACAGAGCTTAGCAAGAAAAGGAAAGCTTACAGAAGAATCAAAATTGCTACAGTTAGTTCACTCAAGCTTTATGCTGTGCACGTAGAATACAACCAACCAAGAAATTCGACCTATTATTTACGTAGTGACAGATAAAGGAAAACGAGGTGCAGCTCAATAAACAAGCTCTCTCCTAAAGCAGATTTAGACACTCTTCATTCCCTTCCTTTCAGTCTAGAAGCCTGCTTAGGTGGAACTGTAAAATAAATTCCAGCACTCTGAACATTTCAAGGAGAAATAATTTTCAAAACTGGCTCAGACTCTATTTTTCTTCACTTTGAAATTGATTAGATGTGCTTTTAAAAGAAAAATTGGTATCTCAAAGAATAAAGAGTATTTTAGACTAATATAAGATAGCTAATTTTAAAACCATTTAAGATTTTGTCTAAATGTTGTAGCCATTAACCACTTCATCCCATTTGTCAGCAACATACAAATAAATCATGTTAGATTATACTAAAAGATAGTCAACATTATAATATTAACCCAGTATTTGCCATTTAGCTGAGCTGATCATAAAATAGTAATAAAATTTGTTCTTTAAAGGACCTTAAATAAACAATAAATTGACTAGGACAGTGAAAATAAAAATCACTGCTGAGTTGTTTAGTACAGACTCAATACTTGGAAAGAAATATAACATAAGCAATAATTTAATTTAACTTTTCAATTTAGGGCATGCTTAGTCATGTGTAACTTTCTTAAATGAAGCATTTCAACAACTCACCCTGGGTCTGCTTTAGAAGATAATCTGAAAATCTATGCGAATGGCAAAAAATAAAATAAAATTTACTCTACGGCAGCACTTGATCTAACTGCTAAAGAAGCAAAGACAAGTAAATGAGAATGTTTCAATTCAGTGAGTCAATGCCACATTTCACACATACAGCAGCAGATCCCCCCTCTAAAACTTCAAATGAAATTACTATATTCCTCTTGTGCGGTGATATCTAGAGTAAATAAAATAGCTGTAAAACATAAATCAAATTAATTTTGCTTTGAATGGTTTTACATTTCTTCAAGGCATAAGTTGGGAATTCATTTGGTTGGTTTCTTTGCTATTAACTCTACAAGCAAGGAAACATCACAGGATAACTTCTGTGGCTACTACAATGTATGATTCTGGTATCATTCTTGACAATTGCTCCTGATCTATGAATTATAGCTATTATTATTCTTAACATCATTGATACATTCTACTTTCATTTTAATGTCTAAGAAAGAAAAGAAAACAATTTCTTGTAAACCTAAATTATACGGGAGTTAGGAAGAGAAAATCATATATTTGAATGTAAAAAATGTAGAAAAATATAAAACTACAGAAGGTAAATGCTATCACAAATATTCTTCTATTCTTTAATTAGAAACCTTTACAACGGACTGAAATTTGCTTGAAAAGGGTCAATATCTAATTACCATTCTGCATGTGGAGGGATGGGCAAGTTTAAATCGTGGCAATAGATGGAAATAAGGTAAAAAATAAGCCGTTTGAAATATTTTAAACTACCATCACTACCTATGCAGACAACGTATTTATCCAAGACATATAATTTGTGTTGTCAAAAAGTAAATGCCCCAAGAATTTTCAGAAAGTAGCTAATCATGTTTATACCATCTACATTACACGAATTATCATATATATCTTGGTCTGTAGAACATATACCAGCAGGGTTTCTATTTATAAAAAGCACTCTCTGATTTGCAACAGAATACAATGAAGGCTCTTTATGTGTTGTACCCACTACTCTATCCCCAGGATGTAGCTCAGTATCTGAAATGTTATGAGAACTCAATAAATAAATGATAACTTAATGGTTAAATGCATTTAGCTAAAGAAAAAAGTGACTGCTTTTCATCATAGTTTTAAAGCCAATAATGCTCATGGCAAAAATGCCTGAAACTAAAATTTACAGAAAAAATAATTTATCTTCATTTAAAAAATATTAATCTCACATTGTTATATTATTATATATCACGTTTGCTTGGAAGACAATCCATTAGTGGTAGCATTAATTTGTATTGTGTTATATATTAAAAATTGAATATCTTTCCTGTAAGCACATGATGAATCCTGTAAGCACACATTCAGTAATCCTAGTAAATCTTAGCATTTATTCCAATTCTGAGCCATCCCCCTTGCCACCATATATATGTTATTTTTCTGAAGAGCAGCTTTTCTTATATATGCACATATATAAAAAGTGAAAGTGAAATAATTCACAAGTTAATGTGGATCATCGTAAGAGTCCACATTAACTAAGGAATATATATGTGTGTATATATATATATATATATGTACATATTAAAAAATATGTATATGTACATATACATATATATGTCAAGGGGGATGGCTCAGACTTGGAATATATGCTAAGATTTATTATATATATATATATATATATATATATATACATACACACACACACCTCATTTTGCTTAAAATATTATATAGGAAAATTTATTATCATAAATCTGTTGTTTAGGGTATAGTTAACTTCATTTTGCTGGAAAATAACGAAATTAAAATTATAATGCAACAAAAATAAGACACAAATAAAATTTACATTATACTTGGATGTCTTCAAAGCCAATATTGCTAAGTTTCAACCTAAATAACACATCTAAATTTAAATGTATGGTGAAACTAAACAATTTGGCTACATGCAAATCATCGACTCCAGTAAGTTTGTAAATTTTGTCATAAAATATCTCTTTTAAGAGCCCCTAATGTACAGCAACATAGCAAGGACAAAACCGCCCCAGTGCTTGATATAAGTTCTGCCGGGCACCATCCAGCTACTCTCATAACTACTCTTGTTATTAATCATCCCACAGAAAGCTCTTCCCTGATCACCTGTTACAAGACAGATAGCAGCTGGGCTATTTTATGTAATAAGGGACTTGGGCTTTCAAGGCAGTGAGGGAAAAGAACCAGAAGCTTAGCAGCTATGAGCCAAGGGCCCCACCCTTTCACTGCATAACAAAAATCAGCTGTTGCTTCAACAGCTGGCAAGTGGCTGACAAAAATGAGGTCTGAAAAGAGTTACAGATTTTACATAGAAGGGGGTCCTAGTTAGGAGGCAATAGAGAGTAGCAAAGGAAAGTGATGATAAGGGTGGGAAACACAGAGAAAGCTAATATAACGGTGGCTACAGATCAGATGCTAACAAACTGTGGCAGAGGATTCACAGATATATAGAAGCCTATAACTTGAGAAATCTTGTAAAAGAAAATAAAGAGGAAAAATAAGGACAGACAGCTATCTGCCTGAAGATATTTTATTGCCTATCTGAAAGTAGGGAACTAAGATTATCACTTGAACTATTTCTTCACCCTTCCATCTGTTTACCACTTAATGCTATTACTACACAGTGATGTGTTTAAAATACAGTATGATAATTATAAAGAGCAAAACATTTGTGACAAATGTGAAAATGATGGCTCTCACTTATCTTGCAAACGGTATTTTGAGACTGGCAACATATTCACATGCACTGATTTACTAAACAAACCTAAACTAATGCCAACCATGTGCCAAGTACTGGGCAAGACAACAATTAATGAGGCATGGACATGGTCTCCAGTAACTGCATGTGGGAAAGGCATAAACAATAATGACAATGCTTCTTGCATTGTATAGAAAAGAAAGAAACTAAATCTTCTGGGGACCAGACATGGGGAAGATGGGCAGGAGGAAGTGGCATACTAGAAAGCTCCATAAATTGACCTAGCATTCCAGTCTTGTCTTGAAGGATGAGTAGGCTTTATTTGGAGAATAAATTTTTTAATAGGTATTTCTGGAAAAGAAAAGCACATGCAAATACGAAGAGCATGATAGATGAGAAAGGGAGATGCCTGGGAAACAGAGGAAAGGATTTGCTGAGCAGTACTCAAGGTTCGGCTGAGGCTAATAACCTTACATGTGTAATAGCACTGATCCACAAGTCTATTTGATTTTTCTTCAGCTGTCCTTGACAGTCTGGCAACGGAAGCAGAAGTAAAGATGGCAAAATTGAATGTGCTTCAGAGAGAAGAGAACAAGAAGGAAAAAAAGAGAAAGAATGTACAAGATGCTGTCTCCTCATGTCCTACCGCCCAACCCACTCACCAGTTTGCAGCCCAGTTCTTCATGCAGTATCTGCAGAAGAGTAGAGAAAAGAAAATTGTGTGGATAGTGCCCCATTTAGTGAATCCTTCACTCATCTCTAAGCAAACATTCTTCCATTACAAAAAAAATACCAACAGTATAGCATAATTAGCAAAAATGAATGGCAGAAATAAACCAGTAGAAAAGCAGAAGATGGAACAGAAGTCATCACTGAAACTGTATCATAGTTCTAAGTGCAAATATTTAGAGGAAAATGATCAATTTGTCTACTTCTCTGACCCACTATTTAATATCCCTAGTATCATTCTTATCTCTTCCAGAGCCCATAGGTTCTATCGAGTCAGAGACTGTGTTTTTATGGGGACTGAGTCCATCTGCATGTTCCCAATTACTGACTGAGGTTACAGCCACTCCAATGCAAGAAATCCAAGAATGGGTTTTAATTGGCTATTTTTTATGAGTTTATTTTATCATTGCACAATAACCCTAAAAAATAAATGCTAGTTTAATTTTCTCAGCATTATAGATATAAATTCACATAATATAAGAGAACATACCACACATGTATTTACACATGCATAAATCTATTTGAGGAGACAAAGAGAAAGATCAGTTTTCTTCATTACTTGTATACCTATTAAGCCTTATGAAGAAAGAAAATTCAGTTCTGCAACTCTTCTATAATACTGTTTAATTGATATATATTTATATTCTATTAAGCAGGCATTTATATCATTGAAACATTTTTATAAAGGAAGTATGTCCCAGAGAGTGAATGACCTAAAATACAAGTCTAATCTCCTCTGTTCTACTGTTTTTCTTACCAATAAAACACAATCCCTCCCCTTTCATCATATTTACTACTGCATAAATCAGTATAACTGGAGTCAGCTAATAAACTTTCACAGCCTAAGGTCTCACACTCAAGTCCATAACCTACAAATATTTGCTCGATAAAATATGACAGATAGAAAAAGTTAGGTAGACCTGATAGCAATATATGATCCTAGTCTTTTCATTCTATCAAACAACTTGATTTAAAATTGCCAATACAAATTAACCTTCACCATAGAAACATTTCTTATATCCAAGGATAGTAGTTCAAAAAAACATTTTTAGTAGTAAAGTAAAATTGAATGTAAGTGGATCTTAATAGTGTGGTTCGGTTTATTAGATTGCACAGTGAAATAATGTCCTTTGACTTACTTTATGATGACTGTATTAAAATCAACCCTGAGTTTCATTCACAAATCAAACATTATATCTTTTTAATATTATTTGTCCAAGATTTCCACTAGTACAAACATGACTTCCTTTAAAATGTCTTTGAAAGGAGGGACTAAAATGGACATTAAATAGTTTTACTTATAAACAAAATGATGGCTTTAAAGAAAAGCCAACATTAGAACCAAAAGGCCTTATTTAACTATTACACATACATATCTTAGAAAATTTAGGCAAGTTTCTCTTTAGAAAAATACTGTTAGAAGAAACTCTAAGTCCCTCTTATACAGAAACCTGTACTTTGAAGACAAAAACATGTTAGAAAATCTCTTCATTCCTCAGTTGCTGCTGCCCAAGGGAGAAGCAGAGATTAAATGTCGGGTAGAACCTCAAGTGTCTGTCATTGATGTCTATATCCTTCATATTGTTCAATTTAGCAAAAGAAAGGTGTAAAATTTCTAGGACCTGGTTTTTTTCTCTCTTTTGGTTAGGGTAAGTTTTGACTCTAGAGGAGAAGCACTCAAAAAACCATTTAGCTGCAAGTCCAACTTTTCTTTTGAACTGAGATCTACCAGTCATAAAGCAAATAGTTTGATCTCTACCTGATGCTTTCGTTTACTTCCCATTTAGTTTGAAATGGAAACCCCTATACTAAACTCACAGAGAGTGTCACATAATTCTTACCAGCCTAATGGAAATCTTCCTCATCTTTAAATGTCCATGTCTAACATCACCTACTTCAGTGAACGTTTAATTGATTCCCTTGTTGAAATTAATTTTTCCCCTCATGTTCCCATAGCTGTTTGTGGACTGCTGATAGCACTTGCCCAATTTTCTCACTAGCATACAAATAGATTCCTTAAAGCCAGAGATTATGCCTTATTGGTCTGCCCTCTAAAAAGTGCCTTGCCTAAAGAACTGCTCAATAATTGTTTAAAATAAATTAAATAATTAATGTATTCCTTAATGTTAAAATATTAAAATTAAATATGTTAATTAAGTATGAAGAGAATAACAGTGTGTAAAAATAAAATCATCACACATATATTCTATTTATCCAACAAATAAGAACACATTCCTATACAGTTAAGAATAAACTGTTAGCCAACAGCCTTAAGGCAATGAATAAGTTTGTAATGGGAATTTCCATGTCTTTTCTGCCCTGCTAATTCTAATGTTCATTAAAGAAAATGCAGGTAACTGTTTCATTGGAAAGCTCCTCATTGATATACCCAAACACTGTTTTTTCTTGGGGTACAGACATTAATTCTGAATGCAAGCTTATATAAAGATAGGAGATGTAATGTTTAAAATAGTGTAAATGGTCCTAGATCCTAATATAAATCAACATATGAGATAAAAGAGTAAAGAAAAATTGCAGAAGCCTTCAAACAGCTAACAGGCTTCCTTGAAGAACAACTTAATTGGTCTGGAAGACATTCACTCACCTCATTTAATAAATATTTACTGAACACCAACTACATGCTTGTTCCTCTACAGGGCAACGAATGTACCACAGTGTGGCATAACAGACACAATCTCCATCCTCATTGAGGTTACAATCAGAACAGAGAATCAGATATCAAACAGATGATCAAGCAAACATAGGAATAAATGCTGCCCAGGAAAAAGTGTGTGGGGTGAAAGATGACGCTCTAGGTAGAGACAATAGTCTGCACGAACATTCTGAATCAACAAAGATGCACAACTGAAGAAACCGTTCAGGGTACTGCAGCAGAGTTGGCCCTGGAGAGAGTGATGTGAGAGGAAGCTGGAGGGATGGATGGAAGCCATAGTACCTGGGATCTGGCCATACTAATTATTTGGATTTTTATTCTAAGAATAATGCAAAGAAAATAGTTAATCAAGGAATTACATGATCAGCTCTATTCTGACATCTAATTAATGCTAAATACTATAGCAAATATAAAACTGTGAGCCTACATACTCATGAAAACTATCACAAACACCTTTGTTATCTTTATGAAATCATCCTATCTCTTTATTCACCTAATCTCTAAATTTTTTCTATTTTTAAGGCCCAAATGAGTTTTATTTGCTTCATTTGGACATTTATCATATTGTTTGAATGCTTCCTTAGAATTATAAAAGATTTATACTCTCGCTATAAATCTTCACAATGTTTTATATGTATGTGTGTGTGTATATATATATAGATAAACACACATGCAGTTTTTTCATCTAAAATGAGTATAACAACATATTTTTTTAAGATTTTAAAAGAACTAATGCATAAGATTAAACAGTAAGTGCTCAATAATTATTATACATTACAACTAGATATAATGGCCACTAAAATCATACCTATATGGTTTCAACAAGATCTTTTATTATTTCATTCAACATTATTTATCAAGCATGTCCTATATCCCTAGCCCTATGCATAAGATTGTAATGAACAAGATAAATTAGATTCATCCTTGATGAAACTTACCTTGAACAAGTAAATGCATGAATAAAAAATTACAGCTTGTAGCAAGTATCAAAAATGAAATGAACATTTATGGAAACTCTGCCAGCAATCCATGAGTATATCCCTAGCAAAGCATTTATAGATAGCTCTACATACCTACTGAACTTTCTAAAACTTTGTTTTAAAAAATGAAGTTAATATAGAAAACTAGCACCTATTCAATTAAATTTTATTTCAGCACTAAGAGTTAAAAATTACAGATCAAAGACATCTAAGATGCTTAAGCTCTGCTTTATTTGAAAGAAAAATAAAGTTTTCTGATACTAAACTTGTGACGCGGAAAGTCTTCCTTTGAAATGGGCAGATCAGGAAATCTTGTAAGATCCTTTTGGAAAATGCTAATGCTATGGCTTGTATGTATTTGTCCCCTCAAACGTCATATGTTACAACCTAAGACCCATTGTGACAGTATTAAGAGAAGGGGACTTTAGGAGGCGATTAAATTATGAGGGCACTGCCCTCACGAATGGGATCAGAACCCTTATAAAACATCTCCAGGGAAATGGCTAGGCCCCTTTTTGCCCATCCACTTTCCATCAGTGAGAACACAGTATTCCCCCTTCTACCATTCAAGGATGGAGTAATGGTGCCTTTTCAAGGCAACATCTGGAAAGCAGACAGTAGCCCTTGCCAGACACCAAATCTTCTCATGCCTTGATGTTAAACTTCCCAGCCTCCAAAACTGTGAGTAATAAGTTTCCTTTATGAACCACCTAGTCTCAGATATATTATAAAGCAGAACAAATGGACTAAGACAGTCGCAATGAGGTAGGCCTAAAAACTGAAGTTGTTTTTACGCCTACCTAAAAACTTTCAAATAACCAACGGCCTCTGAAAGTGAACTAAATGCACACTCACGTAAGCATTTGGGTTGATGAACTTAAACATCACAGCCAGTTCTTTCTCAAGAATCTATTTCTTAACTATTTTCTAATTCTAACATAAGGCTCCATTTCAATGTCATATTTTGTTTTACCTATTTTGAATGAAAGTGATACACTGAAAGAAAATCCTGTTTTCTCTTCATGCTAAAATTTCATTACATTCAAGCACCACTTAAATTCTCATTGAAATAAAGCATTATATTTCCTACTTCTTCTTTTTTTCCTGCTTTTCATTTGAAAATCTACCTTGACTCATTTTGTTACTCCTTCTCTGTGTTTGTATTTAAGTGGGTAGGTAGCAAGCAGTGGAGATAGAGATTTAGACTGTCAATCATTCAGTCCACTCAGAGTTTAAGTGTTCTGTTTGTTGTCTCCTGGGAGAGTATCATCCATAGTAACAAATGTAAATGCATTTACTTTAGGGCTATTTTAATAGCCATCAGTGGAGTGGAGAGGGGGAATTCTATATAGAACGAAGTCTCTCTAGGCACTAGGGATTAGCAGTAATTTCCTTTTTGAATATTAATGGCTAAAGTTTCATCATGCTGAACTGTGATACACATTAAGCAGTCAACCACATATTTAGCATCTCTATAAAATATCACCCCACTGTCTACCTCCACAGCCTTAAAAATATAGCCTGCATTGTTCACATAGGCAAATTGCTCCAAGTTTAGATGGATATTTCATCACTCGTGCTTTGACTCTCCCAACCACCACCGTTTTTGTAGAACCCATTTAAAACAAAAAAAATGAAAACAGCCAGTGCTTGGTGGTAGTTTTAGAAAGAAGAACCAACCTATCTATAAGGATTTCTTGAAGGAGTAACTATGAAGAAAGGCTAGACTGGAGGCACAAACGCCTTTCTGAAGAGGAGGCAGAAATGTACATAATGCACACAAGAGTGTCTAATGCAGCTCTGAAATAAGGAGTTTAATTATTCTGTAGGTATCTAATATTTTTTTATTTCATAAATAAGCCAAAATAATTATTTTATTTCATAAATAAGCCAAAATAATTATTTTTGTATTTTTAATGTAGGTTATCTACAAGAATGAGTTTTACTTCATATACACAGTGTTTTAACCATAATGATTGCTCATTAATGTATACCATGCGCTCTATGTGAAATATGTTTCAATCTTCAAATAATTCTATTATGATCTTCATTTTACAGATGAGGACACTGAGAATTAAGTTGTTAAATAATTTGCCCTAGGAGATGGCATAATCATAATTTCAATCTAGGTCTGCCTGAAGGAAAACTCCAACTCTTAACTCCACTGACTGTCTGTAATTGGGGCTCATCAACTTTAGGTTGACCCTCAAAATAGCTGTGGATATACAGTAGGTGTTACTGATATAAGCACAATCGAGAAACCAAGACTTTGGGCTTGTTCAGACAAACACACACATGCAAACACACACACACACACACACACACACACACACACACATAGAATTTACCCTTTAATGAAACTAATGTTTAAGTCCCACTATGAAGTATGTAGATAAACCTTGAAAACAGAATCTTATAGAGATAACAGAGAGTATAAGGGAGTTGAAGATATTTTTATACTAAGTGAATTCTCAATTTGTTAAAATGTAGTAATACAGTGAATACGTATTTTGATAATTTTAACCTCTCTCATAAGAAAGATCTAAAGATGTAAGGAGGACACAGTGGCTTTATTTGCTGCAGTACTTAGTTTGTGCTCTTGTGCTATAAGAACAAATGCTAATTACTGTTCAACCCTAATGCTAATCTCAGCATCTGCTAATTAAAAGATCACATCTTCTGCAAAGTCAGCATTCCCATTCAAATGAAAACATTAATCAGTTTAAAAAATTCAAAATCAATCAGCTGAAAGGAGAGAGTTGTAGGCTTCCAATGAATTGATAACAGCACAAACCCAGGAATGCAAAAGAGCAAGTGTCAACTTACGTGTCTCAGCAACAGACTCACACTGTTACAAAAACTACCCAGAAATGTATTGCATTGTGTTTCAATATTTCATCCTGACCTTTTCACTACATATGATTTTTATATGCAAAATGACAATACCATGTGGCTCCTAAAAGGGCCTTGTTTTCAATTGAATGTGCTAGAGATGTGATTACCAACCAGATTTTCAAAATAGATGTTACAGAGTTTTCAAAAAGCTACTGCTACTTCGTGAGATAATAACTGCAGAGGAGCTCAGTTGTATTAATTATTTAACAGCTGGGGTTTTGTTGTTGTTGTTTGTTTTGTTTTTTTCTGGGTTTGTTGTTGTTGTTGTTTTGTTTTGTTGTCTTTTCTTTTTCAAAGCAATAGTTCTGTTTTTTATGGTCCTTAACAGTATTCAGAACACCCAAAGTGCAGACTGGGATTTTATTTCAGGGTTAAATCAAAAGAGGCATCTTTCTCAGATTCACTCATGGAGCCGTCAGAGACAAAGGACTTAGATTTTGCTAGTGATGATCTCTTCCATCACATTTGGTGCTCCTCCTTATGTCATAGAAATAAGGACTAACAGAAATATTCTCTCTTTGTAGCAAAATACAGCAAACATATTTCTGTTAGAAAAATGAATATTTAAAAAAACCAATGAAACCGATGACCAAAACAATAAAAATTATCACTTCCGTATGGATAAAATATAGCAATATAAAAATACTTCACTTAATACTACTTAAAATTGAAAGGATTTAATAGATAGAGAATTTCCTATAGGCACAATGATATACACTTTGAAAATGTAAGGATTCCTAACATTTTTCAGAATCTCATTGCTAACTACTCATGCATTAAAAGAAAACGCTGTAGGGAAAATAAACTTAAGTGAACTTTTGCTGCTACAACAATAATGTAAAATATAAGAATATGAATTGGGACTACAACAGTGAAGGATTAAAGTTTCTTTTCATTTTGAAAAATAAATAAGTAAATATTATATGTGAATTCACATGCAGAGCAAATGACATTAATGTAATAATATCTGAAATAGGAAGTCAAATTCATAGCCTTGTTTATCTAAAAAGGTAGGAAGAACTCAGGCCCAGACAGATTTACAATAATGATTTCATCAGGCAGACAAATAGTTTTGATATATACCACGCTGAGAAAACTTAGCTCTAATTCACTTTATTGAATTAAGAAATGAGTAACAACTTCATGTGACAATTATATTTCAAAGAAATTATTACTGAAATTTACTGTGTTTTCCTTAGTTAATAAGGTAGACAACATGAGCCTATATATCTTACACTGACCTCTATTTATGGAGGCTAAAAATCATTAAAGATAGTTTGCAATCATATTGATTTATACTCATAAAAATTTCATTTCATACATATAACCTTTGAAAAATCTTATTAGAACAACAAAATAATATTTGTATGTAGTAAAGAGTATTTCCACCTAATACCAAAAAATAAACAAGAAGAGTTTTGAATGGTATAAATTTTTATCACTGCGATACACAGAGTAGGAAAATAGCCAAGGTGATCACCAAAGGAAAAGCTCCTGGGTATCTCACCTGTGATCACATTACAAAGAAAAGGATTCACTCTCTTGTGCTTAGAAACACTGATAAAGAGGCCTGGCAAGGCAACTCACGCCTGTAATCCCAGCATTTTGAAGGCCAAGGCAGGGGTGGATAACCTGAGGTCAGGATTTCAAGACCAGCCTGGCCAACATGGTGGAACCCCATGTCTACTAAAAATACAAAAATTAGCTGGACATGGTGGTGAGTGTCTGTAATCCCAGCTACTCAGAGGCTGGAAAAGGAGAATCACTGAACCCAGGAGGTAGAGGTTGCAGTAAGCAGGGATCAAGGCACTGAACTCTAGCCTGGGCAACAAGGCAAGACTCCATCAGAAAAAAAGGAATAAAGAAAGCATGCATAGAAAATAAATGATCACTCAGAACAAACTTGCTAGATCCAAAATTCACAGAAGCTGATATGCACAAACGAAATGTGACCTTATTAATTTACAAAGACAGATAACCTTCACAGGGATCAGAATATTAGGGGTCCCACCTGCTAGTCCATTCTCTTCCTAAAAGCTGGCTTTGGAGAAGTCAAACAAACATGGAAATGGAACAAAAGGGAATTAACTAACTCATATACTTAGAGGCTTCCATGGGTTAGTCAAATTATCTATCTTACCATAGGGATGTACTTAGCCAACAGGAACAGGATTTATTTTCCATAATTCCACAGTGAACAGCTCTTATTTTGAGTGATGCATTATTTCAGGTTTGGTGATATTCCAACCCACTCCTAGGAAAGCTCCTGGCCAGGGAGTAATTACACGCCTATACTTTTTCCATCCTATACCCATCTCATTGTTTATGGAATTTGTAGTTTGCTTCTTTCTCACTTCTATAAGCAACACTTTAGTCTAACAAGCTCTGTCATATTACAATATCATTCTGAACTATAAACAGTGTAATTTGTAAAACTTATAATCAATGACCTAGCCAGAAAAGATTTATTAATTTAAAAACTGGCCAAATTATAAGTTTATACTACAAAATAAATTAGCAATCAACTAGTTCTCAACCCTTTCTTAATTATCACAAATATAGTGTAAAAACATAGTACAGTTGAGTACTTTCATTTAATACATATCTACTGAGTACAAATTGTAGATAAGCAAGGCACGTTTTTGCAATGAGGATTGGGAAGCTGGAGGACTTAACATTTACTGAATGTCTTCTACTCATCGCTCTACTAGAAAAACAAGAAGGTAATTTCTCATTTATTTCTTATACCCATAAAGTAGATACTGTTATCTATATGTGCACAAGAGAAAAGAGGCTCATTTCCATCTCTTCTGGGACCTTGTTTGGTTGGTTGCCTTGTTTTGCTCACATGTTCACTTCTGGCTAACGTGCTACTCATAATCACATTCAAGCATCTCACATCTTGAAAGAGCAAATGAGCAAGAAGCAAACAAAAACCAAACTTCACAACTGTCTATGATTCTTGTTTGGACACTGCCAAAACCTTCCTTTTCACTTTCCCAACCAATGGGGAAATAATTTACACCTGCTGTCTGCTACTACCCCTCATTCAGCCATCAACATACTGCAGTCGTCTTTCAGGTAACACCACCCTTCACTTAAACTGCTCTATAAAACAACACTAATTACAGTTGAACAAGAACTTCGAAACATTCTATTTCTTTGCTTCTAAGTTCCAAGCTCTCTGACGGTTCCTCCAAGTTCACTGACCATTTTTTCTTATTTCTCTCTTCTGATTTCTATTCTCTAATATGAGCATTCTCCGTAGCTTTCTCCTTGGCCAATTCTATGCCCATTCCTTCTGCTTCCTCCTAGAAATTAATCCATATACTTGGTCTCAACCTGACAGAATTTGGCTGTGTCCCCATCCAAATTTCAACCAAAATTCCCACATGTTGTGGGAGGGACCTAGGGGGAGGTAACTGAATCATGGAGGACGGTCTTTCCCATGCTATTCTCATGATAGTGAATAAGTCTTATGAGATCTAATGGTTTTATCAGGTGTTTCCACTTTTGCTTCTTCCTCGTTTTCTCTTGCCACCACTATGTAAGAAGTGCCTTTTGCCTCCTGCCATGATTCTGAGGACCCCCTAGCCATGTGAAAGTGTAAGTCCAATTATACTATTTTTCTCTTCCCAGTCTCAGGTATGTCTTTATCAGCAATATAAAAACAGACTAACACACAACCTCTGCCCAAGATGCCAAAATCTACACCTCTAGCCCAGTTGTACTTCTAAGCTCTGTAAGTCTTTATCCAGCCTATATCCACTTGTAAGGGATAGAAATGTCCTATGTTGAAAATAATATCTCTCCCTTTCCCATCAATTTTTTTCATAATCTTCTAGGACCACAAAATGACATCACCTTCCTCTCTATCCCTCAAGAAAATGAGCTATAAATTAACCTAGGCTGCTTTACCTTTATTGTCCATCTTTAATTTAGTCATAGATTACTGAAGATTTCCTTAGAACCTTGTACATCCAGTACACATTCCCTACGGCTTTAGTACATCAAGGCTCAGAATTAGGCTCTTACCTACCTTCCCAGCTTTAATCCTCAGAATTCTTGACTGTTCCTAAAAACTTGCAAAACACACAAACACATACACACCACTTTCATTTCCTTATTCATATTCTTTTCATTTATACATTTATTTCATTTACCCATTTCCTTAACTATGCTGTTAACATGTTTGTATTTAACTTCCTTGCATATCTTGACATCATCAAGTCGTTGTTCAAATATCTCATTCTCAATGAAGCCTCCCCAGCTGCCTACTTAATAGAACAACCTGCCTTCTATGCCTCCAAATCAGTCTCAATCGCCTTATCCTGCTCTTCTTCTTCTTTCCTCCAAAGGATTTATTATCATCTTCATCAATCTTGCTAAAGCAGAAAGAAGAAAAAAAAAAGAGTAGTATAATGGTAGAAAAGTAGGGCAAACCATGGTCTTAAAAAGCAGAGGAAGGTAAAATTTTCTAAAAAGAGATTTAAAAAAATAAAAGAGTAACTGAAGAAATTTTACCCACCTACTTCAGTCATTCAAATGCCTACATAGATGGCACAGCTCTAAGTGAAAGTATGTACGTGGAAGCTCTTAAATAAAACCTAAGTTTAATACCTTAAATGATATTAGATGATATTATTATTATTACTAGGGAAATATTACATTTTCACTAATGTAATCAAATAAACTGGATAATGACTTTTTCCTAATTTTAGTAGTAATTGTAATATAAGTAAATCTATTTGAAAAGTCTATATGAATATTCAAGCACATCATTCTGCAACAGAACTATATTATAGAGTAATTGAAGCATCATCGCTAACTAAATCTAAGCTGACATGGAAGCAAGAAAACTATGAGTCTGATTACAATGTTGGGCAAGTCAGTCCTGATGACAGTTTCACAGTATAGCACTGCCTCCCACTTTGGCTCTATTCTGGCAAATATCCTCATAAAGCTGAGGGCTTATCTCTAACATCATATTCTAAGTGTCTTTACCAACCTAATAATTACCTTAAAGCACATTTTCTATGTTCCAGGCACTGTTCTAAACAATTTACACGTCTCAGGTGATTTAATCCTTATAATAATCCTGTGACAATAATAATAATTGCAAGTGCTATTATTACCCTACTTTAAAGATGAATAAGCTTGTTTTTCCAAGTGGCATTGTTGGAGCTGGGCACAGTGACTCACACCTGTAATCCCAGCACTTTCGGAGGCCAAGGAAGGTGGCTCACTTGAGTTCAAGACCAGCCTGGCCAAGATGGTAAAACCCTGTCTCTACTAAAAATACAAATATTAGCCAGGCGTGGTGGTGCATGCCTGTTATCCCAGCTACTTCAGAGGCTGAAGCAAGAGAACTGCTTGAACCTGGGAAGTAGAGGTTGCAGTGAGCCGAGATCACACCATTCACTCCAGCCTGGGCAACAAGAGTGAAACGTCACCTCAGAAAAAAAACCAAAGCAACGTTGATGGTCACTGGAAAAGCTGAAATTCAAACCTAAGAAAATAAGCTCCAAAATTGATATTCTATCTCTTTAGAACACTTTGATAGTTGGCTTAAATCCAAATAAGAAAATATAATATAAGCTTAAAAATTTGATCATTTACTCTTTAACAAGCATGATTCTGAGTGCTTTATACGCATCAAAACATTTGACCTTGACAGCAATGCCAGAAGGGATATATAATAATTCTCTCCACTGTCTTCAGACCAGGAGACTGGGGCTCCAGGAGATTAAGCACTTGCACAAGGTCAAACCTGTTTACAATTTTCCTAATATATCTGTCTAGCAATGCTTCCCCACACACTGCTTCCTTTGTTTCTTTATGCAAAGCTAGTGGTCTCATTCTAGCATTGTAATATTATGGAATCATAATTACCTCCTCAGCATTATATGCTGAAATGCACTCCTCCCAAGGTACTGTAATTACAATGCAGGTATCTGATACTATGGATACCTTTTATTAATTTATATTTAGAACTTACCATGTGCCAGGCAGTTGGTTGGGCCCAAAAGATAAAATGAAGAACACTGTTACCACCCCTCGACCTCTTACTTATTTATGGGAAATAAAGCAAGTAAATACAGTTACAAAAAGTCCTGAGAAGCACTGTGGCAAAGGAAGTGCAATTGCTAAGGAAATGCACAGAAGCACAACCTCACCTAGATGTGGGGGAGGCAATGACTAATCTGAGCCCTGAGTGATAAGTTTGAAATAGCCAGGTGAAGAAGGAAGGATAGAGACATAGAAATAAACTACCATGTTCTCAAAGAAAGAAAAGAATGAAGACACAACACTGAGAGGCTGGTTGTCTTCTGTCTCTCCACTCCACCCCCACAACCCCTAGAAATTATTTCCCTGGGGGAATCAGCTGTTGGTCTCTTTTTCCACCAAATCCTCTCACCTGAAGACATAGGATGTCTTCCAATTTCTGTTTCTGCCTCACCCAATTGCCAGTGATATGTGAAAGTATAATATGAGCATAAGTCTAGAATATGAATGTTGTAAACGTAAACAAAGTAAAATATTCAACTGAGATAATATTGATTGATGGCACATGGCTTAGTTTCATTACAACCAACTGACATTGTGGCGCACCTGGGTCTAGGGCTTCCTCAGACTTTTTTCCACTGATCTTCGTTATTGGTCCACTCCCCAAAACTGGACTTCCGCCCAGTTTACTTGTCTGACACAATAATTCATTAGTGGTATGTTACGGGGCCACTTTACCCACAGAGATGTCTGGAAAAGCAAATAATTTTCAAGTAAGCATAAAAAATCCTGCTTGGACTAGATGTTTACACTGGACAAAAACCTGACAGATTGTGACCAAGCCACCCTGTCTGTATCAGCACTTTTCCCCAGGAGGTTGTACTCTCTCAAGATTCAAATTTTAGAAAATGAACTGCAAATTTGATATGTTTCGATGGATTATTAGCCAAATCCAGATACAAACTCCTAATTAGTGCTCTGCAATATATTGTCACATGGTTAAATTATACCACTATAAAACTCATACATAATAGATAGATGCAATAAACAATAATTTGTATTTTTTATAAACATAAGCTGCAGGCCACACACAGTGGCTCACACGTGTAATTCCAGCACTTTGGGAGGCCAAAGCAGGAGGGTCACCTGAGGCTAGAGTTCAAGAGCAGCCTGGGCAACACAGTCAGACCTCACCTCTACAAAAAATAAAAGAAAATGAATAAATAAAAACATAACCTCCAAATCAAAGAAACACACTCAGGATGAAAGGTTTAAATAATGTGGGAAAGAATCCATCTCTCCTTATAATTTCTTAATAACTTTTGCAATTAACCCCACATTACTAAGAATAAAGGCTGCAGCATATGAAACACTTACAGTATTTGAGAAGCCTACTAAGCACTGTTTCATTTTAATCTAACCAAGAATAATCTTGAAAATCTAAAGAACTCAAATCTAAAGAATTCAAATGTGTTACAGTAACAATAATAATAGTAGTAGAATGGCTGCCAGCCATGGAGCACTCCCTGTGTGCCAAGAAGTGCGTTAAGGGCTTCTAGCAGACAGTCATGGTTGCTTACCATCACTATGCAAGAGAACCTTCATTTTATTCACCATCACAATGTGCATCTTTTAAAATTACTGGCTTTCCAGACACCCTTGTAGCGAGGGTGAACCTATAACACTGATGAAAGACATACGAGCTGAGTATTTTCTAGGAAGTTTTTTCTCTCTCAATACTGATCCTACCCCTTTCGACAACCTTTCTTCCACCTTTACATTGCTGATATGAATGCCTGAAATGTGAGGGGCTCAAAATGAAGCATCTTTGCTGCAACCACGAGGACACATGTGACATAAAAGCAACATTATGAGGCTAAGGGACCAGAAAGCAAAATGAAGAAAAGGTGTTATCTTCATTATGAACTTGCTATACCAGTTTTGGACTAATTATCATTGAACTTCTTATTACAGTATTAATAATAAGCTCTATTTCATTAAATAATGCATATTTACATGCATTATTTCCTTTAAATTTTTACCTTGTTGGATTTAGCAATATTCATATTCTAGGAGGCTAGTAAAATTAAAATGCCCTTATGGTAATATTTTTACCACTATAGTAGTAAGGGGTAAATTTATTAAAGTCACCTCTATTTTATAGCATTCTTCTTTTCTAATTAGTTGCAGCACTCCTAATTTATTGCCACCAGTAATCTTTTACCTCCTAGCACTGGTAAGATTGCCTGATTATCAGCCTATTCTTACCTATATTTTGACAAAGCACTTATATGTTATGATATTCTCTAAATTCAATTGTTAGTAAATCAGAAAATCTTTAGCTAAATGAAAATAACAGACACACCAAAATTAAGTGACAGGAATTTTAATAATGTACCTTCCAATTACCCAGCAATGAGAGCTCCACTAAGTTTTCCTCAACACTCTGTCAATATATTATCTTGTGGTACACAGTGATTCAAAAATCCCCAAATGATAACATCCTTAAAGAATTACAACTAAAATGTATGGTTATTATAAATTTAACACTGTGCTGTGTCCTATTTGTATATCAGCTCATTAATTTCAACACTGATGATGTAAGTACTATTGGGATGTCCAATTTTCAAGAGACTCAGAAATATGCCAGTGTCACGTGGTTAGGAATCGATAGAGCTAAAACCCAAATTCAGGATAGTCCAGCTTTAAGACATTTTTGAGACTTTATGGTTAGAAACACTTAAAGATCAGATACTAAAGTGAATTTTCCTAAAGTACATTCTATCATCTATCTATATAATACGTGTGTTGGTATATGTGTGTGTATAGATATTTATACATACATGTATATGTGTGTATATATATACACATATGTGCATTCACATGTGTATATGTGTGTATACACATATGTATATGTACATCTGTGTGTGTGTGTGTGTGTGTGTATATATATATATATATATGAGACAGGGTCTCACTCTGTCATCCAGTCTGGAGCTCACAATCAACAGCTCACTGCAGCCTTAAGCTCCAGGGCTCAAGTAATCCTCCAGCCTCAGCCTCCCAAGTAGCTGGTCACATGCCACCATACCCAGCTATTTTTGTTTTACTTTTTTTGTAGAGATAGAATCTTGCTGTGTTGCCCAGGCTGTTCTCAAACCCCTGCACTTCGATAATCATATCACCTTGGCCTCCCAAATTGCTGGAATTATAGTCATGAGCCACCATGCCCAGCCTAGAGTTCTGACTCACAGGGTCATTTAATATTAGCCTGGCTTCTTTCCACATATTAACAAAATTAAAATTACTCAATACAGAATTAAAAAAAAACAGTTTAAAAAAAAATAAAAGCAACACTTCCAGTGTTACTCTGAACAGCATGAGGTATACTCTGTTAAAATTCAAATCTAAAAAAAAAAATTATTTCTAGTCCCAAATTAAAATTCTCTCAGAATAGTACAATAAAGTTAATAATGTCCATCCAGATAGGGCTACCAAAGTAATTACCTTCATTGACTCATTAATAACTATTTACAAGATTTACTTCAAGAAGTTGCTGTCTATATAATTCATTTGGTATAGATTATTTTATAAGCATTCTTTATTTATACACAAGTAAATAAGGCTTAGGTAAGCACATAAGCAAAGACAGAAACACAGGAAAACCCGAGCCTACTGGGCAAACAGTTGGCTGGGTGAGAGTTAAGAGCGTACTGGAGACCACCTTAAAATAATCAATGCCTGGGCCTACAGGCTAGAAGAGCACAGCTCTCACCTCTAAGGCCCTTGCTTTTTTTCTACATCACAGTCTCTCTCAAGTAAAAAGACATTTACTGTATCTGTATGTATGCCAGATACCATACTCAGCTGAAGCACACAAAGGTAAGTAAGAGGAAGGTATGGTGGATTACACCTGTAATCCTAGCACTGTGGGAGGCTAAGGTGGGTGGATCACCTGTGGTCAGGAGTTCAAGACCAGCCTGGCCAACATGGTGAAACCCCATCTCTACTGGAAGTACAAAAATTAGCTAGGCGTGGTGGCAGGTACCTGTAATCCCAGCTCCTTGGGAGGCTGAGGCAGGAGAATCACTTGAACTCTGGAGGCAGAAGTTACAATGAACCCAGACTACACCATTGCACTTACTAACTGTTGTTGACAAAATAAAAGGGATTTAATTTATGCTGTAGTGTAAGTTTAGACATAAAGACAAATTTCTCCACATAATGGGTTGTTAAACATGTTAAGAACTAAGGAAGCCCTTTTACAAATAATATAAATTTTCATCTATCAAAGTTTGCTCTTCCTAAATTTCCTCTCAGTCTAGTTTTAATCTAGAAAATTTACATTTTAGCACTTCCTACTCTCTACTATATATAGTGGTTATTGTAATTGATGACACTGATGAGTTCTATAATTTCATAGTATTAAACATCTAAACATCAAATTAGAATATTGAACTTGACTCTATATCCTCAACCACATGGAAATGTAGAATGTATCATGCTGCTGAGATCATTGAAATGAGATAAAAATAAAATGTTAATATCAGTAACATTTAATTTCCTAAAATAGCAATGATATTCCTTTTCTCAAATAGAAACATTCAAAAATGTACTTCAGAATAAGAAGAAAGGACATCAACATTCTCATAGCATCATAGGCTTGTCAAAATTCTGTCATTACTTTTTAAAAAGTCAATAATAGCAAAACTTGCCAACTTTACATAGTTACAGCTATAAATTATTCCACTTCTCTTTTTAAAAAACTCCCATATTAGTGGAAACGCTGCTGAAATCTGAAAAAGATCTGCAATTAAGTTAATAGAATTGTATGAATGTTAAATTTTCTGATTTTGATAAGTGGACTACAGTTATGGAAACGGCAATATTAGAAGCCCATAATTAAGGAGCATACAGGAATTATTTGTACTATTTTTGGAACTTTTATCTAAATCAGCAATTTATCCAAAATAAAAAGTTTAAAACAATTCCTAGCTCTTTTAACACAAAATTTCTTAGTAGAAGGCTGAGCAGCCCAGATGCTACAGAGCATTAACAATGACCATTTCAAATATTCAAAGCTTTAGAATATCAGCAGATTGCAGCATATGTTGACTGTGTTTAACAATAATCACTTTGATTTTTGACAAAAGAATAGTTTTACAAAGATGGATCCATGAATGATAAATGAAAATCTAAGTGCTACATTTGAATGTGGGAGGAAAAACATTGTATTTCGTTAGTTATAAAATTTCACACTCAGCTCAGTCAAGAAAAGAATTTAAAAACAGATAATTCTTTCCCATAATGACTATGATATAACTCTCAGAGATCAGAGATAAGAAATTCTTTATGAGAAAAGGAGTGCTGGGCACCATGGCTTACACCTATAATCCCAGTACTTTGCGAGGTAGAGGCAGGAGAATCACTTGAGTCCAGGAGTTCAAGGCCAGCCTGGGAAACACAGGAAGGCCCCATCTCCACACACAAAAAAAATTTTTAACTTAGCTGGGCATGGTGGTGCACACTACATTCCCTGCAACTCAGGAGGCTAAGGTGGGAGAATTGCTTCAGCTTAGGAGATTGAGACTGCCATAAGCCATGATCCGCTTCCTGCAGTGAGGTTGAGACTGCAGTGAGCCATGATCAGATCCCTGCACTCCAGCCTCGGTGACAAAGCAAGACCCTGTCTCAAAAGAAAAAATATTCAGTGCCAGAAAAAAAGACAAAAAACCTCCAAGCCAACTTCTGCAGACATTCTTATGAAGGCAAACAAAGCATTACCCCTTCATTCATGCAACATACATTATGATGTCCTATTATGTGCTAGGCACTATAATTCATGTTAAGCTTCAGAAAATAGAACTTAAAAAGACTTCATAACTGGCCGGGCATGGTGGCCCAAGCCTGTAATCCCAGCACTTTGGGAGGCTGAAGTGGGCAGATCACGAGGTCAAGAGATCAACACCATCCTGGCCAACATGGTGAAACCCCATCTCTACTAAAAATACAAAAATTAGCTGGGCGTGGGGGCATGCATCTGTAGTCCTAGCTACTCAGGAGGCTGAGACCCAGGAGGTGGAAGTTGCAGTGAGCCGAGATTGTGCCACTGCACTCCAGCTTGGTGCCTGGTGACAGAGTGAGACTCTGTCTCAAAAAAAAAAAAAAAAAAAAAAAAGATTTCATAATCATTTAGATATAAAACTTACTCCCAAAGCAAGGATTACTCAAAAATTAAATTCTAAATATCTAAAAGAGATTAAAAATGATTTCACAGTAGGATATCTTTCCCATATATCCTTCATGAGAGTTCAAATATCTAAATTTATGAAGATAATGGCATTCCACTCTTTAATAGCTTTATTTATTCAGGGGGTAGTAGCAAATAGTTGGATTTTTGTAAAGTACCTATTTTCTGTAGTGTTTCATTTTTCTCCTAACACCTAACCATCCCAAATAGAGGGAAATTACAACTTCATGCCACATTCCTACATGAGCTACTCCTCAAATAGTCGGCCAGGCACTTTGAAATAGAAGTACAAAATTCTCAGCGTCTTCTTCCATCATCCCATCAAGTAAGGCAAATAAACAGAGGTTACCTATATTCTACTTTATAATTCAGAGATTACTTACTTTTGTATTTCACCTAAGGTCAAGAACCTGAAAAATATCTTAAAATAAACTCTCTTCTGCTATTCATGCCACATCAAAATCTGAGTTCTGCTATTCACAACCCTAACATAAAATTAACCACACATGGGCACAGAAAACAAGAGATTTCTGACATTGTAGAAAGCGATGGGACATGTGAAACAAACAAGGAAAGGAACAAAGATTTTTCTGGTCTCCTATATTTCAAGCTGAAATGATTTATTTACATTCACAAATCCTAAAGACTGCGTACTTATAGCTAAAATAAACCTACAGTGTTTTCTTTTAAAAAGTAGGCATTAATCACAGCCAACTGGATAACTACAGCTTCTAAGACACCCCTCATAAGGCTAGTAGAAAGGACTGTGGTAATGTCTGATGGAAGGCAGGATAATTGTAATTGTTTAGAAATGTTAATGTTTATGTTCATATATGAACTGAAAAGGAACACTAGAGAACTAAATCTAAGTTGGGCAAAAGTGACTCGCAGGTAACCCAAGATGAGTCATCATAAATTCTAGATGGTAATTCTTGGGGGGGGGGGAACAAAGATTTGGGAGCGGGGAGTACTCTGACAGCTTTTACAGAAAAATGAGAACTTGAGAGCTTTTAGCAAAAGAATTCAGAGAACAAGAAGGTAGAAAGCAGTGATGGAAAAGATATTAAAGAAGACAAGGGAAATATTACTGAATTTTCACGCTGACCATGGGCCAGGAAAGAAAACAGATATGGAACCAAATCCAGAGGACGTAATGAGGTGGAGCTGAGTCACTGAAAGGAGAATGGTTTGACTGTTCACTGGGGGCTCCAAAGAAAGGACTTGGGCTCCTTAAGAATGAAGCAAGCTTAGCTCAGGATAAAACTGGGTATCACTGAAAGAGCAGAAGGAAGTAAAAATAGAAATGCCTATTCAATTGATGTATGTTAATATACATTAATCTATATTTTCCTAAAGTGAATAACAAAGTCGTGTTTGTAATTACTGACACAGACACATCTTGATGTCGTATCGGGAGTGAGTTTCACACATCTTGCATAATGATTCATATTATTGATAGTTAAAGGATACATGTTTATACACCAAGACAGTGCTGAGGTTGAAGGGGATGAGGGCAGAAAAAAATAATGCCCCTATCAGAGTAGAGACAGGAAGGTGGAGAAGTGGGAAGATTATATACTGGCACAACAGCTATGTAAAACAAATATTTCTAAAGTTGTCGGTTTTACATAGCGCTTTAACTGTAAGTCCATCAACTCAAAGATGGTAGGTTTGGCTAGGAACGAATGAGCCCAAGTAACATTCATGAAGCGTCTTAGGTAACAACAGGACACTAAAGGAAGATAGCTCTTCCCACTCCCTGGGATCATTGGATTGCCCTTCTGCTCTGCCAGGCAGCTAAGCTGAAAGCACCAAAGGACAAATTACTAAATTCCAGGGTTGTGTTACAGAGGGTGAAAGGACAAAGCTGATTTATGTTTCTCTTTTCCTTTTCCACCATTAAAATACAAGGCAGATCCTGGGTTAGAAGTGAGAGGACAGGAGAAGGGTTAAGAAAGCATAAAAGAGGGATGCTTTGTCCTTCCCCATTCTCCACAATGCTGGGGGTTCATGCAAACAGGGATGGTTGGCATTACATTCAGAAGATGAAGTTTAATAAATAAGAGGACCCTCTCTTTTTGAATACAGACTGTTTCAAGCTCCATCGCCCCTACGAAAGACATGAGAAACGGTATGCGTCACCATCCAGTCAGAGAAGGCAGTGAGAAGGTGTTTGCAGAACCTTGGAGTCCACCATTCCTTCCCTCCGGGCCCTGCCAAGAATTCCTGAATGACTAAGAGCCTAGAGTAGCATGGAGTTAGCCAGACGGCTGAGTCTGCACCAAGTCCACAGAGAATTCAAGGAAGTGGCCTCAAGCAAGCAGTTGTGTGTTCATTTCTGCACCTCCAAGTGACCACTATGAATTGTTAAACCTCTATTCACATATTTTAAACAACACCATCCCCTGTGCATACACTTCTTTTCTAGCCTTAAGAAATGTAAGGCTAACTTTTCTGCTGGCCTGTTTTCCCTCCAGAGAAAATCTGGAAAGACCCAGTTTTCAGTTTAAACATATAAAGACACATACATAATGCTTTAGTAAGAAGCAATAAATTTTTAATTTGGAAACTTTTAGACCAAAATAAGCCTGTGAATTTAAAGTTTCTGGCCACTATTATATCAAATTGTAAAATTAAAGGATGACTCCCACATTTAGCCAACATATATTTAACGGCAATAAAGACCGAAATTAAGATACATAAACACATATTAAGTATTTATAAGTTCACCCAACAAATTTTAGCTATGGAAAAGTAAGCATATTTAAAGTTTTCTGGAAGCTGAAAGAAAGAGTAAAGATAAAAGTACTTATTGAGGTTATTAGATATGAAATTTTTATCAAATCTGATTTTGAGGCCCCACACGGTATACACGAAAATTATTTTTGAAAATAAAAATTTAAGTATGATTTTTGAAAATAAAAGATATGAAATAATTTTTAAAATATTTTAAGAGTTCTAATTCACTAATATAAAAATTTTGTGAATAGAAAGAGTATCGATTAATTAAGCAACTCATCAAAAATTGAAAATAAGCAGTTAACAAATAGAAACACACTTACCTAGAACTTTATGAACTCATAATTCAGAGTGTTACATTTGGAACCTTTCACAGATCATTCCTTCACTTGAAGTGCTGCATCTGTTAGAATTTTGCTCTTGGAAGCGAATGGCCTGCTTCTCTATCGTTGTTTCTATTGTGTTTCACAAGGCACAGGGAAGCAGACAGAAACTAGCCAATGTAAAAATGACATGGTAACCCAGAACGCCCTAACAATCACTAAGTCACAAACACTCAACACACACCCTCAACATTAGAGAAAAAAAATAAAATCAAAATATGAGTTGTTACCCCATAGTGTGTGGGCAAAACACCCACGATGTTGACACATAAATCTTAAACACAAGTGGAGGCATTTGACCGACAGACACCACCACTCACCAATCTGGTTCTACACCTACTTTCAAAACCACTGTATTTCAGAAGCTGAGAGTATTATTTCACCTCTCCTTCCTCAAGTCACTGAAATAAGAAGGCCAATGAGAAATCCATAAAAGAACAATTTTGCTTCACTCTCTGCTTATACTGTAGGTTGTATCTGTAACTGAAAAGAGCCCATTGAATGTATTTTCTGCTCTTTCATCAGAATGCCGTAGTAAAAGCAAGAAAAAATATTAAAACTATGCATATCATTTCACCCTCTTCCTTGGCAGTCTAAAGTTTCTCCAAAGAGAATTTTGTGAAATGCTTCTAACCAATTTTCTATCCAACAATTAAGAAGAACCCTTTCAAAACTTGCTTTCTTCAGGGTATTGGTAAAACTTGCCTCTTCAGGGTATCGATAAAAATGAGAGAGATAATTTGACTTAAAAAAAAGTCTGACAGTCATCCTTAAGAATTATTCTTAGAGGTGCAAATAAAATTATACCTTCGATCTTCATTTTCTATATTTCCTCAACAAACATTCTAGACAAACATCAACATGAACTGGAAGAATTAGTTAACTCCGGTAATTATTACATCTTGTAGTGGTTTTCTACTATCTTAACAATGTACAATGTTTGTACATTCCATACATTTGACAGAAATCAACAATTGTAACCATAATATCGAACCCCTCATTACAAGTCCTTTTATACAGCTAAGGGCCCCTAAGAGGAAATATCAATTTAAATTTCAAATTTTATTATTATGGGAAAGTGATGTCATTGGTATTGTTTCAAGAGGAAACTATTTTCTTTATAGTCTGGGGTTCCCTATCTTTTTTGACTGCACACGAAGAAGACTAGAATATGGAACCTCATTCCTTACCAATTTGGTTCCTGTACTTACATGAGTCCCTGCCATTCTTCTCACTGGCATTTCCAATGGAGCTTGAAATGAACATATTTTTTTGTCCTCATGCCTTATTTTGTTTTGTTTTGTTAGTCCGGAGTTGTTTTCCTTTAGTGATTTACTTTATGCAACATTTTCTAGGAAGTCAGCATAACTACAGAAGCAAGCACTTTGTCTTACCCAATGCTATAGAACCCAAGTGAATGAGGAATATGTAAAATACTGCTTGTTAATTAATTGTGTTTGAGATAATGGATATGCTAAGTACCCTAATCTGATCACTCTACATTAGATATCAACACATTGCTATGCACTCCATAAATATGTACAATTATGAATTAAAATAAAATAAAAACAAATACATATATTTACACTTCTCCCGTGAATTACAACAGTTTTAAAAGAAAGGTAAAGACAAGGTTTAAGTTTGGGACTAAAGAAAAAATCTTGTCCAGACCACAGTGTTCTGTTTGGACAATACACTTCTCAAGAGTATCTTAACAAGGCATCTAAGTATCAGATTAACACAAACATGAATGAGCATATAATCTAAATAAAAAGTAGAATCAAATTCAAGGCTTTCAGAAGGATGAAAAAAAACAGAATTCATAAAAATAAAATATCTGAAAGGCTTCCCTGCAATTATGGTTATGATGGAGTTGGCACAGCATGGTTTTAACCGCATAGAAGATTAATATTTATTTTCAACAAATGTAGCTAGAAAAATGTTATTATATCTCCTCCTTTTTTCACTAGGAACATGCTGATTGAAATAGATTCATTTATCTAAGCTGACAGCTAGACAAAACTATATTGCGAATATTTTTTATCTCTGATTAAATAAGAACTTCGCAACATCTGGTTTGCTACAACAATTACACGAAATTATCCAAAACAAGTTTTTTGAATATGTTTAAACATGTCACAATGTGTTTAACAGCTCTTTTAATACACTATTCAGAAAAAATAAATGAAATAATAAAGCAACTTACTGTAGAAGTATTAATTCTAATAAGAGACTTAAAAACATTAAGTCTCTTATTAGAATTAATAAGTAATTCGGAAAAATTACGAATGCACTTTTACAGCAGTCAGGATTACAAATCAAATATGATGCTTGGTTACCCAGAATAAGAATTTAAGGATGTTTATGTCCTTTCAAAAAAAATTATATTTTCAGCTATCAAGAGAGGCTTAAAATTGTGTCTCTCTCTTTTAAATACTATAATCAGAGAACAGACAATGTCTTATATTGAAATAGCAGTTCCTGAAGAAGACACAAATACTGACATCATATTGCGAGCCTATCTTTGAAGGGCACGTTCTCACAGGCCAAATATAAAGACACACTGAGTCCTAGTTCATACACATCTACAGGTGCTTTTCAGAAAACCTGGCTTCAAAATGTTCTTGAAAACTATGCTATTTTATTATGCATGTCAATTGTATATTTTTTCTCATAATATCCAATATATTTGCTAAAAATTATTTAAGTATAATCCCTAATTATTACTACATGTTTATAAAACTGTTGCATTCATCATGAAAGAAGTTAATTCAAAATAAAGGTCTCTGAGCTCATGTTCCAGCCTCTGTCACAGTAATTTTTTACAATAGTGACACTGATTTCTTAAACTATCATTTTTAAAGTAAGAGATTTTCTTCAAGTTCTAAAAATAATTGATTTAGGGGAAAATAGGAATTGGGGAAAAAGAAAAACTGTGTCTATCCTAAAACACTAAGTATGCAAACTGTATTTTACAGTCTGTATATATAATGAATATATGCCTACAGAATGTGCTATTAGAAATAAGTAATAAAGGCATTTCTGCCATGCCTATCTGACGCTGTATTCAGGCTTCCATTTGTATCTCACAAATTGCGAGATAATCATTCCTTTCAGAATAAGTCAGAGATAAAAAAGATAGTATGCTACACATGAAGTAACATGCCAGAATGATTCCAAATGGAAGTCCCTGAAGATTGAAAGCATGTCAGATATAAAATGCAATGTCAGTCTTGCAAAAAGAGCAGGAGCAAAGGGGAAAAAAGGAAATGGCTTGAATCACTGTGTTCCACTCCTTTTTTCTACACGAAGCAAGGGTGGTAATAGCGCTAATTTTTTCTAACTGAATCTTGTAATGACTAAACCTTATGCTCATGCATTAGATTACATGAATGAATTTAACTGTCATAATCCTTCTACAAAACAGATATAATCAGCCCTGTGATATAGAGCGTAAACTGATACTTAGGAAGTGACCCAAAGTCACATAGCTGCTATATGGCAGTCCCATTGTTTAGGCTCAGAGTCTTCTGATTCTAAAGCTCATGTTATAAATCACCAGGTATCATGACACAAACAAGTTGTCAGAGCTTGTCCTATTAGCTTTTTAAATCATATAAGACACATTTCACATACGATGTTTCATCTGACATACTAAGCACCCACCTTCAAAAATCAAAACTCATTTTCACAACCAAATACTCTAGCTTATGAAAAGACTAAAAGAATTTCCAGCCATCAATGACTTTATATTTTCTTTTCTTTTCTTTTTTTTTTTTTTTGAGATAGAATTTCACCCTTGTTGCCTAGGCAGTGGCACAATTCTGGATCACCACAACCTCCATCTCCCAGGTTCAAGTGATTCTCCTGCCTCACCCTCCTAAGTAGCTGGGATAACAGGCACCCGCCAACAGGCCAGGCTAAGTTTTACATTTTTAGTAGAGACGGGGTTTCACTATGTTGTCCAGGCTTGTCTCAAACTCCTGACCTCAAATGATCTACACGTCTTGGCCTCTGAAAGGGCTGGGATTACAGGCATGAGCCACTGCACCTGGCCGATGACTTTATATTTTCATAGACGTTTGAAACAAGAAGAGAAAAATAATCGAAAGCCATGGCAGAATGTCAGAAATGCCATAAGAGAGAGATGACAAAGAGCAATGATGAGTTAGAGGACAGAACACAAGGGGAAAATAAAATATTTGCATTATTAATGAAAGCATAAAATCTAAAGTGTTTCATAAGTTCTTAAATAATATAGTCAACTATTTTGTATCTGTCACTCAGAATATTAAACCACTATTCTGTTACAAGAAAAATGTACTGCTCTCTTTCAGGCATCATCAAAACAGGAATTCCCTGACTTCAATATGGGTATTTATAAATGAATCACTATAAACAAAATAAAATATCTTTGTGGTTTGAACCTTCTTGATTAAATTAAATGTAGTTTCAACATCTGCCTTTGTGGTTTTTATATAGCATTTAAAATACAAACATATTAAAAATTCTAGTTACATTACAGGTCTCCAGCGAACAGCTTTTAACTTTCAGGTGAAAAATAAACTGGATAGAACAGATTAACTAACTGGATAGAGAATAACTGCAACCATATCTTACACAGGTAGATCAGTAAAGAAACAGTAACAAAGTTCAGATGAGGTCATTTACCCAATGATGACCATCTCATTTAATTCCTCCATATCTTTATAATCTAATTACAGTACAGCACAGGAGAGTCAAAATGGGCATTATTCAATGTAGACAACTTCTTTACACATGAAACAATTGAGGCCAGAAAGAAGCAGGATCTGTCCTTTGCTGCTTAGTTGAGAAACGGTAAGGCAGTGGCTTAGACTCTCATATAACTGGTCTCTCCACATCCCCTCTTGATGCCTCCTCCAATTATGTCTACACAGAGCAGCCAACACAATCTTTTTAAAACGAAAATCTGATCTTGTTATTACCTTGCTTAAAACCTTTAATGACTTCCCATTACTCCTAAGATAAAATCTCAAAATACTTAATCTTAGAAAACACTACAAATTCTAGATTCCTAGTTAGTAGCCAGATCTCACACGACTTCTCTCAATCCTTATGTTCCAGGTCGTCTAGGCTCTGAGTTCCTCGAAAGAACTGAGCTCCTTTCTCTAAGACTTGAAACAGGAGGTTCCCTTCTTCAGGCAGGACTGCTTGACCAGTTCCTAGATATCCTGAAGGGCACAGCAGGACCCAAAAACCTTCTCTGATGTAGACTGCCTGAGATTCCTGGGTCAAATCTTCTCATAAAATGAAGTATTTTCCCTGCTTAATCTTTATTACATTGTGTTTAATTGTGTCACATGAGAAGCACCAGTGGCTTACACCTATAATCCCAGCACTTTGGGAGGCCAATCCCAGCATTTTGGGAGGCCAAGGCAGGTGGATAACTTGAGTTCAGGAGTTTGAGACCAGCCCAGGCAATATCTCAAGAACTCATCTCTACTTTAAACAACAAAAAATTAGCCGGGCATGGTGGTGCACACCTGTAGTCCCAGCTGCTCATGAGGCTGACATGCATGGGAGGATCCATTCAGTTTAGGAGGTCAAGGCTGCAGTGGGCCATGATAGTGCTACCGCACTCCAGCCTGGGTGACAGAGCAAGACCTTGTTTCCAAAAAAAAAAAAAAAAAAAGCAGCACTTAATACTATTTCTTGATAAATGAATGAAAAAGACTAATGATTCTAAATATAGTATCTCCAATTATAGGACTCTTCCTTTTTTAAAATTTTTATTTCGCTAAGTTAATTTTCCTAAACCACACCTACTTACAATTTGGCCTAAAGACTCCTAAACAAAAATCATTTTTTAAAACATACTTCAGTATTATTTTATTAATATTAAATAATTTGTTCTAAATAATTAAGAAATAATCTTTAGCATTACATACTGTAGAAAGTCCCCCCAAATTTAAATAATAACCTAACCTTAATCCTAGCAGTGAAAAGAAGAGAAAGTCTACAGCCTTTATTAAATAATAATACCACATTTCTCTTAACAATTATCCTCCAGATTGATATTTTACTGCTATCCTTTGACAAATAAGAGTCATAACAATAGCCCTGTCTTTAGCACTGGTACTCCTAAAGCTAGCTCCTCTATTTCTACAGAGTTTCTCAAGGATGACAGATACCAGGTACTTAATAAGTCACTGGGGATGGGAAGAAATAAGGATAAGGATGAGTAGGAACCAGAGTAAAACTCCTCATCACAATACAGATACATACCTCCGAAGATACACTATGAAATCTTCATTTCAATAATTTTATAGATCTCAACTATTCCCATTCATCTCAGATCTGCAGTACCTGACCCCTGTTTACGGTCAATAGAGAGTTTTTGTTTGTTTGTTTGTTTGTTTTTTGCATCCTGAAATTTAACATTATAGCTAGACAAGTGATATTAAAACATTCTCGATGTTAACTCACTTTATCTGCAAAAGGAAAACTTCAGATTGGTTGTCTCTACATCAAGGCATCAATGTTCAGCTTTCCTCCCTGTACTCAGCTCTATTATTTCCTCCACCAGAACATGCTTGGGTCTGTGATGAGCTCTTCTGATGACAGAAAGTGAAGAGAGCACATTCTCTAGGGCTGCCTAGTCAACCTTCCTATCTCAGTTCACATGTCACTGGCTCTGGGAAGTCTTTTCAGATCCCACTCACCACTCACTCAAGTCAGACAAGGTCTGATTCTCCTGCTAAACTCTCACAGCATCCTGGACTTGTCCTCTAGGTATGTATCACAATTTTAACTATAACTAACTAATGAGTGATACATTGCTTAATTCCTCTTTATTTCCATGATTTTGTATGTGCCATAAAGTCAGAGGCTCTTTCTGCCATGTTATGCTCCATATCCCCAGCACCCGGCAGACATCTGGTGCTAACAAATAAATAGGGAATTATAAAATTAATGATTTAATGAAGTTAGTCTTTTGGGAACTGCAGAAAATAGCAGAACAATGTAGAGGCCCACTTAGGAAAAGGTATCAGCTTCAATAACAAATTAATGAAAAATTAACACAAATAATAAAATGTACTGAGCACTTACACAAATCTAGACAATGTGCAAGATGTTTTATATGCATTGCCTCATTTAATCCTCACGATAACTCTGAAAGTTAAGTATTATTTTTATCCTTTTCCACACATGAAGAAATGCAGCCTGGAGAAGTGAGGTAACTTTTCCAGTGTGACAGAGTAAAGGTTTAAAATCATGCTTTTATGATTCCCCAAATTCTGCTCTTTTTACTTTTCCTCTTTGATTCTCATTCATGTATATACATTTTTATTACTAGATTTTGTGCTTCTCTATACGTGTGTTTATTACTCCCAGTAAAGATCATTTGATTAATGTTGAACTAAATACAATTAATCATTTGATTAATGTTGAACTAAATACAATTTAATGCTTGAACTTTGTAATTGTAATAATTTTACATAAATAAATTCAGCCATATGGAAATAAAAGGAGTAAAAGGGGAACACTGAGAATTCTATACTCAAGGTATACACTTCTGCTTTATAAATCAAGAGAAGTTGAAATTGCCTTGATACAAGGTAACACCACTATAAGCCCAAAGCTTTGAATCTAAAAGGTATTTAATATAAACAAAAGAAAAATAAAATTGATATAAAAAAACTATACCAAATCCTAAAATCATTTATTAGGAACAAAACGTATTACTACCCTTAATAATAGAGAAATATGATAGAAATATATCAGAGTTCTTAATGGTTTTAAATCATGCAGAACATCTTCATTATGTCACTTTCTCTTTAAACCATCACAAAAAGAAAGTCTAACTGATACCATCTTTTTAAAATACGCTATTATTACATGTAATATTAAGCCTTTGCTCTTAAAGAAGAAAGAAATGTGAAAAATCTTACAATATCAACTACCTATTTTTTTGAAAAGTTCAACTTACAAGCAGAAATGTTCTAGTAAGCTTTACCATTTTATTTTATCACATGGATATTTTAGAAAAAAAGGACCACCCCATCATCCTATCTTCTATTTACAGATGAAACAGACCTACAAAAGTTATATGACTAATTCCATACAAGGTAGAGAGTGATCACATCATTACTGAAACCAGAAATGAGAACTCTCAAGTGCAAGACTAAGAAATTCCATGATATTAGGCAGCATGTGCTACAAAACTGCCATGTCACTTTGGACAAATCACTTCAACTCTTGAGGATATATTTTTAAGGAAACAAAAATGTGGAAGAGTGTGGCTTTCAAAAATTCCTTCCTTGCCTTTTTTTATTCCACGTGCATGTACAGAGCAATTTTCATTGGCACTTAAATTCATCTTGAAACAGTAACTTCAAAAACTGCTTTCATGTTGAGTTGTTTCTTCTAGGTCCATAAAGCACATTCATGCCATTATACGATCATTTATTTATTAAGCATTAAACTCTGTCCCATAAATATGTTCTGGTGCAGATTTAAAGAAAATATAGACAGTGAAAGTAGAATATGTTTCCACTCTGTTAGAAATTTATCATAAATATGTCTGTATGTTTGGAGGCAGAAGTCACAAAGAAACTGTTCAAAGTCTCTCAGAACAAAAAATGCACTACAATGAAATCAGATTCAGCAGGTACCAGCATTACCAGAAAATTGATTTCAAATTGCATTATCCACCTGCTGTTTTCCTCTTTAACTTTATATTAACACTACTGGACATTTCACATTATGTATCAATTTTTATTTACTTATTTTTAAAGAGTCAGGGTCTCATTCTGTAGCCCACACTGAAGTGTAGTGGAAAGATAATGGCTCACTGCAACCTGGAGCTCCTGGGCTCAAGCGATCCTCCAGTCTCAGTCTCCTGAGTAGCTGGTACTACAGGCATGCGCCACCATGCCTAGTTAATTTTTTAATTTTTTTATAGAGACAGGGTATCACAATGTTGCCCAGGTTAGTCTCATACTCCTAGGCTCAATCGATCCTCCTGCCTCAGGCTCCCAAAGTACCGGGATTATAGGCATGAACCACAGCATCCAGCCTGTACCTAACTCATATTCCTATAGACAGATCTCTCATTGAGATTGCATATAGCAAAACTTGTTTTCATGTTCATTCATTATAAGCCATAATGTTCTGTTGAATTACTTTTTTGATCTGTCTTCTTTAATAGACAAACTTCATTTATTTTCAATGTGTTGACTGATAATTTGCTCCTACTTTACATACTTAAATTTTAGAACAATAATCCAAACCACCATCTTTTTTGTTCCGTAAGTATGGTAAAGAAAAAATTTTGTTAAGTTGATACTTTAGATGAATTTAAGAGATAGGAGGTCCATTCAGAGCAATGAAAGAAACTAAGAAGGTTTATGGAAATATGAGACACATGGTAGACTTAATTCTTCATGGAGCAAATTCATTGTATGGTTTTGTTTTAGTAAGATGTTAAATTCAAAGACATAAGGCACAGCTTTAAATATTTATCACCAGTAAATTTCCATTTATTATTATTACTTTATTGACCTCTGCTTTTATAGATTGGTGTACATACAGCTGAGTGTTAGTAATTCTTAAGAATCACCAAAGAGTTAGTACCAGTTAGTAACTTTGCTAACTGTACATAACCAAGAATTAGTAGCTATAAACTATACATAACTGAGAGTTAACAATTCTTAGGAAAGATTTCCAAAACTCTCAGAGGACCAGTTATACAGAAGCAATGATGCATCTGGTTCTCTAACCATGTATAAAAAGTCAAAGGATTATTTACTCTTTGATGTAGTAATTGTACTTCAAGGAATCTGTACTACAGAAAAAATTAGAGAGCATGCCAACAAGCTTTCAGAACTTAGGTTTTCATTGTGACATCACTTAATCTAGCAACAAATGACAACTCACATGAATAATTAAATGTTTACATAAATCATAGTATACCTACATTGTGAAATATTTTAGAATACTTAATGATTTTAAAAAATAATGGCATTGAGAAACTGGAGACAATTTTACAAACTATATATGGTTTAATCTAATTTCCATTAAAACAAACATATACACACAATACAGATGTGGATAATCAAAGTAAAAATTAAGTATGATGTAATCTCTGTGAACACAGTAGTATGCCACTATATCGTCATAATGAGTGATTTCAGTTTTAACTTCATGTATCTCTATATTTCAAAAATGTTCAATGTGAACATGTATAATAATCAGAAAAAAAATTAAATATGATCTTCAGAATGTACAATTAACTATACTGGGAAGAAAGAATGGGAATCAAAATTCAGCTATTACCAGCACCCAATAGAACCAAAAAAGCATGCACAAACGATACATGTTGAGCAAAAAATTCATTCCAGAGTACCAACTACTAAGCTAAAAGAGAATAGCCTGGAAAGGAATTAACATAGAAGGATTGCTAAAACAAACCATATGGACTAACACGCTGTCCTTTGACAATGATACTATGAGTCCCTTATCAGACTGTTCATTCATTTGTAATAAACTAGGTTAATTTCTCATTTATAAATCTAATGCTTTTTTCACACCCCATTCCTTTTGTTGTTGTTGCTCTAACTCAACATCCCCTGAATTCAAGGAAGAAAACACACATACACACACCATTGTTATCTCACTATCATCTATTACTCAAGAAAGGTCTCATTGAATAAATGTCTACTCAGAGGCTGTAAGCAAATTTCATTTCTGAACACTACCGTCTGCAGCCCAGCAGGCTATTTCGCCAAGATAACATCACACATTTAATCAAACACACCAGAAAAAGAAATACAAAGTTTGCTTAATAACATCAAATCATAAAAAAAAAAAATGTTGAAAGCATACTAATTTTTAGTGCTCTTTCTTCTTTGAGGATTTGCAATAGTAAGGAAGGTCATGCACATAAGATTTCTGCTAATTAGGCATTCTACTAACCTTTTAAAATTCTTCCAAATTATCTTCATATGTTACTACTTAAATTGAGTTGGTACTTTCAAATGAAAATGAAAACTCAACATAACTTTCTTTTTTAAATGCAGGAAAAGTAAAATAATAAATTTAGGATTATTTAGGTCACGTGTCAGCATTAAACACTATTCAGTCTCTGGTTTTCGTAATAATGGGCTCTTATTAGATGTCTATCATTTGAAAAATATTACTGGATACACTGAAGTATATTTTCTTTGAATTCTGTAGGCAACTATAAAGTTATCCATGCTCAATCATCTGAAATATCTTACTTGATATAGTTTTGAATACTCTGCCGTTAAACAGAAGGTTTACTTGAATAAACATATATTCTCATCTGAAGCATGATATAATGAGTACACAGCAAGTGTAAAATAATTAGATGTCTCAAACAGATGGATGGATACATATCTACAAACTCCCTTTTTCTGCTTTTACTTCTATTTGCATTTATTTGATGCTGTATTTGTTCCCAGGCCATAAGTTTTTGTTTCTTCAGTTTCTTCTGGAATAGCTTTTTCTTCTGTGCAATCTCCACTTCTGATTTTGGAACAATTTGTTCCTTTTCAGCAATGTGGCCAGCAAAGCTCATACTTGAGTTAATTCAACCATGAGCACTATCAGATGTCACGTCTTGGGGGTTTTGTTCATCTGAATGTACTCAATGCCTAGATGGTCTATATTTAAACCTTGAAGATCGGCATTATTCTCTGCATTTTTAAGCACGTGCAGGAAAAAATCCAGCCCTCTTTGTGCCAACAAACCTGTGTCCAGCTTCCCCATCTGTCATTGTACAGTGCCACTGAACACTGGCTCTACCACCATAGGATGGAAATGGCACACTGCTTCTGTAAAGGGACATCTTTCGGATATTTGGTGGCTTTTCACATATACAGAGCCTAGATGTCTTGGGCAGTTTCATAGATAACTTGGGTGCTCTTGAAATGAACCTGAAGATTTAAACCCCTCAATTTGCATAATTTTGTTGGTCAAGTGAGTAAGGAACCATAACTCCGGTCTCTTACAAGAAAAGGGTAAACCCATTTTCAATGACTTTCCTAACCAATTCTAACACCTGATTTGTTCCAGTTATTAAAATATCACTTATCAGATAGTATCAGCACCTCTTCCTTTTTGTGTGAACAACACCCCTCTCTTAACTGAGCCTTTTCTTCTTCAAGCCAACTATCCATTCATCCACAGAAGAACTGCAATATTCACACCGCTTCCTCCAAGCTGATGAGATTAGATCAGTATAAGGCTGAGTACTTAATTCAGACTGCGGTGAAAGGAAAAGAATCCAGTAGTCAGAGAAAAAGAAAAGTAGTAGGCTGGGTAGGGGCATGGAACTAAAGTAGAAGTCTAGATGTATCCAGCTTTTTCTGACACCAAGGTAAAGCTCCACTCTTCACCAAGAATCTTTAGGTGAGAAACACAATAACTTTCCAAGAAATTAATCAGTTCAGCAGAAAGCTAGCTGGAGGTATCTTTGCAGTTAAAAGAGAAATAGTGAAAACACCCATTCTCTTAAATCTTTTAAGTTAAATTTAAGTACATATAGCTTAGATACTATCATAAAATACACATAATTTTAGAATGACTGTAAAATAATATTTAACCATCATGCATAAAAATTGTTAAGAATGAAAGTAAAAACTAATTGAAATTGCCCAAACCTCAAAAGATTGTATATAATTCTTTTAAATCACTGCCTAAGCTCTTCCTCCAAAGTCAACTACAGTTAATAATATAATTAAAAGTCATTAGACAACATCAACTGAACATTCAATGCCAATATGAAAAAAGGCTATAGATACACACATGCCTTTTGTTAACAGAACCTATTTCTCAATAGATTCTTTGTCCACGCCTTCATGATCAGTATTCTGAGTCAAGATTCAAACAACAACCATAAGCCATTGACAAATCAAGAACACCAAAAATTTGAAAAAAACAAAAGGTGTTAATGAAAAACAGCTGAACCCTTCCATTCTTGCCAGAAATAAAATCTCATACAAAAAGATGACGATCAGTCAGGACCATTTCCTCTTATTCAAAAGTCTTTGGAAGAGTTTGAGAAAAAGAAAACTGGGAAGGGGGGAACCAAACCAAATCAAAACAAAACAAGAGACTGTTGAAAACCCTCTTACAGGGTCAGCATCAATGGAATGCATTTTAGTATTCAAGTTACCCACCCAAGCAGAACATCAAAAACTGGGCTTGAGTCTCTCCCCTATTCTCACAGGCTCAAGCTACTGTGGAGCCACTGGGGCTGTCCTGAATAGTAACACACTCTGCCTCTGCGGGATGCGTAAACACCAACACAAGCTGATCAAACAGGAGGGGGTGTCATTTCTACTTGGCTTTCAGTTCCATGAGTCATACTTTAAAACACCTAAGTCTGGTACCATTTAGCAAGTCAGTTGTCCAGTCCAATGTGCAGTTTACTTTTTCATTCATTTTTCACCACCTACTCTATCATATCCTTTTCTTTTCAGCATACATACTGGATAATTATAGGAAAAATCATACATTTTAATAACTTCTCTTATTGGCACTGTCACTGAAATACAGATGTCAATTCCAAAATGTGGACTCATTTATGAGTCTTTCAAAAGTTTTAGTCTTTAAAGCAATTTTGGGATCTGAATTTTATAGGTTCATCTCATTTATGGCATTCTTATGGAACTTAAAACCTGGGATTATAAATCTTTTAAAAATATGAAAATCCTTACATCTTCGAAGTTTATGATGACTTGATTTGGTTACAGCATTACAGAAAATTCTGAGGCAGTTAAAGCTTAAAGAATGATTGACATGAGAAAAGATGATAGGGTATTTAATTTAAAATGTCTTAAATTGTTACTTTCATTTTATACCTAATTACAAGTCAATCTTCAAACACAGTACTGGGTGGATGTAAAAAATATTTTTCTGTCAGGATTATAATTTTTGATGGAGAATTAGTAGCAGAGCATAACACTTTAAGATGAAGAGCTCAGAAATAAGTACTTAAAAGGTTAAAAAAGGACAGAGGGAAAGAACATAGAAAAGATAAATACAAGACTTGAAACCTTTCTCAACTACTTAAGAAAATGCTATTGATTTTCCTAGTTCATCAAGAACTCTTCAATTAAGAAAATAATATTTGATGCAGCTAAGTTTTCCTAATAATGGTACTCAAGGACATTTCTAATACTATGACTAATAACAAAAGGTACTATGCATTAAATATTAACTCTACCAGGTACTTTTATATTTACTTCCTGTTACTCCACTCAAACCAGCAATGTAGACTTTATTATCTCTATTGTACAGATAGAGATGACAGAGCTAGAAACTTGCACATTTGGGGTTGTATTCAAGTGACTCACAATCCAAGGACAATTTCTGAGAAGTTCATAATTAAAAACACTGCCCACTTATGCCTATGTATGGAGTATAATTTAGGTTCTAGAACAGGAAGTCAGAATTGATTGAAGTTCTAGAAGGAAATAAGTACCACAGTACTGATTTCATAGTGACATGCTGGGTCAGAAATTATAACTAGCTATAGAGCATACCCCAAAAATGTATATAAATTATAAATACATCTATATCTTAAAGTTTTCAAATAGTTGCCAAAATCTCACTCAAAAGTATTACAGAGTTCTGCAGTTAAACTCTAGCATCTACTAAAGCTAATCTAAATACAGAGCTTCTCTCACTAGTTAGACATATCAACACTCACAAACTGAACTACAGTAGACTGAACTACAGTATATAATTACCCCAAGGATCCTTTGCACTGAAAATGGCTTGTTGTGGTGCTTAGATAGTGATTAACAGATTAAGAGTATAGTGAGTCATCTTGATATCACTTCAGAAAAGTGATTTCCTCTCTAATAATTCCCGAGATACATAAATATTCAATTAGGGTCTTTGAAATCTAGTTTTAATTGGGCATTCATACTCACTATCAAACTTCAAACTTAGCTCAAGCTAACAAAGGTATTTTATTAATTCTTCCTCTAAAAAATGCTAATAACCCTTCCTGAGTTTTAAAGTGTGAGAGTAAAATAAAATCAAGGTCATCTTTTATTTGAAATTTTTAAATTTACTAATAATTTAAGATATATTCTATAATGGTGTGAAATATAATTACATATCTGAATCACATGGGGAATTGATTAAAGTTTCCTAGGAATCTCATGAGACCTAATAATGATGATGATGATAATGATGATAGTAATAATAATAGCAGCAAACAATTATATTATTATTATGCACCAGGAACTGTTTTAAGGACCCTACATAGATTTACCAATTAAATCTTCATAACCATCAGTGAATTTGGTACAGTTGTTTAATGCATTAAAAATATCAGGAAATTAAAGTATAGAGAGATCAGATATCTTGCCCCAAATCAAATAGCTTATTAAACCTAGGCAAACACACTCCAGAGCCCCTTTCTCTTCATCTCTACACCATTCTGCCTTTCTAGATATCAAAATGTCTAGGATCTAGATCTAGATATTTTCCCCTTGACTCCTTTGCAGCCTTCCAAAGAGCAATCAGCAGATCAGGCTAAATATCTGCAGCATTAACATTTCCATTTCACTAAATGGGGACCAAAATCTAAAAACAATTTTAAAAAAATGAATAATGAAATGCCAAATAATTAATAAATACATCCAACCTGCCTGTCTTTTTAAAGGTTGGATGTATTTATTAATCTAATGTTTCCTCGTCCTACATGGTTCCTCATGTGGCCAGATGGGTGGCATTTTACAGTACAAGGTGGCAGATCTCAGAAAAGCCTACTTGAGCCATTCTCAGACTTTCTTGCCCAGTACTCTTTTACACTCTTAAAACTTAATGACCCACATTAGAGAAATTCAAATCAAAACCACAGTGAGATACCATCCCACGCCATTTAGAATGGTGATCAATTAAAAAGTCAGAAAACAAAAGGTGCTGGAGAAGATGTTGAGAAATAGGAAGGCTTTTACCGTGTTGGTGGGAGTGTAAATTTCAACCATTGTGGAAGACAGTGTGGTGATTCCTCAAGGATCTAGAACCAGAAATACCATTTGACCCTGCAATTCCATTACTGGGTATATTCCCAAAGATTATAAATCATTCTACTATAAAGACACATGCACATGTATGTTTATTGCAGCACTGTTCACAATAGCAAAGGCTTGGAACCAACCCAAATGCCTATCAATGATAGACTGAATAAAGAAAATGTGACACATATACACCACAGAATACTACGCAGCCATAAAAAAGATGAGTTCCTGTCCTTTGCAGGGACATGGATGAAGCTGGAAACCCTCATTCTCAGCAAACTAACATAGGAATAGAAAACCAAATACCACATGTTCTCACTCATAAGTGGGAGTTAAACAATGAGAACACATGGACACATGGAGGGGAACATCACACACTGGGTCCTCTCGGTGGGGGTGGGGGACTAGGGAAGGGATAGCATTAGGAGAAATACCTAATGTAGATGATGAATTGATGGGTGCAGCAAACCACCATGGCACATGTATACCTATGTAACAAACCTGCACGTTCTACACATGTAACCCAGAGCTTAAAAGTATAATAATAAAAAATAATAATAATGACCTATGGTGACTGATTTTTTTTTTCTTTTCTGAGACAGAGTCTTGCTCTGTCATCCAGGCTGGAGTGCAGTGATGTGATCTTTGCTCGCTGCAACCTCTATCTCCTGGGTTCCAGTGATCCTCCTGCTTCAAGCCTCCCAAGTAGCTGGGACTACAGGCGTGTACCACCATATCTGGCTAATTTTTGTATTTTTTGTAGAGACAGGATTTCACAATGTTTACAAGGTTGGTCTCGAATTCCTGACTTCAAGTGATCTGCCCACCTCAGCCTCCCAAAGTGCTAGGATTACAGGTGTGAGCCACTGCACTTGGTCTCTGAAGTGATGTTTGATTATGATATCTGTAACTGTCAACATTTAAGTATTGATAAACTAGAAAAATTGGAAAACTTGAGAATACATAAGCACATATGACATATGCCATCAGAGCAATTATGTCATTACATGTCATTTACCTTCTGGAAAACTCCACTGAACACTTGTTAAAGACTATGAGTGAAAGGCAAATAATGTCTTAGCATCATTATAAACATGTTTTCCTTTCACATTTCCTCAGAAAGGGTGTTAGAGACTCCCAGGTTTCCCTAGAGTACACTTTGAAAACAATGATATAAGACCATCGTTTGCTTTTAAAAATAACTGACATGGAAGTTTACCAGACAGAAATATTCATTTGGGTGGTTTATTTTTCCATCCCAAAGATAGTTACCAAAATAAGTAGGATTACCATCAACAGTAGTCCATTTAAATTCTTGAATAATATGGACCAAATTTTAACTTCTTTAATACCTATTTGTAATCACTTTTATGAAGACATTCATTAAAACTGAAACTAAGTTCTTGTTTAAGTGCCAATAAGACATAAGGAAGACATATTTATCAAGGTCTATAGAACCTATTATGAGCAAATATAGAAACTCTCCCCTTTTGTCCATCCCCCAAAATAAATAAAGAAGTTCAATTAATTTTAAGTAGGACAGCTAATTTTCTTCTTTTATATTTCACACTTATGAATCAATGAGCACATTTCAGAATTCTAAGAAAAAAGTTACACCTGGTTTCTTATGCAGCAATAGAGTTAATTTTATTGGGACATACTGACACTCAGATCAGAGTAATGGCATTAAAGATTTGGGGGAAAACCTGCATACCTTAGATTTCTGCACACCTTAGATGCATAAATACTACATTCTCACAATGTATCACAATGAATGGAAAATGTGGATTTTTCTCTTCATTGATCAACAACTCCCTAACTCTCTCCCTTCCCTTACCACACATAACACAGAAAGATAACCAAGGAAAAATGTCAGAAGGACCTCACTCATACTTGCAAGTTTTTTTTATTTATTATAAAATTGGTTATTCTGCAAAGAAATACATTTTCATGAAATGAGAAGACATAAATGCAATAATCATCTAAGTGTAAATATGTCCTTGTGGGCAAACAAATGATAAATTACAATACAGCCATATTTTTTTAGGGCTCCTCCCAAAGTGAGCAAAAGCATATTTTGAATATAATGCAAATCTAGGAAAGAGAAGGCAAAATAGCCATTTGCAAACTTAAGGACAGATCATCCTTTTTTAATTCCAACTGCTCTAGCCATTCACACCATGCTAAATTAAGGCTGCACAGCATTTCTTAAAAATCACTGTTTGATCCTAAATATGAAAATCACAATCAGTTTTCCTTGCTGATTTCTGGGCCAAAACTCCCCACTCCTAACTGTAGCTGTCACTTCTACTTGGCAGCCCTTTTCAAAGAGAGTTTCAACCAACACTTAAAGTGGTCCAAATCAAATTTGAAAAGCAATTCAGTTTTGCATCATTTTATCTGAAACTTCAATCCTCAAGATTTTATAGTCTTTTTTATATACTATTTATGATTTCCTTGGCTATATATAGCTCACAAAGGAATCAATGATAAATCAAATCCATAAAAAAACCTGCCTTTCCTAATGAGTAGAAACAATGCCAGGCACAGCAGCCGCAGCCAGTTCTGCCACACTTGCTATTATTCCCTGTGGAAAAGAGTATTTAAATCTGCAAAATGTAAGAAGATCATGATTAAGAAAATCATTTCTGAAAGCCTTTTCCATTCATATTTTTGAGGAGCACTCTCAGTCTGAAGGATAATCACACCAAGCAACCTAAAATGAGACATCAAAAGCATTTACCCATCAGGCAAATCACATGCTGGCTTATCACTCTTCAGGCCAGGGACTCCTGATGCAGCCTAACATCTCTATCTAAAAGAATTAAATAGTTCATAGAAAACTTTGTATTAATCATTCCTCCTACCTTGATTTTGTAGAAATAATCTAGTCAACCATATACACAAATGGATCAGGTTACTCAATACTTAGTGATAAAGAAGTGCTATGGAATGGCATTCAAATACTCTGACACATTCACCTTCAGCTAAAGACAGCACAATACACTGACAGACACAGCTCTAATGACATCAGGACCTGTGGAATGTATGACTGCTAGGAAACACATGCTGCTAGGAAACAAAGAACAGATCTGATCAAATCTTGTAAGGACTGGGAATCATTGTGATTAGATCTTCTAAAATGGGAGGAAAAGTATTCTTTAATCCACAGGAATATTTGCAGGTTTAAAAACTTGAACACGTATCTTCTAGAAATGAAACAAAACATGAAGCTAGATTCTCATGAATTAAATCAAAATTTTCTAAGTTTTCTCTTAAGATAATGTCCATTAGCAATATCTCTCATTAAAAAAATATAACTTAATCAAAGTCAGGCATCAGTGATTCGGCATTTGTCTTTTGCAATCTATGCTTTTTCAAGAGGTCAAGGTCTTTAAAAAATAATAAAGACATCCAGACATAATTGTATCTAAAAACGAAGTACCATGTTACATTAACACCGCTATACTTTTTAAAACAGAATAGAAAACAAGCATTTGCAACAAACACCAAAACAGTCAGAGCTAACCTAGACCTAAGGAATTTAATACATTTTAATTACTGAAATGAAAAAGCAGTTTCACTTGCAAAAGTAACAGTTTATAAACTGTGTTAATCTTTGTGCATGCTTTACCCTTGCTTTGGTTACAAAATAAATAAATGAATAAGATTGGGTGAAACAAAGCTGAGAGATAATTCAACACATGAATATCCTCTTAACTCTCATACAAATTATCTGGTATCCTATTTTGGTGATGTATAAAAGAGCAGAGAATCATATTTTATTTGTAATCCACATACAGAAAAATTGGGCGCCACAAGTCCAGATCATTTTGGACCATTACAGATGGAAAAATATACTAGAGAAATCTTGCTTAACTCTGTTTATTCTCATAGGGAAATATAGGAGAGTCTCCAAATGAAAAAATGCTACTGAAGTGTTTCTTTGCAGATTCTACGATGACATTCTTTAACTAGTGATGATAGCCCATACGACACTAAAATTAGCAGACCGCCTATTTACTTCAGAGCAAAACACAGAAGGCAATTTTTCCTTCCTGCCAGAGTCTATGCGTCTCCTCATTTCCCCAGCAGCTGGCTGGAAGGATGTAAAATCAGAAGTGCAAGAAGCTTTATACTTCCTAATGAGTAATAGAGCCAGGAAAGTAAACACAACAGACGACAGCAGGTTCGACTCTAAAGGAGACGGTGGCAGGAGTGCTTACACCTTTGTTTACAACGTGCTCTAACTACCGCAGGCAGGGATCACAGGCAGACACAGGGAGGAGACACCCAGGAGGTGGCTCACAAGACTCGAGTTCGCCCAACTGCTATGATATCTCTGGCCATAAATAAAAGCAGCGCATGTTTCTGTCAGAGGGAGGAAAGTGGCCAGAGAATTGCAGGGAGCGGGAGTTACTCTAGCTGGACTCGATTACTTCAATCTGCTGGAGATATGACTACCCTATGAGGTCCTCATCAGGGCCAAGCTGGGGTTCGTCGAGCGCTGCACCAGCGACTCTCACGCGCCGCACGCATCTCGCCGAGCTGCGCCTCTCCAGGGGGAAGGGGTCCTGGCGAGGGTTCCTCGCCACCCTGCGGGAGTCCCCGTGGCCTCCTCACACCAGATTTCCCAGTTAAGCAGATCCCAGGCGATTTCAATAAGCAAGCCCAGCTCCACTAGCATCAGCTCAGGCATCCCCGCAAATATCTCCCTGCCGTCCCTGGGGCGCAAAAATGCGCACACTCACACGCCGACTCTGCCGCCAAGTAACCCTGGTAGAGGGGGTCGCCCCCACACCTACACCTACACCTACACACACACACACACACACACACACACACACACACACACACCTATACTGCTGAGGGCCTGGTACGCTAAGCTGAGCTCCGACGTGGGACCTGAGGCTGGTTCTCCGCAGCTCTGACGCTCCGCTGCAGCCTGGAGCCTTCCCTTCTTCTGAGAGAAGCGCCGAGGTGCCTCCTCTCCTACCTGTAACCCGCCAACCGCGACCACCAATGCTCTGCCCACCCCGCCCCGGCGCCGCGGCCGCCCGGATTCGTGCAACACCGCCGCCCCCCGCCCAGTGCCCACTACCAGCACAACACAGCCCGGGCCACCCACAAAAGTGGCAGCTTTCTCCAGCCAAAACCACCTCACAAAGCCTGGGCACGGAGGTCTAAACCAAACTACCGTGAAGGGGACACAACAGGCGGGGCGCGGGGAGGCAGCGCGACTCCACGACTCAGGGGCGCGACCTGGGCAAAAGCGGCTACCACGGATGCTCCAGGCGGGCGTCAAGGGAGAATCGCGTCGGGCTAGGCACCCTGCGTTTTCCATCTTCCCAGAGCCTAGCTCCTCACCCAGACCCTGTCCGTCCTCCAGCCCGCTCCCGCCTCCAGCTGTACCAGTTCCAGCCCGGCGGAGAAAAGGTGCCCTCTGGTCCGCTTTCTGCCCACACTAGGGGATGGGACTGAGATGAGAGGGGAGGGAAAATTTACGGGGTGGAAACTGTTCCCATTCCCCAGAGTGTGCGGCTGCGAAGGCGTCCAGTCTCGTATACCCCTCATTCCCCTCGGCTGCCAAATCGTCCAATGGCTGTAGAAAACTCGAACCCCTGCTAGACCCGAGCGCCCAGCAGCCAGGAGGTTCCCTTCCCGCCCCACATCACGACCCGGTGAGTGTGTGTATGTGTGAGGGCGAGTGTGTGAGTGGAAGGGCGAGTGTGGGTGCACCCCGCACCCACTCTGTGGCCCGCCCGGTGGATGCTGCCGCCTGCGCCCAGTCAGGGCGACCCCTATTATGAAGAGTGCGAAGAATAAATTACCTTTCGTAACCGCCGGTCCCTGAGATGGTCCCATCAGTTGCTCAACAACCTGAGTGCAGTTTCCACAATCCAGCCATTGAGCCCGGGGCAAAAGACCGGCCGGCCTCCGTGCAGACACCTCCAACCACAGGCGGCTAAGAACGAGAATCAAAGCGCGGAGAAAGCAGCAGGAGGGTGGAGACCCCAGTCAAGGAAACAACAACAAAAAGTCTCTTCCCTTTCTTCTGCCACACAGCCTCGGAGAAAGGGGAACGGAAACCAGAGCCAACTGCTCGCCTTCCTTGAGGTTCCTCGCTTCACACACGCCAAGGGGGCAGAAGCGGAGCGAAGAGAAAAGAGGGTTCAAATGTCTCTCCCAGTCCACAGTTGCACAACTTCGGAGTCAGGCTCTGTCTCCAACAGCAGCCGAGGGACCCAGCGGCAGCTATTAACATGCGGCAGTCATAACCGGGGCTGCTTCTCCTCCTCTTGCTGCTGCTGCCGCCACCGCCGCTTAAGAAAAGACGCTGCCGAAGAGACCAAAAATCTTCCACCATCCCCCCAGCCGATCTTTATATCCAGTTCTCCCACCCCACCCCCCCTTCTCTTTCTTTTTCTTCTTCCACGTCCTCCCCTTTCCGCCTCGGAGCGAGAGCGATGGAAAAGGTAGGGGGAGCCGCGAGGGCCAGGGGTGGCTTCTCCGCCAAAACGTCCTCTTCCTCGTCCTCCCTAGGTTCTCTCCCAGCCGCGGGTCCCCCCTCGCGCCCGCAACCTCCGCGGACAGCCGGAGCGAGAGCCACGCAAACTCCTTCCCGGGTGCACGGCGGGGGCGTGCGGGCAGAGCGGGCGCCCGGCCGCCGAGCACTGCGTCCCGGGGGCCGGCGAGCCCCGAGCCCTGGGGGTGGCTGATTAGCTCGCCGGCCGGGCCGGGCGGCCGCGGGCATGTGGGAGCTTCATCGCGCGGCCCCGGGCTCCGCGCCGCCGCCGCCGCCGCTGCCGCTGTCTCTTCGGTTCTTTCTCTTCTTCGACTCCCCAGGAGCGAGCGAGGCACGGGCGCTCTCCAGACACGCACACTCACACACGCGCACACACGAGCGAGCTCCTGCCAAAGCAAACCGTGCAACCCGCGCGCGCGCACTCCCGGAGGAAGAGGACGGAGGCAAAAAGAGAAGAAAGAAAGGGGAGGGGGCGAGTCACAGGCGGCGGCGGCAGCAGCTGCCGGAGCGGAGGCAACAAGCAGTCCGGGAAAAGCCAGCAGTGGCGGCGGCGGCAGCGGCGCCCACCCCGACCAGCTGCAGCATCTGCATCCCCGCTCCTGGGAACTGGAGCGAGCGGTGCCGGGCGGCAGGCTAAGGGGGGCGACGCGCCGAGAGCGGGTCAGAGCGCGGGCGCGCGGGGGCCTTGCAGCCTGCGCGCGAGGCGGACGCAGCCGGGGCCAGAGCCGAGGCCAGAATGAGTCGCCGGCGGGCGGGCGACGAGAGCTCCGAGAGCCGGGGAGGGGGCTCGCGCCGGGGAAAGGGGAGGCCGGCAAAACCCGGATCTGGAGTGCTCGCGGGCTCCGCGGCGCGGGCTCCACCTAGCAGTTCGGCAAACGCTCGGAGGTGGGAACGAACGGGAGGGCTGCTACCAGAGGCTTCCCTTTCAGGGTTTGTCAGACAAAGGGTACCTCTCCAGCGGCTTCGAGGCTCGCTTCTGCTCGTGCTTGCTCGCTCGCGCTCTCTCTCTCTCTCTCTCTCTCTCTCTCTCTCTCCCCCCCCCACCCGTTCCCCCCTCTATTCCTCCTCCTTCTCTCCCTCCCTCTCTCCCCCTTCCACACTCCATCCCCGCCCCCCCCACCCCCGTCCTCCCTCGGCTCTTCTCTAGTCTTCCTCACCCACTGCATCCTACGTGAGTAAACGACATCAGTTTGAAAGTCCTGCCAGTGTCTCTTTTTTTTTTTTTTTCAGGTGCGAATCATTCTTTATTTTCATCATGCAAGTACCGAGTCTGAAAATGTTTTCTGCCTTTGGTCCTTTTTATGTTCCTTCAAACTTAACTCAACCTGCAAGTTCATTGCAGTTTACAGTATCTCGGTCTGATGATGAAGCGTGGAGATTCAATTATCTTATTTCATGACATCAATGGAAATTACCATAATGGATACAGAAAGGTGCCCATTCCAAAGCCATGCCTTCTGAGAGAGAAAAAGTCTGCTCAAGTTAAATGAGTGACCTTGGTCAATTGCTGAATCGTTTGGTGCCTTTTTGTAAAGCAGAGTGTTGAGTAGATGATTTGTCAGGTCTTTTCCTGATGCAGAATTTTGTGATTTCAAATGGCTGTTATTTTCTCTACTAGGACACTCAAGTCACTAATGTATATCATCTTCATCCAACAAGCACATTACATCCATAGTTAAATTTCCCAAATTGTATTTGATTGTATACATTTAGAACTACTTCTAGGAGCTCTTTAAAAGGTAATATCAATCCCAGCATATCTGAAGAACCTAAAACCTCTTTAGAATTAAAACTATACCCGACACAAAATAACAGTTAAAATCTCATTCAATTCTTTAAAGCTCAACTCCAATCCAGCATTCTCCAAGAAGCCTTTTCTCACCAATGCTCCCTCCCCAAAAGTCACTCCTTTCATGACATTTCATAACACTTTGATGACATCTGTTGAATAACACCTATTTTATTCTGCTTTTTCCCTTGCTCCTTTTAAATCATCAATGGTTTGTCAGTTTGCCTCTTCAGATTATAGTTTTTCTTAAATGCAAATTCCTAGTTTTGTCTGTATAAGAAAAGATTACTCTATATCCACAGTCCTTTGCGCCATAGTTACTCCTTTAAAAAATATCAGGGGTGAGAAGGGACATTTAATGATATTGCTGAATTCTGACCAACTAGATGTTCACAAGCTGAAGTTATGCTACTTGAATTTGTCTAATACCGGACATCCATGTACTCCTCTGGGTACTTAGAGAAAATACAAATTGACACCTGGAGTCACTTGTTACTTAGATAGTTTTGGAAAGAGTAGACTCTAGCCAATTGTGACAAGAGGCTCTTAACTGTAAAGGAGGAAAAATGGAAGTTACTCAGTTCATCTCTCAAATGCTTAATGTTTGTGTTAAGATAAGTAATAAAAATAATATTTTGAAAATATATATAATGGCAAGTATAGATATTAAAGATTATTAGTGGTACATCAGAAAAATTATATGTTAAATATACATTTAGATGGATAAAAATATATATTGATAATGTATAGATATTAAAGATTATTAGTGATAGCATCACAAATATTAAATAAATAGTAGCTACAGATCAGTTTTTAGAATCAGCTTTACCACAACACCAGACGTCTGGAGGAATACAGGAAAATGAAATTTCAAAGTAAAAGTTATATATATATATATATATATATATATATATATATACACACACACATACACGTATGCTTATATATATCACACATACATATACATATATGTATATATATAAATGAAATATTAACTGAAAACTAAGCATAGTCAGTTAAACAAGTAATTGGAAGTTTTCACCACAGAGGAGTTGATCACAAATAAGCAAACTAACAAAGACAATAATGAGGGAGAAAGAACTCAAAACAGGAAGGGTAAAGTGAATAAAAATACTGATGAGTAAAGAAAAGCAATGAAAGAAAGAGAATAGGTTGATTGTTTATATAGCTTAATCAAATGTCAAGGCATCATTTTTTACAGCAGCTGCTTACATTTTAATCTCAAACTTCATGCTTCCAAGTCATTTTTAATCTCATGGACATAGTCTTCTATATCTGATTTAAGCCATAAAGCATCCCACTTCATTGCCAGGAAATCCATGACTCTTGCCAATATTTTTCTAAGGTGAAGCTTCCATAAAAATAAAATAAATCCTATGTCCTTTTTGCTACTATATTTAACACCTGTGTTACAAGTATTTAACATGTTCTTCTCAATGAGGAGACAGCATACAGATGATGTGTGAGCACAGATGCTATCATACAGCGTAACTCTGTGCAAACTAAAGTGGTTTTTGAAAAAGATGACACTGTTGACTTCAGCACCATTAAAATTGAAAAAAATATATTTACCAAAGGGAAAAGGCTCCAAAAATGAAAAAAAAAAATCAAAGGTGAATATCTAATCAAATAAGGTAACAAGAATTAAAATATGTGACTATTAAAATTTTTAGACCCTTTCAAATCAATAAGAAATATACTAAGATCCCCAACATTATGAAAGTTTAGAAAAGACTTTGAAACAATCTGTTCACAGAATAAATAGAAATGGCCAATAAATGTAAGGAAATATATTCTGCCTATAGAAATCTAACACATAAAAATATATCTAACAAGGAGATCTATCATGTTTTATGTTTTGACCATATAATTAGCTGAAATAGCAATAGTGCTCTATTACTAAACTCTAACAAAAGTGTATTCAGACAGACATGCCTCAATGCTAGTAATATACACTGACACAGTTGCTCTAGAAAGAAAGTTGACAATAAGAAACAACTGCCTTATAGAATATATACTCAAATCCAGTTTTTCTATTTATAGATATCTCTTCTACAGAAATAAGTAGGAATATGGAAAAGGATTTTGTATAACGATATACATCTCAGCCATAATTGCTATACAAGGGGAGAGGGTGCACAATGTTTACATATTCAAAGTAATCTCTTTTTCCATATGCAATAAAAGCCCCCTTATCTGAATGAAATCAATAGTTATTCTGTTAGTGGGAAAAAGTTGACTAAAGCAAAAATATTTTTTTAAATGATGCATCTATACTGTATTAGTTAGGATTCATTTTGGCTTCAAGCAAGAGAAACAAAACATAGCAATGACCAAAACAGGACAAATTTGTTTCTTTTTCAAATGAAAATCTAGAGGTAGGTGGTCTAGTGCAGGTATGGCCCTCAAAAGCATGCCAAACTGAAACAGACACTTTCTGTCTTCTTGCTCAGCCATCTGTCGCCCACTATTCCTAATTTCAGTTCCAGCAATCATGCCTACCATGCAAGAGCAAAGATGAAAGGGAAGAAGGAGGAAGAGAAGAGCATTCTTGCATCCAGGGAAAATTTCCTAATGTTGGATGCACCATTTTCCGTTTCATTTCATCCTTAGATGGGAAATGTAAACTACTCTAAGCAGTCATGTGTCCAAATGAAAATCAAGATTCTTTCATGATTTAGCTCCTCCTCAGCCTTTGACTTACCATTGCATGCTACTCTAGGCTAGGCTTGCATGTATAAGTCTTTCAGTAACCAAATGTGTGGATAATGCAGATACGTGACAGAGCTGCTCTCACATGAAATGACCTTCTACTTCAACCAGATGTAAGCTTTCACACGATTTCAAATTACTGAGCTGTTGCCATCAGGGACAATACTCTCTAATACCCAGTCAGATATCCGCAGACAGTTACTATCTTAAAGCTACTGGGCTTAAATTCACTGACAAATCAAGGTAATCAGAGTTAAATCACATCTGCAACGCAGACAGCAAAGCATAGCACTCAGACTCCTAGGATGCCATGGCGTGATTAGAATTTTAAGGCATTTGGAATTCGGGAAAATAATGATTCAAATATAGATTATATAGGCTATCAGAACATATTTGACTACCCTATGGGATAGCCTAATCTTAAGAAGCACTCAGTGACCTTTTCTGTGCCTTGGAATATTTCTCAAAGGACCATTTTAAGTCTGTAAAATCTTACCCAGATTATATTGTGCTGCTAATTTGTTATCTTCTATTCCCTCCTTGCTTCAAGTAATTCACCCTTATTCTTTTTCAATCCAAAAGAGACCTGTGAATTCTACATTCTTAATGACATGGAGGCCTAGCTATAGATACAGATATCAATATAGATATAAATCTAAATATTTTTAACAGCTTTTCCTAAGTATTAAACACTTTCCACATATTGACTTCTTTTCTTCCAATGGAAGTGTCTCCTTCAAATTCTTTATGATAACTTCCCAAATGATTGCATACATACATGCCAGTTCTGGAAGACTGAAAGCAAGAGCAGTCTTTTTTTCCTGTAACTTTTCTAGCTACCTAGTCTTACTTAGATCCCACAGTTAGACTGCCTTTCATAATTCCACATTAGTTTCAACACAGAATGCTTATAGCTACTCACTACAAATGTTAGTGATAGTACCCTGCTCTGGTAGAAGTATTCAGCACTCACAGAGTTGTATTAAAAGCATAACAGCAGAGTGCCTAGATTCTAGACTCTAGAAATATAAAAGTATTCAAAAGCCCAACACTATTTTCTTAAGATCCCTCTCTTATCTTTATAAGGGAAAGCATACAAATATGTTGGTGTTGTACTGACAGAAACATCATGGTCAACCAGAGATGGTAATAACTGTCAGCCTAGAAATGAAGAAAAAGGAATTTTTGATCCTTTATAAAATGCTGCCGCTTTTCTGAACTCTGCTTTTCAGCCTCACTCCTTTAAGACTATAATAGACACAGATAGTAGATGTCTGACTCATAATTACTCCCCCTTCTCTGATAACAGCTTCTACACATGATTGGGCAGATGTTTCTATGGAATGGCCTTGTTCATACTATTAAGCCCTGACCCTTGGCCATGGTTGAAGGGTCTGGGTACAGGCAATTAATGCAAGCTTGACTAATCAGAAATTTTGCCAAGAATTTTCAGACTATAGTATACCAAGGGTCTCAATATATTCCTGATGACAAGGGAGGCTAAGGAGCAATTTACAATGGACTGGATGTTTGTGGCCCCACAAAACACATATGTAGAAATCCTAACTCCTAACATGATGATATTGGGAGGAGATGCCTTTGGAAGGTAATTAGGTCATGAAGGTGGAGCCCTCATGAATGAGATGGTGCCTTTATGAAAGGGACTTCAGAGAGCTCTCTTGCTGTCTTTCTGGCATGAATTGACATGAAAAGCTGGCACTCTGCAGTCTAAAGGAGGGTTCTCACTAGAATCTAATCATGCTGATACCCTGATCTATTTCTCCAGAGACATGGTTTTCTGTGTTTATAAGCCACCTAGGCTATAGTACTTCACTGTAACAACCCAAATGGAATATGACAGTTTTCACGGCTACATTACCTGCCACATGGTGGTATCTAAACCTGAATTAGTGCAATATTTTCCTGAAGAATGCAAGCAGATTAAAATGACTATTGCTAGCCTCTATCAAAAACTCCTGTTTCTTTTGCATGCATATTTTAAATTTCAAATGAGATAAGCATAGAGAAAATTCTGTGTGGATATGTAGTTATAATGCTAACATGCAATCTGTGTTATGGTGATATCTAGGAAGTTAGGGTCTCTTTCAGATTATCCACTGGATTTCCTTAAAATATGAGCTCATGGAAGGCATATAGCATTACTCTTCTGAGAATGTTGGTCACATTATTTTTGTAGTACTCTCAGATGATTCTCTCATATCTAGCATCTTATTCAATTATTTGCCTCACTTCTTTTCCTATAAATATGATTGATAGGAAAATAATGGTTATTCTCCACTTGGAAATATGAGGGGTTTTCAAAATGTTCACAGAAAATGCATATTATAAAAAAAAAAACTATGCATGGATTTTAAAACTTTACTGCACCAAAATAAACTCATACTAACTTGTCATTACATGACTGAATATGATCTCATTTAAGGCTCTAAGAAAGATAAGACATACGTTTGAAAAGAGCCCTTATCAGAGAAACATGCATTCTGCTACATTTAAAGCAAAAACAGACATCAAATTTGTCATGATGCTTAGATAGAAGAATGGTGAGCTCACTGACACTTTACAAAAGTTTATGAGAAGAATGCCCCAAAGAAACAAGTCATTTGCAAATGGACAACTAGTTTTAAGAAGGGATGACAACACTGAAGATGAAGCCCACAAATGCAGACCATCTACATTAATGTTTAAGGAAAAAAATTTCATCTTGTTTGTGACCTAACTAAATAGAACCAATAATTAACAACAGAGACAATAGAAAAGACCATAGACACCCTAATTTGTTAGCTTACACGATTCTGAGTGAAAAATTAAAGTTGTGCAAACCTTCCACTCAGTGGGTGCCAAAATCATTGAGCCCAGATCAGCTGCAGACAAGAGCAGACTTTCAGTGGAGATTTTAAATAAGTGAGATTAAGATCCTGAAGAATTTCTTTAAAGAACTGTAATAAGAGATGGAACATGGCTTTACCAGTATAATCCTAAGGACAAAGCAAAATCAAAGCAATGGCTACAAAGAGTTGGAAGTGGTGAGTCACAGCAAAAGCAGACCAGTCAAAAGCAGATGTTATGACAACAGATTTTCTGGCAGCTCAAGACACTTTGCTTGTCTTTGGCTTTGTGAAGAACCAGAGAATGATAACATCTGTTTATTACGAGGATGGTTTCAGAAGGGTTGTCAAAGTATTAGCAGATAAATACCTGGGAAAGCTTCCCCAGAGAGTTCTTCTTCACCAGGATGATGCTCTTGCTCATTCCTCTCATCAAATGAGGGCCATTTTGTGAGAGTTTCTAAAGGAAATCATTAGACATCCACCTTAAAACCCTGAGTTCGCTACTTCTGACTTATTTTTATTTCCTAATCTTAAAAAGTCTTTAAAGGGCAGTCAGTTTTCTTCAATTAATAATGTAAAAAAGACTACCTTGTCATGGTAAACTTCCCGGGACCCTCAGTTCTTTAGGGATGGACTAAATGGCTGCTATCATTGTTTACTAAAGTATCTTCAACTTGATAGATCTTATGATGAGAAATAAAGTTTGCATTTTTTTACCCTGATGTTTTAATTGCATTTTCCATGAAATTTAAGTCCCCCATACATTGCTCAGACCCATAGCAGATATTTAATAAATGTCTAGTGAATGAAATAATTCAAGATAAATGTTATATAATATTAAATACATAAGATTTATAAATATATCAGTATCTATTAAAGCATGTCTGATTAATATTAATGTATCTATCATTCTCTTAAGATTATAGATTAATAGAATTTATACATCTAAATGACTAGGGGAAGCTTCCATTATTCAAATCATGTTGAACTCTTGTGAAATCCCTTTTTATACTGTGGCATGATTTGGAATAGCCTTAAGATATGAGCAAATCATGATTTTAAAGTGCATTTGACTTTTTATTTTGTATTATTTGGTTAATAGTTTGGAATTAACTGGGGGAAAATCATTGGCATTAAATAACTGGAAAAGTGCTTGGCAATAATCTAGGTTACCAAGTCAGAAGACAATCTTTTTATTCAAAATAAATGACTATTTTTTTTCCTATGGTTTAATTTTTTAACTCTTTTAAAGCAAGGAGCATAACCTTGCATGTGCTAGGAACTTTTTCATTGTAATTAATCCTCCTCCAAAACAAACAACATAGGCATCATTTCCACTTTATTAACAATGATGAAAAAATGCAGAGGATACAGTGACTAAGGCTGAAAAATTCAGTAGAGTATACCATTTAGACATGGTTACTTTGCTGACTCTCTGCTTACATGGTGGAGATTCCAATGGAAGTTTTTGTAATGAGAAGCTTCCCCACTGTCTACATTTTACTGGATCAAAGAGGGGAAGAGATAATTTCACCTTTATCAGCAAGGTAATCAGTTCTTCTTAGGGAAGTTGGAATTGGGGCTAAGAGAGTCATTGTCTCTTTCTCTGAGCAGGCCATGTAAGCTACCAAGATGTGGTGTGGCCCTCTTTTCTCTGCCATATCAATTCGAGAATCAGAGATGATTTCCTTTTTTGGGAGACATGAACTATTATATCATCAGTTGAACCTTTTAGCCAAAGAGTAGCGGTGAAGATAATAGAAATCTGCAGAAAGCGGCATGAAGCACTTGCAGAGAGAGGAGCCCAGATGAAATGCAGAGATAGATTTGGATGGTTTTCTGGACCTTCATTTTATTTTGTTGCTAAGATCCAGCTATATTTCTATACTTAGTTTCTAGAAAGCAGCCCTTGTAGTGTTATGGTACATTCACCTTTTGATGAAGCCAGCACAACTTCATAGTAGTTATTAATGGGTTTTGTCTGATCATTTCTTTCTTTCCACTTCTGAAATAGCATGATTCTTCTTTGGTATCCTTCTACTCTTCACTTTATGTATTAGGAGTGGTATGTTCATCATGATACTCAACCTACATAGGAAAGGCAAATAATCCAGGTCACATAAAATTTTGCAACCAGCTCTACCCCAGTGATTTCTTTAGGGACAGCCACATGACTTAAGTCAGACTATTTAGAATACTTCCTAGGGCTTTTTAAAAATTTATTATTAATATGAGTGTTCATGGATAGGGACCCAAACATGGAGTCCGAAGGGGTGTGGAAGAAGGGGACTTTTAACCTGGGAGGATCCTCCACCTTCTCTAAGGACCCAGGCCAATGAGTGAGTTCCTTAGACCTTCCACTGAAGTGATTGACTCTTAGTTTGTTCCCATGCCCTTAAAATTCAAACATAAACCATTAAATTTCCCAGATAGAGAGAGATGGGAGGGGGACATGGCGCTGGGAAATTCCTGCCCTTACATCTACGCCCCCTTGTGGACCTGGAAAGAGAACACCTTCCCTCATTCCCCACCTCTGAACAGGAAAGCACAACTTCTGTTGGAATTGCGGACTTTGATTCTCTTTAACTCCTTTTTTTTAGTGAAATGGGGCATAGAAAGGGCCCTACAGATGAGGTTTCCTCCAGAGGGGAGCCTTTCAGGGGTGCAGGTTGACCCTGAGGTCCATGATAGTGCCCACGAACCAAGGACGTCTGGGGTTCCAGCGGCAGGATTATTTGTGACCTTATGGCTCTGTAAGAAACAAATGTGACAAGGTGGTTAAAGATGAGAGGCCCAGAGGCCAACAAATATAGACTGGTTATAAAGGAGCCTAGGAGAGGATAAAGCCAAGACAGTCAGTTGTTAAACAAGCTTCGCAATACGTAACTGGTTTACAAAATGGCAGCATTTTCCCTAGAAAGAGACAGGTTCCCTTCCCACTATGAAAAGGATACTCAGAGTTTGAGAGATATCAAAGTTGAAGGTTATATAGTCCTGTTGATGCCAGGATATAAATTAGACTTATGTGTGGTTACTTCCCTGAGTATCTTGTTGGAAAAGCAGATGTAGATCTTCTAAGGGCTCGCAGGGATATGAAGGGTTGTCTCCTGGAACTTCAGACTGTGGAGTGGAGGGTCTATGACTTCCTTCAGGAGGTTTCCAGGGGACCTTGGCCCCCTGGGACAGTGTGCTTTCCAGTGATTCCCTTGGCACAGTGAACATGGATGAGATGGTCCATTCTTCTGGGGACAATTTCTTACAATATGTCCCTTCATCTCACTGGTAACAAGTTCTGCCAGACTGGCGGCTTACCTAAGCCTTTCCCTCATTTGAGTCCCTGGGGTCTGCTTGCCAAAAAGCCACGATTAGGGTTGCAGCCTTTCTCTGAGCTCTCCTGTTCCTTTCAGCCTGTTTCTTCTGGTCTCTATTATAAAACACTGAGGTTGCTTGACTCAGTAATGACTCTAGACTCTGCTCTCGCCCCAACGCCAGCTTCTGAAGCTTCTTCCTGACATCTGCTGCTGCCTGAGTAAAGGACTTGTCCTTTAATATTAACTGATTCTCAATGGAGTCTGGTGACAGGGGGTGTACTTTCTTAAAGCCTCTCACAATTGCTCAAGGGAAGCTGTTGGGTTTTCTTCCCTTCCCTTTGGGGGCTAGATTTTCCACTTAGCAGAGGATAATTTGGCCACGTTATTTGGCAGAGAAAAATAAGCCCCTTCTTCCTTAAGGACTGTGTGTCAAATTGGTCCCAATTTTCCAGTATACACTTTAATGGAGACTTGAGCTTGGGAATAGAAGCACCCATCTGAAATCAAACACAGAGGATGCCTGCACGCCTGGTTAAAGAAATTTCAGCTGCTTCAACCTGAGGTGTCCCCCAGGTAAAATGGGTACTGAAATGAAATATCTTTCCATCAGTACCCTGAAATTTTGTGTGCCCAAGATGCATGATCCATCTTATCAGATGGCCTCCTATGTACTGGATTCCAGTCATGACCTGTCAGCCTCATAGGACCACTCACACCACCTGCATGACCTCCAGTGACTATCATAGAGGCATGGAACCAGAGGAGCTATTGGGTTGGGTGATACTTGTACAAACAAACCCCAGTGAGGCTGGTGAGGCTCAGGAGATTGGTACCAATATTTCCCAGCAAAAGTCCAATTTTTTGCAGGCCAATTTATAAAACTGCCCCAGAAGGGTAAACTTCTAGGGAGGGGCCATTAGAACACAGAGTTCAAAGAAGGCAGGCTGGGCAAGGCTGAGAACAGAACAATACCCTCAGGACTTGGGCCTCTTCTCCCCTAACCCATCTTCCATTGTAGGAAAATGCTCTTAAGGTTGTGAGACCTGCCTTGACTATTTGGGCCCTGGAACTGGTTTAACTATGATCTTCTAGATGGAAACGTTCTGCTGTAGAGAGAGAGACAATCCTAAGCAAGACAAATTATGCACCAAATACAAAGTCCCATAGCCTTCAGCTTCTGAATTTCCCCAAAAGCTTTCACTAACTCAAGACTGGCTCCACTGGGAACTTGAACCAGCAACCTTGCAGTTGCAGGCGCTACACTTCAACCAACTGTGCAAACAGGCCACCTGCCTAAAGGGGAGGCAGAAAGCTTTCTTAAGCCATCGTAAGGTGGTGTGGCTTGCCTAAAAGCCAGGTGGTGCTGACAGCCATCAGCCACTTCCTTTCCCTCACCCACACCCACCAGCAGAATAAAAATGCTGCTTGCCCCATCAGTTTAAAAGCCGAATTCACAGCTGCTGCTTGTCTGGAAGTGAGTACCCCCTGCCCCTGTGGCTTTTGGTCACCATGTTGACCCTGCCAGAACCACATGCATGGTTGGGCCACTCCCTGAGCTGCTGCCTGCACCAGGACCCGCAGTCAGCAGGCAAGCACCCCGGTGTAAGTTCCCCTGTGCTGTCCCTGACTGCAGTTTTTAACAGCTGGGTTCCAAGGTTTCATGCTGCTCCCCTTCCTTGCTGCTTTGCTTTCTTAAGCACTGCCACTCTGCTCAGAACCTCTGTGCCTGGCCGGGCACACCTCGCCTTACTCTGTAGCTTTTCTCTGGGCTGTGGCTTGCTTTCTTTCAGCAAGGAGTGAAAGTGGGGGTGTGCTCACCCTTTCCACCCCACAGGATCCTCAGGTTTTGGTCCCAGAGATAATATCCAAAGGATAGAGAAGGAGAGGGAAAGCAAAGAGAGCTCGGAGGTAAAAACACTGCACTTTTAATTCCGGCTGGCCCCATGCTGCTTAAGATGGGCTAGGCCATGCCCCCACAGCTTGGCGCTGCTGCTCTGGTTCCCACAGCCCTGCCTGGCTGCAGCAGTTTCAGGTGTTCTTAAAGAGACAGGACAGAATTGGGCCAATTTTACTCATGATTTTGAAGTCTTCTTCTCCAGCTGTAACCCTCTCCTGGCTATACCCCTCTTCTGGTGTACTCCTCTTCTGGCTGTACCCCTCTCCTGGCTGGCTTACCAATGTAGTCCTATGGTTCAGGGGTTCAGAGTGTCCTCAGCTCCCCAGAGAGGATGTTTCTCCAGGTTCTTGGTCTCCTGCATTCTCAAGAATGAGAGAGGGGACCACGGTGCAGTGTGCAATAAATGCCGACTCAAAAGTGTTTGTAGAAAGTGATTTACTTAAAGAGGGAGAGAAACAGGAGAAGGAGAGAGAAAGAAACAGCTAACTCTCACACTTAGTGAGAGAAACCAGAAAGATGAAATCCAGGAGAGGAAAGCAGCTTCCACAAGAGTGTTAGGAAATAGAGAGAGATGGAGTTTAGTAGGAGAAGACAGGCTTCCATGAGAGAGTGTGGAAGGGGACTCCAGAGGGGAAATCCAGGAGAGAGAAAGATGCCTTCCTTGAAGGGAGTGTTTGTGGAAGGGGAACCAAACATGGAGTCCTCCAGGGTGTGGAAGAAGGAAACTTTTAACCTGGGAGGAGCCCCCACCTTCTCTTAGAACCCAGGCCAATGAAAGGAGTTCCTTAGAACTTCAGCTGGAGTGATTGACTCTTAGTTTCTTCCCATGCCCACAAAATTCAAACATAAACCATTAAATCTCCCAGATGGAGAGAGATGGGAGGGGGCATGGTGCTGGGAAATTCCTGCCCTTACAACTATGCCCCTATGTGGGTCTGGAAAGAGAACACCTTCCCTCATGAGCACTAGAACACAGAAATACTGCCTTCTTCTGTGGCATCTTTTCAGTTAGAATGATGCAAACCAGAAGCATTTATTTATTCATTTATATACTTATTTATGTATTTATTTATATTATTCCATGTTGCCTCTCAGAGAATTAACAATGAGGAAAATAACATAACAGTATTCTCTCAGTTTATCTCACTGAAGGGTCAAAAGATTGAACATGCGTATGCCAACAGCTTTCTATAATCCTGGGTTAAGTTATTCAATATTAGACTTAAATAAGATATATTGGTTATGCTTATGTAAAGTGCCATGAAATAAAATTCCAAATCTGTACTGTAAGATCCCACACAATTACATGCATATTGTTTTTCTGACTTTTCTAATGGTTGAGAGAATCCTGGATCTGAACTGCAAACTGGAGTGGAGTGGTAGTGTGTGTCTTTGTTCTTTTCAGACATTCAGAGGTCCAGGTTGATGAAGATTTCTTCATCTTCACACATGGCTTTCAAGGCTGAGCTAGGCAGCCCATGGGAAAAAGAAGAAGGGATGATTTTCCTGGCATTTTTAATGGGCCTGGATGATCCTTATCACTTCCATTCACAAACCCTCAGTCATATGGCTACACCTAATTGTAAGAGGGGTTGGCAAATGTAGTCTGGGGTAGGTCCAGGATGAAATTGATGTGAGTTTAAAAGATATTCACTTCTTCCTATCTACTCCCTTGGTGATTCAGAAATAATGATAGTGTAGAAGAATATGCAGAAGTGTGTAGCCTAACCACTGCCACATAACTGAAGTAATATTTAGATCAAATGATCTGACACAAAGAGCTCAAGACATGGATTCAGAGAACCATGTTTTCAGTCCCATTTCTACCAAACTAATTCTGTGTTATTGGTCAAGTAACTCAATATTTCTGAGCTTTATATTCTTTATCAGTAAAATGGTCATATTAAAATACCTGTCCTTACCTACATCACAGGGTTATTGTCGCCAACAAATTCAATACAGTCTGTTGAGCATTTAGAGGGCTCTACAAATGGAAGATACTTGCTAGGACATGTAAACACACAACTACAACATTCATACACACAGAATTCCGTGCACTCTAATATTCCTGTTTTCTTCTGCTATTTGAATCTCTTCTCTATAGGTGCAATGTCCTGTTTCAAGGATGCTGTGAACAGCTAACATATTCCTCCTCCCCAGGATGAAAGTATTCATTTCTGCAGCTTGAGGAATATAACTGCTCACAGATGAGTTTCTCAAGTATTTCCTTCTGTTTCCTGAAGGAATCTGTCTTGCTCAATGTTATATCTGCTCACCTGGGTTAGCCCACATTCAACACTTATACTATGCAGAGTTACTAAGAGTAGGCCCACTCCTCACTAGGAAAGGCTATCCTAGATTCACCACTCCTCTTCTTTCTCCATTGGAGTGCCTGCGAGCTCTTTGCCTCTTCTTTGTAGCTCCATTTCTCTCTTGTCCCAATGCGGAGTTCCTCATTCCTCATACCCTGCAACACCCACCCCTATCTTACTCCCAAGAGCATTCCCGGATGAATCTTTTATTTGCAATTCCCTAAAAATCTGCCTCCCAGGACACTTGATCAAAGTTAGCCTCCTATTCCCATCCTTGACCTAGCTATAGTTTATTCTCAACATTCAGCCATAGAGATACTATTAAAACAAAGTCACTGTGTTAGTTTCCCAGAGCTTCCATAACAAAGTACTACAGACTCCATCACTCAAAACAATGTAAACTTGTGTCAGTTCTAGAGGTTAGAAGCTCAAAATCAAGGTGTTAGCAGGGTCATGCTCCAATCTCTCCCTGCCTCTTCCCAGCTTCTGGTGATGGCCATCAATCCCTGGTGTGCCTTTGCTTGCAGCTGCATCACTGGAATCTCGGCCTCTGTCATCACAAGATGTTCTGCCTATGCGTCTTTTTCTCCATACAGCATTTTCCTTTTCCTATAAGGATGCCAGTCATTTGGGATTAAGGCCCACCCTAGTGACCTCATTTTAATCTGATTACATCTGCAAAGACCCCATTTCTAAATAAGCCACATTTACTGGTATCAGGAGTTAGGGCATCAATATAACTTTTTTTTTTTTTTTTTGAGATGGATTCTCCCTCTATGGCCCAGGCTGGAGTATAATGGCGGGATCTCGGCTCACTGCAACATCCGCCTCCCGGGTTCAAGGGATTTTTTTGCCATAGCCTCCCAAGTAGCTGGGATTACAGGCACTCACCGTCATGCCCTGCTAATTTTTGTAGAGACAAGGTTTCACCATGTTGGCCATGCTAATCTCCAACTCCTGACCTCAGGTGACTCGCCCACCTTGACCTCCCAAAGTGCTGGGATTACAGGTGTGTGCCACCACGCCAGCCCAACATAACTTTTTGGGGTACACAATTCAACCCATAACAGGGACCTTCACCCAAATCCTCCAGTTGCTCCCTATCTCTCTCAGAATATCACTGAAGTGGCCTACAAAGTTCACCCCACACATCTGATCCCTGACTCTTATGACCTCACCTTTAGCTCTTCTCCCCAGAGATCACTCTGCTGCAGCCGTAACGGTCTCCTTGTTGCTCCTTCTCTCTCCAGGCTTTGCATCTGCTTCTAGAATGCTCTTCACCCAGAGATCTGCATGGCTGTTTACCTAACCTCCTTCCACCATTTGCACAAATGTTGCTTCCCAGTGATGCTTTCTCTAACACTCTACTTAAAATTACAAACAACCTTACCTGACATCCTTTTCTTCCTCCACAGAGCTTATCACCTAATATATACCCATAATTTACTCATTCATTGTGCTTTTTACACATCCACAATATGACTTCCCTGGACCTCTTCTGCCATAAAAAAATATTTTCAATTATATTTTACAGCTACATTGATATAAAGATAAATATAATCTCGCACAGATGTATTATTGCAATATTTATAATTTTGACTTTGATTTTTAAAGACAGCAAAATTAAAATATTTTTTGTGAGACCCTTGAGGTATTACAAACCTTATCCTCTGTGCCTAATGAATAAGTTAGTCCTGGTTTATAACTGTCTTTTTTTTTTATCAGAATGTAAACTCCTTAAAAATAAAGACTTTTCTGTTTTTCTTATTGATGTTCCCCAGCAAGTAAAATAGAGCCTGTCATATCATAATGCTCAATAAATGTTTGCTGAACATATGGAAGGCTAATATTATCATTTTGATTTTCCATTAGAATTTACGTTTTTATTGCTGTAGTGAAATAGATTTGCGTGGCCTTACATAGAATGTGCTGTTGTTTACATTTTAGTACTTCATTGTGAACACTAAGAATACTTCTGCACCAGACCAACCAATCTCTGAACTATCAACTGGATTCCAGACTTAACACAACCTTACACAATTCTTGGGAACCATGGGAAACTTATTAGAAGTGAACCAGAGAGATGACTTTTCTGTGGCCCACTTTGGCTCGCTGGAGAGCCCTATGCTGGGTCAGGAAATTATTAGAAATATTATGAGACACACAGCTTTTTGAACTTTTAAAAAACTTCCATAAAGGATTAGAAGAAACATTTTTGCTAGTACCTTGAGGTTAGCCATAATATTGAAATATTTTCTGTTTAACAAAATACATCAGGGAAAACCTTAAAATAATTTTATAGAACTAAACAAGCATGGTTGCCATATTACACAGATTTGTTTTAATGAAAAATTTTTAAAAATAACTCTGAAAACTGGTGGGTCTCAGGTGGTAGAACAAGGATACGAGAATAAATAAATTTGATTTGTATTTATTAGAAAAGGAGAGATCAGACTTTCAATTTGATTTGGGGAAACTGAAGCTCAACGTGCAGGGATACAAATATTGCTTATTTTGTACTGAAGAATCCTAGACCTTATGCGTTTCTTAGGATAAAATGTGACCACTGAAACCTTTTTTAAGAGGAAATGTTATTTTATGGAAGGCAAAAACTCACTACTGTGCTGCATATATTTAGTAATATGCACAATATTGAAATATACAACTGATTAGCAACCTTCAGATTTATTACTTTACCCTTAGTAGAAGGACTGTAAAACATCTCATTGGTTCACCTTTCAACAATCTGATAATGTTTTTCTCAGAATTTGACTAACATTTAGTATTTAGTTACCAATGTCAGTGCTCTGTTACGCTGATGAGGAAACATACATACAATTTATTTTAATATATGTGTTACCTGGCATTATGCCTTTCATCTTGAATAAGGTATTTAAGGGTGGACGGTTGAATGAAGAACAATCTAAGAATGGTAAAATAGGATTATTTTCTTAAGGTTGCTTTCATTGCATTAATATTAGAAAATTCTTTCCTTGGAAGATTTCCTTACTACTCATTTACCCATGTAAGATATAGGATATCTCCATCAGAGCAGAGCAGAGGATAGACCCACTACTTATCAGATATATGATTAAAAACTTGCTGGGGACATTATATATAGAACCTCAATTAATAGTTGTATTAGTCCATTTTTGGTTGCTTATAATAGAATAGCTGGGACTGAGTAATTTATAAAGAAAAGGAATTTATTTCTTATAGTTATGGAAGCTGAGACAGCCAGGTTGAGGTACCACATCTGGTAAGAGCCTTCTTGGTGATGGGGATCCTCTTCATAGTCCTAAAGTGGCACAGGGCATCACATGGTCAGTCGACTGTGCATGCTAAGGTGCTAACTCAGGGCTCTCCCCCTTTTCTTATGAAGCTACAAGTCCCACTCCATTAATCCAGTAACTCCTCAATTCATTAATCTATTAATTCATGAACAGTTAAATTCATTCGTGAGGCAGAGCCTACTGACCAAATCACCTCTTAAAGGCCCCACCTTTCAATACTACCACTTTGAGGATTAAGCTCCTACATGAGTTTTGGAGGTGATAAATAATTAAACCATAGCATATAGTCAACAACTACTTGGAGCTACAGAAGTTATTTACTCCATATCATATATTTTAAAAAGGTCAAGTGCCAAGTGACTAACTGACTTGCTTAAGGTCAAATAGTCAATAGATTACAGCAAAAGAGATTGAATTCAAAACCAGATTTATCTAATTCCAAAACATACATTGTTTTTCCTATACCTTCAAATAAGCAAAATATCAACTCTATGTAGTAATCTGGCATTTAGAAATGGAACACTTTTTTTTAAGTAACATATTAAAAGATAACACAATAAATGTATATTGCTTAAATTTTTAATTCAGTAGCTATCACATTAAAATAAGAGTTCTTACTACTAATTATTCTGTCAAGGAAACCTATATGAAAATAACAGATACGTTCCTAGGAAAATGTAGGCATTTTCCCTGACACATACTGGCCAATGGAATGTCATGTCGTTTTTTACATGTTGTCATATTCAAGTAAGTTGTGCAAATGATTCTGTGCTTTTAACTTATTTGTGCCTCCTTTTTGTGTGATTACTTATTTCTGCCTTTCCTCTTTAGTCATTTTAAACAGTTTTAATTAGTGCATAAGAATTGTACATATTTGTGTAGTACCATGTAATGTTTTGATACATGTATACCTTGTGAAATGATAAAATCAAGGTAATTAGCATATCCATCACTGCAAGTGCAAGTGTTTATCATTTCTTTGTAGTAAAAATATACAAAATTCTCCCTTCTAACCATTTTGAAATATTAGATTCATTATTGTTAACTAGAGTCAAGCACTGTACAATAGGACATGAGAACTTATTCATCCTATGTAATTATAACTTTTTACATGTTCACCAATTTCTTTCCCTAAACCTCTCTCTTCCCTAGTCTCTTGAAACCACTGATCTCTGCTTCTGAGATCAGCTTTTAAAATTACACATATGAGTAAGATCATGCAGTATTTGTATTTCTGTACTTAACTTATTTCACTTAACATAATGTCTTCCAGGTTCATTCATGTTGTCACAAATGACAAAATTTCATTTTGTTAAATGACTGAATAGTGTCCCATTGTGTATATATGTACACTACATTTTATCAGTTCATCCATTGATGGATACTTAGGTTGATTTCATATCTTGGCTATTGTCAATAAACATGGGAGTGAAAGTATATAGTTGATGTACTGATTTCATTTCTTGTGGTTTATTTCCAGTAGTGGGGTAGCTGGATCACATGGTAGTTATAATTTAATTTTTTTGAGGAATCTTCATACTGTTTCCCATGATGGCTCTACTAATTTACATTCCCACCAAAAGTGTGTAAAGGTTCCTTTCCCCCACATTCTTGCTAACCTTTATCTTTTGTCTTTCTTTTTTTTTTCAGAGTCTCACTCTGTCACCCAGGCTGGAGTGCCCTGGCATCCTGGCTCACTGCAAGCTCTACCTCCTGGGTTCAAATGATTGTTCTGCCTCAGACTCCCAAGAAGTTGGAATTACAGATGCATACTACCACACCCAGCAAATTTTCGTATTTTTAGTAGAGACATTAATAACAGTCATTCTAACTGGAATAAGGTGATGTATCATTGTAGTTTTAACTTGCATTTTCTAATGATTAGTGATGTTGGGCATGTTTTCATATGTCTGTTATTCATTTATATGTCTTCTTTTGGGGAATGTCTATAAAGTCCTTTTGCCCATTTTAAAATCAGACTTTTTTTTTTTGTTATTGAGTTGTTTGAGTTCCTTAAATATCTACTTGTTACTTCTTGTCAGAAGCATAGTTTGCAAATATTTTCTCCCATTATCTAGGTTGTCTTTTCACTTTGTTTATTGTTTCCTTTACTGTGCAGAAGCTTTTTAGTGTTGACGTAATCCCATTTGTTTATTATTGCTTTTCATTGCTTGTGTTTGGGGAGTTTTATTAAAATAATTATTAGTTTAATGTTATGAAGTGTTTCTCCTATGATTTACTCCAATAGTTTAATAGATTTGGGTTAACATTTAAGCCTTTAATCCATTTTGAGTTTATTTTTATGTGGTAAAAGATATGGATCCAGTTTCATTCTTCTGCATATGGATATCTAGTTTTCCAAGCATCATTTAATAAAGAGACTGCCCTTTCCCCCCATGTGTGTTCTTGGAAACTTTGTTGAAAATCACTTAGCTGTAGATGTAGAGTTTAATTTCTGGATTCTCTATTCTGCTCAATAGGTCTATTTATTGGTTTTTACATTAATGTCATGCTATTTTGATTTCTATAGTTTTGTAATATATTTTGAAGTCAGGTTCTGTGATCCCTGAAGAAGCTTTCTTCTTCTTCTCTTCTTCTCCTTCTCCTTCTCCTTCTCCTTCTCCTTCTCCTTCTCCTTCTCCTTCTTCTTCTTCGTATTTCTTTCTTAAGATTGCTTTGGCTACCTCGAGTATGTTGTTGTTGCATACAAAGTTTAATTCATTTTTCCCTATTTCAGTGAAGAATGTAATTAGTATTATGATACAGATTGCACTGAATCTGTAGATTGCTTTGGGTAGAATGAACAATTTAGCAATATTAACTGTTCCAATCCATGGACATGAGCTATCTTTCCATTTATTGGTATCTTCTACAATTTATTTTACCAAAATTTTACAGTTTTCAGTGTAGAAATATATTACTTCCTTGGTTAAATTTATTCCTAGGAATCTTATTTTTTTGATAGCTACTACAAATTGGATTTTAAAATTTCTTTTTCATACAGTTCACTGTTAGTCTGTAGAAATGCTACTGTTTTCTGTGTTGATTTTGCACCTGCAACTTTGCTGAATTTGTTTATTAATTCTATCAGGTTGTTTGGTGGAGTCTTTAGGGTTTTCTATATCTACAATTATGTAATCTCTAAATAGGGACAATTTGACTTCCTCCTTTCCAAATTGAATACTTTTATTTGTATTTTTTTATCTTATTCAATTTATCTGTCTAGGACTTGCAGTTAAATGGAATATTAAATGGAATGGTGGATGTGGACATTTTTGTCTTGGCTAAATATTAGGGGAAAAGCTTTCAGCTTTCCTTCATTCACAATGATGCTAGCTGTGGATTTGTTACATATGGCTGGCTGATATGGTGTGGAGGTATCCCCTTTCCAAGTCAATTTACAATTGTTATGTCCTTTTCTGAAATTGACCCCTTTATCATAATATAATGACCTTATTTGTCTCTTTCTACAGTTTTGGCCATAAAGTCTATTTTACATGATATTATAAATGTATCATGTTTTATTTATATACAAATACACATAAAATACACACATAAATACATATATATATAAATGAGAGCAGCAGTAGTTTTATACATATATACACACACACATGTATACACACATATAGACACATATATGTGTGTATATATATGTATATGCATAAAACTACTGCTGCTCTTATTTGCTTTTCATTTACATGGAATATCATTTTTCATTCATTCAATTTCAGTGATGAGTTTCACTTATAGGTGTAGTGAGTTGTAGTCAGAAAATAGATCGGTCTTTTAAAATCTTTTCATCCACTCTATATCTTTTAATTGGAGAATTTAATCCATTTACATGCAAAGTTGTTATTTATAGGTAAGAACTTACCCCTGCCATTTTGTTAATTGTTTTCTGGTTGTAGCCCCTTTGTTTCTTTTTCACTCTTTTTCTGTCTGGGTTTGGTGGCTTTCTGTGCTTATAAATTTTGATTCCTTTCTCTCTCTCAATTGTATATCTACTGTAACTTTATCTTTATAATTATAATTGGGGCTTACTTAAGATTTTGTATAAATATAACAAATATAAGAAACTATTTTAAACTTATGACAACTTAACTCTTGTCACATAAAAAATATTCTAGAATTTTCTTCTCTCCCACATCGCAGTTTAAAATTTTGTTGTTTTGGTTTAGCTCTTTTTATATTGTCTATTATTTAAATTTTATTTTAGATATAATCACCGAACATTCTGATTTTAACCTTCATATTGGAGATTTTAAAATTTACATATTACTATTATAGGAGTACTCTGTTTATAAATTTACCTCTACCAGCAAGGTTTATCCATTCATATGTTTTCACATCGATAGTTATTTGTCCTTTCACTTTCAGTTGAAGCTCTCCCTTAAGCACATTGGGTAAGGACTGTCTTGTAGAAATACATTTCCTCAGCTTCTGCTTGTCTAGGAAAGGCTTTATTTCTTCTTCCTTTCTGACGGATTCCCTTGTTGGGAATAGTATTTTTGGTTGGAATTTTTTTTTCCACACATTTTGAATATATCATTCCATTCTCTCCCAGCCTGCAAGGTTTCTGCTGAGAAATCTGCTAATAGTCTAACATAGATTCATTTTTATGTGATTTGATGGGTTTTTCTTGCTGCTTTTATAATTATTTCTTTGTCTCTAACATTTGACAGTTTGAAAATAACATGCCTTGGAGAGGACCTCTTTGGGTTGAATCTGTATGGGATCCTATATATTTCTGGTATCTGGATGTCTGAATCTCTTCCAAGACTCAGGAACTTTTCAGCTAGTATTTTGTTAAACAAACTTCCTCTGCTTTTCTATGCCTTTGCTTAACAGTTTTCTGTAAGTCATGCAGATGTTCTTTATTCTTTTTATGTTTTTCTCTTTTTCTTCTCACTGTGTTTCAGAAGACTTGTCTTCAAGTTCAGAGATTCTTCAGTTTTATCTACTATGCTACTGATGCTTTCAATTGTATTTTTATTTAATTTATTGATTTATTCAGTTCCAAGATCGCTGTTTGGTTCTTTTTTAATGATATCAATCTCTGTTGAATTCTCCCTCAGACTATGGATTTTTTTTTCTGATTTTATTGAATTTTCTTTCTATATTCTCTTGCAGTTTGCTAAGTTTCCATTTTGAATTTCTTTTCAGACAATTCATAAATCATCATTTATTTAGGGTCATTTACTGGATAATTTTTTGTGTGCTTCTTTCATGTTGTCATGTTTATTTGCTTCTTTATGTATTATTTTGTCCCTGTGTTGATATCTGTGCATCTGGTGGAACAGTCACCTTTTCTGATTTAATAGAGTATCTTTTGTAGGGAAAGACTTTCACCTGCAGATATGTCTCAGGTTGTTAGTTAAATAGAGTGTGTTGGCTTTGATTCTAGGTGGGTGTAGTTGTGTAATCTCTGAACAGTTCATTTAGCTATAGTCAAATTTAGCAACATCTGCTAGTTCCTTGGTGGCCTCTCTGTAGGAGTTTGTGTGTCAAGTCCACTGAATCAGGATATGTCTCCTCTGGTAGTAAGACACTTGGCTGGTGAGTGCAGGGTTAGTCCACTAGCTCATAGCAGGGTCCCCCTGGAAGTGGCATATCTCCCTGGTGAATATGTTGACTAATCCACAGCTTTGGGATAGAGAACCCCTGGAAATGATGCACCTAGCTGGTAACTGCTTGAGCTACATAGGGGACAGTCTGCCAGGTTTGGGTGGAGATCCACGGGGGATGGCATATCTAGGCGGTGAGCACAGGGGCTGGTGCACTGCTTTGGTGCAGGAAATCCCTAGAAACTGTGCTCCTAGCTGGTGAGCATATTGGTGGCACTTCCAGGCAAGTCTATTTGTTTGATACAGTTATCCCCTGGGGGCAGTATGCCCGACTGGTGACCACACCAATAGTGCACATAGACACAACTGATATGTCCTTTGGTCTTCTAAACCTTGTCTTCACCTGAATTGCTGATATTTTGCTATTTGATCTTTATGAATTCATTATTTTATTTTATTTACGTATTTATTATTTTTTGAGATGTAGTGTTGCTCTGTCTCCCAGGCTGGAGTGCAGTGGTAATGATCTTGGCTCACTGCAACCTCCATCTCCCAGGTTCAAGCAATTCTTCTGCCTCAGCCTCCCATGTAGCTGGGATTACAGGCTTGTGCAACGACACCTGGATAATTTTTGTATTTTTAGTAGAGACAGGGTTTCATCATGTTGGCCAGGCTGGTCTAGAACTCCTGATCTCAAGAGGCCCACCTTAACCTCCCAAAGTGCTGGGATTACAGGTGTGAGCCACAGCAGCTGGCCTGAATTCATTATTTATCCAAAGTTTATATCTTCTTTTTTTTTTTCCTCCAAGGCCTTATTACAGTACTACATGTGATTCCAAAAAGTCCCCAGTGTTACTTCTCAGATTTCAGACCTAGGACAATATCTCTTTCCTGATAATTTGGTTTTCTGTATTACTAGCTACTGTGAGTGATATATTCTATTATGTTCCCCTTTTGCTTTGAATGCCTGAAAGATAAGCATTTGCTTTTGTGCACCATAGCAATAGTTTCTCCAGGCTTCATTGTCTGGGGTGATTATTGTTCCCATCATCCGTTGCCCATGGCCATTTTAAAAAAATGATGTTACAGTTTTTCCATGTGTAACCTTGACTTTTAAGATATGTCACTTTCATATTGAAGGTAAGAAAGAAATAGAGAAAAAGATGAGAAAGATACGGAAAGAAAAAGAGAGAGAAATGGGAAAATGAAACATTTAATGAAGTCTGGCTTTGCCCTGTTTTCTTCAGTTTAAGTTAATGATTTCTGTCTTGATCCGCTGACAAGTTCTTGCTCTGTATCTAAGCTGGAGTAGCTCGGATGGATACTTTACACTTTTGTGCTTGCGAACATTTCCTGCTATCTTATTTCTGACGGGACTGAAGCACTTCTTCATTTTGCTAGTTTTATAGTTTCTCTTCATCCCAAACTGGAGCCCTCCTTCTGAATGTCACAGCTACAGAAGAGGGGCTTATCACCCTTGGCTAATATCCCCAAATGTGGATGTGAGCTTCTCTGTCCATCTATTTTCTCCTTTATATTTGTGTGCTCACATACACATACACATATGCACAGACATCAAGAAAGTCAAGTAGATGTTCTGCTATTTACATTAATGCTAACCACTTATCTGAGCTGCTCCTGTTACCTGTCCTATGTTTTATTTTATTTGGTTGTCTTTTTCCCTACTATCTGCCTTTCAAGGTGCCTTTTACACCTCAACATTTGTGTATGGTTTGGGTTTATGCTCATCGTGGCCAGTTTTACCCTACTCAGGTATTTCTTTCATTGTTAGATAATGTGGTTTGATTTTTAATTGTTACATTACTATAAAAATTTAGAAATAAAAATCTCATTATAGTCTTTTAGTTTTATTTGAAGTTTGGTGTGATGTTAGTGGTAGATTAGATCAATAAGTACATATATACATGTTTATACATACATACTTATGTTCTATCTTGTCCAATGAAAAGGATATTCACTTCTATAAATTAGTTGTGCAATGAACATGATGCATTTTTCTAATTAATCAAAACTTTACTGGATTTCCACTATACAAAGTGGTATGTGAGCTCCATAGTCATGAATATGAATAGGAAGTTAATTCTATTCTTTACAGAGTTAAAATCTATGCTGATCTATATGTATGTCCACATATATACCTGTAATATAATTTTACATATATACCTGTCATCAAGCAGGTGGAGATGTGGATCATAACAACACTCCTCAAATTCTAGGACTGAAAGTGTTGCCTATTGGCACATTTTTAGAACAGACCCAAGCATGTGTGTGAGCTCCACAGAACTAGCTCTCACTCTGATCTTTCTCTGTCCATTCACTGGTGGCAGCAGTGGTGCTGGATTATTTTAGGAGAAATCTTGAATTCCAACTCCTGAATGCTAGCTATGTGAACCTAAATTAGTTACTTATCCTCTTTGTATTTCATTTCCTGGTTAATAGTATAAAATCATATGCATTTTTTAAATGAATGTATAAATATAATGTATGTACCTCACACAAACTATTCTAGGCACTGGAGACATAGTGGTGTACAAGGGAGTTAAGTTTCTGTTTCATAAAGATTAAATTTGAAGGACATTTACTGTGTACTCATACTGGTGAAACTGTAGTAACATATAGCTACATTTGCAATATATACTACATTATAATGATATGAGTGATTATTTAAGGTAATATACTCTATATTTGTTAATGTTTGTTAGAATAAAGAGTGGCTTTTTTCTTGCTTTATCCATGAATCAAGGTGGCAAAGATATTACAATCAGAAAGTGATATATATATATACCAAATGTATTTAATATTTTGTCACAAGATATAGAATAAAGTGTAGTAATTGTATTAGGCAACTTTTGTTTAATGGAGAGATGTAGCAGCTGTTTTAAAATGCAGCTTGATTTGACATTTTACTGATTCTTGAGTCTGGCAATGGAGATGAATACCAGAATTCCTAATATGCTATATCTTAAGTTTTAAATCACCTCCTGGCTTCTCTATTATTCTCTGAACTTAATAAGGACATTATGCCCATGTGTTTCCCAGATCTCATAAAGCATAAGGAGATGTAACCTAAGGTGTTAGAGGAAGGAGTCAGTAGATACCTCAGAATGGCCCCTTTCATCTTAATCACACTGCATGGGACATTAACAATGATCTATGTCATTCTCCAGCAGCTTGACCCCAAGGTAACCTCTGATAAATGCTGACCTCTGGACTGGCCTTATGCAGAGATGAAAGAAATGTATGTGTGTGTATTTTTAAAAGCAGTTATTGAAACTATTTCAGGCTTTCTAATATTCTTTCATCGTTTATCCAAATCTATGAATGTGAGAAAGTGTATCATTAGAAGGCTTTTGTCAAAATGCCAAAAATGAGATACATTTCATGACAGTTAAGAAGTTATTCTCTAGTGTTCAGTGAGAGAAAAGGTGTGTATGAATTCAGATATATTGGACCTCAGTTTACTTATCTGTAACGGGGACAATAATTGCAAGTCCTTGTGAAGATTAAGTTAGAAACTTCTTGGCACATAAAAAGTGCTATATGTGCTATTATTGTTAAAATATTTAAAACCAGAGCACCCAAATAATTATAAGCTATTTGTTTAAAGGAGATACATCCACAATAATGGATTTCTGGGTAATACAATTACAGGTCATTTTTATTTTCCTTTCTTCCATTTCTGTATTTTTTCCTAAATTTTCTATGATAAATATGATTTTTACTTAAGTAGTAAGAACATTATTAACAAGTACTTTTTAACGCTGTTGAAAAAAGATAATCCACTAGGATATGTTAAATGTGTTATCATGGTTAAGGATAAAGGATGACCGGGCACAATTTAAATATTCTAAGAGCTAAAAGGGCAGAATAAGAGAGGACAATCACTGATTTAGCAGTCCCTCCTTTTTGGGCAGGAACTGAGCTGAGCCAAAGGAAAAAATATGATAAGGAATTCAAGAAAATCTCTTTTGCTACTACCCTTCCAGAAGTGAAGTACTCTATAACAGTCTACCAGCTGTCAAAAGAATGATGTTTTTGCTGTTTTACCAATTAAATAGGGTATTATTTATCTATGTCTGCATAGCAAATTACCCCCAAACAGAGAGGTTTAAGACAAAAGATATTTATTATCTCATAATTTATATGGCTTGGGAATCTGAGGTCAGTTTACATGGTTCTTTGTTTCCAGCTATCTCAAAAGGGTGTGTTAATGGTATTAGTTGGGGTTCAGGTCATCTCAAGGCTAGAATGGAATAGGATCTGCCTTCAAGCTCACTCGTGTGGCCATTGGCAAGCCTCAGGTCCTCACTGACCGTTGACTAAATTATCAGTTCCTAGCCATTCATGCTTCTCCATAGGTTACTTACAATATGGCAGTTTGCTTTTCCTAGTGTGGGTGGGGGTATGTGTGGTGGGGGGGAGGTTGGGGGGAAGAGGGAGAGAGAGAGAGACTTTTAAAGTAATCTTATCTCAGAAATAATAGCTCATCACTTTTTCAATATCCTGTTTGTTAGGAGAAAGTCACTATGCCTAGCCCCACACTAAGAGGGAATTACACAAAGGCCATGAGTACTAGGACATAGGGTCAGTGGGGCCATATTAAGTCTGACTACCAAGATGTCCTAAAAGATGTTTGTTAAGCTACATTGTAGCTTGCTCATCCTTCTTTCATTCATAAACACTTAAATGTTTGGCATTGATAGTTATAAACATATACATATTTTTTCATTCTGTTGGTTTCTGTGACAAATATGAATATTCTGATATGACGTTAAGTTACTGAGTTTAAGTGGTCTTCTAGAGCATTTATTGCATATAAAATTTAAGACAGGAAAAAGGGAAATGACTTTGACCAACTCATACAGCTGGTTACTAACTGCTTACAGTACTAGAACAAATATTGGTTTTCTGAGTTACAGTTTTAAAGAAATTGAGCAAGATATCATACCAGTGAGGTTAATCATATATGTCACTGTGTTAAGCTGCTAAGATTTTGGCATTTGTCTCTTAAGCAGCTTGTGTTACAGTAACTAATACACAAGTTGCTATTAGAAGCAAGTAGGAACTCTGTAACAACAACAACAAACCAATGGCTGAATAGGAAGTCAGTGGGTGCCAAGAAAATTTATTTCAGAAATTGGAAAGATTGAGACCCAAGATATGCAGTGGCAAAATATTTGCCAAAAATACCACTCTGCAAATCCTTGAAGATAAACTAAGTATATGCATACCAAGTTTGCATCAGTCTGAGTTCCTGAATAAATGAATGGGTCAAAGCCTGTGTCCTACCTGTTGTATTTTAAGTTAGTGAGAAATAAAATTTTATCAGGTTAAGTAAGCCATTGAATGTTTCAGGTTCATCTGTTATTACTGCTACTGCCGCCTTACCTAAGACAGCCTTCTGTATACAAAGCAATCTGTTCCTTTATGTTACTGATTTTTGTATTTAAGAACTTTATTCTTATGAATTACTTCATTTTGTGATATTTTGTCTAAATTATTTTAAATTGACTAAAGAATACAAATAACTAGTATTTTATTCAGCACATGCTTTCTGCTAGCTACTGTACTAAAATATTTAAACTATCTCACTGATGCTTTATAGTAATCTATAGCAAATATACAATCATTATTTTACTTTTACAGATAAGAAAACTCAGGATGAGAAAGCTTCAGTAACTTGGTTAAAGTTATAGCTGGCACATGGAAATTGTTAGTAACTTCAGACTGTAGCAAGGGGATAAAAATGAGATTGATTATAATCAAACTAATGAATATGGATGATATCTCCTAGACAGAATATGTTATATGAGATGGGAAAACAAACCAAAAACTAAATAGAAGAAAAGAGAAAATAATCTGCTGTGGAAATAGCTGACTTTAAAGCTTGGGTAAGAGAACCTGTCAAATGAGTGATCAAAGAGTTAGAAAGGTAGGAGGAATAACAGCACAGCATGTTTTTGTCAAATTACGAAAAGTAAATGTTTCAAAGAGAAAGTAATAGCGTTAAATGTTGCAGACAGGGCAAATAAAATAAGGACCAAAGGACGTGTTTCCATTAGAATTATGAGTAAAAGACCGGGCGCGGTGGCTCTCACCTGTAATCCCAGCACTTTGGGAGGCCGAGGCGGATGGATCACGATGTCAAGAGATCGAGACCATCCTCGTCAACATAGTGAAACCCCGTCTCTATTAAAAATACAAAAAATTATCTGGGCATGGTGGCGTGTGCCTGTAATCTCAGCTACTAAGGAGGCTGAGGCAGGAGAATTGCCTGAACCCAGGAGGTGGAGGTTGTGGTGAGCCGCACTCCAGCCTGGGTAACAAGAGCGAAACTCTGTCTCAATTAAAAAAAAAAAAGAATTATGAGTAAAAATGTGACCTTGGCAAGAACCATGTAAGAGATGGAGGTGAGTCAGATTTGCAGTGCAATGAATGGGAATGAGGAAATGAAGACAATAAGTAGAGATAGCATTTTAAATAAGTTTGGCTGTGGAGAGAGAAGAAAAATAAGGTGGTAGCTGGAGTGTACTGTGGGATTGACTTTTTCTGTTTGGATAACAGGTTGTGAAGGAATCAGTAGAAAAGGAAAGGCAGGTGAGGTAGAATAGAGGGCAGATACATGAGAAAACACATTGGTCTTCTGAGAAATCTAGAAGGATGCAATCTAATTTGCAGGAAGGATTTACATTTCAACCTGAGGGAAAAATCAAATGAATAGGTGGTGATGAAAGTAATTATGTAGGGTAATTTTAGGTAAGGAAGGCAACTGGATTCTTCTCTGGTATGTTCTATTTTATTTTCCAAGACTGACTTAGAGTTAGTGGCTGAGATTAAAAACAGTTAAGGGTTTGAAAAGAGTGGTTATGATTTTAAGCATCTTCAAAAACTGGAAAGAGAGCTGATAGTAAAATGCAAACATAATGCGGCTTAAAGAACCCTGGAAGCCTCAACACTTTACAGATTAAAAGCACTAGAATTTTGCAAAGTCTTTGATATACTATGTTTGGATTAGAAATTTATCACGAAGAAATGATCATGGATATATTCAAGATAGAGCCATTAGGATATTCATAGTGATCTTAGAGACCAAAGTAAATGCCCCTTTATAGAGTAAGATGGATCCTAAGGTTAAGGAAACAAAAGTTACCTACAGGTCAAGAATTCAGTGATTGGCTGGCATGTCAACTTCCTAAATACCTCGGTCTACAACAAAAATCACCTTTGCTAACACCCTAACAATAGGAGCTATAAAACAAATTATCAGATTCCTCCTAATTTTGTTTTACAACACAGACTCTGATTGGACAAAGGGCTAGTCTTACATTCTTTCCTGATAAGCAACTGCAGACCTTAAGCCAGTTTCAACCAGCTTATAGAAACTGCACATAAACTATGTCCCATAGTTCACTTATTGATGTAAACAGCAAAATTCCACAATTTTAATGTCAAAACCCCACCCCAAAGTAAATATGGGATGCATGTTACATATATGTTTGCCCATTATGCATGCACTTGACACCTGTCATAAATATGTACAGTCTTTCCCCCCAAAACTTGCTGAATATGCATAACTATTATGTGATACAGGCCCTGTGAGGCATAAAACTCAACTCTTCTCTTTCCCTCTTTGAGGAGAGAGCACCTTTGGTACAAGCTGGAGACTGTCTCTTCCCAGTTTGCAAACTGATATAGCCACTAAAATTCTCCTTTCTACTATTTAGCCACCCTGTTGGTCTTTTGGATGACACCATGATAGAATTCATAATAGTAAAAAACCAGAAACAACTTAAATACCTATTGATAAGATTTGTTAAATAAATTATGTTACATCTGTAATTAGAATATCACATAGCCATAACAAATTATGTTTTAGAAGAATATTAAACAGTTTGAAATATGTTTGTCATGTGTCTTATGAGGTTATAGAAATAAATTTGTTGTATAATTCCATTTATTTCTATGAAAATAAAAGCACTTACTATGTGCATAGAAAAGTGACATAATGCAATTACCTGTGTCTTAGTTAGTTTTGAGCTGCTATAACAAAGTACTCTCTACTGGGTGGCTAGTAAACTATACAATTTTATTTTTCATCATTCTGGAGGCTGGAAAATCCAAGGAAAGTTGCTAGCAGATTCAGTATCTAGAGAGGATGGCCTGCTTCTTGGTTCATAGAAGACTGTTTACTCCCTATAACTTATCATAAATGAAGCAAAGTACCTCTCCAAGACCTCTTTTATAAAGGCACCAATCCTATTCATAAGGGCTGTGCCATCATGATCTAATCACCTCCCCAAGGTCTGATTTCCTAATACTGTTTTTAACTTGAGGGTTAGGATTTTGACATATTTTACAGGGACACAAATATAATATGCAGCAACATGTGAGTTATATTTCTGCTGGTCTTTGTATTTCTATTTTCTATTTCTTCCTATTATAAACATTTCTATGCTTTAATTAAAAATATCTTTCTTTTAGAGGATTTATTGAGAGTTAACTGGCGATCTAAAATGTGAGTCATGACATAGTATACCATCCCCCTTCAGCAGCCATTGCTCTGTAGGATATCATTCCATGGCTTATGAATGGGTATATGTGGGGGAAAATGTTCACACAGATTTGAAAAAGCTTTTTCTAATTCATTTCACAGTTATGATTTTTAATGGTAGAAATGCTCAGAGCTTCTAATATGCTAATTTTCATTGTGACTCTTCTTTCTTAATTTTAATTGACCACTGAATCCTTTCTGCATGAAATATTTATTGACTTTTTTCGAAAACTAGTTTTTCTTATACTTCTTTGCAAAATGGTGTATTAGCATAAGTTTCCTTATAAACATGATTCTTACTATTGTTGGATGCCTTATTGTCATGACACTGATAAGCAAGGCAAGGATATGAAATTTTATGGGCTGATAAAAACTGTCAGTTTTTAAAAATCTATCTTCAAGAGCACACTAGTCAATATATAAGGTTTGGTATTTCTCATTTCAGAGATATTATTTCTTTTAGGTGACAGAACTTTTGCATTGCTTTAGAAATGCAACTCTTGTGCCTTTTAACCAACTTAAATTAATAAAACCATCAGACTGAACAGTGCTTGTAAAAATACCATCTGAGCAATATACCAACCAGTGTTATTAAAAATAAAGATACATAAAAGGGTGCCAACATAAAACTGTAACACATAAGCTTTTTCTTTAATGGCTTCTCTAACTCATTTCATAGTTTGTGTTGCATCAAAATGAAGTTTTAATTATATGCCTTAAATTTATTTATGATACTTTATGTTAAACTTGTGGAGGTACATTTATCTTTCTCTTACTTATTCAACTGTAATTTCTATTTATCTTAACCTGCTTCTTATTTTTTAAATGATCATATGGCAGAAACTTCTTGAATACATTAAATAATGAGGAAACCAGTAAGATGTTACAACTGGTTTGCAGGAGAATCCAAAGAATAGGCACCTACATAAGCTCATCTGAACACTGGCAAAATGGGTCAATAGCCCCAGAGCTATAATCAATTTCATTCCATTGAACACAAGAAATTTGCCTTGTATGGTGAAGAATGATTCACATTGTTATTTGTTTTCTATAAATTTTTCAACTATAAAATAGTGAAATACAATGGAAAGGACAAACCCCATAGAGTCAGATAACCCAGAACAGTGTGCTCTAGACAATGCAGTTTTCCACTGAAAATACATGGTAATTTTTTTGCTGTATTTTAAAGTCTTTCATATTTTTTTCCTGAAGGTGTCTCTATCTTGTAACCATAATAATTTCAAAGAAACATGTTCTTGAATACAAGATAAGGCTAGTTTTACTAGGTTTGGCCTTATTACTTACGCAAGTGGTGAGAATATTAATTTAGCATAAAGGCCTTTTTTCAGTTTTTTACAAATCAAGAAGAGAAAACAATTGTAAACTGATATGGCTTTTAATTTAATTGGACAATTAAAAACACCACATGATTAACTTCAGTATGGATATATTCAGAAGTAGTCACATATTTGACTTATAAAAGGTTAATTATTTACTCTACCAAGGCTAGAGAACTAAGCCCAAGATACCCTTTCTACCATAGCTCTAAATTTGGGGGATTATTTTTTTTTCTTCTCAAAGTGCTGCAAATTTTCTTTTCTTTTCTTTTAGATGAATCTCTTAATTTTTGCTTCTATTGCATATAGTATCTTTTTCAGAATTTCATTTTCTTTTTTCTTTTTAATTGCATTTTAGGTTTTGGGGTACATGTGAAGAACATGCAAGATTGCTGCATAGATACACACATGGCAGCTGATTTGCTGCCTTCCTCCCCTTCACCTACACCTGGCATTTCTCCCCATGCTAAATTTTTTAAAGTTTCGGACTTATCCGGAAGTGACCTTCCTTAACACTTATATAGCTCTGACGCTGCAAACCACATACCAGGAACTTTTCCTGGGATAGTCTAGTATTCATTGGGTCCATAAGAAAATCATCCTTTGTTTCTCAAAAGCAGCTTGTCATATCTGATTAAGTGAGCATTGTTCTCAAATATGACAGTCCCAATAAGGCTGTGTTGTACAATTATTTTATTCTATTATATCCTGGTAAAAAGGAAAGCATTCTTATAGAACCTTGTAGATAACTATATTGCTACAAAAAGGAAGAAGGATAGAGTTTCTGAATTTGGTGATCAGTAAGAATCAGAGATTCATTTTAAATATTTTATTTCAATTACAAAAGCAGAGTTAACTTTTTTGTTCTGGGTTTTAAAGGGTTTAGAAGGGCCGGGCGCGGTGGCTCAAGCATGTAATCCCAGCACTTTTGGAGGCGGAGGCGGGTGGAACACGATGTCAAGAGATCGAGACCATCATGGTCAACATGGTGAAACCCTGTCTCTACTAAAAATACGAAAAATTAGCTGGGCACGGTAGCGCGTGCCTGTAATCCCAGCTACTAGGAGGCCGAGGCAGGAGAATTGCCTGAACCCAGGAGGCGGAGGTTGCGGTAAGCCGAGATCGCTCCATTGCACTCCAGCCTGGGTAACAAGAGCAAAACTCCGTCTTAAAAAAAAAAAAAAAAAGTTTAGAAGTTCCCTCATTAGTTCATTTGATCTTCTTTAATTAATTCTTATTCTGTTGGATCTTGGGTTAGTCTTTCTGTGAAGGTATGTGCTTCTTCACTAGTAAGAGTTCTGAGATCTTGACTTACCCCACTTGTACAATCTAACAGTGGTCTAAGCAATGGCAGGTCAAAGTGTATATCCAACATCTTAATCTTTGAAGTATCAATAGTTGGAAGTACCTAGCGTAGGTTTTTCCTACAAGTTTTGGAAACTTTGTGGAAAGAGACTGATTGTTTATGTGTGTTTTAAAAGACAGTGAATGCTATATCTATTTTTTTAAGGATGGATTTTTATAAGAAAAAAAAATCTTGAAGTATTACATATAGTGATTCTTGAAATATTCCTATCAAGAGTATACCAAGTATAGACTGGGTGTGGAGGCTCACGCCTATAATCCCAGCACTTTGAGAGGCTGAGATGAGCAGATCACCAAGGGTCATGAGTTTGAGACCAGCCTGGCCAACATGGAAAAATCCTGTCTCCATTAAAAATACAAAAATTAGCCGGGTGTGGTGGCACAAGCCTGTAATCCCAGCTACTAGGGATGCTGAGGCAGGAGAATCACTTGAACCCAGGAGGCAGAGGTTGCAATGAGCAGAGATGGTGCCACTGTACTCCAGCATGGGCGATAGAGCAAGACTCTATCTAAAAATAAAAAAGAGTCTGGAAGAGAATCTGCACATTTGTATTTTTATAAACTCCATAGGCAAGTCTATTCATCACTGTTTGAGAACCACTGGCTTTGGAGATACTAGATTCAACTTAAAAAAAATTAAGGCTGTGGCCTAGGGGCACTTTAAGTAAACTGAAACTATGATTCATGGCATTTTACTTTTGTTGACTAATGTTAGATAGAGCACTACTAAAGCTCTGACAAATATAGAAAAACAGAAAAACTATTTCCTAGGAGTTTTTTCAATGTTTTCCTGAGGTTAATATATGTTATTAAAAGCAAGGGCTTTAAAACGTACCCAAAGACTTCCCATAAAGCATACCATTTACGAAATATTTACCTGAATAACATTTTACAAATACTAATCTAACCTAAGGAAGGCTAAGTATCTCTTCTGGTGTGACAGTTCTTGTCATGCACCTCATAAAACAAACTTAATTAGATACTTCCATCATGTTCTTTTAAGAGGTATGTTAAATTGTGATTTTCTAGAGACCCTCTGGAAAAGCATTGATAGTTTTAGGTATTTTTAATACCCTGCAAGTTTAATCTCATTTTTCTATATTTGGAATCTGATTTTGGGAAAGCATTTTTTTTTTAAGTTTTCAGAAGAGAGGTGGAAACTTAAGATATGTACACACACACACACACACACACACACACACACACACACCTTGGAGCATAACAGGATTGTAAAGAACCTTAGCTCTTTGATACATGGGAACTTTTGTTTTTCTGTCTCTTGTTTCCCCTGAAATAATTGAGGGTATAATTGAGTTAACATAATGCACAGAATATAATTCTGGTAAAAAGGAGAATTTTACAATCTAGGCAGATTATACACAATAGTTTTCACATTGTAGGTGAAAGTATTAATTTATAAACCAAGGAAGAAAGCTCATCAGGATTGACATACAGCTAAAGTTTTGATTATTTTCATATCTTCTTTACATTTGTAGCTATTTTTGTATCATCTAGCTACACATGTGCCATATATACACATATATATATATAGCATATATATATTTTATATGTATTGAACATATGCTTTTTAGAATCATAGGAAATAAAGATGTAAAATATAAAATAAAATTTACTTAATAAAATTTTGAAAGTGGTATACTATAATTCCCTTAATTTCCAAACATATTGTATTATGTATATTTTTCTTTTATTGGCAAAATCTTTCAGTATTCAGTTTTCACGCATTTTACTAATAATAATTCACTAACGCCACCCTTCAATACCTGTAATTAAGTGCTAAAGAATTCTTTTAAACATTCAAATATTATAATTTTTATAATTGGTTTATCTTTTATGAATCTCATGTTTATTCCATAGCTTTCTTCTTTTTTTTTCAGTTCTACATAACTCATTATCACCAAGCACATATATTTATTGAATGCCTGTTTTGTGTAGGACATCACAAATTGTTAGCTATGCAATAGTATTAGCTAATTTTCTCCTTCCAAACAGTGTGAGAAACGGCAGTCCTTAACCTACTCTAATAAATAGGGGTTTTCTTTTTTTTTAATTTTTTATTGCATTTTAGGTTTGGGGGTACATGTGCAGAACGTGCAAAACAGTTGCATAGGTACACACATGGCAGTGTGTCTTGCTTCCTTTCTCCCCTTCACCCACATTTGGCATTTCTCCCCAGGCTATCCCTCCCCCCTCCCCCTCCCACTGGCCCTCCCCTTTTCCCCCCAATAGACCCCAGTGTTTAGTATTCCCTTCCCTGTGTCCATGTGTTCTCATTTTTCATCACCCTCCTATGAGTGAGAATATGCGGCATTTCATTTACTGTTCTTGTGTCAGTTTGCTGAGAATGATGTTCTCCAGATTCATCATGTCCCTACAAACGACACAAACTCATCATTTCTGATTGCTGCATAATATTCCATGGTGTACTGGGTATATATCCAAAGGACTATAAATAGTTCTACTGTAAGGACACATGCACACAAATGTTCATTGCAGCACTGTTTACAATAGCAAAGACCTGGAACCAACCCAAATGCCCATCGATGATAGACTGGATTGGGAAAATAGGGGTTTTCTTTACAATGTCTTTGTTTCTCTCAATGTATCTTATGACTTTTACTCATAATAATGTTTTTTCTATAGATATATGGTACTTTATGTTAATACCTATAAACACAAAGACAAGTAAAATGAGTCTTTATTTTAAAAAGAAATTTTTCTATATTATGCTGAGGAATTGCTTCATTAGTAATTTTTATAAAAATTGCATTTTGGTATTTCCAGAATAGCATCAGTTACCTGAAATGGAAAATACCTGTGCCCATTTTTTCTCATTTCATTCTTTTCTGTCATGATATTCTTTTGCTTGCCAAAACACTATTTTGACTTAGTAATCTCTGAAAATATTTGCAGCCTAATTACTTGGGCCTATATAATGTTTCTCAGTTACTATTACTAATTAATTTCCCCTGGGGAAGACATGACAATGAGTAATGCTCAGAAAATAAGATAGGTGTTGTAAAAAAATCAAAGATCTCAAACATAATAAAATTGAGATGTTGCCACTTTTCCTATATAATTTTTCTTTTTCTTCTTATCATTACCATTCATTTATCTAACAGCATCCCTCAACCCTCTGCTTCTATATATATTCTGCTACTTGAAATTGGAGACAGTGACGTGTTCAATTTGTATTCCAGTCAAGAGGTAGTGTGAGCTCAATAAATGTCTGTGGAATGGTTTCAGTGCAACAGTAAATCTCAAAATTACACATGGGAGAAGTAGAGAGTCTCACCTCTATCTCTATGAGCTGTACATTTTTTTTTTTTGCACTCTCAGGTTTACATTTAAAAATTAGGCATTTAAACATTCATTTATACTTATTGTGTGTGTGTATATATATATGTATATATATATATGAATCCACACTCATAATTTTTAGTAGTTTTGTGATTTTTATCAGTTAATATGAAGGGGAAGGGGCAATCCTAGATTTTGTAGATACAAAAGTTTATAAAATTATTGTTGGCTTATTAAGAAAATGAATGTAAAACTGTGTATAGGCTGGTTCAGTGGCTTACACTTGTAATCTCAGCACTTTAGGGGGCCAAGATGCGTGGATCACAAGGTTAGGAGACTGAGACCATTCTGGCCAATACTGTGAATCCCTGTCTTTACTAAAATACAAAAATTAGCTGGGTGTGGTGGCACACACCTATAGTCCCAGCTACTCGGGAGGCTGAGGCAGGAGAATAGTTTGAACCAGGGAGTCAGAGGTTGCAGTGAGCCAAGATTGTACCACTGCATTTCAGCCTGGTGACAGAGCGGGACTCCATCTCAAAAAACAAAACAAAACAAAAACTGTGTCTATCACAGTAAGTATATAAGTAAACAGTTATTATTTAGAAAGGAAACAAATTACAACAAAAATTACAAGCATCACAAAATCTAAAGAAAACCTCTTTATAATTTAAATACATAACACACTTCTATACTACTTTCTTTTGTCTTCAGAATTTTTCATTGCCACTTCAAATAACATGAATTATATGGTATACTTTTTATAAAAAGAGAATTTAGCTATCCTATCATGACTGATTTTTTTTTTTACTATTACTGATACTAGAAACAACTTTTTTTCTGCATCACAACCCATTATTTATAACGTTGTGTAAATTTTTTATCTATTTTAAAATTGGGGAAAAGCTCTGTTCATTTATAAGCTACAAGATTTGGAAGAATTTCCTAGAGACTAGCTTCTGGCTGTATATATTTCAAACCTCTGTTACCCACATACTTCCAGTGACAGGTGCTAGAGGACAATTTCATGTATCTTGTAGTACAACCTCTTGTCTTTCACCTCCCTGTCATGACACTGGGAAAATGAGCACAGTAGTTGTAACCCTGGAATGCATTTCTTCACCAAAATGGTAATATCTTAACTATATACGCAAATTATTCAGCTAAAACCAAAGCATCTTTCCAACTCAGCTTACCCCTAGCTGAATTTGAAAAGTGCCTTATTCCATTTCAATCCACCTGACATGAAAAAACGCTGATGAAGAGGGAATACGAATGTAAATGAGTCTCTGCCTGAAATGACTATGGATAAATGTCTTATTTTTTGTATATTTACAAAGTGAAAAGAGCTTGTGCAAAGAATGAGAGGGCACCTCCCAACACTTGAAATGAGCTAAGCAAGGGAACTTTTCTAATACCAAGGTCTATAGATTCATGGAGAAATTCTTCTTTAGTTTCAGCTGTTATTCTTTTTTTCTTTTTCAACTTTTATTTTAGATTCAGGGAGTACATATGCAGGTTTGTTACGTGGGTATATTGGGTGATGCTGAGTTTTGGGACTTGAGTGATCCCATCATCCAGGTAGTGAGCATAATATCCAATAGGTAGTTTTTCACCCCTTGCTGCCCTCCTTTTCTTCTCCGTCTGTTAGCCCCAGTGTTTCCTGTTGCCATCTTTGTATCCCTGAGTCCCCTATATGTAGTTCCCTCCCTCTTTTAAGTGAGATCATGTGGTATTTAGTTTCTTTTCCTGTGTTAATTGTCTTAAGATCATGTACTCCAACTGCACCCGTGTTGCTGCAAGGGACATAGTTTTGTTCTTTTTATGACTGTGTAGTACTCCATGGTGTGTGTGGACCACATTCTCTTTATGCAATCCACCATTGACAGGCACCTAGGTTGAATCCATGTCTTTGTTATTGTGAATAATGCTGAGGTAAACATAGGACTGCATGTGTCTTTTTGGTAGAGTAATTTATATTCCTTTCAGTATATACCCAGTAATGGGATAGCTGGGTCAAATGATAGTTCTAAGTACTTTAAGAAATCTCCAAACTGTTTTCCAGACTGACTGAACTAATTTACATGACAGCTAGCAATATATAAAGTGTTCCATTTTCTCTGCAGCCTTGCCAGCATCTGCTCTTTTTCCATTTTTTAAATAATAGCCATTCTGACTGGTGTGAGATGATACCTCATTGTGGTTTTGCTTTGCATTTCTCTCATGATTAATGGTGTTGAGCATTTTTCATGTTTATTGGTCACTTGTACGTCTTCTTTTCACAAGTGTCTTTTCATGTCCTCTGCCCACTTTTTAATGACGTTGTTTTACGCTTGTTGAATTGTTTAAATTACCTATAGATTGTGCCTATTCGACCTTTGTTAGATGCATAATTTGTGAATATTTTCTTCCATTCTGTGAGTTGCCTGTTTACTCCATTGATAGTTGATTGCACTGTGCTGAAGTTCTTTTGTTTAACTAGGGTCTGACTTGTCAGTTTTTGTCTTTGTTGCAATTGCTTTTAAAGACTTAGTCATAAATTCTTTCCCAAGGCCAATGTCCAGAATGGTATTTCCTATGTTTTCTTCTAGAATTTTAATAGTTTTAGGCTTTACATTTAAGTCTTCAGTTCATCTTGAGTTAATTTTTGTATATGGTGAAACGTAGGAGTCCGGTTTCGTTCATCTGCGAATGGCTAGCCAACTGCCCCAGCACCATTAATGAAACAGGGAATCATCTTCCCTATTGCTTATTTTTGTTGACTTTGTCAAAAAGCAAACAGCTGTAGGTGTGCAGCTCTAGTTCTGGGTTTTCTACTCTGTTCCATTGGCCTACATGTCTGTTATACACCACTATCATGCTGTTTTGGTTATTGCAGCCTTATAGTATAGCTTGAAGTTGGGAATGAGATACCTCTGGCTTTGTCCTTTTTGCTTAGGATTGTTTTGGTTGCTGGGGCCCTTTTTGGTTCCATATAAAATTTAGAATAGTTTTTTCTAATTCTGTGAAAAATGATGTTTGTAGTTTGATCAAAATGATATTGAATCTGTAGACTGCTTTGGACAATGTGCCCATTTTAATGATATTAATTCTTGCAGTTCATGAGCACAGAATATTTTCTGTTTGTTAGTACTATCTATGATGACTTTCAGCAGATGCACTGTTCTTCTAAGTTGTTTACTTGTATTAGATCAATTAAAAACCATATTAAATCATATACTATTATACTAATGATTATCCCCACTTTAGAGATGAAGAAAATTGAGGCACACAGATGTTAAGAAAGTTGCCCAAGTTCATGAAGTTAGTGATTGGCTAACATAGGCTCTGAGACTCTCTGGCTCCAGATACTTCACTGTTAGCTATTTGTTCATTGCTATGCTTGCTTTGATATTATACATTGAATTCCCTTTTTAAAGTCTTCCTGAAATTGAGCCTATAGGAACATATGCATTGTTGTGGAGTTAACAGGTATTCCCAGCACACTACTATACACATCTGGATATGCCCAAATCTCATCTTAAGAAGCATGGAACAAGCATATGATATTCTTTGTTTTATATTCCTCTAAAACAAAAAATTCAAGGACTGTGTGACTTCTTAATTAGTACACCTGTACACAGAACCAATAAATCTGTTGATATCTAATACTATTGAATAGAATGCCAAGATCTCATCAGTCCACTCTTATAAAATAACATTTTTCAATTTAATTTTATCATCAGACTACCAATGTCAATCAAACATGATACTCAGAGGCAAGTGTATCATTTGTAATTATGCAAAAAAGGGTGTATCTAGTACCTCATTTATTTTCAAACATAATCTTGACATATTAATATTCTTAAAAATCAAAGGTACATCTTAGATATTTCAAATATGAAGTATAATAAATTTAAGAAGACATAATTTAAAGTCTGGGGTTATCTATTTTATTAATTATCATGTCACCATCAGAGTTCTTGGTAATTGCAATCAGCAATAGGACCCTGTATAAAAATAATCGCTAATAGCATTATTGCTGTTAATGCTGATAAAATATCTGCTGTTTATCAGGTAACATGTATGCTTTTCAATTGATTTATTAAAAAAATTAAAAATATGTAGATATTATCATATCCTTTTTATAGTTAAGTTCAAGCTAAAGTTAATTTAACCAAAGCTAACAACTAGTATAAAAGGCACAGTCAGGATTTATGACACCAAAGCTCAGATGGTTTTCACCAAAGCCCATTTCAGCTGAAGAGCTAAACTTGTGGAAAGCATCTTTTGTGACCAATATATTAGTTTCTTGGGGCTGCCTTAACAAGTTACCACAAATGTAGTGGCTTAAAACCACAAAAACTGGTTGTCTCATAATTCCGAAGGCTAAAAGTCCAAAATGAAAGTGTCAGCAAGGCCATGCTCCCTCTGAAGGCTGCAGAAAAGGATCTTTGCTTGCCTCTTCTTTGCTTTTTGGTGGTTGCCATCAATCCTTGGTGTTTGTTAGCTTGTGGCCACATCACTCCAGTCTCTACTTCTGTTTCTTTCTGGTCTTCTTCTCTGTATGTGTGTGTGTATCTTCCAATCTCTCTCTCCTTATAAGAACATGAGTCATTGGATTTAGAACTCACGTTAATCTGGCATGACTTAATCTTAACTTGATTACATTTGCAAAAATCCTTTTTTCCAAATAAGGTCAAATTCACGGGTACCAGTACTTAAGATTTTGCACATCTTTTTGGGGATATAATTCATCTTGTTGAGACAGTCTCCAGTGTCTGGAGTCTAAGTGTACTTTCATCTCCATCTTAACACCAGTACATTTATACCTCCTCTATTACTTAGTTCAGATATCCCTTCGGTTTTAGTCTTTTCTTATATTTCAGCTAGAAATACACTTTACACTTGTCCTTATAACTCATAAAGTATGTTGTTCCACTTCTAACATAAAAATCAACAATTTCTTTCTGTTATATTCATTCAGTTACATGCTTTATTTCACTTAAAGCACTGTTACCTATTAAATATAGAAAATAATAATTTCTTATATGCCTTTGTTGTCTGCAATGTCTAGCCCAGAAGTAAACATAATATACATTCAACCATTATTTGTTGAGTGGATTAGTTTATTTACTTGATAATGAAATAGACTTTCCCTTTTGGCTTTAGGTGTTTCTGGAGTTTGTTGTACAGTACATAGCATGTTTTTAATTTAATTTTCTTTGAAGTTCAACAGATGATTTCTTTAGGTTTGAGAATTAGATTTCCCAGATGTCCAAAAGCTTAAGTTATTGAGATATCTCACCATAGAAAGAAGGAAAATCTTCAAATTATTTAAGTGTGGATAGCAAATGTTAGGACTATTTGTCACAATCTGCTAATTCTCAGAATCAGAAATAATAAGAAGGTTTCTGGAAAAATAACACTTCCTCCAACAATAATTTGTTTAGTGGAATGCTATTCAATTCATTTATATTTGATTTAATTTAACACAACACATTTTTAGTGAAATACAATTATGTACAAAAAAGTTTGGACACTTCAAAGATGTGTAAAACATCCTATCTTTTCTGAAGAAAATAAAATTTAAATTAGTACTTAAATATTAGGAAACATTCTAGGTATTCTTTGCATAAAATAGCATACTTAACTCATGCAACATTCCCTAAAAGAGTCTGATTACATATGTTGTGAACATTAAAATGTAGAGTTTAACAAAAATAAAGCTGGAAAGAAAAGAAAATATAGAGTTAAAAAATAGTGATACTTTTATAATATAATTATTCACTATAAAAGCAAGAATTTTTAATGTCTTTGCCATGTCCCAATAACTGTTCTAACATTTTATGTGAAATATCTTATTTATTCATCACAATACCTGAATATTAGCAAAATACTATTATCTCCATTTTATAGATGAGGAGACTGAGACACAGAGAGTTTAAGTATCATAGAGGATAAAGTAACTGGTCCAAGATTAAAATAACTATTTCAAGGCAACCTAGCCAGTAACTGTGAGGCTGGAATCTCAACTTGGATCTGAATGCCATTCAAAGTCTATTTTCTTTTGTTTCTCTTATGCTCTGCCAGGTGTTTTGAAGAAAATAAAGCCATGTGCAGGCAAAACTATTACATAAGGCCAAGTGTGATGTGATCTGCAAGTATTACAAATTCCTATTAGAATTCAGAGGTGATCTTAGCTGATTAGGGAGACTTACATGATTAGGGAGACTTAAAATGGAGTTGACCTAACTGAATCTCAAAGAATGAGTCAGATTTAGCTATAAAAGATATCTTACATAATTTCAATAAGTGCATTCATGTGTGTTAGAAATTCCTTAGTTTTAGGTTTTGGGGTACATCTGCAGAACATGCAAGACAGTTGCGTAGGTACACACATGGCAGTGTGTTTTGCTTCCTTTCTCCCCTTCACCCACATTTGGCATTTCTCCCCAGGCTATCCCTCCCCCTGCCTCCCACTGGCCCTTCCCTTTTCCCCCCAATAGACCCCAGTGTTTAGTACTCCCCTCCCTGTGTCCATGTGTTCTCATTTTTCATCACCCGCCTATGAGTGAGAATATGCGGTGTTTCATTTTCTGTTCTTGTGTCAGTTTGCTGAGAATGATGTTCTCCAGATTCATCCATGTCCCTACAAACAACACAAACTCATCATTTCTGATTGCTGCATAATATTCCATGGTGTATATGTGCCACATTTTCCCAATCCAGTCTATCATCGATGGGCATTTGGGTTGATTCAAGGTCTTTGCTATTGTAAACAGTGCTGCAATGAACATTCGTGTGCATGTGTCCTTATAGTAGAACGATTTATAGTCCTTTGGATATATACCCAGTAATGGAATTGCTGGGTCAAATGGAATTTCTATTTCTAAGGCCTTGAGGAATCGCCACACTGTCTTCCACAATGGTTGAACTAATTTTCACTCCCACCAACAGTGTAAAAGTGTTCCTTTTTCTCCACATCCTCTCCAGCATCTGTTGTCTCCCGATTTTTTAATGATCCCCATTCTAACTGGCGTGAGATGGTATCTCAATGTGGTTTTGATTTGCATCTATCTGATGACCAGTGACAGTGAGCATTTTTTCATATGATTGTTGGCCTCATATATGTCTTCTTTCGTAAAGAGTACAGTTTTAATTTCCTTGAAATGGAAGGTGAAGACCAGCATTTGCAGCAGGGAGACTAGAGAAGTGAAATATATTTACACATCTCCTTCATATTTTCTAATTTCCATGAACAAATAGTTCTTTAGGAGGAGGGAACAAAGATATCTGCCAATGCTATGAGTAAACAGAGAGACTCCCCTAATCTAAGACACTCTTCTGAAATGTGATGCAGGCAAAGGTGTCTTGAGTGCCTAAGCAAGGTCAGAACCAGGACAAAACCTGCTACAGCCCCATGAAAGCTACTGTTTAGAAATGCATCACAACACTTGTGTATTAACAAGTCGAGAAATTATCACTATGGGATTTGATTTCACAAGGTAGAGCATACCATAAAGTTTAGTTTAAGTCCTTACAGACTTCGGATTTACTGTTGATCAATACTGTTTTCTGTTGCTTAACTCTTTTGAACCACTAGATAGAATACTTGCCTATGGAGGGCAAGGCCATCCAGAAATATCTACTGTCTGTTGAATAGCTAATGGTTAAGAGCTTTAAATGTATAGTATCTATTTCTCCACAAGTACTTAAGAGACAAATTCAGGTTAAGATAAATTAAATAACTTTTTAAATGTCCAACAGCAAATAAAGGACAAAAGCATGACTGAAACACAGATCTGTCAATTCCAAAGTTCATTTTCTTAAACAAAGCTAACTCCAATGAAATATTTTTTTTTCTTAAGTGTTGAACAAGGGCACAGGACAACCAAAATGCTGTTTCTTTCTTCACCTTGACTGCTGCAGCATAACTAGACGGCAAGCCCCAGGCATCTTAGACACAGGAGTTACATAAACCATAAACCATATTTAATCATGATAAATACAGGTAATATATTTCTTCAGTACTGTCTCATCTATTCAGTGTTTATTAGTTATTCTTCAATCTAACAATTATAAGCTGGGAAGCTGGAAACCTTAATATTATTGCTTTCCTAAGTCATTTTCAGCATACAGCCATAGTGTACAGTTCAGAATCTAGTTCTGAAATGAAAAAAATACTCATGTACCAATGTGAAATTTTACACTGACCAACCTTGAAATAAATAAAAGTGTTGAATTATTGAACAGCTCTAAAATTCAGAAAAAGTAATTCATAGTGAAGTCTAAAGCCCAAATCTTTAATGTTTTACAGAATTTGTTTCATTTTAATGAGTATTAAAAAAGGAGCATTGGCAGAAAAATTTCATTTTCCCATTTCAGGAGGCTAGTCTGTAATATTCAATAATGGATTTAAGATGAGAGAATACTGGCTTATTGTAAGTATAGAAGCATATAATTCATATATAGAAACAAATCTGGAGTCAAATCATTTCATAATAGTAGCATTTGATATTATGATTTACAAGCTAATTTTGAGTTTAATTTCAACTTAATTATTGTCAATCTTTTAATATTTTATTTTATATAAAATACATTTTAAAACCTTTTGGGGTATGGCAAATTATGAGCACGCAAAAAATTTTATTTAAAGAAAAGTGAAATTATGGTCCTATAATTACTAAACATCAGTACATTTCCCTTAACCAGAATGGGAAATTTTAATTAATATGTTTCTTTGTATTTGAGTGCTAATAATTTAATAATTTTGTATCTGCGGTAGTATTAGTAGCTAATAACCATTATTAATATACTACCTGAAGAATACTACAATAATTAAGTGTTTATTCATAAAAGCCAATCTTTCCAAAGCAACTTGACACCATTTTGGGAGAGTAAAATTTTCTAAAGTAGAAATGAACAAAATCATTTTAAGAAATGCCTGTTCTTGTTTAAGCTAATGTGTTAAAAAGCACTTCAGTTTTATATTTAAGAACAAAAGCAAAAATATTTAATATAATATAGAATCAATACCATATAAATAAATGAGTATTTGTGTTTTCTTTGATCAAGTAGAATATAGTGTGCATGAAGTTGATAAATTATTGTTAAACATTGTATGAGATCCTTTATGACCAGGTTATGACAAACATTAAGATTTATCTTCAGGCTAGTTTCTTTTCAGTCCCTCATAGTTCTAAAGGAAATAAAATTAGATTAAAGACATTTCATAGTAAGACACCTGTGACAATGCTTTATGAATTTGAAAGGCAGTATTTTTAAAGCTTTTTGATAACATCTGGATCCCTTGCAGATTTGTTTTTATTGTCTATGGTTTTTGCTGTTGTTTCAGTCACATGGTCCTGACTTTTGGCATGACTAGTTATGTTTGATTAAATGATGGTAGCAAATACAAAACATTGGAGAAACTCCAAATATTGCCATATTTTTCTGGAGATGGTTTACTTTTTCCACTAGTCAAAGAGAATGATCTCAATTCATCAGGGATTTTACTGAGTAGAGGCTGATTGTAATCATGGTAAGAATCAATCTGGTTTTGGTTCATTCTTTTCCTTCCAAGATTTTCAGTTGAGAATTTAGTGAATTTTCTTGAAATTTAACCTAGTCTTGCTCATCTGCTGAAAAATATGATTTTTTTTTTCCACAGCCTTTCCGCTTAAGTTTTTAGTCTCCTACTAACAGAAACTGGCCAGCTACTTGAGGATCCCTGAAGTCTCCTCCAAAAGCTTTTCTGGTTTTTCTATGCCTCGGTCTTTTACCAGTATAAATACCAGACTCTTAGACTTCTGTCTTTGCTTGGATCTACTGCATAACACATTGACACAAACTAATTATCTTAACATACCCTTATTAGGTTATATTTCTATAGGTCAGATATCTGGGTATATGACTCGGTTCTCTGCTCATGGTTTCACAAGGCTGAAATCAGAGACATCTCAGCTTTGTGCTCATTTGGAGATTTGACTAAGAAGAAATCTCTTTTCAAGCTCATTCAGCTTGTTGGCCGTTTATTTAAATCTAGTTCCTTGCAGTCACAGACCTGAGGACTTCATTTTTTTGCTTTATTTTGGCCAGGGGTTATTCTCAGCTATTAGAAGATACTGCTGTTCCCTGCCATGTGGCCCCCTTCATCTGTAAACACAGACTGGGAGAATCTGCCTCATGTCAAATCCCTCTCACACCTGAAATCTCTTTCACTAGGAATAATCCAGGGCTCACCTGGATTATTTAAGGGTTCACCTGATTAGATTAGGCTTGTCAAGAATAATCTCACTTACTTAAAATTTGAACACCTGTGCCATATAATGAACTTAATCATAAGGATGACATTCATCCTCTACAAAGTGCCTCATAACTCAAGGGGAGAAAATTATACAAGGGCATGGGTCAGAGGTGGTCATCTTAGAATCTCCTGACTATGGTTGTCAAATGTTGTGACAAAAGATGGCTATAGAGCTAAAGGTACCTTTTCAAGCTTCTTCGTTCTCTGGAGTCTTAGCTCTTCCATTATCCATTGTTTAAACAGCTCTCTGAGCTTTCAGCTATTTAGTTTTTCCAGTTGTTTTCTTCTTCTTCTTCTTTTTTTTTTTTTTTTGAGATGGAGTCTCGCTCTGTTGCCCAGGCTGGAGTGCAATGGCACAATTTCAGCTCACTGCAACCTCCTCCTCCCAGGTTCAAGCCATTCTCCTGCCTCAGCTTCCCAAGCAGCTGGGACTACAGGCATGTGCCACAATACCTGGATAAATTTTTATATTTTTAGTAGAGACAGGGATTCGCTTCGTTGGACAGCTGGTCTTAAACTCCTGACCTCAAGTATTCTGCCTGCCTCGGCCTCCCACAGTGCTGGGATTACAGGCATGAGCCACCATGCTGGGCCTCATTATCTAGTTTTTCTAGGTGGGGCAGTCATCTGTTGCAAGTTGCTCCATTCGACTTGAATGCATCTTTATCAAGATTCAAAAACTCTTACGTTACAGATTTCTGAGTATAGTGATAAAAGTGAACAGTGATTTAATTCCATATATAATCTTACAGTCCTCTGAAGAAAAAGTGATATTGCAAACACGTCTCTGATTACATGACTCGGTAATTTGCTCTATAAAACTCAGCATATCAGAATATTAGTTTTGCCAAATATGACTCAAATAGTTTAAATATTTTTCAACGAATATTTCTAAATCTAAATATATTTCTGTAAAATCATGTTGAGATTTTGATATTTGAGATTTTGAAACAATATTTTTCCACAAATTAAAATTGAGGCTTCTATTAATAATAGGAATATTTCTAATTATATTTTAAGATCACACAGCTATTTTATAAAAATATGAGTATACACTGTGCTATGGTTTGGATGTTTTCACTCCGAACTTCATGTCGAGGTTTTATTGTCAATGTTGGAGCTGGGACGCAATGGGAAGTGTTTGGGTTATGGGAGCAGACCCTTCATAAATATATGAATGCCCTCCCTCAGTGGTGAATGAGTTCTCAGTCCATTAGTTTCTATGAGAGCTGGTTGTTCAAAAAAGCCTGGCATCTAGCCTCTCTCTCACTCTCCCTTGCTGCCTTTCTCACCATGTGATTTCCACACACATCAGCTCTCCTCCGCCCTCCCCCATCAATGGAAATAGCCTGAGGCCCTCACCAGATGATGATGTTTAATCTTGAACATTCTAGCAACCGGAATCATGAGCCAAATAAAAACTTTTTAAATTTATACATTACCCAGCTCCAGGTATCCCTTTATATCAATACAAAATAGACTAAGACACAAGGGAAAAAATTAATTTACTAAACAAACTCAGTTAATATGGTGATTAATTGACTTTTAGGAAACATGAAAAATTCTGCAACTATAGTATACTTAGGAAAGAGTAATCCTTTCTTTCATTCATCTAGATTGTGGGAAGAAGTTTTAGAACTTCTGCAGCCTATAACATATTGTGACTACAAATTTAGAATTGTGGGAGCTTATTTTTAAGTTTGAAAGTAGTCCTGGCTGGATGCAGTGGTTCACACCTGTAATCTCAGCACTTTGGGACGCTGAGGTAGGGTATCACCCGAGATCAGGAATCGGAGACCAGCCTGGTCAACATGAAACCCCATCTCTACTAAAAACACAAAAAAATTAGCTGGGCGTGGTGGTGGGCACCTGTAATCCCAGCTACTTGGAAGGCTGAGGCAGGGAAATCACTTGAAACTGATTTCAGTTGAGGAGCAGTTGCAGTGAGCTGAGATTGAATCATTGCACTCCAGCCTGGGGGACAAGAGTGAAACTCCATCTCAAAAAAAAAAAAAAAAAAAGAAAAGACAGAAAGTAGCTCTAAGATGACACACTATTTCACCCAAACACATTTATAATTAAGAGGAAATTTCAAAAATAATAATTTAAAAATTAAATTTTCACTTTCAGTTCAGTAGGAGATGATTGTATATTAGAATCCAATTTTTGTATTGCATTAACTATTCATAGAATTATATGCCAAATGCCTATATGCAGCTAGGCAAATTTTAAAAGCCAATAAATTAATGATTCAATCTTTTTATCACTTAAACACGCTATAGAAATAATACTGACACTGTAATAAATTTAAAAAAATATATCTTTATAAATCTTAAAACAAGGTATTTAAGTGAAAGCGCCTTAAACAGGTATATATTAGAAATTTCCCACATTCTGTGGTGCTGTGGTTTGGATGTCCCCTCCAAAACTCTTGTTGAAATCTAATCGCCACCATTAGAGTATTAAGAGGTGAGACTATTAAGTAGTGGTCAGTCTTCAAAGTTTCTGCCTCGTGAATGGATTAATGGCATTTCTGTGGGAAGAGGTTAGTTATTACAGGAGTGCATTTCTGATAAAATAGATGACTTCCTCACCCATGGTCTCTGATTCTCTCCTGCTCTTTTGCCCTCCCACTTTCTGCCATGGGATGACACAGCATGAGGGCCACCACCAAATGCCAGCACCATGCTTCTGGACTTTCTATCCTTTAAAACAATGAGCCATGTAGACTTCTGTTGTTCATACATCACTCAGTCTCAGGTATTCTGCTATAGCTACGCAAGGTGGACAAAGGCATGCAGCAATTCTCATTTAAATTTATTACAAATTATGATAATAAAATATTATTAAATACCACCTGTGGATACTGCTCTGTTAAATATTTTAGACTAATAATATATTCTTAGCTTTGGATCTCAAGAAGGATTTTATTTTTTGTTTTGTTTTACTGAAGTTCTTATCTTTGTTTTGTAGATGACTTTTGTAACATAAAAATCTTCAAATTATATCATCCTTCTTAACCTATCCACTCCCTTGAAAAAAATCTCTGCAGTATTAATGAGGCCGTCTTTACTTTTAGTGTGATACAATTTAATTATAAGAAAAATGTTCATGAATACAAATTTTGTTTTAAATTCAAGAAAGTATATATATTATGTTAGATAAATGTAAACACACACATATTTGTAAGTATATCTTGAAAGAATTGGCTAGGCATGGTGGTTCATGCCTGTAATCCTAGAGCCATGGGAGGCTGTGGTGGGCAGATTACTTGGGGTCAGGAGTTCGAGACTACCCTGACCAAAATTGCAAAAACCCATCTTTACTAAAAGTACAAAAATTAGCCATGCATGGTGGCAGGCTCCTGTAATCCCAGCTGCTTGGGAGGCTGAGGCAAGAGAATCGCTTGAACTCGGGGGATAGAAGTTGCAATGAGGAGAGATTATGCTGCTACACTCCAGCGTGGGTGACAAGAGACTCTGTCTCAAAATAAAAAAATACATAAATAAATAAAATAGAAAGAAAGAATAGGCAAGAGATCATTCAGAAGACACACCGTTGTTAGAAAAAGTTTTATTATTCACTTGCCTACCAAATATATACAAGCACAGTGTCAAAGATAAGGGAAATGTTGAAGAATAATAAAAAATCCCATAGCCACAATTAATATGTGTTTGCACTGCAGTAATAATCTTCAGGCTATCCTTTGTGTTAGTCTTAACGTCTAGGGATTCTTTTTCAACACGGAAAAGATCAAGGAAGTAAACTGTCTAGTATACTCACTCTCTTTAGAGCAGTGTAGTAGAGTGATCTAAAAGCATAATCTGCAGAGGTCGTTAAATCCGTTTTCTTACCTGTGCTCATCTGTGAAAAAAGGAAAATAACATATACCTTAAAGTGCTGTGAAGATTCAATTACATATAAAAGCAGCTGGCTGAAAGAACGTGCACGGATTCTTAAGACAAAAACCAAAGCAATTAGTATCTAACTGAAGATTTCAGCAAATGGGATATTTTAGGAAAATTGCAATTCATTTCAAATGTAAATTTGTTGTCATTCATTTTTTGGATGGTTAGGTTTATGTACTCAGAAAAGTTTGTTTAAACATTTTAAACAAAAATTTCAAAAAATGTCTCAAGAATTGTTTTAGGTATCTCACTGGAATTATTTCATGAACCAAATGAATTTCTGAATGTCTGAGGACATTTATAAACAGCACCATTTTCCTTTATACCAAGTTGTAGGGTCCACAGTGCTGACTACTGCTTTATGCAGTGTAATTTTAATTCCTATGTTTGCATTAATTCATTTAATACATTGTTTTGAGATTTAACACTGATATTTCTGAACTCTTACTAGCTCTAGGAATGGAAGCTATATGTTTTTGGTAGCTGGAGACTATCTCTTGATAAATACAGGCAGTTATATCTCTTTCACCAATGCTTCTGATGTTTACTTCTCTTTAACTCTGATCATTGCACATTTATTACTCCAACAAGTGTGGAACTCTTTGAGTCACTTCTATTACCATATACACACTCTAAGCTGTCTCTTTGGTCCTTAAATTGCCACTCATCTGAAATGTTTAAATTAAACATTCTGAATATTTATAATAACATTAAAGTCCTGGTATGGTGGCTCATGCCTGTAATCCCAGCACTTTGAAAGGCCAAGGTGGGCAGATCACAAGGTCGAGAGATCGACACCATCCTGGTCAACATGATGAAACCCCGTCTCTACTGAAAATACAAAAATTAGCTGGGCATGGTGGTGTGCGCTTGTAGTCCCAGTTACTCAGGAGGCTAAGGCAAGAGAACCACTTGAACCCAGAAGGTGGAGGTTGCAGTGAGCAAAGATGCGCCACTGCACTCCAGCCTGGGGGCAGAGTCAGGCTTTGTCTCAAAAAAATAAATAAAATGAAATAACATTAAACCGTGATAAAATAATAATCAGAAAAATTTATCCTTAAGCCTGAGAGCCTCCCCACTATTCCATGTTCTAGTAGTTCTTATCCCTTTTGGCCAAACTTATTACTATGATCCTAGGGATCACTTCTTACTTAAACTATAGTTTCCTTTTTATATTCACTTGTTACTAAGTCCCTTTACCTAATACCTGGTCTCTGAGTTTTTGGATAACATAATAATTACCTGTAGAGGGATATCCCTACCTAAAAAAATATACATTATGAAACAGATAGTTTAGCATCCAAGCCTGAAACCTCTGCTTTTGAATTATTCCCTATTTGGATGTCTATATAGAAAGATGGAGTTGGTTCAGTGCAACAGCTCATGCCTGTAATCTCAGGTCTTTGGGAGGCTGAGGTAGGCAGATCATGTGAGGATAGGAGTTTGAGACCAGTCTGGCCAACAGGGTGAAACCCCATCTCTACTAAAAATACAAAATTAGCAGGGCATGGTGGCATGTGCCTGTAATCCCAGCTACTCAGGAGGCTGAGGCAGGAAAATCACTTGAAACCAGAAGGCAGAGGTTGCAGTGAGCCAAGATTGCACCATTGCACTACAGCCTTGGCTAAATTAGTGAAACTCCATCTCAAAAAAAAAAAAAAAAGAAAGAAAAGATGAAGTCATATATATATTTTTAATTTACCTTACATCTACATGACTGTGAAGGCTCTTCAAAATGTTAGCTTCCAGAAACAAGGATGACTCAGCTACCAAAAATATATAGCTTCTGTTCCTAGAGCTAATAGGAGTTCAGAAATATCAATATTCAGTCTCAAAACAACATATTAAATAGATTAACACAAATACAGGAATTAAAATTATGATGTATAAAGTAGTAGTCTGCATTGGGGACTCTACAACTTAGTATCAAGTAAAGTGGGACCATTTATAAATGTCCTCAGACATTCAGAAATTCATTTTGGTTCATAGAATAGTTTCAGTGAGATACCTAAAACAATGTTTAAAAACTTTTTTGAAATTTTTGTTTAAAAAGTTTTAATAAACTGTCTATAGAATTTTACTGCACCCTGAAGATTTTTGATTAACTGTTTTGCTATTAGCACGTCATGTCAAGCATCCTTTTGCTTTCTTATTGGTGTTAGCAAATTAAATTATTTTTCTATACTGTTTTCCTCTAATTTGTTAACATGTAGTTATAACTCTTTTTCATTTTTAAGGTATCAAAATGGACATTCACTTTTCTAGAAGGAAATAAACTCAATTTTCTCTGTTCTAGAGAACATTTTGACAAATTGTCTGCTTCTTATGCTCTAAAAGGATGATAAAGATAATCAATGCACAGTGAAGTATTTATGTGCATAATTTCATTTCTAATGCACTATCAAAATATCTGTTATCTATATATTTTTTTTTTCCTGAGGCAAGGTCTCACTCTGTCGCCCAGGCACTTACCAAGGATCTGAATCTGATTCACTCCTGTGAATATTGTACTATCTTACAAATAAAGGATCTAACACAACAATTATCTATTCAATATGTCCTGTCCATGATAGACATATAAGTGTTTGTGAATCCTAGAACTTCAGATTCCTTCGTATTTTTAGTCAAATTCAAATAAATATGCAAACAGCTAAATGTAATAATATATCTGATATTTAAATCCTGGAGCTTTTTAAATTTTCTCTTTTGTCTTGTCTTCAATTCTGTACTACCCTACACTGCTTTGGACGTTGCCTTTCTCTAAAACGAATGCACAAAAATATATCTGGGTAGGTAACAAGTAAACAAATAATAATAAATCCCTTTTCAATGTTATCTGATCAATGCACATTTTTTCCTTGCTGTATTTTTTAATCTCTAATTATATTTATTATGTAGGTAATATTAGTGTCTTATAAAAGGTCTTTCCCTATTCCATTTCTTTTTTCCTTTCTCTAACTATTCTACGATTCTGCCTCATGAAATTCTGACAAATAATTTTTTAAAAGCATGGGTGGTGGAAAGGAACTCAATAAGGAAAGAGGACATTCTCTTTCTCTTTATTTATTAAGGTAAAATGACTGGGAAAATTTATAAGTTAAAAATTTCACCCTTTTAACACATTTACCCTGGTCAATATTCATAGATACTTTCAAAGGCAAATCCAATATTTAAACAGAACTTGTAGATGGTCCTTTTATTGACAATCGATTACATACTGACCCCCGCTCTTTTCATTCTTTTACTGGGGGCAAGACAGGAGGAGGGCTTGGCAAGTGTTGCATAATTGATATTGGAAAAACTGCAGAAACGCTGCCAAGCAGAGGCTTATTGGATTCATCACAGTTCCACCGCTCACACTATAGTCTGGGGAGGGGGACTTACTCTTTATTTCCCTCACTTTCCACATGTCTGTGAATAGTAGCCTGAGAAAGGAATTTCATCTGTATACCAATATTAATAGCTATTTACCAAAAGAAGATGTTCTTTGCTAAAACCAAAGCCAATATGTAACCAATTTTAATACTCCTGTTAGCACCCTTTTCCCTTGTGAAGATTTGATTTTGACCACTGAGATATGGGAAGAAACCCTCACTCATTCATGCAAGGTGAACTTGGAACTCGTCTTATTTCTCACACTGACTCCAATTTCTTAAGAAACCAAGTGTGAAGTGTGGGGGTGTGGGAATGTGTGTCAATGTCAATGGACAGGTAAAGACCATTTTCTTTTCTTTCTTTTTTTTTTTTTTTTTTGAGCAGAGTCTTGCTCTGTTACCAGGCTTAAGTTCAGTTGTACGATCTGGGCTCACTGCAACCTCCGCCTCCCAGGTTCAAGTGATTCTTCTGTCTCAGCCTCCCCAGTAGCTGGAATTACAGGCATGCACCACCATGCCTGGCTAATTTTGTAGTTTTAGTAGAGACGAGGATTCTCCAGATTGGTCAGGCTGCTCTTGAACTCCCCACCTCAGGTGATCTGCTGGCCTTGGCCTCCCAAAGTACTGGAATTACAGGCGTGAGCCATCGCATCTGGCCCTTGGTCTCTTATATGTTGCTAGTTAGCAAGTTCTTCTCTTCCTCCTTATTCTCACATAATTTCTTTCTTTTTCTTTACTTTCTTTTTTTTTTTTTTGTATAGTAGGAGATTCTGCAGCACAGAAGAACTAGATTTCAGAGGGCAGGTACTTTAATGGGGAGATGCTGAAAGAGCAAAGATAACATTATTTGCGATGGAAGAGATTTTAATATGTGTAAGGTGTTAGCAGCATTTGCATATTATTAATCTTAAGCTTCATAACAATATCAATAATTAAAGGAAGAGAAATCTACAGTTGCTCTCAATACCAATATTAATAATAATAATGTTTATAATAATAAAATTGTTTTTTCTTCAGTTATATTTTCTTCCCAAGGTCTCTCTGATCTTAGTGAATATTTTTAGAACTTCACTCTTATTTCTCATTTCAAAGGTATATATTGTTGTTTAGATAAATAACTTGATTAATTGCTATCAAAGTATAAATGGTAGAATGATGGCTATACTTACCATACTAAATTTTTCAGTTAGTCCAAGAATAATTAAATAAATTCTAGGAAACTCTGAATAAACTCTAATTGGAAGTTTTTTTATTCATGAGCATTAAGATTAATCTAAAGTTAATGTTTATTAAATTTTAAATGGAAGTTGTATAACACTTACAGGCACCTAAGTACTCTGACAAATTATCTAAATAGCTAGCCCAGATCTAAAAACATTTAGCTTACACTCAGTTTCTGAATGTACCTTTGATATAAACATCTGCAGCAGCTTTTCTGTTTCAAACTTTAAAAGTCTGTGACTATTAAGCAACTTGTATATGAAAAATAAAAATACACCCATATCAATAGCATTTTATTCTTTAAAATGAATGCTTTGACACAGTGTTTTAGTCGGGAAAACTAGCATTTCAATATGGAAAATGTTATGAAACTGCAAGCATTTTCTTTGGCCAGCATAGGTGCTAGCTACTTTTCAATCATCTCCCACTGCAAATGTCTCAAGGGGAAACGGTATTCGGTATTCACACGTTCCTTCCTCTCCATCCTACCCTGAGGCTACCTCACCGACTTTAGCCACAGCTTCTTTCCCCCGTGACAGTTGATCCACTCTCAACAAGTAACAGTCTTGTTGGTCTGCAAAATGAATTGTCAAAGCTTTCTCTAGTGCCTCTCTTCTTACATATCAGGAAGCTAGAATATATGGTTCTTTCCCACTTTTGCTCTGCCTTTTCTAGGCAAACATTTTCTTTTTTATTTTTTTTTAAGCTGTAGTCTCACTGTGTTGCCCAGGCTGAGGCCTTGGTTCACTGTAACTTCCACCTCCTGGGTGCAAGTGATTCTTATGCCTCAGCCTCCCAGCTATGCCCAGCTAACTTTGCTATTTGTGTGTGTGTGTGTGTGTGTGTGTGTGTGTGTGTGTGTATTACTGCATTTTAGGTTTTGGGGTACATGCGAAGAACATGCAAGATTGTTGCATAGGTACATACATGGCAATGTGGTTTGCTGCCCTCCTCCCCATCACCTATATCTGGCATTTCTCCCCAAGTTATCCCTCCCAGCTCCCCACCCCTCACTGTCCCTCTCCTAGTTTCCCCCTGCAGACCCCATTTTCTTAAACAAGGCAAATTGGCATGGTGAAGTCAGAGAGCACTGCTAAAGTGACTGCAAAACAAACACATCCTGTTGAGCATGGATTTCCATGCTTTATTTCCTTTACTTTTCACCGTGAGTTTATTTAGTGGGTACTATTTTAGCCTTATTTTAAAATGAAGAAACTTCATACTTCAAGGATAATATTTCTGATCAAATGTAATTCATCAATAAGTAAAGAGACTGGGAAACTTTAGTATAATTATAATCCTGCCCCATATTACACAATGAACTCATGTATTAATATAATTCATGAACTTGGCCTAACCTTGTAACTTTTCGATTTTCCAGTTACTGACTTTTTAAAGTAAAGATAACAATATCTTTTCTTCTCACTGCACAAAGGATCAAACTGACTACAAACATGTATCAAATGTAGAATATTTGCACATATAGTCATTTAAAAATCTGTGCCTCTTCTCTACTATCCTACTGTTGCATTTTATCCACAGAATTTACTATTTCTTTCTCTGCCTTAAAGGGAGAAAAATATGAAATCAAGAAAGGCCATGCATTTTGAATTTGAAGTCAGCATAGCAAATAATCTTTAACAGTATCAAGAAATCTCAGCTTCCTTATGACCCCTTCCCATTTTCTTTAAAGTACAAATGATTTGATACCACAAATCAGACTCAAGTACTTTCATCTGAAACAAACTAAATTATTTTCCTAAATAATTACTAGTCTTCCATTGGACTTAGGACTAGAGATATAATTATCAGTGAATCACATTTACCATCTAATTTTAAAAGCACATACATATATACAAACATAGTTAGACACTAATAAAATACATTTGAAAAGTGGGTACCATGTTGATCAAGCAGGCATTCATTCAGTCTGGAATAGATAGTATAAAATTTGGAGATGAAGAAGAGAAGAAAGGGAAGGTAAAGGAATAGGTATTGACAGAAAGAATGCAGAATATTTAATAGAAAGGTGACATGACTCACTCAATGCAACATTGCAAAAAATTGGACGAATGAACCAGTGAATGAATGATCTATGCATTAAATTAAATAATTAGGAATTTTACTATGCAATTACAGAAAATTTTAGGCAGTTGAAAAATGAGACAATTTACAAAATCCAGGGATTCAAATGTTTCAAGCCATGAGAAAATGACTTCCTTATTTTTAGAGGGTTCTTCGAAGAAAGACTTTAAAGTATGCATTCTTCCGAACTTTGCTGTTGGGTACAAACCTGTCCATTTCCCCAGACCTAAGCTGTCTCTTTTGGTTTTTCTGGCTTTGGGCCTACTCCAGGAGTGTGGATATACACTGGACAGATGGTTACATCAACCCCTGGTTGATTATGGCTGTTTTAAGAATTGACAAATGGTCAGTTTCACCTTGAAATTTTGAATGTAGGCATTGCCCTGGACATAGAAGACAAGCCCATGTTTAAACAATCACTCATGCATTCATTCACTTATGCATTATACTTTCACCTGAAATGGAACAAGCCCTTCTAGGGAAGAGGGACAGTGCTCAATTTTAGTTATATTTCATTTTAGCGCGCACTTTCCTTAGAGTAGAAATTTTCACATTAGCAATAAGCAGCTTTTTATAGTCCATATAGAAGACACCAGTTAATACAATGACTCTTTTTTCCCTTCTCTTGCTGTTTATTTATTTATATATTTACTAACAGAATCCATTATTAATTGAGACTTTCATGTGGCCTTTCCCCAAATACTGCAGATGAGAGCATGTAATTTAGCCTTGGTCTATCAGACTGTATCTTTTTCCTTGGCCTCATTGATTGGTTTAGGAAAAGACAATGTCGAATTTTTGCTGGGACAACCAAAATCCCCCTAGGGCACATTCTCTTGATCTATTATTGCTAGAGGTTATTTTGCTTTTTGGCTCCCAAAAACTAATATGAAACTCTTAAGTGTTTGTAGGTGTCATTTTTGGTACATGCAGAGAATTTGTCTGAGAAGAAAGCCAACATATGTGAAAGCAGAGACAAGAGACAGACAGAGAAATGAATGAGGATAGAGATGTATATATGTATATACATAAAATATATACATATGTTGAGAGAGAAAGAGAGAGAGAGAGCGAGAGAGAGCAAGTCCTGTTCTAGCCATGTACTCTATATCACAGTTTCACTTTTGTACCTGTTTCCATTTTGCTTAATTTAGTTGAACCTGAATTTCATTCATGGGAAGGTTTTTGAAAAATGCAACACCTTACATCTACATTGATAACAGAAACAAAACTACCTTACCTTTTGTTTTTTACCTGATAACTATAAGGTGGTAGAATTTTCTGATATTTAGCATCTTAGGAAAGGGAAATTTAAAATAGCATATTTTTAGCTTTGGTCTCTATGGCTATATTTTGGATCAACATAATTTCAAAATAAATTTGGAAAAACATAATATATTTTAATTAGAGTTTGTATTATATTTGGCATATAATTCTTAAAGGGGGTTCCCATGATTGTGAATTTTATGAAATTCTGATTAGTCCTTATGATTAGTATTGGGATTAGCAGTTAATAACTGAAACAGTCAAATGTGGAAAAGAATAGCTGTGCTTTAGAAAAAAGATAGTCATGCAAATATCGATTGAAATAACATTAACAAAATTTAAAAGAATAATGAAAAATAGGAGAGGCCTGATAATCAAGGAAAGTTTTATACATTGCTTTAGATCTGTATGAGCTATGTTTATTTTATTTTAGTTGTGGAATTATGACAAAAGAAAAAATAAAAAAAGAAAAACGGAATCCAACAAAGACCTAGAAAACAAGAAGCAGAGGTTTAAGATCACTCTTAGGAATTTCAAAGTTGCAACACAGCTCTTTGGAAGAAACACTGACTCATCACTGGCTTACTGAAGTCTATGGCGGGAGTAAAGGGGACCTTGGGTATTGCAAAACTGAAGGCCAAGATGGCGACATAGATTAAGGCAGCAGCTACACAAAGGAGAAACTGATATGTGGTGCTGGAGAGATTCAGAGTTTAAAAAAGAGATAAAATCTACCATGAATGCTAGGATTATGTTAAACTTTTTCTAGGGTATGCTTATACCAGGGTCTGGGAAGTTAAAATCTGTTTGTGCTTAAAATCTCGATGAAACTGACATAAATTTAGGGAGCCAAGATATGTACTCCTATATGAGAAAACAGACACAAAGATTTGAAGAGGGATGCCTAAACCATTTCAGAGAAGAGCCAGGCTAGCCTCTCTTATCATACCGAGAAACAAAGACAAAGGTATAATTAGAATAATCTTGCTATAGGGCTCTATGTTACCAAAACAGGAAATTCACCCAGCATAGTTCAAAACAGGAGTGGGCATTTTTTTTTGCAAATAGCCATTTAGTAAATATTTTAGGGTTTGCAGGCCAGATGATCTATGCCTAAACTACTCAAGTCTGACTTTTGAGAAGGCAGCCATAAGTAGTACATAAATAAATTGGTATGGTTGTATTCAATAAAGCTTTATTTAAAAATGCTGCTTTAGTCTGCAGATCCTTAGTAGAGCATATAAAAGTACTCACAAGTGATGTCTCATGGGTGAAAAATGCATGCCCATATTTTAATGGGTGGTGTTTGCTCATTTCCGTAGCATAAATACTAGTAATGTGGCTAGTTTTAAACTATCAATGGCTTAAAAATTGATTTGAAAAATTCCTGAAAAATTAACAATCGGCACTTTGAGCTCATTTTGAACAATTGTAGGACACTACAGAATACGCTCCACTTACAAAGGAGTAAAGAAGCTCATGTGCTGAGCCTTAGTGTTTCAGATTCTGCAATCTTATATTACCTTCCCTCCTTCCAGGTCCCGTCCCTGTCCCTCATACCTACTTACCGGATGCACAGTTGAAAAACAATCTGCATGCAAGTGTTTGGCTTAGGCATAGCTCAACCTCATGAGTTATAAAACATTTATGCTTCATATCCTTTTTAATTCAATGGCTTATTTATGCATATTTCCCTAATATGAGTAGTATGATTTTGAGCAAGCACCTGTTATAAATTATTAATTAAATAAAGGTAGACACCTAGATATCAGTTGATGAATTTATATTATAGATTTGTCACAAAAAGTAGTGTGTATAATGAGGTATTGACAGTCAAAGGAAACAGTACAACAGAGAATATGTTCAGGAGGAGACCACAGAATGGGCTGAAAGAAAACATAACTATAAAACAAAGAAATGATGAGAAACAAGCTTGGGCTCATTTGGGGATGGATAAAACTCTAGGTCCAACTACTCATTATTAGACCATTTTCATAATGAACCTGTTTCAGAAAAAGTCAAAGTGGATATGCACTTGGTGCTAAATGAGTTTAGAAATAAAACAAAGCTGCGAAAGCCTTCTTTTATCCTCTGTCAAATTAGAAAAACCAAGTAGGTCTTTGTTCTTGTAATAGTCTATTTGCTTAAACACATAGACCAGTGGCAGGGGAATCATTTAAATGTTTGCAGGCAGTCAACCGCATTAAAGAATCACAAGAAAACAGGCTGAACTCTGTAGTCAAACTGCTAACTTTATTCTAATTAATAACCCTAAATTGTGGAGCCGTTCATGCTTTGCTTACATTTGGGATAACGGAATGTTGAAGTTAGAGGCTGAAATTTGCCATAAAATAAAAAAAAAAAATCGTGATATGTGAAATTTTTGTTAATCCTTTTACCAGTAAAAGGAGCTTGTACATCTTTCGAGATTTAAAAAATTTTATCATAGGAATAGTGTGTAATAACCAAAATACTCTTATTTCACAGTCCTATCCTCACTTTCATTTAACCTTCACTAATCTGTCAGGAACTCTCACCTTTATTGTTTATCCAGCAATACATTTCTCCTTAAAGTTTGTTTATGCATGTGAGATGTCAAAATGGTGAATATAGTCTACAGAACACCACTATCTATTTATTTTTAAGTATGTTAAATCCTTCATATTTAGGTAACAAGATTCAGCTCCTGTCCTCTAGAAACTTACAGTTTCTACCCTCATTTTCTCTGCTTCACTTTAATAGGAGGATCTTGCTGCAAACTTTAATGAGATAAATATGGGCTATTATAAAGCAGACAGGAATTTTAAGTTACAAATAGTAATTATCCTAAGCACAGTAAGATCATCCCACTCCCACTTTTAGAGGGTCTGCCTTATCAGAGTCCCTAAACCACAATGAGAAATCAATATACATATTTTGGAATAAATTTTGAATAAGTAATTGGAAATTTAAGTAAACAAAAATTACCCTATAGTGAGAGAAGAGTTTTAACGCATGGTGAGACATATATCCCAGCACTTTGTGAGACCAAGGGAGGCAAATCACGAGGTCAACAGATCGAGACCTGCCTGGCCAACATGGAGAACCATCGTCTCCACCAAAAGTACAAAGATTAGCTGGGCATGGTGGCGTCTATAGTCCCAGCTACTCAGGAGGCTGAGGCAGGAGAATCGCTTGAACCCAAGAGGAGGAGGTTGCAGTGAGCCGAGATCAATCACATCACTGCACTCTAGCCTTGGCGACAGAGTGAGATTTTGTCTCAAAAATGAAAAAAAAAGTAGCACACTCAAGATCATAGGTTTTTTTATGACTCTCGTTCCAGTGCGGTTTCTCTTTTTCCCCATCAGGGATGAGCCAATTGAAGTAATTTTATATAGTATTGGTAAATTTTAATAAACGAGAAGTAAATGTAGATAGAAAGGGCTGAAACACTGCAGCTTTATAAAAAGCAATATTCAATATCTGAAGAGGAAAACTTTACTGTCTTTTATAGACTGTTGGAGGCATTTGCTTAGTCCGTAAGTCACACCCTTAGCATTCTTTCTTGGAGAAGGATCATGGCCAGCTAACTTTGTTCTGCATGATCCTAGGTCTTTGTCCATTAGTTAACTGGGCCAATCAGACTTTTTTCCCCTTGGAATTTGGAATTAGCATTCAAGAATGGTTAATAAATGTCTGCAACCTGCTGAAAATGGGATATTGTAGACTGTGGACCATGGAGAGCCATCATCAACCATGTAAACTGTCAAGCCCAGAGAGTGTGTCTACAGGAAGAGAACAAAGCAGTTGTAGAGAGAGAAACAGAGAAAATCAACAGGGAGACAGTCCGGCCTAGGTTTCTGCAGGCTTTCTGATCTCGGTGCTTTCCTGAGGTCTTTTCATGAGTTCTCTGAGATAACACTTCCTTCTTATGTTATAGGTTTACTTGATTTTTATTAATTTTAAATTTAGTTTTTATTCTAAACTATTATAAACAAAATTGCAACTTAAATTGTTTTGTTTTGTAAATTATCTATTTTGTGCCTTTGCCCAAATGTTACCATTTCAAAAAAATTCAACTTGATCATTCCATTGAAAATTTTAATTTTACTCCCTCTGCTGTTATCGGCTGAACTGTGTCCCCCCATACCCCAGTTTTTATGTTGATATCATAATCCCCAGTACTCCAGAATGTTCGGTACTTGGAAATGAGATCTTCAATGAAGTAATTAAGTTAAAATATGGTCATTGAGGTTGGATCCTATTCCAATATAACTGGTGTCCTTGTAAGAAGATATTTGAACACAGAATGCTACAAAGGGAAGACTATAATGAATATACAGAAAGAAGACAGCCATCTGGCTGGGCACAGTAGCTCAAGCCTGTAATCCCAGCACTTTGGGAGGACAAAGCGGGTGGATCACCTCATGTTAGGAGTACGAGACCAGCTTGGTCAACATAGCAAAACCCCATCTCTACTAAAAATACAAAACACAGCTGGGTGTGTTGCTGTGTGGCTATAGCCCCAGCTACTCTATTTGGGAGGCTGAGACAGGAGAATTGCTTGAACCCAGGAGGCGGAGGTTGCAGTGAACTGTGATCACACCACTGCACTCCAGCCTGGGTGACAGAGCAAGACTCTGTCTCAAAAAAAAAAAGAAAAAAAAAAAGGAAAAGGAGGAGGAGGAGGAGGAGGAGGAGGACAGCCAGACAGGCATCTACAAACCTGGGAGTAAGGCCTGGAGCATATCCTTCCCTTACAACCATGAGAAGAAATCAAGCCTGCCAACATCTTGATTGTAGACATGTAACCTCCAAAATGCTGAGACAATACATCTCTTTTCTTTAAGCCACTCAGGCTGTTATATCTTGTCATGGTATCCCTAGCAGGTGAATATACTACCCCCTACCCTGATCTCCCTGACCTGTATTCTTCTCATTTTTACCTATCTTTCATCACTAGAATGTAAATTCAGGAGGGCAGAGAGTTTTGCTTATTTTGCTCACTGATATTTTTCTCAGTGCTTTGAACAATGTTAAATATACATATATTCATTAACAAGAATTTGTATTAATGCATGATTTTTAAGTGCAGAGAGTAAGCACCACATGAAGAATGGAGATCCTTGTGTAACTCTGGGTAAATCAGGTCAATTTATAAAAATCTTAATTATGTTTTGTAAAAATGAAATGTCAGGACTTCTTTAAAACATGAACTATAGAGCATCCTATCATTTTCTGAAAATAATGATATTCAGTTTTTACCTTTCTGCTACTAGAAAGACTTTTTGGCTTCGTAATATTAAGTCCTTCAGTGAAATTCTATGAATTCAAAGATGTTTCTTCTGCCTTTCTGTGAAAGACCCTAGGGAATATTTGTGTTTCTTCTTGCTTTTAGAAATTTATCTATATGTCTTCTACATATGATTTGAGGATGAAATGAATATGCTTATAATTAAATTATCGACTTTATTTGCAAAAATTGATAGTAAGTTAAACATTCTTTTAAGATTTGGTAGGAATTTATTTTTTCATGAAGAAAACATTTTGAGGCTATTTGTGAAAAGTAAAGACTATTATAGAAAATTCCGTTTTGTAAAATTATGTGATTATAATTTTATTAGGATGTATAAAATCACATCGTCACTGGAGTTCCTGTCTTCCTTCTATTCTGTAATTGATTCTGTAAGTTATCAGGCATTCTTTTTAACTTAATCCAAGCCCCATTTTGGAAAAAGTTACAACTTGTGTTGCAAGGTTAGTTCAAATTTTATTATTCATTTTATCCTTGACCTCGGTGGTTAAAACTATTAAGTAAAGTAATGCTAATTGTGGTGGTGTTTTTTGATTTAGACACTTGCCCACTAGGAATTGGACTGAGACCAATTCATTTCATTCCAGCCACTGAACAGACATCAAGCTGTAATGATTTTTGGTCACTGTTCAAGAGTTTACATTAATATAAAGGGCACACAGGGTAAAACTCAATCATAAATACCACCCTATACATTTAGGTGGACGTTTATGTACTAAACTATGTGAAGTAATGGGGAAAATTATGAATACATACGTTTTAATATTTTGCAACTGAGTATGAAACATCACTATGAATTTTGTCCTGATTTTTTTCATTATATAAAATAAGACAGGGCACTTAAAATTTTTACAAGGAACTAAGAAAGAAATTACTTGTCTCAACCCACTAATTATTTGATTGCCTAACATTCCTCAAGTACTACAGAGGAAATACATAACATGGGAAAATGAGTAAGGCATGATCTTGGCCCTGAGGAGGTTTATGGCTTAATATAAGAAATGAGAAAAGTAAATGGATAATAAATGGCAGGTTTAAGATAATGGATAACACTTTTTGAGCACTCACCTGTTCCAGGCAGTCTTCTACATGCTTTATATATGTTATGCCAATCAAAACTTTTAAGCAGACATTGAGGTACGCATTGTTTGATAGACAAGGAAACAAAGTCACAGAACGTTGAAGCAACTTTGCGAGGTCATGAAGTTAGTAAGTAAATATATTGGCATTTGAACTCACAATTTTGGCCGTTGAATCACATCCTTAAGCTCTGTAATTTGCCTTTAGGGTAAGTTCCTTAAGAACAATGTAAACCCTACAATCTTGCGTAATACTTCACATGAGGCAGAAATCACATCTGTGTTGAGGGATCCCAGAACACTTCTTGGGAAGGATGCATTTGGAGAGGTCCTTAAGACATTTGAATATGTGGAAATCTAGAAGTGACATTATCTTCAGTAGAGAGGCTATGTCTTAGACTGCCTGGTTTATCACCAAATCTTCCTGTGCACAGAGGCAGACTACCTTTCTCATCCTCCAGTGTAAACAGGTGCAATCATGTGACTGAGTTCTACCCAAAAGAATGTATATTGTATATACATTGTAATGCATATAATGTACACTATAGCTATAGTAGAAATGCTATCAGGTCTGCAGATTTCTAGGCCAGACCTATAAAATTTCTCATGTGTGATTTTTCCCTGTCTTTCCCCCTTATTGCAGATGATCCACAGATCTTAGATGAAGATGGTAGACAACACTCACAATATGAAAGAGGAGCTGATCCCTGAGTCACAACTTGAAGGTGAGTCAACCACCTACTAAAAAACCCATTTCAGGCATTTTTGAATGAGAATCAATGGTTACTGTGGTCAGCTACTGATATTTTGACACTTGTGGACTATAACAGTTAGTCTGCCTTCACTTATATAGGAAATATAAGAAGCAGGGTGTCATGTAAGGGGAATAAATTAAATTTGCCCATCATCAGTGGTTGCAAAGTGTAATTTGAGGTTGTAAGAAGCCAATATAAGAGACTAAAATTGTATATGGCAAAACTATACTTGAAATTCCCTATACAGTTCAGCATATACGACATAGCACAATGTAAAATAACATTTACCTACCTGAGTATTTAGAGACATATAGATCATTGTATCAGTCCTTCTCACTCCGGCATTGTTAATGTTTTTCTAGTGTCAATTAATTATTCAACTTCTTCCTTTACGATATTGATGAAACCATTACCACTTATTTGTCTGCCCACCTGAACCATATGTTCCACTTCTTTAACGGAGAAGAAACATAATCTTTCTGAAGTGTTTGGCAAGGAGTGTTGGTTATTTCAGCCTAAGTTTCTGCCATTGCCTGAGGCATATTACATAATGTAATTTCATGGAATTGAGAGGCAGTTAATATTCTTAGAAAGAACACAGGCTCTATCAGCAGAGAACTTGGGTTTGAATTCTAGCTTTTACATCGTTCTAGTTATGCTGTGGACCTTGAGCAATTTACTTTTTAGAACTTCTATATTCCAATTAGTAAACTGGAGATAAACATATAGACATTGAAATTTTGTCCCAAAGCTGTGTTTATCTAGAATAACTAACCTTTGTGGAGCATTTATCATGTGGCATTTTCTAAATCAATTGCTCTGTTATATTTTCTATGTTTTCAGGTTTCTGTACTTTATAAACATTGTTGGTTTTGGTCTGTGCATGTCAGATATTCTGTTAAGCATGCATAGAATTCCCAACTCAGGAATGGACAGCATTTTGGTTTATTTTATTTTCTTCTCTTTTTAAAAATTTTAAAATCTTATTTATTTATTTATTGGAGACAGTGTCTTGGTCTGTCACCCAGGGTGGAGTGCAGTGGCATGATCTAGGTTCACTACAACTTCCACCTCCTGGTTTCAAGAGATTCTTCTGCCTCAGCCTCCCAAGTAGCTGGGATTACAGGCATGTGCCACCATGCCGGACTAATTTTTGTAATTTTAGTAGAGACGAGGTTTCACCATGTTGGCCAGGCTGGTCTGGAACTCCTGACCTCAGGTGATCCTACTGCCTCAGACTCCCAAAGTTCTGGGATTCCAGTGTGAGCCACCTCACCCTGCCCCTTCTTTTTTTTCCCTTATTCATTCTCCCGTTTACCATTATACTTACATTCAGCACATCTTTAATTCCATTTGCTCCATTTCTGTTGAGGTTAATCAATTACACAAAAATGATCCTTCTAAACTAATATGTAAATTACTAATATTTTTAAACTTTGCATTTATAGCAACCTTAGTACCTAGTTAAGGAAGGTGATGTAAACATTTGACAGAGAGAGTAAATGACTTGTCTTATTATGTTTCACATTATTTGGTGACAAAACTAGGACTGAAAAAAAAATTAACAATTATGGAGTACTTGTAGTTTGCCTAACATTATTCATATATTAACTAATTTCCTGCTCATAGTACTTCCGTGTGTTAAGTACTATTATTATCACCAAGTCCTACGCAAGGAAAAAGAGGCACAAGGATGTCTGAGTAGTGTGCCAAGGTCATATAACTACTAAGTGGTTGATATGTATTTGAACCCAAAAGTTTGCATGTCTAAACCATTCTAGGATGCAGATTTTCTTAAAGTATGTATGATGTTTGGTACAGTGACTGATATGTGATATCAGTAAGTGAAAAGCATTGTTATTGGAATATTCAGGAATCTGAGGAAGTCAACATAACCAAATCATCCTGTTATTGAACAACAGTAGAATATTCAGCTAGTAAGGCATAGTAGGCACAGACATTGATGTTCTTAAATGCTGTGTCTTGCGTCTACATGCTTAAACATCAAACATTATTATTGTTTCATTTTTAAAAGCATGAAGTTTAAAAAGTGAACAAATAATGTAACAGCCTTCAATTCTAGACTACAATTAAAATTTAAAAAATAATATAATCCCCCATGTGGACATTTACTGGAAAATTTTGTCTTTCACTGTGATAAGATACATTTCAGCTTTTAGAAAAAGTATATATGACAGTACCAGCAAAAATAGATGATTAAATCATTAAATTTAAAATTCTGATATGACATTTTTTGGCTTTATACTGAATAAGAATCTGTAACTTTATAATATATACTGGTCTAGTGAGATTATTTTAGACAACTATATACATTATCTGTTGGTAGGCAGGAACAATTTTTCTGTAACATTATGTCTACCTTTTGGTGCTTTGGTTGATGGCTGAAATGTATCAGAAAACATAATTATCAGCGTTGTATCTATTATTTCTAAGAATAAATGAACGCACCTAAAACGTTAGTTTATCATTTTCTAGCCAGCACTATGGTCTCAACCTGGGGCTTGAAAATTAGGTTATGCTCCTTTTCCTTCTCATATATTTATAAGAAACATAAACTCTGCAGCTGGAAATCAGCTGATAAATTTGATTATGATCCTATAGTAGTAGTTCTGTAGAAAGACAGCAATGAGTCTTGCCACAGAGCCAATTATCTTGATTATGAATGTGCTATTTTTAAAAACATGACCTTTGTAATTCCTTTATAGATGATCTATATTCTGTTTATTCATGAGTAATAATTAAATTTTCTGCAATTATTTAGATATGCATATAAATGAACTATGTTTTACATTAATATACCCAAATTAAATCAAATTCTATATTTACACATAATCTCAATCTACTATCTTGCATTAACTTTTGTTACTGAAAAGCCATACTTTTTAACAACTTGTCATCTAACTAGTGGGATGATTAGTTATGGGCCAAAGGGAAGGTTTAAAGAGAAATTGAATAGCTTTTTGCTTCAATAAAATATAATTTAAATCTTTAATATTTATTATGATGAAAGCACTAAGGTTAGAAGTGACTCCAAAATATTCATATGAGTTATGCTTATTGGTTGCAATCTGGTGGGAAAGTAGATTAGAAGACTAGTTTTGGCAGTTTTTGCATAACAGTTGTGCTTTTTATTTAGATTATAAATTGACAGGGTTAGAATGGAGAGCAGTGAAGAAATTATGGAGAGTGCTACAAAGCCAGCTACTTGTGGGCATCACCACAATCAGATGATAAAAAAAATAATCAAAAGGCTTGTTGTGTGTGTGTTCTTTAAACCACTGATGGACACATATATATATATATATATAACTAACTCTTAAGACTGATACCATGAGAAGTGATGAAAAGTGTAAACTGAATGCCTACATTAGCACAAAGGGAAAAATTTATTCTGACCTGTGGATTATAACAGGTGTCAATGAAAAAGTTGTATTTGAACTAGGTCTTGAAGGATAAATGAGACTTTAAAAGATAGGGGGAATGGCAGGGTGTGGTGGCTCACACCTGTAATTGCAGCACTTTGGGAGGCTTGGTGGGGGATCACCTGTGCACTCAGGAGTTTGAGACAAGCCTGAGCAACATGATGAAACGCCGTCTCTACTAAAAATACAAAAATTAGCCAGATGTGGTGGAGTATGTCTGTGGTCCACACTCCAGCAGAGGCAACAGAGCAAGACTCAGTCTTGAAAAAAAGAAAAAAAGATGGGAGTAGGACAATGTTCCAAGCAGAGGAACTGCTATCAACAGTTAAGACCAAAAACAGTGGAGAATCACCAGTATCTGAAATGTTAAGAGTCTATTACCAACACAGAGAGCAATGTGGGTGAAGTTTGAAGGAAGGTATGAAGTTAACATGTGGAATTAAGAATTCAGAACCAGGAGCATATAATGAGTTTTAGCAGGTTGGAGTGTGGGCTTGGGGAGAGATGCAGGTCCTGAATCATTGGTAGCTTCATTTGTGGTTTGCTTTTAAGAGCTTACGGTGACCAGTTGCAAAATCAGCCTAAGAGAGCCCCCTGCACCCTGAAAAGTCAGGGATAAAATTGAAATAACCAGAGAAGAAAATAAAATCAAACATGTAAAATTTAGTTTCCTCCTATTTTTTCTTTGAGCAGTTGGCTCTTGCTTATTTCATCTTCTCATGATTCCAATTGCCCCAAAAGGAGAATGGGACATGCAGAGTGAAGTTAAGCACTTTCGTTTCTATAAGAGAAGAGCAAAGGCAGACCTCGTGGTGGCAGATCAGTGGGTGCTATTTACCCAGTACCTCCATTCTTACCTTTTAGCTGACTCTTCTCAAGCACCGAGAAAATAGGGTGACATCTGAAGAGCTGTACATTACACATTACATTAAATATAGCTATATCCTGTTCAAGAACAAATTTCCTTAGTGGGTGATTAGAGAAGCACTAGTTACATGAGGTAAATGAAATGAAATTACTGCTTCCATGGAGCCAAAGAAAATGCAAAGTAGAGTGGCAGACACTAAGGATACATTATTTTCATACTTTTGCATAGGATTGGTCTTTCCTTCCTCTTCCCCAGATCAAATCAAGTCATACTTTGTTATACTCCCTTCCCTCTCTAATATTACCTTCCTGACCTATAAGCTCCTAGCCAGAGCCCTTACTTCAACCTCTTTTGAATTGCCCACCCAGATTACTAATCCTCAGTTGATCCCTAGATACAAAGCTGACTCTTCTATGTCATCTTTTCAAGAACACGATAGTTATCAACTGAATAGGTATAGATTCTCTTTCATGTGAACAGATGCTGCAAGTGGTTGAATAGATACAGTCCTCTTAGAGATGAGAAGTGGGGAATCTAACTGGGTGTGTGTTTTGGGTGACTCTCTTCTTTTAAAAGTGTCACTAGTATAGCATCTGACCCATTGTTGAAGCTTAATAAATGTTTATTGCTGTTAATCATGGCCAGTGACTTCTGGCCATCTTCAAGCTAAGAACCAAGAAAGCCAGGAAAAGTAGTTTATGAAATGAAATATCCCACATAGAAAAATGCATGAATTGTCTGACTGGTTCATGGTGGAGAAATAAACCAGCAGTATATGCGATGCACAAGAACTGAATAAAAATATTATTTTGAGATTTATTTGGAAATAACTGTTTCCCAATACTGTGCAGATTGTGGGCCAGATTTTAGCCTGTGTAATTTTGTAAGACAGCTAATCTACAGTGATCAAAACACAGTATTTCAAGACAAAGATTTATTATATTTTTTATAACAGCAACTTATATTGTTAATAAAATCAGTGCAAAATTAGTATATTCTCAAGTCACAAATACCATGATGTTGAAATAATGAATTACAAAGTTTGAGATTATTATATTAAGAAAGATAAACTGACCAAGAGTAGGAAACATACTTTGAAATGAGTATTTATTCCTCTTCTCCAATGCTTTGATTTTTTAAAATTAATCTGTGATAAATAAGGATCCTTCTTTCTATCAACCATTTGGTAATTTCCTAAATCTTTCATATGGTTAGAGCTTCAAAATGACAATTCAAAGCATCTGTATTAGTCTGTTCTCACACTGCTCTAAAGAACTACCGAAGACTGGGTAATTTATAAAGAAAGGAAGTTTAATTGACTCACAGTTCTGCAAGATGTAGGAGAAGCATGGCTGAACAGGTGTCAGTAAACTTACAATCATGGTGGAAGGTGAAGGGGAAGCCAGTGCATCTGACAAGAGGGAACAAAAAGAAGAAAGAGAGAAGGGGGAAGTGCTACACACTTTCAAACGACCAGATACCTGGTGAGTACTCTATCAGGAGACAGCACTAGGGTGATAGTGCTAAATCCTTAGAAACCACCCCATGATCCAGTCATCTACCACCAGGCCCCATCTCCAACACTCAGAATCACAATTCAATGAGATTTGGGTGGGGACACAGTGCCAAACCATATTAGCATCTGTCAATCAATAAAATACCAAAAATCTAAATGAGAACATGAGACTTTGTCACTTTATGGATGTGACAGCCTCAGTAAGTTGCCATAATTTTATTTAGTGTGGTCTACTCTATCAGTTTGTTATTTGAAGGGCCTATCTAATAAGACAATTTTTTAATTGATATAAAATTATGCATTTCCCATCATAAGCTAACATTTATGGAGTTGTTTTTTATTTCGAATTATTATATTCTTAATCTTATATCTATTTATAAAGATGAATCAAAAACCATTTGAAAGACTTTTTTATTCTGATTTTCTTTCCTCCAAAAACTGGACTAGAGGAAATAAGTTTGCAAATAAAAGGTCAAGGGGAAAGTTTAATTTTTATTATTATAAAAATTCATCTATATTTTTTAAAACACAGTAAATATGCCTTTTTGTTGTCCAAGCATTTGAAGTAAAAAAATTGATTCATAAGTAATATATGGCAGCTCTCTGATGCCTTAATAAATGGAAAAGAGCTTTTTTTCAAAGCTGTCAGAGCTCTTTCACAAATTAATTGACCTATCTGGCGAATGCAGTGTAGCCCCATATTCTGAAGGGGGAAATGAGTATAGCCAGCTTAAAATAAACCCTAAGTTGTAGAACATATCTGAAAGTGAAAAAGAAAAGTACTTCTGAGAGGTATATTTAGGGACAGCTTTCCACTTTCCTGTCCTAGTCCGCTGACAGAGGCACCACTGCCAGCCTTTCATTCTGACCTCATATTATAGAACTAGTTGTGTCTTTTGTTCCAAACGCATGGGCAGATGTCAAAGCTATATTTCCACAGTTACTCTAATGAGCTCTGCATGATTATATTAAGAAAGAGAGAGAGAGAGAGAGAGAGAGAGAGAGAGAGAGAGAGAGAGAGAGACTTGTTTGTACTTAAATAGAACATTCAACATTAAAAGATTAAATAATAACTTTATAATTTCACTTATATGACATTCTGGAAAAGACAAAGGCATATTAAAGAGAATTGGCACTTACTAGGTATTGGGCCTGCTGTGACTATAAAGTGTAGCCCCAGGAAGAGTTTTTGGGGGTAATAGAACTATTCCGGAGCCTGATTGCTGTGGTGGTTACGCGAATCTCTACAAATGCTACAATTCTTTGAACTGATTTCCAGAAAAGGTTAAATTTACTGAAGTAAATTTATAAGGTATAAAAAAAGTTGAAAAATGATTTTATTTTCTTAGTACTAAATCTTAACTTTCGTTTTGTTCTTATATGGTAGAATGATGTTTAAATGAGTTATAGGAATAGCTGATAAATATATTTCCAGAATTATGAAAAAAATTTTGGATCTTTAAATATCTGTTGTGTTAGTTAATTTTTGGTGTCAACTTGACTGGAGAAAGTAATGCCTGGAGAACTCGTAAAGTATAACTCCTGGGTATGTCTTTAGGGGTGTTTCCAAAGGCCTGTGAGTTGGTGGACTCTGTGGTGAAGGTCTGCCCCTAATGTGGGTGGGCACCACTCAACTGGCTGGGGTCCCAGATAGAAAAAAAGAGAGGCTGAGGAAAAATGATCCTGCCTCCCCCCACCCCACCACCTTGATCCTTCCACCCCCTCCTTCCTGGAGCTAGAACACTGTTATTTTCTTGCCCTTGGACATTAGAACTCCATGCTATCTAGCCTCTGGATTCTAGGACATACCTGCAACCTCCCACACCCACCCATTTATTCTCCAGCCTTTAATCATGGACTGGGAATTACACCATTGGCTTCCCTGGTTTTGAAGCTTCAGTCTTGGGCTGAGCCATGCTACCAGCAACTCAGCGTTTCCAGCTTTTATATGGCCTGTAAGGGAAGTTCTCAACCTCCATAACTGAATGAGTCAATTCTGCTAATAAATCCCCTCTCATTTGTCTTTCTACATATTTATCTATCTATGTTTTATTGGTTCTCTCTCTCTGGAGAACTCTAACTAATACATCTGTTCATTTTATTGATGACTAAAGGGATACTGTGAAATCTTTCTGTAATACAGCCCTCCAAAGATCAAAGCAAGAGATCACTTTAGAGCTGGGATTCTTTTATTATATTTACTATTGAAACTTCTCTGGTAAAATGAAAGATAAGCTTTCTTTCTGCTGAATTCTTTGTATTAAAGTATTATAGTGAGATTTCATTGTGTTTTGCCTTCCATTTTTCAGATTTTTGCAAGTATAGAGAGTGAAACATTCTTATATTTTTAAATTTATGTTTCAGTTAATTTCTCTTAACTTGGGTATCCAAGTTCATCTTATTCAGCTTGATAAAATAATAATTTATAGCTTATTTCCTTTAAGTTTCAAATCTGGATCACATAATTCAGAGCAGAAAAGTATAAATAAAAGGGAACAAAGCTTACAAACACACAGAAAAAATTACAGAACAATAATTTGGTAAATGTTCTTCCACTCAAATTAACTATGAATTTCAATATGCAGTTTTGAGTTCTAATTGGATTGGATAAGCAGTCACTTCTTTGTGCCTGCCTGCAGAATGTATCTAAAAACCTATCTCTTTCTTGAATTGTTTTGATAAACAATTAAATAATTATACTGTATCTTATATCATGCTGAAATTATATGATTTCAGTAATAAATGGCAACTCTGATCATGTCTGTTTTTATCCCTCATTAGCCTTAGAACTTTTCTACTTATGTTGAAAGCTAATAATTTCCTTTGTCATTTAACATGTACTAATTTTCATCTGAAGATATCCAGGTTGTTACAAACTCATGATGAAAAACAATTTGGTTCATATATATATACATTTCTTTTGAATAATAAAGGCTGCCCTGAGAATTTAAAACAACAGAATTGGAATTTTCTGAGCATTTATTCAGGCTAAAACAAACTTCAAGATTTACATAAATTGGAGTAAAATTAGGATTGCCATCCAATATTTTCTCTGTCTCTCATATTGATTTGTTTGATTGTTTACCACAAATCTAGCCCACCAATTTCAGGAATGCAGAATATCCTAGAATGATGGTTTTTAGTCATTCCATGTCTTTTGAGGTTGCTAGTAGAGTTTAACCAGGTTGGTGTTCATGCAGGATCATCCCAAGGAAAAAGGGAATGTTCTTTCCTAATAAGTAAAAAAAAGAATTGAATTAAAGGAATTCCTGGGAGTTTGACAATTACAGAAACCATCTCAGTTCCCATTTAGAACTCTCTGGTTCACTCACTGTTTATAGTAAAGTCACTTAAAGTTTAAATATATGTTTATATTAAATGAATGTTTAATTATAGAAGGTTATTTAACATGATATATATTATAAAACATTCTTTCCTTTTCTTGAAGGAACTTCCAGGTATATCAAACTGTACTTATGATTAATTGTGTAGAGTTGAATTTGCATTTCTACAGTTCTTACATTGTTGAGTTAGCACAGCTAACTTTTTAAAACATAAAGTGTAGTCATGTATGGTGGGTAGGCTTTTAAGATGACCCCAAGGATTCTATCCCCTTCCTTTGAGTGGGTGGAACCTGTGAATACGATGGGATTATTCTTGTGATTATGTTATCTTATATGACAAAAGGGATTCTGCAGATACAATTAAGGTCTCTAATCAGACATTGAATTAATTAAACGGGAGCTTCTCCTGCTGTCCTAGAAGAAGCAAATTACCATGTCCTGGACTGCCCAAGGCATAGGCATTGACAAGTTTCTGAGGGTGGCCTGTACAAGTTGGGAGCAGTCCCTGACCTACAATCAGCAAGAAGTTGAAGACTTTTAGTCTCTACAGCCTCAAGGTACAGATTTCTGCCGACTCCAGTAAGTATGGAAGAGCCTGAACCTAAAATGAGATTGATGTCCTAGCTGCCACCTTGATTTTGGCCTGTTAGCAACTCTCAGAGGACCCAGCTAATCTGTGTTTGTATTCCTGATCCAAGGAAAGGATAAGCTAGTAAATTCATCTCACTGTAAGTTGCTAAACTGGTAATAGTTTGTTACACAACAAGAAGCTAATCATCTCCAAATGGATCATTTTTAAAAGGGCAAACTTGCTCATAAAAAACGTTCATGGAAGAACACTTATGAAAATTAGTATTTATTAGTATAAATAAGATAATTCTTAAGGAACGTTAAAATTTCTACGTTTGGGGACACTCAAGCAGGAGGTGTGCAAGTTTCTAGGCAGACTAGTAGAATGCCTGGGTGGTCAATTAATAGGCAAATTTTTCAGTGTTGAGGAGTACTTTTTTATGGGTTTAGAAATCCCCTTATCATTAAAAACTATGAATGAAGAAGTTATTACCTTAGCACACAACTTTTGGATACCTGATTCTGATGAAGTTGAGCAATCAATATAACTCATATTTAAGTGCCAAGCCATTATTCTCACTAGGTTCATGAATTAACTAGAATTATTTCAAAAGGAAGTGGTGGCTAAGTTTTAATGCTTATTTACATGACATAGTGCAGTGTATATTTGTGAGGTGGATGGACACAAACAACTGGAGATAAGTCAATATTCTGATCATGAAATCTTTCAAATTCAATTATCTGGTGTTGGTGAAACAAAATAATACATATGAGACACAAACACCAGCTTTGAAATCTATTAGCTGTGATAATTTCTAATTTTGTTTTCCTTTTGTATCCTTGAGTATGTATTTTATGAAATTGTGATATGCCTTTAAGTTATCATTGCTTGAGGTAATCAGCCTTGATCTTTCATTCATGGTGTCTACCACCTGTCTCCTAATATCTGAGTAACAAGCAAGGTGATTTTAAAAATGATGTGTCCTTGTCATATAATGTTATACTTTACTTTCTAGGGTCACAAAATGTAATTAAATGTGGGTAAGTTGGAAAATTCTCTGTGGCAGATTGTTTTATATTTCCTAGTTATTTTTTCCCTCTTTGATAATGAACTATGAATTCAACACCCGCCTCCATCACTTTGCCATGTGCATTGCAATATTTCTTGCATGGTTGTGTACCCTTTCTGATACTTGTTTAGTTTTCATCATATGACTTGTGGGAACCAATGGAATTTGAGCAAAAGAGATCTAATTTTACGTTTTGCCAGTAGCTTTAAGACCATTGTGGGTTTTTTTGGTGCTCTTGGTCTTTTTGATATACCACGAAAAGAACATGTCCCAAGTGTAAGCTGCTCTTTCAGCCTGATCTAAAAATGAAAGTCTTGGGCAGCAGAAGTGCAGCCTGGCAGCCAGAATTGATCTGCAACTGTACAAGAAACCATTGAAATATAATTTCTTTTGTTGTTTTATAAGCTTTTGGAGTTTGTTTCCACAAAAAAGCTGAACAACGTAGTCTGAAATTTAACTTTCTTTGAAATGAAAATGTGACCATTTTTATTTCCCTGATTAACACTTCAATAGTTTTATATTGCCTTACAGTGAAAGGCCAAAGTCAACTGTTTCATAAGATCCTGTATGTTTGGAGCCATATTACCCAACTCACACCCTCTGACCTTTTTAAAAAAAAAAAAAATTTGTAGAATTAACCTTATGTCAGGAATTTTTTTCCTATGTCCTGCCCCACCCATTGCCACTGATAGCAGGAATAATATATGGAAAGTTCCAATGGTTATGCATAATTATACTTAGGATTAGTGCCTTATTTTACACTTTCTTTCCAAAATAATAGATATTGCGTTGCTTTGTGTTTTATTTTATCCACAGTACCTATTATAGTGCTAGTACACCCTAGAAACTAATAAATATATGTTGAATGAAGCAAAACATAAAATCAATTTCTGATACACAGTCTTTATCCCAAGAAAGGTCATATACTGTCTTCAGAGTTTTAGTGTCATTATAGAGCTATGTTCTTTTAATTCGTTTCTGAAGACTCATAATGTTTGTATAAGAACTGTGTTTTTAAACATTACTGAAATATTTATTAAGTCAAAAGTGTAACAGGTATATTGCATATCATCTGTACTGTTATTTCTCATGGAGCAAGAACTCATTTTCACTTTTCTTAGTGCCTAAGACTAGTTGAATGGTTTTCTGTTGCCATAGTAACACGACTCAGTTTTTACAGTGGTTTCCCCCATATTTTAAACATTGTATTATTTCATTAAGGGAACTTAAGAATTTTGTGGCAAATAATATTGTCTGTTCCTGAAGGCTAAAATACACACAATTTTACATGCTTTCTGCACATATTTAAATTTGACTTTTAAATTACACTTATTTTAATGTAACTCCATTCTTTCGTGTTTTAAGGTTTGGTATTCCAATTTATAGAGCCAAAGTTTATTCTTTTTTAAATTTATTTTTTTCCAGTATGTGTTTCTAATAAAAATCATTGCTTTAATCCATCAAATTTAAACTTTAGCTATTAAGACCAGAAAAGAAATACAGCAGAGTAAAAGGGGAGTTCAGAATAGACCAGAAGGCAATTAAGTAAGGCATACTTGGAATACTGTTGTGCTAATCAAAGACTGGAGGGCATCTGACTGAGATGTTGACTGGAATATTGTTTGATAAAGGGCATACAAGGTGTAATGCATTGGTAAATGTGGACCAAGATGGAAGGCTAAGTATTCACCTTTAACAATCCTAAGCAGATATAGATAGTGTTCTTCATATTTTTAGGAAACATAGGAATAATGTGAACAACAAAAAATGTGGAGGTGGCATAATAATGTAGATAGATTTGTGGTAGATTTTTCTACAAGATAGCATTCAGGGTATGTGTATGTATTATTATCATCCAATGTTATATCTTAACAAGATGTTTAGGATAAACTCGTAATGCCTGCTCTACAGGTTGTACAGCTGATTTCCTGTGCATTTGGCACATCTGTTTTGCTTCTGATGGTTATATATATTTTTTCTTCTCTGGGTGTTGAATCAATATTTAGGGACTTTGTAGAATGTACAGAGGGTCACCAGCTGCCAAATATCTGACCGAGTCATAGGAGACCTCTTTTCTGAAATTTCATGCCTGAGATTATATAGCATTTTGCTCTAAGCTAAATGTAAAATAACATCTTTATTCTTTCCACCAATAATATAACTTTGAGCTGGTCTTTGTATTTTTATATTCTAGGGTAAATGAGTTTTTGAGACTTTCTTGGAAGAAATGGATCTGAAAAACAGAGTTTGGAGAAAGAAATGAAAGCAGAAAAAAATAAAATGGTAGGTGAAAGATAAGTAAATTATTTTATTTCCTTGAAATACTGAATGAATTTTAAGATTTTGGAAAGGGACAAAGAAGAAAGCAAGGAAGAACAAAGAGACAAGGAGAAAGTTACTAGGTTCTATGCTAAGCTTCCAAGTGTACAAATTTATCACTTGGCTCTACAAATTTTGATTTTACAGGAAAAAGTGTAGTGTTTTTCTGATAAAACTCATACATTATGATAGATAGTATCACAATCTTTCTGTCCTTTGTAAGGCATTTTTGTTAGGGAATCTTTTGTTCTCTGCAATTAGTGCTTTGTGTATCTTAATTAACTTAATGCCCATCAATTAGCAGGTATTGTTCCCAACCTAAAAAGCAAATTTCAGTAAATCGTGCATATAAATGCTAGGTTATGAAGTAGTTCTTTCCAACCTCATTGTATTGACCTGAATACTGTTGATGGTGATGATAATAGAGTATGATAATTTATTTTGTGCACACTATGTAACAGGTACAGTGCCTTTTCAAAAACAGATCAATGAGAGAAATATTAAGCCTCAATGGTGCAGCTGTAAAGACTGAAGCAAAAACATTATTTAACCTTTCATAAAGATTATAAACATTATAATAAATATTTTGGAAAGTTTGAACCCAGTTTCCCTATACTTTTTCTATTATTCCATGTTGCCTCATTTGAAAAGCAAGATTAACAGATGTAAATGAAGAAAAAGTGATAAATAGAATGAGAGTTAATTTATAGTGTATTGTTTTAGAACACTTAAAGTGAGTTATTTTAAGTGTAATATGCCAAACCAATACAGGTAATGGTTTATGTGGTAAGGCATTTGGAGCTGAGTGGTCACAGGTCATTACGAAATTGGGGTTCAAATGATGTTCTTTTGAATGAGATCTTATATTCGAGATTAAGAACAAAATATGTACCATAAGCAATATTAAATAATTTGGTCACATTTCTGAAAATGAGATGTTATTTTATAGTGCATGGATGCTGTGGTTTGTGCTGTGTATCTTTGGAAGTTTTGCTGAGCACAGAGGCCAAAACTTGCTAATCTGATGGCTTTAATGATCTAGTTGGAGAACAGGAAGTGTTGATTAAATGATATTTTATTAGTGAGCAGTTTTGTCTAGCTGTGGAAATTTCAGGAGCTTTGGAAACAATATGTGTGCAAATACTATTTACAAGATGTGTAACTTCAGAAAATTTACTACATCTCTCAGGCTTCAGGCTCTTTGAATGATAATGTATGGCAGTAATAGCTCATACTTAAAATGTCAGGCGTATAGGAAAATTTCAATCTTATTAGTTCTATTCTTTCCACCTCCTTCCACTACTTGTTTAATTAATGCTGCTTCCAGACTCTGAAAGGATCTCTATTTTTTCTCCTCTCTCCAATTACAGATTAATCTCTCCCGACATTTTAGTAATATATTTATATATGTGATTATCATGGAAAATATGAAGACATTTATGTCAGTAGATAGTTTGGTTTCTATCTTACGTACTCTTCCTGATAACTTCAATAGAATTAACTTGTTTCACCCTGTTAGATGGAAGAGGGAAGGAGAAATGCTTATCCCATATTTAGAGTTGACAGAGCAGAAAGCAAAAAGTAAAATGAGGAGCGGGTAGGGAGGGGGAAGGAGGGAGGGAGTGAGCACACACTATTGAGATTGATTGAGAGAGAGAAAGAGATCTACATGCTGACCAGGAGCAATTCCCATTATTGAACAAAAAGCAAGAAGTGTGACTGGGAAGCTTCTGGGACTTAATTCCAGTAGAAAAAGAAAATTGCAGAAAAAGCACAGAAAACTCCTAAAATATCAATACCTAATATGGATAAGAACTCCTCATTTAGATAAACTGAGTAATTAATTACAGAAACAAAAATCAAGACCATCATCTGTGAAGCAGCTTATTTCAAACAATTAATTATTCTCTGTCATATTGTTGAACACAGACCAGTTGTGTAGAGAGACTGCTCTGGAACACTTTTGAACGGAAGAGCTTGTGCTGAACACTGACATTACATCTCTGAGAGAAATCATTGAAGATATTTAGCTGAAGGATTAACAAAACTGCCCTAGTTTTTAATGTATATTTTCATGTTTATTAAAATATTATATTAATATCTAATGACTATTTTCAATATATTGGGTATCTATCTATCTATCTATTAATCATCTATCTTTTTTAAGAGCTGGGGTCTCCCTCTGTCACCCAGGCTGGAGTGCAGTGGTATGACCTTGGCTCACTGTAGACTCAAACTCCTCGGCTCAAGTGATCCTCACCCCAGCCTTCAGAGTAGCTGGGACTACCAGCACATGCCACAACCACACCTAGCCATATATATATACATATATATATTTTTTTTTTTTTTTTGACGCAGTTTCGCTCTTGTTACCCAGGCTGGAGTGCAATGGCGCAATCTCGGCTCACCGCAACCTTCGCCTCCTGAGTTCAAGCAATTCTCCTGCCTCAGCCTCCCAAGTAGCTGGGACTACAGGCACGCGCCACCATGCCCAGCTAATTTTTGTATTTTTAGTAGAGACAGGGTTTCACCATGTTGACCAGGATGGTCTCGATCTCTTGACCTCGTGATCCACCCACCTTGGCCCATATTTTTTTGTAGAGACAGTGTCTCACTATGTTGCCCAAGCTGGTCTCAAACTCCTGGGCTAAAATGATCCTTCTACCTCAGCCTCCCAGAGTGTTGGTATAACAGTTATAAGCCATTGTGCCCAGCCTATATTTAAATTTGCTTAATAATAATAATAAACTATTTGCTTGAATGTTATTACCTTCTGAGTTTAAAACAACTTCTATAATCAAAAACCTCTAAGTGTGGGTCATGGCAGTTTAGACCTGTAATCTCAGCAGTTTGGGAAGCCCAGGTGGAAAGATCACTTGAGTTAGAGAGTTTAAAATCTGCCTGGGCAACTTAGTGAGATCCCCTTTCTACAAAAAGAAAAAACTTAGCTGGGGATGGCAGAAGGCTGAGGCAGAGGGATCACTTGGGCCCAGGAAGTTGGAGCTCTGCAATAAGCCTTGATCATGCCACCATACTTCAGAGTAAGACCTTGTCTCAAAAACAAAACAAAACAAAACAAAAACTAAAAAGCTGCAACCAGCTACCCTATGCTATCAAAAATATCAGCAGATAATCTATAATCAGGGGCCTTTGAATCCTTTGAATTCCAGATTTAAAAAATTGTTAGAGATAAAAGCCACTTATTAATAGCTAATATTAAGATAATTTGATATGCAGAAAATCTAAATGAGACAGGGAAAACAAGTAAGTTTTTCTGAGCACTCACTTTGTGTTAAGCATTGTGGTACTGTATTATAGGTTATTCTATTAAATTGATTAAGTGCCTTCATTGCTTTGAAACCAGTCCCTTAAAACTCTGCAACATCAGGAGAAAGTCATATCAAAATTATCACAAGAAGTTGGTTATTTTTCTTTTTCAATTTTTATTTTAGATTTAGGGGGTACATGTACAGGTTTGTTACCTGGGTATACTCCCTGATGCTGAGGTTTGGGATATGAACGATTCTGTCACCCAGGTACGGAGTATAGTACCCAAAGGACTGCTATATTCTTAGTATTTTCTATTACTTTAAAATTCTTTACTCAAATGCATATCTCTAGCCTCAGATTTCAGGAATACTTTTGTTTGGCTACATAAAGACAAGACTATGCCAGGAATAGATTAGATGCTATTACCCACTTTGGAACTTCGTTATACTAGGTATATTTTCTTGATGCTCATGTGTAACTTCCATTAGTGTTAATGAGAGTTGCATTCATGCATGGAGTAGAGAATAGATCCATTATCTCTAAAGGGCAGTTTCCTTTTTCATATGTTGCTCAACTTATGTTACATGTTTCCCTTTTGTCTGTATTACAGACTCACTCCTTTGTTTATAGAAAGGGATATATAACTGTGAAATTGAACACCTTTGCTGGAAATTTCTTCAGAACAGTTTTTAGGCCATGATTGGGTGGAACTATCAAAACTATTTTTGAAGTCTCTCTTCTTGTAAAACTGTTAACATTCTGGATGCATTTGGATTCAATAAAATAATTTTGATATACATTAGACAATCACTGCAGTACTTACTGAATCAATTGTTCACATTTGCCACCATTTTCAAACCTACAGGAAGTAATTTCCCAAGCAACTTAGTCTGAAGTTTGAGTAGAAGGGAAAATAAGTTATTCATGAAAACTTAGGTCTTTCTATAATGTTGGGTCAAGACGTATGGACACAACTAAAATATTTTGGAGTTACTTGGTCTAATTTTATTTTATTTTGTTTTGTTGAGACAGAGTCTGGCTCTGTCACCCAGGATGGAGTGCATAGGTGTGATCTTGGCTCACTGTTACCTCCACCTCACAGGCTCAAGCCATCCTCCCACTTCAGCCTTCCAAGTAGCTGCGACTACAGATGTGTGCCACCAGGCCTGGCTAGTTTTTGAATTTTTTGTAAAGATGGGGTTTTGCCATAGTGCCCCGGCCGGTCTTGAACTCCAGAGTTCATGCAATCTGCCCGCCTCGGCCCCCCAAAGTGCTGGGGTTACAGGCTTGAGCCACTGCACCCAGCCGAAAATATTTTGAGTTTTTAAAATGTAGTTTAAGTCTTAAAAGAAAATAGAGAAAAGAAAGGAATTGTAATATTTTTGACTATCGTTATAAGGATAGGTTTGAATAACAGTAAAAAATAATCATGAAGATTGTATAATTATTTCCTATATTCCCCACTTCCATACGAATTTCCTCTTACGTATTCCTTCATCACTGCTATGGATGATGAAATGAACCTGCCATCAACAAGATAATTATTTATTATAAACCATAAAATGTTAATACTTTACTGTCTCATGTGGTGAACAATACTATACGGAACCAATAAAATACTACTTACACACATAACATTCCTTCCATATTATTTTGTTGTAAAATGTTAATAAAACAACTTTTGATGTTTGTCATTGCTTTATAATAATTAATGTATAAATGATATCTCCATTTAAATGATTAGAGTGTGGAAAATAATGAATCCCTACTGATACACCTCCCAAACCTGTTCCCTTTTTAGTTGTCCACTGATGAAAACATGGCAGATGTATTCTCATGGCTTCAACCCGCTCCTTGAAGACATCTGATTCTTTTACTCACAACCTTCTGCTACTATATCAAAGGGCCCTAAATCTTATATGATTGTGGGCTCTAAATCCAATATGACTGTCGTCCTTTTAAGAAGAGGAAAACTTGAAAAAAAAAAGGGAAGAGGAAAACTTGGATGTAGTCTCAGACACATTGGGTAGAAGGCCATGGGAAGACAGAGGCAGAGATGGGCATGATGTATTTATAAATTGAGGAATGTCCAGTATTGCTGACAACCATAGAAGAGGCAAGGAAGAATTTTTCCTGGAGACCTCAGTGGAGCCATGTCTCTGTCTATACCTTATTTTTTCTGATTCCTCACTTATAAAACTATGAAAGAACACGTTAATGTTGTTTTAGCCACTCAGTTTGTGGCATTTTTTACCATAGCCCTAGAAATCTAACATACCTGTTGAGATGGCGTATGACAAATTTCTCTACTGTAAAGCTACTATAATGCCCTTATTTTCACACAATACACTCAATCCAGTCCACATTCAAGGGGAAGGGAATTAAGCTTTATCATCTAGAGGAAGGGTATCAAATAAATTGTGGACACATGGTAAAACCACCACAATAACTAATAAACGCTTTTGGGAAATATGTCAAATCTTTGCAAATACCCTATTTTTTTAAAGGGTTTGCTCAGTAATTTTAGTATTCATCATTGGATTTTGCCTGCAACAGTTATTAGTGTAGTGTTCTAATGGTGATTTTCTATTTCCCTTATACCTTCTTTATTTACTAATTGGAATTCTTCTCTAAAGAGATTGTTCCTTTTCCTTATTTATTCAATTATTTATATCAGAATGGATATATGAATATATATTGTCTCTTTGGATTTATAATTCAATATGATCGTCATTTATTGTAATTACAGAAGTGGTTCCAACTTTGATCATTGGGAACTTTTAATGTTTCACTTCTGTGCCTCTGTTACAGGACTGTCACCTCTTCTCCCTCTCTTCAGCACATTCTAATTTTCTTTTACTACAAGATTCTCTGGGCTTATCATGCATTTCCTCAGCTCCAGTTGCAGAATCATAACTGATGTACTGTATATATCTCTATATTATGAAACCTATCTATCCTTAGGCATTGTAGAATAAACATAAGTTATCACTAATACCTCTGAAGCATTTTCAGCACCACAAGGCTCATTCTAGCCTTTCTTCCTCCCTTATGTGTAACACTTTTCTCTGGCAGAGAGAAACTGGGTCCCATTATGTACAATTTATTTAGTTATATGTTCAACTCTAGATACATGTGAAGTAGTTTTAGAATTGTGAATGCGTATTAGCAATTCAAAGATTGTGAGGAACCCATTTATGAACAAGAGAATAGTGTGTACTGTTCTTTTTGTCTTTAGCCTTACACTATCCAGTCAAATGCTGTTCTAAAGTTATTTAGGTCAGCTCCTTTCCTCCTCCATGCCCTTCAGTAAAGCTGTCATATGCATGTAATTTAATAAGATTTGTCACAGTCTACATTCCATCTTGTGATCCCCTGACATCGTTGTTGATTCTTTTAAATTTACAAACAGTACAGTTCAATATGTGTTGCTTATAATTCTTTGTTATGACAAATGCATAGAGTCTTTTATCTACCACACCAGTACTATGTAGGAAAGTTCTCACACCCCAAAAAGTCCCTCCTGCAGGTCCCTTTGGTGGCAACTCTTTCTTTTACTCCCAACCTCTGGTATCACTGATCAGTATAATCGCACAATGTGTATCCTTCTGTTTTAAATTATGTTGCTTAATGCAACATATTAAAAATTATCAATGTTATGTTAATGCTGAGTACTATTTCGTTGTATGGCTGTAGCAACATTTACTCATTGAAGTATATCTGTGTAAATACCGGAAGTGGGATTGTTGGATCATATGGTAAGTGTATATTTGATTTAACAAAAAATTACCTGTCTTCCAAAATGACTATACCAATTTTGCATTTCCACCATCAATGAATGAACATCTCTGTTTTTTAGATCCTTACCAGCACTTGATATTGTCAGGTTTTCTTTCCCTCACTCCATTCCTCCTATCCTCCCTTTCTTCTTCTCTTCCTTCCTTCCATTCCAAGAGATTTCTAGAGTATCACATGTAGCTTTACTTTTCCATTTTTCTAACAGCTAATGTGCCAAGTGTCATTTCATTTGCTTATTTGCTATCCATATATCTTTTTTGGAGAAGTGTCTGTTCAGATCTTTTGCCTATTTTATTTTATTTTTTTAGAGATGACATCTCACTATGGTGCCCAGGCTGCAGTGTCATGATTATTCACAGGTGATATTACAGTGCACTCTAGTTCTGAATTCATGGACTCAGGCATCTACCTGCCTCAGACTCCTAAATAGCTGTGACTGTGTAGGCCCTTGCAACTGTGCCTGGCTTTTGCCTATTATTATTATTTTTTTAACATGGCTGTTCATTTGCTAATTGTTGAGCTTCAACACTTTTGTGTATATTGTGGTTACAAGTCCTTTATCAGGTGTGATTTTGTTGTTTTTTCTAAAAACATTATCAAACTAAAGGTTTATGTAGATTTTCATTCATGTTTACTTCTAAACTTTGTAGTTTTATATTTTACACTTAGGTCATTTATCATTTTGGAATTAATTTTTACAAAAGATGTGAGTTATGTGTCAAGATTCATTATTTTCCATATGGGTATCCAATTGTTCTAGCACCATTTATTGAAAAGACTATTCTTTCTCTACTGGATATATCTGTTCCACCTTTGTAAAACACCAAACTAAATTGCTTGGGTGTATTTCTGGGCTCTCTGTTCTATTCCATCAGTCTATGTCTCTGCCTAACTTTATGTTAACATGTGCTGCCTTTTTAACTGCAGCTTTATAGTAAGTCTTAAAGCAGGTAGTGTGAGTCCTGCAACTTTGTTCTTCATTTTAATAACTACTTTGGCTGTTCTTATTTTTATAGGCTTTTAATATAATTTTTAGAAACGCATTGTGGATATACTAGCCGTGATTTTAGATTGAGATTATTTTGAATCCATGAATTAAATTGGGAGAATTTGTATTTCAAAAATATTCAGTCTTCTGTTCTATGGAAGTGGTATATCTCTCTTCATTCATTTCTTTCATCAGAGTTTTGCAGTTTGCAGCATACAGATTTTACAAATATTTTGTTAGAATGTTTTTGGTAAGGTTGTATGAGATATGAATATATATTTTTATATATGCAGACACTATATATATATAACATTTAGATAGATGTACATATATATATATAGCATATATAGTGTGTCTATATATAAATATAAATAATATATAGTATGGGATATGTATCTCACACATTGTATGTGATACATGTATATCCTATAAAATATACTCTTTTTGCTTTACAATTACATTTGAGAACATTTAATATAAAAATTTAATTTAATTGACTTTATTTATTCCATTATTGACATTTTAGCTTCTTTGTGTAGATCTGGGGTTCTGGCATATTTTTTTCTTCAACATACTTCCTTAAACATTGAATAGATATCATGGCATTAAATCCTTCCAGATTTTCTAAGTCTGGAAAAGCTTTAGCTTTTTATATTGTTGAAGGTAGTTTTACTGAATATTAAATTTTGAGTGGAAAGTTGTTTTACTTTAAGCACTTTAAATATGTCATTGCATTGTTTTTTTGTTTCCACGCTTCTTTTCTTCCCCCCATTTTTAAACAACAGGATCTTGCTCTGTCAACTAGGCTGGAGAGCAGTGAGTGGGATTGTAGCTTACTACAGTCTCCAACTTCTGGACTAAAGTGATCCTCTCACCTCAGCCTCCTAAGTAGCTGGAACTACAGGCTCTCAGCTGGCTAACTTTTTCAAGACTTTTTTTTTTTAGACATGTCATTTCATTGTGTTGCCCAGACTGTTCTTGAACTCCCGGCCTCAAGTGATCTTCCTGCCTCAGCTTCTCAAAGTGTTGGGATTACAGGCATGAGCCACTGCACCCAGCCAATTTGTTGGGTTTCTGGAAATAATTCTGCTATATTTGTTATTCTAGACCCTCTACAGGTAATGTATATCTTATTCTTTGGCTTTCCTCAAGATCTTTGTTTTTGGTTTTAGTGGTTTCAGTATTACTTATCTCAGGTTTTTTTGTTATTGTTTGTTTGATTCAGTTTGGTTGTTGTTATTCTGTTTTGTTATTTAACCAACCTGGTGTTGTCTAAATTCCTGGATCTCTAGTTTGGTATCTGCCATTAATTTTGAAAAAAAAAAAAAAAATAGCCACTGTTTCTTTAAATTTTTTTTCTGCCCACTCTTTCTCTTCTCTCTTTCCATGTTACCAATTAAACAGATATATTATCGTATTTAATATTATCACATCATTCATGGATGCTCTCTTGTTTCTTTGTTTTTTTTTTCTTCTCTCTTTACCATCCCCACATTTATTTCTTTTCCATTTCAGTTGAGGTGATTTCTTCTGATCTAACTTCAAGTTCCCATTTTCCTTGAAAGTTTCAAGTCTAAGCTTTATTGAAGACATTCTTTATTTTTCTATTGTCCATTTAAATTTTTTCTTATAGACTTTACCTCCACCTATCTGATTATGCATGACATTTACTTTTTCATTAGATCCTCTAACATATTCATTATAATTATTTTAAAATCAAATTCTAATGGTTTTAATATTTGTATCATATGTTACTCTGATTCTAATGAAATTTTGTCTTATCAGATTGAATGAAAATCATATTTTCTTACCCTTTTGTATGATTTAAAATTTTGGTTGAAATTCTAAGTGTTATAATTGACAGTAGATAATGTAAATACTTTTGCTGGCTACCAAAATATATGCCTTTTTTCTGCTAGGAGTTTAGTGTGGGGGTTTGTGTTAATGTCATCGAATTTAATGTTTGTTTTTGCTGGGTTAATTCAGTGCACAACCAACTTCAGATTCTTTTAATGATGACCTATGTTTTTGGTGTAGCCTAGTAACGAAGAAGGTAGTTCTCAATGTGTGTTTCCTATTTGGCTGTGGGATTTCCCTTTGCATTGCATCCCAGATAGCATCTTTGTTTTGGAGCTCTCCCAGTTGTATTTCAATTAATTATTGCCTGACATGTTGGTATGGTGGTGAGTGGTGGGGATAGAGACCTTTTCTGCATTTTTGGTTCAAAGCTGCAACTTGCCCTCCCACACAGGTAGCACATATTCTACCCTATCCTCAACGATAAAGCTTATGTTCCAGCATTTTTTTTTCTCCATCTGCAATGTAGTTTCATGAGTGCCCCAAGGTGACAATTATTTTTTTGCTCTTTAATATGAAGATGCAGGCTTTTATTTTATAGGATTGATAGAAGAGATTCTTCTAAAAGGAGTTTCAGCAGTAGCTGCTGTTACACTCAGCCAGAAGCACAAGGAAATCTTTCTCAGGATAATTCCTGATTTTCTTGGTGAGGGCCTGGTGGGCTTAATGAAAAATAAGTCATCCTGCCACACTCCAACTCCCCTGTGTCTAAGATCCTTAGGGTTTCTTAATTTCATGCTAGCCATATTTGGCCTTTAGCAATTTGTTAAAACATTTTTAAAAATAAATTTTTATAGCAGTTTATTTGTTGCCTGGTGTTATATTCTCCTGTAAACAATTGAACAGCTCTTGGCTCTCCCCACATTTTGGATTTGTTGTTTGCCTTATAATCTTAAGTCTATGATAAGCCCAAGAAAAATTTACTATTTCCTTTTTCCTGGTTTTTTTTTTGTTGTTGTTGTTTGTTTGTTTGTTTTCCTGCTTGTTATTAGAGGAGTGACGCTCTTTATATCACTCACCATCTCTGAACTTAAACTGGAAGTTTCTTCTTAATTCTTTTTAACAGAGGTATAATTCACATGCCATTAAACTAACTCTTTAAAAGTATGCAATAGAATGATTTTTAGTGTACACACAACATTGTGAAACATAGGCACTATTTAATTACAAACATTCTTACCTGCCCTAAAAGAATGCCATATGCATTAGTAATCATTCCACTTCCCCACTTCCTACATTTCCTAATAAACTCTAATCTACTTTTTAATGAATCTATTTATTCCAGATAATTCATGGAAATGAAATTAAATAATATTCAGCATTTTGTGTTGGCTTCTTTCACTTAGTATAATGTTTTCAAGGTTTATGCATATTATAGTACTTCATCTTATTTAATGGCTGAATAATGTTTCATTGTGTAAATACACAACATTATGTTTACCAATTCACTAGTTGACTTTTTCTGCATTTGGATTGTTTCCATTATTTGACAATTATAAATAATGCTGCTATGAACATTCACATGAAAAATTTTGTATGGACATATATATTCAATATTTTGAGTGTATGTCTAGGACTGGAATTGGTATGTTTGATGGTAACTCTACGTTTAATATTTTGAGAAACTGGCCAAGTGCTGTCCAAAGTGAGTACAGCATTTTACATTATCATCAGCAGTTTACTTGCATTCCAACTTCTCCATATCTTTATTACATCTTTATCAACACTCATCTACCATTTTTATTGCAGTCATCCTACTAGAAGTGAAGTGGTACCTCATTTTAGTTTTGATTTGCATTTCCTCACTGACTAATGAGGCTGTGTCTCTTTTTGTTTACATATCAGCCAGCCATTCACATATTTTCTTAGGGAAAATGCCTACTCTCACATTTTGCCTAATTTTAAAATTGGGTTATTTGACTTTATTATTGAATTTTAATGATTTATTTTATTTTATTTTCCTTTAAGTTCTGGGGTACACGTGCAGATCTTGCAGGATTGTTACATAGGTGTACACATGCCATGGTGGTTTACTGCCTCCATCCCCCTGTCACCTACATTAAGTATTTCTTCTCATGTTATTCCTCCACAGTCTCCCCACTCCCTGCTATCCCTTCCCTAGACCCCCACCCACAACAGACCCCAGTGTGTGATGTTCCCGTCCCTGTGACCATGTGTTCTCATTGTTCAACGCCTTCTTCTGAGTGAGAACATATGATGTTTGGTTTTCCATTCTTGTTTCAGTTTGCTGAGAATGATGGTTTCCAGATCATCCATGTCCATGCAATGAACATGAAGTCATCCTTTTATATGGATATATAGCATTCCATGGTATATATGTGCCACATTTTCTTTATCCAGTCTATCAATGATGGCCATTTGGGTTGGTTCCAAGTCTTTGCTATTGTGAACAGTGCTGCAATGAACATACATGTGTCTTTATAACGGATCAATTTATAATCCTTTGCCTATATACCCAGTAATGGGATTGCTGGGTCAAATGGTATTTCTATTTCTAGATCCTTGAGGAATAGCCACACTGTCTTCCTCAATAGTTGAACTAATTTACATTCCCACAAACAATGTAAAAGTGTTCCTATTTCTCCACATCCTTTCCAGCATCTGTTGTCTCCAGATTTTTTAATGATCACTATTCTAACTTGCATGAGATGGTATTTCATTGTGGCTTTGATTTGTATTTCTCTAATGACCAGTGATGATGAGCATTTTTCATATGTTTCTTGGCCTCATATATGTCTTCTTTTAAAATGTGTTTGTTCATATCCTTTGCCTACTTTTCGATGTTTTTTTTTTTTTTTTCCTGTAAATTTGTTTAAGTTCTTTTTAGATTCTGGACATTAGCCCTTTGTCAGATGGGTAGCTTGCAGAGATTTGCTCCCATTCTGTAGGTTGCTGGTTCGCTCTAATGATTGTTGCTTTTGCTCTGCAGAAGCTCTTAAGTTTAATTAGATCTGATTTGTCTATTTTGTCTTCTGTTGCCATTGCTTTTGGTGTTTTAGTCATGAAGTCCTTGCCTATGCCTATGTCCTGAATGATATTGCCTAGGTTTTCTTTTAGGATTTTCATGGTGTTAGGTCTTATGTTTAAATTTTTTATTCATCTGGAGTTAATTTTTGTATAAGGTGTAAGGAATGGGTCCAGTTTCTGTTTTCTGCATATGGCTTGCCAGTTTTCCCAACACCATTTATTAAACAGAAAATCCTTTCCCCATTGCTTGTTTTTGTCAGGTTTGACAAAGATCAGATGGTTTTAGATGCGTGGTGTTACTTCCAAGATCTCTTTTCTGTTACAGAAAAGAGGCTAATAATTGCTGCATCTACTTCAGATATTGTTATAGGTATATTTAGGAATTCAGCTCCTTCCAGGTTTAGTCTTGAGAGGGTCTGCATATCTGTTACATTGGTCTCTATCTCTGTTTGAGCACCAGTATCATGCTGTTTTGATTACTGTAGCCCTATAGTTTAGTTTGAAGTCAGGTAACGTGATTTCTCCAGCTTTGTGTTTGTTGCTTAGGATTGTCTTGGCTATCTGGGATCTTTTTTGGTTCCTTATGAAGTTTAAGGTGGTTTTTTCCAGTTCTGTGAAGAAGGTCAATGGTAGCTTGATAAGAATAGCATTTACTCTGTCAGTTACTTTGGGAAGTATGGCCATTTTCATGATATTGATTCGTCTTAACTATGAGCATGGAAAGTGTTTTGCATTTGTTTGTGTCCTCTCTTATTTTCTTGAGTAGTGGTTTGTAGTTCTCCTTGAAGAGGTCCTTCACATCCTTTGTTAGTTATATTCCTAGGTATTTTATTCTCTTTTGCAATTGTGAATGAGAGTTCGCTCATGATTTGGCTCTCTGTTTGTTATTGGTGTATAGGAATGCTTGTAATTTTTCACATTGATTTTGTATCCTGAGACTTTCTGGAGTTGCTTATCAGCTTAAGGAGGTTTCGAGCTGAGATGATGGGGCTTCTAAATATGCAATCTTGTAGTCTGCAAATATAGACAATTTGACTTCCTGTTTTCCTTATTGAATACTCTTTATTTCTTTTTCTTGCCTGACTGCTCTGGCTAGAACTTCCAATACTATGTTGAATAGGAATGGTTAGAGAGGACATCCTTGTCTAGTGCCAGTTTTCAAAGGGAATGCTCCCAGTTTTTGCCCATTCAGTATGATATTGGCTGTGGTTTTGTCATATATAGCTTTTATTATTTTGAGATATGTTCCATCAATAAATAGTTTATTCAGAGTATTTAGCATAAAGAGATGTTGAATTGTGTTGAAGGTCTTCTCTGCATCTATTGAGATAATCATGTGGTTTTTGTCTCTAATTCTGTTTATGTGATGCATTATGTTTACAGATTTGCATATATTAAACCAGCCTTGCATCCCAGGGATGAAGCCTACTTGATCATGATGAATAAGCTTTTTGATGTGCTATTACATTTGGTTTGCCAGTATTTTATTGAAGATTTTTGCATCAATGTTCATTTTGGATACTGGTCTGTAATTTTCTTTTTGATTGTATCTCTGCAATGTTTTGGTATCAGATGCTGGTCTCATAAAATGAGTTAGGGAGGATTCCCTATTTTCTTATTGTTTGGAATAGTTTCAGAAAGAATGGTACCAGTTCTTCTTTGTACATCTGATAGAATTTGGCTGTGAACTCGTCTGGACCTGGATGTTTTTGGTCGGTAGACTAATAATTGCTGCCTCTACTTCAAACCTTGTTATAGGTCTATTTAGGAATTGAACTTCTTCCTGGTTTAATCTTGAGAGGGTGTAAGTATCCAGGAATTTATCCATTTCCTCTATATTTACTGGTTGATATCCAGAGTTGTTTGTAGTAATCTCTGATGGTAGTTTTTATTTCTGTGGAATCGGTAGTGATATTCCCTTTATAATTTTTTATTGCATCTATTCAATTATTCTCTCTTTTCTTGTTTATTAGTCTGGCCAGTGGTCTATCTATTTTGTTGATCTTTTCAAAAAACCTGGATTTGTTGATTTTTTGAAAGGTTTTTATGTGTCTCTATTTCTTTCGGTTCTGCTCTGATCTTAGCTATTTCTTGTCTTCTGCTAGGTTTTGAATTTGTTTAATCTTGCTCCTCTAGCTCTTTTAATTTTGATGAGAGGGTGTTGATTTTATATCTTTTCTCACTTCTTATATGAGCTTCTCACTTCTTATAAGTTTTCCTCTAGACACTGCTTTAAATGTGTCCCAGAGATACTGGTACATTGTGTCTTTGTTCTCATTGGTTTCCAAGAACATCTTTATTTCTGCCTTCATTTCAATATTTATCCAGTTGTCATTCAGGAGCAGATTGTTCAGTTTCCACGTAGTTGTGCAGTTTTTAGTGAATTTCTTAATCCTGAGTTCTAATTTGTTTGCACTGTGGTCTTGGAGACTTGTTGTTATGATTTCTGTTCTTTTGCATTTGCTGAGGAGTGATTTTTCTTCCAATTATGTGGTCAATTTTAGAGTAAGTGTGATGTGGCACTGAGAAGAATGTATATTCTGTAGATTTGGGGTGGAGAGTTCTGCAGATGTCTATTAGGTCTGCTTGGTCCAGATCTGACTGAGTTAAAGTCCTGGATATGCTTGTTAATTTTCTGTCTCATTGATCTGTCTAATACTGATAGTGAAGTCTTAGTGTCTCACACTATTACTGTGTAGGAGTCTAGGTCCCTTTGAAGGTCATTAAGAACTTGCTTTATGTATCTGGGTGCTCCTGTATTGGGTGGGTATATATTTAGGATAGTTAGCTTTTCTTGTTGCATTGATCCTTTTACCACATAATGTAATGTCCTTCTTTGTCTTTTTGGATCTTTGTTGTTTTAAAGTCCATTTTATCATAGACTAGGATTACAACCCTGGCTTTTTTTTTTCTCTCTCCATTTGCTTGGTAAATCTTCCTCCATCCCTTTATTTTAAGTCTATGTGTGTCTTGGCAAATGAGATGGGTCTCCTGAATACAGTACACTGATGGGTTTTGACTTTTTATCCAATTTGTCAGTCTGTCTTTTGATTGGGGCATTTAGCCTATTTACATTTAAGGTTAATATTGTTATGTGTGAATTTTATCCTGCCATTTTGATACTAGCTGATTGTTTTACACATTAGTTGATAAAAATTTTTAATTGTGTTGATAGTCTTTACCATTTGGTACATTTTTGCAGTGGCTGGTACTGGTTGTTCCTTTCCATGTTTAGTGCTTTCTTCAGGAGCTCTTGCAAGGCAGGCCTGGTGGTGATGAACTCTCTCAGCGATTTCTTGTCCATAAAGGATTTTATTTTTCCTTCACTTATGAAGCTTAATTTAGCTGGATATGAAATTCCAGGTTGAAAGTTCTTTTCTTTAAGAATGTTGAATATTGGCCCCACTGTCTTCTGGCTTGTAGGGTTTCTGCCAAGAGATTTGCTGTGAGTCTACTGGGCTTCCCTTTGTGGGTAACCCGACCTTTCTCTCTGGCTGCCCTTAGCATTTTTTCCTTCATTTCAACCCTGGTCAATCTGACAATTATGTGCCTTGGGGTTGCTCTTCTCCAGGAATATCTTTGTGGTGTTCTCTGTATTTTCTGGACTTGAATGTTGGCCTCCATTGCTAGTTGAGGAAGTTCTCCTGGATAATATCCTGAACAGTGTTTTACAGTTTGGATTTATTCTCCCCATCACATTCAGGTACACCGATTGAACACAGATTAGGTCTTTTCACATAATCCCCTATTTCTTGGAGGATTTATTCATTTATTTCACTCTTTTTTCTCTATTCTTACCTTCTCATTTTATTTCATTGAGTTGGTCTTCAGTCTCTGATATCCTTTTTTCTGCTTGATCGATTCAGCTATTGAAACTTGTGTATGCTTCAAGAAATTCTCATGCTGTGTTTTTTAGCTCCATCAAGTCATTTATATTCTTCTCTAAGCTGGTTATTCTAGTTAGCATTTTGTCTAATCTTTTTTCAAGGTTCTTAGTTTCTTTGCATTGGGTTAGAACATGTTCCTTTAGCTCAGAGAAGTTTGTTATTACCCACCTTCTGAAGCTGCTTCAGTCAATTTGTCAAACTTATTCTCCATCCAGTTTTGTTCGCTTGCTGGTGAGGAGTTGTAATCCCTTGGAGGAGGAGAGGCATTCTGATTTTTGGTGATTTCATCCTTTTTTCACTGGTTTCTTCCCATCTTTGTGGATTCACCTACTGTTGGTCTTTGAAATTGGTGACTTTTGGATGGGGTCTCTGAGTGAACATCTTTTCTGTTGATGTTGAAGCTATTTCTTTTGTTTTTTTTTTTTTAGTTTTCCTTCTAACAGTCAGGCCTCTCTGCTGCAGGACTGCTGGAGATCCACTCCAGACTCTTCTTTCCTGTCAATAACCCATGGGGGCTGCAGAACAGTAAGGGTTGCTGCCTGTTCCTTCTTGTATCTTTGTCTTCCCAGAATGGTACCCACAAGATGTCAGCCAGAGCTCTCCTTTATGAGGTGCTTCTTTGGATATTCGGGAGTCAGAGAGCCACTTGAGGACGCAGTCTATCCCTTATCAGAGCTCAAGTGTTGTTCTGGGAGCTTTATTGTTCTGTTCAGAGCTGCTGAGTAGGGGTGCTTAAGGTTGCTGCAGTGGAACTCACAACCACCTCTTTTCCCAGATGCTCTGCCCCAGGAAGGTGGGGCTTTATTTATAAGTATTTATATTTATTTATTTATATTAATAAACATATTTATTTATTAATATGCTGCCGCCTTTTTCAGAGATGCTCTGCCCAGCAAGGAGGGAGTCTAGTGACAGTCTGTCTGCAGAGGCACTGCTGAGCTTCTGTGGGCTTTGCCCAGCTGCTGTGTAAACATCCTTGCAGTTTTGTTTTCACAGGTAAGGTGTGAACTGCCCCAGTAATGGCAGATTTCCTTGGTAATGGCTGCACTGGCTGCAAAAGTCTCAAGTCAGTGTGTTTCAGATTGCTGGTCTTTGTGGAGGTGGGACCCACCAAACCAGACAACCTGGCTCCCTGCCTTCAGCCCCCTTTTATACAGGGGAATGTATGGGTCTGTCTCACAGGTGTTCCAGGTGCCAGTTAAAAAGGCTGTCCAGACTTGTGTGGGTTTTTGTGCTGGAAACCCACAGCACTTGTTGGCTAGTGGGAAGCTCCCAATCTTTGGGCCATAAAGACTGCAGGAGAAGTGCAATATCTAAATCGGTGTGCTGGAGTGGCCAGAAAAGCCCCTGATGGCCTCCACTGTGTAGGAGAGGGGGTCCTCTGGTTCGCTACACTTCCCGCATGAGGCAGCACCCCACCATGCCTCAGCTCGCCCTCCTTGGGCTACATCCGTTTTTCAACCAGTCCCATCGAGATGCACCTGGTACCTCAGTTGGAAATGCAGTGATCACTCGCCCTCTGCATCACTCTCACTAGGAACTGTGTTCTGGAGATGTTCTGATTTTTCCATCTTGGCAGAACTCCCTGATTTTTAATGTATTCTGGACAATAGATCTTTATAATGTATATTATTTGGAAAGGCTTCTTTTCCCATTCTGGGGCTGTCATTACTTTCTTAATAGCATATTTTGAAGTATATATTTTTAAATTTGGATAAAATGTAAGTTATTCTTTTTTTGGTTTTTGTTTATTCTTTTTGGTCATTATATCTAAGCTTACCATTGCATAATCAAAGGCCACAAAGATTTACACTTGTTTGGTTTTTTTTTCTACTATTTCAATCATTTTAGGCTTTACATTTAGGACTTTGATCCATTTTGAGTTAATTTTTTGTTTTGTGTGAGGAAGGTGTCCAATTCTACAATTTTGTATGTGGCCATTTAGTTGTTCCAGCATCATTTGCTGGAAAAGCAAAACAAAGCTATTCTTTCTAGTATGAATAGATTTATAGAAAATTAGTTGATCATAAATGTGTGAACTCTTTTCCAAATTGTTAGTTTTATTCAACTGACCTGTATGTATATACTTATGTTAATATCACGTGATATGGTTTGGCTGTGTCCCAATTCAAATGTCATCTCAAATTCTAGTTCCCATAATCCCCATGTGTGCTGAGAGGGACCTGGCATGAGGTAATTGAAGTATGGGAACAGTTTCCCCTATTATGTTCTCATGATAGTGATTAAGTTCACATGAGAGCTCTTGGTTTTATAAGGGCTTCCACTTCACTCAGGGCTCATTTTCTCTGTCCACCTTGTAAAGAAGTGCCTTCTGCCAAGATTGTAAGTTTGCTGAGGCCTCTCCAGCCATGTGAAACTGTGAATCAGTTAAACCTATCCTTTGTAAATTACCCAGTCTTGGATATTTCTACATTGCAGTGTGAAAACAGAATAATACAGTAAATAGTACTGGTAGAATGTGATGCTACCTTAAGGATACCTAAGAATGTGGAAGCAACTTTGGAACTGGGTAACAGGTAAAGGTTGGAAAAGTTTGGATGGCTCAGAAAAAGACAGGAAAATGTGGGGAAGTTTGGAACTTCCTAGAGACATGGAGGGATCAGAAGACAGGAACATGTGGGAAAGCTGGAAACTTCTTAGAGACTTGTTGAATGGCCTTGACCAAAATGCTGTAAGTGATAGACAATAAAGTCCAGGCTAATGTGTTATCAGATGTAGATGAAAAACTTGTTGGTAACTGAAATAAAGGTGTCCCTTGCGATGTTTTAAGAAACAGACTGACAGCATTTTGCCTTGCCCTAGAGATCTGTGGAACTTTGAACTTGAGAGGGATGATTTAGGGTACTTGGAGGGATAAATTTCTAAGCAGCAAAGACTTCAAGAGGAAGCAGAGCATAAAAGTTTGGAGAATGTGCAATCTGACAATATGATAGAAAAGAAAAACCCATTTTCTTTGGAGAAATTCAAGCTGGATAGAGAAATTTGCATAAATAATGAGGAGCAGAATGTTAATCACCAAGACAATGTGGAAATGTCTTCAGGGCATGTCAGAGACCTTACAGCAGCTCTTCCCATAACAGGCCAGAAGACCTAGGGTGTAAAAATGTTTCCTGGATTGGTCCCTGGGCCCCCCTGCTCTGTGCATTCTCTGCCCTGCATCCCAGCTGCTTCAGCTCCAGCTGTGGATTAAAGGTGCCAACGTATAGCTTGCTCTGTTGCTTCAGAGGGTGAAAACCCCAAGCCTTGGCAGCTTACATATGGTGTTGAGCTTGTGGGTGCACACAAGTCAAGAATTGAGGTTTGGGAACCTTTGCTTAGATTTCAGAGGATGTAGGGAAATGCCTGGATGTCCAGGCAGAAGTTTGCAACAGGGTCAGAGCCCTCATGGAAACCCTTTACTAAGGCAGTGCAGAAGGAAAATATGGGGTTGGAGCCACCACATAGAGTCCTCACTGGGACACTGCCTAGTGGAGCTGTGAGAAGAGGGCCACTGCCCTCCAGAGCCCAGAATGGTGAATCTACTGACAGCATGCACTGTGTGCTTTGAAAAGCCACAGACACTCAATGCCAGCCCATGAAAGGAGCCTAGAGGAGGGTTTTACCTTGCAAAGTGACAGAGGTGTAGCTTCCCAAGGGCATGGGAGCCCACTTCTTGTATCAGGATGACCTAGATGTGAGACATGGAGCCAAAGGAGATAATTTGGGAACTTTAAGATTTAATGATTGCCCTATTGGATTTCGAACTTGCGTGGATCCTGTAGGCACCTTTTTTTTTTTTTAATAAAAAATTTAACCAATTTCTCCCTTATGGAATGGGTGTATTTACCTAATGTTTTACCCCCAGTGTATCTAGGAAGTGACTAACTTGCTTTTGATTTTACAGGGTCATAGGCAGAAAGGACTTGCCTTGTCTCAGATAAGAATTTGAACTTGGACTTTTGAATTAATGCTGGAATGAGTTAAGAATTTGGAGGACTGTCAGAAGGGTATTATTGTGTTATGAAATATGTGCACAAGAGATTTGGGAGGGACCAGGATGGAATGATATGGTTTGGCTGTGTCCCCACCCAAATATCTATCATCTCAAATTTTAGTTTCTATAATCTCATATACTGTAGGAGGGATGGGGTAGGAGGTAGTTGAATTATGGGGGCAGGTTTCCCCATGTTATTCTCTTGATAGTGAGTCAGTTCTCACAAGATCTGATGGGTTTATGAAGGGCTTCTCCCTTCACTCAGGACTCATTATCCTGCCCTCTTGTGAAAAGGTGCCTTCTGCCAAGATTGTAAGTTTCCTGAGGCCTCCCCAGATATGCAGAACTATGAGTCAATTAAACACATTTCCTTTATAAATTACCCAGTCTCAGGTATTTCTTCACAGCAGGATGAAAACAAACAGATACACCACGTAATAGTGATTACTTTAGCTTTATATTAAATTTTGAAATCAGGAAATGGGACACTTCAGTTCCTTTTCAAAATTTATTTCAGCTATTCTGGGTGTCTTGCATTTTCTTATAAATTTTAGAATCATCTTGTCAATGTTTGCAAAAATAGCCATTTGGAGTTTTGATAGGAATTGTGTTGATTACGTTGATCAATTTGGGGATTATTTATTTTTAAACCATTTTACCCAGCCCAATTCATACCTTAGCTAAATTATTTAAATTTATTACTGTCATTATGTAGGAATGAAAGGAGATAAACTGAGAAGAGATAAAATGAAGTAAGACTGTTGAAAGGGATGGTCAGGAATATACTTCAGATGAATGTTCTAGAGCAATGGTTCCAAATGCTTGTGGATCACTGGTTCCACTGTGAAAAATTATCTTTTCCGTGATGCTAAATATGGTATATAAGTGACTTTCTTATTTAGAAATTGTATTTTTCTTGTTTTTGGTGTTATATGTTTAGTGTTTTTTGTTTAATGTTATGCTTTTAATCTTAAAATCGTATTATGTTAAAATAGCATATTTTAACTTCATGATATTTTCAGCTTTATATCAGTTTAATACATTTTTATTTTCTCTTCTAAGTACCTAAATTCTGGAATCTATTCTTTACATAACCTCCATATCGGTCAAGGCCCTTAGTTGTATGAAACAGAAAATAACTCTAGGTAATTGAAAAAGAGAATGAATTCATTAGAAAGATACTGGATAGTTCATTAACTCTCTGGGAGGGGATTATAAAACTATGGCAGGGAGCTACCATTGTCACTTCACTAGTCACATATTGTAATTATAGCCTACACTGCAGGAAGTTTCCAGAAAGACCATCATAGTCACATTTTGAGAATATGAATATGCCACCATATTATAGTGTTAAACGCTGGAGCTTACAATGGAAAGTTTTTAAAGCTCCAGTTTTTTTTAAAGCTCTTTGTGATCATTCAATTAAATTAGACAAATGTGCATTGGCCACCCACTATGAGGGCTTGGCTAGGCTCCGATCATGAGCTCTGCTATGTTTGACTTGGCTTGCAAACAACTTAGACATGTTAAATGTGTTTCCTTGCCTACCATTCAATGAGGAAGGGGAGCTCTCCAACTTCATTGGGTTTTGATATTAAACAGCACATCCCTGAGAGCCCTGTTGTACCTGATATATACAGAGAGAACAGGAAAAAGAATAATTATAATCAGACTTCTACTGGCTGTGCTTAAGATCAACGAATCAGCGGAGTGCCAATCAGCGCATTTCTGCCGAAGCTTGAGATAGGAGCTTCCTTTTTCTCACAGCAAGATGACTGGTTTGCAGGAAACAAACAACCCTTGCATGCCTTTCCAACCTGGAGTGTCCCCACTTCAAAATAAAGCAAAAAGTAAAAAGCAAACACACACACCCAACAAATAGAAAGTGCAAAAGTAGTCTCCTGTGGTGTTAAATATAAGGAATGTTTTTAAGACGTTGCACTTAGGAGTTCTTTGTGGCAGGCAGACAAACCAGCTAATGCAGGAAAACAATCAACACTTAATTTGTTTATGTGTTATGGTAAAGATCTTAGGCAAGAAGCATTGCATGTTGATGGCAAACTTACCTTGTGTTTTGCTTTAGATACACCAGTTTTTTGTGATTCCTGAGACTACCTTCGTTCATGTTAAAATAAACTCTCTGTTGGTAGTATTAATATAAACTCTTAGTCATGGGAACACCAAATGTCTGAGAGAGTTATAGTAGTTTATTTTTAAATGATATGCAGTGTAACAGAGTTCAGGCTTATTATTTTTAGTAAGTAGCACTGTTAGATTAAATTCATTTTGTTATACAAAATACTTAAGAAGTAAAATTAATTCTTGACTTTGTAGGTGCAATAATTTTAAGATATTTTAAGGTTAAGCAATTTTTAATATGCAGTAAAATTAGAGGAAGTTTTTTAGAGAAAATGTGAGTATTTTCTTACTGAGTGGATTCGGGTAGAAAAAGTAATTTTTAGGATATGTTTTCCATTGGTATATGTGCAAATACATATGAGAGTGTGTGACTGTGCATGTGAGCATCTATAGTAACGTAGTGATGACAAGATGCTTTTTTAAAAATAAAAGATCAAAGGCCTGTAGTAAGTGTACTAGTTACCTATTGCTGCATAACAAATTACCCCAGTTAACAAATTAAAGCAAGAAACATGTATTATCTCACAGAGTTGGGAGAGTCAGGAATCTGCTGCGGTTTAGTTTGGTGATTCTGGCAGTGAGTCTTTCAGGAGGTTATAGTCAAGATGTCAGCTGGGCTTATGTTCATCTGAAGGCTTGGCAAGGCCTGGAGAATTCACTTCCAAAATATCTCATTCAACATAGCTGCTGTCTGGCTGTTGCCCTCACTGGCTGTTGGCAGGAGGCTTTTCTTTCTTTCTATATGGACCTCTTCATAGTGCTGCATGAGTGTCCTTGCAACATGGCAGCTAGCTTCTCACAAACTAAGCAATCCAAGAATCCTAGTAACACAGATGCCACAATGTCCTTCATTATCTAGTCTTTATGGTCACACTCAATAACCTCAATATTCTATTGAATACATACGTCAGATCTATCCACTGTGGTGGGAGCTATTCAGGCCATGTCCACCAAGAAGTTGAGATTTTGTGGGGCGACCATGGAAACTGATTTGTTACAGTGGGTATAAAGGTTTTAACAGGGACTTAAGAGCCTTTCACCTTGGCAGGCTCTTATCTATTCCCACCTAGAATTAAGATGCTCTATGGAGGTGTATTAGTCAGTGTTCCCTAGTGGGACAGGACTAATACAAGATTTTATATATATATCTATATCTATCTATCTATCTATAAAATATATATATTTTATATATATATACACACACACACACACGTGTGCGTGTGTGTGTGTGTGTGTATGGGAGTTTATTATGTATTCATTTGCACAATCACAAGGTCCCACAATAGGCTGTCTGCAAGCTTAAGGAGCAAGGAGAGCCAGTATGAGTGTCAAAACTGAAGAACCTAGAGTCCGATGTTTGAGGACAGGAAGCATCCAGCATGGGAGAAAGATGTTGGCTGGGAGACTAGGCCAGTCTCACATTTTCACATTCTTCTGCCTGCTCTATGCTTGCTGGTAGCTAATTAGATTGTGCCCACTAGAATAAGGGTGAGATTGCCTTCCCAAGCCCTCTGACTCAAATGTTAATTTCCTATGGCAACCACAGACACACCCAGGATTAATACTTTGCATCCTTCAATCCAATCAAGCTGACAATATTAACCATCACAGTGGTCTATTGGATCTTATTGTTTTGCTGAAAGAAGAAAAGAAATAATCAGTTCTAAACCAGGCTAAGTTACACAAACTGATCTTATTGCACTATTGAAATGAATGGCATATAGCTCTGGTTTCCTCAAATTGTAAAATAACTCTTTATCATCTGTGAAAAACAATATTGCCAAACATTCACATGATGGAGGCATATTTTTATATAAGATTATTGAAACTATAGGACATAGTGTCTATCTTTTGACATATCTTTAGTATTTTTAAAGTAACTGTAATTTTCTAATAAATATGTATTAATCAAAAAAGAAAATCTAAGCAACAGAAAGAACTGAGTGTTACATGTCATAAAACTGGTACTTTTACATGTGATGCTCACAGCTGAAGGATATAACTAGTTGAGCATTGCTATAATTTTAGAGTAGAAAAAAACAACAAAACTGTTAAAACTATTTGCTGTGCTTAAATTTGTACTCATTAAATTTGGGGATAATTTCTTTTTATTCTCAAGTGTATACATTTTATTACAAATGAGTAAAAACCAAAACAAACATACCTTTATGAAGTTTTCCAACATAATAGGTTCTCTTTTGGTTATAAATATTTATAATTTTCAGTTTCCCCAATTACTTTTTAGTACATTTAGAGCCATACTCACCCATAAAAAATGGTCTTAACAAAATACTATATTAAAATATTGGGGAATAACACATTAGGCTTAATACCTGGGTGATTAAGTAAACTGCACAGCAAACTCCTAAGACACAAGGTAACCCATGTAACGAACCTGCACATGTACCCCTGAACTTAAAATAAAAGTTAGAAATTAATTAATTAATTACTTAAAGGAATAGGGTGTGACATCTGAAGACATTTTTAAAACATTATATGATTATGGAATTTTATAATAGACCTTCATTTGGGGAGGCATGTAGATAGCTAAGATTCAGGGTAAAGGGGTTTTAAATAGTGAGCAGCTGAGCCACGCCCAGCTAGAATGAACTATTTCTGACTCAGTTGAGTTTTCACTCCTCTATTAAGAGTATTATTTCTTTCTCATTATTATACAAGCAATTTTTATATATGACTTATATCGAGATTAAGGATAAGCCTGAAGTTATGTTTTTATTCAGTAAAGACATTATTTTTTGGACTTACATTGTGCATGTCCCATTTCTTAATACACGTTTGACTTTATTTGATGTATCCAATTTATCAATAATACATAGAAATAGTGGTCCTATTATTTACACTGGACCAAAAATGCCAACACACATTGACAAATATATTACTTTAACTCTTGCAAGTACACTGACAAATTCCTCTTACCACTCAATACCGCCACCATCTAATTCAGCTTTGCTGCAAGAATCCATCATGCAGAATGCCTTTATATTTGAAAGGAATAGCAACTTATTTTCCAGACCTTTCTATTGTAAAAAGTAACTAGAGAGTAGGTGTAATGGTGTGTTTCTGGAAACAAAATTTGCAGGACAATCTGACATTTCTTTTCTCTCTGTTCTCCTACTAGAAAAAGGATAAATTGGGAGAGTCTCATAATAAAACAACTACATAGAGAGGACACAAAAAAGACCTAACAACCTTGAAAGTATTCTTTTACATTCTATTATATTCTGAAGTATTATTTCTAAATGGAAGCTTTTTTTCTTGCAATAGCTTTGAGTTTCCAATATTGTATGTGACTGCTTGCTTTAGTGTGCAAATTCAAATTCCAAAAGGAATTTTATTTTTCTTTAAGAATACTCGGGTTGTGTTTTCTTTCTTGTTTTAATCTTGATTTTATTTATAGTCAGAATATTAACAGTTTTAGAGCATGACTTTAAGATGTTTAGATAATTCTAACTTTTATCTACCTTAATGTAATCTTACTGATGATAAAATATAAAAATATTTTTGTTTAATTGAAGAAAATGAAAGTTTAAAGTGGTTTCAAGATGGATGAGGTGGCTCATGTCTGTAATCCCAGTGTTTTGGTTTGCCAAGGCAAGTGGATTACCTGAGCCCAGGAGTCTGAACCAGCCTGGGCAAAATGGTCAGACCCCCATCTCAACAAAAAATACAAATATTAGACTACAGGTGCATGCCTGTTGTCCCAGATACTCTGGAGGCTGAGGTGGGAGAATCACTTGAACCTGGGAGGTGGAGGTTGCAGGGAGCTGAGATTGCACCATTGCACTCAAGCCTGGGTGACAGAGTAACATCACATCTCAAAAAAAAAAAAAAAAAAAAGTGTTTCAGCTGCATTGTAAGGTACCCAATTTTATGACTTTTTAATATTGCTTATCACCATAAAATGATGTTTATATTATTGAAGATTATTCACAATAGATATGACTTTAACAACAAAAAGCGAAAAAAATTCTAAGATATTTTGATTTAAATATTACTTTAAAATGTATGCATCCTCAGATAAAACTAATATTTCTGAGATGTTAGGTAAGTCTTTCTTGAGCAAATGTTTTGGATCTGATTAATTCCAAGAGGATCATCTAACATGAATCTACTGTAAGTTGAAAATTTTCTGTGTTAACAAATATAACAATTAAGATGATAAAAAAGGGATATTTTAGAAGAAACAAAGTCTGAATCTGGTTGGCATTTTCATGGTGCATTCTTCTTACATACAATGTATTTGGGGTTAAAGAGCAAAGGAGGATGCAGTTCGATAAGTGGCCAGTCATTGTTTCTGGTCAGACCTCAAACAGTCTTAATAGGCTATACTAAGAAATTTTGTCTTCTGTAAGATGAGATTTACATTTTAAGAAGTTTGCTCTTAAGTTATATGGAGAAGCAATTAAAGGATGGGAGAGTGGTTGAAGGAGACATATTAGACAACTATTGCAGTATTTCAGATAGGAGGTGACAGCAGTTTGGACCAGGATGGTGGTAGTGGGTGTGGAGTTAAGTACATAGATTACTTAGAAGGTAAAATGGATGGAAGTTTGGAGATAGATTTGATATGAGAGAAGAAAGAAGATGCTCAAGATTGTTTCAAAAGCTTTCATTTTCTATAGCTTGGTTACTGGTCTTGCCAGTCGGTGAGATGTGTCTCCTGTGTTACAGGCCAACAGCGTGGCTTGAGATCCCAATCCAAAGAACTAGGCTTAATTTTCTTTTCATAGAGAAAACTCAGGAAGGCTCCACACAAAAAAGAATAAAGTAGCTTTTAATATTAATTCTCTTTTAACTAAGTTTTCATAATGCACCTGTATTCCTGCCAAAATATATGAATAGGCTGTTCTGGAATTTCCAGATCTATTTTTTTTTAACTGAATTGACTAATTAGTCCAGGAAGACAATGATGTTGATTTTTTTTTTTTTATCAGAATAACTGGCTGTTAACCTGCACTGAGGCTTAGTATTCTTTCTAGAAAATGGAAAACACATCTTATCCATTCCTTGTTATTGTAGTTTCTTTTAATGCCCAAAATAAAATCTAGCATATCTAAGATAATTATTGCTTGCCAAGTAATCATTAAACATATTCAGAGCAAGAAAATAAATTGCATTTTAAATAGTATTATTTTTAATGATCCTGAGGTTGATGGGTGGGTCCTATCTTTAAAAGTATCTCCTGGCCAGATGTGGTAGCTCATGCATGTAATCCCAGCAATTTGGGCAGCATAGATGGGTGGACCACGGTCAGGAGATCAAGGCCAACATGGCGCAACCCCATCTCTACTAAAATACAAAAAATTAGCTGAGCATGGTCCCAACTATTTGGGAGGCTGAGGTAGGGGAATTGCTTGGACCCAGGAGGTGGAGGTTGCAGTAAGCCAAAATCCCACCACTGCACTCTAGAGACAGAGCAAGACTGTGTCTCAAAAAAAAAAAAAAGTATCAAAAGTATCTCCTTTTCTTTGCTACCTCTATTGCCTCTTTCAGCAATAAAAAAGAGACTGTAGCATAACTCTTAGAAAAAATATTCCTTAGCTATCTCTTTTTTAAGCACTTTTGCTCCCTTCCCACCTAGAAAGAAACAGATATGGGGGCAGGCAATGTAGGTGAAGTTGTAGGAGGAGGAATCATTATTTACCTTTTTATCCCCTAAGGGAATTCCTTCTCTCTCAGTAACCTCTGCTATTTAACATTTATACTAAGCCACTGAAAATGAGCCAACTGTTATTTTTACTCCAATGAAAGAATCTCAAGGCCCACTCACAATTGTTGAATAGAATGAAATTGGTGAGTTAGGATTATACTATCTGAATTTATTCAGTGAACTTGGCCCAGCATTTTTTGGGCTCTTCTAAATCATCTTTTACTTGTCTTCTTAGAAAGGCTAGTTTAATTTGATCCCATTTTTCTGTTTTGGCTTTTGTTGTCATTACTTTTGCAAAGACTTGGAACCAACTCAAATTCTCATTAATGATAGACTGGATAAAAATATGTGGCACAAATACACCATGGAATATTATGCACCCATAAAAAAGGATGAGTTATCCTTTGCAGGGACATGGATGAAGCTGGAAGACATCATGCTCAGCAAACTGACACAAGAACAGAAAACCAAACATTTCATGTTCTCACTCATAAGTGGGAGCTGAACAATGAGAACACAGGGACACAGGGAGGGGAACATCACACACCAGGGCCTGTTGGGGGGTAGGGGCTAGGGGAGGGATAGCAGGGTATGGGAGATTGTGGAGGGATAGCATTAAAAGAAATACCTAATGTAGATGATGGGGTGATGAATGCAGCAAACCACCATGGCAAGTGTATACCTATGTAACAAACCTGCATGCTCTGCACATGTACCCCAGAACTTTAAGCATAATAAATAATTTTTTTAAAAGTCTATTCAGTACTTTGAACTAGGCAATAATTTTCTGTGCTTTGTTTCTATCATGTGAAAGGCTAAGCTAATTTATTTTTGACTTTTTGGTGAATGTTGAAGTAAATCTTTTCAAGCATAAGTCCTGTATTTCAATAAAAAAGTTGTTGGAAATCTGACTTGGTGGACTCTCTCTGAATTACCCACAAGGCATTCTAGTTGAAAATCTGTCTTTTCTGAAATTCAAGTCTTTATCTCCAGCTTCAAGCCATATGTTCTTTTCTGTTCCCTTCCATCTTTGTGTAATTACTATTTGTAATAAAATGGAAAAAAGAATATTTAATTAACAATTGTTACAAGCTTCAGTGAGCTGGTGACAATTTTCAAAGCCCTCTTAGGGAAGAACTTAGCATTTATTTGAGAAGAGCCAACTGGATATTGCTAGTAGAAGAGAATTCTAAATATCTAGTACATGAATTGAACCATTATGCAAATTGAGGAATAAAGGATTTGTTTGTTGCCTCAGAGAAGACATGAGGGAGACAGAAAGAGGGAAAGAAGAATCAGTGAACTACCACAAAGGCATGTAACCTCTGTTTTTGAAGCAGTCTTAGTTTTGGTACCTCCTTCTCCAACAACAAAGTGAAAAACAAACAGGAGAACAGCAACCAAATGAACACAACGCCCTGAGACAAAGTCTTAGATAAAGGTAGTTATTGGGAAGAGATTTTAGTGGTCAAATGTGAACAAGTGGGGATGTGAGACAAGGAAGGGGAAAAGGTAGTATAAGATGCATATAGTCTGTTACTGCTGTGGAATTCCACATTCTTAGAAACGGTAATGAGTTTCAGAGTGCCCAACTGGAGGCCAAGGTTGATGGGGAGGCCAGAGCATCTCCTAAAACCCGTTTTCCATTGGTTTAGAGTTGCCTGTGCTTCTGTCCTCCTCAACCTTTGTTCTTCAGGATTGTGCCTTTGGGTAGAAGAGCATGCTCTTTGATGCCAGAGACTGCACAGAGCCCTCCAACACCTGCCTCTTCTCTCCATCTAGATCTTGAGTACATGTTACTGAAAATCCTGAAATGTTTAATGTGAGGAAATATTTTATGGAAACTGATGAAGAGAAAAAATTGTTTCCAGGGTGTTTCAAGGCAAGAGATTGAATTTTCATGGTGAAGACAGAAAATTGTGACCAAAAACGTTGCAGGAACTGGTGGAATCTATTGGGAAGGACGAAACTGTTACAGGCCAAAAGATTGGGGTTCAGCTACAAATTTGGCCAGATCTCTGAGAGGTAAGAGAACTTGATTTAAATCAACAAATCCCACAAATCCCAGAGCTAGGAGGTCTTAGGAATAAGACAAGTAATATAAATGAGTGAAACAGCTTAAAAGAAACACTGGATCTCAGTATTTTATTGTTTGAGACATGAGTTAATGTTTAAAAAAAATTCCCTAAAAACTCTATCTCCAAGACAAATTAGAAGTCATTAATATTGTTGAGACATGCAGAGGCTGGATTCTGTTTTAAATGGACAGCTGCTGCTTAGCTTTAGTAGATTCAACTGAAATAAATCCTATAAATTCAGGATTTTTATTTATTTTTCTTTCTTTTCCCATTTTCCTTCTATTATCTTTTCTTCTTCCCCTGCCTGCCTTCCTCCCTTTCTCTTTCTTTTTCTTATTTTCCCTCCCTCCCTTCCTCCTACCTTCCTTTCCTCCCTTTCTCCCTCTCTTCCTTCCTTCCTTCCTTCCTTCCTTCCTTCCTTCCTTCCTTCCTTCCTTCCTTCTTTCCTTCCTTCTTTCTTTTCTCTCTCTCTATATATCAGAGAACAACAGCCAAAATAGAGGGGAATATATACATACACACACACACACACACACACACACACACATATATATATATATATATATATTTTTTTTTTCCGAGAAACTGGAATGGAGCCTGGCCCCTATCAGAGCTTGGTAAATATTCGGTGAATGAGTGAATGAAACACTGGGTTATGCTTGGGAATTCAGACAAAGTGTTATCAGATCTTCAGATTTTTTTTTTTTTTCAAATATGTGAGATTTTTAGCTGACACATTCTGAGTTTTGGGTGTTGGAAACTAAAAATGTTTAAGGAGTCCATGGTTCCCATTTGGTGGGCAAAACCAATACCAAGGAGGACTGCTAATTTACCTCCTGGGCTCTAGGGAGTTTTGTGTGTATTAGCAAATTTATGAGTGTTTGTGTGTATTAGCAAATTTGTCCCTCATACTCAAACTTTTTTTTTCCTTTTCTTTCTTTCTTTTTTTCAGAGATAGAGTCTCACTCTATAACCCAGACTGCAGTGCAGTGAGGTGATCATGGCTCACCATGCCTGGCTCATTTTGTAAAATAATTTTTTGTAAAGATGGGATCTCACTGTGCTGCCCAGGCTTGTCTAGAACTCATGGATTCAAGCAATGCTCCTACCTCAGCCTCACACAGGCATGCACCACTATGCCCAGCCCTCAAGCTTTTAATATTTGTGTGTCACCCAAGCATATCTAAGAGAGTCTTTAATACTAATTTCTAACTCCTAGACACAGAAGTTTTTAATTAATGGTGATTTTGAGAATATATGTAGTTATTACACATGCACATATAAAATTGCTTATGTATATAATAGTATATATATATATGAAATATATATATTATATATTTCATATATATATATGTATAAACTTTCTGGTAGGAGGTGGAGCAGGCAATACTGGTTCCAAACTTTCTTTGGTAACCTAATGTAGTTAACTTGTGTCTTGCGTTGCTGATGCCTAAAAGCTTTCAGAAGGTGCTTACATTCAATGTTCTTTTTTTCAGTAATTTTTCTCCCCACTCTAGTCTGCCTTGTCTCTTCCATCAATACCTACTGAGCTTGCAATCTTTGTCATTAGCTTTTATAGTATTTTTGTTGTTACGCTATTTTATATGTATTTACCTTATTGCTTTTCAATACTATTTTAAGATTCATATAGGCTGGAACCATAACCATTTTAATTTTTCTCTTACATTTTATTCATCACCAAGCATAGCATTGGGCTTATGGGGGTGTTCAACAGACATTTGTCAGAAGAAATTGGACTAATATCAGAACAGAGAGACAAAAGTTTTCAGAAAACTAAAAGCTTTTTTTCCCCTTGATCTTTTCACCCATGTTGGAAGCTCACCCATTTCCCATTGCTCTCAAAGATGAAATATTATATTAGTCTTTGCTTCTTCAGTTTTTCCCCCTACATTGATTTCGATTTAATTCAATTTCTTCATCCTTCTTAGTACCTGAGCTGGAATAATATCATGTAGGAAATTTCAAATTAATATCTTATGGAATATCTTCTAAAGGTTTCTTTTTTCTACCATAAAACTGCAAAATATATTCCCTTGATTTGACTAAATTCCCATCTTCCTTAAAATCTTATAATTCTTTTTTTTTTTTTTTTTTTTTTTTTGAGACAGAGTCTTGCTCTGTCACCAGGTGCCAGGCTGGATGCAGTGGCATGATCTTGGCTCACTGCAATCTCTGCCTCCTGGGTTCAAGCAACTCTCCTGCCTCAGCCTCCTAAGTAGCTGGGACTACAGGTACATGCCACCACACCCCGCTAAGTTTTGTATTTTTTAGTAGAGACAGGGTTTCACCATATTGGTCAGGATGGTCTTGATCTCCTGACCTCATGATCCTCCTGCCTCGGCCTCCCAAAGTTCTGGGATTATAGACATGAGCCACCACACCCAGCAAAATCCTGGGGCTGATAATTCTTTATCAATACCTGAATCAAATATAAATTTTGCACAACAAATGGCTTCTATTATAGTGTGATATATTGATAAATTTGATACTAAAATTAAATTTAAATTTTGCACAATTTAATTTCCAGTATTCTTGTTGCACTTCTTTTTTTCCCCTGTCTTTTTATCTTTTACTAATACTCTAGTATCTTCAACCCAAACAACATGGCCTATGAGGCCTTCCGGTTTCTGTGTTCAATCTTATTTCCTAAATTCCAGAATATCAAGTTAATTTTCAATGATAAATCTCAATATTGAACACTGAATTTGCTTCATTGTTCAGTTTCTTCTCTTGGTAATTTGAATAGGAAATCACAGTAGAATATAGGCCATTTATTAATTTGCTATAAGAAAGTGTAAACAAAAATCATAAAAACATCAAAATGCTTTTGATCTGTACATTTTTTCCTGGATGCAGAGCCGCATGAGAAGCCAAGTCAGAATCAGAAGGTTGCTCGGTAAGTGTGGAATCAGAACAAGTAGCTTTAGATGACTCAAAAGTTTAATGGGCTGAGGTAAAGATTGCTTCTGAGCAACTCTTTATACCTGAGAGGTTTTCTAACAGTGTGTTCTGAAATTTTGATGGGTAGAAGCTCTAAAAACTGTTATATAAAAGATGCAGGGAGCTTGTGTCTCTGAACGGGTAAAGATGAACACTCCTTTGGAGCTGATTGTTCCTTCGCCCTGGGAAAACCCGACTGGGGCTTTAGTTGCACAAATGTAAAGCAAATATCACTTATGAATTATGAATTATTCTTGGGAAAAATGTGATGTAATTGTTAATCTGAATGAAAACATTTTGAACTGTGAGGCTAAGTGTTCTGTTTGCTAATGTATGATTTGCCCAAGCTTGTGCAAGTTAGTCAGCATCTGCTGGCATCACTTTTCTCTTCAGTAAGATAGGGGACAATGTTTATGAAGATTAAATAAGGTCATACAAGTTAACCTCTTATAATGGTGTCTCACATTTATTAAGTGGCTCAATATTAGTCATGATTGGTTTCTGAGAATGTCACTACTCTTTAAAAGACATTTTATTTTTCTGTCTGGATTGTGACTTCATGGTGCCAGTAAACTGAATTTTTTATTCTTCCTGGAGATGTAGGTATTTGACTGCACAGAAGGGTCGGGAATGAACTCCAAGTCAGATCCCGGCTTCCTGCAGGAAGATCATGTATAGAGAGCTGAAACTGCAATGCGGAAAAAGCTGTTGATTTCCTGCACATGATTAACCTAGATGGATATAGTAATTCTGTGATGTGATTGCCTGTTTCTGGAAGAAAGCTTTCCTTTTTTTTCCCATTCTTTTATTATTATTATTATTATTATACTTTAAGTTCTGGTGTACATGTGCAGAATGTGCAGGTTTGTTATATAGGTATACAGGTGCCATGGTGGTTTGCTGCATCCATCCCTCGTTATCTTCATTAGTTATTTCTCCTAATGTTAGCCCTCCCCAATCCCTCCAACTCCTACAATCCCTCCCCTAGTACCCCCTACCCGCAACAAGCCCTGGTGTGTGATGTTCCCCTCCCTGTGTCCATGTGCTCTCATTGTTCAACACCCACGTATGAGTGAGAACATGTGGTGTTTGGTTTTCCATTTTTGTGTCAGTTTGCTGAGAACGGCGATTTCTTATACTAATTCTCCACTCACAAATATCTTGAGTAGGGGAAGATTGTAGGACAGAAAATCAGAAGGTGAGCTTTTAAATGAGATGGAAGAGAATTTTTGTTGTTGTTGTTCTGGCTAAATGTTTGGTGTCTGAACTTGGAGATGGGTTGGCGTCTTCCTGTATTGGTGGAGGGAAATCAGCCAACTATTCCATGAAATTAGTCTAGGGCTAAGGCCTATTGGGATTTGGGAAATAATGCTGTTCATTTACATTCACTGTCTCTTTTTCCATTGGAATGGGAGTTTTAGGTAAACAGTTGGTTAGTTACATTACATTGTCCTGCTTTCTCTATAGTTAGATGTCTCCATATGACTGAGTTCCCTCTAATGGAATATGAGTGGAAGTGATGAATTCCACTGCCAGGCCTGGCTCTCAAGCCTTTGGAGTATTTTATCATGCTCTTTTTCCTGCGTAACTATCATGGCAATAACCAGAGAGATCCTGAAACTCATGTAATGAAAATGGTAGAGTGGCCACCAGACTAATACCTGAATGGCTGCATGGAGAAAAGCCAGTGCTGGTTTGGAACCCCTACCCTGGACTTCTATATGAGAAAGATGCATTTTTTAGACAACTGAATTTTTGGTAATTCCTTCAAGTAATTTACCTTCTGTAAGAAACCCAAAAATTAATGTCTGGACAGTGTTGCTACAGGCTGAAAAGCTGAAGAAATACATTATATATGGTGGTAAAACAGAGCAATTTATTAAAATTAATTCCAACTATAATCTGGAATGCAGACCACATGCTCACATAGTTGTAGGTGAAGTGGTTGGAAAGTGCTCCATGTTTATAGTTGGTAGCTGCTATCCATTGCTTCAACCAAAGTATTACAAGAATTGACTGGTTTGTGCACAAAGAATGAAGGGACAGAATCAGAGATGAAGGACTTCACAGGAGTGGAAAAGCTAGGTGTTTCTGGAACCCAAACAGGAAATAAGATGTAAAATAGCTTCAAATACAAAGACTCGATAGGATGGCTAAGTTAAATTAAGGCGATTAAGCTTGCAGCAAAAATCAGATAAAGGGCGATATGTTTCTGTTCAACTTTTATAGATGATCTCAAGGTAGCTCTCATTAAGTTCACACTTCGTCTCTCTGTCTCTCTACAGGAAAGTTTAAATAAAAACAGCAAATTGAAAAAAATAGGTCTATAAAACTATTTGAGTATGGCTCCTGGCACCTGGATACGACAAGAAATAGGTAAGAAACATACTTGGTTTTTGAGGGAATTGCACTGCCAAGAAAACTATAATCCTCACCTGAGAAAGTTTTGACTCTGACCTATAAAATAATTCTTAAACCACCAAACTGTTACAAACAAGAAGTGAGTTTGTGGGCCCTGCCACCCTGAGGTGGGACATGCAGTCTGATAATCATCACAGAATGCCACGAAAGACTACAGAAAAGGAGGAACATCTCAGAAGGCAAATCCTGATGCCTTTAAGGATCATGAACCAGGAAGCTTCTCCCAGACAGCACAGGCACACCTAATGTGGGGACTTTATTTAATACTGGGGCAGGGTCTTCCATTCCTGCAAACCCAGCAGGAACATGCCATTTCAATGGACTATGGTTGTTGTCTGTTTTCTGTTGTCCCACTCTCCTTTATTAAAAAAAAATTTTTTTTTGGAGGGGGAAAATTTACAGAAAAATTGTGCAGAAAGTACAGAGAGTTCCCATATACCATTTCATCTCTGCTTCTGCTCACCAGTTTCTCCTATTATTTATATCTTCTTCTAATGTAGTACATTTGTTAGAATTGATGAACCAATACTGACACATTATTATTGACTAAATTCCAGTTTCCATTAGGGTTCATGTTTTTTGTTGTATATTCTAAGGGTTTTGACAAATGTATAATGATGTGTACTCACCATTATAGTATCATATAGGATAATTTCATTACCGTAAATATTCTCTATGCTCCTTCAATTCATCCCTTTCTTTCTCACTTCCCCTTCTTTCTGCTGGCAATCACTGATCTTTTGACTTCTAGAATGTCACATAGTTGTAATCATACAGTAAGTAGACTTTTCAAGTGGACTTATTTCACTTAGCAATCTGCACTTAAGGTTTTTTCCATGTCTTTTTGTGGCCTAATAATTCATTATTTTTATCACTGAATGATGTTGCACTGTATGGATGTAGCACAGTTTGTTTATGCATTCAGCTTTGAAGGGCATCTGATTGCTTCCAGATCTATGCACTTTTGGCAGTACTCATTTGTGAGCATACAGTATGACAACACCGTGATGGCTGGAACATGCAGTAAGTATATATTTACTTTTCTAAGGAACTACCTACTGTTTTTCAAAGTGGCTGTACTATTTTGCATTCTCACTAGCAATGAATGAGAGTTTCTGTGGCTCTCTGTATTCTCTCCCCTTTTAACTGGCATTTTTATTGTGGTTATCGTACTCTATTAATGTATATTGACTAGTGCTTTGGGTTGATAGTTTTAGTTAAAGGTGTCTGTCCCATGAAGGAAAATACCAGCATTTCAGAGAAACTTCTGATGGAGATCCTGGGCTTGGATCTTCATCAGAAGTTTCTCTACAGGGCTTGGGACTAGATATGACTGCTGGAGAAGACTGAATTGTGTTCTTGGGAGAGAGTAAGTCTGTGGAGGGAAGAACCCAGCAAAGGTTGCTGCCTAGACATTAGAAGGAGAATTTCACACCCAAATAACTCAAGCAGGTAGCCAGGGATGAGAACTTAGAGGCATTGCTCTAACCTAGCACACTGAGCTCCATGCCTCCTCCCTGCTTCCTTTAAATGGACTATCCAGGCACTTGCCTATGAAATTTCAGTGCCCCACCCCCTATTCACTTACATAGACTGTGAGTTGACATGTTATTTCTCTCCATGTATATGTGTCTGACTTTTCTTCCAGCCTCATGTGACCTAGGAATGAAGGAAGACTGCCTTCCTGACACATCACCCTCTCTCTGCCCAGGATCTGTATGTAAAAAGCTTTGAACTTGCTTTTTATTGTGGTGGTATATTGACTTTGTGCCTTCCATCAGAATGAGGGGCTTCCCCAGGCAGGGTTTTCCCCAGGACACAGAAGGCAACATGGGGTTGGGGTTTCAGAGCCAGAGCAATTCAGGCAGGCATAAAGTGGACATGGGTCAGACATGAGCCACAAGAGCGTCTTCCAGTCTAAACAAATTTCTTATGTGAGGGACACCTAGTTGTGGTTAGACAAGTAGGCATTAGGTCATCTGCCAGGCAAAAGCAGAATCTTGCGAAAGGCACACTGTCAACAGTGTGACAGGGGGAACCTGTGTCCAGTTCCCCCAGCATTTCCTGTTAGGGCAGGGTGGCTAGCAGCTGCTGGAACACTAGAACTCCAGTTTAGCTGGGGTCTCCGTTTTATCTGTGTCAGAGAGATAGACTGGTGGAGAGGATCATCTGACCCTCAGAACCTATTGTCTTTTTCATCCATCACAAATGAAGGGCTGGACCTACAGCTGGCCAGCTACACTGTTTCCCAACTTCCACCACATTTAAGTGTAGTCATGAGACAGTGCTCTTTCATGGTCTGTGAGTGGAAGTTATGAGTGCCACTTCCAAGGCTGGCTATATGAACTTCTAGACATGCCCCTCCATGCTCTTTCTCACTTCTCTTTGTGTTGGAATGGTGATAATAGAAGATGACCAGTGAGACACTGGAAGATATATGTTATGAATGGCCAAGCTCTGTGAGTCTGGGTTCCTGAATAATAGCATTGAGGGAGAACCACCCTGCTGACCTATATTTTTCCCATTGGACTACTATGTGAATAAGTGCTGAACTTCTCTTATATTATAGCTAAGCTTGGTTCTATTTATAAGAATAGTCCTGCCAGGTGCAGTGGCTCATGCCTGTAATCCCAGCACTTTGGGAGGCCGAGGCGGGTGGATCACGAGGTCAAGAGACTGAGACCATCCTGGTCAACATGGTGAAACCCCGTCTCTACTAAAAATACAAAAAATTAGCTAGGCATGGTGGTGAGTGCCTGTAATCCCAGCTAGTCAGGAGGCTGAGGCAGGAGAATTGCCTGAACCCAGGAGGCGGAGGTTGCGGTGAGCCGAGATTGCGCCATTGCACTCCAGCCTAGGTAACAAGAGCAAAACTCCATCTCAAAAAACAAACAAAACAAAAACAAAAAGAATAATCCTGCTTATTTTAATAATCCATATGCATAATGTAAAGTGCATCATTTTCTTCTCCTTCTTGGCTCTCACAATGCTTCAGATCATCTAAAAATTTATGGTCATAAACAGGAGGTTTTGATCTCACCCTAAATTGATCATTTTCTTTGTTTCATTGATGGGCTGAGTGGTAATATAACATCAAAATAAAGAAACTGGAATGTAGGAGTTTATTTGCTATGAATATCTACCTATATTTAAATTCCTGGTTTTGTTAACTTAGGAAGAAGATTTCTTTCACTTTTTAAACTTCGATTTCATTATCTGAATAAGGAGAATAATCATATTTCTTTTATAGGCTTGTTGTGGAAATTAATTGAAATAAATCATCTAAAATATTTAGCACATGATTTGGCATTTATGTGCTCAGGCAACTTTAGCTATTAGCTAATTCTTCATTCTGTGAGGTTGGGTTCTACAGCCACATTTAATGGAAAGACTTGGGTTGAAAATAAAAACTTTCCTGCTATTCTCAGTGAGGTTGGGTTCTACACCCACATTTAGTGGAAAGACTTGGGTTGAAAATAAACAAAAATGTTCTGCTACTCTCTAGTTGCTAGGTGAAATAACTTCTGATTTTAGTCAGAGTGAGAAAATGAGGAAGTATAAAAGATAGGAATTTTGTTTGATTTCCTGGGGTAATAGCCAATTTCTCCAAATCAAGTACAATAATTGTACCTCCCACTGGGCAGAAAGTTTGTAAAGAGAATTGCTGAACCTCTTCATACAGGAAAATCCAACAGTTAGGGCAGATGCCAGAAACAGCACTAAGGAGGTAACACAACGAATTGTGAATGTGTACAAAGAGTTCAGCAACTGGCAAGAGCAATTAAAACTGCAGTGAGCATGTGCTGCGTGGAAGTTATTGGTAGATTGAGTTCAGAAATCCAGCAACAGCTGAAGGAGTGAAGACCATAAATAGTTTAAATTGGCAACCAACACTTTTTCCAAACACTTATATGTACATAACGAGAACAATACAAGAGAAAGTGTGAGAGTGAAAATCAGGTTGACTGGGATTCTGAGGGAGGTCACAAAGCTGAAATGCCTACATTAACTAGACTATGCATCCCTACCAAGGGTCTCAGCAAAACCCTAACACCCGCCCCCGACCCTATGGCACCAAGGTAAAAAGCGGAAGAGTAGAATAGCAATGAACAGTAAATTGAATCTCACTTTCAAAATTGGTCACTGAAAAAGTGAGGAAAGAGATTTTCCATCTTTCTAGGTAAGAAGGAATTGATGGTCAAATGCAAACTTAAAATAAATTATACAACTTGCCAGGTAAATTAATTTAAGATGATATTAAATATTCTTAATTAAATTTCTCCCTCTTATATTTCCAAATTCATAATTGTTACAGGTAAGTATTCTATATTCAGAAACAATACATAATCTGGGCCCTCACACCAGTGTGAATATTAGAATATTGCCTAGTCAGTGTTTGATTATATTGAGTAGAATTTTTCTTTTTCTTTCTTTGGGTTCTGGGGTACATGTGCAAGTCATGCAGGGTTGTTGCATAGGTGCATACATAACCAGGTGGTTTGCTACTTCCATTCCTGCTTTATCTATATCTGGCACTTCTCCCCATGTTATCCCTCACCACCCTCCCCACCCCCCACTGTCCCTCCCCTAGCCCCTCCACCAACTGCCCCCAGTGTGTGATGCTCCTCTCCCTGAGTCCACATGTTCTCATTGTTCAACACCTGCCTGTGAGTGAGAACATGCAGTGTTTGGTTTTCTGTTCTTGTGTCAGTTTGCTGAGAATGATGGCTTTCAGATTTATCCATTCTGAACCTATTAAGAAAGGGGAGATAGACTTCCACAATCAAAGTTGAATTTAGGTTCTTCTCTAGCATGCAAATCAAGACATTATAGAAAATGGATCAAATTTAAATACAGAAAAAGTCTGTAGGTAAACAACTCGAAGAGACAAGGATAAAATATGCATCTTAGAATGTTCTCTAAGGAATGTAAACTTTTATAGATCAGAGACAGTCTTTGGTCTTTTGTTTTGTTTTACATCAGGACAGTCTAATAAAAATTATTCTTGGCCTATCTATTTTATCTTACATTCCCAACAGGGAGCTTCCAGTTCAGGCAGTGGGCTGCTCCCTTCACTTCACATTGGCCATCCTCCTTCTGGCTTCTGAGCCCACCTTCTGTGTTCACACCATTTTCAGTCTTTTTCTAATGGTTTTCATTTTTTTTCCTTTTCTACCAAAATCCTCTTCATTCCTCAGAGTCCAGCTTAAATCCTCCGACTCCTTTCCTATCATTGAACTTCTGTAGCATATGATTCTCAGAACCACGCAGTTTCACAGTTTATTTTATTTTATGACTCTAATCATTTCATGTGTATAAATCAGGTTATGCCAATAAGATGATAAGTTCTTTGAGTAAAGGGCATAGGTCTTCTTCTTTCAGGCACATGGTAGACATTCAATAAATATTTATTGATTGATTGTTTAATATGCTTCCTAATGCACATAAGTTACTCTTAGGAAGTAATTATACAGTGGAGCAATCTGACTAGAAAAGAATTGATGCAGGAAGAAGTTGAGCAGAGAACTGGATAAAATCAAAGCTTACATTAATGGTAGCAAATGACATGATTAACACCTTTTGTGGAAGCCTTGCAGCTTGAATTTGATAAAGGAAGGTAATTTCTCTAAAGAACCAAAAGCTAAATTGAATGATTGAATTTAACTCCATCGTGTAAGCCTGTGTTAGTCGATTTTTTAAAAGATGACATTTGAGTGTGTTTTAAGTGCAATGCATCAATCTGCCATTGAGCTAATGAACTTCAAGTTAAAAATCGCTGAGGAGGTTGGTGCAGATGACTCTTTCAAGTATCCTTGGGGAGGCAAGATGTGTAGGTAATTGAATGAAAATCTATCTTGACTGACCCCAATGACAACAGTGTCCAACTAACATTACAAATCACTTATAGTCTTTAATGAACTATTTTTAATTGCTTTAGAAGTGTTAATGGGGCCTACAAGGGAGCAGAGCTGAGTGTTTCTTATTTGTCTATTCCTCATCAATAAAATACATTTTTAGTTTTGTTTTTATCACTGGTAGTTTACAACTAACTTCAGTAGCTCTAGTTTAAATTTCATCAGAGGGGAAAATAGCACATTCGGTTGTCTTTACATTGCCTAATCTTTCTGTCTTTATGAATGCCTTGAGATTATGAGATCAAATTAGTTCAACCATAAAATGTGGGAACAAATGAGAAATTGGTGACTGTAAACTAATTAAAAGGAAAATAAAACAGAGAAACACCTTTTTCTATGAGTTCTAGTAAAATTGTATTCAAATTCACAGCTCAATTAAAATGTGATTTTCTGTTTTTCTAAAGGGAAACATAAATATTTAGAGATTGCAAAACAAATAATATATTATGAAAGAATCATAAAATGAATACAGTTTTGAGAAATGGTGGAAACAGGTATAACTGAGCTGCATGAAAATATGTAGAAATATTAATCAAAATACAAATCAATAGTTGGAAGTATTAAATTAATGCTGGATAAAATGTGATCTTAGAGGACATCTTTAGAATCACTGGTAATGCTTGAAATGCAGACCCCTAGGTACTATGGTTTGAATGTCCACTCCAAAACTCATGTTGATATTTAATTGACTTTGTGACCCTGTTTAGAGGTAAGACTTTTTAAGAGATGATTAGGCTATGATGCCTCTCCTTTCATGAATGGATTAATGCCAGTGCCATAGGAGCAAGTTTATTATCTCAAGAGTGCATTGATAAGCAAGTGAGTTTAGCTTTCTCTGTCTCTGTTGCCCAGGTATGTCCTTCTGCTTTACACTATGGAATAGTGCACCATGAAGGGCTTTGCAAGATGCTGGCACCTTGACATTAGACTTCCCAGCCTTCAGAACTATGAGAAACATATTTCCTTTCTGGGCTGCTGCAGCAACACAAAATGGACTAAGACACAAGGTCATACTCGAGATCTACTGAATCAGAATTTCTGAAGGTGAATCACAATAATCTATACTGTAAAATAACATCTTAGATGAATCTTTAAATGTAAAACTTTAAAAAAATTTAAATCCTTCTTGACTTTTTAATTCTTGAATTTCAACAATATGTCTAGAAAGGTAAACATCAATCTGTTTACAGTGCTAACTTCTGACTGTAATATGGAAGTAGGGCAGCCTATTACTTTTCAAGTACAGATCTTTGAATTGTTCTTTTCCCCAATTATTAAAAAAATGTAATTTGATGATCTCTGGTATTATGAGTTATGTTTTCTCTGTAGATTTCTCCCTCCCTCTTCGTTTGCTGGAGAGGGGCATATTGGAGAAATGGTGATGAGACAGTGAGGAGTCTATTTTGAGGTTTCAGATCTAGGATGATTGATAATATCTGGGAGACCTATTGGGAGGAGGAATGGAGTGAGAAACTTCGCCACAATTCTTGGTGGTTAGCCAAGAACCAAAATGTAGATGCTAAATGCCAAAGCCAAGTTTAAGTGGTAGAAATGAGGTAAGAGACGTAGAATAAAGCACGCATAAAAAACTGGCAAGAATGAGATTGAAGTAAGAAGAATACAGAAAGATGGCCACAATGAGAAATAAATACTTCTCTTTGGGGGCTGACAATTTCATGGCACAAAGGAATCCATCTAACTTAAAATTTTGGTGTTGAAGTCTTAAAGGGTCAGAGATAGTCCCATGTCTGTTAAATCATGTTATTCTGTGATTTGCTTTTCTAAATTATGAAATAAAAAAATTTAATTCATTTGCATTTTAAAGAGAGAACTGTATTACTTAGTTTAATCCAATGCCTTAAATTTACTACTGAAAGTTTCAATTATTGATAGTATTTCTGAATAAAAACTAATCTGTTAACAAGAGAGATATAAACAGTAGAACTTGAAGACATCCAAATAAGGAATAATCTTCATATGTCCTGGTATACAATCTAAATGGCTAAATCTAGTTCATCTAAAAAAAAAATCAAGATTTCTAGGGGGGAAATATAGAAAGAACTTTCTATATTTTGACATTTTGAACTTCCTATTTTTACCCTATCACTCTCTCTGGGACTTTGAATGTAGGTGTATGTGATGTAAAGAATCCTGTGGGCCCAGAAGAAAAAAGGGTGTGTTATATACGTGGGCTGCTGGCAATTTCTGCATCATCCGTTTCTGCTCAGCTATGGTTGTCCCTGCTCTTTATGTGAAGATTCAGGCTTGCTTCATTCCTAAATTCATGTTGATTAACACTGAGAACACATTTGGAATTTTGATCCCCACAAATGTGGTATGATCTAGAATAGTTTTGATTCTACTCACTCAGGATCTGATATGCCTAAAATGAATTTCTTGGACCTACTTGTCTACTTAGTCTGTACCTTCCATATAGGGCTCCTGAGTTGGTGCAATTCTGTCTTCCTGTACTGCTAAATACTAATATTTTCCAGGAGGTAAGCCTTGTCCTGAACTCCTACAAAAATGGACCATAACACTTTGATTAACTTTTGATATTGCCCCATCATAGGAAGGTATATCTTGTTCCTGTATAGTCATTACTCATTTGATATCTTCTGCATAGCCTTATAGCCTGATATGAGAACCCTACAATAGACTTGAATTCACTGAACCTTTGATCTGTGTCCCATTTGACTAGTTAGAGTTTCTCAGCCCTTGGTTGCTGCTGAAACAAACCATGGCCTCTTTGGACACTATTGTTTAGACATTGTGCCCACTTTAGAACTCTGCACTAAGAGAATGCCCATTGTGTTCACTTAGCTCTTTTTCTGGTCCTAGCTTTCCCCTCTTGCCCACTGTCATGCTACTTGGTTACGCTTATTTCTAGATGAAACTTATTCAATATTTAATGTCATTCAAAGACCTTTAGAGTTATATTTCCTAGAATACTGTGCCCAATAAAAGGAGTCTGGTTCTACAGAAAGAGTTATGTTTTTGAATCATAGACAGACTGGTAGAATTATTTCCTTTAAGAACTCCCCCAAGTTTAGCAACCTCCAATTATTTGTGCAATGAGATTGATTTAACTACATAAATACAGGAAAAGAAAAGAAATTCCCTTGGGGAACCTCACCACCAGAAAGTATCTTTCCCTCTGGAATAGATCCAGTGCTTTGGAAGAATTATGGGCTTAATGCCATTAGTTTTCAGATGCTAATGCAAACCTGCATTTACCCCTTTCCTGAGCAGTTTTTTGCTGTTTTGTGCTTTGCAATATCTCTTGAGGACAAGATGTTTTATGCTTCAGCTCAATCTCACTCATTTCTCAATACATACCTGAAATAGAAGAAAACAAGCCATGAATATAATATGTACAACTCTTTTATTATATTCCGTTAGTATTGTTGCAATTCCATTCTTCTTAGATACAAACATATCAACAACATTCCTACTTTAAGTCTACCTACTCTCTGACTATCTCAGGCTTTTGCTAGATAATTCCCAATAAACTTTCATAGTCTAATGTATTCAGATTGAAACAGTGCTACTGATAGCACCTCTTATTTGTGAAACTATATTATTACGTGCATCGCTTTGCACTTTTGCATGGTGCTTCTCATTATTACAATGGAAGCATGTGTACTAACTCCATTCCTTTTTTTCTTTTCATTAAAAAACTTGTCTTATTGGCTGGGCATGGTGGCTCATGCCTGTAATTCCAGCACTTTGGGAGGCTGAGGCGGGTGAATCATGAGGTCAGAGTTCGAGACTAGTCTGGCCAACATAGTGAACCCCCCTGTCTCCACTAAAAATACAAAAAAATAAGCCGGATATGGTGTGTGCACCTGTAATCCCAGCTACTTGGAAGGTTGAGGTAGAATTGTGTGAACCTGGGAGATGCAGGTTGCAGCGAGCCATGATAGTGCTGTTGCACTCCAGCCCAGGTGACAGTATGAGACTCCATCTCCAAAACAAAAATGAAAACAAAAACAAAAAAACTCGTTTTATTTATTGACCTTGTATACCTTGAGCTGTTATGTAGGTGCTATTATCCTAAACTTTATCACAAGAAGACATTTCCAGACAGACTTCACTGGACGTAGACTTTCTTTCTCTTGCCTTCCCTTGTGTAACTCAAAATTTGCCTTTTGGTCTGTTTCCTTTACTTTTTATATGTGTTTTATAGAGAAATAACATTTCACCAGAAAAACCTCAAGGAAATATTATTTAGATTCTTTATGTGTCAGTACTTTCTAGACTGTACAATAGATGATTTTTGTTTTACAAAAAAAAAAAAAAAAAAAAAAAAAAAAACAACAACGAGCTTCGCAGAGTTTAAAGTGACCTCCCCAAGGCCAAATCAGTAGCAAATGAAAAAATCAGATCCAAAAAGTGGTCTTCTGATTTCAAGTCCAATTCTCTTTCAGTGATACTGTTCATTAATAGATGACTATTCTCTCATAGACTGATTTGTTGGTGGGAAAGTAAGAGCATGAATTTATAAGCACTCATTGCCTTTTTGGGTAGTCATTTTATATAGCTGCTGGACTCATTGAAGGATAGTAGCAAAAGCCCAAACTGTAATCCATAAATGTCTTCACTACTATCATGATTATTCTTTGCTGAGGTCTTGATCTAATTAAACTGTCATCACTCTGTTAAAGTATGGTTAGAGGGCATTTTATGAAGTTTAGTTAAAGAGGAGGAGAAAATGAGGAATTAAATATCTGACAGGACAGTATCACAGATTTATTTGTTGACACGTAATTTTAAAGTTAAGCCATTGCTAGAAAAGAGCAAAAGACATTTTAGTGTAAAGGGGATCCCACTAGGGAAAGTACATATTTACACATAAGTCTGAAACTTAAAAATCCAAATAATAGTTTGATCTTTGAATTTCTCTTACTTTGTTCTATTTTTCACAGAGTGAAGAACTATTGAAAAAATTATGTAATTATGACTATATATTTCATTTGATACAAGAATATATCTAAGGGTTCAGCCAGCACTGAAATTTCAGAGGAGTTAGTTTTGCTGAATGTATCTTTTTAAATTAACTCTGTAGAAATTTTAACCTGTGTACGTATACATGCTTATTAAATCAAAATATCTATTAAACTAAGTTACAGTGCAGACTTAGTTCTGGATAGCTTATGGTCCTTTAAGTGCTTATATTTAATGGTTGATATGGTTTGGCTTTGTGTCCCCACCCAAATCTCATCTTGAATTGTAATCCCATAGTGTTGAGGGAGTAACCTGGTAGGAGGTGATTAGATCATGGGATCAGTTTTCCTCATGCTGCTCTAGTGTTAGTGAGTGAGTTCTCATGAGATCTGATGGTTTTATAAGTATTTGGCAAGTTCCTCCTTTGCTCTCTCACTTCTCTAGGGACACCATGTAAGACGTGCCTGCTCCCCATTCTGCCATGATTGTAACTTTCCTGAGGCCTCCCCAGCCATGTCAAACTGAGTCAACTAAACCTCTTTTCTTTATAAATTACCTAGGGTCAGGAATTCTTTATAGCAGTGTGAAAATGGACTAATGCAGTGGTTCAAGTTAAAAATAAAATAAGCATGATATTATTAACATTGATAATTATTATTAAAATCTCTTTTTATTCTTCAGAATAAAAATAGATAAACAATTGAATCTTCCTTTTCTTGAGACTTGGTATCAACTTTGTCACTCATCTCCTTGACTTTAATACATGTTTCTTTCTAAAATTGTTATTAAATTAATTTCTTTCATCATCCTTACTACCTCTAACTTTCCTTTACTCTCTAATTGTTTTATCCTGGATCACAGTAATAACTTTCTAACGAATCTCCCTCCTTTTGGTCTCTCTTATTCAAACCTATCTTTCCATACTGTTGTCAGCTTAAACTGGCTACCATGTCACTTTCTTCATGTTACTTGATTGAAGTGATAAACAATTTATAATGAATTTAGGCATCTATAAAAATCCAGGGGGCAATACTGAAAAGTTGATTGTGAAGTTTTGCAGGGAGAGCTGCCAGAGATAACTGAGGCTAATAGTTAGTCAAAAAAGGAAAGAATCAGTATCAATGAGGTAAATGTAAGAGCAGGAATTAGCAAATTAGACTGGGAAGCTTAATTACCATGGCTTGAAAAGTTTTCACCATGACTTGCAATGAGAAATACATTTTTTTCCTTACATTTTATATTTCTCATTGGTCAGGCACATATGCCATGCACAGTAACACACACACACACACACACACACACACACACACACACACACCTGAAACAAATATGTCACCAAAAAATGCTTACTATAACTAGTGTGAACCATTTGATTTTTACTAGTTTGTTCTATTTTACTCTATTAAAAAACAAATTTCTAATAAAGGAGGATATACATGTGTGGGGTGAAGGAATTTTGGAAGTCTGTATATCTTTTTTTTTGGCTGCAAAATTAAAATTTTTCTAAAAAAAATAGTTTTAAATTTTAAAACAAAGTAAAGCAAACAAAACCTCCCAAATTCTTGGTGGTGATCTACTAATTGAGTTCACTAGAGTACTGACCTATAGTGCAAAAAATACTTCTCAGAGGAAAGTAACAGTGTAGTGCCAGTAAGATTTGGGAGAAGAGTTTTCAGGTATGATTAATCAAGGGGTACAAATGCAGCAGAATGATGAAATAATGGGTAAAATGTCTCTGTTGAATTTAATAATCAAAAGTGACAATTAGGAGGTGATTGCCGTAGTGCTGACTCCAGTGATCGGGAGTGAGATGAAATGAGACTGCCAAGGGCTAAGGAACGGTCAAGATGAGAGGAGGGTTATATCCCTAAAGCCCACTTTTCCTATTAGGAAGCTGGTTCACAGAGGTAAGAAATTTATCCTAATTTGCGCAGCCAGCTGTGGCCAAAACCACATCCTACTCTGAAAACTAAGGTTTCTCCTGTCCCAAGAAGGGATAGTTGATGAAGGTCATCGTCAGATTTATACCGTGCCTTATAGCCTGTCCTCCATTAAGCTTTCTCTGTTCCTCTAGCCACAACCTTCTTTTAAATATTTATTGAATGGTTTTTATTGTATTTATAAGATGTTTTTAAAATATTAGCTTCTTTATCTTATCTGTCTTCCTGGGTTTTAAGACGCATTTCAATGAAAAGTGGTGTCCTATTGTCTCGTTTGTGATTGGTGTCAGGTACTGGATATGGCATGTTGTATTCCTCACAGCACTTCAATGTAATACCTTGTACTTAGAAAATATTCAATAAATATCTGTTGAATAAACACAAACACTAGATACATCCTGGTCTGTATAAAGACTGCTGCTTTAGGAATTAACATGGATTGGTTATTTCATAACTAGATTGGCAGCTTGCTATTTAGCTAATAAGTTATATCAAATTGTTCATTACCCTTTCTTTTTTTGTCAAGGACTGTACAGACATGTAGTTTTCTTGAATATTTTTTTAAGTACCATAGTCTTTACCTTTTCTGTTTTCTTTCTGAAAGTACCTTTAAGCCAACTTAGCATAGCAGAGGCAATCATTTTTCCTTTTCATGAACCAAATGATACCCTACACTTCCTTGGACTTGCCTTTTTTTCCTACCTGCACCATTCCTCCCTACCAGATTGGAGCAGATCTTTTCTAAGAACCAAACAACCCAGCAAATGTCTCATATAAATATCCTGACAATTACAGCAGTTTTTCATTTTGCGTGTGTGAAAAGTCTAGTGATAATTGGATACATCAAACCTGCATCTTTATTTGTATTCTAGAGTTGTGTTTTATTTGAGTTTTTAGTGTTTTTATAGAAGCTGAAAATTTTATAGACTAAATATACATCTTAAAACTTGAAGCTCCAAATTTAATTTGCCTGCAATTAAAACCTTTCTTGTTCTATGAATTTTGTAAGCTGGCTCTATTAAGCCAAGTCAAGTTTAGCATGATTTTTTAAATAAAAATCCAGTGCATTTTTTACATGCTTAACTCTATTCCTAAGAAACTTCCTCTTTTTTAAACTATAGAAAAGAAAACTACTGGAAGCCATACTTTTCCTGACTAGCAACATCTGAGAGGTGAGGCTACTGCTTTGCTCTAAAACAATTCTTTCTCAGAAATTTTGTATCCTGTTGATATTGAAGGTATTCCTCATCTTTAAATAAAAAGAGAAAAAGCGACTTGTTAAGTGGTTACTCTGTACCATCTACAATGTCAGGTACTTTATATTAAACATATCCTTTAAAATTAATTATTTTTTTCAGTGATTAATATATTAATCTGTTATAGAAAATTCCAAAGCCATACAGTAATATAAAATAAAAAAAATAAATCTTCTTTCACTACAGTCTCTTGGCCATCCTTTCCCTGCAGTCAAAACTTCTTCATTTTCTTGTGCATTCTTCCAGAAATGCTCTATTATTCAAGTCTTTTTCACTATAAAGATCTCACTCTTCCTATAAAATTATACTTCTCTAAAACATTATTTTATATAATATGATCATCTTTCAGCAAAGTTTTTGTCTGTCTGGTGTTGCAAGTTGCTTAATCCCTGTAAATAAATCCTAGAGGTAGTTGAAGGCGCCTAAACTTTGGTCTGCTGAATGAACTGAGCTTGGAAAGCTAGCCTCTGGGCTGTTAGTTGCAGGACTCTAAGAAAGTTGTTTGAATTGTTACAATTTCAGTTTGTTTATCTGCAACTCAATCTTATAGTATCATAACCTTCTGGATAGAAGGCTTATCTCTGGGTCACACATCCTTGGATCTGAATATTAGCTTCATCACTTATTTGCCACCAGAAAAAATATTTAACCTTTCCATGTCTTACCTTTTCATACATATGATGGGAATACCACATACCTTATGGGTTTATCAAAAAATAAATAAGAACGTAAATACCGTGGGGCCATTCATATTAAATACTAGTTGATAATTTTTATTCATTAGGTTGATTGAGTTAGATAATGCCTGCAAAGTACTTGGCATTAATCATCAACAAAATTTCCTCTTTTTCCCGTGAATTAGTTATGAATTTCTTTATAAATTGAATTCTGTATAACTTTATAATGGGGATTAATATGGGTGCTTTTTTTGTGTGTGAAGCTAAACCAAAAGGAAATCAATTTAATACAAAGGTTGGAGATGGACATTCCATTTTTATTCACTGTCCCTGAGAATTGTGCTCATAGGGCGATTAGATAATTATGTAGTTTGATCTATGGCTATAAAATATTTGTCTTAATTTCTTATTAATAAATGGGGAATAATGGGGAAGGGAGACTATTTTCTTACATAGATTATAGGAGGGAATGTTTTAAATAGTCAAAGTTTATACAGAAAGGTGACAAATGAAATATATTCATAGCCACCATTAGAGAAAAAAATATTTTATTCAAAGAAAAATCTTCACAAGCCACAGCATGGGGAGAAGAGAGCCAAAACATGAAGTGTATAATAGAGAAAATACCATAAAGTACTGTGCAACAGGATTTGAGAGAAGACAACATGACTAAATTCTGAATCTAGCAAAAAAAAAAAAAAAAAAAAGATAAGGAAGTTTTTTGAAAAACGTTTGACTTTTTGTGGTTTGTGTTTCCACAGCATAAATTTTCTGTCTTTAGTAAAATATTTTGCACATGATATTTTGCACCAAAAATGGAAATATAGGAAAACAACTAATGTCTACTTGGTATATATTGTGTAAAAGGAAACTTTTTGAGAGAAATGATGAAGTGTTTCCTGTGCTGAATTATTTAAATAAACAGAGAGATTGAGATGACCATGAGATCTACCCCTAGCCTTGCAGTCAATTCAAATCTTGGGGAAATGTTGGCTTTCTCAATCAATGGAGTGGGAATGTACGTTTGTTGTCTTGATTTTAAGAGGCAGCAGAAGGATCCCAGCTGTCACCTGGGTTATAGTTTGTGGAAAAAAAAAAATCCTTCTCGATGAATGCATTAAGGATTTGGTTTTCATGGCATAAGAAATTACAACGTATGTCTTGGCTTAAAACAATACACGTCTATTTTCTTATAGTTCTATAGGTCATAAGTCTGACACAGGTCTCACTGGACTAAAACCAAAGAAGTGGCAAGGCCATGTCTCTTGCTGGCAGCTTCTGGGGAAAACTTTCTTTGACATTTCCAGGTTCTAGAGGTTGCCCATATTCATTGACCTGTGGCCCCTTTTCAGCATCTTTAAAGCCAGCAATAGTGGGTAGCAAACTTCTTACCTCTCAACCCTCTGAACCTCAACTCTCTGACCCTTTTCTGTAGTTATGTCTCCATCTCTGACTATAGCTGGGAAAAATTCTTAGTTTTTAAAGATTCATGATCATCTTTCTCAAAGTTTTTAACCGTACTCACTACTTCAAAGTCTCTTTTGCCTTATAAGGTAATATATTCACAACTTCCAGATTAGGATGGGACATACCAAAGGGAGCCTGTCACATACACAAAAGCTGATAATGGAGAATGAGTGTACTGTGTACTCTATATTAGTTATTAATTTAAGTAGACTTTTAGCATTTAATTTAATAATAGGCTTAAGGCCTTAAGTATGAAAACAGTAACTATGACTCTGTCAGTGATGATACTTTGGTAGCAAACCTGTTAAAGTCTGTTCTCCCAGATATCAGGAAAATCAAGTTGATTTTCTGACTTGATACTCTGCCTAGTGCTGTCAGTGGGATATCGAAGTTCTCTTCTATTATTGTATTGATGTATACATTTTTCCTTAGGTCTATCGGTATTTGTTTTATGAATCTGGGTGATCTGGTGTCGAGCACATAAGTACTTACAATTGTTATAACTTCTGGTTGAATTGATCACTTTATCATTATATACTGATATTCTTTGCCCTTTAAAAGAAACTATTGTTGATTTAAAGTCTGTTTTAGCTGACATAAGTCTAGGTCCTGCCTGCTTTTGGTTTCTGTATGCATATAATATTTTTTTTTTTTTTTACTCGTTTGAGTCTTTAAATGTCTTTACTAGTTAGGTGGGTTTCTGGTATGCAGCATATAGTTGGACATACATATATTTTTTCTATTCCACCAGCCTATATCTTTTAAATGAAGAATTTAAAATATTTATGTTTAAGGTTAGTATTGATATGTGAAGTTTTGTTCCTATCATAGTATTTATTATTATCTCCTTTCTTTGAAATTTCAATTGTGTAATTGTTTTTAGGACCCATGAGTTTTATAGTCTCATATTTTTTTATAATGAGTATTGCTCTTTTGTTTCCCTCTTTAGAACTCCTTTGAACGTGTCTTATAAGGATGGTACAGTAGACATGAATTCTTTTAGTGTCTGCTTGTCTGAGAAATACTTTATTTCTCCTTCATGTATAAAGCATAGAGGGCACAGCTGCTCCAAGCATTTATCATCAGCCAAATGCTGTCACACAGGCTGCTTATAAACCTTCTATTCTTCAGAACATGGAGTGTTCTTTGCTCTTTGGGTAAATTCCCATATTCTTTCTTGAAAAATCTCACAGTATTGATCTTTACACTATCATTTTTTTTTTTCTATCTCCAAGTGGATGAGGCTGTTTTGCTATCTTCAAGTGGATGAGGCATGTTAAAAGCCTATAATTCACCATCTCAGGAAACAAACAAACAAATAAAAACCCTCATCTATCTTCTATCTTTTTTATTTATTTATTTTTTTGAGACATGGTTTTGCTCTGTCGCCCCAGCTGAAATGCAGTGGCATGATTTCAGCTCATTGCAACCTCTGCCTTTTAGACTCAAGTGATTCTCCCACCTCAGCCACCTGACTAGCAGGACTACAGGTGTGTGCCACCATGCCCAGCTAATTTTTTTTGTAGAGCCCAGGGTTTTACCATATAGCCCAGGCTGGTCTTAAACTCTTGGTCTCAAGAGTTTGCCTGCCTCAGCTTCCCAAAGTGCTGTGATTACAGGCATGAGTCACTGTGCCCTGCCTATTCCATTGTCTTAATACTATTATTTTCATACCATGATCTCTGGGTACTAGGACTCACAAGTACATCTAAGGCTTATCTACATCTTGGTTAAGTAGGATGAGTCTGAGATGCATTTTTTTCTTAAACTGTAATGGGCTGTTAATGCATTGGAAAATGCATCTATTAAGAATTATATAATGAAGACTATATATTCATTATATACAACTATAATGAATGAGTTGTAGGATGATGTTATTCAAAGAATACTTTATGAATAGCTCTCTTATGTTCCAGGCACTGTTTTAGGTAGAGAGTAAATGGAAATAATCTCTGCCCTTGGGGAATTTACATGCTAGTGAAGTGGGAAATAAAAAGAAGAAATAAAAATAGGTTGAATATATAATACATAAAAAGGTGGTGAGTACTAGGAGAAAACAACACAAAACATCAGGCTAGGAGAGATAGGATTTAGGTGAGTATGGCGATTTAAAATAAGGGGTCAGCTCAGGCTTTCAAGGACAGGTGAATTGTGAGCAAAGACTTGAGGAATGTGAAGAAAGTAGCATGTGGATTTCTTGAGGAAAATCGTTTCAGGCAGAGGAAAATCCAGAGCATGGGCCTATAGTGGGAGCATGCCTGGGGTGCTTTAAAAAGAACTCAGAGGCTGGCATATCTGAAGTAGAGTGAGAAGAGAGGAGAAAAGTGGATGTGATTGTCACGTTGTCTTGGCCACAGCACATAAGAGTTTGCTGGTCGTTGTGAAGGGTTTCGTTCTTATTCCAAATGAAATGGGGAACCTTTGGATTTTCCTGAGCTGTTAAAATATAAGATATTTTCTTATTACCATACTTACTTTGGTTGCTGTGTAAAAATAGATTATTGGGGGTTGGGGGTCAAAGGAAGAAACAGAACAGTTAGAAAGCTGTTGCAATAATCTCTGTGAGATACGGCAGGGGCTTTTACCAGCATGGTAACAGTGGAGGTGATGAAAAATGGTCAGGTTCTTGACACATTTTGAAACTATAGCCAATAGGATTTCATGAGAGAAGTGCTGTAGGGAATAGAGAAAGAGAAAAACTTCAAGATAACGCTGAAGTTTTTGACACAAGCAACTCAAAGGATATAATTGCTAATAATGGAAATCGGGAACACTGGAGTTCAATTTTGAGATGTCAAGTAAATAGTGAGAACTATTAGTCAAAATTCAAGGTTGAGCTCTGGGTTGGAGAAATAAATTTTGGAATTATTGACATATGAAAGACACATAAAGCAACAAGACAATATAAATAGCCAAATGAATGAGCAAAGAGAAAGGAGACCAAAGAATAAATTTTGGAATACTCTAATGTTAAGAGATTGGGAAATGAGGAAAGATTAATTTTAAAGACTCAAAAGGGATTAACCAGTGATATAGAAGGAAAACCAAGAGAATATGATGCCCTGAAAACTACTGGAAATAACAAAAAAAAAAAAAAAAAAAAAAGAGAAAATGACTGGAAAGAAAACAAAACAAAGAGGAGAGCGTTGGCAACGTTTTCAAGTTTATTTGGTAGATCAACTAACATTAGGAATTAGAATAGACAAGCAGGTGAGTAGTGTAAAAGTATTTGGTAACTTTGATAAAAGCAGTTTCAGTGGAGTAATTTAAAAAAAAATAAGAGAAGTGAAATTGGAGATTGAATTAACAGTACTTTCAAGGAATTTTGAATTGACCAAGAAGTATAAGTGAAATTGGTTGAAATGTGTTGAAGATAACTTTTTGAATGAAGAAATATTAGCATGTCTATGTGCAGAGGGGAAAATCTGAACTAAGTGGAGACCTTGATAATTTTGGAGACAGAGGGAATTGCTGGAGAGTATGTTTGAGTAGGTAAGAGGGATGTAAGCTAATACACAAGTGACCGATTTTCTTAAACTAGGGGCACAGACAATAGATCTGGAGTAGTGCTGTGCAATAGAAAAAGAATAGGAGCCATATATGTAATTTACATTTTCCCAGTAGCCACATTTAAAACAAGAAATGGGCAGGGCATGGTAGCTTACACCTGTAATCCCAGAGCTTTGTGATCCTTTGAGGACAGGTGTTCAAGATAAGCCTGGGCTTTATAACAAGATCCCATCTCTGCAATTTTTTTTTTTTTTAATTTAGGTGGACATAGTGGAACACACTTGTAGTCCTGGCTACCTAGGGAGGCTAAGGTGGGAGGATTGCTTTAGGTCAAGATTTCAAAACCAGCCTGGAAAACATAGAAAGATGCTGTATCTACAAAAAATAAAAATAAAGAAAATAATAAAAATAATTAGCAAGGCATGGTGGCATGCACCCTACTTGGGAGGTTGACATGGGAGGATCATGTTAGCCTGGAGTTTGGGGTTACTATGAGATATGATTGCACCATTGCACTCCAGCCTGGGCAACAGAGTGACACCCTGGGTCTAAAAAAGCAACAAAAAAGAAATAAACAGGTGAATTAATTGTATAATGTATTTATTCTGTATAGTAAATATTTTATTATTTCAACATAAATAACACAACAATCATTATGAGTTATTTTACATTCCTTATTTTGTACTAAATCTTCAAAATTCTTTTTTATTTTACATTTACACCTCATCTCAATGTAGTCACTAAATTTTCATCAGAAATACATGATTGGTATTTGGATTCTGAAAAGTGCATTGTTCCTGAAAATGATTTATATATCCACATGTTCCAAAGTGCTTAAAATTTGTCAATAACTGAAAAATGTTTTTAATTTTAAATTTATATTAATTAAAATTAAATAACATCAACCAGTTTCTCAGTCATACTAGCCACACTCAACTGGTCAACGATCAGATTGTGGTTAGTGCCTACAGTATTGGACAGGCAGCTCTAAACTCTTAAGCAAGATGGTGGAGGATATTGAAACAGATGCCGGTGATGTAGTGGGAGAGATCTTTGGAATTCTCTTTTGGGTTTTTCAATTTTCTTAGTAAAGGGGAAAGCAATATCATTGGCTTAGGATGAATGTCTTAGTCCAGGCCACACCAGGGAAGATAATCTAACTCAGACGGTTCAAAAAGCTTTGTAAGGTATTGGAAAGGTTAGGAAATCTCGAAGGAGACTAACAAGAGCAGAAAATGAGTTCATTTTTATGCCGACAAGGGAAAGTTACAGGGAGGAACAGCCCTTCAGAAGCTGTGTATTTCTAAGGATGCAGCAACTGCCAGAACCACGTTCACAGCAGGCAGGGTAGCAAGATGGAACTATCATGGTCTCTTTATTCTGCCCTTCAATATCCCTCCAAAGATTCACATTGACAAACTTTGGGAAGGCAGGCAGTAGAGCATCCTATATCTTGCATTTATAGGTCAATTCCCAGAGGACAGAGGAGCAGAGAAGGGGGAGAGTTTGCATCTTAGGGGTGGGGACAAATGGAGACACCAGCAATTTTGGAGAAGTCTAGCCTTGAAGAGAGAGAAGTGGTGAAATAATCACCTATAAAAATGGCGGAGTAAATGAACCACAGAAATACAAAAAAGATTATACCAGTGACTCAAAAGATGTCTCCTCTCCTTTTTACAAATATGTGTTAAGTGCTTACTGCTTGCAGTACATGTCTTGACTTGTTCTAAGCCCTGGAAATAAAGTGATGAACAAGACAAAGTTCTTCTTCATTCTACCAATGGGAAAAACAGACAGAAAACAGGTAAACAAGTAAACAATAACCCTAGATAACAATACATTCTATTTACACAGTTAATAGTGTTTGGGATAGGTTTGGGGCTACATTAACCAATGTGCTAGAGAGGACTTCTTTTTGAAGATTATATTTGAACTTTTCTTTAAATTATCTCAAGGAAGCAGCCATAGGGAGATCTAGGAAGACTATTCTTGACACATTAAGTGCAAAGGCCTTGGGGCAGGAAAGCTTTGCTGTCTTGGTGGGAAAGAAATAAACACAGTGTGGCTGAACTAGGAGAAGCATCATGCCAGATGAGATTGGAGAGGTAAATTGGCATGAAGTGTTTAGGTGCTTTTTTAAAAAGAGAAATTGTAAAACCATGGAAGGTTTTAGCAGAGAAACAACATGATCCAAGTCACTTTTTGGAAAGATTACTCTGGCAGATGTGTGAAGGGTAGACCATCATATGGCCAAAATGGAAGGAAAGAGACCAAGAGAGGCTGTTGCAGGATTCCAGGTGAGAGCTGCTTGGATCAGTAGAGTAGCAACTGAGATGTCTCTGGACAGCTGAGTTATAAGATCTGAAATACAATTTTAAGTAAAGTTGATATGACTTTCTGGTTTTGCTTCCTTCCCTTCCTTCTTCTCTACCTTCTTTGTTCCTTTCACAAACACTGAATGGTAGGATGGTAGTACTGGGGATGCGAAGATAAGGTAAATTTCCTGGCCATTAGAACAATCAAGGCAATGGCGCAAGGAGACTGAATGAAGTGGGGGCAGCAGAGCAGGCACGTAAGTGATAATATGTGTCTGATGCTAAATGTACTACGATATCTACACTTTAAATAAGGGAGTGATAATTCTACTGGGGCGGACATCCAGGAGGGAGGAATCTGGAAACTCTTCCTAGGAAAGGTAATACTTGAGCTGAATTTTGAAAGATGAGTAGGTGTCTGTTTGCTAGGCATACAAAGATGGGAAGAACACTCCTGGCAGAAGAAGCACTGTATGCAAAAACGAGGCGGCTTGAAATATCCTGGCATTTTTGAGGAACTGCAAGTCATGCGGTTTTGTATGGTTTGAGGTTGGGAAGAGTGGGTGTCTTAGTGGGTAGAAGGAAATGAGAAGCTAAGTGAGAAATGAGGCTGTAAAGGTAGGCTGGGGCTTGGACACTGAATGTCGTCTATGTTCTGATAAGGAGTTTGGTTTTGTTCCCTAGGCAAATGAGAATCTTTAAAGGATATGCAAATAAGGAAACTCTTGATCAGGTTTGATTTTGTAAGAAATGGCACAATGTAGTGGCTTGGAATATGTGCTAGAAAGAGGGCAAGACAGAAGATAACTGGGGAATTTTCTTTCAAATTAATAGCATGACTTGTTTCTAAATCAGGTGTTATGAAAATAGTTAATAATTGATTAACTAATTGATTAATAGTTCACCAAAGACTACTTTTTTATTGATTCCTCTATCACATGTTCACATAATTCCAATTAAAATCAAGTAAATGTATTTTTGTTTCCATGTGCGGTATTGTTATATGGAAAATATCTAATTTCTGTTGTAATTTTTAGAAAATACGTGAAACAGCATAGGTTCCAGGTTGAAATCTGTCAAACACATGGCCTCTCAGTTTCTTTTGGCATTTATAGGTCAATTCCCAGAAGACAGAGGAGCAGAGAAGGGGAGAGTGTAGATCTTAGGGGTAGGGGCAAATGGAGACATCAGCAATTTTGGAGAAGTCTAGCTTTGAAGAGAGAGAAGTGGTGAAATAATCACCTGGGAAAATGGCAAATGAACTAGAGAAATAGAAAAAGATTATACCACTGCCTCCAAACGTGTCCCCTCTCCTTCCAACAAATTTGTGTTAGGTGCTTACTGCTTGTAGTGTGAGCTTGTGACTGGGACTAACACACAACTCTTTATTCCTTCACTGTGAGAGAGAGGTCCAGGTTAGATAGCATCCATGTTGACAATATCAACTATAGCCTTAGTATGTTAAGTTTCTCAGTGAGCCAAATGCGCTTCGAAGTTGCAGTAATCAAACTCCACTCGTGGCTGATAGGGTTTAGGTATAAGCCGTGTAAAACCAGATAGAAATATGTATATTGTTTAATGGTGCTATCACTGAGAAAGAGAGAAAACTGACTTAAGGTCAATGTGTCCTTTGGCAGGCCCACAGCATGATAATAATGCCATTGTAACTGCTGTCACACATTTGTAGGGACTTTCCTGGTTTGCAAGTTATATTTACAAATACTCAGTAAACCACAGAGGAAACCAGACATCCACAAAGTAGTCATTTCTCTCATGATCTGTGCCCTTGTGACACTAGAGTTTCCACACTTTTGTGAATATCAAGTGACAGGACAAGATCAATACAAACAACAGCTCAGCCCTAAAACGCAACCACTTTCTGAGCATTGCAACCACAGTGCTCACAATTCTCACATGCTGAAGAAGGCACATGTAAAAAGTGGAAGATGGAAGGATAGCTGAGCACCTGCTTTCTTCTAAGTTCCACTGGGACAATTATGGGAAAGGCAGGAGAAAATGCTGATGGAATTCTGAGTTGCACAATCCTAAATCACAAGCACAGCTCTAGATAACTCAGGAGCAACGGCAGCTGGAAAATTGGTAATCGATGTAAGGACGGGACCAGCTATACTGGCAGAAAGAATCACCTTTGGGTCTAGAAGGCAGCTTTGTGAGGCATGGGTAAGACATTCACTGCAGTGGGATGAATAGTACTTGTCCACACAATGAAAAGAACTATTAGTTCAATACTATCATCTTCCATCTTTGTCCTTCACAAATATATGGTTTTTCTTTAAGACACAGGACAAATACCATTTTCCATGAAGTCCATTCTGAACTCACAAGAAGAAATAATTTCTTCTTTCTCATGATAGATACTGTCTAAATGTTAAATGAATAATGTAGTGTCATTTTGAAAAAGATAAACAGACATTTATGCTCAAATATGTTTTTCTTTATATGTATACACGTATAGGACATTTAAATCTGAAGACTTAACAATTTGCAATGTTATAACTTTTCCTTTTTGTCTGTCTGTTTCTATTTCCGTTTGCTTTATTTATTTATTTTTAAATTGCCTTAGTACTGTCACCAGACATCATATTCAGATGCTTTAGTGATTTTAATTTCCATTTGCATTCTCTGGTCAATTTTAAGATGGGTGTCTGCTTTGCTGTAATTAGTATGAGATGAAAGCAGCTGTGAGTAGGGAAGCACTGGCAATGAAGATTTTCACTTTTATTTTTTGCTGTTGGTGGAAATTGTCTAAATAACAGGTGTCTATCACCATAAGTGTGGGAACATGTTATTTTTATCACTATGAGGGCCAGAACCAGCCTCTAGGTACTCATCTGTACTCATAGAGCAGTCAGCTGTACTTAGAATACCCTGAAAGTTGACTTGTTCTATAAGATTCTTCCTTTTGCCCTTCAATTGCTCCCATATGGAAAAATTCCATGGTTTAAGGATTTTTACCAACCTTTGCCACAAATCTCATGAATATAAACATACCATTGGCTTTGACATAATGCAAAATTTCCCTTCCAAATGAAAACAGACAATTGGCATTTAACACCTACAATTATAAGTAGCAGATGAGGTAGTTTCAGTCATTCTGAAAAACACAAGCACTCTGTCACTATTCTCCCACCCAGCTCTGAAAATGCCCAATGCTTGCTTGAAATATTTTTATATTCCAAAGATACATTCAAAGCATTTTTATACTCATGGCAACAAACCATTAGCAACATGCAAGATACTAAAACCCTTTCTTATTAATTATTTTAATATAAAGTGACGAATTATGTGAAATGGGAAGTCCTAGTGCGTGAATGCACAGAAAAGCAGAGCTGTGCCCCATACACGACTCATCTTCCTACACTCAGAGTTCAGATGGCATAGCAAATTACTCTCCCTCTGATCATTTAGGTCATCAGAACCCACTTGCTGTGAGTACATAGCCTTTTAATTTAGCAGTGCAGCTTCTCTACCTAAAACAGCATGAGCCAAGCAAAGTATGTCTATAAGAAAAACACAATGTGCTGATTGCTATAGTCCCTTCAGCATGTTTGCTGAGCCATAATATAAAAGAAGAAGGGAAAATGACTACCAGATGCCACTGGGCAAGTATAGAGATGGATTTCAAAAGTGAAGTAATGATGATTCCCAACTTATTGAAGATGGAATGGATAGATGTATATTTTATCATTTCTGTTCGCTAATTCCAGGAGAAATTATGTATTTCATTTTGATTTTAAATTACTTGCTGCCAATGGCACATTTTGTTCATCTTTATATAACCACTTTTTATTCTTAGCAGTGCTGTGCTCATGGTAGGCATTCAATAAATGTTTTGCTTGATTCGAAAGCGTTATCCAAAAATTAATTCTCTGGTTAATTATATGTCTTCTATTTTTAGTAGTTACTGAGAGCGGGAACTGCATCTTTTGTACTATCTGTAAGTTTTATCAAAGTGTTTTGTACATAGTAGGCACTTAAGAAAGGTTTTTGAATTGAATTTTGTTGTGTTAAAATTAAAGCAGTTTTTCTTTTTAAGATTTCAAGAGGGTTAGTTTAACAAGTGACTTTAATATGCATACAGTATTTATTTTTTTAAAAAAACTTTCTTTTATTCATAATTTTTTACATTTTGCTGCTTGACTGGGATTTAGAGTTGAACTTGAGTGCTCTTTCTTTATCCTTTTCCTCCTACCTCCAATAGAAAATAAGTTCTGTTGGCTCTGCCACTAAAATATAGCCTGAATTTTTCATTGTTCTCTTTCTAAACTACTACCACCCTGGACATTCTGCCTGGAAACTGGAATAGTTTCCCCACTGTCTGTTTCTACACTCCTATCCTTGCAATCTAAGCTCCACACAGAAGCTAGATTCACCCTTTAACAGCAAAAACAAGGCATGTTTACTCTTCTGCCTAACACTCTAAAATCAAGTTTGCTTTAACTCAGTATCAAATCTGAGTTCTTTACCAAGGCCTACAAAGCACTACCTGATTAGGCCCCGATCGTTTTCTCCCTGGTAACCTTTCTTTTTGCATTCTTGGTCACTATACTGTAGTCATAACACTTTTGTTTTTTTAAGGGAATGTGGTCTTGCTGCATTCCCCAAGCTGGCGTCAAACTCTTTGGTTCAAGACATTCTCCTTTCTCAGCCTCCTGAGCAGCTAGAACTACAGACATGGGCTTGTGCCTGTGCCTCAGCCTTCTTTCTATTTCTCAAATTTTCCAAGCTTGTTCCCTATTTTAGAGCCTTGAAATTTTCTCTTCCTTGTGTCTGGAATCCTCCTCCCTCAGATCTTTTCATGGGTAATCCTTGGCAAAATTCAGGTCTCAGCTCATAGTTTACTTCCTCAAGGCTGCCTTTTGCTGCCCTCCTGTCTGATCTTTCATCGCATCATCCAGCTACTCTCTGAGCACCATGTTTTGTTTTCTTCATAGCACCTCACCTCATCTGATATTTATTCTATGTGTTCATTGTCTTTACCATTCAACTAGAATTTAAACTCTATGAAAACAAAGACATTGTGGGTCTTATTTACATTAGTACATAGAAAACATTAAAAAATTATTGAGTGAATGAATGAGTGAATGTACACATTTAGAGAGCAGATTTTGACCTAACTGGTACAAAAATGAAATGATGGCACACTGTCATGATTGGCTTTAAATGGAAGCCCCTGGAAAGATCATAGATTTAAAAGGACTTACTCTTCAGTTATTTTATTTTGATGTGTGGGGAATCATCCTATTGATTTAGTCTTTCAAAATATAGTCCTGAAGACTTTAAGTAGTGTGAGATGTATATAAGTGTTTTGAGAGATGTGACTGTTTCAATATATATATAACATATATATAAAACTATATATATAACATGTATAACTCTCTCTATGTATATACACATATATGTACACACATGTATGTGTATATATGTGCGTGTATATATGTATATGTGTATTATACACACACACACACACACATATATATATAAAACACTGTTATTTACCAGTCCAGAAAAAAGGGATAAACAAAATTAAATGTTCTCTAATTTGTTTAGTGTTTTCAAATATTTTAATGAGTGACTGAATTTCATACTGGAGAATATGTGAATATATACATATATGTAGATTGCTCATGACACCTTAAATATGATTATTAGATGGTTATAGTACTTACCGAGTATAATCTGAATTTAAATAATATTTATTAACCTTTAGAATTGGTGAGAAACAGATTGAAATTCAGCAAGAAAAAATGCAGAGCAATATGCTTTGGTAGTAAATAAATTGTGTGTGTGTGTGTGTGTGTGTGTTTACATATTTAGTTACCTAAAGTCATTCTAAATATTTTGTGCCAGATTTACGTGTTATGTTAAATAGCTGCATGCAGAATGTGGTTTTGGTTTACATATTCTTTATAGAAGAAAACTAAAAGTCTTCCTTACTCCATCTCCCCACCCCAGTATATCACTATATGGGATGCCATTCTGTCTGAAATTGCACCATTGCAGAGTCATTACATTGAGTTTAAGTCCTACTATTCCAACCTCTCCTCTGAACATACAACTACTTTCATTTTCTGCAGTATTTTTGTCAGGAATCTGGGATCCAGATCTCAAATTTCCAGCATTGTAGAAAGAGAGGCGGCTGGTATTTGATGTGGGAGGTTGCCTGGGTGGGACCCCCTGTGACAGTACTGAGTGTTAACGCTCTGGAGGTGTGGGCATCAGTGAGGATAAGCCGGGTGTGGAAAATATTGGTCTGCAGCTGCTGCTAAAGTCGAATTCACTTACCTTGTGATTGTGCCTTAGGCAGACCCTGTCATCACGCTCCTTTTGGTGCTAAGCCCAGATCCGTTGGGCCTGATTAATGCTGTGTACCTTATGGTTCTTACATTTTATTATCCTACTCAAGTATCCCACTATCATGTTCCCTTTCTTAACTATAGTCCCACACTGATGACTCATTGTCATCTTATCTACTATGATTCCTGATCCCCTTTCTCTACACTCATACATCTGGTCCTGTCCCATCTTGTATTTGGGCGGCCCTTTTATCTGAGGTGCCAGTTTCCCTTCTTTTATATTTTTTAAAATGAAAAGACCTGGATATAGGATTCTGTCAGTATAAGCTCTGCTTATAATAAGTTGAACTGCCAAGCCAAATGAAACATACATCCATATAAGAACTTAAAGATCAGAGTCTGAAAGTGGGCAGTAATATATTTAGCCAGCCTTTGAATATTTGGGATTGGCATCAGGGACAAAGGAGATTAAAGACAATAGATGCAAGAATAAACACAGTGAGAAGTGGAGAAAGTGCATGTAATATATATGATAAGAGAAATCCAAGCAGGTGGCAGGTTGAGAAAAGCAAGTGACCTTGCTTGCTCACCGTCATCCATCTCCCATTAAAAAAAAAAAAAAAAAAAAGATTAAAGGGGAGAGATGACATGGACACAGAAAGGGGAGTACTAAACACTGGGGTCTATTGGGGGGAAAAGGGGAGGGCCAGTGGGAGGGGGAGGTGGGGAGGGATAGCCTGGGGAGAAATGACAAATGTGGGTGAAGGGGAGAAGAAAAGCAAAGCACACTGCCATGTGTGTACCTACGCAACTGTCTTGCATACTCTGCTCATGTACCCCAAAACCTAAAATCCAATAAAAAATTAAAAAAAAAAAAAAAGAAATAATTTCAGAATGAAAAAAAAAAAAAAAAAGAGTAAACTTGATATGCAAAAGTAAACTCTTCCCTGGCTTCTTTACTTCCATTCTTCCAACTCCATATTATTTATTTCTGCCAAATTAATATTCCTGAATCACAATTATGATTGTCTCTCTCTTGCTTAAAGTGAGCGCGCGCACGTGCGCCCGCACACCCCGCCCCCCCCGTCCCCCCGCCCCGCCACAAACACAGAGCAGGATTTCACTGAATATTCTATACTTCGTGATTCCATTGGCTGGTACTGGTATTACAAGCAATACTTCTCTACTTATGATTCCCAGATTGTTCCCCAACTGTGAACTCCATAATGTAGAAACATTTCAATATTCATCATTTTATTGCCACTGCAAAGCCCAGTGTCTGACCCAGAGTAGAATAAGCAAGCCTGACCCTTTATGTCGCCCGAGCTTTTGCTCATTCAATTCTCTGTCTGAAATGCATTCTTCCACTTATATGTAGATACCATAATGATATTAACATTTCCAGACCCAATTAAGTTGATTTTTCATGATTCTACCTGAGTGACTATGTTTCTTCCAATCATTTCTATATCAATAAAAGTATTTTTACTACCTACTTCCATATTCTATCTTATGTTATCATTATCAATATTATTATTTTTCTGCCTAGCAAACTGTAAGTTTTTGAAAGTCAGAGCCTCTTTTTTAAACGTCTAATACAGTAATTTGTACAAACCAACATGCTCAGTATTTCTTATAATGAAGCCATGAATTGACCAATAAAGGAATCAGGAGAAGAGGTTTACAGTATAAATAGATTATTGTGTCTGAATCTACTCTGGATTTTTGTAAAAAATTGTAAATTGTTTATCACCTAGCAATTCAGGCTTCTAAAGAGATAAATAAGTTTCTGAGAACTCTGCTATTTATTTGTATAGAATCAGGAATTTAGGATGATTGTCATATCTTCCAAAATAGAAGGCTCTGTGATTCATTCCTTAGCTGTCTACCTAGGATAAAATATCCTTTCTATTAAAGATAAAACAATGTAAAACTATCACTGTTGAATTGAGATGAAAATTTATCTAAAAGGAGGCACTGGAGAGATGCTGCTCAGTTTAATTCATATGTAAATATATTTCATACTGTTTTATACATTTACAGAGTACTGTGTAATGTGGTAAACAGATCTAGAATGTCTAACATTTAATTACAGCACAGAAACACCAACAGGGATATTGTCACAAAATAATACGCTAATATGATGCAGAGATTTGTTGTAGAGCATGACTCTAGAACACTGTTAAAATTGTTCTTTAACGAGACAAAGAACCAATTTGTGCTGCCACTGTCTTGTCAAGACAAGACTGTAGTCTTCTTCCTTTGGGTACGTTTTTGTTTTGCTCCACACTAGTGTTTATATAAACCATAATTTCCCAACAATTCTCAGTCTGTGAAACAGCTGTGACCTTGCCAGGATGTGCAGAGAGATGAGATTTGGAGGAAGAAAAATTGAGAAGGAAAGGAGTTGACAATTAGCGACTGCAGAGGTTTGTAAGAACACACACATATATTCACATATGCCTGGCAGCTTTGCTCCTCGCCCTGCGGTGGTTATCACCACTCCATTGTCTACATTCTACCCTCCGCCTTCCTGATTAAAAAGAAAAAAGACAAAGAGCAGTGAGGGAGTCCAGGATGTCAATAAAACAAGACTTTCTTGTATACTTGGGGGGCAGTGCTCTGTGACAATCTAGTCAGTCGAATAATTAAAAAAAATCTAAATACTAAAAAATCTCCTAACTTAAAAACACCTCAGTGCTTACCAGAATTAATTATGAAACTTTAAAAACATTATTTACCTAAGAACTACAAGTAATGATTTTAGAAAATAAATAAGATGAAAAAGCTTCTCCTTAAGGAAAAACATATCCCACAAAGAACAACGGGGAAAAAAAGAAAAAAAAAATTCATAGAGACAGGTATTCCAAAATGTTTTCTTCTTGAAATGCTTCCTTAGAGTAATACTCACACTGTTAATTAGCGTAGCTATTTTATATCTGGACATTTTCCTTTCTTTGCTAGAAATAACAGCTTTCAATAGGATGGAACTTAAAAATATTTTTTAGTTGAAAATCAAAATGCTATGTGAGATTAATGTGTTATTACATTTTGGCTGAACCCATTTCAAATGTTTTTTTTGCATCTAAGTATTTTCTCAAAGCTTGTTAGGTAATAATTGAGGAGTTAGTAGCTATTTATTTTTATTTTTATGCTTTTCAAAATGTACTAGTTAGATTTATTCTAAAGTAATTTTATTGTACAAAGTTGCCAGATGATCTCTGGTCAGGAAAATGTAATCATACAGTCCTCATCTACTTTCTTGTGTAATAATTGTAATGTCATTGCTACTCACTTGTGGGCTTGGGTCTTTTAAGCATTATGATTAAGAAATATCAGTCCCTCCCATGGCATATATGATTAGAAGTTGGTACATAAAAGAAGCATCACCAAATGGCAAACCTGGTTTCTATGCTGTTCCACCAACCACCAAGGAAAGGGAGCACCAGACTCTCCCCTGCTATCATTAGGAAGGCTGGGTTCTGGGACTTTCTGGATGAGTGGACCAGTGGCCTGGTAGACCACCTCCATGCTTTACTTGTATTGGTTAGATTTCTTGTCTAGTACTGGATGTATTGACATTAAACTATTGATAATAAATATGTTTTCATTGTACTTATGATGGGGGTTGCAGTGGCTCACACATGTAATCACAACACTTTGGGAGGCTGAGGAGGGCGGATCACCTGAGGTCAGAAGTTCAAGACTAGCCTGGCCAACATGGTGAAACCCCGTCTCTACTTAAAACACAAAAATTAGCTGGATGTGGTGGCAGGCCCCTGTAATCCCACTCAGAAGGCTGGAGAATTGCTTGAACTCAGGGGGCTGAAGTGGCAGTAACCTGAGATCTTGCCACTTGGACTACAGTGTGGGTGACAGAACAAGACTCCAACGGAACAGAATAGAGGCCTGGGAGGCAATGCCACACATCTACAACCATCTGATCTTTGACAAACCTGACAAAAACAAGCAATGGGGAAAGGATTCCCTGTTTAATAAATGGTATTGTGATAACTGGCTAGCCATGTGCAGAAAGCAGAAACTGGACCCCTTCCTGACACCTTTCACTAAAATTAACTCCAGATAGATTAAAGACTTAAACGTAAGACCTAACACCATAAAAACCCTAGAAGAAAACCTAGGCAAAACCATTCAGGACATAGGCATAGGCAAGGACTTCATGACTAAAATACCAAAAGCCTTGGCAACAAAACCCAAAATAGACAAATGGGATCTAATTTAACTCCAGAGCTTCTGTACAGCAAAAGAAACAATCATTAGAGTGAACCAGCAACCAACAGAATGGGAAAAAAGTTTTCCAATCTACCCATCTGACAAAGGGCTGATATCCAGAATCTACAAAGAACTAAAACAGATTTACAAGAAAAAAAAAGCCCATTCAAAAGTGGGTGAAGGATATGAACAGACACTTTACAAAAGAAGATACATATGAGACCAACAAACATATGAAAAAAAGGCTCATCATCACTGGTCATTAGAGAAATGCAAATCAAAACTACATTGAGATACCATCTCACTCCAGTTAGAATGGCGATCATTAAAAAATCAGGAGACAACAAATGCTGGAGAGGATGTGGAGAAATAGGAACACTTTTACACTGTTGGGAGTATAAATTAGTTCAACCATTGTGGGAGACAGTGTGGTGATTTCTCAAGGACTTAGAAATAGAAATTCCATCTGACCCAGCAATCTCATTACTGGGTATATAACCAAAGGATTGTAAATTGTTCTATCATAAAGACACATGCACACATATGTTCATTGCGACACTGTTTACAATAGCAAAGACCTGGAACCAACCCAAATGCCCATTGATGATAGACTGGACAAGGAAAATGTGTCACATATATGCCACGGAATACTATGCAGCCATAAAAAAAGATGAGTTCGTGTCCTTTATAGGGACATGAATGAATCTCGAAACCGTCATTCTCAGCAAATTGACACAAGAACAGAAAAACAAGCACCACATATTCTCATTCATAGGCGGGTGTTGAACAATGAGAACACATGGACACAGGGAGAGGAGGATCACACTGGGGTCTGTTGGGGGGAAAATAGGGGAGAGTCAGCAGGAGGTAGGGAGGTTGGGGAGGGGTAACAAGAGGAGAAATGCCAGATATAGGTTATGGGGGGATGGAGGCAGCAAACTACATTTCCATGCATGTACCTATGCAACAATCCTGCATGTTTAGCACATGTACCCGGGAGCCTAAAGTGCAATAAAATATACAAATAAATACATAAATAAAAATACAAAAGGAAAATCAAAGAAAAAGTTAAGAGGCCAGGAGTGGTGGCTCACGCCTGTAATCCCAGCACTTCGGGAGGCTGAGGCAGGTGGATCATGAGGTCAGGAGTTCGAGACCAGCTTGGCCAAGATGGTGAAACCCCGTTTCTACTGAAAATACAAAAACTGGCTGGGCATAGTGGTGGGCACCTGTAATCCCAGCTACTTGGGAGGTTGAAGCAGGAGAATCGCTTGAACCTAGGAGGTGGAGGTTGCAGTGAGCTGAGATCGTAACACTCCCCTCTAGACTTGGTGACAGAGCAAGACTCTGTCTCAAAAAAAAAAAGAAAAGAAAGAAAAAGAAAGAGTTAAGGGCTGCTGTAATCAGGGAAAGGAAAGCTGGCAAACAGAAACCAGCAACAACAAAAGGCCTACTTCACCAGGAGCTCATGCTGGCATGGGCTAGTTGAGGCCACTGTGGGCATGGAGCCAAGAAGACCAATAGAATGGCAAGGGTTCTACCCTAGGTTTCCAGTTGCTGGCTCTAGATTGAGATACTGCCAGGAGGGTCTTTGCAAAGCTCAGAACTTAGATCACTCAAAAGCGGGCCTCTTTCTGCTCAAGTGGCTGGGGTGCTGTGTGGAGCACTGGAGCAGGAGGAAGCCACTGTAAGACCAAACCCAGCTCTGCCTGTGCTGCTCCTCTCCTGGCCTCAGTCCTTCTGCGCATAAATAAAGCTCTTCCAGCAGCAACACTCTCCGACTTTTACTAGGTCTAGCCCGGCCCAGCCCCAACCATCTACTGGGGTCAGATCTGCAACCAGGCCTGGGAAGAAGTTGAGCACATCTCACTCCCACGCACCTGGGGAGTGGCCTGAATGAAGTCTCAGATGAGAGCAAAGGGATGATTTGGAAAGACGAGATTGAAGTAACCAAACGAATGTTTTGAGCAAAAATTCAAAATTCTCTGTAACTGGAAGGCAATATTTGTACCAACCATGAACACAACAGCAAGAATAGCTGAAGGAACACAGGCTTCCTTAACAGGGGTGAAAAAGGACACAACTGACAAACTGGCAGGCCTTACAGTTTGGCCACAAGGGACTGGCAGTGCAGCTATCCCAACCTGAGACAGCGTTACTATGAAGGGCACTGGTGTTCTGGGGTCCCGGGGTCTCTTGGCCTGAGATTTTATGATCTTGCTGGGCCTAGAGAACAAATCCTCCTGCGGATGGTGGTCAGGTTGGGGTCCAGCTGTTGGCAGATGGCCAAGCTGACATTATTTGTTATTTAAATTAATCGTCAAGCCTCTCCTTTTAATCCACCTGAAGGGACCTCCCTTGAAAATTGTAATTAGCCAGAGAGAGCGAGGGTATGAGAAAAAAAAAAACACCCAAAATTATTCTTATGAATTAGTGGCCCTTTGTTTTTCTTTTTTCCTCTTTTCCTCTCTCCCTCTTCATCCCTTCCTCCCTTCTTCCCTTCCTCTCTTCTTCCCTTCCTTCCTTTCTTCACTCTGTCACCATGCTGGAGTGCAGCCATCCAATCATGGCTCACGGCAGCCTCATTCTTCTGGGCCCACAATCTTTCTTTCTCAGTGTCCCCTCCTAAGTAGCTAGAACCACAAATATGTGTCACCATGCCTGTTTTTTTTTTTTTTTTTTTTTTTTTTTTTTTTTTTTTAATAGGGTGGTCTGTAACTCCTGGGCTCACATGATCTTTCCACCTCAGCTTCCCAAAGTGTTGCCTTTATAGGCATGAGCCCTCATACCTGGCTGGTGGGCCTTTCAAAATGCAAATATCTGGGTGCTGCTCTTTGACCACACGTGTTAATACACTCTCTCTACTCATTCAAAGTTTCAAGCCACAAGATACAACTTAGGTTTTCTCATTTACCGCCAGTTCTTGCTCTTTCTCTTAAAACATCTCTTTTCAACAGTTTTAGAAAGATTGAGTGACCTGCTCAATGTTACACAGTTGATTTGTCTACAATGTACGTCTGTTGACTTCTAATCCAGAGATCTTTTGGTGACATCATTTTGCCCCCTAGTTTGTAAAATAGGATAAGTACTTTTCTGTGGTAAAAGACCCTAAATATGAAATATCTCTTCAGGGAAATTTTAGGTTCTTAACATTAAAATTTGCCAGTAACATCTTAAGCTCTTTCTTCACTATTGCCAGCATTTGTTTTCTTGGCAAGATCTGTGTTTTCCTAAAAAAATGTCTGGAAATTGGTTTTATTTGAACTAAGTAAAATGGTATTAAAGTTGTACACTTTCAGCTTGTAAGCAAGACAGGATCATGGTACTTTAGATGATGGGGCAAGTCAGACAGTAAATGGCACACAGAGCAAACACAGAGCAGGCCTTTGGGAAACGTTTGGTGGGGGACACTCATGGAAACCGGAGTTGTAGTGGTCCACTTTTGATGTATTCAAGGACACTGAGCAGTATCCGTCATTGCTACTGCCTTTTGGGCTTGGGTCTTTTAAGCATCATGATTAAGAAATACCAGTCTCTCCCATGGCATATATGATCAGAAGTTGGGATATAAAAGCAGCGTCATCAAATGGCAAACCTGGTTTTCATGCTGTTCTACCAACCACAAAGGTGGGGGAGCACCAGACTCGCATCTTTTGTCATTAGGAAGGCTGGGTTCTGGGACTTCTGTTTTAGCTTTTCTGGATGAGTGGACCAGTGGCCTGGTGGACCACCTCCATGCTTTACTTGGATTGGTTTGGCTTAAACCCTCAGCTGTAGCCCGTTTCCATGGGGCTCTGGAGGGCCAGACTGTAGTCAAACAAGCAGTTTAATCCTTTTATCTCATAAAAGAAAGAAAAGCAGAAGATAGTGTCTAGGGATACGAAACTGGGTCTCATTGAAGTGCAGATTTATATAGATACAGCACAAAGTCTGGAAATGAAAGGACAAGTCTAATGGTTATCCCCAATTTATAATGACTCAGTCAAGTATGTGACTCAGCTTGTTGTGTGTTTGGAATATGAACTTTCTGAGAGAGATGGGAATTTTTCTTTTCCAAAACTCTTCCTGATGACCTTTTCATATTCCCAAATTATACTTATCAAGATTCTAACAGACAAGAAATAAAGGCAATTTTTAGGCTAATAATTCTCTTATCTGTAAGAACAATTATTTCTGTAGAAGTTTATTCCAATCTCACAGGGAATATGCTTTCAGGTGTTTAAAATAACTGTTTTTAAGGAGTGACCAATTCTACTTCTAGCTACAATTTGTTTTTTAGATCATACATGAAGATCTCTACAGTCAGGCATTGCTTTTAGTTGCTGGTCATCATGACACTAGGCCCTGATAAAACTGTCCATTTTAGTGATGTTCATGATTGATGTAAGTTACATCAGCCTAACAGTGGTTGATATCAGCTGTTATGCCTGCTGAAATAATGGATTGACTGTGCCACAATTCATATATTTTGTATGTAAAGACAAGACTTTAAATAATGTGAATAGGAGCCAAAATTCCCGGCAAAAGTGAAAAAATTTCAACTTACAAATTAAAACTTTTCTTTTTTTTTTGAGATGGAGTTTCACTCTGTCTCCCATGCTGGAATGCAGTGGCACGATCTCGGCTCACTGCAACCTCCATCTCCCAGTTCAAGTGATTTTCCTGCCTCAGTCTCCTGAGTAGCTGAGACTACAGGGGTGCGTCACCATGCTCAGCTAATTTTTGTATTTTTAGTAGAGATAGGATTTCACCATGTTGGTCAGGCTGGTCTCAAACCCCTGACCTGGTGATCTGCCTGCTTTGTCCTCCCAAAGTGCTGGGATTACAGGCATGAGTCACTGCACCTGGCCTAAAACTTTTTCCATCTTACCATTAAGTTGAAATTTTAAATATATACTCTCTTTAATTTAAAGTTATGTTTTTGTCACTATTTCTAATGCTATTATTATACTATTACAATGCTGGAATGCTGGAATTTTGGTAACAATGATTTTAATAATGCTTTGCTTTCCTTCATATCAGATAGAATATTTACAGTAAACATGTTGTCAAAGTAGACTTTAGAATTTTGGAACAATAAAAGTTTTTTTTGCATTGCAATCTAGCATTGTAAAATCAATTCTAATGTGACCAATAGTAGAAAGAAATTATAGTTGGAAGTGTTGTCTTTCCATTATTAGTAATTTTCTTCAGAAGACGGCAAGGTGGCCAGGCATGCCTGTCATCCCAGTACTTTAAGAGGCCAAGTTAGGAGGATCACTTAAGGTTAGGAGTTGGAGACCAACTAGGCCAACGTGGTGAAACCCTATCTCTACTAAAAATACAAAAATTAGCTGGGAGTGATGACATGCACCTGTGGTCCCAGCTACTTGGGAAGCTGAGGCAAGAGAATTGCTTGAACCCAGGAGCAGAGGTTGCCCTGAACTGAGCCTGTGCTACTTACAGTTTGTAACCTGGGGTGACAGAGCAGGACTCTGTTTCAAATAAATAAATACGTAACAATAAGAAGGCAAGGCTTCTGTAAAGAAACACATCATGGAATAGACAAAATTTAATTTTTAGGATTTCCAGTTTGATTAAGTAGACTTCAAATTATTTAGTAGATTTGAAATAACATTTAATAGTCTGCTAACCGGGATGATTTATTATTTTATTTAGTTTACATTAAATCTGACTTATTGAATGAACATCTGAGTAAAAATGAACTAAAGTTTAATTGTCAAGAATAATATAAGATTTTCAGTCTATATCATTGAACATTTGTTCCCAAATAGAAATCCTCAGGCATCTTGGAAGAGAGAAAAATTTAAAAAATATAAAAATATTTTCTGTTCCCTTTGGTTAGGTTCAACCTTTTCAAATTACACTTAATAACAAAATATTATCATTAAGTCAAAGACATGGGTTTCTTTTCTTTTCTTTTTTCTTTTTTTTTTTGAGGCAGAGTCTCACTTTTTCACCCAGGCTGGAGTGCAATGGCTCGATCTCGGCTCACTGCAACCTCCACCTCCTGAGTTCAAGGGATTCTCCTGCATCAGCCTCTTGAGTAGCTGGGACTACAGGCACGTGCCACCACACCTGGCTAAAAAGACATGGATTTCTAGAAGTGTTTAACTTATTAATATTACTACAATAATTCTATACATATATAAAGAACCAAAGTTTCCACAAAGATGGTTAAGTATAAATGGTTTAGACATGTGATTTTCATAAAGAACAAATGTACCTGTAAGGTTATATTCTCTTTTAGAACATTATCCTTTTGGCATTATTAGTCACCATATGGCCTTAATAATTGCCAAATATGTTGATCATTTCATTCTTCTTTCTTCAGATTTACTGACTCTCCTGTAAGATAAAGAAAAGGAACTCCAGTTAGAAAAATAGCAGGGGTTTGCTTAAAATGGTAGCTCCCGATCTTATTCCAGAGGATATTAAAGTACTTGACATGAAAACAGAAGGTTTCTGAAGTCAAATAAGTTGAAGAAACACTAAATCCAATACAGCATATATAGTTTATTGTTTCAGGATTTTTCAGAGGCTTTACTAGGTTAGCGTGAACTATGAATCAAATAGAGATCTCTGCTCTCTCTCCTGCTCTCTCAATCACGTTATTACCCTCCCTCTATTGCCACAAAGTACCTGCGGGCTCTGCTGTTCTCCTCAGTGCCACATGTTTAGTAATCAATATGTTGTGCTCATCACAAATTACAACAAACTTATTGACGTTAAGAAACAAAAAAACTGTTATCATACAGTTCTGTAGTTCAGAAGTCAGACACAAGTCTCACTGTGCTGAAGTTCGCAAGATTGCATTCCAAGATTGCATACTGGAGGCTATCAGGGAGAATCTGTCTCCTTGCTCATTCCATTGTTGGCAGAATTCAATTCATTGCAGTAGAACTAAGATCCCTTTTTTCTGGCTATCTGTCAGCTGAGGGGCATTCTCAGTTTCTAGAGTGCTTTCATTCCTTCGCTGGTAGATTCCTTTCTTCATCTTCAAAGTCAGCAGGGCCTGTCTTCCAATATCTTCTTCTATGTCACCTCTCTGAGTCAAAAACAATTTTCCATCTTAAAGGACTCATATGATTAGATTGGGCCATCTGCTTAATCATGGAAAATATATAATAGGTAAAATTACATATTCACAGGTTCCAGGGGTTTTACAGCTAGTAAAACAAGATTTTTTGGGGGGATGGGTCTCACTCTGTTGCCCAGGCTGTAGAGCAGTGGTGCAATCTCAGCTCACTGCAACCTCCACCTCCCAGGTTCAAGTGATCTTCCCACCTCAGTCTCCTTAGTAGCTGGGACTACAGGCATGCACCACCAGGCCTGGCTAAATTTTGTGTTTTCAGTAGAGATAAGATTTCACCATGTGGGCCAGGCTGGTCTTGAACTTCTGGCCTCGGGTGATCTGTCCTTCTCAGCCTCACAAAGTATTGAGATTATAGGTATAAGATACCACACCCTGCCAGCAATGCAACATTGAATGAGAAACAGACTCTGCCCTGCAGTAACTTTTAGTTAATCTCAGTTCCATGCTACTTAAAATCACAAGTAAACATTTAAAAAACAATTGATTAGTATAGTATTTAAGAAATTTATGATAAGATCCAAAAACTATAATACTCACACACCTCTTTACTGTCAGAATACTTGAGAAATTGTTCATGTAGCAATGATAGATATCCATAATAGGCATGAGTGGGTACCCTTGAAGGAAATTTTATCTTGTCCATGATGAATCCTGTGTCCTCAATCCCTTCCCCAGTGCTTATTTCAAAATGGACACACACACACACACACACACACACACACACACATTCTTATTGTCTAATCCATGAACTTGAACCAAATATGTTTGAGAGTGCGAAGTAGTTCTTATATACAAGACAATGAATTTATAATCTCTTGAATTATATCCCTCTCCTCCATCCAGACCAGATATAGACATGAGATTGGGTGAAAGCAGGTGTTGATAAAAGTGTATTGAAAATGTTGGCTGGGCACAGTGGCTCACGCCTGTAATCCTAATACTTTGGGAGGCTAAGGTGGGCAGATCACTGGAGGGCTGGAGATTGAGACTAGCTGGCTAATGTGGTAAAACCCTGTCCCTACGAAAAATTCAAAATGAGTCAGGCATGGTGCCAGGTGCTACTCTGGAGGCTGAGGCAGGAGATTCACTTAAACATGGGAAGCGGAGGTTGCAGTGAGCTGAGATCATGCCACTGCACTCTAGCCTGGGTGACAGAGTGAAACTTCATCTCAAAAAAAAAAAAAAAATACTCTACATTCAGCTACTGCTTCTAATAGTGTGACACATCTCACTGCCCCTTTCCCTAACATATACCTTTTTGGTTTCAAGCCATTGTTTTTCTCTTCTGTTTGTTTTAATGTAGATGACTCTTTCAGTCATGGAGGTTCAAAGAAGTGGTGTGCCTTTTGAGAAAATTAAACTGAAAGCTGCATTTCTCCACCTACCCCTTTGGGTTAATCATAACAGCTTGCCAGTGTTTTTAGGCACTGCATTTTAAAAAAAGCAGTTAAAATTATTTTTTCAGTGTGCAGTTTATTGATTAGAATAAGCTCATTCTCTAGTCAAATCTAGTTTCCATTTTCCTGGGCAACATTGCATAAATAGGCCAACTTTACTTTCTTTGGGTTGGATCTGCTAAACTTCATGCAGACCACCCACTAGAGTTAAAACATTCTTCTATTCACTTCAGACACTGTAATGAGTTTAGTTATACGCTGTATTCTCTTGACACTACACCCTGGTCATTTGTATTAGATGGTGGGTTTCCCCGAATGCGTGACACACACTTTTACAGATTATTTTTCAGGATGCATTTCTTTTACATCCCATTAACTCCAGCAAGTGCTTATATTACCAAGTGGATTATGAACATGGAGTGATTAATTCAGTTGCATCCTGTCTATGAATAAGCGAATCTCTATTAGCCATCACTTTTTTTGTGTCTTTGATATAACATTGTCTTTCCAGCTTCTGCCCTTTCTTTTTCTAAGAAAAAAAAACAAAATAACCCCCCAAACCCCAAACACTCTTTTGTGTGACAGAAGATCCATATGTTGATGGATTTTCTGAATCCTGTAAGTTTAGTTATTGCCAAACAAATAATAAGAAATGTTGTTTCGGATAAAGAATTAACCAACTGTATTGCAAATGCATCCTCCATATTTGGAAATATTTAAAATAAATGTTTTTAGAGACTGGCCAAGCTATTTATGTTCAAGATATTCTCACCTAAAAGTGTTATTCATTTTGATTAGATCTATAACTCTCATACAAGTGTTAGAAATTGTTTATCTGGAACATGTATTTATCTGGTGAATCTTGTGTAGTGGAGAAAATTAGCAAAGTTCTAGTTATTGAGTAAACAACGACCCCATGTTATAGTCACCGTCTCTTTGGGATTTGCACATTATTAGTACATTACGTGGCAAACTGTTTTGCATTATGCAAAGGGAAAATAAAATCAGACACATGCCCTCAACCTTCTTATTCAATTCTGCACCGCTTATAGCTTTACTCTAAATATTCATTTTAAAAATAGCTCCTTCTCTGATAACAGACTGGCATCTGTAAGGAATATTTTTGAGCAATTATCATGACTCAAGGGGAGGCTGCAATGTCTTTAGCATGTGAGCACCATCAGAGACTCTCCTTACTCACTAGATACTAAAGCTCTAATCAGTTTCGGGTAAGGAGATCAGGTGGGACACTCTGGGTTTATGGAGAGGACAGGAGGCATCTACAATGTTAAATGAACTTATAGAAACGAAACCCAGAAATATCAAATCCTGCTGCCCATCCATTCAGAACTTAGTTGACACAGGAAGACTGCAAATAAAAAACAAATTTTCTAATTTTATTTTCCATAAATCCCAATGCAGAAAATTTGAGTAAGTTGAGCTGGATAACCAGAACATTCCTTTTTTCTAAACTATATTTTTCAGACCAAATTAAGTGGGATAACGCTTGCTTGATTACATATCTCCTCAACACCCACCCTTTCCATACAAATACAGTACTCAGATGTTTCCACATTTTGCTGAGTAGAGGGAAGAGGCACATACAGGTTATATCCTTCTGTGGGAGCAGGCTTCATTTAAGACTACATTTGTCTTAGGTAGGTGGCTCACGTTGATCTGGTGGAATTACCAGGGTCCTAGCTTTCTTCCAACTTTCTACCCTACCACCCTCAGCACAACCTCCTAAAGTTGCCTCCTAGACAAAGATTGCCGTTGGGGCTCCTGCTATCAAATTTTATTACAGGGGCACGATAGGGCAAAACAAAGTCCTTTTAAGCAGGTTTCTTAAAAGTCTCACATGGCACTCGTGCTTAGATTTTAACTGTCAGAACTTAGTTGATACACCTACATACCAGCAAAGCAAGACAATTAATCCTTAAATTCCATGTGCTAGTGCCAGTGAAAACTTCAGGCTCTGCCATCTCTGAAATTCTGAATTGCAACATCGTCCGCGTTAAAATTATTTAAGAAGACTTGGTAATACTATGGTGTTTTAAAAGTTAAATTGATATGAAATTGAGTAACCAATTGTATAAATTTTATTTTCTAAATCTAAGACAAGTCCTTAAGTATACCATATCTCTACCATACAGACAAAAACATTAGGCTGGGCTCAGTGGCTCACAGCTGTAATCCCAGCACTTTGGAGGCCGAAATGGGAAGATCACCTGAGGTCAGGAGTTTGAGATCAGCCTGGCTAATATAGTGAAACCCCCCTCTTTACTAAAAATACAAAATTTAGCCAGGGCTTGGTGACACACACCTATAATCCCAGGTACTCAAGAGGCTGAGGCAGAAGAATCACTTGAACCCAGGAGGCGCAGGTTGCAGTGAGCAGAGATCATGCCATTGCTCTCCAGCCTGGGTGACAGAGTAATATTTCATCTTAAGAAAGAAAGAAACATTATACTATGATGACTTAATTGGTTTTTTTCCTATAAGGCTTAACTGTGTTTTTGCTACTGCTGAATGTCATTTTATGTATTATTTTGAAGGATGATGGGTTTTCTGTAATCATCTGAGACTTTCACCTCCCATGTATATAACATACAGAATGTTATATTTTATCATAATTACCTGATGAGTACTTGTTTAACAAACACATCATTTACTATACGTAAACTATGGTTCTAAAAGCTTTACAGATATTCACAGCTTGACTCCTCATAACCACCCCACATCGTAAGTACAAATGTTATCCTTATTTTATAGATGAAGAAAATAAGGCAGAGAAATGATAAATCGCTCAGAGTTGTAAGATAATAAGAGGGAGTACCGTCATTTGAACTCACACATTCTTACTGCAGAATATATGCTAGAGAGACTCCACTGTGCTGTGGAGTCTCTGAAAATACATGCTTGATTTCCTAAGTACCAAGTGTACTTCAAGAACATTCCGTTACTATTATAATTAAGGACAGTAACAATCATTTGATGGTACACATATAGAAACTCCTGGAAGATTGGGTGAAATGTTTGGTTTTAGCTGATAATGTCAATCAGATTCATAAATAGAATTCAGGTTTCCTGACTTCAAACAAGTGTTAAAATAGCATAAACCCTCTCATCCATTTGCAAACAGTAATATTCATGGCATTCTTTTATAGAAAACACACTCTGTTCTTTTCAGGTAAACTGTTGAGAGATGAAATGTGAGTCCAAATTATGTAACCTTATTTTCTTTCCTTTTCATAGGCTTCATATATTTTTGGTCACAGAATACTATTTGTCATGAGATTAAAAACCATAGATTTAATAGGAGAAAATATGCTTCTTAGGTTGCTTACCAAAGTATACAATCTGCATTTGAAAACAAATTCAGGAAGTCTTGTACCTAGAGTCACTGAAAAATGAATTAAGTCTCCTTTACAGGAAGAATTTATATTTATTACCTGATATACTTTATTGCTTTAATCATTATTAAAACTTATATATATAACACATAAGGTAATGGCAATCTAACATTTAAAAAGTGGAACAAAAACTCAATTTCGAGCCTGCTGAATCCCATCAACGTCAACCACAATTCAAACATTTCAGTTCTTCATAGAGACAAGTATAAATGAAAATGTTGACAAAGCATGTGCAACACTTGTTTTACAACCTTTGCATTTTGTTTTCAGGAGCTTCTGAATCATTGCTGCTGTTTATATTCTGCATCTGCTATAAAAATCAAATAAAAGGTGATGCAAATGTCATTCTTACGACTAGAATGAAAAAATAAAAAGAGAATAAGAAATGTATTTGTTTTAGGAAGGAAATGAAATAATCATGAGATTGGGGTACCTTAAGTAGAAATCTTGATTGCTGTCTCCAGTAAGGCCTTATGGGACATTATTGCCTTGTTGAATTCATTAAGGTTCAGGATGTAAACTTAATCTTCAATAGGTCTTTGAGAAGACTTGGGGAGACAGATAAGACAGATTTAGAAGTATATACAATATTTCCCAAATTATTCTATATTTTGTTTTACCTTACTCCTAAGCAATATTCATTCTTGGGACTCAGAAATAGGTGCAAGTGTCAGACAGACAGACTGGCCAGGTAGGGCTTCCAGCAAACTATTGTATGAGAATTAGAGATGGCTTTTAGGCAAAAAGAACACATCCTAAGGAATTAAGGAGCTCAGACTCCCTTATCAGATAGAAGGAATGATTCTGAGAAGATCATGGTTTCTTTCACATAAGTTGATTCTAAGTCTACTCTTCCTGAAATCGTGTTTGAATCCTAAGTCAAGAGAGCTTTGAGTAAACACTTCAAATGGCAGTGTGGTTTAAATTCTTCTTTGAGAGAATGTGATGCAAAGAAGGAAGAGACCATTTTCTCTCATGTAGCCAAAAACCATCAGAGAGCTTTGGCTTCTCAATGTCTCCCATGAATCAACAGTATTTACAGGTGGCAGCAGCAGTACATGTTAGGAGGGCCAGTTGTTTCTCAAAAAGTGATAATATACAGTGAGGAAGCAGCTGTGCTTGGGTGAGGTGATAGCACAGCAGAAGAGGTGGACTTGATCACAGATGAGTCAGTGCCCTGTGGAAGTGTTGACACACATTATTATTGCCTAGAAGAGACATGATGGAAGTGTGCACTGAACGTGGTTACATTGCCTAGCAGAGGAGTTTGTACCAGGAAGATAAGAGTAAACCAACAGAAATCAGTTATTTCTCTCAAATACTGGAGGCAATAATCATAGTAGATGCTGTTGGTGCTTCTCTCAGATCCTGTTGGCTGGTGATACACTAATGCCTCAGTTGCTATAAACGTTGTCTGATTCTAACTCGTATATGATCCCTTAGCTGTAGAACTGTCCTCTCCTTGCTCTTAATATGCAAGAGAAGATGAGTTACTCATGATCAGGGTCCTGCTAGTAAGGGTACTCATTTCTTTGCTTTCTGGAAGCAAATTTCTCAGTTGAGTCACTTCAACTTCTAGCTGTTGGTTTCCAGACCCATGTATTCTAAATACTGGGGACATATTACTTTAAAACTGCCATTGATTAAAGGTATGTACTGAATATTGAAGGGTAATACCCTATCCAGTCATTGTGAAGACATGATCTAAGGCAAGAGTATATACAGACACAGGACCAGTGTCAACTTGTGTAGCTTGTGCTCAGCAGCTTGGAAGGAGCAGATTGGCATATTAGGGACAAGAATGTCTGAAGAAAAGGCATGTGGATGGACACATAGGGGTAGGCACAAAGTGTGAGGATCTTTGATTCACATGTTAAGGACCACCAGAAAGCATCTACTGCAAATGAGGCATTAAACAACCTAATGCAAAAGATGCCTCAGCTAATAGATGCCAGCGGGTTCTGTCTTTGGCTATCCCGGTGCTTGTGCACTATGGCTGCAGAGAAAGAAGCTATGCATGGGTCTGACAGCATTGGCCCCCTCTCATCAAGGCTGAATAGTCAAACTGCCCACAACGAAGAATAAAACTGAGGTCTCTGCATGGCAACGTTCCTTCAGGAGATCCATCAGTGACTTGGTGTCATGTACTTTATATTAGCCCCCTTACACTATGGAAAGGGAAATAATTTTGACTGTGATTGACATAGGATTCAAGTATGCATTTACCTTTCTTTCCTGCAGTGCCTCACCATTCAATATTATGTCAGGGCTACAATGTCTGATTCAATAATGTAGGATTTCACAGAACGTTTTCTTGGACTAAGAAACTTATTTTCTATATACTTTTTTGGAAAATAAGTTGTATCAATAGGCTCTGACCATGAAATCCACATAGGATACTATCTAAAAACTGCTGGCCTGATTGAATCAGTTTGGAGATAAATCCCTGAGGGAATTGAATGCCATTCTCTAGGACATAATATTTACCTTAAACTAGTGGCTAGTATATTAAACAGTGTATCGAAAAGTTAGAATATATAGGTCTAGAAAGTAAGAGTAGTTCACCTTTTTCACTGGAGATCCATTTAGGAATTTGGGATTCTTATTCCTGCAACTTTAGGCTCATAGCTCCTCAGATTCTGATTTGTAGAATAGTTCACTTCTACTACAGAACACAATCAGATTCACACCAGACAAATCTCAAGATGCTACTTGACTTCTTTGTATATCTTCAGCCTGCAGATCATAAAAAACTAGAAAACAAATGAGTTATCATACTGTCAGAGGTAATTGATTTTGATTGCCATGAGGAAGTATGGTTGCTACTCCATACTAGGACATCTCTATAGCTGTAACTCAAATTGGGCAAGTAAAGTAAGCATGATCTGAAAAATGCATGATAAATAGGAGCTCAGGGTTCTCAGGGGTGGTAGTATAGCTTATCCTACAAGATAAGCCAGCGATTTTGACAAGCAGAAATGCTAGATAGTTAGCAGAAGAATCTAGAACAGGTGGCTGAAGAAGGACATGATGAGTTACAGTTACAGTTTTAGGATCAGCCACTGCAGCAGGGGATGCAGTTCATCCTACTAACCCTTCTCTTGTAAATTTTCCCAGAAAATGAGACCAGCCAGAATCCTAGAGAAGCTGTGTCTGGATGGAATACATTTAATGTGACAAGTGAATCCGAGTGATGCAAGGGATGCACATTGCTAATGCATCATGCAGATCTCTTTGCTAGTACATATGCCCATCTTCCTGTGGCTCTGAATGCTCGTTAGTAAGAACCCATAGCTGTCCCCTTCTTCCAAAAATTATTATTAGTCAAACAGATGCCACCCTCCACCATCTCTTGCAAGCAGACCTTGTCCAGTGATTGTGGGACATGAGTGTTCAAAAAAGCAGCTTCTTGTCTTAAGGTGGGTATACCTCTGTGGTACAATTTAAACTCCGAAATTTCACAATGAGATCAGAGTATAGCTAGTCTTCTGCTGAGACGCATCCTTGTTTAGCATTTTTCTTGTTCTATCTGCCTGTCTCATCCCATTTTTTTCATAAATACACTCTTCCAAAATACTGCTCACGTTCTGTTTCTGGGGAACATAACCTAAGATAGTGGTGAAATGCCTTCCTGTCTTTCAGCAGAGATGGAGGTAGTACTCATGCCTGGAGGCTGACCAAACACATAGCATGAAAATGGTGATGTCATGCGTTAGTGGATAGAATTGTTTATGAGCACATACAAGACAACTATTGGGGCCTTGCCAATATAAGTGAAAAAGATTCCATCAAGAATTGAAGAAACTGCATTTCAGAACAAGAGTAAATAGAATTTACTGCTAATACATCTTTATTTAAAATGCTGAACTAGAGTGGCGTGGTAAACATGGGTTACTTTGCCATAGGGACCAGGCATTTCTAGTCATCAAAGTCTTTCCTCTTTTATTCAGATTACTTCACTTCTTGTCATACATGGGAAATCATTGTGGTAATCTTAAAATGGCTTATTGTGCATGGACTCGGAGTTACTAGAATATGTAATTTTGAGGTATATTTCTTTTGGGCCATGGTGAACCCTGATGGGTGATATCTCCGCTCATATGATTTACCTATATAGGTTTTGTTTGTTTGTTTTTTTGAGACAGAGTCTCACTCTGTCACCCAGGCTCTGGTCCAATTTAGGCTCACTGTCACCTCTGCCTCCTGGGTTCAAGTGATTCTTAAGTCTCAGTCTCCCAAGTAGCCGAGATTACATGTGCACATCACGACACCTGTCTACTTTTTGTATTTGTAGGAGAGACAACGTTTCACCATGTGGGCCAGGCTGGTGTGAAACTCCTGGCCTCTAGTGATCCTCCTGCCTCAGCCTTCCAAATCGCTGGGATTACAGGTGTAAGCCATCACACTGGGACTCACATAGTACTTTTAAAACACTGTAAACTTGAGGCTGGTTTGTCATCACTTTTCTGTCTTCCACTACTATGTTTGTCTTCATCAAATCATTTTCTAAATGCTGTTGTTTCCAAATTTGAACTTGGAAATTACAATCCAACATTCCTGAGATATCACTTAGATCAACTTCACTTCGTTTTTCTGTGTTCCTGTATACATCAGTCACATACAGACAGACAATTTGTAGGTTTATTTCTGCCATTGCTACTAACATTGGTATCATATGGATTGTAAAAATTGGGATCTTGGAGTCAATTTAATTCTTCTAATTACAAATTCTCACTGTAAATGTCATTTTTTTTTCTCTTCTTAAATGCTACTCATCACTTTCAAAAACTGGAAAGAGCCAAAGTAAAATGCCTTTAATAACATTGGATAGCAAAATATCACTGTATTTTACCTTAAAAGAAGATGGATTACAGGGATTTTCAAGGCTGTTAGTCTATCTTCATGGTTTCAGGCCAGGACTAAACTTAACAGCTGAGAGCAAATGATTTAATCTCGTTTTAGTTTATCTTTAGACTAAAGATGATTCCTTTATATTTTAGGATTAATATAGAAACTAAAGATACCATCTTTTCCTCAAAAAATCACTATCATTTCATAACTAAATAGCTATCAGAATATTCTTAACACATAAAATAGCTAGAATAGACTACTATTTATCAGAGGCTTGATGTCTATCAGGATTCATAGACAGCTGACTGGAGGCATATCAGTCATTTTTGGAACGAAGAAATTTCCTCTTATTCATAAATACTCTCGGATTTGCCTGTCAAAGTCACTATGTCTCCGTCACCAGAGATTTGTTTATTCGGCTTAGGGCTTTGCTTCTCTGAGATTTGATTTAACAACCTAGATGTTGGGCAGCTAGGCTGAATTGGCTTGGCATCCTTATCTGGAACTATTTTTGCACAGGAGAAAAACAGTATTTTACTTCTGGCCCCATTCTTCTTACTTTCTAAGATTTTAAATCAGAACAAATAAGATAAGATTAAGATTCCTAAGAACAACTTTCCCTATCTACAACCTAAGACTAGTCCAGTATTTCTCAAACTGTGTTCCGCAGAGGTGTTAAAAGATGATACAGTGTTTTTTGAGTAGATGGTAGTTTGGTTGCTTTAAACAACAGTAAAGAATTACAATGTAATTAGAAGATTTGAAAAATGGTGCAGAAAATAAACATTTCTTTTTTCAAACTTTAACTGTTTACATTTGTATGAGCAACAAATAATTTTTGGTAGCACATTTAGCCTCATGCAAAACACCAAGTGGGGGCCACTATTTGGAAATAATGATGTAGAATAAAATCAGGGCATTTATATCCCAAATCAAGGTCACATCCTGCATCTGAAATGTATCTTCAGTCCCTGTGACTCATGGGCAAATGTCTCATACAGCATTCTCTCCTAAGGACTTCTAATGTGAATGTAACCACTGTGATTTCCTTTACTATTTTTTACCCGTAATTTAAATATTATAATATAAATATATGTTCAGCATTAATGATATAGAATTAAATTAGTTGTGTAGATTAATGAGTAAAATTAAGATTAATTAACCTGTATTAATTAAAAGTTACAAATTCCAGGATTCCAACAAAAGCCTGCTTATACAAGGGTATTTATCAATTGGTGAAGTTGAAAGGTCACAGAGTCGAAAAGCTTCAGGGTTAAGAATAGATCTTGGGATGTCAGACTCCAGAACTAGAGACCTGACACAATTGGTGTTCCCTTCAGCTTCTTCTTGTCTGCTATTACCTCTTCTTGACTTCATTTTTCCTTACATCAGACAGGTTTTTTCAATGTGGGATGAGAGACAATGGCTTCCAGTAGCAACCAATTCACATTTCAAACTCCGTGACCCCCAATGACCCCTCTCTTCTTGCTTTAAACAAAAATCTCAGGGCAGGGGTCTGTCTGGATTGTATTAGATTACATAAGAGGGTGGATCAATCACTGCAGCTAGATGATTTGACAAATGACTGTCTAGACCTGGATTCTATGCCTTCCTTTTAAACCTAAAAGGTAGGTTATTGAATCCTGTTGAAGGAGTAGTTTCCATAAGGAAAAGTGGGGAAAGAAAAGGGAAGGAGTTCTTAAACAGGCAAATATTAAAATATTCACTATATTTTACTCTTTCATAGATACATTATATCCTATACCAGTACATAAATTTGCAACAGTTCTCATACCTATGACAGGTAGTTTCTGGGTAACTGGAAACAGATTTTCTTTCTTCCATCAGATCACAACTGAAATCTTGTTCAATTAGTTAATTTACAAATCTCCGGGTTCTGTTCAGCTTTCTCAGTCAGCTCTGAATGTACCACTTTGTGATCTGGCCATTTTTGGGCTAAATGATAAATAATACCATTTATAAATAAAAGTAGAAAGATAAGACCTCCTTTTAGAAACAGGAAAAGTAGAAAGATAAGCACAATAAGACCTCCTTTTGGAAACAGGAAAAACGGAAAGCAACATACAACATTCAGAGCTCTAGAATGCAGATTTTACTGTGATAGAGAATGGTTGGTGGTTTCTCCCCCCATAGCTGAAGACTGACTTCTACAAAGAAGCAGCCACATGTTCCATAGTTGAAAATGATGGGTTACTGATGTGGCTTGGCTATGCCCCACCCAAACCGCACCTTGAATTGTAATAATCCTCACTTGTCAAAAATGGGTGGATTATTATCTTCAGGTGGTGATAATTGAATCAAGAGGGCAGTTTCCCCCACACTGTTCTCATGGTAGTGAACAAATATCATGAGATCTGATGGCTTTATAAATGGGAGTTCTCCTACACATGCTGTCTTTTGCCTGCTGCTGTGTGAGCTCTGACTTTGCTCCTTATTTGCCTTCTGCCATGATTGTGAGGCCTCCCCAGCCATGTGGAACTATGAGTCAATTAAACCTCTTTCCTTTACAAATTAACCAGTCTCAAATATGTCTTTATTAGCAGCATGAGAACAGACTAATACAGAGCCTCCCTTGCCCAAAGTCCTCCATAATCACTTTTCAAAAGGAGATTGGGAGGATTTCTCTTCCGTGGACAGTACTACATTGGAAATTATTTTCCTATTTATATAAGTTCAGGGAATCTTGAAATTGCTTTAGGGATTAAGTAGTTATAGGCCTCTGAGAGCCAGCCCTACATGGCGAATACGTCACTTAAGAAACTGGTGGGACTGCCAGGCAATTAGATTTTTTTCTTCCATGTGCACACACTTCCTAGATGATCTCATGTATTCTTATAAATGTAAATAAATTTGTGAAATTTGGTTAATATCTTTAGCCCCCTCATTTACCCTTGCATTCCCAAACTCTCCTTGAAATGTTTATGTGGGCAGTTCAAATTTAACCAGGCCAGACCCTAGGGTCTTCTCACTTCTTAGTGCACAACCTTAATGATTCCACCATTTTCTGAGGCCAATCATTCTCATTAATCATATTCAGAAATCCCAGTTTACTGTGAATCTGGTCACTTATTGCCATTTCCACTGCCATCACCCCGGTTCAAGACAATACAATCTCCCGTGTGGTGCAAAATCTTCATAACTCTCCTCCCTTCTCTACCCCTCATGCAGTAATATAAATTCATTTCATACAGATAGAGTAAATTTTAAAGTTATATGCCAGATAAAGCAAACTCTCGTGCTCAGATAGTTTTGTCTTGTCACTACTGTAAAATGGGATTTGAACGCGTGACCCTTTAAGGTGCTATGTGTCTGGGCTATTGATTCTTTCATGGGTTTCACTGTGTTCAGTCCATTCTAATCCCACTGGCTTGCTGTTTATTGAACACTTCAAACTTGTAATGACCTAGGACTTTTGTATTGCAGTTCCCTCTGTATTGGCTATGTCCCCACATAAATGTCACCTTGAATTGTAATAATGCTCATGTGTCAGAGACAGGCAGATTATTATCTCCAGGTGGAGATAATTCAATCTTGGGGGCAGTTTCCCGCACAAGGTTCTCACAGTAGTGAATAAATCTCACAAGAGCTGATGGTTTTATAAATGGGAGTTCCCATTTATAATGGGGGTTTTATAAATCGAGTTCCCCATTTATAAAACCTCTAAATGGGGAACTCCAATTATAAAACCTCTGCCTTTATTTTTGTGTACCCAGATGTGAGCATAGCTTTCCTTGTTTTTTTTCAAGCTGCTCCTTAAGTGTCAACATATTTTTCTTATATTCTTCCATTATTCATAGTGCTTATATCTATTATCACCTGGCATATCTATTATTTGTATTTTAATTTTTTGTCACCTCTGAAACATTGGAATGTAATCTCACTATATAGCATTTTCCATTTTGTTCATTGCTATTTTCTAGAATGGTATCTGGAATATTTTTCCCTATATATCTATTTATTCATGTGTTTACCTCTCTATCATCTATCATCTATTTTTTTTCTATCGATTACGGTTTGGATCTGTGACCCCACCCTATCTCATGTTCAAGTTTAATTCCCAGTGTTGATGATGGGGCCTGGTGGGAGGTGATTGGAACATGGGGGAGGTTTCTAATGGTTTAGCAACTTCCCTCTAATATGGCTCTTGTGATAGATTTCTAACAAGATCTGGTTGTTTAAAAGTGTGTAGCACCTCACCACCCCACCCAACACACTCCACCTGCTTCCTCCTGCTCTGGTCCTGTGAGATGTGCCTGTGGCCCCTTTGCCTTCCACCATGATTGAAAATTTCCCTAGGCCTCCCCAGAAACTGTCATGCTTCTTGTACAGCCTGTGGAATCATGAGCCAATCAAACATCTTTTCTTGATAAAATACCCAGTCTCAGGTATTTCTTTATAGTCTGAGAGTGGACTAATACACTATACTTCTACCCATGCAATTATTCATATAATACATAATGCATTTTTAATTATTTTTATAGCTAATAACCAATGCCTAACTGTGGTCATTTAACGTTCACCTGCCTTTCTGATTTTTGTTTCTTAGCAACTAGCTAGCATGGACTCTGTATTTTAATCTTATTTCTGCCCCTGATAATAAGTGTAAGGCACTGTTTTAATTGTTTTGCAATGCGTGCATTCATCCTTCCTTTTAAGCAACCCAATAATGTAGGTAAAATCATATATTTTTATTTTTGAAGAGAAAAGTGAGGCACAAAGGAGTTTACTTATGTTTCGAAGTTACACAGCTAACGAGAGGTAGAACCAGGGTCCTACCAAGGCAGTTTGGCTCCTAAGTCTGCATGTGACCACTCTGGCCACACTTTTTCCGGAACGGGCCTTGGCTTCTTAGAGCAGTGAGCAGTACTAGAGAAAGAGAGGAGTCTAAGGGAATAATATCCCAGGATTCATCTTAGAGAGGCTTTGTCAGGGGATTGTGTAGCAGGCTGGGCCAGGGAGTTCAGACTTTTCTTCAGAATTTTCTCAATTTCCTGATACCACAAAGGGCTCAGGCTCTCCCTTCTATTTGGACCATTATTGCCCTTGTTTTTGCTCATGTGAAATTTAAAATGTTTCAGAGAATCGAGCTATTATAATTATCCAAAATCTGTGATTGACTTTCAGTAGCTTTGCACAATGGACCACAGGCAGAAAAAGTCTTTTGTATTAAAGTTGAGTCGTATTCTGTTTCCTTTTCTGCTTTCACTTTGGGTCTCCTCAGTTTTGGTTCTCGATACTGTTTGTACATTTGAATCACCCAGGGAGCCTTTAAAAATACTTGGCCCTACCACATAACAATTAAATAAAAATCTCTAAGGATGGAACTATGGCAACCCTATTTTTGTAGTTTCCCTTGGTAATTCTAATGAGCAGCTAGAGTGAGAACTATTGCCTTAGATCAGTGGCTCTCAAACTTCAGCAAGTGTCAGTATTACCAGGAGGGCTTATTAAACAAGGATTGCTTGACCCCACCCCTAGAATTTCGGATTCAGTAGGTCTAGGATGGGGCTGGAAAATTTCATCTTCTAATAAGTTCCCAGGTGATGCTGGTCCTGCTGGTTCCAGGTGATACTTTGAGGATTACTGCCTCAAACCAAAGCATGGTACTATTTGCAGAACCCTGTGAAAGTTTTAGGAGGAGCCAATTCTTGCTGATAGTCTGATATTTTTCCCAGAGTCTTCTAAATTTCTAGCCTGCACAGGCATATGAAGTATGCACCAAGATTCAACGGGTAATACTTTAACCATTTGCTGAGGAGGTAATATTACACATTCCAAACTTGATGGATACTTGCATTATTTCTGTATCTATTTTTTATTTTGTTTTGCTTTGGTTTTTGAGACAGAGTCTTCCTCTGTTGCCCAGGCTGGAATGCAGTGGCACAATCTTGGCTCACTGCAACCTTCACCTCCAGGGTTCAAGTATTCTTGTGCCTCGTCCTTCTGGGCATCTGCAATTACAGGCACATGCCACCATGCCTGGCTAATTTTTTTGTGTGTTACTGTTTTTTTTTTTTTTTTTTTTTTTTTTTTTTAAATAGTGATGGGGTTTTGCCATGTTGGCCAGCCTGGTCTTGAACTCCTGATCTCCAGTAATTCACCTGCCTCAGCCTCCCAAAGTTCTGGGATTACAGGAATGAGTCACTGTACCCGGCCTCCACATATTTATTATTACAAATAATTCTCAATAACATCCTTGACCATACACCCTATTACTTTGTGATACAGATGGGTGGTCTGCTCTTTCCAAGAGGAAAGCCGCTAGTCACATGTGGCTATTTAAATTAAAATATTAAAATCAAGCAAAATTAAGTAAGTTTTTCTGTTACTTTAGCAACATTTCAAACACTAAATAGCCTCTGCTATCCTTTGGATATAGTTTGTTTGGCCTGCTAAGTCTCATGTTGAAATTTGACCTCTAGTGGTGGTAGTGGGGCCTCGTGAGAGATGTTTGGGTCATGGGGCTGAGTCCTTCCTTAAGGAATGGCTTAGGGTCATCCTTTTGGTAATGAGTAAGTTCTCACACTGCTGGTTCCCATAAGAGTTTCTCCTACAGCTGGTTGTTAAAAAGAGCCTGGTACCTGCTGTCTCTCTCTCTCACTTCCTCTTTTGCAATGTGGTCTGCACATGTTAGCTCCTCTTTGCATTCCATCATGAGTGGAAACAGCTTGAGTCTCTCACCAGAAACAGATGCTGGTGCCATTCTTTCTGTACAGCCTGAAGAATGGTAAGCCAAATAAACCTCTTTTCTTTCTAAATTAATCAGTCTCAGGTATTCTTTTATAACAACATTAAAGAGGCTAAGTTAGCCTCATATGGTTAGTGCTGGTCATATTAGCACAAGATAATATTTTTATTTTCACAAGTTTTCTTGAACAGCACTTCCTAAATGTTTGTCAAACTTGTTTCTTTTACTTGGATGTGCAGCAAAACATATTTTTGAATCCCCTTCCATTAAGGTCTGACCTTGCTACCAGTTCTCATCCATCACATCTAGGGAAATAATATGTTCTTTTGGCTAAGCATAGAAGAAACTTGGGTCCCAGAATGATTGCATGCAACAGATCATAGGTACCTTACTCAAGCTAAGAAAAATTGTGATTTGCATAAGAAATAAATCTTGATTTTGTTAATCAACCAATATGTTGAGATGTTTAGTTACAACATTTAGCACAACATAACTAGTACATTGCCCTTTGAAAATGTTAGGAGTCATAATATAGCATTCTGAAGTATCAGTGATATTTCCTCAAAACACTACAAATGTTAATTAATACATTCTTAATTTTATATTATAGTCACATGAATACAGTTTCATTTTTTATTTCTTTGTGGGTGACTTTTTTGATATCTGCAGAAATGGTCTTTGTTCATAGAAATATGTTTATTTCATTTAAACTTATTCTTGGTACTTGGCAAAACTCTTAGATATTAAAGTTATGTTCATTTTCAACTCAGGAGTGTTTCTATTATTTCTTTGATTATTATTTTGAGTCTGTTTGCCTTATATTTTCGTGAATTCATTAAACTCTGTTTTTCTTATAGATTGAATTTCCTAAATCTGTTTCCTTTTTCCTTTCATCATTTTATTGGTCAGCTTGGGCTGCCATAATGACATACAACAGGTTGGGTGGCTTCAACAGATATATTTTTTTCTCCCATTTGTGGAGAACTGCAAGATAAAGGGTTTGGCAGATTTAGTTTCTGGTGAGTGTTCTCTTACTAGCTGACAGATGGTTACCTCCTTACTAGGTCCTCATATGGCCTTTTCTCAATGCATGAGAAAAAGAAGGACAGGGGAGAAAGACAGTTTTTTGGTATCTCTTTTTTTAAGAACTCCAAGCCTATCAGATCAAAGTCCCAATGTTATGACATAATTTAAACTTCCTTAGAGACCCATCTCCAAATATTACCTTAACTGAGGGTTAGGGCTTCAACATATGAATTTTGGAGGGGTACAAACATTTAGTCCATAACAATTATTTACTTTTTATTGCTTATTCTTCTCGTCAGAATACTTGATGAATTTCTTAGTTTTCAATTTTTACTAAACAGATCTTCTTCAGTTATTAATTTGTTTTTCAAAGCTTCTATCATATTTTAAAACTTGACCTCATGTTTCTCATCTTGTTGCAAGTTTTCCAAGATCTCATATTGTTTGTCTTTTCCCATGATAATTTGCTCTGATGTCAAAGAGGTGCTCTGATTTTGTGGATATAAAAATTCAATTAAGTTTATTTGTTGCCTTAGGAACTGAAACACTCAAAGTGAGAAAAAAAAAAGGGGGGTGGGGATTCATTGCAAATATCATGATCTAATTTAGAAAACGGAAGGGCAACTTGAATAAGCATTGAAAAATTTAAGAACTTTGTCATCAGAAACTGTCATCAAATATCTCAGCTTAAACTATAGTTGCTCTCTAATGATTCTTCTCAATATTTAGTTACTTGGAGATAAAGTCTCACTGATCATCATTAGGTCACATTTTTTCTATTGTGTGCTGTGTCATTTTGGATGAGGAGTGTATGTTTTGTTGAACAGACAAAAATGATCCTTATTAAGGTGGAATTTAGTCTATTTTCTCAATCATACTCTGTTACAGAACATTTTTAAAGTTAAATAAATGTTTTTCTGACAACAGAATTTCTTATTGTAAATATATTACATAGAGAAAAATATTTTTTATTCTTTAGGATGGACTGTCTTCATTCCTGTGGTATCATTCCATTGCTTCAGTGGTTTCTTGTGTAGTAAGCCACTAAGCCACTCTAGTAGCTTATTGTTTGTTTTGATCATGAGTCAAAGCCCTAACCTATCTAAGGGGTTACTATTGTCAAGGTCTTCTTTATTTATTTTCTTAGTATATTATTCTTTCATATGAATGAGGATGATCAGTTGTTCCTATGTGGCTCCTATTCTGGGACAGTCTGCATTATATAATTTAGAAACACACTGACTATCTTAATATATGAATAACACTTTCCTTATTTCTCAGGTTAATGTATATTTTTCTCTATTTTAATATTTTAAAGCTCACTTCTAACATCTAGAAGGTAGGATTTAAATACTGTGATTTCAATATCAATCAACAAAATTTTCCAAATGTTTTAAAAATGAAGTTTTCAAACATAACATTCAGTATTTTAAACTATATTGTGAAAATGACCATATTGCCAAAAGCAATATATAAATTCGATGCAATTCCCCTCAAAACACCATCATTGTTCTTCACAGAACTAGAAAAAACAATCTTAAAATGTATATGAAACAACAACAACAACAACAACAACAAGAGCTTGCATAGCCAAAGCAAGACTAAGCACAAAGAACAAATCTGGAAGCATTACATTACCCAATGTGAAACTATACTACAAGGCTATAGTTACCAAAACAGCATGGTACTGTCATAAAAATAGGCATGTAGACCAATGAAAAAAAAAATAGAGAATCCAGAAATAAAGTCAAATATTTACAGTCAACTGATCTTCAGCAAAGCAAATAAAAACACAAAGTGGGAAAGGACACCCTATTCAACAAATGGAGTTGGGATACTTGGTAAGCCACATGTAGAAGAATGAAACTGGATCCTCATTTCTCACCTTATATGAAAATGAACTCTAGATGGCTCAAAGACTTAAATCTAAGATCTAGAACCATAAAATTCTAGAAGATAATATGGGAAAAACTGGACATTGGTTTAGTCAAAGACTCCATGACCAAGAACCCAAAAGCAAATGACAAAAACAAATAAATAGATGGGACTCAAATAAACTAAAAGGTTTCTGCACAGCAAATGAAATAGCAGAGTAAATGAACAACCCACAGGGTGGAGAAAATACTTGAAAACTATGCATGTGACAAAGGACTAATATCCAGAATCTATAAGGAGCTCAAAAAAATTAGCAAAAAAAAAAAAAAGAAAAACAAAACAAAACAAAAATAGGCCAGGTGCAGTGGCCCACACCTGTAATCCCAGCACTTTGGGAGGCTGAGGTGAGTGGATCACTTGAGGTCAGGAGTTCAAGACCAGCCTGGGCAACAGGGTGAAACCTCATCTCTACTAAAAATACAAAAATTAGCCTGGCATGGTGGTACGTACCTGTAATCTCAGCTACTCGGAGGCTGAGGCAAGAGAATTGCTTGAACTAGGGAGGTGGAGGTTGCAGTGAGCTGAGATTGTGCCACTGCACTTCAGCCTGAGTGACAGAGTGAGCCTCTTTCTCAAAACAAAAACCAAATAATTCCATCTAAAAGTAAGCTAAGAAAATAGATGCTTCTCAAAACAAGATATACAAATGGCCAACAAATGTTTGAAAAAATGCTTAACATTACTAATTATCAGGACAATGCAAATCAAAACAACAACGTGATACCACCTTATTCCTACAAGAATGGCCACAATTAAAAAATTAAACAGAAAAAAGTAAACACACAACCCACAGAATGGGTAAAAGAGAACATTTTACATTGCTAGTACCGCACTATGGGAAACAGTATGAACACTCCTTAAAGAACTGCAAGTTGATCTACCATTTGATCCAGCAATCTCACTACTAGGTATCTATTCAGAGGAAAGGAAGTCATGTGTTTATAGCAGCACAATTTGCATTTGCAAAAATATAGAAACAGCCTAAATGCCCATTAACCAATGAGTGGATAAAGAAAATGTGGTCTATGTATACCATGGACTACTACTCAGCCATAAATAGGAATGAAATATGGCCTTCCCAGCAACCTGGATGGATTTGGAGACCATTATTCTAGGTGAAGTAACTCAGGAATGGGAGGTAAGTTATGAGGACACATAAGAACAATATAATGGATTCTGGGGACTTGGGGGAAGGATGGGGGTGGATGAGAGATAAAAGAATATACATAGGGTACAGCGTACACTGCTCTCATGATAGATGCACCAAAATCTCACAAATCACCACTAAAGAACTTACTTATGTAATCAAACACCATCTGTTCCCTCCAAACTATTAAAATAACAACAATAATAATAAACATTTGGAAATGCAACCTTATATATTAGCAATAATAAAAAAATCACAGTATGCATTTCTCTCTGAGGGTGGCAGTTGGAGCATTTATTGATAATTGAGACATTATTATGCATCAGATTATCAGATGTGTAACACTAAGAAAATATGAAATAAATGTCCTTAATAAGGTCAACAGGATATTTGTGGAGTCAAAGCTTCATTTCTTAGTATTGCCAAGAATAACAGTTGAAAATGAGAGGCCTTGAGGGACAGGAGACAGATTATCTGAAGAAGTATGCATAAACAGAGAGACAACATTCTGCAGTGAGATGCTGGAAATTGCCATGTATAAACTACATGTACTTCAAAGTCTGCCTAAGTAAATGCTTTGACTCTTACTGAGGTTCATTTTCCTAAGCCATGTAGAAGAGTCTAGCATTCTCTTTGAGAGCCCTTTACTGTGAATGGACATGGGGATAACACTCTCCCCTTCCATGTGTTTTTTGTAAGAAAAACAGTAAAAAAGGGTAACAATTTAATTTACATTTATTTCCATATGCATACGGATGCATGTATCTATATTTGCATGCATATATTGCATATGACTATGCATATGTTATATATGCATATAGATGCATAAGTAAATGAATATATGTATATCCATATGAAACTAATAACAAGGTTACTGTGAATGATGTTAGTGTGGGGAGTCTGCTTGTGTTGTGAGTATGCCCATCTCTAGGTGGTGCCCTTCGTGAGCAGCCATGAGCCACCCACGTGGTCATAGGTGGCTGCCTTGAGTGGGAGGAAAACATTTTACTAATTATCTTCATATAGTTTTTAATTCTTTGAATTATATGAATAAATTAACTATTTAAAGTAGCAAATGAAAAAGTAAATGGAATCATAAGAAATTTATGGAAGAGAGAAGTATGTGACTTTGAGAGCAGAAATTAAAATTGCATAAGTGTTTACATCTGATCAATATCGCAACTAATATTTTATTTCTTATAGAAAAAAAGAAACTCTTGTCCTTATACATTTGTTCTTTTTCTTAATTTCTCTTTTTCTTTCATGACAGTATACATCAAAATAGCTTTTTTTAAGTAATTATTTCAACTTGTACATTAAATTATTTCCTAAGCAAATAGTAGAAACTGTTAAACTATTTGTAAATGATATAAAGGTTTTTTTAATAAGTGTATAAGCTGCAGTCTTCTGTTCAAAATCAAATTTTATAATCTCTTTTTTCAAATATTTGCCTGAATTGTTGGATATCTTAGAGATATGACATTAAGCATTAAAACCAGATGCTTCTTATTAGAGGAGCAATCATTTTCCTCTAAAGGCAAGCTAAACTATCTTGAAATTTGAATTGATCAATTTATTTTCCATTTTATGTAAATTCTGCCTCAATTATCAGCCCAGCATTCATGTACTCAATGGTTATTAAATCCAAAAACGTTGGAACCACATTTTTTAAACATTACTTGGGGAAGTGCATTGTGTTCTAATTTCACTCAAATTGCAAAATAAATTTGTCAGTTATGAAAAGCTAGGCTATGCTCTGATAATACACAACCTGAAACTCTTAATGGTCGGAAATAGCTAAGATATATTTGCTTCTTCTCTGTTTCTGAACAACTAGGGACTAAGATCCAAATCTTTACTCTAAGCTGGGTTTCTCAACAGTGGCACTATGGACAGTTTGGGCTGGATGATTGTTTATCACTACAGGGTCAAAGAAAGGCTGAGGAGGCTATTCTGTGCATTGTGGGATATTCACTGCAGACATGGCCTCTACTTTCTAGACGCAGGTAGCATCCTTCTCATTGCAAACCAATCAAGAAATGTCTCCAGAGTTTGCAGTCATCCCCTGAGAAGGCAAAATTACCCAGGTTGAGAACCAATAGTCTTCAAAACATTGTCAGTTGTCCAGTCAAAGTTAAAAGGCAAGTGGAGACCTGCATGTTGACCACTTCTCATATTTGGTTGGCCAAAACATGGTCATACTTAATTTTCAGGAGTTAGAGAAGCACAATCTCTCCATCCTGCTATGGGGAGAATAAAGCAATGTCATGGGACCCGCACCAATTATTATCACAGTAGTATTGTATGTTTTGATGGGGAAATTATTTGTTTTTCTTTCTCAAAAAGTAATGTATTTTCAACAATAGATCATTAACATTATTAATAGCTTCAGAATAAATATATATTAAAATAGCAACTGTTTGTCACATTGTTGAGAATATATAAAAAATAATAAAAAACTAGTGATCTACATTTGCAAGATCAAATTTTATAAATGTATATTACATTAACCTCAATACATTTTGTGTTGTGTTTACCATATAAGGAGCTGCCCTAAGGCCTAAAGTTTACAAAAAGAAGGGAAGAATATCCTTTTTTTTTTAGTTTTTTCTAGGTGATTTTTGCACATGGGATATTATTTAATTTCCTCAATATTGGTTTGAGAGAGGTTTCATTGCATACCTTATATCATTGAACAATTTCTGGGCCAGAGAAGTTTAGTTTAGAAGTTTATGCCCATGTTCATTCTGGTTATAAAAATCCTGGTTTAGATTCTAAATCTTTGATTCCAACTCCGTCCCCTCTTTGTTGTATAACATCTTTGCTTTGCAGTCTCCAAAACTGGGGACTTAACAGTTTATATAAATATAACATAAATGCAAGCAAAATCTACCAATAAAACATTTAGAGGAATTATCTTCTTGTACTTGTTACACCAGAAGTTAGCAGAATTTATAGTTTATTAAAGTTAATCAGAATATTAAATACTATTGAGTAAAATCTTCATCTTTAAAGTTTAGACAGATTGTATAATTGTAATTCATAATCTACTTTCTGGTTACTTGAATTAAATGTAGACTGTTAAAACCTATAAAAACATAATAAAGTATAATCACACTACTGTCTCCTTTAAGACAGAAAGTAAATGTTATAATAGATCATAACATTATTAAAGAAACTGATAATTTATTTAAAAAATTGTATATACATTATATGATGTTAAACTAATTGTCAACATTACTGGGTTAAGTGTTGACCAGATAGTTGGTTAAACTTTATTTCTGGGTGCATCTGTGAGGATATTCCTAGAAGAGATTATCAAATTAATCAGTGGATTGAGTAAAGAAGTTCCACCCTTATCAATGTAGGATGGTTATCATCCAATATGTTGTGGGCTTGAATAGAACAAAAAGGCAGCAGAGGAAGGGTCAATTGAATTCTCTCTTGAGCTGGGACATCCATCTTCTCCTGCCCTCAGACATTAGAGTTCCTGGTTTTGGGGACTTTGGGCTCAAAGTGAGTTACATTACCAGCTTTCCTGGTTTTCCATCTTGCAGACAGCTCATCATGAGACTTCTGGGACTTTTAAACCTCCATAAATGCCTGAGCCAATTCCCGTAATAAATCTCCTTTCATATATCTATTTATATTACATTGGCTCTGTTTCTCTGAAGAATACTGACTAATACAATCATCCTATTTTAGCTAAAGGACCCTTGTGAATTAGGTGTAGCGGAATGAATGGTATACTTCTTGTTTAGAGGTGGCAAAACTCATTTTCAAGAATGTAAGAGCATGGACCAAGGTGGCACAGGTAGGGGGATCAGGAACTGGAACTGATATCCCCTGACTGGATTTCATGCACTTTTCTGAACCATTTATACTAGTTACCTGGGGGGGAAAAAAAACTTTCCTGCTATTACACTAGGTCCTGCTTTTTTTTTTTTTTTCCTTTATAAACATCAAATAATCTTGGATTCTTCTTGGCAAGTAAATAAACATTGTCAAATCAGGTAATAAACATCAAATAATCTTGGATTCTTCTTGGCAAGTAAATAAACATTGTCAGATCAGGTAATTTCTTTGAGCACTTGATCACAGACTATAATAGCTTTGCAGTAATCCCTCTCTTAACAGGTCCAGAAAAAGGAGCCACCATGATACTTGTATTAGTGAGGATTCTCCAGAGAAACAGAACCAACAGGAGGCATATCTACACATATTCCTCTATATATGTTCTGTGTGTACTATGAGAGTATTTCTGGAAGTGACGATCATTTGAATTAGCAGACTGTGTAAAGAAGATCTACCCTTTCCAGTGTAGGTGAGCATCATCCAAACTATTGAGGACCTCAATAGAACAAAAAGGCTTGATATCAAGATGTATCAAGGAAGTGATATTATAATGCTTTGGCTTACATAATTATGGAGGCTGAGAAATCCCATAGCCTGCTGCCTACAATCTGGAGACTCAAGAAAGCTGACGGCTTAGTTTGAAGGCCTAAGAGCTGTAGAGCCTATGGTAGAGATTCTCATGCATGCCTGAAGGCCTGAAAGACTGAAGTGCTGAGAGCAGAAGGAGATCAATGTCTCGGTTCAAGTCTTTGTTTGACGTTCCTCTGTTCTCAATAGATTGGATGATGCCTGCTCACGTTAGGGAAGGCCATTTGCTTTACTTATGTACCAATTCAAATGTTAATCTTTTCCAGAAACATCCTCACAGACCCATACAGAAATAAAATTTAACCAGTTACCTGGGTATCCCATGGCCCAGTTAATTTGGTACGTTAAATTAACCATCACAATACTCTAACAGCAGTAGGGCTGTCACCTGGGAATCCTTTAGGTTCAGGTATATCATGCAGAGTTTGGCATACTAATCACTTATTTGCAAGCATTATTTTCAGAGACTGATTTGTCTATTCTAGTCGAACTGAGAGCTACTCTGTAGAACAATTTGGCAGTTCCTCCAAAAGTTAAATACAGAGTTAACCCATGACATAGCCATTCTATTCCTAGGGACAGTTTCCCCTTGTATCTTTGAGTTCTACATCCATGGATTCAACCAATTTCAGATAAACAAAAAATTTTCGTTTATAAAAAGGATGATTGTTTCTGTACTGATCACATACAGACTTAGTTTTTCTTGTCATTATTCCCTAAGTAATACAGTATAACAACAATTTACATGTCATTTACATTGTATTGGGTATTATAAGTAATCCAGAGATGATTTAAAGAATATAAGAGGATATGCATAGATTATATACAAATACTATGTCATTTTATATAGGGGACTTGAGCATCCATGGATTTTGGTATCTGCTGGGGTCCTGGGTTTAACCAAATCCTCATGGATATGAAGAGATGACTATATATATTCAAGAGAATTGAAAACAAAAGTACACACAAAAATGTAAACATAAATATTCATAGCAACATTAAAAACTGTTAAAAGGAGAAACATCCTATATTTTTATCAATGAATTAATGGGTATAAAATGTGTATCTACACAGCAGAATATTTAGAAAAGAATAAAGTACCAATACATGCTACAACATAGATTAATCTGGAAACCATGTTAGGAAAGATATTTATTGTTTAATTCCATTTATATGAAATGCTGACAGTTGGCAGATCCAGGGAGGAAAAAACAGATTACTATTTGCTAGAGAGTAGCAGGGAAAGGTAATAAGAAGGGACAGATAAAGGGGTGGAGTTTGGGGGAGCATCATGAAAATATTCTGGAATTCGATGGTAGCGATGGTTGTACAATTTTGTGACTACAGCAAAAAAAAAAACCAAAAACTGAAAAGGGTAAATTTTATGGTATATATGTCAATAAAAATTAATAAATGACAGACCTGAGAACAGTGGCTACAGATTTCAGAGATAATGAGATTGTGAAAGCCTTAAATGATGTAATCATTTTTGCTGTCATATATGAATTTTATTGGACATGGATTAAGATAATTGGAAGAGGTTCTGAGTACCTTCTTTTACTTTCTGTCAACACTTGGGGAACACTTTTTGAACAGATTTGCAACAGTTAAAGATCTTTGATTGCTAATAACTGAGATGGACTCATCTAAGTAAACACTTTATGAAAAATAGAGACACTCACAAAATTGACAGAAAAATCTGAAAAGTCAGACTTAGAAAAAGGAGCAAGTTGGGGAACTTACAGCATCAGTAACTTATGAAACATTTCGTTAGATCTTTTCTCTGGAGCTGGTTCAGCCTGTTCCCTCCCCTTACTCAAACCGAAAGTCTGCCATATTACTGAACCAACCTATTAAATACAGAAGCACAGAAAAAAAGAAAAACATTATTTCCCTTGTAAAACGTGTCTAACTCTCCAGAATGTGGTGATCTTTTTACTTGATTTGGTAAGATGCTAGTGATCATAATAGCTGCATAAATATATGTCTCAAAATGTGGGATACCTTGTAGGCTCAGCCTGGCTTTTCACCATGTCTTCTGCTGGTGTTGTGCTTGATTTTTATCAACAATTTTTCAGCCAAATCCACTGGGGAATGGAATAATTTTTATTTTGTTTCTGGGTTAGCAATCACTTAAGATCTTGTGGGACACACACACACACACATACACACACACACACATATATATATGTATAATATACATATAGAGTGTATGTATACATAACATATAAAAAACATTTATAATGTATAAGTTATATTAATAAAACATTGTTTTATGGGAGATGACAATTTATTATGAATTTTCTTTTATTTATTTTCTGTCTTATGCAAGCTTATTGAGGGCAGGAAACATTTTATATAATTCCACAATATTTAAAAAATAGTTCCAATAATAATTATGAATAATTCTAGGGAAATATGTATTCTCCCTTCGAGGTAGAAAATATTGTCATTTTATTTCTAAGTGAGGAATTTGAGGCATAGAAAGCCTTGCAGATTTTTACACATGTATTAAATGCAAATGCTAAATTTCAGATATAGGAAGTTTGACTCTTATATCTGAAATATAAAATTGACTCTAGGGCTTTAACATTTTCAAAATTACAAATAGTCCCTCTTCAATATGATGCTAAACATATGCCAGATGCTTCATAAATACCTTTTGAGTTGAGTAGAATGACTTCATATGATTATCAATCAGAATAATCATTAATTTGACAATTACCACCATTCTGAATAAATGAGTTTGCAAGCCCTATGGCATCCTTTAATAATATGGTCCTTTCATTTCTTTATATCAGTCAATATGCTGCCAAAATGAAAGTTCTCTTTCATGAAAAGAGCAGTAGCTAGTAGCAATGATATTTCAATAATATTTTAGAGGGAAACAATTTATCATTAACAAAATGAACACTTTTTTATTGGAAAATGCAAAAGCCAGATCACTTTCCCTAGCCACAGCAGGTGGTTCCTAGACAGTTACAGTCAATAAGCTTCAAGAATAGCAAACAGCAGTGTATCTCCCAAATTTCAGCTCCTCTTGGCAGTGGAAAATGAATTAGTTGCTTCAAGTACCTAGGGGTAAACAAAACCCAGTACGTACTGGTTTTCCAGGCTCATAGTCTCTACCAGTGATAACAAAGAATAAATGCCCACAAAAGCAAGTGTTAAGAAACAGCAGCAGTGAGAATGAAGGGAGGGAAATACATGAGTTGTTTTGGGAGAGAGAACCTGATGCAAACTCCGGTACTCTGAGTAACAGTCTTTGAAACAAGTATTTGGACCCATGTTCACAAGTTAAAAAAGAAATAACAGTAGTCAAGTAGAAGTCCCATTTATCACAGGATACAAGTTTAAAGTTTTGTATTTGCTATTGTTAAAATGACCTTATATATTTCAATTATGTTTTCAGATAAAACGTGTTTCAAGATTGTGATATTGTCTTAATAAGGAGTTTATTTTACTTTTCTTTCAACTTCAGCATAAAATGTAAGTGCTCACCATCATAGGAGCATGGTACATTGATACCTACATTATATTTCTTAGACCCTACTTTTGAAGAATGTGTGCAGACTTCATGTTGAATGTTACTTCCCCTATCTCCCTATCTTAATCACTTTAACTAAATTGATTTGTTGCTATTATTCCATTTGTAGATTTTCAGGCATAGAACTTAGCTTGCAGAACTCTAAACTGAGTTAATATCAATCATATACATTGAAGTTAAACAAAGTTTTCATTAAGGAGACAGAAACCATGCCAGAAATTTGAAAAAAAAAATTATTACATTGTTAATAAGACTATCTACTAATACGGAGTAAAGAGAACTGGAGGGAATACTGGAATACAATATGCATTATTAAGGGATTGTATTCCAAGAAGGAACAAATTTCAATAAGGTACCTAACAATAGGGCTGAGATTGAGTATTCAGAGAAACGCAGTGGCTGTGGATCAATGAACGATAGAGAAGTTTGCTAGGGTGTCACAGGCCAAGACTTATGAGGAGGGAAAAACTGGAGTTCCAGGGAAATTTTCTAGGGAGCTTTCCATTCCAGTTCTAATAAAATGTGCTAGGAAACAGCCTACTAAGTTGGTGGTAAAACTGCCTGGGAAGCTTCCTACTGGGGTGTTATCAGGAATTTTTAAGATACTGCCCACTGGGGTGCTGGTGAGGCTCTTTAGAAAGTTATTGCTGAGATGCTGGTAAGAAGAATTTGAAGTTCAAGAGCTGCCAATTTAGAGAATCTCAGTGTTAACCTCAGGTTTTCTATTGAACCACAAGTAGGTTCTAACACACACACAGGTAGCCCAGATTTTTGCAATGAACTGACAAGGCACTTAGAAATTTACATGGTACATGGATGGATAGAATTTAAACAACAACAAAAAATCTGTCTTAATGGGATGAAGGGACAACAATTGGAGATTGGGTGTACCAGATGACTAGAAATTGAAAATAAAATTGCTATAATTACTTTTCTTTCTATTTTAAAAATAATTATGAAAATATTATACCATCTGTCTCAGTTATCAAAATCCATCCTTCCTTGCTCTGCATTATGGTACTGAAGCTGGACCTTGCAAATATTTTTTCTTTGCCAACTGGCACAAGGTTAGGCCTTGTCACTAGAGTGGAGTGGAAGTATGTTGTAAGAAGAAGGGGTTTCACTAATAGTTCCTTATGTTTTTTTTGTTTTGTTTTTTTGCTCCTATAAGATGCAGCCAGTAGGAAGTTAGTCTAGGTGACTCAGTGATATATATACACTCTGGTATAAATGAACCTAGGATGAGGAATACACCCTAGTACTAAGAAAAAAAATAAATATAGTACCACATTAGCAAAGACTAAAACTAAACTTCCATAAAACCAGGGTGCAAAGACAAATGTTACTAGAGGAAGAAAACAAAATCCAAAGTTTCTTTTTTTTTTTTTTTGAGACAGAGTTTTGCTGTTGTTACCCAGGCTGGAGTGCAATGGCACAATATCGGCTCACTGCAACCTCAGCCTTCTGGGTTCAAGCAACTCTCCTGCCTCAGCCTCCGAGTAGCTGGGACTACAGGTGCACACCACCATGCCCAGCTAATTTTTGTATTTTTAGTAGAGATGGGATTTCACCTTGTTGACCAGTATGGTCTCGATCTCTTGACCTTGTGATCCACCCACCTTGGCCTCCCACAGTGCTGGGATTACAGGCGTGAACCACTGAGCCTGGCCCCAAAGTTTCTATAATGCATCATTTACAATATTTAGTATCCTTAATCAAAAGTTACTAGATACCCCCCCAAAAAACCCAACAATTAAATGCTACCATAATCAAGAGATAAAAAGTCAAAAGAAGTAGACTAAAAGAAAAACCTAGATGTTGCAATTTAAGGATGAGTACTTCAAAATGGCTATTATAAATAACTTCAAATAATATAGAAGAACATTGAATGAGTAAACAACTAAAAGACATTATTAGGGATAAATGAACAAGCAAAAAAAAATATACATTTTAAAACAATAGCAGTAAGTTTATTCAATAAAATTTAGGGCAGATTGGATACTGCAAAAGAAAGAATCAGTAAACTTGAATATTGACTAATACAACTATATTGTATTGTATAAATTAATTATATATCATAACACTCCATAGGTAAATTACATGTATACATATTTACTCATAAAAATGTACATACAAATATATAAAGCTTATAAAATTATATAAATTCAAGCACACAGAGGTAATATATTCACAAATAATGAGTTGTAGCTTTGTAGCCTGTGTAACTATAACAAGTGGTTAAATGTATATGTAGCTGGAATTTCAGAAAGACAGGAGAGAGAAAATGGAGAATTTTTTTAATTGGTTGAATACGACAAATAGATTCAACAAACTCAGTGAAACTCAGAATAAATACAAAGAGCTATGTAAGAATGTAATATTAAAACGGCTGAAGATGAAAACTATAGCGAAACACTGGGAAGTAGCTAGAGGTAAGAAGAATATATCACCTATGGGAAACAGTACAAAGAACCATGTTTGACTTGTCATATACTAAAAAAAATGGAAGACAGAAAAAAATTGAATTATATCTTTCATATGCTAAAATAAAAAATAAAACTGTCTATCTAAAACTTTGGTGAAATTATATTTCAAAAATGAAGGCTAAGGGAACATTTTTGGATAAATGAAATTTGAGAATTACAAATGAATTTCAAAAAAGTTACAGAAAGCTAATCAGCAGAAAAACATATGCCAGAAGAAAAACGATCTGGAGGAAGAAATAATATAGGAAATGGTAAATATTTAGATGAATATAACAATTATCTTCATATGATTTTAGTCTCTTTAAAAGGTAATTGACTATTTGAAGCAAAAATAAATATTATGGGGATTATAACATATTTAGAAATAAAATATATGAAAATAAGGAACAAAAGATGGGAGAGAAAATAGAAATATGTTATAGGAGTCTTACACTATATACCTGAAAAGGCATAGTATTTCTTAAAAGTGGAATAAAAGTTTCTGTTTGTGTGTCTATCTATCTATCTATCTATCCATCCATCCATCCTGTAAGCAATAGAAACTTCCCTAAAAACAAAACAAAGATGTATTACTAGTAAGTGAAAAGTGGAGTTAAAATTCAGTCCTCCATTTATCTGAAAGAAGTTAGAAAACAAAGAATAATGATGATGAACATCAAATGGGATGGGTAGAAAGTAAATATCAAGATAACAAATGGAAATATATCAATAATTATATTATTTGTAAGGAAAAAAATCTATAAATCCAGTTAAGCAGACATTTTTGGGTTTGATATAAATATGCAAAATCCAACTGCTGCCTACAAGAAACTCTATGTATATAGTGAGTTTGAAAGTAAAGTATGGAAAAGAACACACAAAATGAAACTAGAGTGCTTATATTAATACCAGAGAGAGTAAATTTCAGAACACAAAATATTAGCAGAGATTAAAAGGTAAGTTTAATTATGATAAAAAGTCAATTCATCAAGAAAACATAATACTAAGTATGTATAAATAAAATATGTATTTTTGAAGTATTTGATAAATTATGAGAAGTACATGTAACACTAAAAATACAAAGAAAAGTTTAGAGAAGTTATAGGACCTAACTAAACAAAGATAAGTGTCCTAGTTTTATAGAGTGGAAGACTCAATATTATCGACATGTCATTTATCTAAAAAAGGATCTATGAACTCAAACCAATACTATTCATTCAAAATTCAAGCAAAACTTTGTAGAAATCAACAAGTGAATGCTAAAAGTAGTATGATGTAAAAAATCTAGACTTTCTAAATAATTTTTTAAATAAGAACAAAGTTGAGGAACTTAGCCTGCATAATTTGAGGATTAATTCTAAACCAATTAGCATCTAGACTGTTTGACATTGGTTTAAGGGTAGTACAGATAAACGGAAGAGGATAGAAGCATACATACATGATAATTGATTTCTGACAAACATTCCAATTCAATTCAATTTTCATAAAAGCATTATGCTAAATGAAAGACTTTAGACACAAAATAACTTTTTGAGTTTGTGGTGTCAAAGTCAAATAAAATATAAAGATTAATCTCTACATTTAAAAATCATAATTCAACTAGTCGGGTTAAGTATATATAGTCCTGTAATAGCCACCACAATCATAAAATAGAACATTTCCATTGTGAAAGTCCATCATATGGACTAAAGCAGAGTCAAGAGGCCCGGAGGAAAAAGCGCTAAAAAGCACTCAAGGTATACAACATCACTCCAAACATGTAATTCTCTCTGCAAGCCCAGCTTTTGAAATTCCTTGTGATAAACTGGCACCAGTTTTATATAATTGCTACTAAAACAAGCTGCTGAGACTTTAAGACTAGCTTTACCCATTGCCATCACTCACCATTCAGAGTGCCGCCTCCTCAAAACTTTACTAATGTCAGCATACTTTCCTTCAAAACGACATGAAACATTTCTTTCCAATAAAATTCGCAACCTTCTCTTTGTTTTTTGGTCATATCAAATTGTACATTTATATTGTGGATTGTTAAAAGTAATTATACCCCATTCTGCCTTCCTGCTAGGGGACAAAGTGATACTCCAACTCAAAAAAAGAAAGAACGAAAGAAAATAGTATGCCTCATTAAATTTGTAATCATATAATTTACTGCATTGACAGAATAAGGAATAAAAATCTATGGATGTTGCAGTGGATGCCAACAGAAAAAAATAACAGATTTGATAAAATTCACTACCCATTGATAGTAACAACTTCCAGTAATCTAGGAAAAGAGCAAAATGGCCTCATTTGATCAAAAGGCATCCACAGTAATCCGTAGTTAATCTCAGTCTTAATAGTGAAGTTTTGAATGCATTTTTCTTAAGATCAGAAAACGGCAAGAATGATTTCACCGTTGTGTTGAACATTGTTCTGGAGGATTTATCATTCAAAATAAAGAAATGAAAAACACAAAGATTGGATTTAGTATCTTCCTATGACAAAAAAATCAATTTATAAAAGACAATTACATTTTTATATACTAGCAATAATGCATTGGCACATTGCATAGTACTACATAATATAGCACATTGTTGAGACAAATTTATAAATTAATAAATGGAGAAATATGCAGAATACTCAGTGGGAAGTCTTAATGCTTAAGATGTAAATTCACTTCACATTTAGTTATAGATGCAATGAAAATCCTATCGCATTACCAGAAAATTAAATTTTCGTTAGCAAACAAGCTGATACTTCAAAGTATAGGAAAACAAAGAGGCCCAAGAAAAAAAAAATCTTGAAAAATGACCAACAGGATATATATTATCTAAGTCCAAGGCTTACTTTAAGCTTACCAATGATCAGCACAGTGTGGTATTAGCATTAGCACAAACAAATAGTTCAGTGAAACATAATACAGGTACAGAAATAGATCCACAATATATGATGAAGTATTTTTTCTTTTTTAATGTGACAATAGCAGACCATGGAAAAACCCTTTGAACAAATGTTTCTGAAACAACTAGATAACTATGGAGGAAAAGAAGAATGTTGACTCTTTTGAATAACATTTTCAAAAATAAAGACAGATTATAGAACTAATTATGCAAGCAAAAACAATAGGTTTTAGGCATTATATTAGTAAAATAATAGGTAGAAAAATAAAATTTAAGGGCACTTAATGAAAAATTTAGAATTTTCTTTATAAAAAGGCATCTTTGCCAGAAAAGCAAGCCAAAAAAAGGAAAGTATTCACATTACATATAACTTACAAAGGATTTTCATGAATGATTTATAAAGAACATCTACAAGTCAATAATGAAAAGAATGGGAAAAAACAGTTTGAGCAGATTATTATAAAAGAAAATATAAAAAATGGCCAATAAGCCATGAAATGTGCTTAAGATTATTTGTCATCAGGGTAATGAGACATTTCACTTCACATTTTTCTTAAATTGTTGAAATTTAAAGACTAACAACAATAAATGTTAGTGAAAGTATGGGGCAACTGTAATGCTCATTTATTTCTGTAAAATTGCACAAGTACTTTAGAAAACTAGTAATTCTTAAAAATTTATATTAGTAAAATGTTTTATAAAATAAGTAAAATAAAACATCTATGACTCAACAATTTTACTGCTAGTTATTTCTGTAGGGGAATGATAAGTCCTCAAAAGAATATGCCAAAAATGTTTACAACAGCTTTATTTATTGACAGGACCCAAATGTCTCTCAAAGAATGCATAAATAATTTAAATCATGCAAAAAAATACCCTTCTGCAATAAAAAACAAGTCTGATTCCAGAATGGACTCTCTATAGAAGAAAAGGATAGCTTAGCATTGCTTGGTCCATCGACAAAATGAGAATACAGTATAGTTTATTAAAAAATCTTTTTGATATTAAATTTACTTAGGTTGAAAAATGTAATAAGATTTTGCAAGAAAATCTATTTTTTATGTAGCATGCTAAATATATGTCAGTAAAGTGCCATAATGCATGTAACCCATCAAATGTTTTAAAAAAGTTCTATTATTATATAAAAATGTATATAGGGAGATATTTACATATATGCATAACTATGTGCATATATGTATTGTGTGTATATATACATGTATAAAATGAGAGCAAGAGAGCACATACAAATGGTAAAACAGATACATAAATCTGGCTAATAGGCATAAAGTTGTTTGTGGTATTACTCTAATTCTTGCTACTTTTCTGTAAATTTAAAATTGCTTGCAAATAAAAACATTAATTTTTTAAAAAAAGAAACAAGAATGAGTCTTATTTCCATTATGAAACAAAAATAAATCTCAAAGTATTTTGAGTAAAAGAAGTCTGACACAAAAATATACTCACAATAATATTCCTTTTAGATGATGTCCTAGAATAAATAAAGCTAATCTATAATGTTAGAAATCAAACTATGTTTGCCTGAATAAGGAGTAGGACGGTGAGTCTGGTTCTTGACTAGGAAAGAAACAAAAAAACATTCAGAGCTCATAGGAATTCTCTGTGCCTATGCAAGGTACATGATACATCTGCTGAAACTCAGAGAACTGTATTAGGATCTGTGCATTTTACACTAAGTAAAATATACCTCAATAAAATTATATAATCGTAAAAAGTGTATTTGCAAATTATCCCAGTAGACAGACAATGTACTTAAGCAAAAATCAACTTGATTTTTTGGCTGACACCGGAGTCTCTATTAAAAATATGTTTTTTTTTTTTTGAGACAGAGTCTGGCTCTGTCGCCCAGGCTACAGTGCAGTGAGGTGATATTTATTGGCTAACTGCAACCTCCACCTCTTGGGTTCAAGCACTTCTCCTGCTTCAGCCTCCCAAGTCGCTGGGACTACAGGCATGCATTATCATGTCCAGATAATATTTCAAATGTTTAGTAGAGACAGGGCGTCACCATGTTGGTCAGTCTGGTCTTGAACTCCTGACCTCAAATGACCTGCCTGCCTTGGACTCTCACAGTACTGGAATTCCAGGCATGAGCCACTGCACCTGGTCAAAAACGTGTTTTCTGTACCTAATATTAACATCACTGACCAACATACCCCATGACTATACCCCATGACTAATTCTTTTTTTTTTCAAAGACGGAGTTTCACTCTTGTTACCCAGGCTGGAGTGCAGTGGCGCGATCTCGGCTCACCGCAACCTCTACCTCCTGGGTTCAGGCAATTCTCCTGCCTCAGCCTCCTGCGTAGCTGGGATTACAGGCACACACCACCACGCCCAGCTAATTTTTTGTATTTTTAATAGAGACGGAGTTTCACCATGTTGACCAGGATGGTCTCGATCTCTTGAGCTCATGATCTACCTGCCTCGGCCTCCCAAAGTGCTGGGATTACAGGCTTGAGCCACCGCGCCCGGCCGACTAATTCTTTTATTGTAAACTTTATTCATCAGGAGTGTTTGCATGTGTATACATAATTCACAAAAATGCAATTAGGATTTCAAGGTTGTACTAACACATTAACAATTGGTATTATGGGAAAAAAAGAAAAGAGTTTCTAATAATATGTAGTGTTTGGAAATTTTCATGAAAATACTTCCATCATGACCAATTTCCAGCTACCATTGTGGTTTTACTAAAGAAGCAGGAAGAGGCAGTCAGTATGTGCTGTGGCACTGGCTTTAGCACACTATTAGAATTAACTATATACAAACAGTATTTATGTCCTTATAAATGCTTTACCTAACACCATGGCAAGTTCTGAAACAGTAAACAAAGGATTCATGTCAACTCTCTGCTATTTGGCAGTTTGGGCACTATTGATTATTAGTGATCATGTATCCTATTTTGAGTCTTCTTTTTTAGTGAGTTTTTAAGATGAATTTCAGCCTTTTATTATCTCTGCAAATTTTACAGCAGAAATCTGAGTGGGGGTCATTTAGGTCCATGGCTTGCTGAATATGCACTGGATATTGCTGATGGTGATTATTTTTCACCTGGTGGCATTAGAGGATGTTTGCAGACACTGACGTTGTCAGAATACTTATCTTTTCCTGCAGGTACTGCCCTGAAATGTCTTGATTTTGTGTCATCCCTGATTAAGAAAGGCCTATCCTTGTCTCTTCAGCATGTGAGGCAGTTCTTTCAGTGGATTTCAAACTGAGGGCTAATTTTTTAAAAAATGGACGGAAAGGACATATTCTTTCTGCATCTATTCTCCCCTTTCTCCTGGTTTATCTTACTTTAATTGAAGGAACATAGACACTGATCTCAAGTCCCTGGGAACGGTTCAGATTTTTAGAAAATTGTATTTAGTGGATGTTGAAAGACAAACCTTCATGGCATCTATGATTGTAAATAAGGATTCTGCCAATCTGCCATCTGATTGGCAACTTTACTTCATATTTCTTTCTTCGCTATGGATTTTCTTCTTTTAAAACACAGGCAACTAAGAAAAGCTCATTAAAGTACTGTTAATGTTCCCTGTGTGCATATTTTGAGGCAGTATCTTTCTCCTCTACTATCTAAACTGACTATTATATCTACACTGTGCTACAATAGCATAAAGAAAAGATTCAGCTCTTTCACGATGCCTACAAAGATTCTTTCCTACCCATTTTTAAACAAGGAAGGTAATTGAGTTTTGATTGTTGAATTTTTGCTATTTTAAAGTTACATGATTGTGACTCAGATGACATTAAAATACATGGCTAAGATAATTCATTGAATTTATCCCAAGGAAAAATAATGGATGTATATAAAAATCTAATTTTGTGAAAATTCATCTCAGTATTATTTATACTTGTGAAAATTTCAACATAATCTAAAGGAAAAACAAAATGGTAAGCCACATGACATCATTCACATTGTATAAAACAAACTATAGGCATAAAAATAAGGGTATAGAAGTATAAATATATGGGAATGCTATTGATTTGTTAGTAAGAAATCAGGTTACAAATTTTATCTACTGTGATTTAACATTTATTTAAAATGCATGCAAAAAGCATTATCAGTAATTTTCCATGGATGGTAAGATTATATTTTTGCTTTTTCTGAGAAACTTTTGATAAATTGTATGATGGAAACTAAAACCAAATATAATTGTTTAAACTTTTTCTACATTTTTATTAGTGAAGAAATAGAACTGTCATATCCTTAAATGGTCAGTTTTCCTCTGCCATTACTGCTACTCTTATAAGATTTTCTTCCATGTATTATCAAAAAGAATTGAAATATATGCAAGTTACTTCCTATAAGTATGAATTTATTAAGCTCTGGGTTCATCAGACAACTGGGAAAACTAAGATTATTAGGTCACAAAGCAAAAATTGCAGAACTATAGAAAATTCAAGGTCTCATGGAGGAGAAGCGGGATCTATAATAAGAAAGACTCCAAAGCAGCACTCGGGATTTCTTCAAGTGAAATTATCTTTCCTCCTTCCTCCCACTCTCCCTTCATTTTTCTTTACCTCCCTCTTTTCATCCTCTTCTGCCTTTATCTTTTCATTCCTTTCTTAAGCATTTTAATTAGTTACCACTATGTTCTAAGCACTGGGAGTGTAGGCAATGTCTTTGCCTACATTTCCGAGAAGGGAAAAGGCTGTAACCTTAACCAGTAAACATATAGGAGAATTGCAGCTAGCGACAAATGCCAAAAAGAGAACGCAACCAGGTTATGAATAAGTGAGTGGTAGAGGGTTTAGGAGGTTAGTGGTTGCACCTGCATTTACCTTAGAATGGGTGGTTTTAGAAGTCCTCTGAAAATGGCTGACATTTGATCAGAGCACTGAATAAAGAGATTTTAAAACTGTTTAAAATACAGATGCTAAGTGAGCAGGAAGAGAGAATGGTACAACATGGGCTGAAGCAGGAGGAACTGGGTAGCTCATATAGGACCTTAGATAGGATTCTCAGTAAAATGTGAAGATCTTGAAGGATTCCAAACAAGGGTACCAAGTGAAATGATGCTTAATTTAAAAGCCTACACTGGCTATTGTATAATAAGTGGATCCCAGTGAGCTGGAATGACAGGGCAACAATTAGGATGCTATTGTGGTCCTCCAAATAGGAGCAGACATATACCTTCTATCTAGTGTCAAGTCTTTAACTCTGGTATTCTCCTTTTTTCTCTATTTCCTTTGCTTCTGATTCAGTATTCATTCCCTTTTCTTTACGCCACTTTTCAGTATCTCATAACTTCTGTGTGCTCATGAATTTGGCTTTCTGTGATTCCTCATTCTCAGATTTGATTTCTGCATCTAAACCCAGATTATACCTTCTTGATCATGTGTATGCATCTGTTCAGCTTGAGCCCCATCTATTAATTGCTCAGTTCTTTCCAAGGAGACATTCCAGAGAAAATAAGCTTAATTAAGCTTACCTTGCTTTAGCAGGCAACATCATGTGTTGCTGGACAACAATCTATAGATTATTGTTGAACTTAAATTAAGTGCCTGTTTCTGTTTTGGAAACAGAGAGCTAAGTCACGTTGCACAAGTCCCAGCCATCTAAGGCTACCTCCTTGTGAAGAGCTGTGAGTAAAATGGTTTCACTTGAATGGAGCCACGAGAGTACCAAGCATCTGAACTGGCATGCTGGTACTGCTCTGTGCCATTCTTCTTTTGATTGGTTATTTCTACTGAAATACAAAAAAAAGAACTGGGAGTAAAAAGTGACATGCTATCAGAGAACAGGGGGCAAAAATCTCATTGTTAGGGATTTGCATTTTGTGTGTGCATGTGTGTGTGTGTATATTTTTCTGGTTAGTATGCCACAATTACATAGGAGAAAGACATGACTTCTTATTTTTTCTTTTGTTTGTTTTTAAATGGGCTTATATTAAACTTCTTGTTTTGAAAGCCTGAAATTGTGGACCTAGAGTAAAAATTGTATTCAATTTAGAAAAGTCTGTAAATGCCTTCTTAATTTACTAAAGGACAAGCCACTGTATAGATGAGTTGATAAAAACAATATTCTGGCTATTTGAGCCCATAGTGATTGAAAAGTAATTTTGGTAAATTTGTAGATTCAACTACAAGGCCTAGAAATGGGAAAAGGCTTGAAAAGATCTTTGAAACTTGTATTACACCTAGGGTTTTTTTTTTTTTTTTTTTTTTTTTAACAAGGTTGGCCAGTGACAGTGAAATGCTTTGGGTAAGGCTCTATCATTTCAATATCTTTTTCTCTGAAATCATAAATGAATGATTTTTAGTCAATTGAGTTTTTCCATATCACTAGATTTTCTTAAGACTGTGTCTCTGAGTACATGTAGCAATAATTAAATAGTTGTTATTATCTGATAAATAAATAAAAATAAAAATAGCCAAAAATGATGGGAAGATTATTTCTGAAAGTATTTGCAATTAATTTATTGTAATATTTTGTAACAAATTTTGCAACTTATTTCAAAAAGCAATTTAGTTAAGATTGTGTCTTATTTTGAGCACAAACATAATGGAAGAATCTCCTGCAAATGGAAGAAAGGGTAGTTCTAACTCATCTATTATTTTCTATTTCTTAGCCAAAATTTGAGCTCTGCAATGCATTCTTTCAACAACCACATTTCTGCTTAAAAGGAAAAACATTGTGCAATTCTATTTTAATTACACATTTTGTGTCTGGCAGTAATGCTGCTGTTAGTACTGCCAAAGCTATGAGTCTCCTTTCGAGGATATTCCTTGGGATTATGTTCAATGTTATACACAATTGTATCAGATTGAGACACAGAATTGTTAGAAACCTTAAAATTTTCATACAGATAAAAGGAAAAGAATTAAGTTATAAATGTTTTCTTACTTTTTTCTGTGGGGCTGACTGGAATAATTCGTAAAAAGAATTGATTGAGATCTAAAGAGACTAAATTGAGCTACGTTAACATGCGGCTGAATGTGGAAGGGTGCAGGGAGATAGCATGTTATAACAAAAGTCAGTGCTGAATCATTAAAGGTAGGTTTGAGAGGCAAGAGATTTTGAGGTAAAACAGGGGGTCATAAAGAGGGGATATTTAGAGGACAGAATGAAGCAAAGAGAAATTCTAGAGCCTTTACTCTGTGTCATGCAATGTCCCTTCATTTGTCTGCCTTCAGGAACTTGAATAAAAATATGTTTCAGTGCATTTGGAATGTGGAAATTTTATTAGCTGAATGTGATGGTATGTGGAAATGTGCCGCAAGGCAGAAGCAGCAAGGCCCAGGTACTGGGGTTACTCAGGAGAAAACACTTGTCTGGAAGGCACCTTAGTTTTCCATCTTTATCCTCTCACATGAGAGAAGTGAGCCAGATAAGGTTAAGTAATTTGCCTGAAGTCACATAGTCAACAGGGAAAATCCTGCACTAGTTCCAAGTTTCTTGCTCCTGCTTCAAAACCTATGTATAATCTCAGTTAATGTTACACAGTTGCATCGTGTTAATATACTCAATTTATTACTGAATGTCATTAAACAAATTGAATTTAGGAAAGATTAAAAAAATGAATTGACTGTTAATATGAGGAAATAATAAATAATAGTAATAGATCTGTTACCAGTCACTTTGAACAAAGATTAACAAGGACATGTCTCAGACCTCACCACCATACAAGTTATTCTTGCAACCAAAAACTACTTGTACCCCAAAAGCTGTTGAAATAAAAATATAAATTAGATAAATAAATAAAAAAACAAGCCAAAACAAAAACCAAAAAACAATGTTGCTGGGTGTAGTGGTGATGCCAGCACTGTATGAGGCTGAGGTGAAAGGAGCTCTTGAGTCCAGGAGTTTCAGACCAGCCTGGGAAAGGTGGAAAGACCTCTTCTCTACAAAAAATAAAAATAAATTAGGTGGGTATGGTGCTGCATACCTGTGGTCCTAGCTACTCAGGAGGCTGAGGCTGGAGGATCACTTAAGCCCAGGAGGTTGAGGCTGCAGTGATCTATGATCACACCACTGTACCCCAAACCTGGGTGGAAGAGTGAGACCCCCATCTCAAAAAAAAAAAAACCCAGTTAACAACAAAAAAAGATAAAGATCCAATAGGCTACCATATACACTTATTCAATTAAAGTTTTAAAATTTACCCTGCTGGAGGAATTTTGCTATTGGTTTAATTGGCAGCCCTTTTAGTGCTTGGCTCAATTACTTGCTTTATTGACATCTTTGAACACTTTATTAATCAATCGTCAACATTTTTAAAGTATCAGTAATTTATGTGGTAACAAAAATGAACAATATATTGTGTTCATATTTATATATACATTTATTTTTAAAAAATCTGACAACATTCCAGGCACTGTTCTGTGAATTCTACATATATTTGCAAATTAATTTTCATTATTTATTATAGAGATACATTTATCCTATTTTAAAATATTTAAATCTGATATTTAGGCAAGATAAGTGATTGGCTGGTTGTAAAAAACATGTAACATGAAATCTATACTCAAATATTTAAGTGTGCAGCTAACTGCATGCACATTGCTGTACAGCAGATCTCTAGAGCTTTTTCATCTAGCAGGACTGAAACTCTTTACTGATGAAACAGCTTCCCATTTCCACCCTTCACCAGCCCCTGGAAGCCACCATTCTACTTTCCAGTTGGATGTTATACTTTGATGATTTACTTCATATGAGTGGAATCATGCAGTATTTACTTTATGATTGGCTTATTTAACACAGCATAATGTTCTCTAAATTGATTCGTGTTTTTGCAGATGACAGCATTTTCTTTTTGAAAAAAGGCTGAAAAATATTCCACATATATATATTCTATATTTCATCTTATATATTCCATATGTATGGAATATTATATATAATATATATTCCATTTTGTTGTTTATATATTATATAATGTATAGTTCATATTCCATTCCATTATATATTTCATTATATGCTCCATATATATGTGTATATACACACCATTTTCTTCATTCATTTGATAGACACTTGATTGTTTTCACATTTTGACTATTGTGAATAATGCTACAATGAATATGAGAATGTAAATATCTTTGAGATTCTGTTTCAGTTCCTTTGCATAAATACCCAGGAGTGAGATTGCTGGATCATATGATAGTTTTACTTTTAAGAAGCATTCATACTGTTTTTCATAATGGCTACACCATTTTACATTCCTGATAATGGTACATAAGGGTCCCAATTCTCCACATTTTTTCCACCACTTGTTTCTTCTTCTTTTTTTTTTTTAAGATGGCTGTCTTAAGAGTTGTAAAGTGATGTCTCATGTAGATTTAATTTGCATTTACCTAATGATTAATGATACTGAACATCATTTTACATACTTTTTAGGCATTATTATATCTTATTTTGAGAAATACCTATTTTGTGACTTAAAAAGTGATCTGTTTTGGGAAATGTCCTATGTGTGCTGAGAAGAATGTGGATTCTGCTGTTGCTGGGTGGAGTGTTCTATATATGTTAGGTTCGTTTGATCTATAGTATTGTTCAAGTCCTCTGTTTCCTTATTGATCTGTTTGTATGTTCTATTCATTAATAAAACTGTGGTATTGAAATCTCCTATGTTGTATTGCTGTTTATTTCTCCCTTTAGTTCTGTCAATGTTTGCTTTACACATTTGGGTGCGCTGATGATGACTGTGTATGGATCTATAATTGTGAAATCTTATTGATGAATTGATTTATTTCATTATTATACAGTGTCTTTCTTTGTTTCTCGTGACAGTTTCTGACTTAAAGTCTATTTTGTCTAATGTAAGCATGGCCACCCTGCTTTCTTTTGGTTACTATTTTCATGTAGTAACTTTTCCTATCTTTTCACTTTCAGCATATGTATGCTCCATTTAAGTTGAGTCTCTTGTAGACAGCATATAGTTATGTCTTTTTTTGTAATTCATCCAGCCACTGTATGTCTTTGATGGAGGAGTTGAATCCATGCATTTTTATAGTAATTATTGATAAGAATCATACCATTACCATTTAGTTGTTTTCTGTGTTACAACTTTTTGTTCCTATTTTGCCTTCCTTCCTATTTTCCTCCATTGTGTTTTTTAAATTTTTTGTAGTGACATGCTTTGATTTCATTTTCATTTTCTTTTGTGTATATATATATATATATATTTTTTTTTTTTTTTTGAGACGGAGTTTCGCTCTTGTTACCCAGGCTGGAGTGCAATGGCGCAATCTCGGCTCACCGCAATCTCCGCCTCCTGGGTTCAGGCAATTCTCCTGCCTCAGCCTCCCAAGCAGCTGGGATTACAGGCACGCACCACCATGCCCAGCTAATTTTTTGTAATTTTAGTAGAGACGGGGTTTCACCATGTTGACCAAGATGGTCTCGATCTGTTGACCTCGTGATCCACCCGCCTCGGCCTCCCAAAGTGCTGGGATTACAGGCTTGAGCCACCGCGCCCGGCCTTTGTGTATATTTTATATTATGTGTACTTTTTAATTACCATGAGGCTTACATAAAACATCTTTCAGTTATAACAATCTGTTTTAAAATAATACCAAACTTAAATTCAATGGCATGTGAAAACTCTATTCTTTTACTTCTCCCACATACTATACATTATTGAAGCCACAAATGACATCTTTTTTATATTGTGCATCCATTCTCATATTTTTTATAGGTATAGTTGGCATTATACTGTTTTTTTTTTAAATTCTATAGCAAAATAAATGTGATTTATATGCAATATGATTTATATTGCCTATATATATATCTTGACCAGTAAATTCCATACCTTCTATGCTTTCATGTTGCTTTCTGGCATCCTTTTATTTCAACTTGACCAATATCAGCATTTTTTTGTTAGGTAAATCTGGTCATAATGCTTTCCCTCACCTTTTGTTTATTTGAGAAAGTCTATTTCTCCTTCATTTTTAAGTAACAGTTTTTCTGGATATAGTATTGTTTGGCATTTTTTTCCCCAAGCCCAAAGTTTTTGCTGAGAAATCATTGATAGTCTTATGAAGTCTCCCTTGTTTGTGTCAAGTTGATTTTCTCATTCTGCTTTCAAGTTTTTCTCTGCATTTTTGACTTCAATAATTGATTATAAAGTATTTTGTTGTGGGCCTCTTTTAGTTCCTCCTAGTAGAGATTCACGGGCTTCCTTTGTTGTTTGTTTGTTTGTTTTTGAGACAGAGTCTTGCTGTGTTGCCCAGACAGGGGTGCAGTGGTGTGATCTCAACTCACTGCAACCTCTGCCTCCTGCATTAAAGCTATTTTCCTGCTTCAGCCTCCCAAGTAGCTGAGGTTACAGGCATGTACCACCATGTCTGGCTAATTTTTGTATTTTTGGTAGAGATGGGATTTCACCATAGTTCCACTGGTCTCAAACTCCTGGCCTCAAGTGATGCACTGCCTCAGCCTAACAAAATGCTGGGATTACAGGAATGAACCACCACTCCTGGCTACATTGAGCTTCTTGAGTTTGTATATTCATTTCCTTTTCCATATTTCAGAAGTTTTGGCCATTATTTATTCAATGAAGCTTTCTACTCCCCTCCTCTCTTCTCCTTCTGAAACTTTTCTGTGTATATTGGACTGTTTGATGATGTATCATATGTCCCTTAGTCTTTCTTCCCTCTTTTCATTCTTTTTTTTTCATTTTACTCTTTGGATAATTTCAAAGGATCAGTCTTTGAGATGTTTCTTTTGCTTGATCAAATCTGCTGTTGAATCTTTCCAGTGGAATTTTCAATTTGGTCATTGTATTCTTTTGCTCCAATATTTCTGTTTAATTCTTAATTATATTTTCAATATCCTTACTGATAGTTTCACTTTGTTCATACATATTGTATGAACATTGTACATCTTCATGATGTTTAGTTTGAATTATTTGTCAGGTAATTCATATTCCTCTGATTCTTTGTGGTAGGTTTCTGGAAATTCAGTTATTTCTTCTGATTGGGCTGTGTTTCCCTGTTTTTTGTGTGTGTCATAATTTTGTGTTGTGATCTTGTATTAGAAAATGCAGCCACCTCTTCCAGTCTCCATGGACTGCCCTTGTATAGAAAAAGAACTTCGTTAACCATTTTGGCTAGAGATTTTGGAAGTGTCTTGAGCCTTTTCTGTCAATGTATCTTATTTGCCCTCACACATGCAGATTCTCAGGCAGTTTGAAGGATTTGCCTATTTTTCTTTTTAGGTGCTTGTAATCGCTTGCTGTCCCAAATAGATCCCATGGCACTATAGGTTCTCTGAAGTTGCGCAGGCTACTCAACTCTTTTCTGCTTTCTTTGACTCCAGGTTCTAGAATATGCCAAATCCTCTCAGTGCTATGAGTCAAGCAGGGCAGAAATAAGTCCTTTGGGCAGCACACTAAAATGCTAGAATGCTTGATGCAGGTTCCACTCTTCTTGTACCCCTTGAGGAAGTGACTGCCCAGCTACATTGGCTTCTGTCAGCCTCACTACACATTCTCTGGAGCAATGGCATACAACCAAGCTGTTTCTGTTCTCAGCAGCCTTCAACCATCTGTAGTAGGCCAAGTCTCATCAGCACTTCTAGTAGGATGAGACAGAAACCAGTCCATGGACAACTCTTCAAAAAGCTGGAAAATTGGATGCACATTCCAACTCTTTCCGTTACCAGGGAGAAGTTGGGAGTTGGAGACTTTCTTCCACTCATTCTGTGTTGAACTAGAAAATGGTACTGTAATAAATGAGTACTCAGACCATTTCCATTTTTCTCAGCATTTCCCAGCCTAGTGCCTATTCCTGTCAACATGTAGATTCAGGCAAAATAAACTAGTTCTTTGGGCAGGGTCCCTCAAAAGTCTGAATGTTGGATATATGGTTTAATCTTAATTTTCCCTCCCTGTGAAATTTGGAGGGAGGAAAACTTAAGCTGGGAGCTTAAGTTTTTTCATGATTGTGCCATGTTGAGTCAGGATGAGGGACTATAGTGAGTGAGTGCAACAAAATTTTCTACTAGATTCAATGTGACTGGTTTCACACTTACCTGGGTACAACAGTCTCTTAACTGGCTTCTGGATTTCTCACAAAGCGAATTGGTCTAGCTAGTATTACTGAATCAGTGACCTATATGGAGCAACAAAAGACCTAGAATAGCCAAAGCCCTCGTGAACAAAAATAATGAAACTGGCGGAATCAAATAAACTGACTTCAAATTATACTACAGATTCATGGTAACCAAAAATAACATGGTACTGGCATAAAGACAGATGCATAGATTAATGGAACAGAATAGAAAATTCAGAAATATATTCAAACATCTAAAGTGAACTTGCTTTTTAAAAAAGTGCCAAGAACATACATTGGGGAAAGAAAACTTTCCTTAATAAATCGTTCTGGGTAAACTGGATATCCATATGTCGAAGAATAAATCTAGACCACTGCCATAGGGTAACTATGCCAAAAGCAAAATGCATTAAAAGCTTAAATCTAAGACCTCAAACTGTGAAACTACTACAAGAAAATATTGGAGAAACTCTCCAGGAAATTAGTCTAGGCAAAAATTTCTTAAGTAATACTTCACAATCACAGGTAACCAAAGCAAAATTTTACAAATGGGATCACATCAAGTTAAAAAGCTTTTGTGACTGGGTGTGGTGGCTCAGCCTATAATCCCAACACTTTGGGAAGCTGAGGTGGGTGGATCATGAGATTATGAGGTAGAGACTATCCTGGCCAACATGGTAAAACCCCATCTGTACTAAAAGTACAAAAATTAGCTGAGCCTGGTGGTGGGTGCCTACAGTCCCAGCTACTTTCCAGCCTGGGCAACCGAGCAAGACTCCATCTCAAAAAAGAAAGAAGAAGAAGAAAGAAGAAAGAAGATCTTCTGCACAGCAAGGGAAACCATCAACAAAGTGAAAGACAACCTACAGAATGGGAGAAAAATATTTGCAAACTACTGATTTGACAAGGGATTAATATACAGACTATATAAGGATCTCAAACAACTTAACAGGAAGAAAAAATCTAAGTCGGTCAAAAAAAAAAAAAAAAAAAAAAAAAAAACAGGCAAAGGACCCAAATAGGCATTTCTCAAAAGAAGATATACAAATGGCAAAAAGGCATAAGAAAAGCTGCCCAATATCATTGATTCTCAGAGAAAATGAGATATGATATGATCTCACCCCAGTGAGAAAACTATAATGAGATATGATCTCACCCCAGTTAAAATGGCTTTTATCCAAAAGGCGGACAAGAACAAATGCTGGAGGGAATATGGAGAAAAGGGAACCCTCATACACTGTTGGTGGGAATGTTAATTAGTGTAACAACTACAGAGAGCAGTTTGAAGGTTTTTCCAGTAAACATAGAGCAACCATGTGATCCAGCAATTCCACTTCTAAGTGTTTACCAAAAAGAAAGAAAATTAGTATATCTCATGGAGATAGAGTAGAAGGATGGTTACCAGAGGCTGAGAAAGGAAGTAAGAGGTAGGGGGTAAGGTGGGAATGGTTCATTAGTCCAAAAATATAGTTAGATAAAATGAATAAGATCTAATATTTGATCTTATTCTGTGCATGATTACAGTAAAAATAATTTATTTTACATTTAAAAATAAGAGAATATAACTGGAATGTTTGTAATACAAAGAAATGGTATATGCTTGAGGTGAGGAATTAAAAAAAGGATGAATGTGAAGGCCCATTTCAGTTCTAAAATAATTTGATTTCTATATACAGGATAGGTAAAAGGCAAAACATGTAAAAGACTCCTGTATTTTAGTTGAGTTATATGGATATACATTAAAAGATTTTTTAAATTCAAAACTGAGTATATATGACTTTTGGTATTTAAAATGCAATATAATAATTGGTTTTCAAAGAATACAAATCTACAAGATAAATGTTAAGATTTTAATCTATAACTTTGAGGTTTCATTTTCAGAAGACTTGAGTAAAATCTTCAGTATTCTTGAGAGAAAGAAGAAAGAGTATGTTGTAAATGAATTTACCTCATTTCTTTTCAACATTGCTTACTAAGTACTATTATCTCATGTAGTTTCATGATACAGATCCTCTTACATGTTGAGAGGCCTTTAGGCTGCTTATGTATTTACAATTTGATCTAAATGATAACAGAGAAAATTATTACAAAATTGAGATATACGATTTAAGTAACTATCATTGCACTATTTTATTCAATATTTTACCTTTACAGAGAATATTTTGCAGGTTAATTTTTCATCTCTAGTATTTTCCTGTATTACAGTAAACCATCTTTATGCTTTTACCAGGTAATTTTAATGAGATATTATATTACTTTAACTATATATATATATTTTTTTTTTTTTTTTTCTGTTAAATCCAGTAGTTTTCAATCTTGGCTGCACCATTAATACAACCTGGGATGTTTTTGGAAAAAAATGCTAGGTCTCAACTTTAAAAATTCTTTTTCCTTTGTTTTAGGATGGGGCCTATGCATTAGGTAGTTTGAAAAGCTACTTAGGTGACTCCAATGTATAGTCTTGGTTGAAACCCCACTTCTATAAATATTACAGGAGAGTATATATATACATGACAATAGTTCCTTGCCTATCCTGAGTTCAGTCTGGCTATTTGACTAACTTGAAGTCCAGAATCCTATATTGAATATAAAGAATATTTATTACTATGATGTTTGTATAAGTAAAAACATGATGTTGAAAAAAATAGCCAAATTTAGGAACAAAAAATATGTAAAAAATTAGATATTCATAGGTACTGTACTTTGAATGAGATATTTTACACATCCATGATGTCCTATTACTTCCCTGACTAGAAAGTTTTATTTTAGTTATTATGCAAATATCATTTAAATAGACCTTAATGTGGGTTTACCTCAGATTGAATCCTTTATAAAATAATTTTTTATGATTCTGAAACATTCTGTGTGTAAATTTCTGACACTAACTAATATGTTCCGAGATAAATATTTATTCATATCACTAGTCTTTGCATAGTGATTATGGCTTGCATACTGCTCTCTAGATATTGCTAGGAATATCATGTTTATATGTTAAAAAATCCAGTAAGGATGTAATTTTATGGTAAAGTGTGAATGATAAAACTCAGCAGGAGACACTGAATATAAAATATTCCTTTTTGTTTCAAGTATCAAATTTTTATCAAAAGTTTTCTTTGTACATTTATTCCCTGCACTATTTTCTGCAAATTATCTACAATTACTTAATTTGAGAATGGTCTTTAATTGAATAGGTTATTCTTAATGTTTGTTGTTATTTTCATTATCTTCTGTGCTCTTGGATTGATCAAGAGTATTATATTTATGTATTCATTTATTCATTCATTCATTCACTCATTCATCCCTTCACTATTTCAAGCATAGTAATAAGCAGTATCACTTTTAGTTTGGGGGCCAACTAAAGACAGATGTCGTGTTTGGCAACATCATGATATTGACTTGTCAATGTTCCCAAGCACCTACCTAGTGGCACTGACGGTGTTACCCAAGCATCCAATGGTCTTAAAGTGAACTTATTTGTTTATCTGATCTGCCTTTGGTGTTTATGTTTCACTATAATCTTATGCTAGTAGTTTTCATCTACAAAGATATCAGATTTTCTTTTAAGATAATTTAGTTGAACTTTCTCTTTTTCTCTGGATATATTCATCATTTTATTATTAATGGCTTATTTCACCTTAACATAATTGAGATTTCCAGTATTTATGGCTTTGCTTCTTAATTCAGAAGGTGATTATTTTGGCCTTTCACAATAAGTTAAGGAAGGAAAATATACTTTTTAAAAACATAGAACAAGGTTGTGGCGAACCCACAGAGCCATTAATAGAGAAAAAGTTTGTGTTCTGAAAAGGTCTGTGACACATATTGGCTAAGATTATTTTGAACCCTGGTTTTCTTAATCATCAAGTGCTCCTGAATACATTATTGTTAATCTCTTGGTTAACCTAATGAATTATTCCATATATAATATTCATGCTTAACTAAGTAGTGTCATAAGGGTAAAAGGAATTTTTCTTTTATTTTGTTGAGAGAAATGTTCAGACTGAAATACAAAATGAAAACCAAATTATTATGTTTCTTTTGGCTTTTTCATTGATTTCAGTGAAAAGACATCATCAAAAGTTTCATGCTCAGTTCATCTCTTGTAAAAACAACTCTGTGTCTCTTATTTGAGTTAAATGTCAAATTGACATCCTGCATGTAGCCCAAAGTATTTTAAGGTTATAAGTGCTTTAGTTTTAAAATCATGGCTTCAACTATATATAGAAAGATACTTGACCTAAATAATTTATTCATCATTTCTTCATTATAGTCTTTTTGGTCTGATACAAGGAAGTCGGTGTCCATTAGGGCATATAAGAGTAAAGAATGTGATACACATTCTCGCTCTGTTCTTTATGCTACTTCTTTTACTATTTAGTGAGTATCCTTTGAAGTGCATGTGACAAAATAAATGTCATCTTCTAATACATTTAGATCACATTTCAAACTGCCAGAAGTGGTTTAGTGTCTATTCCCCATAGCCTGGCAAATTAGGCTATTTTGATGTGATAAAACATAATCTTGATGAAAACTTTTATTTTTAGTGTGGCATCTTATAGAAGAGGCTTGCAAAATCACTGTGTCTGTGTACGTGAATGTCTGTCTAGTCCCATATGCTGTCATCGTCGGTTGGCATTGCCTTGGCAACTTTACAGGATCAAATTGCTGAGTGAAATAGTCAGTGAAAGCAAAACCAGCACTGCTTCTTCTCTCTATCTGTAAATGAGAAAAATCTCTCAGCAGTCTCTGTAGGTTTGAGTTCTTTTGTATTTTTGTTGTCATCAGATATTTATAAAAATTATAATAAGTTCCTCTGGGGCAGAAAAATGTTTATTTGATTATCTATAAACAGAGCCTTGTCAGTACCAGAGTCATAGAAAGCACTCAATAAATCTTTCCTAATCAATGGAACCTAATAAAAAAGGAAATTGTCCCATTGCTTTTGAATTGTTGTGAAAGCTTAAAAATATGCAGTAAACTATGTGGTGATGACCACAGCTCCAGAACTGAGGTGGGTGATTCACAGGAGGCTTCTGTAAAGATCATCTTTTGTTGAAGATCATCCTGCTTTGCTTCTTCCTTTCAAATTCTTGAGTGCCTCTCATTGGTGGAAATTAACCCAGAGATTCCAGGCAATGTAGTTCCTAGGCTTTTGGCCCTTGTAGAAAGTTAGAGGAGAGAAATGAGAAGATACTCTCGCTGAATTGCCAAAAGGTAATCTAACACAGCTTTCTAGGCACAACTCATAAATATTACCTGGAAATTGCTTTATCAATACTATGCATCAAGCACCATTCAGTATGACTGCTCTAGACGATAGACTTTATACAAGAATTGATCACATATAAATTTCAAGGTGACTTCATTCTAATGTTTCCCCTACAATTGAGATGGCACGAGTAGGCAGGCAATTTTTTTTTCATGTAATTTTGGGATTTTTCTAAAGAATGTGCTCACTGAATTATCACTTTGGGGAGTACATGTCAATACAGCTAGTTATGGGAAAGCCTTGGTAAAATACTGCATATGGGTGCAGAGATTCTCAGACATCTCCAAATTACTGATTTCCTTTTAGAGAAACCTTAGAGGACTAAATACTGAGCTTAATTAATATATTAAACAGGATCTGTAGCTTTCTCCTGCCAAAGTCAAGCTAAGCAACTTCAGAAAGAGAAAAACGTATGTATCATCTGAAAACTTAATCTTGCAAGCTTCTCATTGTTTTGAAGTAATTCTTTTGCTAAGTTGAGAATGCGTCAACTAAACCTAAGGGAAACATGTTCTCTGTAGTATTCTGAAGGAGGTATGTCATGCTAGGCCCACAGTCTCTGCCTTTAGGGAAGTAATAAAAGGAATTTGAAAACATACAGTAGGTGCACAATACATATTTGCCAAATGAAGGAATAAATGAAGATTTTTGGGTGTTATTGTTCATAGAGTATTTTTTGTTTATTTTGTTTGTTATAAAATATCTTTTTGATGTGGCTGCTGGCTGAAAAATGAGTTTGGCTTCATTTTATGCTATTCTTCAAGGTTGACTCAATGCTATACACTGCCTTCCAGGAAACCATCTTCATGAGGGGGCTAATAAGGCGACTACCAGATACCTTCTATCTATAGGAATCCATCACTATGAAGGAGCTAGTGAGACTACTACCAAACACCTTCTTTCCGTAGTTGGGAGTGAGATGTGTTGGAATTAGGAGTGGGGATTAATGCTATAGCCTTTCAGGAAGATAAACAATATGACCTGTAATTGAAACTGTTACTCACCTATCAAGACCCAGGCTCCTATGATTTAGACACTTTTTCTGCCTTCACCTTCCCTTCTATTTTGACGTTTCATAAATGCCTCAATTAATACATCTTTATATTATATGAATTCAATTAATCAATATTTATTGAATGTCCTTTATATTAAGATTGACATGCAAATAAAATGTCATCCTTTCAAAAATTTGCAGTGTAGTGTGAAAATTAGATAATAATACTGGAATTTTAATATTTTACATGAAATATAGGCATAGGCCAGGCGCAGTGGCTCACGCCTGTAATCCCATCACTTTGGGAGGCCGAGGCGGGTAGATCACAAGCTCAAGAGATCGAGACCATCCTGGTCAACATGGTGAAACCCCGTCTCTACTAAAAATACAAAAAATTAGCTGGGCATGGTGGCACGTGCCTATAATTCCAGCTACTCGGGAGGCTGAGGCAGGAGAATTGCCTGATCCCAGGAGGCAGAGATTGTGGTGAGCCAAGATCGCGCCATTGCACTCCAGCCTGGGGAACAGGAGTGAAACTCCATCTCAAAAGAGAGAGAAAAAAAAGAAATATAGGCATAGAGCTATACATTGCTTACAATGAAAAAAAGACAAAACTGAATCACATGCATTTAATTTAGAATAGATTGTAGGGCCATAAGAAGGTGTTATTAACTTTGTACAATAAGAATAATTGGCCTCAGTTAATGTGCAATACATTGATTAAACTCTCAGAGCAACATTATTAGTAGTAATGAGTAATTAAAAATATATTTCCAGTTTATTTAAACTTTGCACTACATATTTTATTAAGAACAAATTTTAAACGTTTAGGCTAGACATAATTCTATGCTAAATTCTGAGTTTGCCCTATATATGTAATTTTTTTCACTGACATTCTTTTGTGCATAGCATGTTGAAATGAAGCATTAATTCTAGACTGGAAGTAAATTAGAAAGTTTTCTTTCATTCCTTGGTAGTGATGAAAATACAGTTTTCATGTTTTTGAATTGATACCTCCTGTGCTTCTATGACTACCTTTTGTTTATATTTAACCATGAGGGTAATAATGGAAGTGATTCCCTGGGTTTTTCAGTTAGTGGGCTCAAATCTAATTCCAGGTATACTGAGAATAAATTTTGCTCCCCTTATGCACATATAAAGATGTTGCTGCCTGTTAGGTACACATTTGACTCATCCTTAACTCATAAACTAATGTGAATTCCAGACCCATCACACCAGCCTCCCACAGGTTTCTTACCACAAACACACAACTAACTCCACATGGTACAACACCCACCCGTCCTCAGGCCAGCAGGATCACTATCATATATTTCCACAAAGATATGCAAGAAAGAACACACACAGCTCTCCCACACAGCTCGGAACAATCATGCAGAATGAAGCATAATCTATTCTAGTTTCATATTCTTGTTTTCCAAAGGTGAGTAGGCAGATACAGAGATGATGATGTTGTAATAATCTTTATGATCATAGAGGATCTTGAAAAATATTCAGCAAATGCATTCCTAGTGTTATTCAGTCTTTAAAATGAACTCGGCTGATTGTCATCAAGTAACCCATTTTTTAAAAAAATGCTAGGTATTTTGGCGTAAATTCTTCTCCATTATCAACAGTCTCCTCCTTATAAAGGTACCCAATCTAGGTGGTCAAGAAAAGTCACCTCTTGCATTTCACATGGCAGCAAGCTTTATTATTGCCAGCGTTTGAATTCCTATTAAAAACAAAATCAAACCAAGACAATTAGTTGGGGCACAGCCAAGTCAGGGAGCTTCACAGATACCACCTCTGAAACAAAAGGTAATTGTTGAAATGTGGGAGTTGGAAGATGTCCTTTAGGCATTCAGGTTTTTACAGGCTGCCTAATTTTTAGCAATGATACTTCATGTGTACTCTGCAGCAAGACACTGAGAACCAGGAGACATGGATCTTCATCTCAGATCTGGAGCTTATTCTCAATGTGACCTTAGACAACCAACATATTTCTAAGTCTCAATTGTCTCATCACTAAAACTGAGTATCTGTGTTCATAAATGCTACTATATGTATATAACTCAGCTGGAAAGCATGCCCACATATGTGTTTATAAGATACAACTAAAGAGAAAAAAGTCAGGAGGTAGAGGTGTGTGTGTAGAAAAAGCTCACATTTATGGAACATCTACTATAATAATATTACATAATCTTTAAAACAACTATGGTATTAGGCTTGCTTTTTTTCCTGTTGTTTACTAGAAATAAAGGTTAGAAAGCAGGAATACTTTGTATAATGTCCCAAATTACTAAATAATGTAGATAAAAGTCCAGTCTATAATTTAGTTAGTGATATAGCTAAAAGCTCAATTTCTTCAGGTTTTGTAATTATAAACTGCCAGGAATTATAATTATTTGAAAAGATGGTATTTTAATTGTGAGTATGTTACATATAAAATGTTTAGATCTTTAAGTATTTAAAAATGTCTAAGATTATTAATAACTTTTATGCTAATAAAAGTATATTCACCTTCTAAAATAGTCTTCTGTGTTTAAACTTCTGGATATTTTCAATTTTATATAATCAATGTTAAATTACAAAGCAGTGAACATTTTTATATGTACATAGTTGTACATACCTCTATAACTAGTTTCCTGTGATTGGTTAAACGGTATGAACTTAAAACAATTTCTTTACTCAAATTAAAAATATTTTCTATAAAGTTGTAAATAATTATACTTTCACCTGTGTGCAAGATTATATCTTTCTCCAGAACCTATTCCAGAATTAAAAATTATAGTTCCTATAAATATTTACTCAGTTTTGACTGACAAAAATGACATTTAATTCTATTGAAGGTGAACCTCTTGTTTTAAGTATAGTTTTACATTTAATGAGTTAATCTATCTGAGATTAATTTAGTTATGTGAGGTGGGGTGAGGTGAGGTGAGGTGAGGATCTCTTTGGAAATTTTCCCTAATTGCTAGCCAGTGTTTTTGCATTATCTGTTTCTCAGTATCATGTCTTTATTGATCTGTGATGCTTCATTTATAATATGTTACCTTCTTTTTTTTTAACTATTAACACCAGAGTATGTTTCTACATGAATAGTATCAATGACGTGCATGATATTAAGTGAGGAGGACAGGGATCAGCAAAGGCATCACAGAGACAGTGACTTCCAACCTGAATCTTTCAGGTGGCCTCACATCAGCTTGGTGAACTGGGGAAGGAAGGTCATTGCAGGAAGAAGAAAAATCAGTAACTTTTGACACTCAAGAGAAATCATGACCAAAGCAGAGTGTGGGGCTAGGTTATTACAAGCACTGATGAACTAAGTGGGGACAAGAACAAAAAGGATCTGGATATTAGGACTCTTGCCAGTCACAAGTGAAAGAAAATCTCATTTATAATAACTTGAGCAAAAAGAACACTTCCAAGTTCCTGCAACTCAGAAGTCCAGAAGTAGAACTGATAGAGCTCAAACAAAATCCTGAGGATCTTATCTTTCTCCATCCTTCTGCTCTAGCTTCTTTTCCAACCATTTAGGCTCTCATAGTGGGAAGACTTACCTTCTCACAGTTTCTAATACAGAAGAAAAGACAATTCCTTTGTCCTGATCATTGAGCAGAAGTGGATGACCTGTGGCCTGAGGGCCAAATCAGTTCCACAGCTTTTTGTTATGATATTAGCAAGCTAAGATTTTTAAAAATATACTTTTCAAGACTTGTAAGCCAATAAAAAAACAGAAAGATAAATATGTAATTGAAACAGTATGTGGCTGGGTCTTCAAAGCCTAGAATATTTACCATCTGGCCTGCTGCAAAAACGTTTGCCAACTCCCCTTTTAAAGTAAAGGACCTGTGATTATTTCTGAGTCTGACTGACTTGGCTTGGGTCAGGGGACTGTAGCTGTCCTGCCACACTGGCCATGTGCAGCTTGGCTGGGTTTAGGTTTCCTGTCTGCCTCTGAAACTAAAGATGGAAGCAGCTTTATCTGAAGCATGTGGACTAACATGGGAGAGTAGTTCACTTGAGAAAAAAAATCAGAAGAAAAAAATGGTCCATAAAAATAATACATGTTCAACATAGCCTTGAAAGCCATTTTGAAGAGAATATTCTTCTGAGAGCTTCACATTACCACTGAAGGCTTTTTATGGTATAACCTGGCATGCTTATATATTTGTATTTTAATATATTCAAGTGTTAGGATTAATTTCACACATATAAACTGGTGTTTCCTGTGTGGTTCTCTGCCCCTCAGCACTCAAAGAATTCTTTCACCTGTACCCTGAGGGCCATTTCCCTTTCCAGATCATTCTGATGAGTATGACTCACAGATTCTGGAATTACAAACAGAGACCAGGGCTCAAAAGAAGCTTCTGTCCAAGGGTCCAAACAAAGATTTACATGCATGATAGCAGAGTATGTTTTTCTGCTTTGAGAATCTAGACAGGATTCAAACTGAGAATGGAGAAAGAGGCTGTGGCAATTGAAACAGAAAGAAAGACATTTAATCCTGGAGGAGGCAGGGCCTGGGTAAAAATGGGAGGGTGAATGAAAAGGAAACTTGATTTAGAGAGTAGTTTCTCAAATTTTAATGTGCATATGTATCACCTGATCTATGGTGAAAATGAATATTTTAAATGTAGGAGGATTGGGATGAGCCTTGAAAATCTGCATTATTTCTTCCAGGATCCCAGAAGATGCCACTGCTACTGGTCTGTGAATCCTGGTTGAGTAAAGTACTAGGGAGCTACTAGGAAGTTGACTTTCTTTCTTGTAACTGTCCAAAGAGAATTAAAATACATCACTGGTCAGCTTATGGACCATCAGTTTAAAGTGGGATTTCTGGCTGGGCACGGTGGTTCATGTCTGTAATCCCAGAACTTTGGGAAGCCAAGGCAGGCAGATCACTTGCGATCAGGTGTTTCAGACCATCCTGGCCAAAATAGTGAAAAGCAGTCTACTAAAAATACAAAAATTAGCCGGGTGGGCTAATCCCAGCTGTAATCCCAGCTACTTGTGAGGCTGAGTCACGAAAATCACTGGGACCCAGCAGTCAGGGGCTGCAGTGAGTTACGATCATGCCACTGCACCCAGAGTGGACAACAGAGAGAGACTTTGTCTCAGACAAAACAAAAAACAAAAACAAGAAAACAACACAGTGGCATTTCTTCAGCTTTTTCCTTCCCTCAACCCTATCACCCTATTGATTGTAAAAAACTCAGAAGCAGATGGTACTTACACTTTTAATTGAGCTCTCTACTAAAATGGAAAATAGACAACTTGGTGGGTCATGTCAAAATGAAAGTAAAATCTTGCTTTGTGTACAGGATGGAGTTAGATGTAATCAGTGTGAAATTTCCCTATCAACTAGGGAAGCAGTGGACACACGACTCCTTTCACACTATAGCTACTGTATGGATAATGGATTAGAACAGGAGACTAGACAGAAAATAAAGACACAGGCTGCCATAATATTCTGGAGAAATGATAGGGTTCTAAATTGACATTGAGACAGGCAGCCAATAGAAGAAAAGAGATGTGCTTGGAGAGACACTGCCAGTAGAATTCTTTGAATTTAGTTTTTGGTTTCACATAGGAGATAGATGAGAAGAAGGAATCTTGAATAGCACCCAGGCTTAGAATTTGGAGAAATGTATGGATTTTAATATTGTTTATTGAGCTAGAAAACATAGTAAAAAGAGCAAGAGGAGATGTTTGGGAATGCATATTCAGGAAAATATTTATATAGAGTGAATTTAAGGTGAAAACTTGAAGAAAGATAGCAGTTATATAGATAGAGATGTGTAGTTGCTCAAGGAGATGCTTCCCAGAAGAGTGAATGGTATATGCAAATATGCAGGGGGATTAAATATCATGAGTGGCTCATTGTATGACTGATGATTGGACTGTATGGGGCAAAAGGTAGTGAGTATGATGAGCCTTGAAAAGCAGATATAAGTTAAATATCAAAGCCTTTGAGTGCTAAAGTATACTTTGAAAACTGTATCTGAAAACTAAAGGGAACCATTCAGGAATTTAAGCAGAGAAGTGAGATAATCTAATATAAAATGAAAGAAGAGGAGAAGGGAACCATCATTCCATGAATGCATTTCATATGGAAGGCTTTATATTAATTATCTTGCTCCACATGGAGGAAGGACAGTGGGTTTCCAAAAAGTCAAAGATGAATTGCTGCAACTCTAAGCATGAGAGGTGAGCCTTCATTTTTATGACACAGGGAAGTTTCCTTTTGAGAAATGCACCCCAGATTAGTATTCACTATAGTCAGAACATTTATGTCCCTCCAAAATGATATGTTGAAATCCTAACTTCTAAAGTGACATTTAGGAAGTAAGGCCTTTATGAAGTGATCACATCACAAGGGTGGAACCCACATGAATGGGATTAGTGCCTTCTAAAAGAGGCCCAAGAGAGAGATCTGTTCTCCACCATATAAGGGCACAGCTAGAAGGCACCACCTATGAACCAGAAAGAAGGCCCTCACCCTACATCGAATTAGCCTGTACCTTGATCTTGGTCTTCCAAGTATGGAGAACTGGGAGAAATAAACTTCTGTTGTTTATATGCTATCCAGTTTATAGTATTTTATTATAGAAGTGCAAATGGATTAATTTTGTTTATAGTAACAGAGGACACACTCTGACTTCCCCTTAGTTCTATTCCATGGTGGTAAACACTGATTTTTTTTTTTGTGTGTGTGGTTCTTCTGCTGTTAAACTATATATTTTGAAATAATATGCTCCTAGTGATATGCTTTGATTTTTCTAGTTTAAATTTTACCTATGAGTTCCAATATAGCTCTCTTACATTATCCTTCCTCAAACATAAACAATTTTATCTCAGACCTTCTTATTATGTATATATCTACACTTCTGGTTTAAATTAACATTCAATATTTACTTAATTATGACTGTGAATAATGTTGAAGCTGGGTCACATAGTTAACTATGATTATTATCTATGATTATTATAGTATTATCTTTTTATAAAATGTCCCTGGGCCACTCTGCACATTTCCAATGTAGGTATTTATTTTTTGGAGGGGAAATACAAAATCATCTATGTATCTGTCATTAATACATTTCAAAATTTCTGGCAAATATTTACTACTCCTATCAATTCATTTATCTGCATTAGGTCATCTAACTTTTCTTCTGAAAGTCATCTTTCCTGGAGGTTTTTACCTATAAAATATAGATTGCTTTCAATGCTGGAACATAGATATTACTTTGAGATCTCCCTTTGCCTTCATTTTGAGTATTTCCTTTTCTCTTCTATGGTGTTGAGTCTCTTAGTTTCAAGAGATCTTTTCCTCTTTCTTGGTTTATGCCCACATTTCAGTGGAGTACACACTTGGTAGATTCTTAAGAAATGTGGCAAGAGAGCTATATGTTTTTAGATATTTAATGTCTAAAATGTTTTTATTCTATTTTTTCACTGATAGCTATTTGCTATGGATGTAAGTTTATACTGCAAATATTTTTTTCTCATAATGATATGGACAGGAGGCAAGGAGGTAATGGGTAGAAGAGGGCAGTTCCCTAGCAAAGGCCCTATGGCTCTGATGGGATCAGACATTTCTGTTTTCATATCCAAATGTTACCTTTTGGCACTCCTCATCCTATTCCCATGCAAACCCAAAACCCTAGGCTCCACAAGCAGATGAGCAGAAGAGCAGAGGAACAGAAGAGCAGCATGTCAGAGAAGAAGAGAAGAGAAGAAGCAGCTGAACATTCAGAGGAGTTAGGCTGGAGGTGATCAGAGAGATCAGCTGCAGGACAGCTGAACTCCAGGGGAAGATCATCTTCCCACTCTAACCCCTTTCTAGATCTCCATCCATTCCTCTGAGAGTCACCTCCACCCAGCAATAAAATCCAACTTATTTACCATCCTTCAATTTCTCTATGTGACCTGATTCTTCCTAAATATTAGACAAGGACCTGGGTATTAAGTATCATGAGTGGCTCATTGTATGACTGATGATGGGATTGTATTGGGCAAAAGGTAGTGAGTAGGGTGAGCCTTGAAAAGTAGACATAGGTTAAATATCAAAGGCTTTGAGTGCTAAAGTACACTTTAAAAATTGTTTCTGAAAATTAAAGAGAGCCATTCAGGAATTTAAGCAGATAAGTGACATAATCTAACATAAAATGAAAGAAGAGGAGAAGTTTCTATTTTTCTAGAATCTGGTGTTGCTGCTTTGTGATGACATGAGATCAGTAAGAAGAGCCTAGTCTAGAGAGAGTGAAGCTGCTTTGCATATGTTTTCCCATGCAATAGCTGTTTTCCCTGTTATTCAAAGCAGTTTCCCATATGTAGAGCTGCAAATTATTTTATAAAGTTTCCAATACAATAAATAAAAGCGTCTGTTTTCACCTTAAAAAAAAAAAAAGGGCACTGAGCTGGTTAATGTTTAAGCCACCTGCAGATGGTAGAGGTAAAAGAGTACTGTAACATTCCCACTGGGGCTTCAGAAGTTGCAGACATTCACCCCTACATGCTATCATGGAGACAGAGCCCAAAAGTGCTCACCACAGCTCCTGCACATGTCCAAGTGTGTGTGCTCCCTCCAGAAAGGGGTTTGAGAGCACTGTGGCAGAACAGATATGCTACATCCCTGTCACCCTACGAGGTGGGTGGGGTCAGGGAACTCTCCCATTTCAATAATATTGGAGATACTTATCCATTGTCTTCTATCTCTAGTGCTAGTGCTGCTGTTGAGATGTTCTATGCCATTCTGATACCAGGTATTTTCTGTGATGCTGTTTTTACTTTTGTTACTGAACACTTTAGGATTTTTTTCTGTATTACCAGAATTTACATAATTATATAATTTGTTGTCAATGTATTTTCACTTATTTTGCAAGGTTTTAGATGGGTCTTTTTAATCTGGACATGTTTTTTATTCATTAAGGAAAATGTTCTTATATTTCCTACTTAAATTACTTTTCTTACAGTTTTCATTCCTAGAAATGGTTGCATTTAGATATTAGAGTTACTGTATTGTGTCTCTAATTTTTTAATGTTTTTTCTTATTTAATATCTATTTTTGTCATACTTTTTAAAACATTTTCTCTACTTCTCAAATATTATATTGATTTTAAAATTCAACATCATAGTTTTAGTTTCAAATATCTCTTTATCTTCTTCTGATTATGTGTTATTTTTCCTTTCCTGTTCTTGATTCTTGAAAAAAAGGCATTTTCTTATCTCTCTGGAGATATTATTTATAGTTTTTTTAAAAAATATTTTGTTTGCTTCATGTTATATCAATATTTCCTCTCATTCCTTTCATTTTCCTATGCATTTTCTATTTTCTATGAATTTATCATCATATGATTTTTTAAGTACATAAAAATATCTGGTGTCTCAGGCAGAATTAACGTTCCTGCTTCTGGTATACCTGCCTTACATAAAACTCTCCTCTTCTGTATGAATACAGTGGGATAGTTATTCCCTTGATTGGCTATGTTAATTAAATTACATTGTACAGTGCTCCATATTGGCAGACTAGAAGGGATTCTTCTGTTGGTCCTGAAGAAGCAAACTGGCCTGTGGCCAGGACCTGAGTCTAGTCTCAAATAGGTGTGAGTAACCCCAACCAAAAAAAAGCAGCAAGAAAACTTGAAACTCAGTTCTAAAACCATATTGTAAGAGATCGAATGTGGCCAAACACCTGAATGATCTTGCAAACAGATTATTATTTAATCAAGCTCCAAACATACCGCTTGACTGGAATTTTGACTTTAGTCTTTAAGACACATTTATTAGCTTATAATTCTGTGGGCCAGAAAACTAAACACGGCTCAACTGCCAATAAATGGATATTGTTTTAGGCTTCTAAGTTTATAATATGATAATTTCTTACACAACAGTAGGACGCTAATACATATGGTGATCATGCTACACCTTCTGCTATTTAAGGGAGAAACACCACAGAGCAGATTGAAAGCTCTGAATACATGAGCTATTTGAGTACATGAGCAGGCTGTTATTATTGTCACGTAATTCATGCCTGTGGCCAAATTTCACAGCCAAAGATTGGTCTTTCCTTACATCTTTTAAAAACAGTACTCCTAAGGCTCTATTACCTTAAATTTCCCGAATTTGATAAAAAACAATAATCTACACATCCAAGAAGACCAACTAACTCCAAGTAGAATAAATACAAGAATAATCACACAGACATATCATAGTCAAAATATTAAAAGCCAAAAATAGAAAGCCATAAGAAAAAGATGAGCATTGCAAAGAACGGAATTCCAATAAAATTAACAACTAACTTCTCTTTTGAAACTATGAAGGCCAGAAAGCAGTGGGACAATACATTCAAAGCACTGAAAATATAAAACAAAAGAAAATACGATAAATCTTTTAACCAACAATCTTATATCCAGCAAAAATATCTTTAAAAAATAAAGGTAAAATAGAGCCAAGTACTATATAATGAAGTTTTAGTCAGTGATGGACCACGTTAGTGGTCCAATAAAAAAATATGTTACTGTATTTTATTGTATCTTATCTATTTTTAGATATATTTGGATATATAAATACTTACCATTGTATTACAGTTTTTACAATATTCAGTAGAGTAACATGCTGTACAGGTTAGGAGCAAAAGACTATGCCATTAGTCCAGGTTTGTGTAAGTTCACTCTATGATGTTCCCACAACAATGAAATTTCCTAAGTACACATTTCTCAGAATGTGTTCCCCTTATTAAATGACACATGACTGCAAATAATTTCCCAGATATGCAAAGCCAGAAAATTTGTTGCTAGGAGTCCCACCTTAGAAAATCATTAAAAAATAAAAAATATTCTCCAGGCTGAAAACAAGTGACACCAGACAGCAATTCGAATTAATCACACAAGCAAAGGAGTGTCAATAAAAGCAACTATGTTGGTAATTATACAAGTCAGGATAACTGCATATTTCTTCTTTTTTTTAAAACTGATTTAAAAGTAATTGGATAAAATAATATGTGTATAATTGTAGTGTTGAGCTTTTAACACATAGAAATGTAATATTTGACAAAAACAACATGAAGACAGTGGGTGGGAGCAAAGTGTTATTGGTATAAGTAAATGACATGATATGGTAACTAGTATCCACAAGAAATTTATTTTTAATTTGACATAAATAGGAAGATTAATATAACATACTCTGTAAATATGCACTTGTTCTTGTTTCTTCTTTCATCTTTTTTAAAAAAGACATAAGGTTACAAATTAAAATATTTATAACATTGTATTTTAGGGTTTGTAATATAAATAAATATGTATAAATATAATAGCACAAAAATGTGGGGAATATAGGTATACGGGAGTGAATTTTTCATATTCCCCTAGAATGAAGTTAATAAAAATTTGTTGTAGACATTGATAAATTAAGATGTATATATTTTAAGTCTTGGCATAATCATTACAAAAAAAATTTTAAAAATTGACAATTATTAAAGGGATTAAAATGTTACTAGAAAGTATCCATGTGATAAAAAATAAAAGACAGGTACAGCACGGTGGCTCACGCCTATAATCCCCGCACTTTGGGAGGCTGAGGCGGGTGGATCACGAGGTCAAGAGATCGAGACCGTCCTGGTCAACAAGGTGAAACCCCGTCTCTACTAAAAATACAAAAATTAGCTGGGCATGGTGGTGCACGCCTGTAGTCCCAGCTACTTGGGAGGCTGAGGCAGGAGAATTGCTTGAACCCAGAAGGCGGAGGTTGTGGTGAGCCGAGATTGTGCCATTGCACTCCAGTCTGGGTAACAACAGCGAAACTCCATCTCAAAAAAAAAAAAAAAAGACAGTAAAAGTGGAGCAAAATTCCATGCGCCTTATAGTAAACAATATGTAAAAGGGCAGATTTATATCTGACTATATTCATAACAACATTACAAATGAATTAAAAATCAAATAAAAGTCAGGTGTTCTTAGATTACATTTAGGAAAGGAACAGGATACAGGATTCAAATATATGGCGTCTACATCACATACCCTATATTCAAAGATACAAGTGGGTTGAAAGTTGGCTGGGTGCCATGGTGCATACCTGTAATCCAAGCACTTTGGGAGGCCGAGGTGGGCAGATTGCTTGAGCCCAGGAGTTCAAGACCAGCCTGGGAAAATGTAAGAGGCCGTCTCTACAAAAAATAAAGCGTACTGGGCATGGTGGCATGAATCTGTGGTCCAGCTACTTGTGAGGGTGAGGTGATAGGATTGCTTGAACCTAGGAAGTTAAGGCTGCAGTGAGCTGTGATGGCCTCATTGCACTCCAGCCTCAATGACAGAGTGAGACCCTTTCAAAACAAAACAAAAACAAATAGGTTGAAAGTAGCAGGATAGAAAAGATACACCATTACAAACAGTAACCATACAGAGCTAAAGTGGCTATACTATTACTGACAAGTTAACTAACTTGATTCTGGTAATCATTTCACAATGTCTATGTGTATTACATGATTACTGTACTTCTCAAATATATTCAACTTTTATTAGCCAAATATACCTCAATCAAACTAGACAACAAGATAAAACAAGCCAATTAATGTAGAAAAGGCCACAGAATGATTGGGTAGAAACTGCTATTTTCCTGAGGGACAGAACTGAAACTTCTGTAAGGTTTTTTTTTTTTCCTGGGGCTGACTCCTCCAGAGAGGAATCCTCCAGTTTCATAATTATGGCAGAGTAGGTACAGCTTTGGTGGTATTGGTGTGGTATGAAATTTGTAACTAACATTCTGAGGGGTTAGGTGGGCCAGGAAATTCACATTCAGATGTGAATTCTTCATGTCCTCTTTTCAAGATAGCACTTCTTTTCTACCCTAAACTCTGTGTATTTCCCCCACACTGTATTTTTCCCCTTCACTTCTTTTCTTCTGAAACTGGGATCTTCTGCTAGGCTGAAATGGAATAATTATCTAAATGGGAAAAATAAGAAAGGAATTTAGGGAAAATTTTTAAATTTTAAATCTTTTTCAAGTTTTCAGTCATAATTACTTTTAAACCCTGATCCACACTTTGGCCTTAATCTATTCTGGTAATTTCAGCAGGAGTTTGAACTTTCCTTACTGCCATATTAGTTATCCTCCATCTCCTCTTAATTTTTCAAACATTTACTTCTGTTATGTATTGTCTCTTCCTTCTTCTGTCTTCTTGAATTTCTGATTTTGATAATACTTCCCTTTACTATAATCTAAGTGGGATTTTGGAGGCAGTAAACAGAAATATAATTATTGAATCTACCATGTTTGATCTCAATGCGTAATTCTTCAAAAATAAGTCAACATGGTAAAAATAAAACAACTTTGGGTTAAGGAGACTTAGGAAGAGTGCTGAGTCTGTCTCACACTGATGGTAGTATAGTAATCACATTACAAAGTCCTTGACCATGCCTATGTCCTGAATGGTATTGCCTAGGTTTTCTTCCAGAGTTTTTATGTTGTTAGGTCTTATGTTTAAATCTTTAATCCATCTGGAATTAATTTTTATAAGGTGTAAGGAAGGGATCTAGTTTCAGCATTCTGCATATGGCTAGCCAGTTTCCCAACACCATTTATTAAATAGGAAATCCTTTCTCCATTGCTTGTTTTTGTCAGGTTTATCAAATACCAGATGTGTGGTGTTACTTCAGAGGCCTCTGTTCTGTTCCATTGGTCTCTATTTCTGTTTTGGTACCAGTACCATGCTGTTTTGATTACTGTAGCCTTGTAGTATAGTTTAAAGTCAGGCAGCATGATGCCTCCAACTTTGTTTTTGTTGCTTAGACTTGTTTTGGCTAGGCAGGCTATTTTTTGGTTTCATATGAAGTTTAAGGTGGTTTTTCCAATTGTGTGAAGAAAGTCCATGGTAGCTTTATGGGCATAGCATTGAATCTATAAATTACTTTGGGCACTATGGCCATTTTCATAATATTGATTCTTCCTAACCATGAGCATAGAAGGTTTTTCCATCTGTTTGTGCCCTCTCATTTCCTTGAGCAGTGGTTTGTAGTTCTCCTTGAGGTCCTTCACATCCCTTGTTAGTTGTATTCCTAGGTATTTTATTCTCTTTGTAGCATTTGTGAATGGGAGTTCACTCATGATTTGGCTCTCTGTCTGTTATTCATATATAGGAATGCTTGTGATTTTTGCACATTGATTTTGTATTCTGAGACTTTGTGGATGTTGCTTATCAGCTTTGATACTGTTTATGTGATGGATTACGTTTATTGATTTGCATATGTTGAATCAGGTTTGCATCCCAGGATGAAAATGAATTGATTGTGATGGATAAGCTTTTTGATGTGATGTTGGATTTGGTTTGCCAGTATTTTACTGAGGATTTTTGCATCAATGTTCATCATGGATATTGGCCTAAAAGTTTCTTTTTTAGTTGTGTCTCTGCCAGGTTTTGGTATCAGAATGATACTGGTCTCATAAAAGGAGTTAGGGAAGATTCTCTCTTTTTCTACTGTTTCGAATAGTTTCATAAGGAATGGTACCAGCTCCTCTTTGTATCTCTGGTAGAATTTGACTATGAACCCATCTGGTCCTGGACATTTTTTGCTTGGTAGGATATTAATTGCTTCCTCAATTTCAGACGTTGTTATTCATCTATTCAGGGATTCGACTTATTTCTGGTCTAGTTATATAGGATCTAATTAATCTAAAAAGCTTTGGCACAGCAAAAGAAACTATCATTAGAGTGAACTGACAATCAACAGAATGGGGAAAAAAAATTGCAATCTACCCATCTGACAAAGGGCTAATATCCAAAATCTACACAGAACTTAAAGTTATAAGAAAAAAAACATCAAAAAGTTGGTGAAGGAGATGAACAGACACTTTTCAAAAGAAGACATTCATACTGCCAACAAACATGAAAAAAAGCACATCATCACTGGTCATTAGAGAAATGCAAATTAAAATCACATTGTGATACCATACCACACCAGTTAACATGGTGATCACTAAAAAATCAGGAGACAACAGATGCTGGAGAGGATGTGGAGAAATAAGAAGGCTTTTATGCTGTTAGTAGGAATGTAAATTAGTTCAACCAATGTGGAAGATAATGTGGTGATTCCTCAAGGATCTAGAACTAGAAATATCATTTGACCCAGCAATGTCATTACTGGTTATATATCTGAAATACTATAAATCATTGTATTATAAAACACATGTGCAGGTATGTTTATTGTGGCCCTGTTCACAACAGCAAAGACTTGGAATCAACCAAATGCCCATTAATGATAAACTGGATAAAGAATACGTGGCACATATATGCTATGGAATACTATGAAGCCATAAAAATGATTAGTTCATATCCTTTGCACGGGCATGAATAAAACTGGAAACCATCATTTTCAGCAAACTAACACAATAACAGAAAACCAAACAATGCATGTCCTCACTCAAAAGTGGGTGTTGAACAATAAGAACACATGGACACAGGGAGGAGGGAAACATCACACGCTGAGGCCTGTCAGGGGGTGGGGGTTAGGGGAAGGATAGCAGGGGGTCGAGGGATAGCATTAGGAGAAATACCTAATGTATATGATGGGGTGATGGATGCAGCAAACCACCATGGGATGTGTATATCTATGTAACAAACTTGCATGTTCTGCACATGTACCCCAGAACTTAAAGTATAATAAAAAAAAATCAGGTTACATATTTTCTCTGAAGCATTGTTTCCTCAATGAGGAAACATACATAGTAATACCTATTTCATAAATGAGAAAAGACATAGTACTTTCCTTGCTTGCTTCTTTGTGGCTGTATTCCTCCTTTTCCTCATCATCATCCAGGCTCCAACTAAAAGCAATATGGCCCAAAGTGTCTTAGATGAGTGTTTGAAATTTTCTTAAAATTTCAACCTATCATTCTACCTTTCCAATCAGAAATAATTTGCTTTGAAGAGTACATGTATCACAATTTTGGAGTCTGTTACATCTGAAATATGGATGAGAAAGCTGAATTCAGTTTTTAAGATTGAGTGGGATGAGGTGATAGTGAATAGAATGACCGTATACTTGCAGTAGTATAATAAATATTTAAATTCTTAGAAATGAGATCTGTGGGCCAGGTGTGTTTGTTCATGCCTGTCATCTCAGCACTTTGGGAGGCTGAGGTGGAAGGATTACCTGAGGTTAGGAGTTTGAGACCAGCCTGGCTAACATAGTGAAACCTCATCTCTACTAAAAATACAAAATTTGGCACAGCATGGTGGTGTGCCTCTAGTCCCAGCTACTTCAGAGGCTGAGGCGGGAGAATGGCTTGAACCCAGGTGGCAGAGTTTTCAGTGAGCTGAGATCATGCCACTGCATTCTAGCCTAGGAGACCCTGTCTGAAAAAGAAAAAGAAAAATAAGATTTGTGGTTTAATAAGTTTATTTGATGAGTTTATCTTATTATTAATGAGTATATTAGACCACAAATCTATTGTTTAATAAGAGTTTTAATAATAGTTATGCCATTCCTCCAATCCTAGCACTTTGAAAGACCAAGGCAGGAGGATCACTTGAGCCCAGGAGTTTGAGAAATGACATTTGTGAGGTGTTACAACTTATTTCTGATACTTAAGGGGAAATTATATATGTGTGTGTGTGTGTGCGCGCGTGCACGTGTATATTATATGTGTATATATATGTATATATAAAATATACCATACTACTTGAGGGGAATTTATATATATATGTAAATATATTTTCATTTTTCAGCTAGTTGCAGTTTTTAAAACTTACCTTTTCTTCTTTTCTGTCTTTGGGTTTTAAATGTAATGGCTTTATGGTCATAACCCTTCCTTGCTTAAAATTACTTGCTTGTATTTATAGGTAATACTGTCTTTGGCATGAATAATTCATTTATAAAATAACAATCATATCCCCATCATCCCAAATTAACCACATGAGTATTAAATGGAAAGTTAAATAGCTCAGCGACATCCTTGTGAACCAGTAATACCATGGTAGAATCTGATTGGCAGAAATAATAATAACTAAAAATCACAACAAATATTTAAAATTCAGAAATCAGAAGAAGTAAATGCAGATATCTGGCTGTCATAAATAATAAAAACTTGCTATTTAATATTTAATATAAACATCAATGTATTTTAAAATGTTAGTGTCACAATCAAGAACACTTTATTTGTAAAACATTCATTTCTGGAAACCATGCTTTCAGTCTTCAAGTGCTTTGTAAATGTTTTCTCTGTATACAGGGAACCTTATTTAGGGAAGATAGTCTTTGACTGGAAAATTATTCCAGAATCAAATACTTTTCAGAATGACTGCTCTGCACACATTTCATGCTGCTAGATTTAAAAATGCTGTGTTATAAACTGACTAATAAGTTGTCCATGTATTTTGTAAACATTCCCAAGGAAGGTAGTCAGTAAAACAGTAAAATCGCTGGAGTACAAGTATTTATCACTGATCCAATAAGATTTTATGTAGCCTGTAACTGCAATATTATATATTTTATGCTTCCTCTGTCTTTGGTGCGATATACATTAAGTTATTTTCCATGAAGTTAATTTCACAATCAGTAGACATCTCTGAACAATATTTTGTTACAATTTCATGGGTACTAGATGTTTACAGGGGTCATTACTTTCCCCCTAGGTAATGATAAGGAGCCAGATAACCTGAACTCACATTGTTTATATTCTGAAATGATGCTTGATATCGAAGCTATAATTATCTTTTATTTCCTTCGATCTATCATATTTATAAACATCTCCTCTTACTTTGAGATATATTACTACCTTACCTAACAGCTTATGTAGCTCTGCAGACACCAAAGCCATGCCTAGAACAGGGTATATTTTTTGTAATAAAAAATGAGGAGAGTCTATTTCAGTTCTTGGGGTTTTTTTTGTAGGCAAGGGGGAAGAGGGAATTTTCTATCCTACCAGTTTATAGAAAATATAATATTTCATAATTCAAGTATCTAAAATCAAATATTTTATAAATGTGTGTGTGTATATATATATATATATATATATATATATATATACACATGTGCAATATGTACTTATATATTGTCTGTAGCGCCATAAACCTATTATAATAAGTATAAGTTTTATGAAAAGTAGAGTTAATCAGTAAAAGCAGCTGGATAAGGATTTGGTACTTTTAAATTCTAGTGACAGCTCTATCACTGAACTATTTTGTGAACTTAACACAAGTGGCTCAGTTTGTTTATTTCTGTTCTAAAACAGAGATTGCTATATCGACTCAAGAATCGATTTTATGAGAAAGAGTAATGGATAAAAAGTGGTAAGAAATTAGTGACAAATGATTCATATTAAAATTGTTTATTGCTTCAGGAACTGTAGTGATGGGATCCCTACCTTTGTGCATTTACACATATTTGGGTATTAGGGACTTCAAAGTCACTTCTTGGTCATAAATTTTGAAAGCAACTGCTTGGGAACCTAATGGTTGTAGTGGAGAGATTCTTAGTACTAGGATCAGCACCGAATTTGGCCTGGAACAATGACTCTAATTCTCCAAATCAAGTGCTGTTTCTCAGAAAACATATTTCCCCACTTGGAAAGAAAAGGTTATGCATCGTTTTACTTACATGATTGTTTTAAGAATCACAATGCTGTGAAAGCCAGAAAAGTTGCCTGTAAAATGCAAAGTAAAATATAAATGTAAAATATTTCTATAAGTATTTAAGAATCAAAATAGACCACAGGTAAATTATTGGATGTATTTAGAAAACTAGGATGACTTTCAACTTAAGAATGTTCATAGCTCTAATTTTTTGAGTTGAAATCATTTTCCTTCTGCTAAAAATTTTAATAATAGTTATCAGTGATTAGATCATGATCTTGCAAACTTTTAAGTTAACCAACCACTCAGCCACTGCCCTTTCTTTTCTTTCTGAATTTCTTTAAAAATAATCTCTACATATATTTTTGCTTTCTTGTGTTTATACAATTTTTATTCCTTTCCGGCCATAATTTAGCTTCCTCAATTCAAATAAAACAATTCTGTGTTCACCGAGAACTGTTTTTGTCACCAAAGCTTCTTTCATTTTTTGTTCTCATTGAACCATCCACGGTACTTGAAACTTTGATTATTCCCTATTTCCTGAAATTCTTGTTCTTTCACTTTCTTTAAAATGATCTATGCTAGTTCTGTCAATGGGCTCTTTCCCCATTTCTCCCTTTCCTTTGCATTTCATACCCTCATCCTAGGCCATGAAGCGTAGTCACTACTCAATGTTCTTTCCTCATCTTTTCTCACCTTTCTCTCTTAGCCATTTCTCTTTCATTATTGAATTGTTTTCTATGGCTTCAACAATCATTTAAATGAGAATAAATGCCAATTCTATATCTATCCCTAGTCTTTACCATTTCTCCATTATTACTTCCTGTTATTCCCTTAGATAGCTTGAAATTTGCAACTGTAACATGAACATGCCCGGTGATTCTCACCTTTATGATCTGGGTCATTCTCTGATTTTGGTCTCAGCCATTTCCCTTTCTTTTCATGCCAAAATGTTAAAACTATAATTGTTACATAAATTCCATGACTGCTAAAAATTTTTAAACCAGTTAAATTAGACTAGAAATTAGTGACCAAGTAAAAACATATTGACTTTTAAATAAAAGAGGTTTTAAGTTATTAAAATTAGAAAGAATTGAAAATAATATCAGTACAGGCTAAAATTTTATATTTAATTTTTCTCAGTTCTCATGGATTGAATTGTCTCAGTGGGGGTTGATATTTCAAAGGATTGATATCTATTTTTATTTGTCTTTTTGGCAAGATGAGGAAGTTATATGAAGAATCATTGTTATATAGAGAGTCAAAATTTAATCCAGATCACTAGTTCATTTTGTTAAGCACATTTTTGTTTTATCCAGTTCCCTGATGTAGGAGACATTTTTGTTCTATTATGCAAATGTGCTTAATGAATGTTTAAAGAATATGGAAGACTGTACTAGGGTTTTGAAAGATTAAAAATATCAGGCACAGTTTTTATGTTAGGGAATTTAGAGTCTTGATATAAACTTATGTGAGAGAATATATGTAAAAAATATTTATAATACTAGGTAGAGTGAAGTAAGTGTCTTAAGAGAGAAGGAGATAAAGTGCTTTGTAGAGTTTATGGTATGTAATAAAATATATGTGGCTTGGTGTTTTGCACATATGCAGGCAGCAGTTTTGATTTTTCTTAGCTGTCTGTAGTTTTTCATAATGAGAAACTGAGCTGAGTAGTGAGTAGGCTCATGGCCTCTAGAGCCAAACTGCCTAGGTCAGATCTGTAATCACTTACTAGTTCTATACGGCCTGTGAATTTCTTCATCTGTTAGCCAATAACCTCTCTGTCAATTTCTTCATCTGTAAATTGTAGATAATAATAGCTTGCCTCACATAGTTATGATAAAATTAAATTGAGTATATTTGTAATGCACTTCAAACAATGACAGCCTTATGGAAAGTAGTATACACATGAAAGTTTAGTTTCTTAATAATATTACTGCAATTTTTCTTCAACTAAATTAATAACTTTGGCTGGGTGCAGTGGCTCACATCTGTAATCCCACAGATTACAGCACTTTGGGAGGATGAGGCAGTGGGATCACATGAGGTCAGTAGTTCAAAACCAGTGTGGGCAAAATGGTGAAACACTGTCTCTACTAAAAATACAAAAAGTAGCCAGGCATGGTGGCATGCGCCTATAATTCCAGCTACTCAGGAGGCTGAGGCAAGAGAATTGCTGGAACCAGGAGGAGGAGGTTGCGGTGAGCCAAGATCGCACCACTGCACTCCAGCCTGGGCAACAGAGAATCCATCTCTAAGTGAATGAATGAATGAATGAATGACTAACTTACTTCAATTTCAGACTCATTTTTACTTCTAAAACTTTGAGATATTCCCATCTAAGAATCTGCAAATGGACAATGATCAAAAGTCTTTGTCATAAAATAAGACAGAACTTAGGTAGATTTCATCCAAAGTTATGGATGGAGAATATCCCGTGAGTAGAGTATGTACTCTATCTGTCATAATGCTTTTGGTTTTTAAAAGGTATACTTCAAGCCAAAGGATATTTAGTTATAAGAAGATTATTTCCCATTCTTTCAGAGTATTTGTCCTAAAGTATATTGTCTGACTTTTATTGATGTCTCCAGGGACAGGCTAAGTTAAAAATACTCAGTATGTTTATATACTCACATTTGCTACAGGCTCTTTCAGCCATAATAGCTATTAAATGTTCAAAATGTTTGAATATAATTCCTTAGCTCTCTTTTTTTAAAAAAATATTAAACTGGAATCTACAAATGTATTAACAATTTCTCTGCAACATTAATATCTATTTCATATTGTTTTGAATTCAGTAGAAGTTTGCTCTTATTAGACTGTGAGAAACTAGTGGAAATGTGTAACTTTTGATTACATAGTTACATTTAAAGCTGAAATTCATTTTGCTTTTCTAATAAACATAAGAACATCATAGGATGAGATACAACACTATTTTTCATGATTCTCCATTTTAACAAATTGAGATAATGTTATAACGTCCTTTACATTAGGATATCAAAAATATAGAGGAAAATTTGAATAACAAAGTATATATGACCTTTTTTTCAGTTATGGAGAATTTGATATTGAAGATTTGCTATTACATCTGATTGTCATAACTAGCATTTTTACACTGGAAATAATTTGAGAATTGGAGATTAAAAGATTTAGACACAAAGCTAGACTCCATAGTTATTAAAAAAATCATGAGCATATGTGATGAAAAAGAAATAGTGAAAGTGTTCAAATAGAAATTTGATAAATTTTACAGCATACTTCTAAGCATTTAGAATCATAGTGTTCAAATTGTTTGACTTAGGGTAATGTTTATATATTATTATAATGAAATATATCTGTCTTTAAAATTGATAAGATACTATATATATTTTATTATGTGAAAACAACACATAAGTTACATAATTTTAAAGTATAATACCTAAATATAATTATATAAAAAATTAGACATAGTATTTGTATAAATTGCCATTTGTTGGTATTTTTAAAGATGATTTCGTAAATAAGCCAGAACTAGAGCTGAGGAGGTTGTTTAAAAGCAATGGTGGCTGAATAATTGTGCAATAAGAGACACTTAAATCTTATGAAAGTTAAGATGAGGATGATCCCAGCCTGATATATTGTTGATTTAAAAATAGTCTCAGCTGCAGGAAAAAGCAAAAGAAGGTTAGCCTGAAACATATGCAATAAAACAAATAGTTAACACTTTAATAAAGTAATCCAGAAAGAAAATTAGATATATGCTGCCAGTGATGGATGCAGGTATGAAATAGAAAGACATTGGAAATATTTACATTTAAAAAACAATCTGTACAGATGAGTACACAGAAAAGTGATTACAAAGATTTGAGAACCAATTACAAGACTTGAGACAATTGTGCAGAAGCCTCAACTGATTCTTACCTCTTTTCCTCTGCCTTTATTTATATCAAACCAGTGAAGGAGCTTAGTATCTCATTTCTCTCCAAATCTTCCCTCCCAGCTTCACTCTGTCATAAAATTAAAAAAAAAAAAAAAAAAAAAAAAAAAGGATTTCTTAGTCACTAACTGGATTTAATTATTCTCAAAAATATATAAAAAAAAATATGTCACATTGTGTTTATCCCTGACTACTCTTTGTATTTGTTTTGCTGGGCTGATCTTGGGCCTCATAATTTTCCTCAGTTCTTTAAACTTAAGTTCTGATTCCAAGTTTTGAACAAGTTGACTGAATTTATCAATTTATCTGATTGACTCCACATTCTTATTCCTCATTTTATCCATCTCTAAAATGGGTTGTTTACTGAACTATAATAACATAAGCTTTAAAAAATATTGAGGAACATGCCATTTAATCAACTGTACAGGAAAAATTAAGAAATATAGTGTACCAGTGGCAATCAGAGTATTTTTAGTTTACAGTGCAGGACTGGATAATACATGAAAACTGGTACAAAGACAAACTGTACTTTAGGAAGTATTCAACTATGATAACCTGACCAACTTTGCAAAAGTTCTCGTTGACCTGCTTGAACAATTGAAAGGATTAGGAGTGAGAAATGCCCTGCTTTATGCAAGTTACAATGTAATTTGATTTTATCTATTTTTTGAATGAATGAAAGGTGGATTTCCTGCTTTAACACATGTGGACCTCATATCCAGGCTCTCAAGTGCACACATAATGTTCAGTCACATTTGGAAATGTTTAATGCTTATTTTTGTTCAGGCTTGAAACTCTTATTTATTACTGATAATTGTTCCAAATATCTTTCTTTCTTTCTTTTTTTTTTTTTTTTGAGACGGAGTTTAGCTCTTGTTACCCAAGCTGGAGTGCAATGGCGCAATCTAGGCTCACTGCAACCTCTGCCTCCTGGGTCAGGCAACTCTCCTGCCTCAGCCTCCTGAGTAGCTGGGATTACAGGCACACACCACCATGCCTAGCTAATTTTCTGCACTTTTAGTAGAGATGGGGTTTCACCATGTTGACCAGGATGGTCTCGATCTCTTAACCTCGTGATCCACCTGCCTCGGCCTCCCAAAGTGCTAGGATGACAGGCGTGAGCCACCAAGCCTGGCCTGTTCCAAATTTCTTGTTTTAACTTAATGTAGCTACATTTTCCTTACTTTTTGTTTATTCATGTATTGTTTATTATGTAATACACCCACATTTGCTATAATAATAGTCTCTTTTAGTCCAGGACCCTGAAAGCAGATTGCTTTTTATGAAGAATTTCAATATAATCAAAAGGGAAGCTTCATGTTCTCTTAAATGCTTATTAAATATTACATGATGGTGATGATGACAACCTTTTGTACTATAAGTCCAAATTATAGCATTAATTCAAGGCATATTTGAAAGAGAATCTCGATTTCCATCTCAAATTCTCTTGCTTGTACACTTGAAGTTAATTTATAAAGATAATAATAAAATAATAAATTCCTTCTTCAATTCTTTGTACTGATTTTTGAGATCTTTCATTTAAATAAGTAATATACACATTTATTTAAAAGTCTTGCCTATAAATATTTTTCTCTAACTTATGAAAATGAAATTCATTCAGAGGTGAATGAGACGAAAAGATTTTGAGCCTATAGGAATCCATGTGTTGGTTAGAAATGAATAATCATTAAAATAAGTTCCACTTAAGAGATGACACAGGGAAGTTTGATTTGTAAAATCGATTGAGGTATGCTAATGAAATCAAATAGCAAATAGAACTGTAATTTGTTTGCTACTTTTTTCTGTCACTGATTTTAGTTGTTGGTTGAAACAGGGAGATTGTATAATGCCTTAAAAAATCCGTGTTTAATTGTTTTAATATTGATTGTCTTTCTTAGAATTTAAATTCTTTTTCATTATGTAAGCATTTCAAAGATTTGCCTTTTTTTTTTATCAATGACTTTGCTTTCTAAAGCATCTTTATAAAAGCCTTTGAAACAGTTTTCAGCTGTTCAAGTATCCTTATACTTATAACAAATGATATCTATTTGCTAGTTAAGAGAAAGTGGCAGAGAAAGACGATCCCGCATACCTCACCCTCAGCTATAACTGAACTAATATGAATAACTTAGACTTCAGAAAATTAATTCTTTCTTAAACAGCATACCATTATTTAGTGAAACAATTACTGCTATCTGGTATGCTTTTGTTGTATATTAATAGAATGAACACCATATTTTTAAATAAAAGTAAACCGAATATAGCTGTAACATTCTAAGAATAAAGAAAACTGTTTTTCTTCAATTTACTAGGCTTTGTAAAACTTCTTTTCAAGGGGATCACGTTTACATATGTAAAGAATTGGATATGAAACTATAATACGTATGTTCATTGTTTTATGTATCTGTTCTTAATAGTGCCCTGTGATAGGTGAAAACTGTTTTATTCAGGTAAAGCCATGTGATGCTGTCACAAATAAGTTTAATAGAAGCTAACTGGAACTACTATATTGTTTCATCCCAACCTAATTCATTTACAATCAAATAATAAGATTTTAGCAAAGCTCCTGTGTCTGTTTACCACAGCTGGTATGATTGTAATTTACTTATATGAATGGAATTATAGCAATATATTCAACAATTATGTTCCAAGTGTTAATAGAAAATGACATCGCCTTACAACTAACAGGCCAATAGTATTGATACTTCAGGATGGATAAATTCGTAGGGAAGAATATTAGATATTATTTTTCTAGATTATTTTATGCTTTTATTCAATGGACAGTTCAAAAATTTATATAATTCCTATTTTTAAAAGCTTGAATAAAATGAAACCCTTGATTTGAGGAGATCAGAGTCTATGGGGATTAAATGTCTCTAAATAAAGAATTGTCTTGTAAATAGGCATAGTAGTGGGAGAAATAAATTTCACCTAGAGTCATCAGGGAGGGACGTGATAACGCTTGTAAGGGAAACAACTTCCAGTGTGAGATGGTAGCTGATATTTTAGGTATGCAGAATATGTGCAACAACAGAGGTGGAAATTACCTTCTTTAACCGGATTGTGTGAAGTAACTGAAAGTAACTAGAGTGTATGTACATTAGGAGGAGTCGAGTTTTTAATTGGGCATAATAGTGAAGGAGTAGATGAACCTGAAAACATATTTGAAACAGACTTCAAGTATATTTGAATGGTGAGTTGTTTGAACTTCATTTTGTATAAAATGAAAATCCATAGAAAGTTCAATAGGAAAGTAACATGATCACCATTGCATTTTAGAAAGCGAAAGGTTTCAAATTGATCTATTTCAATCAATTACATTTGTCTCTTACATACACATTTCACTAAAAATTACTTGATTCTCTTATTAGACTCACAAACCTTTGGTAATAAAATAGACCCTCTGTAAATGGGCTTAGATGAAGTGGACCTAGAAAAACCATGAATGGCATAAGAATATAGTTCCTTTTGATTATACATTAAGGTGACTGTTAATCTGCTTAAATTTCCTTGAGATTTCTCTAGAGATTATATCATCTGGAACAGTACTACAAAAACAGCCACTTGTTCTTGAGGCTGGAACTTATTGTTTTGAAAGGACTGAAATAACAAATTAAAATTGCTGAAGTAGTTTTAGGTGAATATTTTGCCTTGCTGTTACCCAACTGGCAAAACGAGAAAATTCTTAAGAAAGAATGAATCCACTCTTTGACAATAAGAAATCATAGGTAACAATTAATTTTTGACAGAGATGCAAAATATGAATTCTGTTTCCTTTCCGTGTTGACGTCAGACTGACCTTTGGCTCACTTTGCACAGAAGGTTCCAGGCACATTCAGAATGGATTATGGCATACTGAGCGCCGTCTCAACATGTTCTTACAGTCAGCAGATCGCAGGAGGGATTCCCTGTGGAGGATGTTGTAATCTCCCACTGGATGCTTTTTTCCTTTTCCTTTCTTCTTTTCTTTGCTTTGAAGAGCTGAACAAGAAAGGTATCTGTGCTGAAAGCTGAGGAAACCTGGAGGGCAAGTGCTGACATTCATGAGATCAGAGTTACTCTTGCAAGAGCTAACCAGCAGTTTAAACAGTTTGCTATAGCTTTAATAAATGAGACTAATAGAAATAGATGAGTTAATCTGCACATTTTTCATTTTCTTACACAGCTAATAGTCACTGAGCTATCACATAATTTTCCCCCATACCCTTTGCTCTTTCTTTGAATTAACTCCTCATCTACCTTCAGTCTTCATAAACCAAAAATAGTATTCAATAATGTGATCTGATTATTGGAAACATTTTATTAATAAAAGATATTCACAGAAAAGATGCTTACCAAACAGAAGGAAATCAAATTGTTACTGATATTTCTCCATAACACTGAATTTTTTGCAATTCGAAGACCATACAGTGGAGTTTCCATTGAGCAAACACTCTAAAACTATGAGAACTTCCTGAAAATGTAAGATACTGCAACTTCAGAAATACAGCCTTAAAAAAAAGAAATATAGACTTAAATGAATAAATGTCAATGTTGAATATGCTGTGGCACAGAATTCTAGCTCTCTAGGGAGTGTCCAGTGTCCTACATAATAAATCACAGGAAATGATTAAAAATAAATTAGGACAATGCTGTGTTTCTATTTTATCCTTATACTTAGATCCTTGGAAATGTAGAGGAGAAGTTGTTTCTTACATTATTTTCAGTCAAGTCTCTATAAGAAAACAGGATGAACACTGCCTATGAGACAAGTCTTCAAAAACATATTTTAATTTAAAAGTATTTAAAATGTATCCATTACTGGAAATTAATTACAATCCAAGATTTTATAATATCATCAGAGAAGTGTCCTACACAGGGCTACATATGTTTCTGTCCACAGTTGTGATCTTGGATATTTTAAAGGCTGTCAGGCATGTGGAAAGATTATCTTTGCTTTCAATTAGAGAAGGAAGCCTTTTCCCAAAATGGCCTTCTGGTGATATAGTCTAAATCAATCGTGTCATTCTTACAAAAACTTTCTTTAAATCCTACTATTTTTAAAGTCATCAAGGTTATTATTATACTAGGTATCTTATTACAGCATTCAATGTAGTAATTAAGAAAAATAACCTTTGTTTTCATCCAGTGACACAGCAAGATTCATAGAAAATCTACTTTTGCAAATGTTTAACTGTTTAATGTCTTCTAAAGATGAGAAAATAATACGATTTGCCCATGTTGAGACTTCTTTGCTCAACCATATGATGTTTTCAAATACCTTGGTGGTATTTTAATTATATTATTATGGTTTTCTCATTGCCTTTATGTTTATAAGGTCTTTAGATAAACTAAAGTTTCTATTGGCTTCCGAAGATAAGTAGGTAGCATTTGTACTTTTAACGCAGTTTGCAGAGATTAAGATAGAATTAATGTTGAATTTCCGACGACCAAAAGACAATATTTCCACAAGAAAATTGGTTTGGAAGGAAAATATTTGAATGGATATTTTCTAAATTTACTTAACATACCAATGGTGAAACGCACACTTTGAAAATTCTTTTCTAAACATAGAGAAGCCTCACCTTTCAGCTTCAGTGATAGTACTCATAGGTTGGTGCCAATGACAGGAAGAATCATTCCTATCTCTATGTTCCATGTAATGCACTGACATAAAAGCAGTAGATAGCACAGAGCCTGTCCTTTGGTCACAAGGAATTTTGAGAGATAAAGAGGAAGAAAGGCAGATAAATGAAGGGCTGAAACACCTGGTCCCTCCAGTCTCCTACTTTCAGACTTTGTCTTGGACAGAAGGAGGCATCTTATCAAAGTTGAAGCAATTACCAAGGCTGGGAACACTTCAGAGTCCCTAGGCTGTGGAACTCTGAAAGGAGATTACATCTCTGAGTTTACAGAAACCTAAATTTTGGAACTTAACGTGGTTAGGCTGAAGAAGAGATGAAGTTTAGCTTTCTTGAGTTGCTTGCTGTCCCTGTGAGGTGTAAATGGAATCCAGGCTTCCTGCATGACCCTGCTTCAAGTGAAAGTATTTGAAGTGATATGATACAACTGTGGTGATTAGAAAACAGAGATGGGTTGCTTATCCCTGGCGTGGATGCAAGATGTAGCAGAGGTTCAGGAAAGTTCACAATACCAGCAAGGGCAAGGTACTGCCTAGGGTATTAGAGCTCATCATTAGGCCTTGATGAAGCCCTAAGAACCCTGACAGTGAATCCCAGCAGGGGGAGCAGAAGTCAGATAGATAAAAAAAACTCACAGAGACTGGAGGAGCCCAAGGACTCAAGGTATTACTGCACCCCGCACTCGCTGTCAGGAGAACAACTAAGCCTCCTAATATAGCCACACCCCACTCTGAGGAAGAAAAAGGTGAAAGGGAAAGAATGTCAAGATGGAGTATCCATCTTAAAAGACTGAAAGATCCAAAAAAGATTCTTTAAAACATGCCTGTGAAAGATACGGACTTTGAAGAGACTAAGTATAAAAACCCGAAGAGACTGAAATACTGTTAACTTCGCATGAATAAGTTCTCTTCTGTGTGGAGCAGGTTCCAGAAGAAAATTAGGCCAAGTTTAGAGGGTAAAATAGCTACTTTTTTTCTATGTGTACCTTTGTGTTCTTGTAAACTACTAAATTTGTTTCAAGAAATAGAATCCGGATACACTAATAAACTTTCCTTAAGAGGTCCCAATTATTAATAAGTTTGTCCTAAACTAAGAGTAATATTGTACTGTGGTTATAAGACCCAAATGAGGCTAGCAATGTCATGTAAGTGTGGAGGATTTATACATTTTCTCACATTGTACTCAAAGTTATTGTTCTTAGTCCTATAAATTAGAAGCCCGGGAAGGCTCAGCTAGATGCTTTGCTTAGTCTCACAAGGCTGAAATGAAGGTGTCAGGAGTCCTGGGCCATTATCTGGAGGCTCTCAAGAAGAGTTCATTTCCACCTTCATTCGATCATGGGCAGAGTCCAGTTCCTTGCTGTGCATTGTAGATCTGAGGTCACTGTTTTCTTGCTGGGTGTCATCTGGGCCCTACTCTCTGTTCCTGAAAGCCACCTGCATTTTGTCTCACGTGGTCCTCTGTACCTTCAAACCAGCAATGGCAAGTCAAGTATCTTTCATTCTTTGAATCTCTCTGATTTTCTCCTCTGCTACCAGTTAAAGAAAATTCTGTGCTTTTAAAGAGTCATGTGATTAGACGTGGCCAATTTACTGAAAAAAATCTTTCTTTCCATGAAGAAAAAAATCAGTTGGGTCATAGCATTATTTAATCTGCAAACTCCGTTTTGGCCTATAGTCTAGTATAATCATAAACATAATAACCCATCCTATTTACAGTCCCAGCTCTGGGAGTTAGGATGGGGGATCACAGGGGTGGGAGATGAGGTGGGGAGAGGAGGATCATTTGAGGATTCCTCCTACCAATATCAACTGTCTTGTCTAGTTTTTCATGGAATAGCAGAACCTCATTAGAAATGTATGACTGGCTGGAAAAATTAATAATACTGCTGATAACTGCTGTGATTCAGTTAGTAATTCTTAATAGTCAGTATTATTTAAAATGGTAGCTATTACACATTGCCTGTTACAAAAAAAAGTCTTATTCAATATTACAAACTCTACTATGTGCTGAGGACATGCCCAGGCAAATTGCACACCTTGTCTTTCTTTGTAAAGCCCAGAGACTACAAGAAAAGACAGATATATAGATAGATGATTACAGCATAATTGTTATTATCATATATATGTATATAATAAGTGCTTTGAAAAGGCAGAATAAAGTCAGTGAAGAATCCATTGAGAAAACCATATTACTTGTTTTCTCAAAGCCTAATATCTTAATTAAAACACATACCTACTGTAGAAAATAGAAAAGAATAGAATACTATTTACATAGAAGCTCACCATCTACAAATAACCTTTATATTTTGATATATTTATATTTTTTCTTTATTTTCTATATATTTGCATGTATATTTTCTATATATTTACATTGTCCAAATAAGGCTGGAAAATATATTGTGGTACATCTCTTTCATATGCAATAAATTAATATTTCATCATATGGATGAACAAAATTATAATTAACCTACCTATTGCTTGCTATTTTTGTAATCTCTGATATTTTGTAATTATAAAAAGCTTTAAGTTTCCTTTTTTTTTTCATGTTGTAGTTATAAAATTTATTCTAAGGCAGAACTGTGGGGATTCACTGGCTATGTGGAAGACATAGCAAAGAGAAAAACCTAACTTTAACTATGTTAAAAATAATCACAAATAATTATATACTAATGGTTAGAATTAATTAGTTTGGTGCAAAAATAATTGTGGGTTTTGCCATTAAAAGTAACATTTTAACTAAAAACTTTTAATATGAAATATTTTACAGCTTAAAGTAGTCATATAATTTTGTAAATAGAAACATTTATAGCTAAGGAGAGTAAAATAACTTTCTTCACAATTGTTTTTCCCACTTTCACAGACAGTATTAGGGTTCTCCAGAGAAACAGAATCAACTGTGTGTGTGTGTGTGTGTGTGTGTACACAGAGAAAGAAAAAAAGAGAGAGGGGGATTTATTTTAGGGAATTGGCAAATCTGAAGTCTGCAGGTTAGGCTGGCAGGCTGAAGACCCAAGGAAGAACTGCAGTTCAAATCCAGAGGCAGTCTGCTTGCACAGTTCCCTCTCTCTTGAGGGACCTTGGTTTCTTCGTAAGACCTTCCATTGATTGGATGACATCCACCCACATTATAGGGGAACTTTGCCTTCTCAAAGTCTACTTTTTAAATGTTAATCCCATCCAAAAATATACATTTGTAGAAATACCTAGAATGAAATATCTGTTACTGTGTCCTAACCAAGCTGATACATGAAACTAACCATCACATAGACTAATTATGGTAATTATGAAGAGCCACCAGCAATGAATATGGCTGTTCAGAGTTTACACATGGGCTCTCTGTGTTCCAGAATTGAGAGTCTTAAGACAGACTTTCTAAGAGACAAAATGAAAGAAAGATGAGAAAAAGAGCTAGAATACATTGTCAGTAGAGAACTAGTAGTAGAAAATAGGACCCACAACTCTCTTTAAAAGACAAGAAAATCTTAACTGTCTGATAGAAATATAAAATACAGGCCAGACAGTGTGGTTCACTCTTGTGATCCCAGACCTTTGGCAGGTCAAGGTGGGAGAAAAAAAGAGATAAAGAAAAAAGAGAAGAAGGAAGGAAAGGAAGGAAAGGAAGGGAGGGAGGGAAATAATCACTTACTGCTGCCATAAAAATCTTTCTAAGGTGGACTCTTTATAGTAAAGGTTATTTTAATAAATTACAAATTGAATCATACAATATTAAAGTAGTGTTTTTATTACAGATACATACAATTACCCAAATACAGCTAACTAAAAAAAAATTGACTACACAAATATGAAACTGAAAAATTGACTCAGCAAAAATGCTTTGCTGGACATAAATCACTGGGATCGTTCTTTAATGACTAGATAGGGCAACACCGTAGTGACTATATTTTTATATGTAAATTGCTTGAGAAGTTCTTGAATGTAAATTTTTGTCTTTTGCATTTTTAAATGAAACTTAGATATTTTGTCTGCACCATACATTTATAGAATCTGTAAAAGAATGGATAGATAAAAAATGGTAAACTTCAACTTAAATCTCTTCTAAAGTATTGAAAATTCCAGGGATTTTGAGTTAATTAAACTTATTATGCTTAGCTAAGTTAATATTTAAAATGTATATATTTTTTTAACCATAAAATTCTGTGATTGATTTCTTGTCAGCTTTTTTATATCAAATGCAGTAGCAGGGATATCACTGGGTAGTTGATAAATTTAAAAAAAAAAAGGAAATAAGAAGTATATGTGGTTTTGGGGAATTTGTTTAGAATTTTGGTCAAATGTTTTAATTTAGGATAAAAGCATTTGCTATGGGAATAGGTCCTTTAAAACTGTTCCCGTTTAATACCCTACAATATTAATTGACAGAGATCTTCAATATATTTCCCCCAAGTGAAATAAAATGCAGATTTTAGTTCTCACGAGATAATAAACTAACAATATCAGGGAATGTACTTTGACATCAGTGATAAATTTATTGGTTTCCTGACCTAACCAAGAACCTTAATCTTGACGAGAGCTTTTCAAGTCCTGTGATTAACTAGATAGTCCCAGATTGCATGGCCTTTATCTGAGTAAGGTCAGAAAGGGTTAGCACATAGAATGCAAATCCTATCGGCCATGTAAAAGGGGCTGTACCACAGTTCTGAATAATACTGAGTGGAAGTTATTTGGTTGTTTAAGAATAAAGATTAAAACCTACCATCATCATAATACAGCATCAGGTCTACCATCAATTCTGAGTTTTGAAAATTGCAAATGAATTATACATCATATATTAGCCCTATAGGTTATTATTTGATTTTAATTGCATTTGGGTTTACATTCCAGAGCAATGTTAATATATTTTCCAAGTTAAGGCAAAAAGAAATGAGTATTTATGTTTTATCATTTTTTCCCTAAGTTATAAATGTTTTTCTGACCTTTAAATACTAATGAATGTAATAATGAATGAAATAAAATAAGCATAAAATATTTGCCTAGTTGTTTTGTTTTGTTTTTTTTTTTTTTTTGCCTCATTAGGAATCTTCTTTTAACAGCTTAATTATCCCCAGTGTCACTGTAGGGGAAAACTTCAAGTGGGCCACCGAAGTAACATTTTGGGTTTTCAAACAATTTCTGAAAACAAAAGAGAATCACACAGGTAGAACCATTTATTAATATATATAATTTGACTGCATTATTTACAATTCAGCAGGGTTGCTATTTTTATACCAATGTCTAGAGTAAAGAGGAAACCATTCTTATAATTGATAAGGGCTACTCTATTTGAAAGCTGGTGGTTTCTCTGGAGAAATTGTAATATGACAAAACATAATGCTCTTTTTAAAGATTATTTTACTTTAAATAATCAATATGCTTTTAAGGACTTGAAGGATCACAAGAGGTGAGTTGTTTATCTGTCTAATTTTATGTATATCCATACTTGCAAATAAAATCTTAGAAATAATCTGCACCTTGTGAAACCTAGATTTTAGGTAATACAGGCATATTTGGTTAGTTACGCTGCTATTCTAGGGCTTAACCATTTTCTTTTACAAACTAAAGAAATACACCACACACATTTAAAATAATATGGTTGAAAATATATGTATCTGGTGGAGTATGGAATGGTAAGAAGGGACCACCCACTGACCAGCTATTATTGCTTGATCTATTTAGCAAACGTCCTAAGAATGAACAGGAGTATGATGTCTAGATACAGTAGACATAGATGATTCATTTTAGTACAACCTTCTCCTTGCCCTTTAGTACCACCTGGCCTATAGATGTCAGCGATAGTTTCTGTACAGGTGGGGTTCTGCCAGGTTGAGAAGGAAGTCAGAAGAAGCTTTGTCTCTTTCCTTTATTAAACTACGATTCAGGGGGAAAGTGTACCATTTACAAACCTCAATATATAACAGTATTAGTAATAATATAAACATGGGTAAAAACATAAATTCTAGAATCTTCCGATCCATAGTCAGATGCATTATTCATTGTGCCACTGGCCCCCTTATGTAAATGATAATCTTACTAATGGTAATAGTAAGATTTCACATTTGCTCTATTCCAGGTATTGTTTTTAAGGCTTTATATAGATTACCTTCTTTAGTAGTGAAATAATCTTAGAAGATAGACACCATTACTATTCTCATTTTACTCATGGGAATTAGAGGTACTGAAAGCTTAAGTAACTTGCCCAAAGTAATCCAGGTTAAGTAACTGGTTAGAAATATTGGACTTTTAAAATTCATGAATTAAACTCATATCTACCAATCATCCAGTTTCGTAGCCAGAGAAAGACACCTCTTGTTAAAAGTGCTCCTTCTGGTTGCAGCACCCCTCCTATTTATTCTCATTTTATTTTCAACCATGACTCACTCTCTCACCTCAGTCTCCAGCTTACTTTTCCTAGTATTTGCTTTTTTCATATAATATGCAATATATTGATATATACAAAACAATACTGCTACTACTTTTTGTGATGGTACAGAGGGTCTTGCTCTGTGACCCAGGGTAGAGTGCAGTGGCATGACTATAGCTCACTGAAGCCTCAAACTTCCAGGCTTAAGTGATCTTCCTGCCTCAGTGTCCTCAGTAGCTAGGACTACAGGCGTGCACCACCATATGCAGCTTTTTTTTTTTTAAATAGAGATAAAATCTTGCTATGTTGCCCAGGTTGGTCTTGAACTCCCGGCCTCAAACAATCCTCTCGCCTCAACCTCCCAAAGTGCTGTGATTACAGGCATGAGCCACCATGCCTGGTGTTAATAATATATGCCAACTTGGTTAGACTACAGTAACCACTTTTAGTCAAACATGTCTTGATGTTGCTGTGAAGGTACTTTTAAGATGAAATTAACATTAAAATCAATACATCTTGAGTAAAGATTACTCTCCCTAATGTGGGTGGACCTCATCCAATCAATGGAGGTAAAGAAAAAGACTCAAATTCCAATAATAAGAAGGGGGAGTTCTGCTAGCAGACTGTCTTCAGACTCCAACCACAACTCTTACCTTGCTCTACAGCCTGCTGCTTACGCAGATTTTGGAGTTCTCAGCATTCACAACTGCATGAATCAATTTCTTGTCATTAAAATCTCTGTGTGTATGTGTATGTGTCTATAGACACACACAGATGATATATGCATATAAATATCTCCATAATATTGGCATTGGTTCTGCTTCTCTGGAGAACGTTGACTACGGTACCTATATAAATTATAAAGCTTAATGATATAGCAAACATGCATCCAAACAAACAATCCCCAAATTACATATACGAGCAAGTCATCCAGAAACTGGATGATGATTGGTAGATATGAGTTTAATTCATAAATTTAAAAGTCCAGTACTTCTTCCTCTGTGAGGTAACTGTTATGTTGAATTTTTGATTATTATTTCATTTTTGTCATTATTTTATCACATATGTAGCTATGCTAGAACAATTTATTTTGTTTTGCCTGTTTAAACTTTATAGGAAAGTCTCATATTTGTAGATAGGTCTAGTTTTCTGAGACTTCTTTTGGAACTGAAAATTATGCTTTAATGATTCGTCCTTGCTGTTGTAACAGCAGTTTATTTACTTTCACTGTTCTATCATATAGATGTGAACATACTGTAATTTAAAATTTATTCTCTAATTCATGGACATTTATGTCATATTTAATACTTTGCATACTTTCACGATCTTTTTTATATATGTCTGTTAGTATACATGTGAATGAGTTCCTTGAAATGTACTTTGAAATCAAATTTCTGGGTAGTAAGGTATGTGAATGTGTAATTTTTCCAGATGATGCCACATTGCATTTTATGAGTAATGTTTTCATTGATCCACATTCTTTCTTATTGTGGACTTCTTACAATTTTCCAAGCAAGTAGATGTAAAATGTAATCTATTTGTCATTTTCTTATGATAATAAGAATTCTTCATATATTCTGGATACTGAATCTTTGTTCATTATATGTGTTAAAAGGATCTTTTCATACCCTGTGGCTTAGTTTTTCAGTCTTTGACATATTTTTGATGAACTGAATTGAAATAATCAAGTTTATTGTGTTTTTTTGGAGTGGGTATATTTAAGAAATTATTCTTTCATTCCAATCAATAAAATATTATTCTATAGTTTTATTTATAAAGATCCTGTGTTCTTCCCCTACACTTAATTCTTTAATCCATTTGAAATTAACTCTATAAAAGTATGAGATAGAAATTCTTGTTTTTTTGGTCAAAAATGCATTCAAAAACTCCATCAACAACATTTATTAATGTCCCCTTTTTCCCCTGTTCCCTCCTGATCTTCTGTACCATGTTCACCATATATCAAATTCCTGTGTATATTTGGATCAGCCTCTGGGCGCTCTTACCTGTTACATTGCCGACTTTGTATCTCCTGGCACAAATGCCACATGTCCAAACAACATAGCTTTACAATGGGTTTTGATATCTGTAAGGAGAGATCCCCTCACTTTATGCTTCTATTGTGCTTTTTTTTACTTCCACAAAAATTTAAGTATCGTCATTTCAAACTCTTGCTAAAATTCAATTAAATCGACTTTTTGGATTCATCTGACAGAAATTTACATTTTGTTTTTGCTACTTAAGAGTTCTTGTCCATGAATGCAAAATATTTGTCTATTTATGTTTTCAATGTCTGTCAAAACATGCATTTTTTGGTACAGGTCTTACACATCTATTGGATGTATTCCTAGGTACCACATTAATTATTAATGTCCATTCTGCATTTTCAAATAATTATGTATTCTATGTGTTGTAGACATATAACTTGCAATTGATTTTTAAAATATTAATCTCAGAGAAACTCACCTTGCCAAACTCTCTTGTTATTTCTCATAATTAGACTGCAGTGTATTTGGAATTTTCCAGATAGACAATCATCAGTATCGGAAAATAGCTTTGTTTTCTTTCTAATCCTTAGGTATTTGTTTATTTTTCTCCTCTTAATGAATGTTAAGTACTTCTAGTACAGTTTAAAATGGAAAAGTCTTCACCTTAAGCAATATATGCAGAATCTGATCTACTTATCACTACTCGCCCAGCCCCACCCTGATCTAAGCTATCTATATCTCTTGCCAGAATTACTTTAATAGCTTCCTATCAGTTCTTCCTGTCTTTACTTTTGCTTCTACTCTGTCAACCGCAGTCTATCCTCAATACCACAGCCAAATGATTCCATAACCCTCTAATGGTTCCACATTTAACTCAGAGTTAAAGTCATTACAAGATGTACAATGCCTGTAAGGTTTTCCTTCCCTGAAGCCTCTCTTTACTTTTCTCCACTCCTCTTGTTCTCACTGCTTGCAGCAGACACTGTTGATGCCCCATCTCATATCACACAGACCTACCCCTGAATTCAGCTATGGGTATTTTACTATGCTTACTAGCACTATCCCCCTTCAAACACTTGTGTATCTGGGCTCTTGCTTCTCTGCCCAAGGGCTGGTTCTGGCAGCACAGAAATTTTCTGAGCCCACTGCAGGACAATCCAGAAGTGTTTGGAACATAAGGCTCCAAGGACAACTGTCAACCTGTGAGATATGGGAATCTGTACACAGATACTACTTTTCATTCTCTTGTTGGAAAAATCTGAGATACCGTTTAAATGCATCCTCAACCAGTCTTCAGTAAGTTCTCTACAAGACGGGAAGCATTTGCCCATCCTGATAAACTCTCATCCACTCACCTGTTTAAGCCATTCTTCTTTCTCTGCTTTTTTGTCTTGCCTGGTTCTCAGGATCACCTGTTAAGCAAACTACGTTCATTCAATTCCTTGATAATGAAATTATTTCCAGGGAAAACCCAATCTAGAATACTGCATTGGCCACACTCACTTTGCTATCTTTCAAACACAAAGGCATGTTACTGCCTTAGCAAAATTTCACCAAGGGGAATTATTATTTTTTTCACATATCTGCTAGGTCAACTCCTTCATACCTTTCATGTGTTTGCTAAATAACCTTTTCTCTGTAAGGCTGAAGATGACTACTTACTTAATGCTACCACCTGCACCCCTCTACACCCTTCCTCCCTCTTGCACTCCCGATCTACTCTAATCTGTTCAACTTAAATTTGTTTTTTTCATACCACTTTTTAGATTCTAGCATTCTAGGTAATTATTCACTGTATTTATTGATTTCTATTCCCTAATAGAATGTAAGTGCTTTGAAAGCAGGAATCTTTGTCCATTTATTTACTTATGTATCACAGATGCCTAAGAAGTTTCCTGGTATAGGAATAAGCAATATGTTTTCAGTAAGTGAATGAGTGAAAACAAATAGATAAACATCTTGTCTTGTTCCTGATCTTGAAATAAACTATTTGAATGTTTCCTCACTTAGAATAAAATTTAGTATGACTAAATCCTCAAAGACAATTGCAACAGAAACAGAAATTGACAAGTGGGGCCTAATTAAACTAAAGAGCTTCTGCACAGCCAAAAAGCAAGCAAACAAGCAGAAAGCCTGTCAACAGAGTACCCAGACAACCTACAGAATGGGAGAAGATATTCACAAACTAAGCATCTGATATGGTTTGGCTATGTCCCCACCCAAATCTCATCTTGAATTGTAGCTCACACATTTCAAGGAAGTTTCCTGGGAGGTACCCAGTGAGAGGTAATTGAATCATGGGGGTGGGTCTTTCCCATGCTGTTCTTGTGATTAAGTCTCATAAGATCTGATGGCTTTATAAAGAGGAGCTCCCATGTACAACTTCTCTCTTCCCTGCTGCCATGTAAGATGTGACTTGCTCCTCCTTGCCCTTCATGATTGTGAGGCCTCCTCAGCCATGTGGAGGAACTGTGAGTCAATTAAACCTCTTTCCTTTGCTATTACCCAGTCTCTCAGGTATGTATTTATTAACAGAGTGAGAACAGACTAATACAGCATCTGACAAAGATTTAATATCCAGAGTCTATAAGGAATTTAAACAGTTTATCAAGAAAAACTCAACTTCATTAAAATGTGGGCAAAAAACATGAACAGACACTTCTCAAATAAGACACAGAAGCAGCCAATACACATACAAAAATACTCAGCATCACAAATCATTAGAGAAATGCAAATCCAAAACCACAATGAGGTATCATCTCATTCCAATCAGAATCGCTATCATTAAAAAAATCCCCACCGCCCCCAAAAAAGGTGCTGGTGAAGTTGCTGAGAAAAAACAATGTGTGTACACCATTGGTAGGAATGTAAATTAGTCCAGTTACCATGGAAAGCAGTTTGGAGATTGTTCAAAGAACTTAAAAACAAAACTATTCTACACAGAAATCCCATTACTCCAAAACAAAATAGATCGTTCTACCAAAATGGCACATGTACTTGTATGTTCATTACAGCACTATTCACAATAGCAAAGACATGGAATTAACCTAGATGTCTATCATTGGTGGGCTGGATAAAGAAAATGTAGTGCTTATATGCCAGTGAATACTATGTAGCATAAAAAAGATGAAAATCATGTCCTTTTCAGCAACATGGATGCAGCTGAAGGTCATTATCTTAAGTGAATTAATGCAGGAACCAAATACCATGTGTTCTCACTTATAAGTTGGAGCTAAACATTGGCACTCATGGACATAAAGATGGCAACAATAGACACTGGGGACTCCTAGAGAGGAGAGGGAGGCAGGGGTGCAAGGGCTGAAGAACTGTTGGGTACTATGCTCAGTACGTGGTTGACAGGATCATTGATACTCCAAACCTTAGCATCACACAACTTATCAAAGTAACAAACCTGTATATGCACTGTATGAATCTAAAATAAAAGTTGAATTAATAATTATTATTTTTTTAAAAAGAAGGGCGATATTTAGGCCAGGTGCAGTAGCTCATCTCTGTAATCCCAGCACTTTGGGAGGCCAAGGTAGGAGGATTTCTTGAGGCCAGGAGTTCCACATCAGCCTGGAAAATGTAGACCCAATCTCTACCAAAACCCAACAGAAAAACAAACAAATAAAAACATAAATAAGACAAATAAAAAGAATGGGCATGGGGTTTGGTTGCTCAAGCCTGTAGTCTCAGCTACTCAGGAGGCTAATGTGGGAAGATCACGAGTTCAGGAGTATGTGGCTGCAATGAAGTTCAGTTGCATAACTGCACACCAGCCTGGGAGACAGAGCAAGACCTCAAAAGAAAAAAAAGGGAGTATTTGCTGTAAGGTTTTGGTGGCAAACTTTCATCAGCTTAAGAAAGTCTTTTTCTAGCTATGTTTATGAATCAAAATGTCCTGTTGTTTTTCTTTAGTTACTGGTCTTGTCTAATTTGCTTTCATAAAGTAAGCTACAAAAATGCTTACATTTTACTTTCTATAATATATTTTATAAGAATGGGATGTTATTGAAAGTTTAATGTAATTCACTCTCATCTTTACTATTTTTTTCTATTTTATGTATTTTTGAATTCTGTTGTTCTGTTGCTAACATCTTTATGGGGATACTTATGTAATTTTTCATCTTTGTATTTTGAAATATAACCATTTAAGAAATTAAATTGGCACTGATTTCATAACTCTTATAGCAGAAACTTAAAAAATTACTTTATATTTAGATTTTCAAAACAGTTAAAAAAATTCTTAGTTCCTACTATGTACTCTGATAAAGAAGTTGAATAACTCATAACACTAATTCTTAAGCCCATCAAGTTTATATTCCAGTGAGTGATGAACACAGAAAGCAGATAATTTACAGTCTGGTGGTAGAGGAGCTGCAACACAGGAGGTAAAAGACAGCATGAATGCGCAGCTCCAAAGTAATGTCCTTTCCAAAGAAAGCAATGGAAACTGGAAGCAAGTATTCAATTATTGAGGAGATATTTTGAGGGGCTTAAATGTCATCATTACGATGAAAATCAAAATTGCTACTTATGCATCATTATGAATTTTGGTGGCTAGGGGAAAAGTGAAATTCCTCACAGTTATTTCACAAGTGTTGATATGTTATATTGTCCTGTATCATTTAGTTCTAAGTATTGTAGTTGTTATGATTTCCTCTGACTCAAGAATTATTTAAATGTGTGTTTCTTATTTTGCAAATGTATAAAATATAAAAAAATATATTTTATTATTATTAATATCTAACTGTGTAAGTCAGGGTTCTTCATATAAGGAGAAGAAACAGGATAAATATGTGTTTGTGTGTGTGTTTATGTTTGTATAATGCAATTATGGGAGATAGTGACTCCCAGAATCTGCACGGTGAGTCAGTGATCAGAGGACCCAGAAGAGACTACTGATGAGTTCTAGTCCAAAGGCCAGCAGGCTCCAAGAAAAGCTGATGTTCAGCTGCTGTTCAGTCCAAATTGGAAGGCAGGAAAAAGCTGATGCCACAGCTCGAAGTCTGTCAGGCACGAGGAATCTTTCCTCACTTTTGAGAGGGTCATACATTTTATTGATTTAATGTGGCCTACTCACATTAGGGAGAATAATCTGCTTTACTCAGTCTACTAATTCAAATAAATGTTCATCTCATTCAGAAACACCCACAGACACACCTAGAATCATGTTTGACCAAAGGTTTGGATACCTCATGGCCCAGTCAAATTGCCACATGAAATTAGACATCGCATTGTACTATTATTATTATTATACTTTAAGTTCTGGGTTACATGGGCAGAACATGCAGGCTTGTTACATAGGTATACATGTGCCATAATGGTTTTCTGCATCCATCCCCCCGTCATCTATGTTAGGTATTTCTCCTAATATTAGCCCTCTGCAGTCCCGCCATTCCCTGCTATGCCTCCCCTAAATCCCCTCACTCCCAACGGGCCCCAGGATTTGATATCTATGACAAGTTTTTGAAATTTTTTGAGAATATATTTATGGTCAATTTAAAATCATATTTCATGTGGGCTTCAGAATAGCATGTATACTCTAACTGTTGGGTAAAAAGTGTGTGTGTGTGTGTGTGTGTGTGTGTGTGTGTAAACAAATGACTGAACCAGGTAGTTATTTTAGCAAATGGAATAACTGTCATTTTTATTTAAAATTCACTGTGGTTAGAACTTTAGGAACTCAAACCAACAATGGGAAATGACAATAATAGGTAGGTGGGCTTCTTCTTAATTATGTACTGTCCTTTTCTAATACATTTTTTAAATTTAAAAACAATTGAGTTTACCTCCACACATTTATTTAACATTTTATTTATTATATTTTCTAAATGAATATTTTTTTTCTCAGTCAAGTGTTCTTTCTCATTTCTTAAAACCTATACAATGGAAACCTAAAAGAGGGGGAAAAATACTTATTCTCTGCTCTGTGAAATTATAGGTATTCCCTGAAGCAAAGAATACTGAATTTTCTGGCTGACTGGATGGAGAGTCTGGGCAAGCAAAGGGAAAGAGAGAATAAGGACCAAAAGTCCCGAACTAATTTTTAAAAATTACTAAATTAGATGAAACTTTTCCCTTGGCTAAGATAAATTGGCCATTCCTACAAACAACATATTCCTTCTAATTTCAGAATATATCTTTCTAAACTCACATCCTTTTCAAATTTGCTTTTGAGAACTAAATAAACCAGTTTAACCTGTATTTATTTGGTCCTTGTAGGGCTGACAGTATAACATAAATTACCAGGGAGCTGTTGAGGGTGGCATGATGTAAGTCCTCAGTTGGCACCAATAACATGTTCCATGCAAATTTTAAACCTTAAACATAAGCCAGCAAATGAAACATTTAGTGTTCTGGTCGATATTGAGTCTAATTTTTCTGCTCCTCTGATGCTATCTTCTTCAGTTGGCATTGTCAGTTTCAAGTCAAAAATTACTGAAATGCCTCAACCCTAGACCACATTAAACAATTCCATGATTTAACAGTTTTTTCCATGACAGCATTACTGGCTCAGGTTTCTCAGGCAGCTTACTCATACTGCGATCATATCTTTCATTTTGGATTTGCTGATAGATATATAAGCTTTGTTACTCTGGTAAAATATATATAGAGAGAATAAAAATATCTATATATGTATATTTTACCACTATGACAAACAGCTAGTGGAAAGTTATTTATTCATTAGCATATTTTTATATTCTATTTGCCTAATTTTAATCTTATAAAATGTTATCATTTGCAAATTTATATCTTGGTTTAAAATAATATCTATAGTGGGTAATTTTGATTTTTCATTCCTGTCTCCCAGCATTCCTTTTACCCTAGTTTATGTGCATGAAGGGCACCATTTGGTTTGTTTTTGCCTTTTATATCGTGAGGCTTTCCTGGACGATTGCCTTAGATTCTGGAGACCTCTTTTTTCACCTAGATGACACTCCTTAACTAATGACTACTGGGTGCTGGAGTTTACAAACACCAGCCTCCTTCCTTAGCCCAGGACAATTCCTGGGCATAATGCGGATTCCAGAGCATCCCTGCAGGGTCAGCTTGAAGCTACTGCTCTGGCTCTAAGCCTCAAATAGCTCATCCACTTGATCTTTTCCTCTTCCTTCTCTTGTTACTGCTATCAGTTTTTTTGTTTTCTCAATAACACTTCCTTATAAATCACTTGTACAGAGATGCTCAAATCAACGCGTACTTCAGAGTACTAAGCATAAAGATATTTAACCTTAAAATGACAAGTAAAAATGATCTTTAACTTCATTTTTATTTTGAAGGAGTTTACTCTTTAGACTCCCTAATTATCACTTTTGAGGCTTTATTTTTGCAATATAAATACTAACTCCAGTTTATGCTTTGCAATTCATTCATAATTTATTAGGTAATAATCCTAATATGCAGATGCTATAAAGCCATAGCATTTGAAAGTCCCGTGTTATCTAGAGAGATATAATGAACTGGCCTTCAGAGGATCAGAAATTACTAAGTATTCTCCAGTGTGTCCTAGAGACACAGTCACATTGCATTCTATGTGAGAATGGTAAATTCCTTCAGACTTCATGGTCATTTTCTTGAACTGTTAAAATAAACTGAAAGTCCTATTAGCATAATAGAGCTAGATAGGTAACTGAGAAAAGCCACAAAAAATAAATATTTTTCTGTCTTTTGAGAATTATTTTACATAGTATATGGCTAGGGAGATAGGTATTTTGCAAAAGGCAATCAGTTAGTCATTGAATATTGGCTAAGCTCACATATTTATAGTTGGGTCAAACTTAGTGGTGGTTTCCTAAGAGGAGAGAGTACTCATGGGAGAAACCTTACAGAAGAAAGAGATATTTACAAATGATCAAGCCATAAAGAGGTAGATATTGCACATCTAAAATTATGCAGTTACTGTTACAGGGGATTGCATTAATCAGAAAGTAGGGAACCAAGAACAGGGAACATGCAAATAAAATGCAGATTTGCCCAGGTAGAAGAGACATTTAATTTTCTACAGTAGTTATAACGCTATATTATGTGCTGTAAGAATGCAACAAACTTAAGTTATGATTATAAAACACTGTGTGACAAAATTTTATTGTACTAGATTAACTCAAAAATTTTTTTTTGACAGAGTCTCATTCTGTGGCCAGGCTGGAGTGCAGTGATGTGATATTGGCTCACTGCAGTCTCCTCCTCCCAGGTTCTAGTGATTCCCCTGCCTCAGCCTCTTGAGTATCTGAGACTACAGGCACATGCTACCACGACCAGCTACTTTTTTTGTATTTTAGTAGAGATGGGGTTTCACCATGTTGGCCAGGATGGTCTCCATCTCCTGACCTCATGATTGAGCCACCTCGGCCTCCCAAAGTGCTGGGATTATAGATGTGAGCCATCGTGCCTGGCCAAATTTTTATCGTAAAACCTAAATTACATTTTCTTTCCAAACATCCATGTAACATTTACGAAACTTGTTTTTACACAGGCCACAAAAATAAGTCTCAGTAAACTATAAGAAATTTAACATTGTGAAGGTCATATTTTATATTATTCAAGTGTATAATTTAGTTTTGATAAAACACAAATAATACATTAACAAATTTGTTGGGTGAAAAAGAAAATACAAATTATACTATTAATAGCAGGCCAAAAAGTTTTCTTTAAATTATTTTAAACTAGATGTGTGCATTATTTATTAAGAAAATTAATAAAATTCTATATCAAATTTATGATGAATAAATGTGTATTTTTGTTTTAGAAATGTTTAATATATTTGAATGAATAAATTATTCCCATTTATGCTCATGTAGGAGGCAGAATTCTAAGATTACCCCAATCACCCTTGCCCTTGTATAATCTCTTCCTCATGATTGTGTATGAAACTTGTGAATATCATGAGTTACTAGTCTCCTGATTATGTTATATTGTACAGCAAAATAGTTTTTAGGTTGAGCCTGACCTAATTAGGTAATTTCTCTATAAGTAGAACATTTTCTTTGGTAGGTAGCTGACAAAGAAGTTAGAGATACACTTCTCCTAGCTTTGAGGATAAAGACATGAGCTGATGTGTTTGGAAATTGGCTATAAGGGCCATGTGTCAAGGAAAAATGTGCAGCCTGTAGGACCTCAGCGTGACTCACAGCTGACACACAACAAAAAAAACTGGAGCCTGGGCCCTGTGGCTGCAAGGACATAAATTCTTCCAAAACTCTATTGAGACTGAAAACAAATTATTTTTGAGTCAAGTTACCAGATGAGAATGCAGCTTGGCCAACACTTTGATTTCAGTCTTTAGAGTCCCTGAGCAGAGGACCCAGCTAACTCATAATTCTGACTAACAGAAACTATGAGATAGTAAGTTAATGTTCTTTTTGTTACATTGATAGAAATTTGTTACACAGTGCTGTGGCTGTTTACTTACCAAATTCATATGTTAAGATACCCCAGTGTGATGGTATTAAAAGATGGCGGCTGGTTGTGGTGACTCACATCTATAATCTCAGCACTTTGGGAGGCCAAGGTGGGAGGATCATTGAGGCCAAGAGTTCAAGACCAGCCTGGGCAACATGGTGAGATCCTGTCTCTACAGAATATTATAAAATAATCCAGGCATGGTGGCACACACCTGTGGTGCGAGCTGCTCAAGAGGTGAGGTGAGATGATCACTTAAGCCAAGAAGGTCAAGGGTGCAGTTGGCTATGATTGTGCTGCTGTACTCCAGACTGGGTGATGGAATAAGACCCTATCTCCACAAAGAAAAAAAAAAAAAAAGAAAAAAAAAGAAAAGGAGAGGCCTTTTGGAGTTAATTAGGTCACAAGATGGAATCCTTTTAAGTGGAATTAATGCCTTTATATTAGTATCTAGAGAGCTCTCTCAACCCTTCCACTATGCAAGAACACAGAAAATGGTCATCTAAGAACCTGCAAGTGGGTCCTCACCACACACCTATTTCTGTTAATGGACACGGACTGGGCAGCTTAAACAACAAACATTTATTTCTCTCAGTTCTGGAGACTGAAAGTGCAGGATCAATGAACTGGTTTGTTGTTTAAGCTATCCAGTCTATGGTATTTTTGTTATACTAGTCTAAACAGACTAGATAGGAATTGGTATCAGAATTAGGTATCATAATAAATACCTAAAAATGTGGAAGTGGCCATAGAACTGGGTACTAGGTAGAAGCTAGAACCTAGCTTCTTTTGATGTGCTTGTTAAAAATATAGACATTAAAGGTGATTCTTCTGAAGGGTCAGAAAAGAGGAGTGTGGGAGAGAAAATCTCAACTTCATAGAGATTATCTAAATAATGAAGAGAATTTTGGTATAAATATGGATGGTAAAGGCTATTCTGATGAGAGATTAGATAAAAATGAAGAATATGACATTGAACAACACAGGAAGGGCTATCCTTGTCAAAAAGTGGCAAAAAACTTGGCTAAATTCTGTCTGTAGTCTAATATTTTATGGAAGATAGAACTTGGAAACAATACAATTGGATATTTAGCTAAGGAAATTTCTAACCAAGGTGTTGAAGTGTAACTTGGTTCTTCTTGACTGCCTATAGTGAAATGCAACAAGAGAGAAGTGATTTAAAGATGAAATTACTAAGCAAAAAGGAGGCAAAACTTAAGTATTTGGAAAATAGCCTATGCATATTGCAAAAAATGAGAACATTGTGTGTGGACAAGTGACTGTTTTATAAGTAGATTAATATAGATCAACCATCCAAGAGAAGCCAGGCACTATTCTTCAAGATAATGGAGAAATGGCCCCAAAGGCTATTTATAGATCATCAGGGCTGCCACTCACATCACAGATCCAGAGTGCATCTTCCTGGGATACTGGGATACCAGGCTGTTTACACTTAAGTTTAAGAGGTTGAAGTTGTCCAGAGTCATGGATCCATCACCCCAGCGTAGGAGAGTCATGATCATGGGGCTAGAACTCCAGTCTGGGAAAGCTGTACGGACCCAGCAGAGAATCACTGTGCCAGTGGGGTCATCACAGACAGCCTCAGGGTGGGCAGCATGACGCTGAGCTGTGGGGGAAATGTTATCACCCCAGTGGGTCTAGAAGGCAAAGCATCAAGACAAAGTGTCTTATTCTTGAGTCTTGAGGTATAAAGGAATTTGTCTTATTGTTTTTGTTTACTAGGGACCTGCCACTTCTTCCCTGTTGTCTCTTACGGAATGTAGTTTTCTATCCTAAGGCCATCCTAGCATCGTATTTTGGAAGCACATAAATTATGTGGTTTCACAGGCTCACAGATGGAGAAGAATTTTGCCTCAGCATAAATTGAACTTCAAATCTGACCGATATCTGATTATCTAATATTTAAATGAGACTTTGAACTTTAGACTTTAGGTTTCATGCTGGAACATGCCAAGACTTTGCAGGTTGTTGGAATGAAAAGAAAGTATTTTTTGTGTGTGAAGGACATAAGTATTGGAAAACCAGGCATGGAATGGTATGGACTGAGTGTCTGTTTCCTCCCCTAATCCCTATGTTGAGATCTTAACTCCCAATTCGATGGTACTAGGAGGTAGGACCTTTGTGAGGTAATGAAGTCATGAAGGTGGAGTCTTCATGGGTGAGATTGCCATTTTGGAAGAGACCCCAGACATCTTTCCCACCTCTTCCTTAATATGAGGACACAGTGAGAACATATCAATCTAGGAACCAGGAAGTAAACCCCCACTAGACATCAAATGTGCCAGCAACTTGATCTTGAACTTTCTAGACTCTAGAACTGTGACAAATAAATGTTTCTTGTTGAAGCCACCCAGTCTATGATATTTTTGTTATACTGGCTGAAATGAACTACGATACACAAAGTTAGAAACTAATACAGTTGGATAAGTGTTATCTTCTTTACTTTCCTTGCCAAATCTTCAAGACATTCTACCATTGTTTAATTTGAATTCATCATTTAACATGGGCAGCCTTAAAGCAAGGGCAAAAAGTTTAGTTATTTGGGGTAAGGACAAAATATAATAATTAGTCATCAAAGTGGTATTTTAGAAGTATATTTCTTGACATAGAAATATGATCAAAATACATTGTTAATTGAAAAATGTATTCTAATCATATTTGGTATTTGATTTCTTTTCATTTTATATATGTGTTTATATGATTGTGAGCATATGTGCATACGCACACTACATACACAGATGATGCTCTGCAAGGTAAGAATTTAAAAGCCAAGAAAAATGTTCAGTTGTTGGTGGGATTGTGGTGATCCATATTTTTCATAGTGATTATTAATTGTGTAATTAAAAATATTAATCTATTCATAACAAGCTAATCAAGTGCTGTCCTACCAGAATCGTATGATTTTTAATATGATTTCCTGAACCTTTACTTTCTTTTCCTTTTCAAAAATTTTCATTATTATTATGTTCATTGAACCACTAAACATGTTTGTGATATTTGTCAAATATGAGAATAATATAAGTAGGATTTACTCTAAAACCACACATTGAATAGGAAATACCATGACATGAGTCTCGTGGTAGATCTGTCATATAAATCAATAGTAAGGATGTGTTAAGACATCACCAATGCCCTTACAAACACTGGAGACAAGAGTGAGGCAATATGTCCTTGTTTAGTTGACATTAGAATACTGTTTATTCACAGTAGACATTTCTTCGTACTGTATTTACATAGCTTAATGGGGTTTTGAAAGGTCAGAATCAGAGCTGTAGACATTTGGAACTATGAATTACATACAGAGGCACTGTTGAATTCTTAAGTATATTATTAAAGAGTTTACATAAGCTTAGTTTCTATCGAAGAATAGATGTTTTTATTCTTGGTATACATTAATTTAAAACTTGCATTTTCACTAATCTTTTAGACCTCTATATCAGATGAGAAATTACTGTGTGTCAGGCTCACATCAAATAAAGCCTGGTGCTCCTGAACCATTCTGTATTTTCCTGTAGTATATTTGATTTTTTTCTCTTTGTCTAGTCGTTGATTACCAAGAATTATCTCTGGGAACAAGATGAATGTGTTTTCTTTAAGTATTATGGGAAGAGTTTGGAAACAGAATGCTAACTAAATAAAAAGACCGATTAGTTTAAATTGTTTTTCATTACTTTTTTTTTTTTAGTTTCTCATAAGCATTCAAAAATAATCCCAGAAGGGGGCCACAAAAGCAATCGAAGTTCCAAGTGACTTAAGATAAATGACTATGCCAATGGGAATTATACAGGGAGTTTGCAGAAAACACAAGTAAAATCTCTCCTATCACAGTGACCTTATTCTGTTTATTGGTTCCTCTTAAAGTACATATGAGAATAGGGTTTCTTACTTTTAGGTGAAACTACATTTGTTTCCAGCAAGGAGTTGTCTGCTGCCTTAGTGTAAGAATATCATAAATTGGAAGAGAATAGGTAAATAAGTCAGAAAGGAAGTGAAGCCATACCAAGTAAGCAATTCCTTTGCAACATTAATGGAGAGTGAATGTTTGAGGACCAAATGAGTTTTCAGAACTGTTTTAAGTTTTAGTAAGTTTTGCCTGACTGCCTTTGAGAGGATAAATATAAGATGTTAGCATAACCTTAGGCTGACCATTGGACCGAAAACATTGTTTTAGCTCAAGAATGAAAAATAAATGAACAGAAATTGTTTGATAACTATAATAAGATAAACCATACAGTGCTAAAAGATAGCTAATATTCTGGATAAAAGTACAGAGTTCAAAGGCTTTTGACAAGTTAAATTGTATGGAATAAAATTTACTGAATATAAATGTAGAGCTTTGTGTCTAGATTCAATAATGTAACTACAAAGTAGAGATTTAGTTAGATCTGACTGGCAATAGTTCTTGTGAATGAATCTGGAGTCTTTGCACTCCATTATAGTCAACGATATGACCTGACTACACTAAGCTTGTGCTAGCTTAAACCACATTTACACTAGTATGGTCTTTAGATGAAGTGGGGAAATCTTATGCCACATCCAACCTATCATATCTGATTCAGAAAAGTAGCAGTTTACACACAATTATTCAAAGAATTGTGAAGACACTTCAATTCTTGATATATGAAAAATGATAGAAATGTACATATATGAGAAGGAAAGACTTAAAGACAATATAAGAACTGTATTGTTATAGTACAATATTTAGTTAGCTTGGTTAGCTTTAGCTATTTAATTTGCTTTATCAGCTGTGGAACCAAGGTCCTTAGGTTTGATTCAGTCCCATCAGGGAAGTTGTTTAACCTTTGGCAAGTATTCTTGATATCCTTTCCCCATTTCCCCATTTTGTAAAGTAACATTAATAACTGGGTCTACTTTTTAAGAATGTTGTTACTGTTAAAAGACTGCAAGACACGAAGAACTGTTCCTGGAATTATTATACTGGAATAGTAATAAATTTATTATTATTAATGTTATTCTTAATATAGTCAGTACTAAATATACAAAAAGATGCTCATATAGAAGGGTAATCAAGAACTTCAATTAGTTTCATAAAGTAGAACTACTCATGGCAAGTTAGGCTTAATGTGAGGAATATTATTTTGACACAATATACTAACTTTAAAATGTCTTTCTAATGATGTAATAAACTCCTGTTTCCAGATAATTTTTTAAAATTTATTTTTTAAAATGGACAAACAAATGATGTATACATTTGTCTTCTATATCATGTTGTGTGAAATCTGTATGCATTATGGAATAGCTAAATTGAGCAAATTAACATATATACATTATTTCATACAAGTTTTTGTGTGTGGTGAGAACACTTAAAATCTATATTCACAGGGCGGATGGGTCACGAGGTGAAGAGATTGAGACCATCCTGGTCAAATGATGAAACCCTGTGTCTACTAAAAATACAAAAATTAGGTGGGCATGGTGGCACACGCCTGTAGTCCCAGCTACTTGGGAGGCTGAGGCAGGAGAATTGCTTGGACCCATGAAGTGAAGGTTGTGGTGAGCTGAGATTGTGCCATTGCACTCCAGCCTGGGTAACAAGAGTGAAACTCGGTCTCAAAAAAAAAAATCTACATTCAGCAATTTTCAAGAATACATTATTATTAATTATAGTCACCACATTATACAAGAGATCTCTTGAACTTATTTCTTCTATCTACTTAAAATTTTATGTCCTTTGACCAACATCTCCCTGATGCCACTTGACCTCCACCAGATGATTTTCTTAAGCAGACATTAGGGATCATATATAAGGGAATCCTAAAGTGAATGTTAGATTCTCTGATATAATCTCTTTATTTTATTTCAACATTGAAGAGCCCGTGTTTCTAAAATGTTTTTTAAAAATTTCTACTTGAGAAAATAAATACTTAAAATATAGGTTATAATAATTTGTAGAAACTAAAATAATAACATTGTGCTTTTTTATTCTCCTTTGTCATTAAAAACGTGTAAAGTGGGTATAATATGTGAAGTAATGTTGCTATAATGTCAGTCTGAGTCTTTTCCAAAACTGTAATGTGGAAATTGTTGCAGTGAGTCTGAAGAGTTTGGGTGACAGAGAGGAAATTTTGATTTTTTTCTATGTATTCCTGGATGATTTCAGAAATCTGCATATAAGAAATCTCATATGTGAAAAGACTATTACCATTTTTCCAAGTTCTTTGAAAAAATACAGATCATGTATACATTGATTACTCGCAGGCTAACTTTCCCTTATAGATATTTTTAGGTAGCTCCATTTAATTAAGAAAAGCATTTTCTTCACTTAAGTAAATTCGCCTACTTTCCTAATAAGGTCATCAAGGCGTATAATATGTAAGACATTAAATTGTGTGTATTCTGTAAGTGAAATATATTACAACTTAAATTACAGCAAAATGACCCCACCCCCCCCCCTTTTTTTTTTTTTTTTTAGATAGTTTCACTCTCTTGCCCAGGCTGGATTACAGTGGTGTAATCTTGGCTCACTGCCACCTCTGCCTCCTGAGTTCAAGTAATTCTCCTGTCTCAGACTCTTGATTAGCTGGGACTACAAGTGTGCACTACCATGCCAGGGTAATTTTTGAATTTTTAGTAGAGACGGGTTTCACCATTTGGTCAGGCTGGTCTTGAACTCCTGCTCTCAAGCGATCCACCCCCCCTGGGTCTCCCAAAGTGCTAAGATTACAGACGTGATCCACCGCACACAGCCAAGACCCATTTTTAATATGAAGTCTTGAGTCTTTAGCCATAATAGGGGAGCAGAGAAATAAGCACATGTTGTATAGAAAATATAATTTGTATGTACAGATGGCAACCTCGATCCACTCACATACAATATGCCCATGTATAGCCAGAGAAGGCCTCTAGATATTAGCAGACTATAATATAGAGTAATAGTAGTATATGTTACACATGATGCTATATATTATAGATGATGTAGTATACAGATAATATGTAGTATCTCTGGAGAGCTATTATAAATAATCTTGTTATTCCTAATATGAGTTACATTCAGATGGACTATTTTATCTTTCAAAGATGTTTTAAGAGAATTTCTAATCCCAAATTGTGTTTTCCTTCCAACTCCAGGAGGCAGCTGGTATGCACCATGACAATGAAATAAAACAAAAAATTATTTTCCCACAAAACTAATTTTTTTCATAAACAAAAAAAGAATTTAGCAGACATAGTTGCATTTTAATTTATTTGTCTTCTTAGACAAGTTTTTCTCTTTAAAACAAGGAAGATAAAACTAGAGGCTTGGCACCACACACATTACAACCAATAAAAAGAAAATTAGCTAACTCTCTCAAAGGGGCATTACCCTTTTTCAAATTGAGCTCTGTATAATGCTATGCTCTCTGAAAACTTTAATAGTGTCACATAGTAAAGCAAGCTTGGGGACCATAAAATCCTGCACCTTGTCTGTGTTTGAACAGTAACCTAGCATTGATCTTTTTTGTACTGATATGCTAACTGCAGGGACAGTTATGAGATTGAACTTAATTTAACACATGGAACAAAGTATAATGCCAGCCCAAATCAAATTTATATACTACATGCATTCTAATCTAATGCGTTCACATAAGGATTTGAGCGACTATTTACCATCTATAGTAAATATTGTTGTATACATTCTAAAATTTCAGAAGCTCACATAATTACTTAGACATTGAACTATCTTCGAATTGTTGCTGCCCTTACAGATCTGTGACCTTACTTTGAGATGTATTGTATGTGGGCAGACATTTAGTTGTGGATGATTTCCAGTTTTTATTTAAAGCTCATTAGCAGAGTGCTCTTCATTTTATAAAAGTACACCAGTAGAAATGAAGATGCAATTTGGATAAAAAAGACCTATTCAAAGATTATTATTATTTTGACGTAGAAGGGAAATTAGACATTGAAAATATAGTGAAAGCTATAATTTAAGGTTTTAAATATAAAACTTACCTTTGATATCAGTTAGTTTTATTTATATTATATATGTAATTTTTTATTCTCTTATGAATTTTAGGTTTCCAATTAATAAAATGAGAGTAAGAAATGACTATATGATGGGCATAATTTACTAAGATAAATAACTATAAAATAGAATAATTTGGAACTTTCGTTAAATGAGTTTGAAAAATATTATTTAGTAATAACTGAATTATATTAACAATTCAGGAGACTAAAACTCAGAAAGTGGCATATAAATAAAAAGATTAGAAAACTGAAACAAATATGCAATTTAGTCAAAACAGCTTATTGGTATGAATAAAAAATAGTCACAAAATATTATCAACATTTTTTATCTGGACCATGACCAGTTAATAAAGATATTACTTTACTGAGGAGTTTCATTACTTCTCCTCTTCATCACCCAATTATTCACTTATTCATGTGGTTATTAACCATTTAATTAACAAGTCTTTATAAAATGGTTAATATATGTAATCTACCATAGTAGTTTACAAAAAAAGAAGGTCAAATAATATTCTGTGCTTGTATTCACAACCAATGCAATGTGACTTTGCAGCTCTTCTCATCATATGATGAAGCTTATTTCTCTGCTCTTTGAATCTGAGCTGGGCTTGTAATTTGCTTTAGAAGGGAGAATGTAGAAGCAATATTGTGCCAGTTCCAAGCATAGGCCTCAAGAGATCTTACACACAAAAGCCTCTCTAGGAAACCTGTCCAGCTAGCACATGAACAAGGTTGAGCTAACCTGCTGAAAGGTGATATACAGATGGCCCAGTTTATCTTGTCTCTCTAGCCAACAGCCAGCCAGCCCTCACAAACACTAACATTTTTGCCTGCAGACATGTGAGTAAGCCCAACTGGGACCAAGAGAACTGCCTAGCTCAGCTCAGTTCAGCTAACCCACAGAACTGTGGGCTAAAGGTTATTGTTTTAAGTCATTGAGTTGGGTGTTTTTTGCACCAAAAGCTAACTGGTAGAGCTAATCAATACATTTAAAAGATGATATATATGTATATCATTAGATGAATTTAGATAGGATTTCTACATTGTCCTGATTGAAATATGTTTTACTTGCACAGCTAGATGGATAAATGTAGAATGTGGCAAATAGATTTTTAGTTCATTTTCTTCTTTGGATTAAATTTAGTACAGCCAAAGCATTGCTTTCCTCTAGAATCTGTCACCATTTTCTCACTTCAGGAAGGGGTTTCTCGTACATCGCAGGGACAAAGTACACTAACCCACATTATAACTGAGCGCAGCATGTGCCATTAAACAGTTCTGGAACAAAACCCACAACCATTGTTTTATACTTTCAGTTTCTGAGATCAAAGAATATTTATTTTTAAATGTACTCTCCTACTTTTATTCATCAATTAAAAAGAATTAAACATTCTATCTCAGCCGTTCCTTTGTTTAACAATGCAAACATATGTCTGACTATGACTGTGGTTTATTTACTTTATTCAGTGAGATACTAAAATTTCTCTGCTGGAGTCATCTTTAAAACTTCTAATTCCATTTCACATTCCGCACAATGGGAAAAAGCTTTCTATTTCCAAGGAAATAAAATTTGAATTAATAAGGAAAGATACCAAAAGAGGAGATGAACTGTAATATGTCAAAATAAGACCACCTAATAAATTCTCACAACTAGCCAGTGATTTTACCTGGAACTGTTTTAATTTCACCAATATTATTATAACAATAATCTACTATAGAAGACAGAAAATTTTCAAGTAAAAAGTATTTGGACTTCCTAAATATTGAAGGATATAGTTTTCATAGAAATACTTATTCCAAACAAGCTAAATTTTAAGTAAGGAGTTGATTTCTTTTTATTATAACCAATATGTCTTCTGATTCATGTATTCCTTAATAATATTGCCATGACTATTCAGCTAATAAAGTTACTTTCCTTGTGAGACATGTTAGTTAGTATTATTTTTTACTTAAAAAAATTTTGTGCTTTTTTTTGCTAATTATTTCTAAAATTTCTGTAAATCTACTATTGGCTTTTGTTTGCAGTATTCTTGACTAATGACAGACAGTGTGGATACATTCAGCCTACAGTATTTTCTATTGAAATTTTATTAAGGTAATATTCCTTTAAAATATCTTTTAGTGATGATTGTAGAAGCAAATTGAGGATGGTGAAATGCGGCGGTAGTTCTGTGTGTGCATATAAATGTGCACATAAATGTGCACATGCATTTATGTGATATAGAAACAGAACAAATCTAAGTAGGAGACATGCCCTTTTCTTTGATAGAAGATATAAATGAGATTTATTTCATTTATTGTTAGATGAGCTATATAATTATAGTTTAACAGATTGGGATTTTTCTAAATTTTAAAAATATCTGAAATAGTCTCTAATTTTAGCTTTTTATTCAATGTCTTAGTCATCAGATCTATTTGGGATAGATAATTTATAATGTCACATCTGTTATTTAAGTAAAAGTAGTGTCATGGAAAAAATATTCTAATTAGCAAGTTTACTAAGACAACTTACCTTCTGATTTGGATTTAACTTTTATGGATGTAGTGATTCATATATTTCTTAGTTATATTTCAAAAATTTAAGAAAGACATGTAAATGCATATCATTATCTCTTTCGAGTTATATAGCAGATATTCAAAAGTTTGAATGGGTTTGAGTTTTGAAAGATTTCCTTTCATGCCAATTAAAAACATCCTGAGCGTCTGAAACACAATGGTCATTTTTTCTTAGCTATGTCATTGAGGAGGTCAAACAGACAAACCCGTTACTTGATATAACAGTATTTGGAAATGTATGTTCAATGAGTTTTGGTACAATACACTAAGCATTATTTCTTATTTAATATATTAAAAGCAAGAGTTCTATGGTGTCAACTTTTATGTTTGAAGAAAAATGTAATTTTTGCAAATGTTACACAGAAATTTTTCTTTTTTTAAGATAGCTTGGAAAGAAATATTGCATTATAGTCTTGGAGCAATGGCGTATCTTCACAAATAATTAAAATTCTCTTTGCTGAAAATTAAACACAATTAGAACATTGAAGGAAAAAGTGTTGTAGCATAGAATAGTAAATATAGTATTTAATTATGAAAATTACAGTTTCGCTTTTTTATATTATCCAAAACTATTCCAATTAGTGACTTGTAGTTTATAAAAGACAACCATTCTATACAATATGCTAAGGAGACTTGAGAAAATTTAAAGGTCAAAGTTACATAATTACATTGTACTCTTCTTTCAGTGCTCTGAATCATAAAGGCATATTTTAATCTCTTTGTTTTATTCTCCTTTCTTAATCTTTAAAAAAATCAGTTTATATGATTGGATAAAGTAAAGTGGGATATTTGTAAATAATGCTCTTTCAGGGTAAAATAAAATAGATTCACAGAAACTAATATCCATGGTGCAACAATTACATTCCATGAACAGTGCTAGGCTATTTGTTTAATGTAATATTATACTACAAGTAACATTTATGTTGTGTGTGTAATTTATATGTGGTTCAACAGATAAAGAATAAGAGGTAAAAAGACACAGAGATTTGAATCACTAACTGATCTTCATTTTTAAATCATTTTTCTTATATTTATTTCTCTTTATATTAATATCACTAAATCATTTCCATGGAAGGAAAGCATTATTCAGAATTAATAACCTTGAAAAAGGGTTAATCACTGATCCTGCCTAAGCTTCAGATTTCATTTCATGCAACTTTTTTTTGGTATGTGTAAATGTGATGTAAATAATTGATGGTGGCTTTGCTGAGCACTTTTGTGATGATAAGGTAAGTAACAGTAATATGTAGCAATCATGTTGACAATAATAATAATTGTATTAATGGTTTTAGCTAGAAAGTTTGGTCTTTGAATGAGAAAATATTGTAATTGTAGTAAAACAATTTTGAAAATACTCTCTTTGACACAGTGCTGTTTTTCTGCTTTCTAATATCTATTCTAAATCTTATTTTGTAATGCCACCTGTACTCATTTGTAAATATGCAGGCTGAGATCACATGCTTTGTTGTCACAAACAAGGTAATAGCTTGCACCTGGACTACAAAAAAATGCATTAAGAAGACCTTGTTGGAAAGAAATTCCTCGTATGGGGGGGTGGCTTGTCTGCTTTCCCCATATCAGTCCTGTGGTTATTTATGCCTCCTCAGGGCAGGAGAGATAAATTCTCCTAGCTATCTAGCTGAGACTTAAAGGGTAAAAAAGTTGTATTGCATTTTTTTTTTCTGTCTATCGGTTGCAATTTATCATACTCAATGCCTTGGCAACACACAAACACATCCCCACCACAAACACACACACACACACACCAATCCACACCACACCACACCACACAAAATAACTACTAAAGACAATTAAAAAAAAAAAGGCTTGCTCAATGTAGTTTAACTCAAGATCTAGGGCTTTTAGAAATATGTGTGCTGAATATGAAACCTAATCAGAAACATTTTTTCAAATGACTATGAGTCACTGTGTGTTATTTTTGGTTGTTTTCTCCCTTGCATCTTTCTTAGTGGAAATGCAATTATCCAGGTGATTGGTCTGTAGGAGGAATGTTTTAGACTGGAATGGGTGTTAGACCAAAAATTCACAGGGGACTCAAAAGGAAGGGGAGCAAAGCCACCTCCATATATTTTCAGTTTCCAAGTTGTGGTGGATTGCACTTTCATTACTGCAACTTCTGAAGTCCCGTAAGCTGACTGATAATTGTAGTCAGCTCGGAATATCTCAAGTTGGAGCAGTTGTTTCCCACAAATTCCCAAGCAAAATTCTGTAGTTGTGAGATGTTCCATTATGGTACAGATGAGGAATCACAAGTGCAGGGTTTTAGCACAGAAACTATTATTCTTATAAGAACAAAGAAGGTGGAGATGAGAGCATTCTGTTTTTAAACTTGGTACTTCTTGAAAACTAATAGAGTGGGGGACACCAAAGTGTGGGGGGACCAAACTTCCAAGATGTCTTTTCTATCTTCCTTTATTAAACAGCTGACTTGGGTACCAGCAATTGAAAAAAAGTAATAATAAGATGAACAAACTTGATTATGCTGATTAACATCCAAGCTGGGGGATGGTTCTCTATAGGGAAAATAAAAGAATGGAGAACGAAAAACAAATATTAGTTAAGAAAAAATATTACAACAGCAGAGGGAAATATTTAAAAACATAGAAGTTAGACATTAACAAGCTGGAACTTGCATGAATGCTTCTAAAGTGTGCTTTGGATTTTATTTGAAAGATTAATTTTCATACCAGTTTTCTTTATAACATTTGTAACTACAGTAAATTATAATAGAGCATTGAGTAGCATTGATTCATCCAGGACTAAGGGTCTGATTCTGCTTTCTATTCTCTAGGACCACGTGGAGTCTACAGATGGCACAGGACGAGGCAGGCTTAAACTGCTGGTTAGAACTATCAGCAGGGAGATCACATCCTCCTCACCTTATATTGTCTGTTCTGAACAGAATTTTTAATGTTATGGCCCTTAGTGAAATAGCACCTAGTGAGCTGAGAACAGTTTATTATATTCTCTCTTTTCTCAGCATTTAAAGATGGTCTGCTGTTTGCTGATGATGTACCCTGCTTGATGCCATAAGGGAGTTAGACACTGAATTATTTTAACAAATTACATTTTAGAGAATACAGTGTACCATTTTTATGTTATTGTAAGTAAATCACAGGGAATGATTCAAGCTTGATATTGATCCTCAGCATGATATTGTAGTAGATGATCAATGAAATGTTTAAATGAATTACTAAACATACCAGGATTCTTATGATGTTCATAATATATATAACAGTAAGAAGAAAACTTCTTAAATCTCAAATGCTAATTAAATTTTCATAAAATATCCAGGTTCTCGAATTACAGGTTGTGGTTTCATGTAAAGAATAATCAACTTTCAGGATGGATTTTAGGAACCATGGTATTGAGGAGGTAAAGCTTCAATATAAATTTGATGAATGAGTGGATTGATTCATGGTCAAGTTATTAATTATTTTATTGATAAAATGAGAATTCCTATGGAATGTGCAATCTATTGCATAGATGTATCATAATTAATACTCAGTATTGTTAATAATAATTTAAAAATACCTTGAGTTTTGTTATTTAGGCTGTATTATTTAGGTAACCATCACTTTCTATTATAAAATACCAGTCCCTTCACATCTATATATGTTATTTGTCTGGTTGCTAAAGGCATTTTAATTTGCAAATCTTCAAATCTACTTAAGATGGCAAAGTAGGAAATAAAGACATTTGAAAAGCAAATATTATAGCATGACGTCCTTCATAAGCCATTTTTTACACGCAGTGTTTCTATACCATACTTGCTTGAACACCACTATTAGTTTATTTTGCGTGAGATATTTTTGATAATAAAAATATTGGTGGCCTTTTAGCTTAGAAAGGTTGTCTATTGGAATCTAACATCTGACCTAATTAAGTCTTCGAGACTCAGTTTAAAGCCATGTATATCCTAACAAATCATTGCTATTGATGCCTGGTAAAACATTTGGGGAGAATTTTTAGTCATCCCCACTGGATGTCTTAATGATTTTCAACAACATACTGCCACCGATAAAATTAACGCAACTCCTATTCATTATTTCAGATTTAGGTACCTAAAGGATTTCTTACTTTTTCCTGAGTTTTCCTTAGATTAATAAGATAGATGGATAATGCTAAATTTTGGTAACATGGCTTATTGGTTGTGCTGTTTTGGTCTATTTATGTAGCCTCAGTATTCTTCAGTTTACATTTCTAGGTAGAAATAGTTATGAGCTTTAAAGATAATAAGTGCAATATGTGTGAAACATAAGCATTTAAAATAGTACTATGTACTATTTCCTAATTAGTGTGTCATTGCACACTAATTAGAAAACGCATCAGAAGACAACGGCACATAACCAAAGCAACAGATAAATAAAAACACTTTGCTCTTTTGTTTTCATATGTATCACTTCCTTGTTTAGTTGACCTGTACGTATTTTTCTACTTACAATTTACTTTGGATAATATCATCATTAATTTGCCTTCCCCAAATACATGCAAACCAGTAATAGGGATGTAGTGTCCAGAGAGCCAAAGATACTAATGGGCATTGTGAAGAATAAACTATATGTTCCTGTCAATCCACATTGCCAAATGACACTGAGATGCTGTCATAGTGTTAAATGGGTCCATTGTAGTCTTATGCCATTTTTACCTGTATTAAAGCATTGCCCACCTGCTGTATACAATAAATCTCAAAACTTCACTCTGTATACAATGGATACTAAAAAAAATGGTAAAAATTATAGATAAGCAAAGTGTTGAGGCAAAAATCCCACCATCTATCATTGACTAGAATAAAATTCATGCATGTTTTTCTCTCATTATGTTACTTTTTACATTTAAGAAATGTTTTGTGAGTAGTATCAAGCTCTGTGTGTATTATAAGCAAAGAGAAGTGATCTCCATATGTATAGTATTGCTGAACTAAAATATATGCTCTGATGTGAGGGAAAGATAAACTTTTCAGTGGTTTATATCATTTTAAAAAGGACTATAGAATATTCTAGTTTTGACATGGCAACAATATACTTTTTTTGCCACAAATGAGAATGTTTATTGCCTCCTTTCCTCTCCAACCTTGGCACAATGTGTAAAAAATGATTGTTTCTACATTCTATTGCCATCTGTTCTGCGGCATTAAGATCAACTGCCCTTTTTTTTCTGTTCATGGTGCTTTGTAAGGTTTTTCTTTGGCACACAGGTCATACCATCTGATTCTGCGGCTCTGTGCCTGTGGGTGGACATCTGGAATAGTTGGCTTAAATAAGTTTGTGCTTGCTGCTAGTTCTGGTAGAGACATAGTTCTCAATGGTTATTTCTTTAGTTTATCTGTTGGAATACAGTTGGTTTCATTCCAGTAGAATATCTTCCATTGCACTTGTTTTCAAAGCCTTTCAGTCTTTTGCTCAGAGTTTGATTCCCATCCCATTCTCACAGCTGAAGGTTAGTAATATGATTACATTTGAGTTGAATATTTTCAGTTTTATGTTTGTGCTTTTATTTTTTTGTAGATTCTTTACCTAGAACTTAGCAAACAATTTCTTCTTTATACTGAACATCAGTTATTTTGTGAGTCTGTAACATGACACAGTTTAACTTCTATATTGATATTAACTTGGGATCTGAAGGATATTTTTGGCAGGGTGCAGTGGCTCATAATTTCTGCCATTTGGGAGGCAGAGGTGGCAGGATCACTTGAAACCAGGGGTTCAAGACCAGACTAGGCAACAAAGCAAGACCGCTGTCTCTCCAAATAAATGAATGAATGAATGGAGCATAATGGCACGTGTCTGTGGTCTTAACTACTCAGGAAGCTGAGGCCAGAGGAGAGGGCACATCCAGGAGTTCAAGACTGCAGTGAACTATGATTCTATCATTCCATGTTAGCCTGAGCAACAGAGTCAGACTCCATCTCTAAAAAAAATAAAAATAAAAATAAAGTATTTGGTTTGGCATAATCATGACATTTAGGCCAGTTGAATTTAGTGTGAATCTTTTGCTAAATTTAACACTTGAATTTTCTCTGTTGTTTACTTGAAAGGCAATATCTGATGATGTGTTGTTTGTTTGTAACGTCCTAAATGGTCTCTCAGTTATGTCAACATAAAACAAGGATTTGACAATAAGTGAGCTGAGAGAGTCAGTATAGAATGTATATCATAACAAATCATTCCTATTGATACCTGGTAAAATATTTGGGGAGAATTAATGTCCTTCAATCTTTAAGAAGGACATTAATTGGTGTTCTATTAAAAAGGACATCAAGATGAGGAGAGGTCCTTTCTAGCACAGATTCTGTCATGACGAAGTACAGTTTCAGCAAACCCAAGAAAATGGAAGGTTTAAAGAAAACAGTAAGGTGTCAAAATTATTATACTGAATAGTGTTATATTTTGAAATTATTATGCTGAATAATGTTTCAATACTTTGTGTTTCAAAATACAGAGAAATTCTCATTCTAGAATCTTGGAAATGATAAGTAAACTATTCATCAAGTATCCAAAATAAGATTTTTTCTTTTAAATGCATTGGTTACATTTGATCATAGCTGAAACAAAAATGTAAATTCTTGGCTCAAAGCCCTGACTGAATACATGTGATATATCAGTTGCTCTTCCCCAAATTACCCAACGCAAAGCTGATTCTGCATAAAAGGAACAAATGACTTTTTGACATGGTAAGTTAACATTCCCGTATAGCTATCACCATTTGCACTCATCATTTTCTATGGCGCTCACATTCATTAAGTTCTTAAATGTTACTTGTACTATACCATTGGCTCTGTTTACTCTTCATAGGTGAAAGTGCAGTATTGAATGTTAATCTATATAATCATTCTGTAACAAATTATATGCTTTTTGTTTTCTTGAGACAGGGTCTCACTCTGTCGCCCAGGCTGGAGTGCAGTGGGGTCATCATAGCCCATTGCTACTTCAACCTCCCCAGGTTCAGCTGATCCTCCCACCTCAGCCTCCAGAGTAGCTGGGACCGCAGGCAGACATGACCACATCTGGATAAGCTTGGTAGTTACAGGTTTTCCTCATGTTGCTCAGGTTAGACTCAAACTCCTGAGTTCAAGCAATCCTTTGGCCTCCCAAAATGTGGGGATTGCAGGTGGAAGCCATCATGCCCAGCCAATTTCTATGTATTAAAAACCATTTTTCTTCTTCAGTGTGTACCCCAAAATAACAGCAATTTAACTCCCCATATACCATTAGGAAATTCCAATAACAAGTCAACAATGACCAACTTCAACCTATTAAAGAAATTGTGTGTGGCTTTAAATCAGAGTTCTTCTAATAATTTAAAAATTTTTAAATTTTTTTTTCCATTAAAATAAAAATTCAGGCCAGGCGCGGTGGCTCAAGCCTGTAATCCCAGCACTTTGGGAGGCCGAGGCGGGTGGATCACAAGGTAAAGAGAACGAGACCATCCTGGTCAACATGGTGAAGCCCCGTCTGTACTAAAAATACAAAAAATTAGCTGGGCATGGTGGTGCGTGCCTGTAATCCCAGCTACTCAGGATGCTGAGGCAGGAGAATTGCCTGAACCCAGGAGGAGGAGGTTGCAGTGAGCTGAGATCACGCCATTGCACTCCAGCCTGGGTAACAAGGGCGAAACTCTGTCTCAAAAATAAATAAATAAATAAATAAAATAAAATAAAAATTCAGTATTTGTGTATTACATCACTATCTTTTCAAATCTGAGTAGAGAAATAATAAAATTTTTAAAAAATTTTATTTCCCTACTTTTATAAGTCAACCTTATGAAGTTTGAATTAAATAGGTATTTCTAAGTGCTTTGTGAAAAGGAATTTAAACATAGAACTGAAAGAAAAAGTATATTTTGCCTAATCAGATTACTACTTTCTTCCTGATATTTCTTGTTGATATATGAAAAAATAAAACTCTTACAATCTAGATAATTCTGATGATACCACCAGCAACCACCTAAGATAGGGAGAGATAGATAATAATTAAAATTTTATTATGACACAATACCATGAATGGTTAATTGATGTTGCAACACCCCCAGGGGATCTCTGATTATTTCAAGAGAAAATATAATTTCTAAGCTCTCAATGAAAACTTAATTTAAATTCAATTTAAAATATACAGTCTCAAACCACTATTGAAATCATACTTATGTAAATCTCAACCTTTGGAAAAATCAATGCAAATTGAGAAAAACCTGTTATTGTCTGTGTAATCCTAGGTACCACGTTATAAGGAAAGAAGCTTACTCTTTGCTCTCAAATGTTGAATTAAATGAATGTCATTATATATATATAATTGCATTTTACGCCATGGATGTCATTTAAGGTAATACTTTATCAGGAATTTTTTTTTTTTAATTAAGGTAACTTTTTTTTTTTTAAAGATGGGGTCTCCTTTGCTCTCTTCCCAGGCTGGAGTGAAGTAACACAATCATGGCCCACTGTAGCCTTGACCTCCCAGGCTCGGGTGATCCTCCTGTCTCAGTCTCCAAGTAGCTGGGAGCAAAGGGGATGCCACCACGTCCAGCTAATTTTTAAATTATTATTATTTTTGGTTTAGACAAGGTATTACTATGTCTCTAAGGCTCATTATGAATTCCTGGATTCAAGCAATCTTCCTGTCTTGGCCTTCCAAAATGCTGGTATTATAGGCATGAGCCACTGCACCTGTCCTACCTTGAATCTCATTTTCTGACCCTGTGTTATATAACCAACTTGTATTTGTTGAGTCATAGAAATGGTAACAAAAGAAGAAAAAGGAAACTATTTGATAGGAACAAGAATCAAGTTTAAAAAGTTAAAAATAAATTATTTCTAGCTTCTAATGTGGATATAGATGAACGGGATAGTTTTTGTAGCTGTACAAATGATAGAACATATTTGCACAGGAAAAAGGTTATGGGTTACAACATCCAGAACTGAAGCACATAAAAGTATATGAGATGATTATGAGATGAATACCTCATAAACAAAAATAATTTGCTTTAACTCAAATTTTAACAAAATTCCAGATAACTGATTTTTAGGAATATTAATACTTTTGACAATGGATATCAGACAGACATTCTGCTTGGTTTATTTTTTGAATTATCAGCATAGGAAGACATTGAAAATATGCCTTCTTTTTTTTCTTCAATTATGACCAGTGTGCATAACAGTGTTTCTTAAAAATGTCTTTCTCACTATTTCTGACACCACACTGCTCTTCCACAATCTTACCACCTCTCCATCAAAATGTGATGGTGACTTTTTTTCCCATGAAAATGAATAGGATATTGTAGTTGCTGCAATGAATGTAATGTGGCAGAAGTGACGTACTGTGAATTCTGAGGCTTGTAACTACTTTTCTCTCTTCAAATGTTTGATGATGAAATTCAGCCATCACATTATTGAGAAAGTCCAGGCAACACAGATAGGGCATATGTAGAGTTTCATTCAAAAGCTCCTACCTAATGTCCCAGCTGAGAGCCAGCATGAACTGCCACTGACTTCAGTGAATAGGACGTTAAAATATTCCAGTTCTCATCCTTCCAGCCACCCCAGATGGTAATGAATGAAGCAGAAATGATCTGTTCCTTTGAGCCCTACAAAACTCAGTAAATGGGTTGCTTTAAGCTACTTCTTTTGGTGTCGTTTGTTATATAATTTTTTTTTTCTGTTTGTTTGTTTTTTTGAGATGCAGTCTCACTCTCACCCAGACTGGAGTGTCATGGTGTGATATTGGCTTACTGCATCTTCTGTCTCCTGGGTTCAAGCGATCCTCCTGCCTCAGCCTCCTGAGTAGCTGGGATTACAGGCATACACCACCACATTCAGCTAATTTTTGTACTTTTAATAGAGAAGGAGTTTCACCAGGTTGGTCAGGTTGATCTCGAATTCCTGACCTCATGATCCACCTGCCTCAGCCCCAATATAATTGTTTTGAAATATATGTGTTTTATTACTATTTGGATATAGCTAGGCTATCGGATTCAGAAGCAACTACCTTTGAAAATATGGTTCTTTATAATCACAGATCCCAAGAAGAGAGGCCACAAATGGCCACATGGGAAGCAGTAGGGTCAGTCAGGGAGTGGGGGAAATATGGACAAGATCCTTTATTGCAGGTCTGTGGGGAGGAGTGGGTAAGGTAGGCAGGTTCATTGGTTTAGAATTGCCTCGTTTGAATAATTTCAGCTGCTTCTGGGGCACAAGGGCTATTCCAAGTTGTCTAGTACCTGGCTCTGGAGTGATTAGGGCACAGGAATAGTGGCCCTGAATGGGGAAACCTGACAGAGGAGGTAGTTAGGGGGTGTGGGTTCTGCATTGATTGGTTTGCATTTGAAAGGCATGCTTGAGCAGAAACTGTTTGCTATATCTAGGAATTGCCCCCGAGAAGGGCAGACCCTCCAGAGTCAGCACGGCCCCAGGTACTAAAGCACCACAATGCAGGAAGTAAAAAAGCGATGGTTAATGAGTAGCAATAGGTGAATAATACACACACACACACACACACACACACACACAGAGATATATAGATATATACATATATATATATAGTTTATTGCTATTCTATTAACCATGACTTTATTTCTTGCAGTATATCTATTTGTGTATATGTCTCTCTATATATACACATATATATGTATATGTACAGATATATATATGTATATACATATATCTACATGTGTGTGAATACACACACACACACACACACACACATGCAGGTCTTTTAATCAGAAGTAAGGCGAGATATTGATGTAAGGAAACCTCAAATTAAGTCATGTGGATTTAGGACTGTGGGGCAAGAAGAAGCAGAAAGTACAAAAAGTAAAATGACTGATTCACTTTATTTGGTTGTTGATAACTTAATGGAAAGTGAGAAAGAGATTACCAGAAGCTGGAGGATAGGGAAAACTTGTTTTGTAGTGGCAGAATGTTTTAGAGTTGTAGAATATAGGAATTATAACTGATAAACTGATGACCTAGCTAAGGAGATTTCCAGGCAGAAGAATAAAGTTGCTTCCTGGGTTCTCACTACCTATCACAAAATGCCTGAGGAGAAATGATATACTGAAGAAAGAACTAGCAAATACAGAGGACCACGTAATTGTTGGGTTTGAAAGTGGATTTGTTTCCCATTCCCATCTTCTCCAGATGGAAACAATACTAAATTTAATAAATGGCTTCTGGGCAAAGATGGCATCAGGTATCGCCATGAAAATGTTATCTGTGGATGGACAAGGGCACAACTGCACAGCACTTGGTTAAGAATTCAGAGATTTCAGGTACCCTGATTAAACAAAAATTCTTTTAAGTATCTAGTATATATTTTCTTAAAGAAAATAAATTAGTCTTCTAAGACTTTTAAGAACATTCCTTGAAATACTCTATAGAAAACCTAAACTACAGGAAGACTTACTTCAAGGAGACTTGTGAGTGTGGATTTTATCTAATGAGGTAAACTACAATAAAATTTATAAGAAATTCATAGATTTTTTAAAGAGAATGGTATTGGTTGAAACCTTGCCAGCTTGGATGAAAAGATATAATGAAAATAGGCCTTTATAGCTTTAAACTTCTGTGGGTAAGAAACAAGCTAAAAAGAGAACTGTTTGGCTACAAATACTGACTATGTTTTATGGCAAAGGAATAATTACTTAAAAGAGGCTCTAAAGAAAATCTCAGAAGACAAAGCCAAGAGCTGCCATTGAATCTCCAGTAGGTATGGAGACTACTCCTTATAATATGTGCCCAGTTGTACTTTAGAATTTCTGTGAAAAGTGATTTCTAGGTGTCTAAGATTTCTCTCCCTTTTAAATGCAAGGATCTATATTGCATGTCTAACCATAATATATTGAGCTTATGAGGTGAAGTTAACTTGTCTCTTTAGCTTATAGGTAATCAGATCAATAGGAACTATTCTCTAGGGACAGTACCAGAGAAATACAGTATAGAAACTTCCTCTGTAGTTTGATTTAATTTAGGCGATGAGATTGTAGACCTCAATCCTGAAACTGATGCCATAATGAGGCAAGTCTCTAGGAGAACAAGTGATTGTATTTTGCATATAAGGAAAATATGAATTGCTATGACCAGAGAGTAGATTGTGGTAGATTGTAGTTTTCAAAAAATTGTTTCAGAAATATTATCAGGCCCACATAACCTTCCAGAAGCTTTCCTGTTACTGTTTTAAGCTACAAAATATCGAGTTAGCCTGATGTTATTAATGAATGAGCTATTCATCCTTTTAAGGAAAATTAAAAACAAATTCTTATTTTATCCTTACCACAATGTTTGTAGATTTTTAAAAAATCTCCTTTGATTGATTAATTATGGGTATTTAGGTAACTTTTGTAAAGTTTCACATCTTGTAATTCTGGGAGCCAGATTCAAATCTAGTCTTTTTCCAGAAGCTATGCTCTTAGTCACTAAGCTATATGGTTTATTTATTCATTGAGTACCTCTTTTATCTCTAGTCCTGAACTGAAAATGTTTTACAAAGAAATAAAAAGAACGTCATTATTATTATTATCATTCAACAGTTGGACAAACAAGTATACAGAGAAATAAAGTTCCTTGCTTGAAGTCACAAAGCTTGAGAGTGACAAAACTAGGTCTTGTGGCCAGGCGCGGTGGCTCAGTCCTGTAATCCCAGCACTTTGGGAGGCCGAGCTGAGTGGATCACGAGGTCAAGAGATGGAGACCATCCTGGTCAACAAGGTGAAACCCCATCTCTACTAAAAATACAAAAAATTATCTGGGCATGTTGGCGCGTGCCTGTTATCCCAGTTACTCAGGAGGCTGAGGCAGGAGAATTGCCTGAAGCCAGGAGGCAGAGGTTGTGGTGAGCCAAGATCGTGCCATTGCACTCCAGCCTGGGTAACAAGAGCAAAACTCCGTCACACACACACACACACACACACACACACACACACACACACACCTAGGTCTTGAACCCTGGGAGTCAAGCTCCAGAAATCCTGCTTTTAAACAGTGTCATAAGATGCTGCTATGGAGCTCTCTTCCTCCTCCTCCTCCTCCTCCTCCTCCTCCTCCTCCTCCTCCTCCTCCTCCTCCTCCTCCTCCTCCTTCTTCTTCTTCTTCTTCTTCTTCTTCTTCTTTTTTTCCAGTAGATCTTAAATTTACTGCTTTCTTTTCAGAAAGTAGAATAGAAAACTAGGACTGTGGTGGTACAATTGGAGTATCACCGAATTATTCCTCCAAATTGTTGACCCACTCTCATATAGAGACATGCTTAACAAAGATGGCCTTTTCTAGGAAGTCCAATTTTTCTTAAATTCCCACATTACTTTGATAACCTTTGCGATTGTGCTGAATATAGATAATCTCACAGTTGTGTGATAATTCGAAGTTGGTGAATTTCAGTACTTGTTATAAAAACAAAGAAAATACCCACATCATTTCTGAATTGCCACCTTGAACACTTTTTTTGGTGCTTTTTTTCTCATATTCTTTATAAAATTAATTTAATTGTTTTAGAAAGTAATGTCCTAACTGCTTCACCAGTCTGTAAAAACCTTTCAGGAAACATAGTATCCAGAATATAAACCTTTAATATAAATTTGATAAGTGAGTAGATTAGTAATTCATAATTAAATGATAAATTTTTGTATCTATAAAATATTTGCTTCTATATGTCTGAGAAAATTTGAAAGATGTGTACAATAAAATGCATGAGAAACTTTTGAAATATATACTGTAATATTTCCAGAAGTGAGGTATATGTATATTATGTTATAATTTTATAGGTAATTATATGGTATATATTTATATATACTACATATAATATATCACTATATATAACTAAAAGTGTATTTATATATTTGTACATGATAGACACACAAAAAATATATATTTTAAATATTAGATGTACTTTAGGTCAGGAACCATTCTGAGCACTTTACATAATGTTAACTCATTTGATTTCTAAAATAATCCTATGAAGTAAGAGCCATTATTGTTCTTCATTTTAAAATTGAAGGAACAGGTACACAGACATCTATATAGCAATTTGCTCAGTCACACATTGGGTAAGTAAGGGAATCTCTACTAGTAGCTATAACAGAATAACACATATGAAATAGCTCTTAGTATGCCATCAACAAACACTAGGCAAGTGTATAAGATTAAGCCATCCTTTTGACCCTAGAAATGTAATTTGATGTTTCAACCAGTATAGTTAAGGGTGGAATTCAACCAAGAAAAAAATAAATAACTTTATTTTCTGTGAATAAGTCATAATGAAATTTAGAAAAAAATAAACAAGTTATAGGATAGTAGATCCTCCTAATGTCACAGTGACAGCTATGTCTTCAAGAAGCAATGTAAAGAGTTACTTTAGTGTCTTAACGTTCTAATTAATTTAACAAACCAATGATGGGTACTGAAAGGCAGCAGGACTGACCATAATGGATATATAAATACAGCTGCAGAGATTCAAGTACTAAAATATGAAACACTCCCCTATGAATTCTTACAGTTAGAGACAAATGCATGATAAACCAGACTGGGGGTGATTGATCAACTGAAAAGAAATCCCTGAACAAGTAGATATTGTTTTGGTAAAAGTCTCTTAATTCAGCAAGAGTTAATACAACAGCATCAAGAGGATTCTATTTTGGACTTTTTAGGCTGACAACACATTCTTTTACTTTGCTTGAATTTTGACATGATATATATATTTTTATCTAGCTGCCAGACACTGAATCTTTTTTTTTTTTCTTTTCAGGTAGATAAATAACTTTTCTCAGAAATGTATTCTAGAGGAAAGAGAAAGCTGGTGTCTGTACCTCTGTAATCAACTTCCGGCTTCTTCAGTTTTTAAAAATTAGCATGACCTTAAAGCATTTTTTTCTATGAGTTAGTGTACTCAATTACATTTATTTAGTTGATTTTTTCATTACAGTATAACTGATCATGTGATTAGCAATAAAGATATGTCTATGGCTATAATTTGGCCCTATACTAAAGGAGCATAAATGAGGGACTAAGAAAATCTAGAAATAATATCTATTAGGTTGGTGAGAAAGTAAATGCAATCTTTACCATTACCTTTCAAAGCAAAACCTGCAATTACCTTTGCACCAACCTAACAATATCTGCTTCTATTTTTCAGAGAAATTCTGAGAAGTGGATGAAATAAAACACATAAAATTATTTCTGGAAATATATACTGTAAATATCACAGTATTATAAAACCTAATATGGGTGCGGTAATAAAAATAAAGTATGCTTATTGAGCATCTACTCTGAGGAAGTCTTTAAGTCTCATCTTGGCTATAAAATGACAATTACTGCAAACTTCTCTTTTATTTTAAAGCCTCCAGCATTCTCCTATTGACCCAATACTAAACACTAAAGCTTCCAGGGGTGGTACTGTTATGAAACAACAGGGATAGCTGAGATTTAGAAATACTAACATAGCATAAATAATTAATTATCATTTTGGTAAGAACAAAGTGATAAAATAAATTTTGCATAAGAGATTTAAAGTAAACTGTGTCAGGGAGTGTGATGAGAAAGATGAACTAGGCAAAATATTTAAAAGTATGTCCTTATATACCGTATAGCAGGGGTCCTCAATCCCCAGGCCACTCAAAAGTATCAGTCCATGTCCTCTTAGGAACTGGGCCACACAGCAGGAGGTGAGTGTCAGGTGAGCATGTAAAATTTCACTTGTGTTTATGGCCGCTCTCCATCACTTGCATTATCACCTGAGCTCTACCTTTTGTCAGATCAGCAGTGACACTAAATTCTAATAGGCGCATGAACTCTATTGTGAACTGTGCATGAAAGGAATCTGGGTTGCATGCTCTTTATGCCTGGTGATCTATCACTGTCTCCCATCACCCCCAGATGGGACCATCTAGTGACAGGAAAACAAGCCCAGGGCTCCCACTGATTCTACATTATGGTGAATTGTATATAATTATTTCATTATATATTACAAGATAGTAATAATAGAAATAAAGTGCACAATAAATGTAATGCACGTGAATCATCCCAAAACCATCTCCCACAACCCTCACAGTTCATGGGAAAATTGTTTTCTACAAAACTGTTCCCTGATGTCAAAAAGGTTGAGGGGCCATTGCTATGTGGAATAAATGCCTAATTATGTACCCTATTACCATAGTTATATGTATATACACACATATATATACATATATGTGTATATATATGTGTGTATATACATATAACTATGTATATATATATAGTAATATATATGTATATATATACACACATATAACTATGGTAATAGGGTACATAATTAGGCATTTATGTATTTATTAAAAAATACTGAATGAGATATATTTGAGCTTATGTGATAAAATGTCTTACAAATTTTGCTTATAAATAAATCAACATATAGAATAAGATATGTGTGTGTATATATATAACTATATATATGTATATATACATATATATTACTATATATATTATTTATATATAACATATATTACTATATATGTATGTATATATACTTATATTATTATATACATATATATGTGTGTATACAGTTATATATAGATATATACACACACACATATCTTATTCTATATGTTGATTTATTTATAACCAAAATTTGTAATACATTTTATCACATAAGCTCAAATATATCTCATTCAGTATTTTTTTTAATAAACAAAGGCTGAAGAAAACCAAAGAAAAAATTAAGACTCTCAGGCAAGCAAGGAATTCAGCTTGTAAGTAGCATAGAGAAAAACAGTAACTGCCAAAGGCATAAAAAAGAGTAAAGAAGATTGACTCAGAAAATGAGTCCAGTGTTTAAGCAGCATGAAATGAAAAACAATATACAGTGTACTGTTATAATGTTTTATAGCATTATGGATTTTATATTGGTGTTCGTAGCAACATCTAATCTGCCTTAGAAACTTATTTTAACGTTGCTTTGTACTTAGGATCCATGTCAAAGAAGCTTTGCTCCCACACTTTGATCAGATCCGACTCAGGAGTAAACACTGTGTCTAACTTCTAACTTAGTATCCTCAGTTATCATATTTTATTGGATCTAAACTGTGATGAAGATTTTGGATGATGTGTAATAAGAGCTAAACAGTTATGAATTTCACCCACCAAAAATCAAAATGTAGACATGGTTGTGTGAAATACAGTCACTACCACGTTTGACTGAAATATCTCATTTGACTTTCTGATAATTTGTAATGCAATAAAAGTGAATTCGTGGTGACATCTAATATCTTTCTAAGTAAAACATAGCTCTATAAGTATTTCTAAAGAGTAAAAATTGTATATTTATTCATTTATATGTTTTGAGATTTTTCTTTTTTGTATACCAGTCAGTAGCCAAGTAATACTTACCATTTGTCAGTTTCATTTTAAGAAAAAGGTAGATAAGAAATCCTCAAAATTTGGACTCTGAATATCTTTTCCTGTACTTTACAAAGTAAGGACAAGCTTATTGTAAAGCTTCACTCAACAGAATAGAAGCCAACAGAAACTTACTCTACATTCTCTGAAAATGTAATTTAATTCAGCTTTAGTTTTATGGATTTATCTATGACAAGCAACTAATTAATTATAATATGTGATTCAATTTAAAAGTTATTATCAAAGTTTGGTGGAATAATTCTATAGTAAAGAAAAATAAAGTAATTCAGTCCAAATTTTATTGCTACTTGTTTATTCTAAAGATAATTCTGGTATTGCCTTTCTAAATTAAGAAATATCAAGGAAGAAGAAAGTTTTGTCTTTTAAAAGTACATCTTTGATGGTATTCATATCTCCTAAATAGCTGCATAGATAGAAGTTTTATATAAAATACCTCATATTCACACTTGCTAGTAGTCAGAATGAAAAATATTTTAAAGAGTGACACCTCATAAACTTAAATATAATTCTTACCACATATATGACATCATGACCAAACCTATTTGTAAAGTTTCTATGTCATTGTTTCCTTGGTTAGAAGTGAAGGCCCAAATTTTCTAAGTAAAATATAAAGCAATACTGACATATATATAGTGATTCATTATATATATAATGTGATATATATAGTGATTCATTATATATATAATGTGATATATATATATAGTGATTCATTATATATATAATGTGATATATATATATATAGTGATTCATTACTCAGTAACATACCTCAAATTCAAAAAAATGCACTAATGATTATTGTACATTCAAAGACTCAGCCATTAATCATCTGGCAAATTTTAAGCCTATGATTCAGAATAATTTCCTTGTAAATATTAAGAGAAACCAACACTATCTCACAAAGCTTAGTGAACCCCAATTCTGTTAAAGTTTTATCTGTTTGTCTTTTTAATGGAGGCAAGATTAGGTATTCAAAAATGCACACTATATGGGATCTAAACAATTAGATCCCATCAGAGCATACTTTAGAGTGAGTATTCAGAGTTTTTGTGTTATTCTTGATTGCTCGCACATTTACTTTAAACTCTTATATATAAGAAATATCTTTTAATTAGAAAAAGATTATAGAGTATATAAAAATACAATGAAACATAACTAAAGGTCAATCAGAGGAGTTCACATTTTGATTGATAGTTGCTAAATCAGTGCAGCAGAAACCCAGGCAGGAAAAGACTTGATTGTGTAGTACTAGCCAGAGTGTGAGAGGCCAACTTTTCCCCTAGTGTTTCTTTATTGTATCCTCTGTGCCTTTGTTCTGCTCTGTCTGCATCCTTCCAATGTCATCTCATCCAGTCCTACAAAGTCAAACATAATATTCTTGTTGATGATGCTCAAATTTACATCTTCAGGTCCTGTCTCTCTGCTCTTACTGCCTTATGCTCTTTTTTATTTTCTTTGTAAAACTTACAAAGTTCATTGCTATTTCATTTTTGGTGTACTTGAATTGTTTTTGTCTGTCTTCCTCACTGTAATGTAAATACTGAAATCAGAGACCAGAACCTAGAACAAGACTAGACCAGGTGTAGTAAGCAATTGATAGTTATAGACCTTTGAGTTAACATTTCCATACTTTTTGTTTTCTTACTTGTCTCTTCTGCCATCTGCATCTTCTCCTCACTGAGTTTTCTCTGTGTTGGTCCATGATACTAGTAATCACATGATTAACACTAGCCATAAGTCTAAGTCCTTACCCAGTCCATCAACAAGTCCCATCAATATCATCTGCAAGATATTTCCTGCAGAGCTCTGCCATTTCTTCACGCCCAAAACCAACATCTCTTACTTAGACTATGTAACAGTTTTCAAACTTGCCTCGTTTACTTCTCCACTTACCCACTTGCAAATATGAAGTATTATTACTAAGCATAAATCTTATCATGATATTTCATGCTTAAAAATTTTCAGTGGTTTTGTACTGTGCTAACAATAAAAATATTTCAAAATAATATTGGTGATCTACAATATCTGAATTTATTTGTGTTCCTTATTTTCTTTATAGCCATTTCTTGCTATTGTTTTCTCCGTTGCTGTGTCCACTCATGCTAGACTTCTCTTTATTCCTGGAACAAGTCACTCTCTCGTCTGCCTTAGGATATTTGCACATATTGGTCCTCATACCTAGAATAATTTTCCTCCTCTCTTTTCAAGTAGCTAATTCTGTCTCAACCTTAAAGCCCTACATTAATATTAATGTTTTAGAGAAATCTTTGTTCATCTTACTCCTACAATCAAACACCCACCTTGATGCCCCAATATATCCTTGCTTGTTTCCTTCATAAAACTTGGAAAATTAAAAACTTTTAAATTTGTTTTTGTTTTTGTCTTTGTCTGTCCTTCTCACTGTAACATAAACTTTTTGAGGCCAGAGATCAGAGACTATGCTGATTAGTTCACTTGACTTTTAGGCAAGTTAGCAATCAATAATTTTTGTGGAGTAAATGAAATGTTTTTATCTCATGATGGGTTCTACCCCTAAAACACACCAAGTAATCCCTCAGAGGACTTAGTTAACAGCCAAGACATTAGTAAAAAGGAATTTTGAATAGTTCAATCAAACTAGAGCCCTAATGGTTAGATGTCACATAGTCTAACGATAGTATATGTCAAATTTCTTCATTTACAAGCAAAATCAACCCAATTCTAAATAGTAAAAATTTGACACTATTGATTGATATAATGAGATAAACCAGGGATTAATTTGATTTTGGTATACTTGGATCCAGGGCCTCAAATAATATATAGGGTTCCATTTTTCTTTTCTTTTCTTTTTTTTTGCTTTGCCAAGGCTTGTCTTTTTTTTTTTTAATTGCATTTTAGGTTTTTGGGTACATGTGCAAAACATGCAAGATAGTTGCATAGGTACACACGTGGCGGTGTGATTTGCTGCCTTCTCCCCTTCACCCATATCTGGCATTTCTCCCCATGCTATCCCTCCCCAGCTCCTCCCCCAACGCTGTTTCTCCCCTATTTCCCCCAATAGACCCCAGTGTGTAGTGCTCCCCTCCCTGTGTCCATGTGTTCTCATTGTTCATCACCCGCCTATGAGTCAAAAACGATGAGTTTGTGTCCTTTGAAGGGACATGGACGAATCTGGGGAACTTCATTCTCAGCAAACTGACACAAGAACAGAAAATGAAACACTGCATGTTCTCACCCATTTTTCTTTTCATCTGGACTCACTTGATTGCATGACAGAATAGCAAATTTCTGACTTTCTGAAACATACATCCAACAACCCTGGTAACCCCGGGAGAAATAAAACATTTTATTAAGTACCTCAGGTAATTGGCCCAAAGAAAAATTTTATTAGCTTGCATTGGTTATATGCCTATTTTGAACCAATATCTTCCCAAGGGATAATCTTGCTTACTGGGTCTCAGGTTTTATGCCCATTAGTACAGTGCTGACCCAAGAATAGTGGGGATGCTATTAGATGCCAAGTACAAATTTTCTAGAGTCAAAGGGAAAATCATATTTCTTCTACCAACTTTTTTGCAAAACCAGTGTTACATTTTATTTTTAATGAAGGTTCTGCTGAGTAAATAATTTGATTTCTTAACAGCTTTGATAAATGCACTCTAACAGATAACTTTGGTTATCATACTCATATATTTTGCCTGTTGTTGAAGTCATAATATACAGGCAATGACTACTCTATTGATAAGAATAAGCCTACTTTGCATTTTATATACAGGAACAAATATCACAATGTTCAAATTCAGTGTTCAAAACAATACATTATGATTGTTTCATAAAACTCATGGAACATCCTCCTATCTGAGAATATCAGAAAAAAATTAAAATGTGACCCTTTTCAAGTACTTTTGAAGAGGAAACAAATATTGAATAGAGATATCAGTCTAGCTGGAAGGGAAGCATTTCATCTATAACTAATGATGATTACGTTGAGCTTGGATAAACTAGATTTCCCCAAAGTTTATTAATTTCAGTTTTTAATTTAAAAATAAGATGTAGTGATAAAGAGCATAAGAAAGCATAAGAAAACTTTCGTACGATTTTTTTTCCTGTTGTGGTCAGTTGAGTTAAAAAAAATCAAAATGAGAAATGACAATTATGAAAAGTAAAAAATCATCATTTTAGGCCTTTCCGTGAGATTGTGTTAAAGGAGATCTTGCCTAGAGTTTGAACATCCATCCTGCAACAGAATAAGACATTTGCGGCTTTCTATGATTATCTGATATTTAAAAGCGGCCTGTTTGAAATTTTGTTTCTAAGTAGATATTATTTACAGTTTATGAAATGCAATGAATTCAGTCTATAAATCAGCCTCCAAGAACACAAATCTTGTTGGCTGCCATGTTAATAAATCAACTTACCTAAATAATCTTGGGCCTCTGACAATGATTCAGTCTGTGGGCTTGGAAATGTAGCCATTGCCTTATGTGAAGTTGATTTTCTGACATTTTAATGGATTGAGGTCCTATTTCTGATAGTTCAGTTTATACATTGACATAAACTATTTTGAGCACTTCAGAGCTGAGAGCTAAGAGCTGATGTCCAGGTTTGGAGTAAAACTGTCTGTCCTTAGGACTAACTGGGATGGAGTAAAACGTACATCTAAAGAGTTTCCATTATATGTATAATTATGCCCTAAATAATATCCTATATACATGGACAACCAAACAAAGTAACAATAAAACAATGGATATTTCAGAGGGGATGATATATTTTGACAAACTTTCCTCATCTCTTCAAGTTAACTAACTTTTTTTATTGTGTGTGTGTGTGTGTGTGTGTGTGTGTGTGTGTGTGTGTGTTAAATCAAATGGATGCTATTGCTTTAAGGAATAATTGCAGCTTCCAAAAACAGAGTCTGATGTTTGAAGCACTGTAATTGTACTTTTTTCCTAGTGTCTGGAATTGTTTGGCAATAAATTGTATTCGATGCTGCTTCAATTGCTAGTCTTTTCAGATCCGACTGAAGTTAATTACTCAAGACATGATCTGCTAAAAGCTACAACTGGAAACAATGTCGCTCACTGTGTTTGGCATTGAAAGTTGGAATTATGTTAAATGAATACCTTTAACCACAAAACTTTGAGAAAAATACTGGCGACGCCAGGCACTTTCTATGGATTTAGCTTAAAACGAATAGTGTATGCTGTTTATTCAATATTTATTTTCTGAACTTCTTTGATGCGACTGTGGTGATGTTTTTTGTCTTTGTTTACCTTTATCTTTATTATGCATCTGGCCAGTTTCCCATAAAATTTCTGCCCTCCCCCATATTAAGAGCAGATCTTGTCTTTTCTGCTCATCAGCTTATTTATTTATTTGTCTGTTTTTGAGACAATTTCTCGCTCTGTTGTCCAGGCTAGCATGCAGTGGAATGATCATAGTTCATTGCAATCACGACTTGCCAGGCTCATGTGATCTTCCCAACTCAGCCTTCCAAATAGCTGGGATGACAGGCACGTACCACCACACCCAGCTAATTATTTAATTTTTTGTAGTGACAGAGTCTTGCTGAATTCTCCAGGCTGGCCCCTAACACTTGAAGCTATCCTCCTGGCTCAGCCTCCCAGAGTGTTGGAATTATAGGTGTCAGCTACCACACTCACCTACTCATAGATTTTATATGCTAAGCATAGTATGCACAATATGAAAATTAACCTTTGGAATGTTAAAGGCAATAAAAGATGTTCCCATTTGAGAAAAAAATGTATTTTAATTTCAGAAATAGCACAGAAATTCTTTAGAATTTCCAAAGAATTAAAATATATTCTATGTTGAGCCTGTAACTGTTTTCCCTCTTCACAAAGTACCCAGTGAATGAGGCTCATGCTACATGGAGACCATGGGCTGGGCGCATTCTGTAATATTTTAGATCCTGTATTTGTTTCACACTGTAAATATGCCTGGGTTTTGAAAGACAACTACAGTGATGTCTTTGTTTTGCTTACTTGGGATTGAGTTAGTCCAAAGGTAGCAATGATATAAAATAAATAGTATATTCAGTTAAATATGTGTCTTTAGAAACTAAGTGTAATGTAGATACTAGTTTAAGTACTAAAACTTGATAATGTGTCTTATTAATATCTTATTATTGCATAAAATTTAATGTAGTAATAATATAATTTCTATGATTTTATTTTTTTCCAGCTAATAGTATTATTTCTGATGTATTTTATTTTCAATAACATCATGAGATGCATAATTATGTTTTCTACTTCCGTATGATTTTAAAATACTTTTTTCTAATAGAAAAAAGTTTAGTTTTAGTAGAAATCATTGCTGCTTTTATTATTTTCTTTAACTTTTAAGTAATTTAATAAAGGCAGTCTCATATAACATCTTTTTAAATTGACTGAGGCTAGCAATACATGAGAACAAAATACCTCACAACTTCATTCATCTTTGATATTTGATTTACAAGCTACAGTTAGGCTTGTTGATTAAAAAGCAGAGTGAAATCAGGGGAATCTGAATGACACCATTCACTGAAAGAGAGGCAGCTTTCTCAGTAATTTATATTCCTCATAGTAAGCTAATTGACAAATAGATTACTAAAGAATTGACACTATGCGACACTTTGGCACTGTAATTAATACTACATTTGGCAGAAGTCAGATGCTCATTGACCGTCACAGAAGATGATCAGTTTATGTCTTCAGAATCTACTAGATGCATGGCAAGACATTTTGCAAGGTAAATTGTTTATATTGTTAATTATATCAAGATAATATTGCATTGTATTAGTCTATCCTTTCTGGAATATTTTCTTTGATGTTAATGTATGTATTATACAGTTGAATCAGTTTAAAATAAACACTGTGCTGCACTGTAGATTGTATAAATTGTGTTACCTTAATATAGCACTTACTGATGGGAAATAATTTAAGACTGAATGGTCAACAGAGGTCCTCTCTTTGAATACAACACTTTGGAGCATTAGTGAAATGAATCACAGCCAAGAGATGAAAGGGTTGGTGTCCTGATATCTGTGTTTCTATTACCATCATTCCACAATTGAAAGCATTTTCTGCATAGCTTGCAGAACTTATCACTGAAGAAGAGCTACTCTTTGAATAATGTTCTACAGATATTTAAAGCACCTCTCAGAAGAATATATTAAGATTATTTTTCAAAGCTTTCTGTTAACTCTGGTGTATGTCTGCAGTATTTTCATGCTATCATTGAAGTTGTATCAATGCTATATAATCCTTCTAGGACTTACATCATGCAACAATGAGGTAATGCATTATTTTTGATTAGAAAAAGTTGCAAAAACTTGAAACTTAAACTTCTTTCCCTTTCTTGCTTCTAGTGAGTAAAGAGAGTTATAGAGACAAACTTACATGTCTGGATTCAATGCCTTGGATCAAATATAGGGTCATGTATAACACTAGATTCAATGTTGACAATTCCTCTAAAATAGGAAAAAAATGCTATTCAATAAAGAGAATTATGGGGTATGCAAATGTAGACTAAGAAGACATGCATATGAACTGCATATTCTGAGGTTTACACTTGCCATTTGGGATTAACTGCATAAAGGCTTTCTGGTCATCTGCACACAAATGACATATAAAATGTAATGAATAAAAGTGCATATATTTTATATATCTCATATTGACATACAATATTGACTACCTTTATATGTATTTGTAGTGTGATTAAATTGGAACATTAAGGAACAAAAACTATTTGGATATTTTATAGAAATTTTCTAAATAATTCAGTATTATAGAAATGAAGTTTAGCCAGCAGTTAACAATATTTGGTAAGCATCAATGCATGATATCTCCATAGGAGTTATGTTGATAATTTTATGTGTTTTTTTACATATTACACATGTCAATAACATGTTTTCATCAATCTTCTCTTCAGTTCCATTTATTTTAAATAGAAAGGAAATTCTAGTATATTTGGTTACAACTATAGCATACTGTACTTGAAAATACTATTATATCTGATAACAAGGAAACAACTGCTGACCCATATAAAATATACTTTTCCTGTAGGTTTTATTTTTCTGTATTAATGAAGAGATGCAAATGTTTATTTCTTATTTTAACACTATAGTCCCTTTAGATTTCTACTTTTGTTAACTTGAGAATGATTTGTGAATTACCTATAATTCACACAAAAAAATTATATCGTGAGTTACCTATAATTTTTTCCCAGTATCTAATTATGTTCAGAAAAAATGAGTGTCTTTTCAGGATGTTTCTTCCTTTTTTCTAATGGAGAAAGGGGGTTAATGCTGCTCCTATCCTCCTCTTCCATTACCCAGTTGCCTTTGGTTTCTCAAGAAGCACAATGGCTCTCCTGAACTTATAGCTGCTTCATTTATCTGTAAAACCATTTATCCTCTATCTCAATACCTTCTGAATTTCCCATTTCATTTTGTTCCTGTACTTTCTGGATTGTTTTCATGTGTTCTTGAGTCAAACAGGCTGTTTCTGCAAGGGTAATATTCTATGTACTTTTCCTTTTTTCTTTCTTTCTTATTTTTTGGTCTTTGATCATTCTCTCCATTTCCCTTGTCCTTCATATGGATCATTTACAAATTCCCATAAAAGTTTATTTATTTGAATTCCCTGAAATCAACCCGTGAATACTTCACTTTATGTATTTTTCCCCCCTCTAGGCTCTATCCCACTTATAACTCTGTTTTGCAATGTATTTCCTTTAGTGGAACACACATTTATCACATTGTGCCCTGTTTCTCCTGGGGCTCTTTTGGCTACTTTCCTTAAGGACCTTTTGTGGCATTTTTGTTTTAGGACCAACTGATCTAGACTAATCAGGATGAAGGCCCTTCGGATGTTTCGTTTTATTTCAAACTTATTTCTTCCGTGGCCAGAGCAAACATTTCAAAATGACTTTTACCTCTTACCTACCATAGAGTAAACAGATCTCCAGCAGGGATGAGATCTCTTACTTTATATACTCTCTCCTGCTTCCTGCTATGTAAGAGATACTAGAGCAATGATCAAAACTGTGATTTCACCAAGCTGCGTGCAGCACATACAAATAATGCTGAGTTTTTTTCGCAAAGCTGTTGCTGAGATTTTAAAAGCATTATGGTAAATTGGAAATAATATTTCTCTAGGGAATGTTCCAGACTGACACATGCTAATATTCTCCTTGGACTAAATGAAGTGTGAGGTTGTGTTCAGTTTTTTCTCATTAACAACAGACGACGAAATGACCAAATTATAGCTGAAATAATTTGCAATTAGACTTGTGGAAAACCATTGTGTTCTAACCATAAGGGTGTGAGGCCACAGACTGCATCACACAAAGATATTGAAGAATGATTTTTAATCATATTGACAATGATTTTAAAAGCAAGGAAGGTAAATGTCCCTGGAAGATGTGGAATCTATCAATACAGAGAAATAGACTACATCTCTTTTGGGAATTCCATTGTCCCTTCTAGCACTATATATTTTTTTGATTTATTGGGATAAAAGTTTTCTTGATCATGAGCCAGAAATTCTGTGTGTAAATTTCACTCCTGGGACTATGTTCCAGCTGCAGGATATGGAGTTTATGCTCCTGTCAAAACACTTAAATTCTGGAGAGTAACTTGTGTACTAAAAGGATCTGACCAACAGAGTCATTAACTTTTCTTCACTTACTTTTACCAATCTCTCTATTTAACAATTTTTCAAAAACAGTAAAAAGTGTTTCTTTTTAAAATTTAATATTCCATGTGGGTACTAATTTCCACATTTGCCATTATATATACTTGTATTTTGGGAGAAAAAGTGGGCTTTTATGTTTTATTCTTTGATTTTTGTGGGCCAAAAGTTTCTGTTTCTTTCTTTTATGTACCCTTCAATGTATTTATCATTAAAAAAATAAATAATCTTAAAAATGGAAAATACCCATATTTTAAATAAATTTGTGTTTCTAGTATTGCTTTCTGATATAGCCATAAATAAATGAAAGCCTTTGAGTTGATAAATTTATTGAATGGAAGCATATAAGCAGCTACATTTCTAGATATTATTGAGAAAGCAAGTTCAAAGTATTGTTTTTAATTTTATATTTTAAATAAAAGGAACATCCCCACACATGTTGCACGAGCATAACAAGTTTCTGGAAGAACACATCAGGAACTGCTATTAATGGCTATTTTGGGTTATGTGAGTAGGAGTCATGTGAAGGGAATAAGGAAGAAATAGAATGTTTATTAATGTTGCATGTGCCTCTGTAACTATCTTCATGGTGACCATCTCATTGTATATGCCTCTTCATGGTGACATCTCACCATGAGCAATGATTGGCTTTATACTTTAATAAATTTGTTTTTATAGCAAACACAAGCAAATTTGTTTGCTAAAAATCAAGACCAACTTTAGTCACCACTGTGTCAGAAACTAATTTGCAGGTTTATTTTTCACCAGCATCAACTAGAGAAATACAAAAATTATTGAAACATTAGTTTCTACTTACTTTAATTCAGAAGTAATTAAAAGCAGAGTACAATTACAGATATACTCAAAAATCCCTTCTAAATAATACATATCAATAAAATGACCCTAAGTCTATAACTTTTATTCTTTCTTAGCATATTTAAACAAAATTGTTAGCATACAATATTAACCCAGTGACTTAACAAACCCCTTAGTTATATTTATTTATTAACATTCATAGGACAGAGCCAAAGATGACAGATCTTATCCTGATGTGTTGGCTACGTTGGAAAGCAGTTCTGTGTAGTCCTTGCTCTCCTTTTTCCTCCAGATATGTATGTAATTGGTGAACTTCAGAATGGGAAATGTCTCTTCCAGTCTATCAGTGCCAGGCAAAGTAGTGTGATTATGAGTCTTGGAGGAGGCCAAAGATGCTTAAACTGTATTCTAGTTTTAGCTGCAATTGATTCTGCATTAAAACAGGGAAGAGGTCATGGAAATCTTCAATGTAACTTATTACTTCTCCTTGGAACTGACCTCCCTCTAGACTCCTGGCCATCATTATAGCTTTGTAACTAAATCGAGTCAGATTTTACTTTACTACAAAGGCCCTTCCTCTTAGCTTGTCCATAATTCCCAAATATACTGCTGTAGGCAACTTCACTTCTCTAACAGGAATGTGAAATTGACTCTGCTTTAGCCATCATTGTAAATGTCTGGGAGGGTCTTGGTTTCCCGCATTATACAAGGCTTGCCTCCTTCTTCCATCTTTCCAAATAAGATTGGAAGATTGAAATAAAATTTGGAAGCTTCAGACTAGTTTCAGGATTAGATACATGATTAATCAATCTGCCTTAAGACATAAATTAAATGAAGAAAATTAACATCAGAAGAAAATTAAATTATTACCTGAAGGAAAAAATAACTCTCAGGTATATGGGTGGTGTTTATATGCAAACAACCACGTTCCCTTTTGTCAAAACCATAAATTGGTGACCTTGTGTTCTGAGGATTAATGATGTCACCATATTAAGCCAATATCATGATCTTCAGATTGAATATCAAAAGACAAACAAACAAATAAAACAAAATTGTTCTTCCCATCTTGCTTCCAGATTTACTCCCTTTTCCAAGAACTCAAATGCCTAAAAATGTATTCTTCTTTACAAAAAATTATTAAATTCTAACCACAGAAACTTAAAAAGCAGAGTTAAAATTTGGTAGTTTTTCTATAAAATATAAAAGATACGAAAAAAATAGATAAAATCAGGTCTTCAACAGTAGCTTTGAAACGTGAACATACAGGGCGGCAGTTAACACTGGAAGGCTGAGGCAAGTATGACATCTGCATTTCAGTTCTGCTTTATGTATAGATTGCTACCAATAAGTTGATTCCATATCTCAAGAAAGATGAAAAATACTTGCATTTAAGGAAAATAGAATATTATAGTTTTAAAATATAATTAATATGACACAAGTATTCCACTCTTTATTTTACCGAAAAACAAAAAACAACGGTGAATGCATAAACCAACCAAAATAAGTTCATTTTGAGATTTGGAAGAGTCAGTCATATGTTATCCAATGAAACTCTCCCAGGGTAGAGAATGATATAGTCTATGGCTTAGGGCTTAAATAATTTGAGAAAGTATTACAATAAATCATAATCTGCATCCCTCAATTTTTTTCCAATCTCTATTATAACTGATCTTTTTGGTTTTTATAATAACCTTCAAAGGACATTCTTGTTTTAATCTTGTCAGCCTATCTTTCATTCTTCAGAGTGGATCTTCATTAAAAGTCAAGCAGATATTATCACTGCTCTTTATTAAAGGTTTCTTACTACATGTAGAATAAAACCCAACACTTTTGCCCTGGACCCTGTTACCAATGGTCCTGCTTATCCTCCAGTCTTACTGTTATGTCACCCTTCCTCTGCCTCCCTATGCTGTAGACACTCGCTATTTCATTGCTGTTTTAAAAGCATGGCTAATAATGCCTTAGATTCCTTACATTAGCTTTTGCTGCTAACTGGATGACCATCTGTAGGATCTTTGCATAGCGGCCTTCTTCTTATCATTCAGGCTTCAGCTTAGCTGTCACCTCCTTAGGGGCCCCTCCTTTTATCCTTACACTAATATAGTCTCCTATCCCCATTCATTTCCTATCAGAATATCTTGTTTTGTGTTCCCCAAACATGTATTACTACCTAAAGTATTCTTTTTTTAATATATATTTTATTGCATTTTAGGTTTTGGGGTACATGTGAAGAACACAGAAGATTGCTGCATAGGTACTTACATGGCAATGTGGTTTGCTGCCTTCCTCACAGTCACCTATATCTGACATTTCTCCCCATGTTATCCCTCCCCAACTCCCCATCCCCACTGTCCCTCCCTTAGATCCCCCCCACAGACCCCCGTGTGTGATGCTCATCTCCCAGTATCCATGTGTTCTCATTGTTCAACACCCACCTATGAGTGAGAACATGTGGTGTTTGATTTTCTGTTCTTGTGTCAGTTTGCTGAGAATGATGGTTTCCAGATTCATCCATGTCCCTACAAAGGACATGAACTCATCATTTTTTATGGCTGCATAGTATTCCATGATGTATATGAGCCTTATTTCCCTGTCCAGTCTATCATCGATGGGCATTTTTGGTTTGGTTCCAAGTCTTTGCTATTGTAAACAGTGCTGCAATGAACAGTCGTGTGCATGTGTCCTTATAATAGAACGATTTATAATCCTTTGTATATACCCAGTAATGGGATTGCTGGGTCAAATGAAATTTCTATTTCTAGGTCCTTGAGGAATCGGCACACTGTCTTCCACAATGGTTGAACTTTACATTACAGTTCTAGGTGATCATAATTTATTTTCTGTCTTTGACAACTAATGTAGAGAGTAAGCTGCATGAGAGCAGGGCATCTATTCTGCCATACATTACTTGCCTCTAACAGTGCTGGCTGTGTAGTAGATGTTTAGCAGATGTTCAACAAATGAAACTCCAGGAGCATTCAATGTGCTTTCCAAAGTCAGCTTTTCACCATAATCATCATACTCCATTTATTATGTAACTTGCTAAAACATAGGATTTTGAGGAGATCACTACATGATGTTTTTCTCTTCAACTATTTTTATTTTTAGTGGATAAAACAAACACCAAATATATATTTTAAATGATTTAGGAAAAGGTGATAGATGTTTAGTAAATATGTACAAAATATTTGTGTCGGCCATCATGCAGTAAAGAAGCAAACTTTGCAGTAGAAGGCAAGAACAAATGTGAAAGCAGAATAGAAAGATTGAGGTGCTGGCATGATTGTGTGATCAAGAAATCCTAGAAAGAAAGAGTGCTTTTTGATTTGAGTATTATTAATTTAAAAAACCTAAAATGTAAACTAAAATTAATGTACATTTGGATGAAGCCAACATTTACAGCATTGGGTACATAAAGAATTTTCTTATGAATTAATATATAGATGCAAGTTATGACATTAAAATATTTGCATCTTTTGAAATTTTATTATGAGAGTAAAGTAATCTTTGTGGAAATGCTTCCTAATTTCATTTTTTAGTTATCCATTAGACACTTAATATTTGCTTGTGAACTAACTGGTTTGACTATCATGCAATAAAAATGAAACTTTTCATTATTTAATGAATAATTATTGAATATATGAGAAATGAATACGAAAATGGAATAAGTGAGACAACACTGGTAGAAAACAAGGCTGAGAGTAAGTTGAAATTCATAAGGTCAGAAGGAAGCCGTGTGAGAATGTAGCAATAGGCTCATCTTGAATTATGTTCATTGAGAAAACAGGGGACTACTATATCATTCTCATTGTCTGCACACAGTGTTAGAACAAAGTGGAATAAAGTTAATGTCTTCAAGGGAGAGAAATTTGTCATTTTCTTGACTGCAAAACTGCATCCATAACTCTAACAGGACATCTTACAACTTGAAACATATGGCCAACAAGCGCTGGCATATTGCTGAAAGTAATCTGACTGAGCAGGCAACTTTCACCTTTCTGATGAAAGTAACCATAACTCTAGAGTTGATGTAATTCTGTGATTTAAGGACCAATCTTAATCATACTTGGACACCCTGCTGCTTTTCCAAGAGCCCTATGCAAATTGGGCAATGCTGTTTGGGTGTGTGTGTGTGTGTGTTTTCTTTCTTCAAATTGGACTCAGATCTAATACAGCTTACTGTTGTTTTCTTCTGCCTGCAAGTAATGCATTCATGTAGGCATATATAGCAAAAAAATTGTGAGTTTATTATGTGAACTCCCAGTTTGCTTCAATGGAAAGTTAAAAGGATATTGATCAAGTATTTAGTCTATAAGTAACATATTCTTTCATAATCTGAAGATATTACAGATTTTTAATTCATGTCTGGAAAGAGTAATAGTCATTTGTGAGTAGAAAAGTAAATTAATGTACCCATTTTTAATGCATATTTCCTGTAGTAGAAAAAGCTGGTAAAAATATTTTATTTAAATTATTGGTAAAACATCTCATTTAAAAACATTCTGAAAATAATCTAAAAATTTGTTCAAAAAGTACTGACATCTCTAAATGGCATTTTGATTTTGTATTTAACAAAAACAGAGCAGGCAAACTGCCTTTAAAAATGTAGGACTTGAACAACACATTAACATGTGCCTCTGACTGTGCTCTTATTTTCCTTGTTGTTATTATTTATTAAAATACAGTCCCACATGACTTAATTATGAGAATGTGTTCTGAGACATGCTTGCCAGGTGATTTCATTACTGTGTGAACATCTTAGAGTGTACACAGACAAGCCTAGATGATATAGCTTATTACGTGCCTCGGCTATGTGGTATATACACCCTATTGCTTCTAGGCTACAAACCTGCACAGCGTATTATTGTGCTGAATACTGTAGGTAATTGTAGCACAATGGTATTTGTGTATCTAAAGACAAAAAAGTACAGTAACAATATGGTTTAAGAGATAAAAAATGACACACATGTGTAGGGCACTTACCATGAATAAAGTGTGCAGGACTGAAAGTTGCTCTGGGTGAGTCAGTGAGGGATTAAGTCTGAAGGCCTAGAATATTGCTCTACACTGCTATAGAGTTTATAAACACTGCACACTGCAGCCACATTAAATTCTTACAATTTTTTTCTTTTTTTAAAAGTAAATTAACCTTAGCTTATTGTAACATTTTTTACTTTATAGACTTAGCTTTTTAAACTTTATTCACTCTTTTATAATAGCATTTAGCTTAATGTACAAATACTGTAAAGCTGTACAAAAAATATTTTCTTTCCTTATTCTATGGGTCCATTTAAAAAATTTAGATTAAAAAATTTTAAGTTTGTTTTTTTTAAAGAAAACTAAGAAAAAAACCATACACATCAATTTAGGCCTACGGAGGGTTATGATCATCAAAAGCACTCTCTTCCAACCTCCACATTTTGTCCCACTGGACGGTCTTCAGGGGGAACAATGTATGGAGCTATCTCCTGTGAAAATGATGACTTTTTTTCTGGAATACCTTCTGAAGGATCACTTGAGAGTGTTTTAAAGTTAATTTTATTAAGTAGAAGGAGTGCACCTTAAAATAATTCATAAGCTAGGCATGGTGGCTCATGCCTGTAGTCTCAACAGTTTGGGAACCCAAGGTAGGAGGATTGCTAGAGGCCAGGAATTCAAATCAGACTGGGCAACACAACAAGACCTTGTGTTCAAAAAACAAAACAAAACAAAAGAAAAAATTAGCCAGGTGTAGTGCCATGTGCACTAGACACTCAAGAGTATCTAGGCCTAGATACTTAAGAGCTGAGCTATGACCATGCCACTGTACTCCAGTCTAGAGGACAGAGTGATATTTTGTCTCCAGAAATAAAAATACAATAATGATAAAAAGTGTATTATAGTAAATAAACCAGTAACATCATCATTTATGATCATTTTCCAATATTATGGATGTATATAATTGTATATGCTAGACTTTTATACAGCTGACAGTGCAGTAGTTTTAACACATGAGTAATGTATTGAGCTATGACGTTATGGCAGCTCTGACCATCATCAGGTGATAGGAATTTTTCAGGACCATTATAATCTCATGAGACTACCATTGTCTACGTGGTCTGACATTGACTGAAACGTTGGTATGTGGTGCATGACTATATCTATTTAATAGCTATCTATTAAGAAATACTTAATGGTACAATTGCACCATTGTGTCATTATTTTATGAAAGCAATAGGTGTTTTGCTCTAGACTTTCATTAACAGCTCATAAATATTAAAACTATATTTATATCTTTTTAATAAAATTGCATATACTATGGCTTTTAAGATCATTTGCCTTGATGGAGTACTTCAGAAGAAAGGTGGAGATAATGTTCAGTGAACTGGAAGGTGGAAAGTATTTCCTGGTCAAATTTGAGAAAAATATTGAGGCTGTTAAAATGTAGACTTAGGGCTGGGCTCAGTGGCTCACACTGGTAATCCCAGCACTTTGGGAGGCAGAGGCAAGTGGATCACCTGAGGTTGGGGATTTGAGACCAATATGGCTGATATGACAAAACTCCTCTCTATTTAAAAAAAAGAAAAAAGAGAGAAAGAGAAAAAAAAACTTGGTATGGTGGCAGGTGCCTGTACTCTCAGTTACTTGGAATACTGAGGCAGAAGAATTGCCTGGAGGTGGAGGTTGCAGTGAGTTGAGATCTTGCCATTGCACTACAGCCTGGGCGACAGAGTCAGACTCTGTCTCAAAAATAATAATAATAATAATGCTACATAAATAAATAAAAATAAAAGTTGAGTTAAAGAGGAAAGGAGAGCTTAAAAAGAAGACACAGACACAATAAGACAATGGTTACCTGAGGCAGAGGTGAGAAGGAAATAAGACGCAGGTCAAAGGATACAAGGTTCTAGATGCATAGGATGAACAAGTCTAGACATATAATTTACAACATGGGGGCTAGAGTTCACAACAACGCTATACTGTATTTAGATTTTAGGTGCTTTTGCCACACATACAAAAATATGGGTAACTACATGACGTAATGTACATATTAATTAGATTGACTATGGTAACAATTTTACTATCTATATGTATATCAGAATAACATATTGTACATCTTAAATATACACAATAATTTATTTTTGAGACAGAGTCTTTGTCACCAGGTGCCAGGCTGGAGTGCAGTGGCACAATCTTGGCTCACTGCAACCTCTGCCTCCCAGGTTCAGGTAATTCTGCCTCAGCCTCCTGAGTAGCTGGGACTACAGACGCACGCCACCACACCCAGTTAATTTTTGTATTTTTGGTAGAAACGGGGTTTCACCATGTTGGTCAGGATGGTCTCGATCTCTTGACCTCGTGATCCATCCACCTCAGCCTCCCAAAGTGCTGGGATTACAGGCTTAAGCCACCACGCCCAGCAATAAATTTTTTTAAAAGAGGAAAGCTAGATAGCATGTACTATAGATCCAAGCCAGGCAATTGTTGCAAATTTCAAAATAAACCACAAGCTGAAAAATATTATAAGTTATAAAAATCCAAAATTAGGTAGCACAAGAATCTGAGTTTGGGATAATGGGAGATCTGGTGTGGGTGGCAGATTGCAAGTCTGAGATAAATTTGGGAGAACATGTTGAACAAAATGTGCAGGTTTTAACAATTTACTTTTTTTTTTTTTTTGCCCAGCATATATTTGTAGGATACCCAGTATACTAGAACTAAAAGTAAATAAATAAATCATAAAATATCTGCTCTAAAAATGTTAGCCTCTTTGACGTCTATAAGTTATTACTTCTACTTTTAAGTAAACAGGGCATTTCTATCCAATAGAGGCTTGCATCTTAGAGGAGACACATTCCAGAGAGCCCTCCCCTGAATAAGAGGGGAATGCCTTGGCTACTTCCTTCCTCCCAATCTCCAGTTACCCACCCACCTCTAAGTTGGTTCGAATTTCATAGAAGCTAGAGGACAATGAACTAGAGACAAAGTAGACTATAAAAATAAAAACAACAACAACAACAATAATAAAATGACTCTGAGAGCAAGGAGCGAATGGCTGGGAAACATTTATCATTTGTATTAATTTCTTATTGCTGCTGTAACAAATTATTAACATTATAAATTTAGTGCCTTAAAAGCACATACATTTATTATTGTACAGTTTTGGAACTCAGAATGTGAAATGCGTCTTCTAGAACTAAAATCAAGGTGTCAGCAGAGCTGAGTTGTTCTGGAGGTGCTAGGGGTAAATCTGTTTCTTCCTGCTTTGGTCTAAACGCATACCTTGCAAATTCATATGTTAAGTCTTAGGTCGCAAAGTGATGATATTGAAGGGTAGAACTTTTGGACAGTTGCTTAGTCCCATTATAAAAGAGGCCACAGAGAGCTTTGCCTTGCACCTTCCATCATGTGAGGATGCCATAAAACGCGCCATTTATCAATCAAAGTGGAAGCCCTCATTAGACACAGAATATGCTGGTGCCTTGATCATCAACTTCTTGGCCTCTAGAACTGTAAGAAGTAAATTTCTGTTGTTTAGAGACTACCCAGTTTTTAATATGTTGTGATAGTGCCCAAATAGACTAAGACACTTATTTCACAGGCCATGAGACTTGCTTTTCCAGCTACTAGAAGCCATGTGCATTACTTGCCATGTGACCATATTACTCAGATCTCTCATTTCATCTTCATATCTCTTTATCTAAACTTAAATCCCTGCCTCACTCCTATAAGGATCCTTGTGATTACATGGGCTCACCTGGATAATTTGGGATACTCTCCACTTCTCAAAATCCTGAACTTAATCACCTCTGAAAAATCCTGACTGCCAAATAAGGTCACATATTCACATATCCAAGGGACTAGGACTCTGCAACATGTTTAGGATGATGTGTCAGTCTGCCTGCTACATCCTTTCCCCAGTTTTATAGTTTGTTTTTCTATATTTGCCTATGATTGAGTCATGTCTTATTGTTAAAAAAAGTAAGATGTGAACCAGTTAATATGTTTCTGATTTTCTGGTATTTGGAAGTTTTTTATCCCCAAACATAAGCCACTATTACCTGTTCAGCAGATTTTAACACAAGATCAAAAGAAAAGTAAATAGTCAATATCTATGGAATGACATCTCTAACAGATTTCAAAGCAGTAGTTTGATGTATACAAAAACATAAGTAATAATAATGTAATTTTAGGATATTAAAAACTATTAGAGACATGCCAGTACATCAATTTCTGTAGTTGTCATTAGGAACAGTTTTAAAAATGGTCTGTCTATTCCTTGAATAGGAATTTCCTCTATTAAATAATTAGCTTATGCTAAATATGTAATTTTTTTCATATATGCTATTTAAATGATGATCAGTAATATTATCAGGCCCACTCTCTCTGAAGGATGGTGCACTTAAATTCCTGTGAAAATCTGTATGAGAGACTTGAAGCTTTTCAGGTGTTTTTCCTCTATCCCCTTCTCAACATTTATTTTCCCCTATGTTCTGTACTCTTAATTTAAGATTACCAAGGTTAAGATTTAACTCTATGATTTCAGTGATCATAGATGAATGGATCTAAATCTACAAGGGCAAAAGTAGTATTTTAGAAGCTCTGATATTTCTTCCCATTAATACTTTTTTTTGAGATGGAGTTTCGCTCTTGTTGCCCAGGCTGGAGTGCAATGGTGCGATCCCGTCTCACCACAACCTCTGCCTCCCAGGTTTGAGCAATTCTCCTGACTCAGCCTTCCTAGTAGCTGGGACTACAGGTGCTCACCACCACTCCCAGCTAGTTTTTGTATTTTTCGTAGAAATGGGATTTCACCACATTGACTGGGATGGTCTCGATCTCCTGACCTCATCAGGAGACCTCACGGCCTCCCAATGTTCTGGGATTACAGGCATGAGCCACCGCACCCAGCCCCATGAATACTTTTAAGAGCAGATTTATTCCTGTTTCAATCATAGGTTCTAAACTATCAGGATGCAGGGAATTGGTCTGTGTAGCAAGCAGAAGTCCAGTGAATCCAACAGGTGTCATTTAATTCAGGAGGTACCAGAAAAGTAAAAAGTAAAAAGGTTAAGAAACTAAAAATACATCATTTATAATTTGGTGTCCTAACAAAGGGCAAGAAAGAAGAATAATGCAGCTGCCAATCATTCACATGAAACAGTTGATAAGCTCAGAGAAGAGCTGGCAGAGACATAACTTTACTCAAAAGTGCTTAGATCTGGAAACAACCAAGATGTCCTTCAAAACCGAGTGGACAAGCAAAACAAAATGTGGTTAACCATACAATGAAATGTTTTTCAGTAATAAAATGAAATGCACTACCAAGCCATGAAAAGACATAGAGGACCCTTAAATGCATATTTGGGTAGTGAAAGAAACCTGTCTGAAAAGGTTACATATTGTATGATTCCAACTATATGATTTCCTGGAGAAGACAGAGCTATAGAGATAGTGAAAAGATCAGCCATTTCCAGAGGTCTGAAGGAGAATGGGAGGAATGGCTATGTAGAGCACAGGTGATTTTTAGGGCAGTGAAAACTATTCTACATGACACTGTGATGGTGAATACATAACATCATTCATTAATACATAAAATGTCCAACACAAAGAGTGAAGCCTCATGTAAACTGTGGACTTTAGTTAACAATAATGTTTTAATACTGGTTATCAATTGTAACAAGTGTATCATAGTAACGCAAGACGTTAATAGGGGAAACTGTGAGAAGGAAGAAAAAGAACATATGGGAATTATCTGAAAAAGAAATTGTATAGATCTAAGATGTTGTTAGTTGAAAAGAATTTTCTGTTGGCCACTGGACTAACAGAGAGATTAACAGAGCTGGTTAAGATGTGATATAATACAATCCTACTACAAAGGTCCATAATGGAGCCTGCTTTCTTGTCTTCATAGGATATTACACTCCTTCAATTTTTTGTTCCTGACTTTGGACACAGATTATCTGGAGGACAGCCATTTTCATGCTCCCCATTTATCTCTTAAAGCAAAGGGCATATTCCTTGAAATTTACGCACACCCCTTTGACTTCTGCCTGCACTCTGGCCTTGAGAGTATTTTCTTAAAGAACATGATATACCTTAAATTTTCCACTGTAGCTCAACTCTAAACATTTACACTTTCTTGTGCCAACTTCTATGGTAACAGCTCCCAGATCGCTTAACATTATTTTATCCTGGAAATATTACCTTTTTTTCAAATTTAGATGTGAGCTCTAAGCAAGGAGTTTCCAGTGGTCATCAAGAGTAACCACTTCCCTGTTAGAAAACTTATAAATTAGCTGAGAGTAAGAAGACATTGTCACCAGTAAGTGTAAATATTTATTTGTGTGAGTCCTTGTTCTCTCTGGGTAAAATATCCAAGAATGGTTAGTATAAAATTTTATATACAAGTTATATTTTGATTAAGGGTATATATATGACATAAGAAAATCAGACTCTGAATTTTTTGTTTAGCAGTTTTAGAGCTGTAAATATCACTAACATTTTTCTTTTGAATTAATTTTTCTTCATTTTAATTGAACTAATTGTATATCTGCTTTTATGATTGATAACATATTTTCTTTAATTATATACTTAAGAATTTATAAACCAGTTTAAAATTATAAAATTGTACATGTGGCTTTAAAAATGAACAATTTGGAAAGGCATATGATGACAAATATACATTTTCCTTATAAATCCCCTACTCCTTAGTTACATGTCCTACAGTATTTTCTATATAATTATTTCTTGTGCATTTTTCCAGAATTGTCCATGCATTTGCAGGCTTATATATGTACTTGGGTACATAGGTAATGTCTAACTTAAAGCTATGAGGAATCATGTGAGATATATGTCTATACCTCATACATATTATTTATAAGATGTATATCATATATGTGTATATTTGACATCTTTGGACAACACCACATGTAAAACTCCATCAATTACAAATATGGGTTTTGGGTATTGATGTGTGTATGGATGAGGAATGTTTTTGTGGCCCAGGAATATACCTCTGAGGGAAAAAATCAGAATGTTCTTTAATTATTGGAATGTACCGTTAATGATAATCATCTCATATAGCAAACAGCTTTCTGTCTAGAGTCACGTAGCTCAAATCTTGAGAATAGAATGGAAGTTACTGCAGATCATTAAGGTTCAACAATGGATTTCCTGAGCCCATGTGTCTTGCAAAACTTGGCTTCATAAATACTGCAATCATGGAGTGTTCTGAACATGACACTTACAATACTTCAAAAGTTTAGCTTTGGCCGTTAGCCAAATAATACAATCTTTGTTTGACTGGCAGTGGAAAATATTCAAGTAGATGAATGTACAGTGGAATGAGTTCTTCCTCTAGGATTCAAACTCAATAAACTATTGCCATATAATTTCAATAGGACTGCATTTTTCATAAAGCAATACCACTCTGGATATTAAATGAAATTAAATATGTTTTATTTTATGGAAATAGCCTTATGGATAGGTTACATACCTTCCCCATTCTAAGTATGCTTTATTTTTATTCTAGAAATCCAGAATTAGAAAGCAGCAAATTGTGGTCTTTAAAATTCTCAGGAGAGGCCTTTGTAAGTGAAACTATTTGTATTTTTTTGACTATATTATAGGCAGCTTAATAATTACCCAATAATGTGCCACATGTTCCCAAATAGGGAACCTTTTGCATATCTGTGTAGTTTAGGATGGGAAAGCAGATTTAAAGACTAGTTGACGAGTAGGTGCATGAAAAGCCTGTTAATAGTGGTCAAAATATATTCACCATTCAGGTGAAAGCCTTAACAATTTACTGTTCATCCAGTGGTTGTTGAATAACCTATTATTACCAGAACATGTTTCCTTGCATATCCAGTGTTATTCTATGCAATAAATTGAAAACAGACACGTGCACAGACACACACACACACACACACCCCTCAAGTAATTAATAAAGACAACTCAATTATAGCCATTTAGAGCAAATAAAAGCATTTGTTAAAAAGAATGAAGCATAAAATATGGAAGTCATTGGAGGTGAAAGGCTAACATTTAGCTGCATGTGTGTAGTTTAAGGTTGCCTTGAGTTTCAGATATAGGAATTTTGATGGTAGGATAATAACAGGGAAGATAAATATAAATAAATTGTGAGAAGAAGCTAATGTTTGGGTGAGAGTTTTTTTCCTTTTATTTGCTTTTATGTGTGAGATTCTGTTCTTAATTGTATCTTTTGGCTTTTTCACACAGTGAGTACATAGCTTGAAATGGCATGTTGTTAACTCTAGGTATCAGAGAAAATTTCAGGAATTAGATGCTCTATTCTATTAACAGGTACAAAAGCAAAATATCAATTTATATAATTTTCACACTGGTAGGGAATAAACAAGTAGGAGCTATGTCAGCTAGTTCTTCTGATGTGAAGAGTCCATCCTCCTAATTCTGGCTCATCGGAAGTTACTACAAATGTTGTAAGAAAACCCCAAATTTAAATCCACTGGGAAAAATTGGGACTTAAGCAAATTCCTGTAAAAGCTTCTCTTAATGCCATCACGTCAGTTTTGTTTTTGGTCTTCTTCAACAAGAAAAATCCAATATTCAGTTTCTCCGTCTTTTTATAAATTAATTTGTTCTACATACATTACTTCATCTTTCAGAGATTATAAAAGTGCTTTAAACATATTGAATAGTTAATTTTACAGAATCTATGTAGGAATGCTGTGAAAGTTAGATGAGAATGTAGAGAAGCACATCTCCAAAAGAGGCCCATTTATTTTCTTGCTCTTTTTCTCAGTTAAAATATGTGTGTGTGTGTGTGTGTGTGTGTGTGTGCAACTATAAAAATGAGATCATATTTGTCCTCTTTAATCTCTCACTTTTCAAATAATCTACTTTGAACCATTTTAATACAAATAAATCTTTCAAATTCTTTTAAAGTACTATATAGCATTCTGTTATATATAGTCATTATAATTTCATAACCAATCTCCTAATAATAGATTATTTTTACTTTGTCAATGAACAGAATCAAGAAAACCAACAAGACTACTACAATTTTATCATCTATGTTTTTACACATGTGTCTAAATATTTAGTTAAATTCCCTGTAATTTGAGTTACTATGTCAAGGAAATATAAAATTCTTATTTTTTTACTTATAATTTCCCTCAGGAAACTATCTCCCTATTCACACATCTAGGTGTAAACTACTTTTCCAGTGGTATTTTGGAAGAAGACCTTTTTAAAACACAGCTGGATATTTGAGACCAAGTAGTAAAAGCAGTTTATAAGGGTAAACAAAAAAAAGAAGGAACATATTGCTGGTTCTGCCTTTTCAACTTTTCAGGCCCATTTAGTGCCTATGCAGAGATTTTTTCATGTCAGAAATAGTTTACTCCAGACCAGAAACTTGATAAGACACTGTTGGATCTATTTTGGCTATTCAGCTTTGAGAGGTTAACTGATTGCTGGTCTTACGTATTGCCAACTATTAAAAAGTCTGTGAGTATAAAGATGAAACTCAGCAGAGAAAGTCAAGCATAGGATTGTCAGGATAGCAAATGTTTTTTTTTAACCATTGAATGAATTATACTTAGTCAAGTGTAAAATATGTAAAGTAAAAGATGGCAGCATTGGCGGGGTTTGGAAATCTTAATACTAGGGTACATCATATTTATACCAAGAGCTGAAATCCAGAATGTCCAAAATATCTAATGTTTTGATGTTTTGCATTGAAAAATAATGATCTACTATTTACATTCTGATAGGAGTATATTACCCAGGAATATATTAATACTGAATATTGTGAATTTAACTTTTTTAAAAGGAAGAGAACATTTTGTGATAAGAATGTTATATTCCTTACTTTAAGAAAGCAAATTAACAAAATCTTGTAACATTGGATAGTTGTAATATTCGATTTCTTTTTACAGGTAATGAAGACTGAAAATTTCTTTTATTAATGATCTTAAACTTTGTATTTAGCTTTATACTATGTGTTTTTTGTGGTCTTTCAGAATTTTATAAATACTTTAAAATTAGCTTAAAACCAGAGATGCCATGTTAGCTAAAGAATGAAGTTGTAGGGATGTTCTGTTGTTTTCCTTGGGAATTCAGAAATACCCAAACCCTGAATCTTTTCAAATACTTATCTGTCCATTCTTGTGAGATTCCTAGGGAGGCTATTTAATTAATTAGTTTGGAATAGCTTTATAATTTCCTCATCTTCTAATGCAGATTATGGGGGGAAAAGATGAGTCAGAGCTTTGTATAGTGGAGGCTTAAGTGGAATCTCCTGTGCTCCGCTCCTACTGCCACTGAAACGTGACAGGCACAGCGGGCACAGAGAGACACTGTTCATCTGACTAGGAGACAGCCAGTTCATACTGAGCAAAAAATTAAAGAGGAATGGTCAAGCAGGGACTCTGATCATTAAGGCAAAGTGGTAAAATGAGATCCACAGAATGCCTAGGTACTCATCAATTGTATTAGGGTTCGCCAGAGGGACAGAACTAATAGTATATGTGTGCATAAATGGGAGTTTATTAAGGAGAATTGGCTTACAAGTTCAAAGGGTGAAATCCCATGATAGACTGTCTGCAAGATGAGGAAGAAGGAAACCTGTAAGTAGTTTAGTATGAGTTCAAAAGACTCAAAAGTAGGGACACCGACAGGGCAGCCTTCAGTCTGTTGCCAAAGGCCCAAGAGCCCTCGACAAACCACTGGTGTAAGTCCCAGAGTCCAAAGGCAGAAGAACCTAGAGTCCAATGTCCAAGGGCAGGAGGAATGGACAGAAGTGTCCAGCATGAGAGAAAGATGAAAACCAGAAGACTCTGAAAGCCAGCATATCCCACCTTCTTCCACCTGCTTTGTTCTAGTTGCACTGGCAGTCTTTTGGATGGGGCCCAGCCACATTGAGGGTGTGTCTTCCTCTCCCAGTCCACAGACTCAAATGTTAATCTCCTCTGGCAACACTCCCACAAACAAACCCAGAAAAAATACTTTACCAGCTATTGAGGTATCCTTCAGTCCAATCAAGTTGATACCTAATATGAGCCATCACATAAATCATAGTGATAAAAGTAATGCTTATATAGTGTACATCATGTACTTCAAAACATGCATAGTATACACATGCATTGTTCTAAGCACTTCACATTTATTAACTCATTTAATCCTCTTAACAGCCCTGCTAAATAAGTACAGAGAAGAAAGTTGAAGTCCAATGAAGATATTGTCCCCAAAATAATATTATTTTTGGGAGGGCTGGGCAAGGATGTTTTATTTATTTTTTATTTTTATTGCATTTTAGGTTTTGGGGTACATGTGAAGAACATGCAAGATAGTTGCATAGGTACGCACGTGGCAGTGTGATTTGCTGCCTTCCTCCCCTTCACCTATATCTGGCATTTCTCCCCATGCTATCTCTCCCCAACTCCCCACCCCCCCAGCTGTCCCTCCCCTATACCCCCCAAAAGACCCCAGTGTGTAGTGCTCCCCTCCCTGTGTCCATGTGTTCTCGTTGTTCAACATCCACCTATGAGTGAGAACATGAGGTATTTCATTTTCTGTTCTTGTGTCAGTTTGCTGAGAATGATATTCTCCAGGTTCATCCATGTCTCTACAAAGGACACGAACTCATCGTTTTTGATGGCTGAATAGTATTATGAACTGGAATTTGGCTCTAGAAAATCTGGCTCCAGAACCAGTGTTCTTTACCATTTTGCTATACTTCTTTTCTCCAATGGAGGATGTGATCCTGGGGGACAGACAGAAGAAATATAGGTAGACAGAAGGCATAATATTTGGTTTAGGTAGACAGATGAGATAATAATTTTAATCTTATCCAAAATTGATTAAGTTCTTTTTTTTTTTTTTTTTTTTTTCTTTGAGACGGAGTTTCTCTCTTGTTACCCAGGCTGGAGTGCAATGGCGCGATCTCGGCTCACCACAACCTCTGCCTCCTGGGTTCAGGCAATTCTCCTGCCTCAGCCTCCTGAGTAGCTGGGATTACAGGCACGCGAACCATGCCCAGCTAATTTTTTGTATCTTTAGTAGAGACGGGGTTTCACCATGTTGACCAGGATGGTCTCGATATCTTGACCTCATGATCCACCCGCCTTGGCGCCACAAAGTGCTGGGATTACAGGCTTGAGCCACCGCGCCCGGCCGATTAAGTTCTTCATCACTCTACTTGGCTTTTTCCTTCCTTCATTTTATTTTCACAGCAATCGTTTGAGGTAGATACTTTTTGACCCTATTTTGAAAATGAACAGCAGAGGGAGACTAAGCAAATTGACCAAAGTTAAAAAAAAACTTTTGAAATCAGAAATTATAACTAGGTTTTTATTTACTGTGCTAGATTGGTCTGCTAGCCTATGATACACATAGTATTTCCCCCCAATACTCCTGATAGTTCTTTCTTTCTTAGCTCATTGTGATTACTCAAAGAAACTCTGGTCAACCAGAATGTAGTGCTTCTTTAGGATGGAAAGGAGCCCAGCAGTCTTTAAAGAAAGTCCTGAATTGACCTTGGCGTAACCTTCTGATGTATATCTATATTTATATCTATGTCTATATCTCTATTTTTCTTTTTGAATCCCTAAAATGGGTAGTTCCATTGTTCTCTGAATTTTTTTGTATATTAGGCTGCAAATTTAAATTCTTTAATATTAAATATTTCAACTTTTGAAGTTTTGCTATCTATCAACTATCTTACCTCACCAGAAGATTTGAAAGCCCAGAAGCAAATAGAATTATACCAGGTAAAAGAGACCATTAACAAGATGAATCATACCTCACTATTATATTTTCAAAGACAAATCAAAATGCAAAAAAATAAAATAAAATTCCCTTCCTGATAGAATAAATTGCATTTCAAAGTTGTTGAACTCCAGATTCATTTAAACTCTGAATTGCTGATAATTTTTCAGAAATAGAGATCTTAATTATATGCTTAATATTAGTAACTGTAGCCTGAGCTTCTTTCCACTCTCTTCTCACCCCAAAGTTTTCATATTTTTCACTGCTCCAAAGTTACCATGCGTGAATATAAAATAAAATGAACTCTTCATCTGCTTTACATTCTAATGCCAGATTTATTGTTAACTCATTCTGGTATCTGAGCTGCTTCTTTCACTTGTGAGTAGGTATTAATACTTCACATTTGTAGCAGTCAGCCTTTTAAATGACATAATTGCCTTGACTCAACACATGACCAAATTCATGCTATTGTCTCCGTATTTTTTCAACTCAAATGGGATTCCCAATTTATTCTCCTGTACTGTAGTGTCTCTTGCTACTACCTTATCAAGAGGTTTATCCTTTTCTCTTGTTATCAGCATTGAACCAACTAGAGGGCCGTTCTCAACAGATTCCGGAGTTTAAGGTGCTGCTATTTACATTTCTTAACCTGTGCTTTCAGAGACGCACAGACTGAGGGGATGATTTTCTTGTTTTGTTTTTGCTCTTTCTTACTTCGCAAAGTTGTGTGCTTCCCTTCACAGCTTATTTTCTAAACGATAGTATCATTTATTCACTGTTTCGGAAACATGAGAAAAGCACTTTCTATTTCTTTGCTTCTAAAGCAAAAGTTCCATTTCTCAATGGTTCAGTTCCCCCTCATTAACTCCAGTTCTCCTACTGGAGAAGTTCCAGGTAAGGTCTATAAAGTCCAATTTGCTTTTAATTGCACCTGTTTCCTTTCTGTTTTTGATAGGAAAAATATCACTTGCGTGATAGGAAGATATCACAATTCTAATATCATTGCTTTAGAATTAAATAAAAAGGTTTCTTTATTTTTGTTTTAGGTTTAGACATTGCCTGATTATATGCTTCTATATTCTGCCTTTTTGGTTTCTTCATCAAGAGCAACTAGTGGGTCTTTCCCAAATATCTTTAAAGTAATGGCAAACCCTGCAATTGCTTTTGCACCAACCTAATGAAATAAAACAGAAAACCTTCTCATTATCATCTCCCTGATTGTGGTATTTTTTACACAGGGGATAGACTTTGATAACAGGCTTTGAAAATAGTTTCAATTGGCTTCTTTTTAGTGGATTTGGTCATTCTCGTAGCTTCTTTTCACCTTCCCTGAACTTTTACACAGGGAGAAACTGCTTTTCCATGACAACTCTATCCTCTTGAAATTGCTAAATGGTTTCATATATTTTCTTTTCTGATCTTTCTGGTGTTGTCTTTTTCAAATAGGTTCACATTTAAACAAATTCCTCCATTTATTAAAAATAAATTCAATTGTTTTGATTATTGACTGTTTTCAGAGAGCCTCAAACATTTCTTAACCTTGTTTCCTTCCTTGGAAGCCAATTCAATTTGTTTTGTGAAATCTTCTCATTCTAATAAATCAACTTGAGTCTTTGACATACTCTCTAAGAAACAATTAGGGTATTTTAACTTTTCCATACCCATCGTTAAAAACATTTGTATTGAGTATATCATTATTTCTTTTACGTAGTTGTCTAGTTTGGCCTTTAAACTCCCTATCATTCTCCTAAGGCCATTTTTGTCTGTCCATGGGTCAGTGAAGATCCCTGACCTCATTTTCCTTTCTCTTTCCCATTATTCTTATTAAGCATACAAAATAAATATTTTTTTTGAGAATCCTATTAAATATTTTACATTTTAGTCAGTATAAAAATAGAGGAAATGTGAAAGGCAGAGATCTTTGGTGTCTCTCTGTTTTATGCCAGACCAGCTGCTATCTAAATTGGCTATCTAAATCTGGATTGATCTAAATAGTACACTTAATTAAACTATTTAGTTTGTACTTAGGAATGCCTATTAGAAGTGTTGATGTTCACTGGCTTATGTCCTGACCTCAGATGCTAGGAGAGTTTGATCTCTTTTGATCTTTCTTGGAATTGAGTTCAAATTATTAGAAATAGAAGAGTGCCCATATTACTCTCTGTGTTTTCAACAATTTACTGAGTGCTACTCCACCTCCTGCCATAATTGAAAAGCTGGGGATTCATTTCCCCTGTGGTAATTTTAAGTGGATTTCATTTCTTTTACTATAGTCCATGAATGTCAAGGCCAAGAATAGGGGTTGATAGTTCTTTATTGCTTCTTCCAATCCGTTATTCCTCTAACTTCTCTTTGTTAGTTTGCTAGGGCTGCCATAACAAGACTAGATGGCTTAAACAACATAAATCAATTTTCTCACAATTCTGGAGGCTAGAAATCTGAGATCAGATGTTGGCAGGGTCATTCTTCTGAAGCCTCTTTCCTTGACATTAAAAACGCTATCTTTTCCCTGTATCTTCACATGGTCTTCTGTCTAGTGAGGTCTGTGACCTAAACTCCTTTTCTTAAAAGGACTCTGGTCATCTTGGATTAGGGTCCACTCTATGACTCATCTAACTTTAATTACTTCTTTAAATATCCTATCTCCAAAGAGTCACATTCTGAGGCACTGAAGGTCAGGTCTCATGAAATGAATTTGGAGGAAATCAATTCAGCCCACAACACCATCCTACTCATTCTTGAACCTTTGAAAATCAAGCTTCTACTGCTCTTTTCGCTGCTCATAACCTCTGACCTGATTATTCCTTCTTATTTAGCAAAAAAATTATGATCTAATTTACAAGTCTTACCCACATCTTGAATAATTTCAGTAATGCCAATGTTCCACCCTCCAATAATCTGTTTTATGCAGTTCTTTGATTTATTCAGTTTTTTTCATCCAAAAATTACCCTTTGGACTTTATCATCATCCAAAACTTCTGAATGAAAATATGTCACACCACCTTCTGTTTTATTTGACACTGCCATTTGACTCTTCCTTAGTGCCTTGAGAAAACATTTATAATCCAATTTCTTACAATATTTTTGACTTGTTTTTTCTTCATTTTTCTCTTTATCCAATTAAATTTTGTGGTTAATAATTTCAATTTGACTCTTACTAATATACCAAACATCCTTCTTTCTCATTTCTTTGCTACACCCTTATGATGTTCCAGTCATGGATGAGCCCAATTATACTTTGTTCTTATCCAAGCACTAAAACAGAAAGTCCAATGACAACAAATTTCACTATAAATGTATGACATATACCTCCACATTGTTTGACAGTCTTACATTTCCTGTCAACCTTATTATATTTCTCTGGAGAATTTATTTATTTATTTACTTTTAAACTCATCACTAACTCTTTCTTTCTTTCTTGGCCCATTCTTGACCTTGTCTTCTATCTCACAGAGACAATAGAAGCCCCCATCCTTTTCAGGTGAAATATAACAATCTGTTTGGAACACACTGCATATCTAACTGCCTATGAGATAGCTCTTGTACATTTCAAACGCACCTTGAAATATCTTTCCCCACAATCCCCCAAATGAAACTGCACCCCTTCCAATGCTACCTGTCTCAGTGATGAGTGGTATTTCTACCCGTATATTAACACAAGCCAGACCTCGTGACACTTTCTTTTCTCTCACCCTCAGTATTTTATACGTCCCTTTCCTAAGTTTTGTAGCTTTTATCTTCTAATCATCTCTATTTCTCTCCATATCCTGGACTTCACTATACTACCGCTAATTACTATTACCTTCATCTCTAACTACTATCTTATTTATATTCTTAACAACTCCCTTTATCCATTTTTTCACATTGCAGCAAGAATAACTTTTGCAAAAAGTGGTGAAATAATAATGTCACCACTTTTCCTTCTCTATTTAAATTTCTTTGAAGTGTGACAGTTACACTTAGATTTAGAATAATATAGTGAACATAAGACTTAGCATGGTTTCTCCAGCAGTTCCTTCTTGTATCATTTCTTTGCTCTTTCAGTTCCCATCTTGGTATTGTCTTTTAGACTACCATACATACTGGATCCCTCTGTTTATATTTGTACATTTTTCCTTCATTCGTTCTTCTGTACTTTTCCCATTGGTTTTATCTTATTTATTCAAATACAGTGTGGAACACTCAAAAGATTCTCAAGACATATTTGACAAATGAAGAATAGAATGAATACATAAAAGACAAATGGATTAATATCTGATTTTGGGGAGAAGAACATATATATCCAATTAGTAAGATTATTTTATGTATAGAAATAAAAAACATGTGATAAGTGTTCACATAAATGAATGAGACTTATCCGAATTATGAATTTGAATCATCAGACAGATGCCTTAGTGTCAAGTGTATATTATCGTCACCAACCTCAACGTTGATTCAGTCACTTTGGCATATATTTTCTATCTCTTTTGATTTATTTCAAATCAATTTACTTTGTTACATCCTTATGATCATAGCCTAAGTTCAGGTCACTATTCTTTTCCATTTTGTTTCTTGAAAGAATCTTCCAGATTCCAAAAACTCATTTTCCTGCTAATAATCTTATGTTTCTCTAATACATTTTTAAAAGTTCCATTCAGAGTGAACTTTTAAAATATAAAACATATTATTTCTCAGCTTACATAGCCCCGTTGCTTTCTGATTGTCTTCAGGATAAAATCTGAAACCCCCAGCATAGATACCCATCTCTTCTGGGACGTCTGTCCATATTCTCTGAGATGCCTTCCTTGATTCATCATGACTGGCTTACTCCCCCTTCCTATATTGTCCTATGACACTGTACCCTGACCCTTTGTGTCTTAACACTTAATATTAAAATTCCCTGGCTTTTCTATCATCTGTCTTCCCATCTAGTTTGTTGGATATTTATGTATATTAACCATAGCTATCGTGGAAACCTTTTGCCACATAGTTGTTTAAAAAACATCTATGATGAGCTAATGCATTAAGATGTTTGTTAAAACAGTTATTATGGAGCATCGGAGCTATTTGTTTTCCCTTCAATATTGTGATAAATGAATTTAATTGTACTACTCTGTGTGCACAAGAATTGATATTCTAGTTGTTACTGGTGACATGCACAGGATTAGTGAATTAATATTGATCCAGAATGTATACTATAGGTTGTTCCAAACCAATACTTTGTCAAGTGTGAAGCACCAAAGCATGTCCTCTGTGCCCCCAATAAAGTTGAAATTAATTTGCTTTAACTCTAGAACCCCGAGGTTCTGAAAACATGTTCTCACATGGTAGTAGAGGCCGCACATGTAAGTTAATAAAAAATTGTATACTGAATAAATTAAGTTAAAAATGGATAAATGAACTAAGCAAGCCTTATCTTAGGTTGCTAGATAAAATATTAGATGACTATTTTAAATTTTAAAAATATGGGCCTCAAATTTATGATTTTTTATTGCTTGTTTTAGATTTTTATATTATTCTTTTGATTTTCTATGTATCTCATTTTCTATCAATATCTCCAATTCAAAACTTTATCTTTTTTGATATATTTGACCTTGAAAAGTAGGAAATGGCTTGTATATGCTTAATCATTTGAAAGTATTGAAAAGAATTGTATAATTCTGTTCAGGAATGAAAATAGAATTAGTGAATAAATATGTAAGAAATTGACTTTTATTAGAGAAATAAAACTTTTTTTTTTTTTTTTAATATAATGGCAATGTGCTAGCTTGGAAGAAATACATTCCATATACGTGTTAAAGTCAATTTCCTGCTACCTTTTCCAAATCAAAACAAAATATAGGGAAATTTATATTCCAAAATCTGTGGTGAAAAATAACATCAAAAGACATCATGTGGAAGCGGATGATTATTTTGAGCCTTTTCTGCCATAACCCATATCTTGGTCTTTTAAAATCTGGTGAAGTGACTAGACTGCCCCTTTAAAATCCAGTGTGAGGAGTTCAAATCTGCAAAACCTTCCTAACCTGCAACCTTCACCCTTGGATTGCTATCACAACTTGACTTGACTTCTGACATTTGTTAAGCAAATATCCAATATTTTAAGTTTATTTTTTATAATTAAATATTATGGTGTTATAAAGACCATAAGAAATTTGGAAAATACAACTTTAAGGAGGCTTCATTTATATTTATGGGTGAATTAAAATTAATCCTATGACAGACTATCCAAATAAAGTATCTTTACTTTGCATTTTGAAGTATCACAATGTGAAAGGATAATTACTAGAAATTATCATTTTCTGTTCAAAATCTTCATAAATTAAAAAGATATGAAAGAAAACAGCAATTACTAGTTGTTTATATTTATGAACAAAAATATTAAAACTGTAAGAATAAGCTCAGGGTGAGTCTAGTTAATATGGAGTAATTTTCTCAGGTGACTTTAGAGAAATGACTGATCATCAATGTGAAAACAGTAGCTTTGAAATGGACAAACAAAAGACAGATACACAGATGACTACATATGAAAAGATTAAGAGTTAATATGTGAAATATATTTACAACAATCAGACATCACTTGACAAAAAAATACAGAAACACTAGGGATAAGGAAACAGTAAAATCACTCTCTTATTTTCTGCTAACCAATTATCTTGGTGCAGAAAAAATGACTTTTGCCTGGTGGTTCTTGAATAGGGAAATACAAACAAATTGCTCAAGCCAGAACAATAGCGGGATGAGGGAGTGGGACGGGGGAGGTTGGAGTCTGTAAGAGTGGAGGAATTTGCACCATATGCTCTAATTTGGATTTGGACAGCTTTTTGGATGTCTTTGGTAATAAACAGGATTTCTGCTTTTTGTCTTCTTGATGTGGGGGTTTACATTTGAAGAAAAAATGCTTGTAGTTTAAGGAAACAAATGAAGACATTCTGGTTTGAATATTTGTCTTAATGAGAAAAAAGCCCATTTGGATAAAAAAAGGTGAAGAAATACCAAGTTTAGACTCCCCTGATGTGCTCCATAATCACGTCTGTCTTACCCAGCTCTAATTTTCTTTGATTTTAACTCATCTGTATGACCAGACATCTGTGAGTATTTATGCCTTTTTTGGTTATGTGCTGTCCCGTTCTGGCTATCTATCAAATCCAGAACAGATTTCCCAGCAATGTTTTGTACAAAATGTGGAGTAGAATGATAACTGATTAGCATTACGTGATAAATGGACGTTCTTCAGCTGAAACTGTAAAGTGCAAAACAGCTGAGACAACATATGAGCAGGAAATACAGTGCACAGTCTGTCTCTTGGTTCATGTTCACACAGCTAATTTTTTATTGCTACAGTTCAGAACTATATACAGCTCAGATAGTGTATATTCAATGCAACAAATATAAAAAATGAGCTAGTGTCCTTTTGTCTGAATATCTTTGAGGAAGACATCTTTATAATATATTCCTAAGATAATATGCTTTTTAGTGGCAAACAGAAAAGGCAAGGGGCAAGGTTGCTGACTTCGTTTTCTAGTAAGTCTCCTGATGAGACAGCTCCCCACACCCACAATACTCTAAGACCAAATTTCATGTCTTTTAATTTTTCATGTCAAATTAATACTTTGATGAATTCCTAAAATAGAGAGTTTACATTTTCAAACTAAAAGTCAATGAAAAAATGAAGCTGAGTAAGGTCTCCGTAACTCCCTTCTAAAGGGTCTCAGCTACTCAACCACCAGCCACTGCAATAGTGATTGAACCTGTGTTTCCAAAGCTCTTTCATTTTTAGAGAAGTTTAGGATTCATTAAAAAAAAACATGCTTTCTAATTTTAAAAGTTTAAATATTTATTTTTAAAATCCACTTAAAAATTATGTTTTCTAATTTAAAAAGTTTGAATATTTATTTTATTTTTTAAGCACTGTAAGGGCTAAACATCAACTACTGATAGATTTAACTCACGGGAGTTAAAAAACTCTTAGATATTTTTGCTTATTATGACGTGCAGGTTTGTTACATAAGTAAACATGTGCCATAGTGGCTTAGGTATTTTTATAAGGCTTACATTTATGTGGCAACATGAGCTGACAGTTAAATATGTAATTAAAATATACCAAACAACTACCAACGTTTAAGCATGGTGTTACATTACATTATATCTATTGCAAAATGTCTTGATTGATTTATTAAGAATTGTCAGTGTATGACAGAGCATTATATCAAGTTGTATTCTATTATAGTAAATTTTCATCTGTTGGTATTTAGTGGTTACCCGGAAGATTTTGAATAGATCCTTTATCCAAATCACTTACTGCAGAGACAAAAACAAAAGGAATCAAAGATTAGGTGATGAGACCAAAGCGTTACAGCAAACTAGTAACAAGCTGTCACCTGCTTCTCCCAACTTTCCTTTTAGTGCCTTTTGCTACATCGAGCTTTCCTAATTATAATAATGGAAAGAAGAGTTAGATTATGATTACTGAGCATAAACTGTTAAATCAAGCCTTTCTGTTTCTAATAATGAGACCAAGGTAAGATTACGGTTTAGGTTTACATACTTTGCACCAACTGTGAAAAGGGAGAGTTTAAGCAAATAGCTTAAAGGCAATGCCAAAAAAACGTGTTTATCCTCATGAAAGAACACAGAACTTTTAAGCACATTAGGTCATTTTAGTGTAATCAGTCCCTAAGCTTGATAGGGTGGTTCTTTGGGATGATACAAATAGATTCTTTGAACTTTATTAATGACCATTTTTGTTAATTTTCTATAAGTTATTTTTTCTTGAAAGTAATACAACTAAATTTCTTAAAATAACATCTTAAACATAAGACATTTTAAATTCAAATATGGAGACTAACTTCTTTAGTTAATCAAAACTAGAAATGTTTTAGTATTGTAAAAATTGGTATGTACAATTAATATTTATTTTATTTCATAAATTAAATCATATTTGTAATTATAGTAGTTTATTTATTAATGTCTAAAATCTAATAATCCTGTCAGGGATTTAACGTTTCTCAAGTTGTAATTTCTTATTCGCCTCTGGTTGTTAATTTCCCTCCTATGGATCAGAGTAAATTAAAATTTAGATAATTACATTTATTGCATCAGGAAATAATAGTCTTTTTCTGTGCACATTTTTATTTCTTTTGTTTTGAGAACAATTTGCAATACTATTTAAAATCTTTGCAACATTTTGTATTGAAATTCTGAACACATATTTTAGTCTGACATTTGATCTTTTTGACAAACCATTTTGGAACATTTCTTAATGTTTTCTTAAAATTTTATTTACCCATGTTATTTTTGTCAGCTAGTGACATTTTTATTAAGCCTATTTATGCTTCTAAAAATATTCAAGAAAATTTACGATGATGTACAAATAAGGTAAAAAATATGTTTGTGAGCAGGGAAAGATGACTGTAATATGCTTATGTTTTCTTATTTAAGATATCAATTACCTGAATTATCTTTAAGATATTAGTAACCTTACGCTTATGCTATTCCAGAGCTTCCTAGGTATCATATTTTAGATGTCTCACCTTGTGTATGATTTATCTTCTGGTCCGAACCTTTATTTCTACCACATTTTATGTCCCATTTCCAAAGATTGCATACAATGTAAGTTTTTAATATGCTAATGACTACAAAATAGTAAGTCAAGTAAGCTTAATAGTAGATTTTCATAAGTAATGATATTTAACATAGAAATTGTGTTTTATAGCTATGTTAATCTTGAGGGTCCATCCCAGTGCTGTTTGCTGCCATCCAATACAAGTTATTCTCTGCTTTTTGTAAATATATTTGGTTACCAATCTTAATTATTGCTTTATTCTGCCTTATGATGTGAACCCCAACCTGTTTCCAAAATCCTTACCTGCTAATGTCATGAACACTCTTAATGTTTTGGATTTACTTTATCCTTTGCACCTGGATTTTAGTGCTGTTTCTCTTGTCTGCATCTTTGCCTTTCCTTTTCGACTGTGGTTTGTACTAGTTCCCTTGAAACAAAGCAGGTTTGTATTAAGAAAGATGAGAAAATAGATGCACGACCAACACACAACAATATTTTGATAGAAGTAATACACAGAATTAAACTATAGACTTCTAATGTTGAAATACTTCTTTGGTCCTCAGAATGTAAATAAATATGACCAAAGTGGACTGACTTGCCTTTAATGTCAAATTTTTATCTTGATTTTATGGTGGTGAAATCAATTAATTATTTAATGAAATGGTTTCAGTGCCTTCTTATGAAAAATGTAAGTAAAATACTCATAGAGGAATGTATGAAATGTTAGTAATCTCTCTTCTAACATTATCTGTCTTGAGAGTATCTAAACAATATTACCATGACATTTGGTAAGATTTCATTTTAATGCTTAAGTTGTCTTCATTACTATTTCCAAAGTCAGTGTTTTTCTGTGGTGTTTTGACATTTTGATTTTATCACAGGGAAAACTATTAATGTTCTATATAATGTAGTCAAAGTTTATATTTAATCCCAGTCAGTTATTGCTTCAACTAAGCAATATAGTTAAAAGTATAGTGGTGTTAAAAAAGAAAAGTATGAACTTGAAAGATACAGACAAAAGCAAAGTTTAGATATTCTCTGTATTTTTTTCTCCCACATTACCTGGGGCAGATGGGCTGAGGGGAGTTGCCTAAACATTGCTGTTGTGTTGCCTCATTCTCTCCTCATTAGTTTTTCATTATTTCATAATCATCTTTATTGGTTAATTCATTGCATGTTATTTTCCACCTGGTTTGTCCTCATATAAAAAGTCAATGCATAAACAACAAAGACACTTTTCATCATGAACATGTATAGTTCTTCAGTAACATGCAAGGACTTGAATGTACTTCAGGTTGATAAAAGAGGAACTGGGTGCATATTTGTATTTGTATGATCTGTATGTGATTGTGAAGTTATGCCAAGATCTTCTTGTAAACTGAAGCCTTCCAGATCAGGTACATTTAGTGCATTAGAATGGCTTAAAACTTGCCTTACTTATAAGGAAGTACAAAAACTTGCAGATATTTCTGAGGGTCTAGAAGCTTATAGCCTGCCCTTTCCCTAACCCAACTACCAACTATCCTCTTTTATCCACTAATCAATGCTTGCAATTCTACTGTCAGAATTTAATTTCTAATTTACAGGTTTTGGGCCCGTTAATGATAAATTATTATTAGAGATTAAGATCTTAAGTGGTTAGTCATTCATGTGAAAGAAAAGGAAATAGAGAACTTTCTTTAGTGGAAGAATTATGAAATGATCTGGAAGTCTTAGCAGTCTTAGAAAAATAAAGATATTCAGCATAGCTTTATATGCTTGCATGAACATCAAGGAAAAAGAGAATACCCACTAAGCTGTAAATGTTGGTATCATGAGGTTGAAATGTGACTGACATGATGATGGGGAAGAATGAACTAGTATTTTTTTATTTATACATTTTTGTATTGTTTTACTTGTTATAATAAACATGTCTTAGTTTGTAATAAGGAGGTAATAAAGAATGGTGAGGGAAAGAAGGGCTATTAATTAAGAAGAGATCCTTTTTGAGGAAGGAGATTCTTATAATTTTCATAATTTTACTCAGAGTTACTCTGTGAGTGCCACAGGGTGGCTATCAAGTAAACTTAACATGGTCCATTAATGAAGATTTTGTGAATGTAGTATGTAGGTTGGTAGGTTCTGCTGTGATGATTCCAAAAACAGATGGTATTAAAAATCATTCTGGAGTACTGCTAGTTTAATTAACCTACTATTGTAGTTACATATTATCATCTGGCACTAGATGAACAACCCTGTGGGAGTGGAGGGGCTAACTTCACTCCTCTGTAAATAAACACAGGAAGACAAACAATAGAGCAAAACCTTTAAATGATGTTATAACAATATTAAACTAGTAAAAAAAATTGTGTTTGCCTCTTGAGAAGGGTGGCAAAAATTTTACATAAATGACAATGACATAAAAGTGAATAGCACCCTTTCTGGAAAGCAGAATTGTGTGTCATACAAATACTAGAGCCAAGGGCTCTAGTCACTCTTCATTCTGTCCTCTTTCCAGCCCCTGGCAACTGCTAATTTTGTGTCTGTCTCGACAGATTTGCCCACAGCAATTTCATATAAGTGAAATCACATAATACATGGTCTTTGTGTCTGGTGTCTTTCATTTAGCATAACATCTGTGAAGTCTATCCATGTTGCACCAAGTAACAGAACTTCATTCCTCCCTTTCTTTTGTTTCAGCATTCTTAGAATTGGTTTTTGTATATGTGTTTTTAGACAATTTGCGATATGTTTTATAGTGTGTTGATCACATTTTTTCACTGCAATAACACTGTTCTCAAGATAGTTTTCAAATAACAATATCAAAATGACCATTTCATGCATGTGTCCTTAAACAATTCATTACATGCCCTACAGAGTGGTTAAAACATTTATCCACTGAAATAACACCGATAACTTAATTCCTTTTGGGGGCTGAATAATATTCCATTGTATGGCTGTACCACATTTTATTTATTTGTTCGTTGACTGATGAAAATGTGTATTGTTTTTACCTTTTGACTATTATGAATAACACAGCTATGAACATTCATGTCCAAGTTTCTGTGGGTGCATATACTTTCAATTCTCTTGGGCATGTACCCAGGAGAGAAACTGATGGGTCATATGACAACTCTATGTTTATCTTTTGGAGAAGCTGGCAAGCTGTTTTCCAAAGCATCTATAGCATTTTATCTTCTCATCAGTTATGTATGAGGATTCCAACTTATTTGCATCCTTGCCAACACTTGTTACTAAATGTATTTTTCATTATAGTCATCCTGGTGATATGAAGTCCTGCTATCTATCTATTAGGCTGGTGCAAAAGTAATTGTGATTTTTGCCATAGCTTTTAATGGCAAAACTGTAATTACTTTCGCACCAGCCTAATATTGAGGTTTGGATTTAAATGTACCTAATGACTAACAATATTGAACATCTTTTATATTTCTACTGGCTATTCATAGACCTTGTTTGGTGAAATGTCTAACTAAATGTCAATTTTAAAATTGTATTGTCTTTTTATTATTGAGTTGCAGTAGTTCTTTACATAGTAGACACAAGTCCCTTATCAGATATGATTGGAAACACACTGTCCCATTCACTGGGCTGTCAGTTCAATTTCTTTCTTTACCTGTTGTAATCCATCTTGATAATACACATATAGAAATCTGTGCATTGCACAATTTACTTATGAATAGGTATAAATGTTGGAAACAATTTTAAAATAAAAATAATGGTGTTTAAATGGTGGGATAATTAGTAGCTATACACTTTTGGTGTATTTATAGCATCTCCCAGATGATTAAAGAAATCCGAGAGGTGTGTCGTTGTGAGAGGACTGAATATAAAAAGGAAGCACCAAAGGTTTTAACTTTTGTGTAGTTCTGTTTATCTTTTTTTTCTTTTGTTGCTTGTGTTTTGGTGTCATATGTAGAAACAATGACCTAATCCAAGATCGCAAAGGTTTATACCTCCTTTTAACCAAATAGTTTTGTGGCTTTAGCTCTTATATTTAGTTCCAGGATCCCTTTTTGAGTTATTTTGTGTAAGTTATGAGAAAGAGATTCAATTATTTTGAAGATGGTTATCTAGTTGTCATAGCACCATTTATTGAAAATAAAAATACCAGTCTCTCCCTTTTTAATTATTCTGGAACCCTTGTCAAAATAGGAGGTCAAAAAATTTAAGTGTTTGTTTCTGGATGCTCAATCTACCCACTGTTATACATGCGTATCCTTATGCCAGTATCACACTTTCTTGATCTGAAGGCTTTGCAGTATGCTTTAAAAATGGAAAGTAGAAGGCCTCCAAATTTATTCTTCATTTTCAAGATTGTTTTAGATATACTGAGTCTTTTGAACTGTTATTTGCAGTTTTGGATTAGCTTGTCAATATCTACAAAAATTTATTTGTAATATTTGTTGAAATTGAATTGACTCAGCCAATCAATTTCGGGAGTGTTGCTGACTGTAATAGTGTCCTGGGTCAGGCCATGGTACAAAGTACCATAATCTGAGTGGCCTAAACAACAGAAATTTGTTTTCTCACAGTTTTGGAGGCTTGAACTGTAAGATCAAGATGTTGGCAAGATTTTTCTTTCTTTCTTTTCTGACGACTGATGGAGAATCTGTTGTATGTCTGTCTCTTAGTGTCTGGTGATTCGCTGGCAATATTTGGCTCTCCCTGATTTCATATAGTCTTCCCTATGCATGTGTCTCTTTCTCTTCACACCAAGTTCTTATTTATTTAACTTGTATTTTAAGTTCAGGGGTACATGTGCAGGTTTGTTATACATGTAAACTTGTGTCATGGGGGTTGTTGTACAGATTATTTAATCACCCAGATATTCCCTAGTACTCATTAGTTACTTTTCTTGATCCTCTCTCTCTGCCTACCCTCCTTCCTTTGACAGGCCCCAGAGGCTCTTGTACTCCTCTATGTGTCCATGTGTTCTCATCATTTTGCTCCCACTTATAAGTACATGTGGTATTAGTTTTTTCTTTTTTGTTCCTGTGTCAGTTTGCTGAGGATAATAACCTCCAGCTCTGTCCATGTCCTTGTAAAAGATGTGATCTTATTCATTTTATGGCTGCATACTATTCCATGGTATTTATTTGCCACATTTTCTTCATCCAGTCTATCACTGAGGGGCATTTATATTGATTCTAAGTTCTTGCTATTGTGAATAGTGCTGCAGTGGACATACACATGCATATGTCTTTATAATAGAAAAATTTATATTCCTTTGGGTATACATGCAGTAATGGGATTGCTGAGTCAAATGGTATTTCTATTTTTAGGTTTTTGAGGAATTGCTACACTGTCTTCCACCAGAGCTGAACTAATTTAAACTCCCACCAACCATGTATAAACATTCCTTTCTCTACCACTTTGCCAGAAACCACTATTTTTTGACTCTATACTAATAGCCATTCTGTCTGGTGTGAGAAGGTATCTCGCTGTGGTTTTGATTTGCATTTCTTAATGATCAATGATGTTGAGTTTTTGTTTTTGTTTTTTTTTTTTTGAGACGGAGTTTCGCTCTCGTTACCCAGGCTGGAGTGCAATGGTGCGATCTCGGCTCACCGCAACCTCTGCCTCCTGCGTTCAGGCAATTCTCCTGCCTCAGCCTCCCGAGTAGCTGGGATTACAGGCACACACCACCATGCCCAGCTAATTTTCTGTATTTTTAGTAGAGACTGGGTTTCACCATGTTGACCAGGATGGTCTTGATCTGTTGACCTCGTGATCCACCCGCCTCGGCCTCCCAAAGTGCTAGGATTACAGGCTTGAGCCACCGCACCCGACCTTAAGCCACCGCGTCCGGCCGGTTTCTGTTTTTTAAAAAAAATTTGGTCATCATAGAGTGTATTACTTTGCATAATGATATTCTCTATTTATTCTGAATCATATTAAAACACTAGAAGTCCTTCTGATTCAGTAAGGAATGCAATCTTTGCTTATAAAGAACAAGCCAATTTCAAGCGTGTTAATGTAAGATTTTCATTATCTTATAACTTTTTACTTCCTTGTATACTGAGCCCCAAAATGAGACTGGAATGCTTGAGTTGAATCATAAAGCATGGTGTGCCCTGAAAAGAAAAGGAGAGAAAAAACGATAAATAAGCTGGTTTATCTTTTGAGGGCGTGGGGAAAGGAGTTGGTGGCAGAGATTTGTTTTCTCTGGGATCAGATGGACCCTGGTGTACGCTCCCAGTGCAGTTGTGAGAAATGGTTCTACCTGTCTTAATGCAGATCTGCTCTAGGGACTAAATATGTCCCAGGGATAAATGAATAATTAAATGCCACAATGAATATCTTTGAAAGTGTACTCCTTCAATGTGGGACAATGGAGAAATCATCCTGACGCTACTATTTCAGAAAAGGGATTAAAACAAGAATCTTGTCAGTTCAAAATAGAAAGTAAAAGAGAGTTGCCCACAATAGCAGTAGTGAACAGCTAAGTGAAGAACAATGAAAGCCTTCAGTCCATGTTGTGTTTTTCATTGGGGGTTTGCCAGCAGGGCCTCTTTTAAGTAACGTATTTGCAAGTTATTGGCGGATAAAGTCCTGATGGAACAAGGAGGAAAGGGATTGGAAAAATCCTGTCATCTACATACTTACCTTAACATTTTCATAGTTTCCGTGGTTCATTTTATTTTTCCAGTTATTGTTTTTACTGTATGAAATAGAATAAAAATCTTTCTTCTACTCCTTTCTGCTTCTGAAAACGCTCTTAAGTCGACAATGGCATCATTGTTTAATCAGGTTTACACTTTCCAATTTACTTAGGTTTGTCACATTTAACACAGTTGATCCCTCTCTTGAAATTCATGGCTTCTCTGGCTTTCAAGCATGTATCATTTCTTCTTCTCTGCCTTCATTATTGGCAGCTACACATCAGACTTTCTTTTTTCTTTTATGTCTCTTAATAATAGATTCCTCTAGGGTTCCATTCTTCATCCTCTTCTTTTCAACTGTAAGTTTGCCCAGCCAATATAAAGCTGATGACCCCAAATTGTACTTTCAAGATGAATAGTCTTTTCGAATATCCATATTAATATTTCCAGTAGCCTTTTTGGTATCTGCTCCTCAATGATAAATGGCACCTTATATTTGAAATGGAATATATTTAGACATTCCGAAGCTAGCTTATCTTCTGGTATTTATTATTTTGTGCAATGGCACTACTCTCTAAGAAATCACCCAGACCACAGTCTTAGAAACCCCTCTAGCCTAATGTCTACTACCCACTTCCAACATCTAAGTAGTCACCAGTCCACGCTGAGTCTATCTTTTTTTTTTTTTTTTTGAGACGGAGTTTTGCTCTTGTTACCCAGGCTGGAGTGCAAGGGTGCAATGGAGCAATCTCTGCTCACCGCAACCTCAGCCTCCTGGGTTCAGGCAATTCTCCTGCCCCAGCCTCCTGAGTAGCTGGGATTACAGGCACACGCCACCATGCCCAGCTAATTTTTTGTATTTTTAGAAGACACAGGGTTTCACCATATTGACCAGGATGGTCTCGATCTCTTGACCTCGTGATCCACTCGCCTCGGCCTCCCAAAGTGCTGGGATTACAGGCGTGAGCCACGGCGCCCGGCGAGTCTATCTTACTATCTCTCAAACCTATTTTCTTTTCTCCCTCACTGCTATGGTTAAAGATCAGTTTCCTGGTAAACATTATTATAGAGTACAGGGAGTACAGGGAGGAGAGGGAGCAAAGCAGGAAAGGAGAGAGAAACAAAACTTGGATGCAGTATCTAGCTGGCTCCTGGTAAGTAAGACTGCTGGATGCTAAATTCCCTTCCCCAAGATATCCTATAACATACATTCAAGGACTGGTAAGGGGAGATTTTAAGAAAATGTTGGAAGAATTTGTGAACTTGTTCTCATTTCCTGTTACTCAAATATTTGTTCCAGGGCTTTTACAGCCTCACACTTTTTGGCCACAAATATGTGGGTACCAAGTGTGACCACAGAAGTTGATAGGGAAGCCTTGGGACTAGAGGCACATGACAAAGAAGTGTGAGGAACTGCGATTTGGTTGAAGTGTCTGACCCATGCAGAGAAAACTAAGCCTGAGAGAATTTGGAGTGTTTTATAAAAGGTGTCTAATACACTTCTAACTCTTTTCCCTTTACTTCATTTAGTCTATTTTCTGCAATGCTTAATGCCTGATCTTTTAAGTTGCAAATCCTAGCAATCCATTCTAAAGTCCTTCAGTTATTCTACAAAGCTTATATGATAAATTTGGAAATTCTTCATATTGAATAAAAGGGATTCATGATCCAATTCTTGTTTATCTTTCCAGCATTTGCAATACTTCGGCACATTTCCCAAAGGGGACGACCATAAAGAATGATTTTTTTTCAGTGGTAATTTGTGAACTTGTGGTTTCTTCTGCTTACAATACTCTCCTGTTCATCATTTAAAGTGGCTCAAATGTAATTTTTTATGTGATATATTCTCTAAGATCTTCTGACATAACTATTAGTTCTTTATCTGCTCTTTTGTAACCACTAGTTCATACTGTTATACAGCATACAACAAAATGGCTTTTTTTTTTTTTTTTTTTTTTAGATGGAGTGTAACTGGAGTGCAGTGGCACCATATTGGCTCACTGAAACCTTCATTTCATGGGTTCAAGCAATTCTTCTGCCTCAGCCTCCTGAGTAGCTGACATTACAGGTACCCACCAGCATGCCCAGCTATTTTTTTATTTTTAGTAGAAATGGAGTTTCACTATGTTGCCCAGGCTGGTCTCAAACTCCTGACCTCAGGTTATCTGCCCACCTCAGCCCCACAAAGTGCTGAGATTACAGGCATGAGCCACCAGGCCCATCTCCAAACAAAATGGCTTTAACACTTAGTTTAGCATAGAGAGTAGGGCAGAGATTGCTTTCTGTTCATCTCCCTATTATCTAGGACTAGGAACAAATCCAAAATTGATCAAAATTGGGTTCAATGTGGTAGGTTATCGGAAAGAATGAATCTTTCTAGGTTCAATATCATTTTATATTGATTTTAATCTGCAGTAATCACCCAAAAAATAAGACACCCAAAAAATAATATGTATTTTTTTATTGTGTCAGTTACTTGTTTGGTTTTCCAGTTATCCACTTATTTTTCAAGGTTTTAATTCTTCAGTCAGATTTTAAGCTCTTTAAGAAGGAGAATTAGTTCTCTGTGTTTTCCATAACACTGTGCACAGAAAACAATCTCAGTAGTCATTCTTGAATTCATTTGACAAATGAATTATTAAAATTTATATTTAACTTCCATTCCAAGTTCTACTTAAGTTGTTGCTTTGTAAAAAGGATAAATTATTTCAAGGGTTTGAGGACAACTTAAAGGAGAATTATTTTTCAGTTTTTTTCTCCAGTGTGTTTTATTCTATTTGTGAGTTGCTGGAATTGGCTTTGAAATTCTATTGGTGATTTTTGATACAGTCTATGAAATTTTTAGATATTAGACACTTTTAAACACTGCATTAGGAGAACTGTGACAGTTTTTTCATGACCCTAAGATAATACAGAACTTTTGGGAATCAACATAGTCAGTGATGAGAAGGACTGTTACAGAACTGTGGAACTGGGCTAATATTCAGGGATTATTGTGCATGGTATCTACATGTGTGTGAAGGATAATCTATAAATATTTTGATATAATGAAAAGAATATTATATTCTCTGTTTGAGTTCCTTTATCTAGGATTTTCATTTCCCTATCTTTAATACATGTAAGAACATCTATCATGTATGTCTAGAAAATTATCATATATATGATATATAATAGAGATGCAGGGCTAATTTTTAAAACTGGATAGTTGTATTTATACTGTGAGGGGGCCACTGAATATTAAAACATTTTTTCATTGTATGTTATAAGTGCCTTTATTACCTAGAAAGATAGTTTTCAAGTTAGAAAAAAGTGATAAACTTGTCATAAATACTTAGGTTAATTAATGAAATGATTCTTTTAGTGTTTATAAAATCACATGGATGAAATGGGGTAATAATTTTAAAAAGACAATTTTGTCTTGCCTTTCTTGCTTTTGTGCTATCTAAAATATTGGAAATAAATAAGAACCTTGGTGTTCTACTTTATCTCTTTGTTTTTCTCTCTCTCTTTCTCTCTCTCTCTTTTCCCCTTGTCTTCTCTGAGGACAAGATTGATTTAATTTGGACAGCTGGAGGAGAGTAAGATGAAAGGCTTTAAAAAAAACCCTGCTGTCTTTAAACCCTAAATTTATTCCAATTTCATGTTTATTTCTTTTACTGATTATTGTATTACTATCTTGTCATGACCCCATTATTAATTTTTGAAAACTTCTGATATGCAGAAGAAATATCTTTCATTTATTTCTTTAGAATTCTTACTGTTTACAGAAAGGAACTTTGGTCTGGGAGTCTGGAAGTCTATGTCAATATTTTAATCAGGGAGTAAGTAGCAGCCACTTGGACTGCAAAAAGGCTCATACAAGGCATTTTACAACAAATGGTTTCTGGCTGATACTGAAAGGATATGCAGACTTATTTCAACCTCTACAATTACTAAGTGTAATCGTGAGAGGGACAGCAGAAATTTCTCTAGTCATATGCACAACACCAAATAACTGACTTGTCTGTGTAAAAGGCATCACTAGTAGAGAAGTCTATATTAAAATTTTAAATATATTATTATATTATGCCACCCATACTAAAAATAGTCAAATAATCATAGTTTCATAAGATTTAATAAAAATAAAAATACTTAAATATTGTCATGTAGGTAAATCTTATCGATCTGCTGAAATCTGCTAAAAAAAAACAAAAATACGTATTTGGGACGTTTTTGAATTTAGTGCAACTAGATTTATTTCAAATTGGTAATTTACTTTTGAAGTCATATGTAAACTTTAAAGTCACAAATGTTAAATTATGCTATTATTATTTAAATAAATTTTGTAAGAACTCCATTTTCTTATGTTCTGTGTCAGATAATCTACATTACCTATTGTATAGTTAATCCCTCTCATCTGAAACCTGTTTAGGAATAATTCCAAGTAAAGGCACATAAAATAGATGAAGATATAATAAAATAATTAGGCCTAACTATGAACAAGTAGAAGCTTCCGTAGTTTGTCTGACATTAACTGCTAAATTGGATCATAACCTCAACAAAGATGTGGCAGAAAGATTGAAATCTTCCTAATTCTGATGGACTGATGCATGGGGTACAGATTTGTATTTAAATAAAACTTTTCCTGTGAATTCTGGTCACCTCCAGTTTTGGTGATTAAATAGTCTTTATTTGAAAATCGATTAACCATTTATAAGCCCCATGGATCTTTTCTCAGTCACAAAAATGAAGGTGGCTTTAGAGCCCCACAGTAGTATTGTCATTGCACTGTAATCTTGTCTAATTAGAGCAAATGTGATTGTAGCTATAGGAGAGATGTCAACTTGATTCTCTTTCTGCCTACACTATAGTATTATGCTAATTTTTATCATATTAATTTCAATGTTTTCCATTACAAAACTATGTGGCAATGAACAACCTTATAAAAACACTCATCATATCTCAGATAACCGTTGTTTGCTAAGAAATTTTTTTTTTTTTATTGCATTTTAGGTTTTGGGGTACATGTGCAGAGCATGCAATACAGTTGCATAGGTACACACAGGGCAGTGTGTTTTGTTTGCTTTCTCCCCTTCACCCACATTTGGCATCTCTCCCCTGGCAATCCCTCCCCACCTCCCCCTCCCACTGGCCCTCCCCTTTTCCACCTATAGACCCCAGTGTTTAGTACTCCCCTCTCTGTGTCCATGTGTTCTCATTTTTCATCACCTGCCTATGAGTGAGAATATGCAGTGTTTCATTTTCTGTTCTTATGTCAGTTTGCTGAGCATCATGTTCTCCAGATTCATCCATGTCCCTATAAACGACACAAACTCATCATTTCTGATTGCTGCATAATATTCCATGGTGTATATGTGCCACATTTTCCCAATCCAGTATATCATCGATGGGCATTTGGGTTGATTCCAGGTCTTTGCTATTGTAAACAGTGCTGCAATGAACATTCGTGTGCATGTGTCCTTGTAGTAGAACGATTTATAGTCCTTTGGATATATATCCAGTAATGGGATTGCTGGGTCAAATGGGATTTCTATTTCTAAGGCCTTGAGGAATCGCCACACCATCTTCCACAATGGTTGGACTAATTTACACTCCCACCAACAGTGTAAAAGTGTTCCTTTTTCTCCACATCCTCTCCAGCATCTGTTGTCTCCAGATTTTTTAATGATCGCCATTCTAACTGGCGTGAGATGGTATCTCAATGTGGTTTTGATTTGCATCTCTCTGATGACCAGTGACGATGAGCATTTTTTCATATGATTGTTGGCCTCATATATGTCTTCTTTTGTAAAGTGTCTGTTCATATCCTTTGCCCACTTTTGAATGGGCTTGTTTGTTTTTTTCCTGTAAATCTGTTTGAGTTCTTTGTAAATTCTGGATATCAGCCCTTTGTCAGATGGGTAAACTGCAAAAATTTTTTCCCATTCTGTTGGTTGCCGATTCACACTAGAGACTGTTTCTTTTGCCATGCAGAAGCTGTGGAGTTTCATTAGGTCCCATTTGTCTATTTTGGCTTTTGTTGCCAATGCTTTTGGTGTTTTGTTCATGAAGTCCTTGCCTACTCCTATGTCCTGGATGGTTTTGCCTAGATTTCCTTCTAGGGTTTTTATGGTGCTGGGTCTTATGTTTAAGTCTTTAATCCATCTGGAGTTAATTTTGGTGTAAGGTGTCAGGAAGGGGTCCAGTTTCTGCTTTCTACACATGGCTAGCCAGTTTTCCCAACACCATTTGTTGAACAGGGAGTCCTTTCCCCATTGCTTGTTTTTGTCAGGTTTATCAAAGATTGTATGGTTGTAGCTATGTTGTGTTGCCTCTGATGCCTCTGTTCTGTTCCATTGATCTATATCTCTGTTTTGGTACCAGTACCATGCTGTTAAGAAAATTTAAATATATGCTTTTATCTCTGCTTTTTCCATTGACCAGCTCCTTTAACCAGCAATCATGTTGTCCAGTGCTCTGAAACACAAAATCTACAGTCAAAATTTCTTAATTTTTCTTCCAAAAATTTGTCTACCTTAGTATCCCAACTAAGTAAACAGTAATACCATCTACCTAATTACTTAAACCATAGGTCTTTTTCCTTTTACCTCATTTATTATTGAATCCTATGCCTTGTGTATATGTCCCATATCTATCCACTTACTTCTACTTCTGTAACTATTACTTTAGCTTGAACCATTCTGATGTCTCATTGGGAGAACTCTAACATCACTCTTACCACTTACTCTAATTTCATACTTGTCATCCCCTTTCTTCCCGCCATAGCATTCAAAGTAATGTTTTGAAACTGAAAGTAAATGATATCATTTTCCTGTGAAAACTCTCCAAACGACTTATCATTAGACTTAGTAAAGTTCAAATTCCTATGGTGACCTTTGAGGCTGTACATGAACTGGCCGAATAACTCTGATTTTCTCTCTTACCTCTCTTGCACTTTGTTGAATTTGGCCACATTGAACTTCTTCCTAGTTTTCCATTATATAACAACTTTGCTTGGATTTGACTCAAATCTCAGCTCCTCAGAGACCATCCCTGACTACTGAATCTAAAGTAACTTCCTTCTGCACCCATTATTTGAACTGGTTTTCATTAAAGCATTAAAAACATATTTACCATATCTTCTTAGGCAGAAAAATACATAAACATATTCACAATCAGATAATTGTCATTACTCTCTTATATGCATGACAATTATTAAAATACCTTTATAACCAGCTCATGATGCTGGTGCTGGAGCTGAGACATTACAAACCATGTTTTCTCCTTTGTGAGCTGATTCCTGTTAGATTCTGCAGGGGTAGAGGATGCCACAGGGACGAGAGGGTTGGAGGCTAAAGAGGTGATTTTCCGTTCCTTTCAGTGTTTCCTATGTAAAGCTTCCTCAGTAGCAAGCAGGACACTACAGTAGAAGCAGCATATTCCAGGTTACAATTCTTTTCCAGAACTAGTCCCATTAGAGACAGATTCTTCAGAGTTCTGAATCCTAACTCCTTAGAGTCCTCCCTCTGAGTTCTTGAGGCTCCAGCAATATCCAAACAGTACCTCATTTTCAGAGATCTCAGTCCTGATTCCATCAGGACCTTTCTCCAAGATTCTAAACTTTAGTAATTCCAACCTTGTCCTTTTGCTCTCTCCCCTCTGCCCCCGGGGTCAGCATCTGCTTCCTGCAGTTACTTGTTCACAATACCTCAGGTATTTTCTAATACCTGTCTAACAATTATTCATAGCAAATTTTCTCTGTTAACACAACTTGTGTGGTTTCTATCTCCTGACTGGGTTTTGACTAATAAAGTGGGGCTGAATTATTGGCTAATTAAAATATCTAAAGAAAAGACAAGACTGTATTTCACCTTCTGAAAGAGACCTTAGAATTATGGGAGGAAATGTTAAGTGGCCTCTTGATGTTGGTCCCAATTTCACAAATTTTGACTGTTTAGTAGAAAAATCTCTCTATAGTTATCTCGTACCACATACTCATGTAGCATTGAGTTGTGTGGTCAGGTTCTTTATTGCAGAAGAGGCAAAGTAATGAGTGATGTATATTATAATAAGGACTCAGTGTAGAAAGAAACTTGATGAAGAGATTATAGGATTAGTCAAGGGATCAGTAGTGGAGGCTGCTGCTGTGCTTATAAAAGTATGTTTAATTTCTGTTTCACCGTTTCTTCTGAATCTAAAACACTAAAATAGTTATCCTTGCCCTACTTACATAATGTGCTTATTGACAAAAATAGGGAGTCATCTAACTGAAAATTATTTTGAGAAATATGAATTGTTACAATAATAAAAATATTTAGTTATATATGTATTGTTTAAAAAAAGAATTTAAATTGTGTCAGAAAGGATCCAGATACATTATCTACCTTTTATTTTACTGCATTTATTCCTTATTACATCCAATGCTAGAATTACATATACTGTCTTATTTAGGATCTTTTGCTACTGATATGTGTATAGACAATATTTTGAACTGTTAGTATCGCATGATTTCCTACTAGAACTCTGGGAGTCAGGGGCTTTGCTTCACTTTCTTGTTTAATCACCCTCGAACAATAGTCTTTACATCATAGAAAAACAGGTGTTCTCTCATGGTCATGACGTTACTAATGTCAGAAGCGGAGTGAGAGCTCACAAATCTGAGAAGTATTTTTGAGGAGATGACCGAAATGACATGTAAGTATTTATATCAAAAATTAAAAGAGGGAAATAATGAAGTCAAAGTGCTTTCTTAGGTACCTGGCACAGAAACAGTTTATAAAACATTAAAATGTTAATTTCCAATATTCTTAACCTTTGTTCTTATTTGAAGAAATGGTGTCATCACAGCACGATTGTTTCCCCTCTCCTGTCCAGGTTAGAGGGGTTAACAATACGGTGACATGTAAGGACCTGAAGCAAAAATGCCGATTGTCCAATCAAGACACCATGAAGTTGGTTCTCTGAATTTCAAAGAGAAGCCTCTTTTTTCCCTCTTGGTAAATCAAGTCTATAAACTGTCAAACACTTGTGTGACATCCTGAGAATTTGAGGTGACTAAGCATTTAGAGGCCGCTTTTGGACACGATTTTATCTTCTTCCTGCTTCTGAGAATTGGTTCTTGGTATCTGCAGTGGCTGTCAGCTGTGGCTGTACCGACTGATGCCAAAGAAGGCTCATGTGAAAATATATAGAAACTTTCCATTTTGGATACAAATTCTGCATGTTTGCCAGATTTTGTGCCAGAAAAAAAGCTATGAATTCAATCCTTATCTACAGAACAGCAAATATAGGAAAAGATTCCTCCTAAGTATAGCAGAGAATATTATTTATTGAACTTGTGATAATCCTGGGCCTTTCTGCAAATCAGCCTTTATAGCGCGGGGTGTGTACTTGAACCAAGGCTTCGTAAACAAGCAGGGCACCTGAGGGCCTCGGCCCCTTCATGCCTGGTGAATCTGAAGACCCTGTTGCTGCTGTTCTCTTTTTGTGTTATCCTCTGTCTCCATTCTGAAGAGGCAGTGATAGCAGCAAGCCTCCGTTATTGCAGTTGTCTTGGCATCAGCACACAGATACTCTGTTCTCTGGCTGCTCACTCTGACTATTGGCAGACAGGATGAACAGGCTGCAGAATCTACCCCATTAGTGTCATCCTAATCCTCTGTAACGGAATCCACATTGGCTAAGGCTAGGCACCAGTCACCATCCCCATCCTCATGTGTAGGATGCCTTAACTTAGCTTGAAATGAGGCAGTTCATTGAAGAGATGACAGTATTGTGTTTGCTGCCACCTTTTGAAGAAAACCAGAACAATGCCATTGGGAATGTTATATTACATATTAGAAGCAGGGGGAAAAATATGCATTTTTAAAGTGAAAGGACATTTTTGAGGTATATTCACACATATCTTCCTAGCATTTCCTTTTTTAGAATGATGCTGTTGGAGCTACTGGTGTTATAGTACCAATATTCAAGAAAAAAATATTATAAGATTTCTGAGCTGGATAATGTATGTGTGGGTAAGAGAGATGAAAAGAGAGAGAAACAGAAAGAGAGAGGGAGAGAAATAGAGACAAAGAGACAGAATGAGAATGATTAACATTCATAACACATTGTCACCAGGGAAAGAACAAGAAGGAGCGACATGGCAGGCAGAAATTAAGCTAATGTTTGCTGGAGGTGGTGGATTTGAGATAGACAAAGGAAGGTACATAGCATTTCTGATTGCTAAAAGTCTTAAGAATTTTTTATTTTAGGTAAGAAATGAAGTACTTAGAAGACTAAGTTCCGCTTCAAAAGAAGAAGAGGATTTTGATGAGATTCTCTAGCCTCTTACCACAGAGTTAAAATTGCCCACCTTGTCTGCCTTTGTGTTTCAGGTCACTTTGAACATCAGAATACATCAGAACATACAGAAATCTGTGTTTTTGGCAATAATACATAGCAGCCAAAGTCTAAATATCAGCAGAAAACAATAAATCACTTTGAATGTTGTTTATTATGACAGTGGCCTTACACTACCAAAGCATAATGAACATTGAACACAGGAGAGAGAGAAGCATCAGAAGATGAACAGCTTGCCTCTGGGTTCTCAGCAATGACAACATGGTTGCTGACAGTCATAAGCCCTTGAAAGTTCCAAGTTCTGTTTACAGAGGTATGATCATTACTGATACATTTCAGTAAAGCCTGGAACCCGTCTGGTTCAGCTGCTTCTTAATGCGGCACCTGTGGATGTACCTATGGGCCTAAAAATAGCAACAGCCAATAATATATGGAAATCAGAAGCACACTCTGTTGTGATCACAGTTTGTGTTTCCATATAACTCCTTGTAAGGACACCCACTTAACATACTTTCCCAGATTTTATGGGCAGCTGCAGCATTGGGTTTTTATTTTTTTTCATGTGAGTTTTTTATTCTTCTTTAAGAATTTTAAGTTTTAAAGAGCTGAGTCATATATCCCTAAGTTTTCATGATTTTATGGGCTCCTCTGAAGGTTTGTGTAATTAAGGTTTCTAACTGGAAGATACAGGGAGTAGTGGACTGGACAGACCAAAGTTACTGTCGTGAAATTTAATGGAGATTGTCAGTTGAAATCTTCTGGGCCCAGAAGGAAGTGCCTTCTAAACCCTACCCATAGCCTTTACCTTCTAAACCCTATTCATAGTTGCTAAAACCAGGCAGAATAGGAAAATTCTTGATTTTAATAGGAAAGATCTTTACTTTGGACCTAGAGTCCAATGTCAGGAAACAGTTACCTCATATAGTTTATCTATTACTTTATATGTTTATTACAGGAGGGTATGTCTCAATCCCTTACCTCCTCACAGCTAGAAGTGAAATGCTAGGGCAATCCTTTTGTTAGAGAAAATATTTTATGTTACCCTCTGTCCAAAACCTGTGAATCTCCATTTCAGTTTAGCAAAAAGAGTTTCAAGTCCTCAGAACGTCCTGCACAATCTATATTCTGTCGCTCCCTCAGCCAATTCATTCATCTCCTCAGATGGCTGCCAGCATTGTAGTCACCATAACTTTATTACTATTCCTCAAAAATTTCAGGTAAAATCCAATGTATCATTTGTTTAAATGTTCTCTCTGTCTGTCATAATCTTACTCAGATATCTGCTTGGTTGATTCTCCCTCCTCCTTTATCTTTGCATAAATCTTATCTTCTGAATGGGGTCTGTCCTAATCACTCTACTTGGCACTGGATACTACCCTTCCCACTACCTTGAAATAACAATCACTCTTACCTTATTCTGCTTCTTTTCTTTTTGCCAATAACTTTCTTTTGGTCACGTTGTAACATACTTGTAATTTACTTATCTACTCTGTTCTGCATTGTCTTTATTAGTCTAGCATCGCTCTCCGTACCCTCCTTAAACTCTGTATACTTTTTATAGTACTCCTGCTCTTACCCAAGTACCGTTTTATGCATCTCTGAGCTTTAGGGAATTCCTCTGGAACCACTGAAGTCTGTCTGGTGTCCAAGCCTGAATGTATGGAGAAATTAGCACCCCACAGCAGTTCTCAACCAATGACTCACATGCCTTAGTCCATAAATACCCCTCCTCTCTCAGTCCTTGGGTGGACACTTTTCAAGCCCGTGTTTTGCATTTTTTCCCATAGTTTCCATGCAAGACAAAATAGCAGTTTCCCACCATGATAACTGATTTATTAATTCCTCATTAACTGGCTACCTTTCTAGCCCTAATTCAGTTGCTCACTATTCTGCTTTCCAAATGGTCCACTCCTAAATAAATTATTTGCACTAAAATTCTTTATTCAGAATCTGTTTCTAAGGCAACCCAAACTGAGACATCCAATGAAGTGTAAGTTTTATGAAGGTAGACATCCTTTGCTTTTAAAAAATTATTATTACTTTTAAGTGATGTATCTTAAATGCCTACAATAATGCCAGGAACAGAGTAGATCTAAAAATATCTGTAAAATGAATTAATAAACTTACTAAATACTTTTAAGAAGCATTCTCTACAAATGATAGTCACAAATAGTGTCTGAGTTTTTATTCCTGTGTATAGAATTCTGAGTCGCCCGTTTCGCAGGTATAAAAATTAATCTCACTGCTATTTATGTTAATAAATTTCTTTAATTAGTATTTTCTTATTTTAAACATTTCTAGTGGTTATTTGTATTTATTTTGTGAATTAACTTGTTCTTTGCAATGTTTCTTTTGGAAGTATGATTTAAAAAAATAATTACATTTTGTAAATGTTTTTCTTATTTTTATTTGTCAATTATTTTATCTCTAGAAATTTTATATTCATGTAATCAGATCAATCTTTTGTAATTTTTCCTATACTGATACTTAAAAGGTTAACCTATATATTCTTCTAGTAATTAATATTTTAAAAATTAATATTTATTTTTCCCACAATGTATTTTTATTTGAGATGAGTCTTTTTTCTTTGCTGTAGATAACCAAGTCCCCCAGTACTATTTCGTCAATATATTGAAATGCATTTTGAAGAATAAATAGGAATTAACTTTGTAGTATAAGAAGGAAATAAATTTTTCATCAAATAGCATCACATTGTGGAAGACAAAATTCTGCGTAAGAAAATGGTGGGATCTAGGACCTCTACCTTAGCATATCACTGGCAAAATGAATTGGGAGTGCTATGCTTTGTTCTGGACCCCATTTCTATTATACTTCTATGTCTTGTAAAGAAACAGATGGCGCCTGTAGGAGAGAGAGTCCTGCTCACTAAGCAGTCCATGTGCTCCTCTACCTTTCATAGACTCCATTACAATTATGTTAAGACCATGTAATTAGCTCTGTACAAAGGACTGGGAATGGAAATAATATGGATCATGTCTGGGCAGATGCAGTGAAAAACTCATGCCTACTGCATCCCAGCGTCCTCTTTCTGTGGAATAGTCAGAGGCCCTGTGGTTCAAATGTTAGCTAAAGAGGGCAGAACCTCCATCAGTCTGTGACTGTATAGGAAAAGTCCCCAGACAGTCTGTGTGGAACATGTAATGAGAGTGAAAAAATAAACCCTCTTATATTTTATTTCTAAGGTATGGGAGATAACTTTTTGCAGCATAGCTTACCCTATTTTGACTAAAGCTGTATCTAAAATTAAAACCAAGTTTATTATTCTTCACTCCAAATCTATTCTCGCATCCCATTTTCTAATTTTCATTAATGGTAAACTGATTCCTAGCCTCATAAGAATGATGTGAGAATTCAATAAATGAATGTATTTGAGCTACTTAAAACTTAACAACCTCTCAGTGTTTGATAATTTTTTTATTGCTAGTTACCTTAGTGCCAAATCTTGGAATTGCTTTAGCGTAAGCCTTATTCTCATTTAATTAGTATGAATATATTTATTTCCTAAATTTAGCATTAAATCAAGTTCATTTCCATTTATTTTCCTGCTACCTTTCTTCAAGCTTGAGTTAGTCTATTGTAATAGTCTTATAGCTGATTTGCCTTCCATTATAAGATTTCTTTTTCTATTATACAGGCAATCATTTCCTCTCAAACTGTTGAATGCTTACCGACTGCATATTAGGGCTAAATTTTTATCTCTGTTTCTATGTGATCAAGCCAACTTATAGTTAAGCTTGATCTTCTTATACCATCCCCTAATGGACCTTTTCATCTATCCCTACGGAGTATTATCACCCTAAAAGACATGTCATATTTTACCATTTCTGTGTTTTATTGGGGTACTAACTTTAGTAACTACGTCAAATATTCCAAATCTTAAGTTCTATCTTAAATGTCACCTCTTCTTCAAAGTATTCTATAATTTTCCTAAAGTGTAACTTTTTCCCCCTCTGATCTTTTAAAGTACATTTATCTCTCTGTATTACCCTACCTATCTTATCACATCTGTACAATGCTACATATTTAATATGAGAACTCAGTTTGGGTTTTTATCTTAACATAGTATTATGAATCTCTTGGATGAACAATTTATGTTTCTGAAATATAGATGGGGTGGAATCCAAAAAATGAAGTTAGAAACTTTGCATGCCAAGTTCTGCAAAATCTGTTGCAGAACTTACCTGTTGTTTATTTATTTATTTGGGCCAATTTTTAATTGGATTCATTGAATTGTGTCCAATGCATTTTATTACTTATTAAATAAAACATTCAAGTTATCTGCTTTTACTTTCCTGCAAGGTGACATTCATGCCATTACTATCTAAACAGAAAATCAATGAGGGGCTTTAATTTTCTATGTAGAAAGGTTTAGATTAAGAAAATACACCTCCAGCAGCAACACAAAGTAGCATAAATTAGAAAAAAAATGATTAGATACATTAAAAATAAATATGGCTACCCTTTGAGAAGAAGAGGGAAGTATGTAAGATCCTTTAAAGCAGCTGCAATTTAAAATGTTAATAAGAATTCATGAAAGAACAAGAACCGTAAATGAGTCCTTTAACAGGTAGAGAAATATGATAAATTGTGGTACTCTGGATAATCACAATTAGCAAAATGGAGAATAATTAAAGAAACAAAATGAGAGCACATATAGTGATAAATGAGCTTAGACTTGTTACAGAACTGTGTTATTAGCAGATTCTTTTTGCTGGTGAGGAAAATAAAACAGACAGAAAGAGAATTTTTCTGTGTAAATAAAAGATAGGTGTCCATACCTTATTACACTTAATGAAATACTGGTCTAACAGTGACCCATTCACAGGGAAGAGATCTACAAATAGGCAAATGTCCCCAAACCCTCAGGGAGGTAGCCTCTGTCTCATGCCTGCCATTCAAGCAAGGACTTGGAAGATCCAGGTCACTAAAGACTAACCTTTTCCCTCCTGTGTTTTCCTTTACGATGAGTGGCTATGAATTACACAGCAGGAAAGGTGTGTGTCTGTGCTTATTAAAGACACTCAGCCCTGATCACATATGGTTTCCAATACCTAAGGTTAACCGCAGCAGGTCTCTTGAATATTCCTAAGGAAATAATGTCCTATCATGCCAATAATCCCTAACAATATTTCTACCATAGTACAAATTATTAGAGGCACTTCTAGATGTTTTCAAAAACAATAAGAAAATTGACTATTGGCCATGAAACATGACCTAATCTCAAACCCTAGGATTTGTGTCGAGTGCCACATATAATGACCTCTGAAATAATGGAACTGTCAGGCTGGTGCCTGGAGCTCTCTAGGACTGAGCTTATCAGTGTAATCTGTGCAGAAATAGGTGTACTGAGATGTCTTATTCAGTTCTTCCTGTTCAAATTAAGTTAGAGCCATAGACTTAACTGAGTAGAAGTTGCATTTATGTGCCCACAAAAGCTGGCCAGCACTTTATGACTGCCAGACTCTGCTTTTCCTAATGCTTTTAATTTCTGCCTACCTATTAGAGTTGCTTTGGTGTGGGAAAGGTATACTGGTCAGAAAACATATATATGAGTTCCAAAGACACAACTTCCATTATGTCTAAACTATTCACAGATACTTAAATTAATTTCTGGTTCTTAGCAAAATACAAAAATCTTAGACTAAGCCAAGCTGACAGTTCATTAATCTTTTGAAGAGAATATCCAAGGCCTGTTTAAACATCTGATACCATTTTCGTGTCTTTTATGAATAGATACATCTACATATATTTGTACTTTGCTTTTTCAACGTGCATTGAGAGATTGCCAAAAGGCAAACAAAGCTTTAAGCATTAGGTATAGAAAAGTCAATAAGACAGAGAAGGGCCCCTATAAAGTTGTATATAGGAGGAAAGGGAGAAAAGTAAACAAATAGATGAATACAAAATAACCAGGGCAATATGTTGAATACAAAACAGGATAAAGTGCTACAGATTAACTGGACAGGAAAGGCCTCTATGAGGAGATAACATTGAAGTTGATTCTTGAATTTGGAGGTGTTAGCCCTTCAAAGATCCTAGGGTAAGTCCCTAATATTTGAATGACATTGATATATTTTAAGAACAAAAAGATTAGTATAACTCGAAGGTGCTGAGCAAGGGGCAGAGCATCAGTCAATGTGGTCAGAAGGTGGCAGGGGATAAATATTGAGGTTTATTGTATGTACATTTATTCTAAGTGTAACGTGAAGCTTTGGGGTTGGTTTTAAGCAGAGGAACATTACAATTTGATTTATATTTTGAAAAGATCCCTCTGGTTGCTCTGGTGAGCCTGGTTTGGAAGAGGACAAGAGGAAAGCAGAGAGATCTGTTGAAAGTCATTTGCAATAAGCAAGATGAGAGATGATGGCTTGGGTGAGAACAGCAAAGATGAGAGATTAAATTCATCAGAATTTCTGGAGAGTGGGGTGGGAGGTGGATAAAAACAATTCTACTTTAGATATGTTAATTATGAGATGCCTATCAGAAACCCAAGTGGATGTATCAAATGGACAGTTGGGGGTTTGAGTTTGCAATTCAAAGAAGACCCCAGGACTGAATGTGTACATTTGGAAGTCAAAGATACGCCAGTGTGTTTAAAGCTATGAGCTAATTGAGGTTGTCAAGGAAAAGATGGAGAAAAGAATGGGTCTTGGATCATATCCATGAACAGTGAGAAACCTAGTGGAATGGAGAAGCTGGCAAAGGAGATAGAGAAGGGGTAGCCAGTTAGGAAGAGGACCTAGAAAAGAAGTATTTTAAAAGAATCCAAAAAAACTAAAAATTCCAAGTAAGAAAAAATCTCCAACAGTGGTAAATATTGCTGAATAGTCAAATGTTATAAAAACAGAGAAGTTATCCTAGGACCAATGGTGAGGGAAATGAGATAATGATGATAGGAGGACATGGCATCCTAGGAGGGTTTATTTTATTCAAGAGTGTCTGCATGCCACTGGCAGTGCTTCCATAGAGATAAATTTCTGTTGCAGGAATTCATTGCAGAGGTTTGTATACATTTTGTAGAGAACATCTAATGTCAGGAACTTGTTGAAATTGGTCTGCACTGCAAAATTAAGAGCAAAACTTAGAGTTGCCATCACAGTATGAGTACTGTTAAAACAAACCTGAAAACCTCAGCCAATGTGATTCACTAAATTTCTACAATACCCACTGCAAAAGACTATGCAATGTGAATGTGGTTGGCATAGACTAATTTATCATTATCAAACTGCAGACTGGTAATTTTGTGGGAGCAAATGAATTGTCATAGTTGTACTAATTATATATTATTGAATTTGGGAAAAGTAATAGAATCAGAACAGAATTTTGGGGTGTGATGTAACTTAGGTGACATCTAGTTTATTGTCTCATAGGTGGCAATGTGGCTGTAAATTGTTCAAAGCCACATAAGGCAGTTACAACTGGTAGGGAAATCATGGAAATATGATCTTCCTATGTCCCTTTTTTATCTGCTCCCCAGTAAATATGTGGGATACACGAAGTATAGTTATTTACATCTTTGAGTTCTCTAAATCTCCAGATATTTATCTGAAAAATATTCTTTTGGTTAACTGTAAAGAATATTTTTTTTTACACACACAGGCACACACACACACACACACACACACACATCTATACGTGTTTTTGTAACGTTTTGTAACATATCAGAAATATGTCTTTATGTTAATGAACATTATGAAGTGGTAGAAATATATAATTATGGTCCTTTGAAATAATACTGTTTTTTACCAATCCTAAGATCAGCCATTGATGAGCAGTGCCTTCATGCTACACATTCTATGTATATCACCTTGAAATTTGACAGTAGTCAGCAAGGTAAGTACTACCTTGGAATTTTGCAGGTTGAGGAAATATAAATCTAGGGAGTTGAAGTACCTTTCCTAGGCTCACTCATATTGTTGGTGGCTGAGTCTGGATTTGAACTTACCTGAAATTTTCCTCTTATAACATACCACCTTTGTCAGTGACTAAATTTCCCACTGCAAAAGACTATGCGTTTGTATCATATGTAAGTTGCCATATATTTGATTCGGTTAAAAATAATTTTCATTCTGAGAAAAATTAAAATAATTTTTATTCTGAGAGATAATATGAAGAAGGAAGTATGTTTAAAATATCTAGCATCTTAGAAGTGCCATAACATTTATCTGTCAAAAAATGGTGAAATATGACACAGTCATGTCTGGATTTGTGTCTTTGCTCAACAACTTAACAAATGTAATCTTAGGCAAATTACTTTAACTCTCTGATCATCAGCAAAAGTTCATTATACTACTTTTTGAACTCCTTCAGAGTTTGTGAAGTTGAAATTACACATATTTTGACAGTTCATACTGGCATATTGCACTGTTCTTTAAAACTTAAACATAAGGTTATGTTCCAAGAATAAAATAATAAAAAATCCACATGTAAGTAAGGTCAGGTATTTTTTGTATCAGAGGAAACAAAAATGTAAAAACTGACTGTAGATGAAGCATATTGGGAGATTCAAATTTTAATCAAGTTGTGGACATTAGTACTTGTTGTCTTTGTTTAAAATATAAAAAGTTGACACAGCAAAATCATCTACAGCATTATTCAAACAGTTAAACGAAGAATTTGTCCTCATTTTTTTTTTTAGGATAGTCTACTGAAATGTATTTGACTAATCTATGCATTGAGAGTGTACAGATTTTTGAAAGTAGAGATAGATAACCAGGCTATTTTATTTATCTTACCATTAATAAAATCACTAATGTTTTTTATATTTTATATTGCTTTCTTCTACAATTTTTTTTTATGTTTTAAGTTCTGGGATACATGTGCAGAACGTGCAGATTTGTTATATAGGTATGCACATGCCATGGTGGTTTGCTGTACCCATCAACCAATCATCTACATTAGGTATTTCTCCTAATGCTATACCTCCCCTAGCCCCACAATCGCCAATAGGCCTCAGTGTGTGATGTTCCCCTCCCTATGTCTATGTGTTCTCATTGTTCAACTCCCACTTTTGAGTGAGAACATGTGGTGTTTCGTTTTCTGTTACTGTGTTAGTTTGCTGAGAATGATGGTTTCCAGCTTAATCCATGTCCCTGCAAAGGACATGAACTCATCATTTTTTATCACTGTGTAGTTTTTCATGGTATATATGAGCCATATTTTCTTTACTCAGTCTATCATTGATAGGTATTTGGGTTGGTTCCAAGACTTTGCTATTGTGAACAGTGCCATAATAAACATACATGTGCATGTTTTTTTAATAGTAGAATGATTTATAGTCCCCTGCGTACATACCCAATAATGGGATTGCTGGGTCAAATGGTATTTCTGGTTCTAGATCCCTGAGGAATTGCCACATTTTCTTCCACAATGGTTGAATAAATTTACACCTCCTCCAACAGTATAAAAGTGTTCCTATTTCTCCACATTCTCTCCAGCATCTGTTGTTTCCTGACTTTTTAATAATTGCCATTCTAACTGGCATGGGATGGTATTTCATTGTGGTTTTGTTTTGCATTTCTCTAATGACAAGTGATGATGATTGTGGCTTGTTTTTTCATTCTCTTAAAAGTATCATTAAAAAAATTCTTCATTTTATGAAGTCCAGTCTATCATTTTTTATGGATCATGCTTTTGATGTTATATGTGGCTAAGGTAATTGCCTAATATAAGTTCACAAGGATTGACTCCTGTATTTTTTTCCAGAAATTTGATGGTTTTCTTTGTAATTGTAAAAGTTCCAAACATACACAGAAGAGGAGGATATGGTGTAATGAAGTGCCGCATATTCATTACTCCTTCCACAGTTACGAATTCAGGGCTGATCTAGTTTAGTCTGTGTTTCTTCTTACTTCTACATGCCCCTCAAGTTTAATTTAATTTAGCATAAGTTTAACTGATTTGTCATAAGTTTATGGGTGCAATTCAAATAATTTGGAAAAATGCAATACTTTCACTATGGTAAAGAAATATTATTGATTCATAGCTTTTAGTATAGTGACCAAAATTATTTGAATTGCACACTTATGCTAAATTAGTTATGTTTATTAACTTATGCTAAATTATTAGATGTTTTATGCTTTTGCTGAAGTATAACACATCTACAGAGAAGTCTACAAATCATAAGTGTGTAGCTCAGTAATTTTTCACAAAATGAAACATTTGTATATTCAGCATCCTAATCAAGAATTTAAATATTACCAGAACTACAGAAGTCCCCTTATATTCCAAAAGGAATTCCTACCCTTATTTCCAATTCCATGCATAAATTTTGCCTGTGGTTAAACTTATACAATGGAATCATACATTATGTCCAGTCCTGTCCCAATTATTTTCTACCCCATATGTTTTTGAATTTATTATAGTGTTTTGTGTAGTAAGTAGTTTGTTGATCTGATTGCTGCTTAATATTTCATTATTTCAATATACCACACTTTATGTATTCTGGTATTGGATATTAGGGCTCTTTTCATTTATTGACTTTTACATATAGCAATTCTCCGAATAGTCTCATATATTGTTGTTTTGGTCATATACATGCATTTATGTTTTGTACATAGCTAACGGTAGAATTTCTGGTGACTGAGTATATGTATGATCAGCGTTAGTAAACACTGACAGTTTTTATAAGTGGTTGCACCAACAATAAATGAAAGAATAGTGATATATACATAGCATATGATATTCTGGATAATAATCTGTTAATCCCCTAATGACTTTGTTAAAGTATTTCTCTCCCTGCAATAGTTTGGTTCTATTACTGAAGGTCATTTGTACTTGTTACTCATGAGTAATTTCTGGTAACTTGCTCAAATCTTTGGTCCCACAATTAAATGTATGAAACTTCAACGCTAAGACTAGATCCGTAAATGAGGAAATTGACCAAAGACCCTTTACATCCTGATGTTTCAACAAAGTGTTACTTATCTCTTTAGAAATTATTTTTGTTTTATTTCATTGCAATGGTAAGAGTTTTTAAACAAAACAAAACATTATACTAAAGCTCGGTACATAGATGTACAATAAATGTGATTCTCTTTTCTTCTATTAATCTTTTTTACAATTTCCTTTTTAGCCTTTTCATTATTGTTAACATATATCCTTTTGTAAAATGTGCCTCCATAGCCACATCTAGACAAAAAGTAGAAATCCATGGCCATGTAACCCTTCAAGCTGGAATGACAAATCAATACCACATCTCTATAAACCAAGTATATCTTAGTATTTCCACAAAGGATGTGACCTACCCTAACTTTCTGTAAGTTTGGGACCAGTCCAATAGGATTATAGTTCTGAGCAAAATCTTCCCATGTCAAGAAATACTGTTGAAGTCTTCAAAATAAGCTCATAATACCAAAAAATAAAACAAGTCTGTGGAAAATATGAATATCTAACTTTCACTATGGCAGAAAGAATGTTATTGATTCATAGGTTTTAGTATAGTGACCAAAATTGTTTGAATTGCACAATAAACTTATGCTAAATTAATTATTATTCTAAAACTATTCAATTTTTGTGTGTTCTTGCCTTTCTAGATTTGATTATTTATTGTAGTTAACTGTCAGAAAGCCAGGCAACTATGTGAACACAGAATAGGCAAGTAAACTCTTCTATACTTACAACTTTACTAATTATTGCCACTTGTGAATAAATATTTTCATACTGGATAATAAAAGGCTAAAGTGATTACGGTGATAAACCAATTAGCCAGCCCTGAAGTGATTGAGGAACACAAGATTAAAGCTGCAACAAATATGAAGCCTGATTTACACTACTCTCTTCTTCCTGAGAAGATAGATTGCATTTTTCAGCCTCCTTTACAGTTAGATGTGACAATATCTACTAATAGCATAGAAGGAAGCACTGAAATACATAGGAGGCATTATTTCTGTATTTTAAGAAAACCAACGTCTAAGAACAGAATAAATAGACAAGTAATCACAGTACAATTTGGAGAGCCTGTTAATAATGCAAAAATGTAGATACACAAGTAACTTTTCTTAGGAGGGGAGAGAGAGTAGTCATGAGAATCCGGAGCTATTGAGAGGAGGTATGTTTGTAATGTTGCCTAGAAAATGAAGGGAACTTAGCCTAGTAGACAACATAGTTTAGACAAAGTGTTGAAGCACAGGCTAGCTACTTACAGGAGCATGGTTTAAGCAAACAGGTCTGGGAACACAGAAGCAGGGACTGACGGCTAGGGTTGCATCAGGTTGTGACCTTTATACCAATCTATGAAGCTTAAATTATTCTAAAAGCAATAGTAAACACCAGTTTCTAAAGAAGTAGCAGAATTAACTCTGTTTTGAGAATCATCACATTTATGGACTAAGAGATAACGAAGACAGAGAACATGATTAGGAAATTTAAAGTAATGTTCTGGCAGCAAGTGATGGGATTATGGCAACAATAGTGGAATGGAGAGAGGAAGAAGCTGCAAGAAATCTTAGAAGTAAATGAAAAAGAATTTGTTAAGAAATCAAATATCTGGGTAGGAACTTGGTAGAATTACTTCACGGTCTCTAGCTTGGGCACATGGGCAGATGCTGATAGTGTTCCCTGAGAAAAGGAAGTTGACAATAAGAATAATTAAAAATAGAAATGGCACTTATCATGTATTCTGCTAAGGCATTTATACATATTAACCTATTGAAACCTCGCACCTACTTTGTTAAGTCACTACTATTCTTTCTACCCTTTGTAGATATAGTAACTGAGGTGTAAAGAAGTTAAAAAGTTGCTCAAGGTGGTAATAAGCTACTAGATGGCATAGCCAGCATGCACGGATTCTAGTCCCAGTACCAAGTTCTTGAGTACCACATTGTAATGCCTCCCAAGAGGCATTTTGGGGTATATTGAATTGGAGATATCTGGGAATCATTCAGCCGAGAACTTGTAAACAGTTTAAAAATCGTTGTGTGTTTTATGAAAGGAGAGACTTAACCGTAACCATAATAGTTGAAGATGCAGAAGCAAAAACAAATTTCACAGGAAGAGAATCTAGATGGAAGACAGGCAAAGGACTGAGGAAGGCATATTAGTAAATAAAAATATTTATGGATTTGGCAAGAAGAACACATCAGTATATGTGATGGGTCAACAACACCAAGAATAAAAATAATTTAAAAAGAATTAAAAGGGCAGGGCTGGGTGCGGTGGGATGGTTCACGTCTGGAATTTCAGCACTTTGGGAGGCCCAGGTGGGCAGATTGCTTGAGGTCAGGAGTTTCAGATCCATCTGGTCAACATGGTGAAACCCTGTCTCTACTAAAAAAAAAAAAAAACTAGCCAAGTGTGGTGGTGAGCACCTGTAATCCCAGCTACTTGGGAGAATTGCTTAAACCTGGGAGGTGCAAGTTGCAGTGCGCTGAGATGGTGCCATTGCACTCCAGCCTGGGCAACAAAAGCAAAATTCCATTAAAAAAAAATAAAATGGCAAAATTTAGTGTCATGGGCAGCCAGGAGCCAGGAAAGGGCAGTTCGAAAAAGAAGAAATAATAAAAATGCCAGATGTAGCTGAGACTTTAAGTATCCCGAGACTAGAAAGAAATCTCTGGATACTTTGTCAGATTAATTTTGACATATAGAAGTCAAAGTCAGAGTTAAAACAGTTGGAAATTTAGTTGGAGGAAATTGAGAAATAGAGGTAACACAAATCATATGAGACTTTGAAGAGACAGACGTCTCCAGAGATGAACAAAACTCGAGCCAGTTTTTAAATTGTGCTTTCATAATTCCAAAAAAACTCTAAATCTCTCAGGGTTCTATCTCCAGAATTTTGATACTAGTCTATAACATCAATTGCTTATAATATCTACTTTGTCCTATAACTCTCAGTGATAGTTCCTACAAATGTTTTACTAAGTCTCTCCCCCTGGAGTTTTATTCTTATACTATTTGGGAGAATAACTGGCTATTGTCTCTAATAATTTTCCATGTCTGAGAAAATCACTGATTTCTATTAATTTAAATTAACTTCTAGAGCTAAGAAAAGGCTAACTAGAAAGAGTTTAAGCTTAGTGCTTCATTATAAGGTTTTTAATTTAAAAACAGAGACAACAAGGGATTAAAACAACTTTAAACAATGGGAAAAGCGAGTAAATAGAAATTTAGCCTTAATGGATTAAAGCAAATTCTTAAATAATTAAAGGTTTATTACTTTGTATAAAGATTATCAGAAATAATTAGTACATTGGCAACCAAATTAGTAAAACTCTCCCTCCCTTAAATTTTTAAATGTTAACTCTTTGTTTTAATATGTCATTACACTGGTTAACTACAATTATATGAACATGAAGGCCCCAGGGGTTTTCTGCAAAGGAAAACCTGCATAAAAGATATTCTTGGAAGTTAAGTTTTGGCTTATATTTTGGTCTGAGGAAGTGGGCAAGAAAAGAAACAGTACTCACAAAACTGCCAATCTCATTTTTTTCAGTTTTCATATATATATGTATATATATAATATATATATATATATATATATTCAAGTATATATATATACACACGCACACATATACAAAGTATATATAAGTATATACACACACATATACAAAGTATATTCAAGTATATATATACACACACACATATACAAAGTAACACACTATATATATATGCATAGAGACATTGAAACATATACATGTATATAAAGAGGTAATAATTAGGCTATAGAAATAAAAATGCAAATACCTGTGTTTAAGAAAACCATACAGTCAAGATGAAGACTAACAGGTTAAAGAAAAAGACAAATTGTAACATATACTGTGACACATAGTATAATAAAGAAATGATAGTGATTAACCAACTCTGGAATACATAGACTACCTAATAGATTCTACTGTAGTCTCAATGAACAAATTGAAAAGGGAAAAAAATAACTACTATAGTTAATTATACTGGAATCTAAAAGAAGGTGGTGAGAGTTTATGGGGGAGGATTGCTGAGACACAAACACAAGAGAGATACTGGCCAATTTTATTTCCAAGCAAGAGATGTCAAGGGTCTTATATATGACATTTGTGTAGCTTCACTAGCTATTGAGTTGTGTTTGAATATCTGAAGCTTCAGGAACAGTAAGGAGAAAGTAATCAGCAATTCCTGGGAAAAGAGTAAAGCAATTAAGAGACATTTGCAAGAATTTAGGAGACAAAAGATGAAAGCTAGGGCTAGTGGTGGAAATTTACATGAAGAAGAGGAATACTTGAAGTTAAAAATATATATCAGTGCCATTGGATTATGGATAAAATAGGTTTGTTGTGGAAGAGGGAGATGCCCGGGAACTTCAAACTTCCCATCTTGGGTAATAATTAATTCTAAAAGCAAAAGAGAGGTGAGTTTGGAGGAGATACATTGAGTTGGAGGTTCCTGTGGGAAATCTGAATGCTGATCTGAGACAGGTAGTTGACATTAAAAAGTGATTTACACAATTGCTGATGGAGCTATGCCATCTACCAAAATCAAACAACCTAGATGTTAGTTTATGAATGCAAACGGATTAGGAAAAACAGCTGTGAAAAAGGAAAACCAACACGAGAAAGACTTTCATTGCAACAAAATAAGAAAACAAATTAAAAAGAGTCATAATGTTTATTCCTAGTTTCAGTTTTCTTACACATTGCTTATCAGGAAAATAATAAAATTCCAGAAAATATGGGAATAGTTACTTTAAAATGTATATAAAAACATGTTGTGAATTTAAAAACAACATAACAGAATAATAAACTACTTCTAAAAAATAAAGAAATTAGAAGAAGAAATAGTGAAATTCCAAAGAAAGACAAGAAAGAAATACATTTTAAAAGAAATTATTTATATATTTTTCAGGAAGAAAGAATGAATAATGAACTTGAGGACCACCAATAATCAAGTAAATAGAAACAAACAAAAAGGTGATTTGCTCTTCAGTTGCTGAACAGAATTAACAAGAAACATAACTATACTAGATATTTCCTAATGACATCTCTTTATGTTCAGCTGAAATAGGAATTTTGATTAAACTAAGAAAAAAATCCTATTAAAGCCCCACACAATGAATAAACAAATAATCAGTAAACATATATTTAAAAAGTCTGAAAGCCAGATTGGCTCTAGATATTTGATATTTCAAGAAAAGATTGGATGGCATGGAACAATATATACAGAGCTTTAAATCCCTAAATTTCTGTATGCACGAAAACTATCTTCCTTTTGTGAAGCTGGTTTTATAAAGAGATACAGTTGATCTTCACTTGTGGATTCCATATTTAAAAATTTTCCTACTTTTTAAAATGTTTTGTAATCCCCAAATCAGTATTCATGGGGCTTTCATAGTCATTTGTGGACTTGTGCACATGCAACTCAAAAGAAAATCTGAACAGCTCTGTGTAAACATTCCCAACCAAAGTCGAACAAGGGGACACTCTGTTTTTTTGTTTGTTTATTTCAGTTCTCTTACTATAAAAAGTGGTTTTTATTGACCATTTAGTCCCATGTTATTTCCCCCATTTTAAGGCTTTTTGTTTGTGATTTTGTTAATTGAAATTATTCCCAAGTACAGTACTGAATTCTCGTCTATTGTTCCTAAGCACAAGAAGGCTGTGATATGCCTTATAGAAAAAAAGTGCTAGATAAGCTCCTTTCAGGTATGAGCATTGATTATAAAATGTGATATCATTCACACAGATTTTAAGAATAGCCAAAATAGCATGTTATTATTGACAGACAAATATGTGTAATTTAAAATTATGACAGAATGAAGCCAATGGTAAATATGAAATTCAGGAGAGTAGGTATTTTTGGGAAGAGAAGGAAAAATTCAGCAGAAGTATATAACAATTTTCAATTCTATGATTATATATATATATATATATATAAAATAAAGACCCGTTTTTTTTTTTTAAGTTCAGCTTTTTATTGAACACATTATAAAAGAGGTTTAGTCAAAAAGACCAAAGCCCATGTCATCATCAGACTCCTCGGATTCTTCTTTCTTTGCTTCCACTTTCTTCTCCTCAGCTGGAGCAGCAGCAGTGGAGGGGGCAGGACCTCCTGCTGGTGCAGCACCAGCTGCTGGAGCAGGCCCACCACCACCAGCCCCTACATTGCAGATGAGGCTCCCAATGTTGACGTTGGCCAGGGCCTTTGCAAACAAGCCAGGCCAAAAGGTTCAACATTTACACCGGCTGCTTTAATGAGGGCATTGATTTTATCCTCCTTGACGGTCACCTCATAGTTGTGCAGAATGAGGGCCGAGTAGACAGATGCAGGTGAGCTCGGAGACATATATATATATTTTGAGACAGAGTTTCCCTCTGTCGCCTAGGCTGGAGTGCAGTGGCACCATCTTGGCTCACTGCAACCTCTACCTCTCAGGTTCAAGTGCTTCTCCTGCTTCAGCCACCCAGGTAGCTGGGATTCAGGTGCACACCATCATGCCTGGCTAATATCTGCATTTTTTAGTAGAGTTGGGGTTTCACATGTTGGCCAGATGAATCTCAAACTTCTGACCTCAAGTAATTTGCCTGCCTCAGCCTCCTAGTGTTGGGATTACAGGCATGAGCCACTGTGTCCAGTCTCACTTCTATTATAATTTAATACTCTGTTTTTACAGTGGATGTGAGGTACCTAGATTATCTATTCATATTTTGCAATCATTTTGTATTTCGGATGAAATGTTTCATTATATAAAAACAGTACACATTAATATAAATCTGTTTACAAGATTCCTGATTATTTCACCAAAAGTAGGCAGCTCAAATATTCAAAAATATATTATTTAAAAACAAAGTTGCTTTTTTTTTTTTTTTTTTTTGAGATGAAGTCTTGCTCTATTGCCCAGGCTGCAGTGCATTGGTGCGATCTCAAGCTCACTGCAACCTCCGCCTATTGGCTTCCAGGAATTCTCCTGACAGCCTTCTGAGTAGCTGGGATTACAGGAACCTTGCCACCATGGCTGGCTAATATGTGTATTTTTAGTAGAGATGGGGTTTCACCATGTTGGCCAAGTTGGTCTGGAACTCCTGAACTTGTGATCCACTCGCTTCAGCCTTCAAAGTGCTGGGATTATAGGCATGAGCCACCATACCTAGCCACACATTTATATTTTTATATAATACTAAGATGCAGCATTAAAATGATGGGTTAGATCCACTTTAAAATGAAGGAAAATAAATTTCAAAATTCAGCGTTCTCAAAACAGTGAATAAATGCCTACAGTGGAAGTAATTGTATCACCTCAAGAGATTTTCAGCCAAGCAATGCATAGACTTAGTGGACATTTAGCCACCATATGACTATTAGGAGAATCCAGACATTTTTTATATGGTACAAATTAACTTGCCAGAATGTTACAGTATATATATGCAGAGATTCTTCTGAGACTTTTTGAATCTCACTGTTTGCATTTATAAAACTGGTATTGAAAAGCATTTACCACATGGATAGGTAATGAAGATTAACTAGAAAGAATAAATCCACCTAAATTGTAATTATATAAGTGTTATATAGAAATATATAAAACTATATCATTGTCAACTATAGGAGTTTCTTTATATTTGCTCCATGTTATATAATATGATTTCATAGAATACTAAGAGGGATTACATTTGTTTGCTTTTGTGGTTTTTCATTATTGTTGCTGTCAGTAGTAGTGCAGATAAAACAATAAATAGCTCTTGATAAAAGACAAGAATAATGAATTCAACCTTCTTTTTCAGAATTTAGATAAAATCCACGACTTCATGACAATGGTAAATAAAACCAAAAAAAAAACAAAAAACAAAAACGATGAGAAGAATTTATCTCCCCTCCTCAATCTCTTTTTAAAACTAAAACAATCACTTCCTTTGGAAGGATACTAGAAGAAGTGGATTTTTAATATGACTTGGACTTGGGAATCCTTTATATGATCAGAAAAACTGTCTTTCTTTGAAATATAAGCTTTAGCCTGGTGTTCCTGGGGACATGCAGTGATCTGTAAATAAATTATAGGTAATGACAACTCTTATTCAAGAAGTTGCCTTACCAATCATCTCTTTTTTTACTTGGTTAGCTAATTATTTATTATGTAATTCTATGCTATTTCCAACTACCCAATATCACACATTAATTTTATATATTAATATGTAGCACCTACAGAAAATAAGAATTATATAACACAAAGGATTACTAAATAAAGAAAAACTTTTTAAAAACAATTTTTCTTGGCCTAGCATGCTTCATGTTACCCATTTGCTTCTGGCTATTAAAATATTACAAAAAAACAGCAGGCTAAATAAGACAGATTTCCAAGGAGTCGAGCTATAAATTTCTTGACATATTTGATGAAGGTAAATAGTGTCATTTTCTACTTTATTAACTTCATGTGATATGTACTCTGATCTTAAAAAAATTTTATTATATTTGGACGAGAGAGTAGATAGCGTGTTCAAAATCCTCTGTACCAATAATTTATTGGGCCTCCTATGACTGCGAAGTATCTCAGACTCTGATCTCTACTTATTATCTAGTGTTTGGCTAATGGGATATATTTTGGTTTTTCTTTATCTAAAAATGTAAGAAAACAAGGCTAAGAGATGTCTTACTGAAGGGCAATGGGATTTGTGAATTATCCAACAGGCGAATCAGTCTTTTTCTTCTTTGGTAACAATCCATGTCTATTTAAAAAATTGTCATTATCCTAGTTCTGTCATAGCTTTTCTTCTTATTGTAACTTCCAACATTTCCAGGCAATATGTGTGAATTTGACCTTGACATTGTTAATTAATCCTGGCTGTTTGCCACAATTTTATCTTCATTTCCTTCCAAGAAGCTTTAAGTTTACTGTGATTAACCAGGCAAAGGAACAGTTTTCAGCTTGTATTTTGTTGAGCCTAAGTATTTATTTGATTTACTTTTTAAATCCCTGGAAATTTTTAAACAGGGTGTCCATTAATATTAGCAGATATGTGCTGTATTTTACCTTAATCAGCACACAGAATGTATATTTTCCACCGGGAGGGATGTTTCTAGTTCAGTGATTCTCACAATTTATTATTTTCTGATGAGACACATTTGACAGATGATGCTCCGATGACCAACATGCTCACATGAACTTACATGCAAAGGTATTCAATCCCCTATGGGAGTTCACCCTTTCCCACTCATTAGTGAAGGCCCAACTAAATGCTGGTATACATGATACTATTGTAGGAATAACTACAAACAACTTTATTTTAAAAATGTTTTGCAAAGTAAATTAATTGGAAATAGCAGTACTTCAAATACTTTCAGTAACAAACTAGGTGACATACCTCTCTTGCCAACATGACATAGAAGTGTCACAACTCTTTGGTTAAGAATTGCAATTCTAGATGATATCTAGAGTTATAGACCTGAATTTGATGCTGAATACTTCAGGATTCTTTAAAATGACTATCTTTGAATACCTTTGTAAAAAAATATAATATAGGCTTCTAAAATTGGTGATGGTTCATGTAAGGAAGAAGCAAAAAAGAAATGTCCAGAGCTTCTACTTCTTGATGACAGCAGTGTGGAAAGAAAACAAAAAACACCTGACTGTTATGCTTTTGTTTTTGATTGATTATACTGAGACTTTCAAATGCCCAAAATGGATGTGGATCATATAAATATGGAGGAATCTAAGGATACTATGGTACTAATAACTAGAACCAAACAAACAAAAGCAGTAAAAACATTGTTTTCCATTATGCAAAAATTCTGATTGCTGGAAAAATGATCTACCTGAAATTGTATCTTAGGCAAAACAAGCTTGTAAGTATTAGCTGATATTACTAGGTGCTGTGTTTGATTAAAATTCTTGACATTTTCCACTGTGTCAGGTAACAATAAGTTGAAAGGAAAGGCCATTTAAAGCAAATCTTTTCATTCTATTAGATACACAAAAAAATGTGAGCCAGAGCTATATTCTTAATATCAGGCTTCAGTGAGCTTATTAGCCCTTAAAATCTGTGTGCAAGATCATGGTTATATGAACATTTTCAGGGAGAAAAGAAATCATCATAACCATTGGTTTTGTTAATAATGTTCATGGTCTACAAAAAAAAAAACAAAAAAAAACAAAAAAAAACTAAGGACCAAACATCAGTAGTATTAATGTTTTGTAAGAGACTGAGAATAGCAATTTTGGTAGATGGTTAAAAAAGGATGTAGTTTGCCAAGTTAGATCACTTTCCAGACATTCTGACTGAATTAACCAAAATGGTGTTTTCTCTAGTTTTAGGAAGTTGGACATAATGAACATAATCACAAACTGCCATGCTAAACACATATCATTCCGGGGTTAATTATCTTCTGAGTATTATTCTACTGTTACATTCTCCATGAAATTGGACCTGGGGTTGGCAAACTAAGGCCTGTGGCTGAATTTGGCCCACAGTCTAGTTTTATATTACCTGCAATCCAAGAAAGTGTTACATTAAAAAAAATGTATGACAGAAAATGTATGTGGCCTGTAAAGTATAAAATATATACTATATGGCTTTTTATAGAAAAAGTTTGCCATTGCCAACCCATATATTACACAACTCATTAAGTCATTTGAGCAGTATCTAATATTTATTGAGGGCTATCAAAAGCACCTGGACATGTACTGAAGCTGGTGATATATCAGTGAACAAAAATCACCCAATTATCTACTTTCATAACCTCACATCTACTTAGAGGACTAAAAAATAAAATAACTGAATAAATGATACAGTATATTAGAAAGTAATGAATGCTGGAGGGTAAAATAGAGCAGGGTATGGAAATTTGGGAGTGTGGAGGGGCAGGTAGTGCATGTCCTTGAATAAGGTGGTTAGAGTTGACTTTACTGAGAAGATACTGCTAGTGTAGACTTGAAAAAGGTAGAGTAACAAGGCCGTGGCTCTTTGCAGCAAGTGTGTAGCAAGCAGATAATCAGTATAAAGGCCTTGAGGTGAGATCTTGTATTTAAGGAAGATTGAGAAGACCAAATAAGAATCAATTTTGTATGTTCATAAACTATGTCAACATTCTCTGGCATAATTTATTTAAACCATGTTTATTTTACATTTTGGCACATGTATACATCTATCTTTGTGCTATTAAAATCTACCCAAGCTTAATGAGGCATCTGAATTTCTGATCTAAAATGCTATCCACAAGTGTGTGACCTGATAATTATGCAAAGCTGCTTAATTCCCAAGAGTGCATCACTATGATAAAGCACAGATGAGATTTTCAGCTGTCATTAATTCTTTTTTTTTTCCCTGTACCTACTAATGGCAGATGTCCTTAATTTTTGTATTTAGGATAGTACAATATAAAATAGATAATTAAATAGAAATGCTGCTGGATATCAACTTGCATATATGTGAGGAAAAACATAATCATTAGGTACAAAAAGATTAATTGATTTTCTTAAAGAAAGAAGCCAGCCCGAATGAGTTGTCATAGACTTGAGTGGAAGTCTGTTAACTCTGCACCATCCAGTCTAGTAGCCAATAGTAATATGCGAGCATTTGAACTTAAATTAAAATTAATTACAATTAAACAAAACTAGCTATTCAGTTCCTCAGTTACACTAGTCACATTTCAAGTGCTCAACAGCCACATGTAAACCACTAGCCAGATGTAGCTGCTGAGCACTTGAAATGTGACTATCTTGGGTTTACTGGACAGGGCTCTAACAGAAATACTGAATATGATTACACTTAAAACTTTATTGAAGACTTGGGAATGTGAATTTATAAGAATAAAAATGCCTTCACACACACACACACACACACACACACACATACACACATATAGGGGAAAATTGGTCAACCATTTAGTACTAGGTGTTTTACAGATTGTAAACCCTCTATAAAGTAATAAATGACATCTAAATAAGGAAGAATTTTGCAGTATCACCAAATTAATGACTTTCTTGAATGTACATCTAGGGTTATCCCTTTTTCCAGAAAAACAGAAAATCCAACTCAATAATTTTAAGTTTTCCTATTCAAATCAGTTTATTGACTATCCTCTTTTGAATCTCTAGCTTTATCTTTATAATTAGACCTTTTAAATATATTTACATACATTATTTATATGTTAAGTACATAAAAATGATCTTTGTTCAAAAACATCTGGCCAGAACAAACATTTAAACAAAGTAGTTTATATTTACCTTAAGATGGTCACTTCTATACTTGAAGTTTAATGTTTGGTGTTCCAAGGAAGTGATTTGATTATCTTAATTAAGAAATGATAATTTTCTAGTACCATAAATGAGGGCAGCAACAGAGCAGGAAGTCATTTTGGCTCTAGATTAAGGAAATATAGACTTAAATGCCTGCCCCCTGGAGATTCCAAAGACAAGTAGGAAAAAAGATAAACTTCAAAGCACCAACTCCATAGATTGTGATGGTCTTTGAAGACGCCTAGCTTAGAGTAATGGCTTCACCCTAGACATTCTAAAGTTCTCCAGCTACTGCAAAATTTAAGAGAAAGAGAGTGAGTTAAGTTTTTCATATATGGAGTAATGAAATGCCAAGGCCTTGTTATTTGTAGATTAGATTGGCTAGGACTGGAGGGAAGTTGTTACAGTTTATTGACACAAGCTGGAGAGAATACTATTTTTAGGAAACTAACAAAGATGTATTGAAGAGCTCACAGTTACCATTTTCCTGATTTTCTTTTCTAGTTTCAAAAATATCAACAATTTTAAGTCTGAAAGGATAGGGAATGAAATAATGCCCATGAAGGGACTTGAATACATACATACAGTAGCATTTATACACCGGGACTGCCACACTGTCAAATGTTCAGAGCCCTGATGACTTGACATGAGAAAAATATTTTTATATTAAAGTGTACAGTTTAAAAATTAAAATGTCAACAATAGGATTATGGGTAGCCTGTCTTATATATGTCTTCCAAATTTCATGAGCACTTACTGATTTTACAAACAGAGAAGATGACTGAACTGGAAATATTACAATAATTATCCTTATTTGATTTCTGCTGGATTTCTTTTTTTCTGTTTAGCTCAATAGAAATATCTAGAAAATATAACAAATGGCACAGATCTTGAGCATTTCTGTGAAGCTCTACCATGATAGGGAAACAAATGCCATTTTACCTTTGGACATACATTTCAAGGTGTGTCTGAAATGTTTACATTATTAATATATCTAATGATTACCCAGTAAGTAGTCTTTGAAACATAAACTACCAAATTTCCAGAAAAAGATTAAAATAAAAAAGCAGAACAAAGAGACCAAACAAAATTTTATAGCTAATGAATCTTTTCTCCTCAATCCTCACATCTCACCTTTTCCTTGGTTGGTAAAATGCTGCTAGAGTATAAGAAATTCCTAACACTTTCACTGAAATGTGCTATATTTATGATTGATCTAAAATAGTAAAGAAGGAGGACAAATAGTCAGAAACAAGTGTGGAAAAAAGGAAAGAAAAAGAAACAACAACTCAAATACCTAGGCAGCCTTATACCCTGTGGATTTAAGATGAAATTGTTACAAAATCCTTTTGTTGCACTACGGAAGATGGTGGGAGAAAACACAGTCTTAATTCAGGTCGCATAATCACTTTCTGTTAAATGTTTAGAAGTCCTGCTTTCTTCCACAGCACAACAATTACACAGCAGAGCATAATTATTTTACAGTCAATTGAGTACACCAAATGGGCATATTTATGAAACCTGATTTATACTTCATACTTGCAACACTACATGGAACGTGGTTTTACCTCCCACCAAACCTGTAGCCAGTAAAGCTGTCAGAAGGACTCTGCTTCAGCTCCAAAGTAGAATAATTTAAGTTGGAGCAATCCTCTTGAATACTGGTCTTGCACTTAGATTTTTCCTATCAAGTGTACTGCAAAGAGTAAAGGCCAAGAAAGCAATGTGGTATCTGTGGAGAAGCACCATAAAAGTTTTACGGCTTTAGTTCATGCCCTGATTCTTGCTGTGGTGAGCAAGTACATTTTTCATTAGCCTATCCCACAAAGCAACAAGACCATCTACATTTAAGTAATGACCTTCTCCATATAAATGAAAACTTGTTTTCCTTGTACTTCAATAATCAATAATTATTTATGAAGGTTTGCATAATTATCCAAGATAGTGTAGGATTTTGGTCACCTTACAACCTTTATAAGAACATCTCTGAACATGTAATTTCTAATATTTTGAAGATATTACACCCCTCCTCCAATTTTGAGATTTTTTTTTCCTCACACATTCATACAATTTTTAAAGCTTCATCTATTGCAGAGACAGCTATTTAGTATCATCAGTAAATTTAACTTGGTCTCTGTAAATCATGTAAATTGAATATCTCTTTCAGATGCAAAAAAAAAAAAAAAAAAAAAAAATTCCAGGTTGTTGTTCTGAGGCTATTTCAGAAATCACAGAATTACATAATGGTTGATTTTGTTGAATTTGCTGATTACATGCAGTATATACATTTTTCTTATTAATTGCTTATTTTAGCCAATTGCATTAGAAATATAAAACCAGATTTCATTCAAATCTGAAGAAAGAGAAATAATGATTCACAAATAATTAATAAGAATGTGGTGTGGTCTCTGGTCTTCTGTAATTCTTTATCATCATGGTCTGAGGCAGCCTAATGTGGGGATAATAAAATGAGATGCTTCTATCTACTTTTCACTTCCAAAGGAAAAAAAGAATTTTCACTCCTTTCATAATACCTGAGTGCAGTGGCTCATGTTGATGGCCTCCAAGCTCAGTAAACTAACACATTAGGGTAAACAGATGTTTTCTCTATTAATGGTAACAACATTTAAGTAATGACCTTAAATTTGGCTGCAGGCCAAATCAAATCTGAGGAGTAATTTCAACTGGCCTGCCTGTTAATGTGAAAACTGACTAAACAGTCTCTCCTACTAATCTTCTCATCCTGAAGATGATGTTTCTTCTAGTGTACAATTCACGCACGAACAGGAAGAAGAGAGATCATCTCAGAGATGAAATTAATTCTTAGCTGAAATTTTATTCAATTGCCTGTTTAAAATATAAAACATACAGCATTTGAGATGCTAACATCTAAACTGAATATAATGTGGAGAATTAGCAAAAACATAGAAGTAAATGTTCTTAAACACTGGATTCAACTGTGGTATCTAATTTAATCTTTATTTAAAGAGCCCAAGTCCCCGGGAGACCTTGAAACTAGGTTGCACAATGCCTACTAAAAAGTAAAGGAATGAAGTAGCTTTTGCTGACAACACATAGAATCATGACTCTATCACATATTACTTGCTTTTAGTCATTGAGTATTATTCTTTCTCCCATAGAATTGCCTTAGTTCATTTGATTCTTTTCTTTAGCAATGATTTTTTAATTACATGAATTTCATATTTATGTGGACTTTTTGCCCTCAACCCAGACTATAATAAAACAAAGACAAATTAGAATACATAACGTTTTTTTAGATGAAAAATTCTGAAGCAGTATTTTTTTAAAATTCTGTTTCTTCAGTTTATTCACAGGTATTTGTGATAAAGACCAACTTTTGCATGGTTAACTTTTGTTCTTATTAGTCAATTATTTGCCTCTAAATCGTTTTATTTTTGTTACCAGATTAGCTACACATAGTAGGGAATTGAACCCTAAGACCCATCCTTATGAGTTGATTACTAATGTTCATGATCTAGAAATTATTTAACTGATACTGACCTATAAAAATGGCATCTCTGGCCAGGCTCAGTGGCTCACGCCTGTAATCCCAGCAATTTGGGAGGCCAGGGCGGTCAGATCACCTGGGGTCAGAAGTTTGAGACCAGCCTGGCCAAAATGGTAAAACCCCATCGCTACTAAATATACACAAATGATCCAGGTGTGGTGGCGGGCACCTCTAGTCCCAGCTAATTGGGAGGCTGAAGCAGGAGAATCACTTGAACCCAGGAGGTGGAGGTTGTAGTGAGCTGGGGTCATGCCACTGCACTCCAGCCTGGGCAACAGTGCAAAACTCTGTCTCAAAAACAAGCAACCAAAAGCAAATGGCATCCTCATGTGACCAAACCTCATACAGAAATTTTTTGTCCTGTGCAAGAGAAAATGAAACTCCTAAGAATAATTAGAAATTCTGTTTTAAGGCATCTAGTTTCAAGTTAATTTTAAATAAATTTGGTTTATTTAAAAATCTGTGATCTTTCTAATGATTCCATAGCCTTTCTTAAGCAGATCCTTTAACACAGAGGTCCAATGTAATGAGTGCACCAATGTATCATTTTGCCTAATATGGGTAGATCCCAAATTAGGCACTTATTAGTTGTCTATTCCTTGAATAAATGCATAAGAAGCTCCTTTTAAAAAGGAGCTAACGTGTGCATTATTAAAGTCCTTATTATGTGCCAGATACTTTGCTCAATGCCTGATACTTTATAATGAGAGACACTGATAAATGCCTTGACCTCCCCAAGCATGAGGCCTTGTGGAGGAAACAGAAATAAGCTTCAACCTACCAAGTAAATATAGTAAAAACATGGAGGCGAATAGAGTGAAGTGAATAGTTGAAGGTGAATAGAGTGAAGTGACAGAAAGTAGCAAGATCTGGATTTTGTAACTCATTTTGTACTTGTGGATTAGATGTGCTTTTCTGCAGAAGAGGCATTTAAATTGGAACCTGAAAAGTAATGGGGGCAGCCATTTGGAAAGTGGGAGGAAGACTGATTGAGACAATGAAAGTGGAATCTGTAGGTTCCATGATAACAAAAAGCTGAACATGTTCAAAAACTGAAATAAATAAAATACGTCACCTTTTAGGCAAAATGTTTGAACTTTCCCAAAGCCTCAAATGAGGATCTATAAAATAGATCTAATATGAGGTGCCTCGGATACTTGTTTTGTGAATAATGATACCTAATATTTATTGAGCAGTTACTATTTACCAGGCACAACTTAAATCACTTGTTCTGAATTTACTACTTTAGATCGTATTAGTTAATCGTACAACTATCTCCTCTTTCTTTAAATGAGGAAACAGATTTTAGGCAAATTACATGATTAATAAGTAAATGACAGTAAACTTTGAATCCAGAAATCTGACACTAGATATCATCCTCTTAGCAGTGACACTTCACTCGTGGATTTATGTGATAATATTCAGCCCTAAAAAATGATGAGTTCCTGTTCTTTGTAGGGACATGGATGAACCTGGAAATCATCATTCTCAGCAAACTGACACAAGAACAGAAAATAAAACACTGCATGTTTTCACCCATTGGTGGGTGTTGAACAATGAGAACACATGGACACAGGGAGGGGAGCACTACCCACTGGGGTCTGTTTCGGGGAATAGTGGAGGGACAGTGGGGGGTGGGGAGTTAGGGAGAGATAGCATGGGGAGAAATGCCAGATATAGGTGATGGGGAGGAAGGCAGCAAATCACACTGTCATGTGTGTACCTATGCAACAATCTTGCATGTTCATCACATGTACCCCAAAACCTAAAATGCAATTAAAAATAATTAATTAAGAAAAGAAGTATTTAGACACGTAGTAGTTGCTCTTTTAAGTGTAGAAATTATTATTATCAGTATTTTACATGACATATAAATATGTTAATCTGTCTCAATATTGATCTCTCCTATAAGCACAGAGTTTTTTATTTTATTTAAACTTTTTACAAGTTATTTTCCAGTCCAGAATAATTTTGAGAGTGAATGTGTTTAATTACACGAATACAACAAGTGTAAACCAACACCATAGTAGTCAAACTGGGACATGTGCTTGTCTTTCATAAATGTACGTTTGTCCGTATGCACCTGAGATCCCTCTTTTGGTGGACAGCAGTAGTACTATGGCTTCATGAATTTCTTAAGCTGGCAGGGGAAATTAAAGGTAATCGATTTTAGGTTCTTGTTTTATAAATATTTTATTTTTATGACCCAGGGAGATGAAGTTATTTGCCTAGGGTAAGCACTGATTAGTACCAGAGCTGGACTAGAAACTCACGGGCTTAGCTTGGGCTGCTATAACCAAGTAGCACAGGTTAGGTGGCTTATGTAAAATATAAACTTACTTACTTGGGGTCTGGTGGCTAGAAGTGTGAGATCACAAGGCCAGCATGGTTGGGTTCTGGCGAGGACCCTTTTTGGGGTTGCAGACTGCTGTCTTATTGAATCCTTACATAGTGGAAATAGCGTGAGAATCTCTCTGGGGTCAGTTTTACAAGGGCACAAATCCCATTCATGATGGATCCACTTTTATGACCTAGTTCCCTTTCAAAGACCCCAAATCCCAATACCATAATATACTGGAGGTTAGTATTTCAACATATGAAATCTGAGAGGAAATATTCAATTCATTGCATCCAGTGAGTTTTTAATATTCAAGGCTGCTTTAAAGCAAAGGTGAGTTTCTTTGGCTGAAACCAAATGTAATGCATAGAACCTTACTCTCCCATCACACACAGTCAGAACATTTTTTTCTTTTAAACTGCATCTGAGACAATGTTTCATGCCCATCACCCAGGCTGTAGTGCAGTGGCCCAACCTCTGCTCACTGCAACCTTTGCCTCTGGGCTCAAGCCATCTTCCCACCTCAGCCTCCCCAGTAGCTAGGACTACAGGCACATGCCACCATGCCTGGCTAACTTTTTTGTAGAGATGGGGTTTCACCATGTTGCCCAGGCTGGTATTGAACTCCTGAGCTCAAGTAATCCAGCCACCTCAGACTTCCAAAGTGCTAGGATATAGGTGTTAGCCTCTGCCCCTGGCCTGTCTTAGAAGGATTTTAGAGAAAAAACATAGTCAGTTTTTTGAAATGTAGAATCAGCAACCCAAGACAGGTTGTTAGATTTGATCTCATCATTAATTGGTTTATTTAAAAACCTTAGGTTAAGATGATTAAATAAATAACTTATTCTTTATGAGTCTCAATTTCCCCATACTGAGAGGGGGAAATGAACACATTGCTTTTATAAATCCTTCTTGCTTGAAATTGTGTGAGAACAATGGTCTGAGTTTGGGAGGAATAATTGATAAGGGGAGAAGCGAAGATACCAAACACAGAATTCAGTTTTGCCAAGGGCTGGTCCTAAGTCTATTGCATGTTAAATCACGTAGTTCTTCAACTGGATTAGTGAGTCGGTAGAGTTATTGATTAGAACACCAGTGATTATCCAGTAAATTATGCATGACTGAGTGTAAGTAGACCAACAGGATACTTTTGGACGGTTTCCCACAAGACAAACTAACATTGACAGCTCATTTTCTGGAGTCATCTGGAACTATTCAGGGATTTATAAATGGGCAATAATGGGTATTTAAAAATTTTAATCCTAAAATAAAGGATAACTAAGAGGTTGAGAAATGAGCTCTAACATTATGAGAATTTTTTAAAGTTATGATCCCCTCACACTTCCCTTTGTCTCTTTATTTTCTTTATATTTCCATAATATGGACGTGATTGCTAAATATTTGTGGTAATACAGGTTAATTTTTAGGCATCAGTTCTAGAGTCTAATAGATTGGTTTAAATTCAAAGAGTAAGACAGAATTGTTTTATGATGTTTGGCAAGACTTATTTCCACATTTGCAAAGTACAATTATTACCATTGCCTGATTTAGAGGACTGTGGTGAGATCCAATTGAGATGATGCCTTTGGAGCAGCAGACCCCAAACTTTTTGGCACTAAGAACAAGTTTTATGGGAGACAGTTTTCCACATGCTCAGAGAGGTGGGTGGAGGGGATGGTTTTGTTATGATTCAAGCACATTACAGTTACTGTGCACTTTATTTCTATTATTATTACATTGTAATATGTAATGAAATAATTACACAACTCACCATAATGTAGAATCAGTGGGAGCTCTGAGCTTGTTTTCCTGCAACTTGATCTAGGGGGATGGGAGACAGTGACAGATCATCAGGCATTAGATTCTTCTATCCCTTGCACACAAAGTTCACAATAGCATTCGCACCCCTATGAGAATTCATGTTTCTTCTGATCTGACGGGAGGAGGAGCTCAGGTGGTAAAGCCAGCCATGGGGGAGCAGCAGTAAACACAGAAAAAGCTTCACTCACTTGCCTGCCACTCAGCTTCTGCTGTGTAGCTCAGTTCCTAACAGACCATGGATGGGGATTGTGGCCCTCTGCTTTAGAGTATGTACTCACTTTCACTGTGCTTCAGCCACACTGGCTTTCTTTCCATTCGTAGATTGCATTACACTGTCTTCAGCCACAGAGATTGTGAAAAACGCTGTAGGTTGGCTCATTGATCTCTACTTGTCTTCCCGAACCATACAGTTCTTTAAACCAGAGGCTAAACAATAGAAAAGGCTAATGATTACATTTCTTGGATTCCAATGCATCTGGGATTCTACTTGAGACTTCCACCAAATAGACACACACAGATAGGAGATTAAAAAGGTGAAAGCAAAAATTTGGAGAAAAAGGCCGATTGTTTATTTTATATCTGGTCTTTGCTTTTTGTGACTGTTGTACAGAAGATAGTGGTGTTAGAGAAGTTTCTGGTGGTAGTGTTGGATATATCTTCGAGCTGGGTCACTTTGGCTTTTTAGCATCATGTTTAGTTCCCTGGAGTTCCCCAAAATTCTGAGTTAGTAATAGGCTGTAATGAGTGTTTTCCTACCTAAGCTTGCCAGAGTACACTCTGTTGTCTGCAATGAAGAATCCTGAAGTAATGGCCAGGTGCGGCGGTGCATGCCTGTAATTCCAGCACTTTAGGAGGCTGAGGCGGGCAGATGACAAGGTCAAGAGATCAAGACCATGCTGGCCAAAATGGTGACACCTGTCTCTACTAAAAATACAAAAATTAGCTCAGCATGGTGGTGCACACGAATAGTCCTGGCTACTCAAAAAATATGTTTAGTGTACCAAACATATTTTTGGTACACTGAAGCAGGAGAATTGCTTGAACCCAGGAGGCAGGGTTGCACCACTGCACTCCATCCAGCCTAGGAATAAAGTAAGACCCTGTCTCAAAAAAAAAAAAAAAAAAAAAAAGAATCCTGAAGTAATACAGAACTTTTGCAAATTGAAAGAACTTAATTAAAGCCTCTTAATATAAGATAATCCATATTCATATATGTATTCTTTCAAAATAATTATTAAACATAAGACACTGGATTAGGTGCTACAAATCCACTGGCAAGGTAGATATGGAAGTTAAAATCTATTAAGGGAGACAGATTATTAACAAGTAAATAAACAAATAAATATATGCTCGAATAGTAATCATGCTATGAAGAAAACAGAAGGGAGGAAGCAGTTATGGAAGAAGAAGCTTAGTTAGATCAAAAGAGTTGTCTGAAAGAGGAAAAGGAGCAAACCATTAAGAGTGGGAAAGTATCTGTAGGTCTGGAGGTAAAAAATATGTTTGGTACACTAAAAACTTCTGGTGACTTTTACAGTTATCAAATAAATAACAAATAAATAAAAGGTAGGCAAAATCTATAATTTGGCAGCAATTAATGTACAGTTTCTTTATTAATGAAATGTAATTCTGATGACATGACAAAAGCAGCAAAAATGGCTTATTTCTGATAGTTGAGTACCTACTTAATTATTGCTGTCAAATACTATAAAAAGCTATTTTTATTCTAAAAGGGGGTTGTTAACATCTCTCAGCCAACTACCTTGTCTAGTAACACATTACTTGAGTCAGTGCCATACTTCTATTGGAAATTGTGTGACATATCTTTGTTGGTGGAATTCTTACGGTTGCATATGAAAGAAATATAAGGTGAGGAACTACTACAGTTACAAAGAGCAAAATGAGAAAACTAAAGAACATACAATGTTCAAGTATTTGAAGACTGATTTAGCCCCTGTTAAGAAGACTACTCTCTGTTCTCTGTTATTCTTTTTTGACAGCATGATTAATATTAAAGATTAATCTTGCCTTTACTATTACTTTGACTTTTTACAACAACTTACTCTTCTAAAAGTCTAAAGTGATGTGCTAAAGTATCAACAGTTAGTTCCTGTTAGTTTTAATGAAACAGACCTATAACCAACTCAATGGGACACAAACTGGATCTTCAAGTCTTTTGAAGGCCATTACTTATTCTGATTAAATGGTGTAAAATGTTTTCAGTGTTCACAGTTCAGATGTGTCTTCAAGGATGAAGGCATATATTCTTTTTAACCTTAGTATATTCATTTGCTTGTGAAACAAATCCCCTTTCTAATCCCTCTTTGACTGGTACCTTTGTCCAGCTAAACCTGGCAGAGTATTTTCTGAATGGGCACATTGCCATCACGGCAGATGGACCAGGGGCAAGCTAGTTCAAGAGCCAGAATGTATGTCGTTTTTGACTAAGAAGGGCACATTGACTCCAGTGTGTGTGGAAACAGCCCTTGGTGTACAATCTCCCTCCCTATGGCTGAGGGGACATGACCTACCACTCTTGCTGAGCAGTGAATTAACTTTGTAGTCTAAAACATTTAAGCCTAATCACTGCAGATCTATTACCTAGGAAATTAAGGCTAGAATTGAGAGCCTGCTTGGAAAGAGGAAAATGTAAATCTTTGTCCCTAAGATGTTTCCTGAAGAAAATATCATCATCATCATCCACAAATACCATGTTGATCACTGACTCTATTCATGCTGCTGGTATGGTAGTACATCTTATAAACAATCTTTCAGAGAAAAGATTTATTGTTTTCCTCTTCACATAAACACAAGTATATTATCTGAGCAATAGCAATTTAATATTTTATATCTCTTTCATCTTTATATAACCTAGTAATATATCTTGAGTTCCCCTCTTCCGTTTCTTCAATGCCACCTTTTCTCTGCAACTGCCATACAGTAATTTATATTCAACGTCATCATGAATTAATATTTTGTGAAATATTTTAAAAATCATCATCTACGTTACTTCCATTCTCTTAATTCTTCTGCTCTTATGATCTCTCCCAGTAATGTTTTAAATGCTTGGTTAAAAACATTGAAGTCATCTTTAACATTAAATTACCTTTTACTTCCATATCTACTCATTCTTCCAATCTTACCATTTACAATACCAATTTACATTTTTAATTCACCCTCTCTTTTCCACCCACATTGTTGTTACCTTAGCTTTATCATATCTCAGGTGGGATAGGAAAATATTCTCTTAAGTAGTTACACAATAGCTTTGAAGTCAGGCAGGCAAGGTCATAAATCCTGGCAGAGCCATTTAATGTCTGTTTCATCCTGAAGAATTTACTAAACAATGTTTATCTCCAGGGAATGTGCGAAAGAATAAAATGACATTATACATATGGATATAAAGATAGGTAGATACACCTATAATAAATGTTTACTACATTTATTATTGGCATAATTATTAATATGCTTTTTTTGACTGCCCCTCACTCTGTGACATAATTTTTTATTCAGATGCCTCATCTAGACATATAATAAACACACACTCCTCCTACCCCTCACTTCAAATTTATCTAAGCTATCCTTGCCCCATTTTTAATGATTGAAATATGTAATGATTGCAAAATATTAAAATATAATTTAATGATTGAAATATCTTAGCATGTGCTGCAAGATGTAGTGGAATTTTTATGTCTAGAAGATTGGATTTAGATTTCAGCATGGCCATTCATTCAAAAAAAAAAAGACTTTATTGGTGTATTAGGGTTCTCTAGAGGGACGAGACTAACAGGATAGATGTACATATGAAAGGGAATCTATTAAGGAGTATTGACTCACAAGATCACAAGCTGAAGTCCCAAATACGCTGTTTGCAAGCTGAGGAGCAAGGAAGCCAGTCTGCGTCCCCAAATCTCAAAAGTTGGGAAGCTGACAATGCTTCAATCTGTGGCCAAAGACTTGAGAGTCCCTGGAAAACCACAGGTGTGAGTACAGGAGTACAAAAGGTGAAGAACTTACGTTTGATGTTCAAGGGCAGGAAGCATTCAGCATGGAAGAAAGATGAAGGCTAGAAGACAGCTAGTCTAGTCCTTCCACATTTCTCTACCTGCTTTTATTCTAGTCATGCTGCCAGATGTTTAGATGGTGCCCACCCAGATTGGGGGTGGGTCTGCCTCACCCAGTCCACTGACTCAAATATTAATCTCCTTTGGCAATACCCCCCAGACACACTCAGGTACAATATTTTCCATCCTTCAATCCAATCAAGTTGACACTCAATATTAACCATCACAATTGGTGACCTATTATATATCTAGAACTTTGCTAAAGGCTGAAGGTAAGTTAACCAGACACTATAGTTTCTTATTATGGCTACTCTTTATTTATTTAACCACTCTGAGATCCAGTTTCTTCATTTATAAATTAATGATAATAGTACGTAGATTTTGGGCTTGTTTGAAAAGCTTAATGTGATAATAGCAGATGTGGTTATTACTATTATTTAAAGGTATTCCTAGTGATAATTAAGAGTAATCAGATTGTGTAATCCTATCACTTTGGGATGCCGAGGTGGGTGAATCACGAGGTCAAGAGATCGAGACCATCCTGGTCAATATGGTCAAACCCCGTCTCTATTAAAAATACAAAAAATTAGCTGGGCATGGTGGTGTGTGCCTGTAATCCCAGCTACTCAGGAGGCTGAGGCAGGAGAATTGCCTGAACCCAGGAGGCGGAGGTTGCGGTGAGCCAAAATCGCACCATTGCACTCCAGCCTGGGTAACAAGGGCGAAACACCGTCTCAAAAAAAAGAGTAATTAGATTGAAGATGGAAGCAGAAATTACAATTAATAACGTTGAGAGAGTGTTCCATATGGAAGAAAAGATACAAGGCCTGAACGTTGTATTTTTACGCCCATAGGTGTAAAAATATTCTTTTTTTGCTTTGGACACACATATAACCATCAGTTTTTGTTTGTTGGTTGCTTGCTTTTTAAAGGCGAGCACTGCTAATATATGTGTATTTATTTTATACTTATATTTACTGCTTTCATTCAATATTTCAGTATGATAAACTTACATATTGTTCTTTTTTATATGAAAATAAACTATAAATATCATTATAATGTTTTCTTTATGTAAACCAATGGATCACTATTTCCCAAATTTTGGGAGAAAACTAACTTAAGCATACTTCCCTTTGACAGTGGGAAAGGATAGATTACAGGACACATTTGGATTACATGGAGCCATGAGGATTAAAGGAAAAGAGGAGAGACTGGGCATGGTGGCTCACCCCTGTAATCTCAGGGTTTGGCTGGAGAGGCCAAAGTAGGAGGAGGGCTTGAGGTCAGGAGTGACCAGCCTGTGCAACAAAGCAAGAACTCTTCTTTTCAGAAAATAGACAAACAAAAAAGCAAGATGAGGTGGTGCACACCTGTGGTCCTAGCTAGTCATAAGGGTGAGAGTTTGAGACTGCAGTGCCATGCTTGTGCCATTGCATTCCAGCCTGGGCAACAGAGCTAGACCATGTCTCAAAATAAGAAATAAATAAATTGAAAAAAAAAAATGGAGAGGAGGAACGGAATCATCAAAAGATGGAGAGGGGAAGGAAATTGGAGTTTAAGTACGTAAAAGGTAAACGAAATTATTTTTTCACTTATATGGCACAGGATGAAAATAGCCCCTGTTGTACTGGTTTTATTTTTAATTGCTAGATACAATTTAAATGATTTATATTATCTCAATGTGAAAATATTGTTCTGAAATATTTAGGCAGAGACAGGGACAACAAGAGGTTAGTCAAGTATTTCCATGCTAAGGGGTCAGATAATTAGAAGAACTAGAATAGAACTTCACATCTCTACCACTTCCGAACAACCCTTTTGGTGGTGGTAGTCATGCAGAAAATGGGGTATGCTTTGATGATAACATAGTTGCAATTTACATTTATTCACCTGATTTGGCTCATTGACATGTGTTTCTATCATTAGACTGTTGGAAGGGTAGAAACTAAACTTCTGGTTACTGTTGTACTCCTATCTTGTACTACAGCTCTTGAAGCTCAGTTGTCAAATCTACTTCAGAACTAACATCTGAATGTCTTATTATGGCTTATAAGGTGAATATAATTTTAATGTGGCTAAAACTATAATCTTATCTCTTACTATTTCCTTTTTCTCTCTGAAACTATAATCATGCTTGCCTGCTTGCTGTTCCTAGAAAACACACCCCTTTCTCATTGCTGTCACATTTCTGTTTCCTTTCCCTGGAAGTCTCATCCCCTAGATAGCTGCATGGCTTACTTCATCACTTGATTCAAGTCTCTGCTCGTCTATCACCTATTAGAGAGGAATTCCCTGAGCCTCCAATCTGAAATAGCCCTATCTGTCACTGACCCTGTTTACACACTTTGTATATCTTTACAAAATTTTTCATTGTATTCAGTATATGTGTTTTGAGCTCATACAATATATCAGATACTTATCCAGGCACTGGGATACAGCATACAAAAACATGCAAAAATCTCTGTTCTCATGGAGATTAAATCCTGGTGTGGAGATGCATAATACCAATGGAGAAAAATAAAATATATATTTATGTTAGTGAGCGTGGAAAAATAAACGGGGAAGAGGAATAGAAAACATTGGATGTTCAAGAAAGCCTTATATTAAAAAAAAATGATACTTAGTTAAGTCCTGTAGAATGTAAAGGATCACACTATGCAGTGATGTGACAGAAGAGGAGGAAACAACAAATGAAAAAGCTCTGAGTTGAGATTTCAGCTTCGTTCAGAATCACAGAAGAGGCAAGCACTATAGCTAAGGTAATGATTAAGGGGAGCATATTAATAAATAAAGTAAGGGAGAAAAAGGTTTAGATGGTGTAAGAATTTGGAGATCACATAGTAAGAATGAATTGTGTTGACAAGAGGAGGTCTAAGGGAAACAAAATTTAAAAACCTAAAAAAATAAATTATGCTATTCTAAGATGGTGGAGTTTTGAGCAGAGAGGGAATCTGACTGAACTGAAGTTTGAACTGGATCTCTTAAGTTACTTTGTTAAGCATGGAATGAAGAGGGGCATGACAATAATAGCATGGGGTTGTCATGGGGATCTCCCCCCTCCACCACCAGTTAGAGGGATCTTGTAGTAATTCAGGAGGAGGTGATGGTGTTACCAGTGGAAGTGGTAAGAACTAATGATATTCTGGATATACTGTGAAGGTACAACTAATAGGTATAATGATAGATAAGAAATAGGGCTTGAGAAAAATATGAGAAATACAGGATGACTCCAATTACACAAAAGTAAGGAACTGCCCATTATGGAGATGGATTGGGCTGTGATAAAAACAGATTATGCAGAATGGTGTGGTTGGATAACATTTGAGGTCTTTTCAAATATTTCAGATCTTCTTCTGGGAGAATAAAAGGATTGCACTTGCACTTTTGGAACTTAGACATGTCTACGTGATTTGTTTTAGCTAATATGAGCAGAAGTGATGGATGTCATTTTCTGTTGGAAGTTTTAAGGGACTGTGCATGGTGCTACAAACATGTACGTTTTTTTTTTTATTTTCAGAATTGATCATGGAATGATACAGTAAGATAGAACCTCTGGGTACATGAGTTGCAATAGAGGTTTATCTGTGTACATGAGTAACTATAATTATTCTACTTCCCTGCCAATTCATGTTGGAGATATAGCTAAAGCCAGAAATAACCTTTTGTTACTGAAAATCACTAAGATTTGGGGGCTACTTACCATTACATCATTGCCTAGTTTATCTTGATTGATACTGGGAGAGCACAGCAGAAGTTAAATTTTGGAATTGTCATTTCTGATGCTATTAGTTATATGAGTGAAGATGTCAAGATGGATGCATCTGAATTTCGAGAGACAAGACTAGAGATATAGATTTTTGGAGTCATCAGGAAATACATCATTTTTATGGCATGACTGGATGAGCTCACTAAACGAATAATATATATAGAGAAAAAAATGTCTAAAGCCCGAGTTCTGAGGAATACACTGCTAACAGATCAAAATGAAAAGAAGGAACCAGTTAAAGAAACTTGGAGCAAGCAGTAAGATAGCAGATTATGGTATCATGGAAGCCAAATAAAGAGTGTTCCAAAGAGAAGAGAGTAATAAACTGTGTCAAATGCTGCTCATGGTTCGGGCAAGATGAAGGTTGAGAAGTTACCACTGAATTTAACAAAAAGAAAGTTAATTGTGGGCTTGAGAAGATAAATTTCAGTAGCATGATAAGGACAAAAGCTAGAGTCCTCACTTATGTTATATCCTCCTATTATCTTACATCACTATTTGATATTAATTCATTTATTCACTAAGTCATCTAAATTGTCTGTCTATTCTGCTAGACTAAGCTCAGGGCCTTTGTATTTTTCTCTCTGCATTTTGCTCAACTCTGTATTTTGTTTACCACTATATATTCCATGACTAGAATTGTTCCTCAATAATTATTTGCGGAAAGAATGAATGCAAAATAAAAGGCCAACGAAGTTTGAATAAATAAATGAGTAAGGTTTCTACAGAACCAGTAGCAAGAATAACTACCCTGTTACATTATTTTTTAAACTCTAGGTCTGTGAATACCTTTGAATTATACTATTTCTGGAACTGGGGCATTAATTATTTAGCTAGAAGGCCACCACACATAGCTCTCTTATATCCATGATAGAAATTATTAATCTACCATAGAACTTTTAATATTAGTCCAGATGCACTGTCATAATCTTTCTCAAAGTATTGCTCCAGGTAGTAACATTCAATTGGTTGGAATCAGGATGTTATTTAAAGCATATTTATTGAGAGTCTACTACCTAGAATTAAGGTAATCATGATACATGAGGAACAAAAGCAATATAAATATCTAACATCATTCAATTTGTGATCTTCTGGGGAAAATAGACAACAAACTAATAAACGTTTGGTATATTAACTTGATATCAGGGGATTTGTATTGTTTATAGGAAGATGTATCATTTGGAACATACAATAGCCCTTATAACAGATAAAACTTGACATCTCAATGGCTTATCCAAATTTAAATTTGTCATTCATATGCAAATGAATGGTGCTCAACTCTTTGAAGTCATTCAGAGACTTAGATTGATGGAGACTCTACCATTTTCAAAGTGTGGCTTCCAGTGTCTCCTTGGGCATTAATAACTAGATAGCAAATAAAAGGGAAGAGAGTGTAGAGTTCCGATAGGAGGTTTTATGGGTTAGGCATAGAGTGGTGGATGTTACTTTCCTCTTCCTCCATTCCACTGTATGTCATGCAACTAAGTGGTCCAACTATATGCAAGGGGAGTTAGGAAATGTAGTCCATGCCTGGGCAGCCACTTGCCAGCAACATCTGTGGTAAAAAGCTATCTTTTTTTGCTACCTCGTATCAGGAAATTTTTGGCTGAAGGGTTAACATTTGAGCCAAGACTTGAAGGAAATGATGGAGTAAATTATGTAGCTCTCTCACTGAAGAAATATGAGCAAGCAGTGGGAGTGTTCTTTTGGGAGTAATAGGAAGAACATCAGCGAGGTCGGTGTGTAGAACCAAAAGGGAGTCAGAGGAGCGAAAATCGGAGGTGACTGAGGCAGGTCTGAGAGCCTAATTAGCTGTGGTCAGAAATTTGGCTTTGACTCTGAGTGAGATAAGAAGCCATAGGAATATTATAAAGCATATAGTATACCATTTTAAGTGTGGTATATTGCAATTCTGAAGAAGATTAATCTGCTAGGGGGAATAGATTAATAAAGGCATATGAGCAGAAGCAGGGAGAAGAGTTCTGAGGCTGGTTCAGTAGCCTAGCAAGAGAAGAGAGTGGCTAAGAACAAGAGGTAGGGTTGGTTGGGGGTTGTAAGATGTGGTTAGATACTGGAAAAATTCTGCATATGTTGTAGAATTACCATTTTGCCCAAATTTTATATTCTAACATTTTTGACCTATAGAAAATGGAAATAATTGTAAAATAAGCAACCACATACATTTCATTTAGATTAACCAATTATTATTTCACTGTCCTTGCTTTATCTTCCTCTGACTATTTGTGTAGGCATGTAAGTATGTAGGTTTACACACAAATTTTACTTTTTTAGGGTACTCAACTTGTTTAGCAGTTTACAGAAAAGCTATTTAAAGTAGTTTATAGATATCATAATGTCATTACTAAATGCTTTATCATGCAGCCTCTAAGGATAGGAGTAAGTCTGCATAACAATAATACTGGAAATATTTTGAAGGCAGAACTGACAGTATTTTCTGATGGATGTTAGAAAAAGACATAGTCAAAGATGATTCCAAAATTTTGGTAAGAGGAACTGGAAGTATGCAGATTCCATTTACATAGAGTAGGAAATGTATAAGAAAAGCTAGTTTTGGGTCAAAGAGATTAAACTTCCTGTTATTCTTGTCTATACTTGGTTGGGGGAGGTAATAATCTAGAAGTCTGAGATATGTAAATTTCCTTGAACTCAAGGAAATCTTGTATGGTGCAATATGAAACTGCAATACCCAAGTGCCATATTATTTTTAGTGAAATAATTTTATAGGCGCCCCAAATGGAGAAGCACAGTATGCCATTTAGTATGCTTTGACAGGAGAATATCTCACTCAAACTGCTGTAAACTTTTGAAAAAGTATAGGTTTTAATACGGAGAAGTACAGAGTAGGGCAATTTTCAGAGCTGATTGAATTAATGGTTAGAACTGGAATTATTTCTGGTTCTCTTTTTGTCATCCTAAGGAGACTTCACTTTGATATTGATTGCCATTTTATTCTTAAGAAGATTACTAGAGATTTTAAATTTTCCTAACACAAAGAAATGATAAATGTTTGAGGTGATGGTATGCTCATTATGCTGCTTTGGTCACATTGTACATGTATTGAAGTATCTCATTTTACCCTATTAACATGTAAAATTATGTAAATTAAAAATAAAAACAAACAAAAAAGCAAAAACAAAAACAGCTGCTAGAGTTACCTAAGTTAATATTTTGTTTATTCCTGTCCAGTGGAAGAGTAGGAGAGAAGGCTCTGTCCCAAGCATGGATTATAACTTCCTCCTTTAAGTATGTTTGGTCCCCTTTAATTGCCATTTCAAGATCCCTCTCTGAAGCTGGAGATGACTCAAATACCTGAAAATCAACCAACTAACCAACCAATCAGATTCTGTTAAAAAGAATAAAGGGTAGGCAAATAACAATCATTACCCAAAACGTTCTCTCTCTGTGTGTGTGTGTGTGTGTGTGTGTGTGTGATTGAAGGCAAGTTTTAATAGGTTTATAAAAATAATATAAACAAAACATGTTAAACTAACCACCTTGTCTATAAAATATGTTTTTATACTTTATCATTTTTTAAAAATTATTATTCTTTAAGTTTTGGGATACATGTGCAGAATGTACAGGTTTGTTACACATGACACCATGTGTCATGGTGGTTTGCTGCACTCATCAACCTGTCGTCTACATTAGATATTTCTCCTAATGCTATCCCTCCCCCAGCCCCCACCTGTGACAGGCCCCAGTGTTTGATGTTCTCCCTGTGTCCATGTGTTCTCACTGCTTAACACCCACTTATGAGTGAGAACATGCAGTATTTGGTTTCTGTTCCTATGTTAGTTTGCTGACAATTATGGTTTCAAGCTTCATCCATGTCCCTGCAAAGAACATGAACTCATACTTTTTTATGGCTGCGTAGTATTCCATGGTGTATATGAGCCATATTTTCTTTATCTAGTCTATCATTATAGGCATTTGGGTTGGTTCCAAGTCTTTGCTATTGTAAACAGTGCCACAATGAACACACATGTGCAAGCATCTTTATAATAGAATTATTTATAATCCCTTGGGTATATACCCAGTAATGGGATTGCTAGGTCAAATGGCATTTCTGATTCTGGATCCTTGAGGAATTGCCACAGTCTTCCACAATGGTGGAACTAATTTACACTCCCACCAACAGTGTAATAGCTTTCCTATTTCTTTACAGCCTCTCCAGCATCTGTTGTTTCCAAATAGTCTCTCAGACAATAGTGCAATTAAATTAGAAATCAGGATTAAGAAACTCACTCAAGGCCAGGCACGATGGCTCATGCCTGTAATCCTAGCACTTTGGGTAGTTGAGGTGGCAGATCACAACGTCAGGGGTTCAAGACCAGCCTGGCCAATATGGTGAAAACTCATGCCTTCTAAAAATACAAAAGCTAGTGCAGCGGGGGTGGGGGGGGGGCGGTGCATGTCTGTAGTCCCAGCTACTTGGGAGTCTGAGGCAGTAGAATAACTTGAACCCGGGAACAGAGGTTGCCGTGAGCCAAGATTGTACCACTGCACTCTGGCCTGGGCATCAGAGCGAGACTTCGTCTCAAAACAAACAAACAAACAAACAAACAAACAAAACCTCAAAACCGCTCAACTACATGGAAACTGAACAATTACTGGGTAGATAATGAAATTAAGGCAGAAATAAGTAAGTTGTTTGAACCACTAAGAACAGAGACATAACATAGCAGAGTATCTGGGGCATAGCTTAAACAGTGTTTATCGGGAAATTTATAGCACTAAATGCCCACAGCAGAAAGCAGGAAAGATCTAAAATGGGCACCCTAACATCACAATTAAAAGAACTAGAGAGGCAAGAGCAAACAAATTCAAAAACTAGCAGAAGACAAGAAATAACTAAGATTGGAGTAGAACTGAATGAGGAGACACGAAAAACTCTTCAAAAAGCAATTAATCCAAGAACTGTTTTTTTTGAAAAGATTAACAGGATAAAATGATAGCCAGAGTAATAAAGGATTGCCTTGGTTACATGGGCTCTTTTTTGGTTCCATATGAAGTTTAAGGTGTTCTTTTACAGTTCTGTGAAGGTCAATGGTAGCTTAATAAGAATAGCATTGAATCTGTAAATTACTTTGGGCAGTATGGCCATTTTCATGATGTTAATTCTTCCTTACCATGAGCACGGAATGTTTTTCCATCTGGTTGTGTCTTCTCGTATTTCCTTGAGCAGTGGTTTGTATTTCCCCTTGAAGAGGTTCTTCACATTCCCTGTTAGTTGTATTCCTAGGTATTTTATTCTATTTTTAGCAATTTTGAATGGGAGTTTGCTCATGGTTTGGCTCTCTGTTAGTCTGCTTTTGGTGTATAGGAATGTGATTTTTGCACGCTTGTTTTGTATCCTGAGATTTTGCTGAAGTTGCTTATCAGCTTAAGGAGATGCTGGGTTGAGATGATGGGGTTTTCTAAATATACAATCATGTTGTCTGCAAATAGAGACAATTTGACTCTTTTCCTAATTGAATACCATTTATTTCTTTTTCTTGCCTATGTGCTCTGGCCAGAACTTCCAATACTATGTTGAATAGGAGTGGTGGGAGAGGGCATCCTTGGCTTGTGCCAGTTTTCAAAAGGAATGCTTCCAGTTTTTGCCCATTCAGTGTGATATTGGCTATGGGTTTGTCATAAATAGCCTTTATTGTTTTGAGATACATTCCACTGATACCTAATTTACTGAGGGTTTTTAGCATAAAGGGCTGTTGGAATTTGTCAAAGGCCTTCTCTGCATCTATTGAGATAATCATGTGGTTTTGTCGTTGGGTCTGTTTATGTGGTGGATTGCGTTTATAGATTTGCATATGTTAAACCAGCCTTGCATTCCAGAGATGAAGCTGACTTGATCATGATAGATAAGCTTTTTGATATGATGTTGGATTTGGTTTGCCAGTATTTTATTGAGGATTTTTTCATTGATGTTTATCATGGATATTGGCCTGAACTTTTCTTTTTTAGTTGTGTCCCTGCATGGTCTTGGTATCAGGATGATGTTGGTCTCATAAAATGAGTTAGGAGAATTCCCTCTTTTTGTATTATTTGGAATAGTATTAGAAGGAATAGTACCAGCTCCTCTTTGTATCTCTGGTAGAATTCCACTGTGAACCTGTAGGCCCTGAACTTTTTTGGTTCGAAGGCTATTAGTTGCTGCCTCACTTTCAGACCTTTGTATTTGTCTATTCAGGGATTCAACCTCTCCCTGGTTTAGTCTTGTAAGTGTCCAGGAATTTATTCATGTCTTCTAAATTTACTGGTTTATGTACATAGAGTTTTTGTAGTAATCTCTGATGGTAGTTTGTATTTCTGTGGAATTGGTGGTGATATCTTTTTATTTTTTGCATTTATTGATTCTTCTATCTTTTCTTTTTCATTAGTCTAGCTAGTGGTCTGTTTTGTTGATCTTTTCAAAAAACCAGCTCCTGGATTTATTGAGTTTTTTGAAGGATTTTTTGTGTCTGTGTCACCTTCAGTTCTGTACTGATCTTAGATATTTCTTCTCATCTGCTAGCTTTTCAATTTGTTTGATATTGCTCCTCTAGTTCTTTTAATTGTGACAATACAGTATCAATTTTAGAGCTTTCCTCCCTTCTCATGTGGGCATTTAGTGCTACAAATTTCCCTCTAGAGAATGCTTTAAATGTGTCCCAGAGATTCTGATGCATTGTGTCTTCATTCTCATTGATTTTGAAGATCATCTTTATTTCTGTCTTCATTTCATTATTTATCCAGTTGTCATTCAGGAGCAGGTTGTTCAGTTTCCATGTAGTTGTGCAGTTTTGACTGAGTTTCTTAATCCTGAGTTGTAATTTGATTGCACTGTGGTCTAAGAGACTGTTGTGATTTTCACTCTTTTGCATTTTTTGAGGAGTGATTTACTTCCAATTATGAGGTCATTTTTGGAGTAAGTGCAATGTCGTGCTGAGAAGAATGTATATTCTGCGGATTTGGGGTGGAGAATTCTGTACATGCGTATTAGGTCCACTTGGTCCAGATCTGAGTTCAAATCCTGGATATCTTTGTTAATTTTCTGTCTCACTGATCTGTCTACTATTGACAGAGGAGTGTTTTAAGTTTCCCACTATTATTTTGTGGGAGTCTATGTCTATACATAGGTCATTAAGAACTTGCTTTCTTCCAGGGTTAATGAATGTAAAACTGTTGGCATATCATAGTTAAAGCCCAGAAGAGAAAGTGTGGCTGGGTCTTTCTGATGAAGTGACTACTCTCTGCTGTAGAAGCTCAGAAATGGAGTCTTCAGTAGCAATAACTAAAACAAAGGAAGAACTGGTACATAGTACAGGAGATACCTTTTTATTTTTTAATAACATGAAACTACAATAATAGTTATATCCACTAAATGACTTGTGCTTTCACTGAGTTAGAAAACATCTGTTTTTGTTTTGATTTTTTAAAAAAATTACAATAATCAGTTTCTATTTCTATGCCATGGGTGGTAGTACTATCCCTAGAAAGTGAGACATTGACCTACCTGCACTTTTCTTCCATACTTTTTACTTTGTGTCAATTTATATGGCACCATCCATCTGCAGTAAGAGCGAAATCAAAGATATGCACTTCTAATACAAATATAGAATTTAGGAGTCTATTTTTTTATGGCTTGATAGTTCCATTTATTGTCTCAGACCGCTGTTACCTCCCTATGAGTCCTGAAAAGTGGAAATTTGCAGTTTTTCGTTTTTCATTTACTTTCCTTCCCTTCTTTCTCTTTTTTTCATTAATGATTATTTAAAGCTACAGAAACTCTAACCCCTAGTTTTCATGATGTGCAAATAGAACATTGTGTACTTCTCTCTTTTGCTCATATCTACACATGAAAACTGTACATTTTGTATGATTTTATTCTTTCTAATATACCTAAAAAATGCCACAAGTAGCTCACAAATATATTCTTTTGCTTTTGATTGAGTGTGTCCCCCAAGTTCTGTGTTGGAAACCTGATACTCAATGCACAGTGTTGAGAAGTGGGGCCCATATGAGATAATTAGATCATGAGGACTCTGCCCTTGTGGGTAGATAAATGCTGTTATCTCAGGGGTGGTTTAATGATAAAAGTGGGTTTGCTGTCAAAGTGAGCTCAGCCTCATTTTGTTCTCTTTTGCTCTTCTGCCTTTTCCCACAAGATGACACAGTAAGAAGGCTCTCTCAAGATGGCAACTCCTTGATCTTGGACCTTTCAGCCTCCAGAAAAGTAAGAAATAAATATCTGTTTTTTTTTAAATAAATTACCTAGTCACAAGAATTCTGTTACAGCAGCAGAAAATGGACTAAGACATCTCATTACTCACTTTATACATGTAGTCATGAACATCCCAGCTACCAAATAAAAGCCAACACAAGGCCAGACTTTAAAAGTAGCAACTCTATTTACAACTGGTTTCTTTTCTTTCATGTACCTAATAACAATTTATTATTGGCATAAAAATATAAACAATTAACTGCCTAATGCAATAACTTTTAACTTTATCACTGGATTGAGGTCACTTTTTATTAGAGAAAAGATGATAATGTGATTATTACATTTCTAGTTTGGAAGCTTGGTCTCTGTCTTGATGCAGTGACTACTGTGGAAACTGCCTGCTGTGTTAGATCCAAGTGTTAATTTGATCTGTTTCTGTGGTAATTTGTGGAAGTGAGAATGAGGTAGTGGGGGTAGCCATCTTTCTTTGTAGGCCCTTTGTGAAAATAATTAAAATTCCCTAAGGAAAATAAACTCTCTTCCTCCCTTTCTTTCTGCATTGTCTCAATAGATAGATGATAGACAGACAGATAGATAGATAGATAGATAGATAGATAGATAGATAGATAGATAGACAGATAGATAAGCTGGTCAGACTTTCTGGGGACACCTCTATATTTCCATCAATATTAGAGGTCTTGAAAACCTCTTCAAGGAGGGTACTGCATCTGACTTCACCATTTTAAGCTCATTCTCATTCTCACTCTAAGCTCCTGCAACTGCTGTCATGCCAAACCCACATGGCTTGATCCTCCCTTTCATTTTTCTAAATTACAACTTACATAGGTTATTGCATATTACAGACACTTACCAAAGGTGTAGTAAAGGATAATTAGATCCCAAGGGAAAAAAAGTATTTAAATTGAAACCACTGTCCTGAATGTTTATCATGTCTTCCATACCAATGGAAATTTCTTGCTGACTATTGTGCTTCATTAGACCTTAGCTTATGACCATCTATTTGGGCCTCCTAGCCTATCTGATATCCTTTACTACTTCCACCAGGCTACCAGAAAGGGTGCCTCCATGTTGCTATTACTATCTCAAGCAGAGAAATTTCACCTCCTTGTCTTAGTCTTACTCATACTTAGATATACTCCCAAACCTCCAGCTGTCCTAAAATTGAGGACTCAGCAATTTTCTACTAAGTATTTAATATACTAAAAGCAATGAAAACCATTTTCTTTTCTTTCTTAAAGAAATATTTGATTTGTCTCTTGGTATATGCGTACCTCTTTCCTCATATACTATATTGAGATTCCTTATTCATTTTCGCACTCCAATTAGAATTTGAATTGAAGTTCTAAACTCAATGATTTAAATAGTGTTTGGATAATTCCAGTAGATAAAGCAGTGAACATAAACCACATTGCATTCAGGTTGAATTTTCCTTCAGATGGCTTTGAGTGTTTCCTTATTTAATATTTAACTATTAAACTGAATATACAAAAGGGGATTGCCAAATGATATAAAATCATTATGAACAAAATAATCGCAGTAAATTTAAATGCCATTTTTGTCCAATTTTTGTCAGTTTTATAAAGAGAATGTTAAGTGAAAATATTTATTGTGTGAACAAAAGACCCCCCTTTCAAATAGTCACATCATATTTTTGCTTCTTCGTTCCTGCAGTCCACCATGAAAATATGAACTGAAGACCATACATCCAGGTCCTTCCACTTTAACTTCAATAGAATATGCAGAATTTTAGTCCATTTAGGCTGCTATAACAAATATATAAACTGGTACTTTATAAACAGCAGAAATGTTCTCACCTTTCTGGAGCTGGAGAAATACAAGATCAAGGTGCTGGCAGATTCAGAGTCTGATGAGGGCCTACATCCTCACAGGTAGCTCTCCTTCTGGCTGTTGTCTTACATGGTGGAAGGGGCATACAAACTTGCTTGGGTCTCTTTTGTAAAGGCACTAATGCCTTTCATGAGGGCTCGTCTTGCATGATCTAATTACGTTCCCAAAGCCTCACCTGTTAATATTATTATTTTGGGGGTTAGATTTCAACATATTAATTTTGAGGTGGGGGACACCAATACTCAAATCACAGTACCCAGGAAGGTAACGTTATTTCACAGTCTCAGTAGCACTTTATAAAGAGTGACCACACTTTTGCCAAGAACTTAGGAAAGACTTAGAGTGTGCTTAAGTAGTGCTAGCTATCGCTGTTAATGAGAGGTAGCAGCATATTGTAGTTAAGAGACTGGGCTCTGGAAAAAGACGGCCTGGATTTGAACCTTGGCATGACTACTTACACTAGCTGGGATTTGGGACAGTTTAAATTTTCTGGGGCTCGATTTCCTTGTCTGTGGAAAAAAAAAGGCAGTAATTATGACAACAGTATCATGGAGTTGTCCAGAGGGTTAAATGACCTAATATATATAAAATGCTTGGGACTATGTTGAGGCATTGTAAATGCTTAATTAAAAAAAATGTTTTCTCAATTTGCTCTTGCTTTTGTCAGAAGTAGCCTAAAATTATGTCCAATGGCCTGGAATCCCTTTGTCCGTATTTCATGGCTTTGATTTTTCAGAGGTTGGCAAAAAATATTGAACTGTGGTAAGTACTCTATCTGAATAAGGGTAGTAAAAACAGCCGGTGTTAAAATCATTGCTGCTACTACAGATCAAATATGGATCTGTAACAAAACTTTGAAAAGGCGTCCCGTTGGGGAATCTGCAGTAAGTGTGTGAAGATACTAGTGAAGGCTTGGCAGTGTATATTCAAAGTCCAAATTGAAGAAATGAAATCTTGAATAAAATAAAATATCTTTCCCCTGGGGATCTAAGGATACGCAGAACTTAAACAACTCATTATAGAAAGAAATAAATGGAAATTTTGCCATGCAAACCGTTTATGCTATTTTTCCTTTAGCGCTCACACTTGGAAATTTTGCTAGTCTAAATGCGTATAATATATCACATTCATTCATCATGCTCACATTTTGGCAAATGAAGGCCATGAAGATTTAATTAGGCTTTCTGAATATGTTGTGGGAGTCCTTCTTCCACTTCTGCCAGTGTTTCCTCCAGCTCCTGGCAATTCTTAGTGATATTTGTGCCTGGAACAGGGCAGATGAACCTTGGTAAGAATTAGAGCATCTCACTTGGAATCTTACTTTGGTGTTACTCAGTTCCACGGGTGCTGTCATTCTTTAGTTTCAGGAATTTGGGTCTGGGATTTTCTAGGTCTCTTTGTCAGTTTACAGGTTATGATTTGTAGTGGAGGTCTGGGGAAATAGTAATATATCTGCTGGAAGGTAGGAATTGAGCCAGGGTAACTGCTTGAAAGCAGTTGACTTTTTGACAATACAGACTGGTTGTCTTTGCTTCCGCATATGGAACCCTGTAAACAAAGGGAGAGAGGGGACTAATGAATAGTGTATGCCTTTTTATTTACCATGAAGAGACTGTGCAGTTTACTGGCATCTCCAAAAATCTAGCTGTTTACCCTGTGGAAGTGCACATTAAAGTGGGTATAAAGCTGAGCAAATGGGCAACAATGAGAAAAGAAAAATCTCAGCATCTTTCAGAGTTGGCCGAAGTAAATGAAATGTCCTCTGTATGAAGCAGAACACAACAAAATGGATTCAGATGAGGAAGAAAGCCAATATCGTATAAATCTGCAAGACCAGAACTGAAGGTATGGTCCTTAATCATGCTGCTGTAATATTTAAGAAGCCATATATATCAGAGAAGTACTATTGGCAGGATTTTACCTGGAGCAAAGCTTTTACATTATTTTGCAATCAAGTTGCATGTTTTAATTGAATTCAGACTTAAATACTTAATGTATACAGATATTACTCCTAAATGAAAATTCCAGGATCATTTGTTGATTGTATTAGGTAGGGTACTATGTGAATTACTTGTTAGTTTATTTAGCTGATGATAAGGAATAAATTTGCTTCAACCTAAAAACATAATTTAATATTAGATCTTTAAATTTTTTATGTTGAGAATACACATGGAATTTTCTGGCCAAGTGTGGTGGCTCATGCCTATAATCTTAGCACTTTGGGAGGCCAAGGCAGGAGGATCCCTTGAGGCTAGGAGTTTGAGACAAGCCTGAACAGCATGGTGAGATCCCATCTCTATAAAAAAAAATGCAAAAATTAACTACTCTGTAGTTTGAGCTACTCGGAGGCTGAGGTAGGATGATTGCTTGAGCCCAGGAGCTCGAGATTGCAGTGAGCTGTGACTGTTCTGCTGTAATCCATGTCAGTAAATCATCAGAGAAATGCAAATAAAAACTACAGTGAGCTACTGTCTTTCTCAGTCAGAATGACTATTATTAAAAAGTGAAAAAAAATAACAGGTTTTAGTAAGGATGTGGAAAAAGGGGAATGTTTATACACTGTTGGTTGAAATGTAAATTAATACAACCCCATAGAAAACAATATGGAGATTTCTCAAAAAACTAAAAATAGAACTACCATATGATCCAGCAATCCTAGTATTGGGTCTCTACCCAGTAGTAGGAAAAGAAAACAGCATATCAAAAAGATACTGCCACTCCTATGTTTATCACTGCATTGTTCACAGCAGCGAAGATATGGACTCAACCTAAGTGTCCATCAGTGGATAACTGGATAAAGAAAATGTGGTATACATACACAATGGAATATTATTCAGCCATAACAAAGAATGAAATCATGTCTTTTGCAGCAGCATTAATAGAACTAGAGGTCATTATCTTTAGTGAAATAAGTCATACAAAGAATGACAAATGTCACAGGTTCTCAAAAGTGGGAGTTAAAAAGTGCTTATACAGCCAGGCGCAGTGGCTCATGCCTGTAATCCTACCACTTCGGGAGATTGTGGTGAGTGGATCACTTGAGGCCAGGAGTTTGAGACCAGCCTGGCCAACATGGTGAGACCCTATCTCTAATAAAAATACAAAAATTAGCTGAGTGTGGTCACATGTTCCTGTAATCCTAGCTACTCAGGAGGCTGAGGCAGGAGAATAGGTTGAATCCAGGAGATGGAGGTTGCAGTGAGCCAGGATCACACCACTGCACTCAAGCCTAGGCAACAGAGGGAGATCCTGTCTCAAAAAAAAAAATGCATTACATGAGGACATAGAGTATGTAATGATAGACAGTGGAGATCGAAAAGGATAAGAAGTTGGGAGAAAGGGGAATGATGAGAAATTACTTAATGGATACAGTGTATTTTATTCAGGTAATGGATGCCCTAAATTGCCTGACTTGGCCTTTATGCAATCTATGCATGTAACAAAATTGCATTTGTATGCCATAAACTTGTATGAATTTGAAATAACACAAAATGAAATATTTATTCAGATCTTGAGTACTAGGAACTTCACTGGCTCTAGAGTTTCTGCTGATAAGATTTGATTCCTGGCCTGGAGAGTACCTCAAAGTTATGAAAAACCAATACTGAGCAAGTAATCATGATGAAATAGCATTATGCAGTCTCTGATGAGAGGGATATTCAGGTTGTCAGATGATTGGGGTTCAACTTTAACTTTCAATGCTTACAGATACTTTGATCGTTGGTTAGTTATTCACCACTCTAAGTCTCAACTTCCCATCTCTCAAAGGGAGATAGAATTAGAATCTGCCTCATGATGTTGTTGAAATACATCAGTCCCTGTGAGATGTGTAATAATAGTACCCAGAACCTATTATAATTGGCTTTGATACCAATCACAGAAATTATAAACATATTACATTTAGCTTTCCTATAATATTCTGCATTAGATCGTTTTACACAGTGCTATAAAGAACTACCTAGGACTGGGTAATTTATGAAGGAAAGAGATTTAATTGACTTACAGTTTTGCAGGCTTAATAAGAAGCATAAATGGGGGACCTCAGGAAACTTACAATCATGGTGGAAGGCAAAGGAGTAGGAAGCACCTTATTTACATGGTGGCAGGAGAGAGATGGCAAAGGGGCAAGCTCCAAAATAATCTTCTTTGACTCCATGTCTAACATCCAGGGCATACAGATGCAAGGATATACCCGTTGTGTGTCACCACAATCTTAAGTAACTCTACACTTGTGGCTCTGCAAGGTACATGCCCTGAAATTGTGTTCACAGGCTGGCATTGAGTGTCTGTGGCTTTTCTAGGCACATGGTACAAGGTATCAGTGGATCTACCATTGTGGAATCTGGAGGATGGTGGCTCTCTTCTTATAGCTCCACTAGGCAGTATCACAGTGGGCACTCTGTGTGTGGGGATCCAGCCCCACCTTTTCCCTCTGCACTGCCATAGTAGAGGGCTGCCCCTGCAGCAGACTTCTGCCTGGAGCTCTAGGTGTTTCCATACATCCTCTGAAATCTAGGCAAAGGTTTCTAAGCCTCAACTCTTGCCTTCTGCATGTGAGTAGACCCAGCACCACATGGAAGCCACAAAGACTTGGAACTTGCACCCGCTGAAGCCATGGCCTGAGCTGTACCTTGGCCCCTTTTAGTCATGGCTGCAACTAGAGTAGCTGGGATGCAGGGTGTCATGTCCCAAGGTGGCACAGAGCAGTGGGGCCTGTGGCCCAGTCCACAAAACCATTTTTCCCTCATAGGCCTTTGGGTCTGTAATGGGAGGGGCTGCCTTGAAGATTCTGACATGCTCTGAAGACATTTTCTCCTTTTCTTGGTGATGAATATTTGGATCCTCTTTAGGCAAATGTCTGCAGCCAGCTTGAATTTCTCCCCAGAAAATGTGTTTCTCTTTTCTACCACATGGTCAGGCTACAAATTTTCCAAACTTTCATGATCTACTTCCCTTTTAAATATAAGTTCTAATTTCAGATCATGTCTTTGTGAATGTATATGACTATAGGCTGTTAGGAGCATGCAGGCTACATCTTGAATGCTTTATTGACTAGAAATTTCTTCTGCCAGATACCCTAAATCCTCTCTCTCAAGTTACAAAGTTCCAAAGATCTCTAGGGCATGGGCAAGTTGCCACCAGTCTTTTTGCTAAAGTATAGCAAAAGTGCCCTTTATTCCAGTTCCCAATAAGTTTCTCATCTTCATTTGAAACCACTTCAGCCTGGATTTCATTTTTCATGTCAGTATCAGTATTTTGATCAAAATCATTCAACAAGTCTCTAGGAAGTTCTGTACTTTTCCACATCTTCCTGTCTTCTTCTGAACCTTCTAAACTGTTCCGACTTCTGTCCATTATCCAGTTCCAAAATTTCTTCCACATTTACAGGTATCTTCATAGCCATGCCCCACTCCCAGTACCAATTTTCTGTATTACTTCATTTTCACATTGTTATAAAATACTGAGACTGAGAAATTTATGAAACAAATAATTAATTCATACTCACTTCTACAGGCTTAACAGGAACCATGATTGGGACGCCTCAGTAAACTTACAATTATGGTGGAAGGTGAAAGGGAAGCAAGCACCTTCTTCACATAGGGGCATGAGAGAGGGGGAAGGGGGGTGAAGCAAGAAGTACCACACCCTTTTATACCATCAGCTCTTGTGAGAGCTCTTTCAGTATCACAAGAGAGAAGGGGGGAAATCCGCCTCCGTGATTCAATCACCTCCCACCAGCCAGCCCCTATTCCAATTTGACATGAGATTCATGGGAACAAAAATCCAAACCATATCATGTTCTATAAATAATATTTGCATTGATCTCATTGGTTTGTCTAAGAAATGTGATAACGATGCCTGTGCATATTCCAATTCATTCATTCTGTGCCATTGAATAGTATCTATTTGATATTTATATCTCGGACTCTACACCTAAATTATATCTAATATAAAGGATCTTAACTCCTCTTATATCCAACTTAAATACTCAACATTTCTACTTGAATGTTTTGTAGTTAGGTGCTAGTTTGGCTACATGTTATCAAAAATGTCAAATGCCAGTTCTTTAGCAAGACAGTTTTTTTTTTTCTCAAGTGAGAGAAATCAAGAGGTAAGATATCAAGGGCTAGTACAATTATGGGCCCAGGCCCTTTTAAACTTTCTCATTTATCCTTAAGGAGTATATCTTCTTCCACTCCAATATGTCCATTCATGCACTGTCATTGCCTGCATCCCAGCATTCATGAAAGGGAAAGATATAAAAGAAGGGTCTAAGGCACTCTCTGGATTTCTGGCTGGCTGCCTCAGAACAATTCTTATTTTTTTGCTCATAACTTAGGCACATGGCTGCAGCGAGCATGGACAGCAGTTGGGGAGTATGGTCTTCAAAGCCTCCACATGTCTAGTTAAGAGTGGGAGTCTAATATTAAGAAGACAGAAGAAAAGGAATATTGGAAAGCATACATTCACACTCAGGCAGTTTGGATAGAGCTAAAGCAGAATCCACGGACATCAAAGTTGACTGCCACCTACTGGTTAGATGACTTAGGGCAAAAGCTTCCTTTATCTCTGCCTTAGTTTACTTATCAGGTGTGTTTCAGTAACAAGTGAGTTAGTGGAAGTCAGTTAGAGCATGTAGAAAGTGCTCATTTCAGTGTATGAAATGCCACTGAAGAAAACTGATTAGGAAGAGGCTGTTGTGTGACTGTGACTGAAGTGTCAAAATTATGACTTGTAGCTAATATCAAGCAAAGATAAAAAGGGAAGAGAAGCTTCAATGGAGAGAAAGAGAAGACTTTTGTAGGGAACAGGATGGTCCAATGGAACTGGGAGAAGGAGATGTGTTTAGGGTATATTTTGATAGTGAATAAATACAATTTATGGATATGGGCTGGGAAAAAAAGGTAAAGACAGTTTGAAAAAGTTTGGCTTATGATTGTATTATTTACCGTTTTTTTAAAAAAATCACTATGCTGTAATAATCATCACCTTACCTCACTGGTAGTATCCACCACAGTGTCTTGCACATGGTAAGTGCTGTGTAAATGGTCTAGTTGATTCAATAAGAAAATTAGCTACCCTTAACTATTTTAGGTTTTATCATTCATTCTCAGACACATATCGATTGATACAATAATTATAAAGTTATGATAATAATATAATACCTAATTCATGTGTAAAATAAATCATATAATTTAAGGGAGTTGAATTTAAATAATTCTGTAACTACTACTAAAAGTTTAATACCACTGCTATAGTTTTTGCTTCTGTACCATGCTTTACCTACAAAGACATTAAAAATATAAAATTGCTGTTAATTTTAGAGACAGTATGGTGGAATAGAAAAAAAGCAAACTTTAGAAGCAGTCTGAGTTAAATACAAGTACCAACGCAAATATTTAGGTTCCCTGAGTTCTTTTATTATTTAAGTTCTTCTTTTAAAAGCATTTTCAATTCAGATTTCTGTATAGTACATTTTTCTGAGGCTTGTATGCCTGGAAATATTATTATGCCATCTATTTAAGTTATAATTAATCTGGTTATCAAATTATTGACTCAATATTATTTTCCTTTAATATTTTAGATTATAAATTATACTAACTTTGTGTAGCCACTGACATCTGACATTATTTGATTCTTATACATTTACAGGTGATCTTCTCTCTCTGCAGGCTATATATTTTCTTCTATCTCTGTGTTTTCACATTTCACCATATTTGTCCTCTTTGCCAATATATGAATTGCTTACACTTGGGATATTTTATCTTTTTTCTATGTGCTTTTATGTTTTTATCTCCTAGGCACTCCTACTATCTGAGTGGCTTATCCATCTATCTCTATAAATCATCTTTATCCCTTCCTGCTTCCTTCATGCATCTGATTACTTGTTCTTCAGCAGATTCCATCTTACTACTTATACAATAGATTGTTTTGTTTGTTTCATGTCATTTTCTTCTTTTATGATTCATTGTTAGCATTTTCTGATTTAGTTCCTCTCATATCTTCTCTTATACCCTAAGTATAAATAATACATTATAATTTTAAATAGTAATGACATTATTATTATTATTTTGAATTATTTGTGACTTTGTTTCAGTAACTCTGTAGTAAATGATAAGTTTTCCAGGAATATATTTTATACTTAAGATATATAACTCCAGTGTCCAGTAACTTTTACCTGTGTCTTCATGTTCCTCTAGGAAGAAGTTTCAGCACATTCTCAGTTGTGCATTGGGAAAGGCTCAAGCTGGGCATTACTCTGTGTTGGTCTGTTGAGCATTAGGGACAAGTGAACACTGAGTGCCAGGGTGGAGGACCCCATGACCACAACATGCCAAGGAACATCTTAGGTCGATTTGCCATTATAAACCCTTAGGAAGATGCAGCTTTGGGGGAGCCAGTGTCTCCATTCTGTAATCCCTCCGTCCTAGTTATTTGTAGGCAAAGCAGTAGAGGAGGGAATTCTCATGGTTTTCTGGTCTGTCCCATTCTGCTTCCCTCATGAACTTCAGTACTTAGTTCTGGATGTCTGCTGCTGCTGTTTGCTCTGGTGAAAGAACCCAGTATGATTTTCTGATGCTGTCCTGGAGATAGGCAAAAAGAGAATGCAAACCATGTTTGCAGTCGCTGTCTGCCACTCAAGACTGCCCTTGTCCCTGGGTTGGAGGGGTACACTGACTCTCAGTCTTTCTGCATCCAGACAGCACTTCAAGAAAATGTTCTGTTTTCATAAAGGGCTTGTCATTCCTATTGTTGTTGCTTCTGTTGTCGTTAATTTTTGTTAAATGTTGGAATCCAAGTTCCTTTCTGAAGTTAATTTTGTCAGCGAAAGCAAGTTGTTCATCTCAGTTCATTGTCTTGTATGGTCTTCCAGTCTTTAATATATAACAGTATGCAGACCTTCAAACCTCTTCAGAAAATACATTGTAAATGGAATTTACAATGTATTTCCAATTGCCTATCTTCATATTGCTATTTCTGGCAATATGATCTTTAATTTTTACATATTTAAGCTCTGATTTTATTTTTAAAATTTCCTATTTCTTTTAAGTTTTGTTTAATCATCCACCACTTAATGATACTTAACATTCCTCTTGCTTTTTCCAACCAGGTGGACAAGAGACGTATACATTTGCTTGTAAAAGTATTTTCCTTATGCACCTTACAAATTGACTAACTTTTCTAAAATATGAGTTCACTTTCTATTTTCATACTTATGAGATAATAAAACTGTAAGCCTGTGGTGTGGTGCCCTATAGTTAGATGTTATTTGTCTTTATTGCTGTGGCCTTGTGAAAACAAATACTTCACCACAAATAAAGTAAACAAAATGGTTTGGCTTTTGAAATGCTGCAAATAAAGTCAGAGAAACTGGCAGCTCTCTGCTCTTCCAAATATTATGAAAACAATTGCTGTGAAAAGATATTTTTTTCTACTTACCTATTTTTTTCCTTTGTAAGTGTGTTGAAATGGGTTTTTGTTTGACTTTGAAATGGCATATATATTTCAGTGACCTAAAATGCAATACAGGATACCAGGTACTTAAAGAATCATTGAACAAGTTTTTTATTTTTTGAAGTTTCAGAATTTCAAAGCCAATGGTAATAATAATATATTTATTAATGTGCTTCCTAGATTAAGCTAATGGACATAATTCTTTGGAATTAACAAAAGCAGATTAATTAATAATGGGAATTTCTTAATGATTAAGAAACATAATGGACTCTATTAGAAAGACAGAGGTTGAGGGAGGGAAAACAACTATATGTCAGCATTCTAGGCTAGCTCCTTTCTCTACTACATAATTTGGAAGTTAACCTGATGTATTCTGCACTTGTTTAAAACATATTTACTGAATGTTTTACAATTATGTGTTTTCCCTGTTTGCTTGGGTAGGTGACCTTTGGTTCAGCTTCTGTGTACGTACACAATTTAATTGAAGCTTTTAAAGAGTTCTAAGGAAATGGAATTTGTTTTCAAGATGTTGTCTCTCAGAGAAATCTAGCCAGGAGGCATGAAGGGTCTGGGGTTAAATAGCTGCCTGTGTAATGGTAGGGCTATACCATTTATTTTTCTCTACTTCATGTTCTTTTCCTTTCTTTTCTCTTTTGCCATATATTGTATTTCTCTTTGTTAAGTATGTATTGTGATTTAACTAGAAACTAGGACTAACTGAATCAATTAGACAGAATGTTTATGACCTTAAACAAGTCAGTTTCAAATGCTATGTGTGCTAAAGCAAATAGATTAGTTTCATATATTGTGAAGGATACATCCACAAAATATGGTATAATCAAATAAGGCTGATTCTAAAAAGTCACATAACAAAATATATACTTAGGAATTATTTCCCAAGCCAAAAAAAAAATCCTTTTTAGGGAAAAAATATTTTTGTTGAATGAATTGGAGTTTTTAACTGAAAAAATTTTTCAAAACCAAATTTAATAAATAATATAATCTAGTTGTATTATTATTGGTAATATTCTTGTATCCTTAGTATAACTAATGAAATGTAATTTAGAAAAAAATGTATGTGTTTATAAGCTCTAAACTGATTAAGAAGCAGTTCTTGGAAGAGGAGTTCCAGATGTGATCAAACACCAATAGCGTCATTAAAATAATGTGTAGATTTCAAAAGAGATGGTTGTTAGTACACTTATTTGCATATTTATGTATTGGTGTATTTCTAAATATATCAGGCTTATCCTGGTGAGCTACATTTTGCTCATTTATGCTATTATTGTAAGATACTACCTAACTCATATATTGGGAGAAGAGATTAAAAAAAGAGAATGAAAAAAGAGAGAGGTGTTAAGTCCTGTTTATATGCAATAAAGTTCAGCTAGGCTGCAAACTTTGATGTAAAGAAATAATCTTCCAGACAAGAATAATATATTACCTAATGATCATACCTGACTCACTGAGCTTACTGGTTAGCATATCACAAAAAGTTCTCTATTTTGACTCACTATGTCAATCAGCTTTTCTTTTTTAAAAAAATTAGAGCCTAGAAACATGGGAAAGCAGTAGAATTAGAAACTAAGAGACAACAAAGAAGAAAAATACATTCTAATCTGTTCAGTTTATCCACATGTAAAATAATAGAACCTGCATATGAATTCTAAAGAAATTTTTAACTATGGACTGTTACTAAAATTATATTGTTTGATAATGCAAAAGAGATCACTAAATTACTACTCCCATCCCCAATATGTTTATTGTTATATAATAATGATGGCTTACTTATCTTTTTATCCTCAGATTTAAAAACTCAGCCTTTGATACTAAGCACTATAGAGAAAATTTGTCAATTTCTTTTTTCTCTTCATTTTTTCTCCTGACTAGCATATGAAGCCCTTTCTTATGTTTGTGCAATTATCTACTCTGTGGACCTTGGTTAGCTAGAGTCTCCCTGCAATTAGAGAACCTAAACAAGACCTTTGGACATGTAGAGCAGTTGAAGCATGAATATATGACTTGTTATCAGCAATCAGGACTTGGTAAGGTAGGCAGAGACAGTGGGCATTCATCATGATGATGGAAGAAAAAGTCACATGTCATTTCTAGTTTCAGACAGAGCTGTGCAGTAACAGCATCCAATGCCTGGTGGTGAAAAGTGTAGAAACTAGTTCAGAGTCTGTTATCCACAGAATGGTAAGATTTTTATTTATTCATTTAATGTATATTGAGATCTCTCTGTGGCCCCAGTATTGTTCTAAAACATTGTACACTGATTAAACTCATGTATTCCTTATAAAAATTATAAGAGGTAAGCACTATTTTTAATGCCCATTGTAGAAATGAAGTAATAAGGAATCAAAAAGATAAGCAGATTGTTCCAAACAAGGCAGTTATTAAGTGGCAGAGTTGGGATTCAAACCCAACTCTTTGTATTTATATGGCTTTGGTATATAAATGTTCGCCAATTTTCTGTCCAGCTTCCCTTTGTACTGCTTATCTTCCAAGCCTGGTAACAGAGATTTCCAATAATTCTATGAGTTACCGAATATTATTTTAATAACTATTTTTATGCTTAAAATACTCAAATTTATTTCAGCTAAAGATACTGCCTGATATAGTGATTCCATAAATAAATTAACTGTATGATTATCAGCAGGTTAATCTCAAGCCCTATACATATATATTTGTGTATTCAAATCTATTTTTATGTTTTTACATTTTAATCATTGTAAGAATCAAATTAAACAATATTTGAAGAATTACTTTTTAAACTAGCAAGATTAACTTAATTTAATTTCAACAAACATTATTCCTCACTTCTTAGATGTAATCTGCTTACAGTAGATACAGACTATGTCATGACAAATATCGCCCATTGATTACTAAAATACATCTGCCATCATACAGGCAAGAAACAAACTATAGTAGATATTCAAACAGATAATTTATTGGAAGAAATTGGTTATAAAAGTGTTGGGAGGGTTTGAGAAACAAAAGGGAAAAAATGACTTTACTTAGACTTCAAATTGCAGAAAGCCTCTGCCATATCTATTGCTGGAAGAATGAAAGTGAGAAGAAAGTGCAATCAGAGATCAGTAATTATGAAAGCCCATTCTCACCATGGAGCTGGAGAGAATCCTAGTGTGGGTTTAAAAACCGTAAGCTAATTACTGATTACATTAAATTCAAGAACCATTTTAATGTATAGCCATTTAAATATTATATTGCTTAGCAAATGTTTTTTAATTAAAATTTTATTAAATTTTTGTTGATTGCAAGAAAATTTTAGGTGGAATTCTACTAAGGATGACTACTATGCTTTGCCTCATTTCAATGAGATAGCTGATAAGATTATTGAAAACAGTCATTAACATTTTACCAATTCCATATATGGGGAGTATCTTTTGGTCAAGCTCTACCATCTTGGCTAATGTTACATTATTTTTCAAACGCAGTATCCAAATAGTGTTAAGTTTCAGAGTGGGAAAAAGTCTTTGAGACTTTCGGTTTTAATTTAGCAAGGTATAGAACTCGGTGATTCCTTATGCTCTCCTTTTGCTTACCTATGCAAGTTCTGACAAACTCTGGTACCAGAGGAACCAAAATGATTTCTCTATATTATTTTATATAGAAAGGTATGAATCCCACTGTACATTAGTTACATGCTATATTATTAAGAATTACATTTGGCTTAAAATGTGGCCTTACCTGTCATCCAATTAGTATCAGAGAGAACATTTTCATAACTACTAAAAAACATTTTTTTGAACAGTTATTCTTCAACACCTAAATAAACATTACTGAAAAATAATCTACCTAATAAGTTAATTTAAAAATGCCATTTGAGAGTATATTTATGATTAATTGAACTTGAGGAACATCTTAGGATAGAGTGTCATCAAAAATCAATAGACAATGGGTTATTTTGTATATAAAATAATAAATTAATAAAAGCTCTCCTCTTTATTAAATATATTTTAATCATCTCTCGTATACATATTGGTTTACTCTCAATTTAAGGGAAGAAAATGTTATTAATATGTTGAGTGGATACATTTGGGTAAGTGTTTTCCTAAGCACATTGCATATGCCATCTGATTTTACTTACTCCCTGTGGGGAGTATTAATAACCATTGTTACATTTAAGAAAATTGAGAGTCAGTTTACTCAAAGCTCGGAAGTGGAGGAGATGAGCTAAGAACCCACATTTCTTTGATTTTAAGCAAATACAAATTCCATCACAACTACTGCATGAAAAATGTCTTGGAGAAAAAAATATTGATGCTGTTACTACCTACAGATAATAGGCCCTTATAATTTGGTTCCCATGTTTCCAAAACATAAAGGGAACTTTACGGTATCTAAGGCATATGTATTTTTTTTTTTTAAATGCTAAGTGGTGGAGTTAGGAGAAAAGTCTTTACCACATATTATAGTCTTATGGCAGCACTGTGAGGTCCCCATTAGCTGTAGAGGAGAAGAGCCAACTACCCTGGTATGCAAATTGCAATTTGTATACATAGATTGAAGAAGAGGGCATAGAAACACTATCAAGTGTAAGGAATGTGTATGAGATCATAGCAACATAGTTCTAAGGAGTATAGAATAGATTGCAGTCTAGATCTATTCTAAGCATTGGAGGTTGTCAAGAGCTGGGCTCAGCTACAGAGAGCCGATTAAGGCAACCAGCCAAAATGAAAGCAACTGTTACACCATTAAGCACTGTGATAGTCTAAGCAAGATAAGAAACAGGAGCAAGTGCCAACTCTTTATTGTTTCATCCCCCTCTCTGCACCCCCCACCATGTAATGGCCCCACACCAGTGGTTCAGCACCTATGTGGGGATTGTCTCACTCCCAAGGAAGCCTTGAACTAAAGGCTCTACCATTTCATGGACCAGTGGGTTGAGAAAAAGGAGGAAAGGAAGAGCTAACTGTGGAAAAGTGCTGAGTACTGAGAATGGGGAAAAGTGACCTCAACTTTCCCCCCAATCCCCATAAGAAGATCTTAGAAGCAGAGGCACCTGGGGGAAGCCTCAAATGAAGGCACCCTAAAAAGAGGCCTCTGGGCTGGGCACAGTGGCTCATGCCTGTAATCCCAGCAATTGGGAGGCCAAGGTGGGTGGATCACTTGAGGTCAGGAGTTTGAGACCAGCCTGGCCAACACAGTGAAACGCCATCTCTACTAAAAATACAAAATTATCCAGGCATGGTGGCAGGCGCTTATAATCCCAGCTACTGGGCAGGCTGAGGCAGGAGAATCATTTGAACCTGGGAGGTGGAGTTTGCAGTGAACCGAGGTTGCCACTGCACTCAAGCCTAGGTGACAGAGCAAGACTCTGCTTCAATCAATCTATCTATCAATCAATCTATCAGAAGGCTTAAATGGAGGCACCTGATATAAGGAAGCAGTTGGGTGTTAACAGTTTGGCCAGCCAGGAGGGCCTGTGTCCTTGACTGCAACTTCTTTCAGAGACTGCAGTTTACTCTCTCTGCTCCAAGTCTGCTGTGGGGAGGACAGTGTTCCCCTGTGAGGTCTGCCAGAGAAAGGTTCTGTAATTGTTTATGGTTAAGTGTCAAAAATCAAACACAGAATTTTGGCTGGAGCCAGACATTTCAGAGATGAGAGGAATGCAGTGTTCCTGTAGAGGCAGGCAGAGGGATGTGGCAGATGGTTAGGAATCAATGCTACTTCTACGTGGAGGTGAAGGACGCAGAGGCGCTGGGGAAATCTACCCACAGGGGGTAGTACTCTCAGACACGGGATCCCAGAATTGAAGAGCCAGAATTTTGAGTGGAAATAATATTTGGGGGCATTAGATAATATCTTTCCCTCTTTCATTTATTTGGAAGTTGGCTCAGGGAAGAGAAACATATATTTTATGGCTTTTTTTTCTTCTAAAAATATAAGCACTAAAGTGGGAAAAGAATTTAAAACTAATGTGATGAGAGATGCTTTCCCCTCCAAAATTCATGTTGAAATTTAATCCCTAATGTGGCAGTATTGAGAGGTGATTGGATCATGAGGGCTCTCCCCTTATGTATGGATTAATTTATTGATTAATGGGTTAATGTATTAATAGGTTATCTTGAGAATATGGCTAGTGGCTATGTAAAAAGAGGAAGAAAGATTTGAGTATGCTAGCATGTGAGCATACTCAGCCCTCTTGCCATGTGATACCCTGTAGCACTTGGGATGCTGCATGGTCCCCAACAGCAAGAAGGCCCTTGCCAGATGGAGCCCTCAACTTTGAATTTCTCATCCTCCAAAACCATAAGAAATATTTTTTTCTTTATAAATTACCCACTTGCAGGTATTATAAGCAACAGAAAATGGACCAAAACAAGGGATAAAGAACACTTTTTTTTTTTTGGTCCTGAAAGAGATTATTTGGGGCCATTGAAAAATGGAAGACAATGTACATGAAAATATGTGGGTCCTAGAATAGAGATGTAGCAAGGCCCAGGAGAGTGATAGTGACAAAAGACATCTCAGCAGAGAGAATTCGAGGCGGCATGACCATGATTTTCCTGTCATAGGGTAGCACGGAAAATAATAGCAGTTAACAGACTATTAATGGCTAATGACAAAGGACCTTATGTCCCCCACCTCCTTTCTTACCAAGAGCTTGCCACCATAGATGGTTTCAGACCTCTAGCATAACTGTGATGCAGAGGTGAGAACTTAGGTTACATGTTTATCTATCTAAGCAGAATGGATTTGGAGTAGGTAATTAAGCTAAGTTAGAGAATACTAAGTTATAATGTGAGCTGAGATTCACATGTGTTTCTGTGATACTGACAGGAACTTATTAATGAGTACTTAGTTTAAATGAGCATTTATTGTATGTCAGATATTTAAGCATTTTAAAAATAAGATGATGTGAGTAAGACTCAAGATGGCGCTGTGAGAACAACCCAGGATTGGAGCTCTCCTTGAGTCCGCGGAGAGGTGAGTCAGAGCTGCATTTCCAGACTGATCTTTGTTGCCCACGGAATGGGGAAATTCCCAAGTGAAGAGGAGATGCGGGACGCCAGGCAGAACCTCTGCCTGGCAAAGCCGGCAGGAGGGGTGGCAGCAGCCGGCCCTGCCCAGCGCTCCCCACAGGGCGTGCTTGTCCAGGTGCCCTGTTGAACTGGCAACGGGAGACGTGAGAGGGCTGGACTTGAGACTGAGCGAGACTTGGACATTGGGCCAGCCCAGGGGATAGCAGGGACAGAGCGTTTGGGGTGGCCCAGTGGGGTGAACAAAACCGCCATTTCAAACAATCCCCGTGCAGACGGCCCGAGACGCTCTGTGGGGGAGGGGCGTCCACCATTACTGAGGTAACACCCCCCAACTGAGATACACGCCCATTGCTGACGCAGCCAGCCATTGCCGAGGCAACCTGTCCCTACTGAGATACACACCTACTGCTGACGCAGCCTGCTGTTGCCAAGGCAACCTGCTACAACAGAGAGACTCCGCCACAGGGCGTGGCAGAGAACACAGCAGAACAGCAGAGCCTGCACAACAGGGTGAACCACACAACAGCAGGGCAGAGCCTCGGCAGGCAAACAGTGGCTAGTCTGCGTCCTAGCTGGGCAGGACCTCAGTGGACATCCAAAAATAAAGCCCAAACCCCTCAACACAGAGCATTTGAGAAAAAAAAGGGTTTTTTTTAATGAGCTCTGTTGCAGCAGAATCAAACATAGCAGCCTAACAGCCCTGAATGAACAACAGAGCTCACAGCTCAGCAATTGAGCTCATATAAAGTACAGAGTGTCTCCTCAAGCAGCTCCCTGACCCCTCTATATCCAAAAGACTGACATTTGGCAGGCATTATCCTGGGACAAAGATAGCAGAAAAAGAAACTGGTAGCATCCCTCGCTGTGCCACAGCTGCTAGAGGTGCACCCCAGATAAGCAGGGCCTGGAGCGGACCTCAGCAGTCGTACAGCGAAGGGGCTAGACTGGTAGAAGGAAAACCAAGTAACAGAAATACTTCATCATCAACATTCTGGGTGTCCACTCAGAGACCCAATCGAAAAGTCAGCAACTATGCAGACGACAAGCGGATAAATCCACAAAGATGGGAAGAAACCAGCACAAAAAGGAGGAAAACACCCAAAACCAGAACACCTCGCCTCCTAGAAAGGACCAAAACTCCTCACCAGCAAGGGAACAAAGCTGGATGGAGAATGACTGTGATGAAATGATGGAATTAGACTTCAGAAGGTGGATAATGAGAAACTTTTGGGAGCTAAAAGATCATGTATTAAATCAATGCAAAGAAACTAAGAAACTTGAAAAAAGATATGAGGAAATGATAACAAGAATGGATAACTTAGAGAGGAATATGAATGAATTAAAGGAGCTGAAAAACACAATACGAGAACTTCGCGAAGCATGCACAAGTTTCAATAGCCGAATTGACCAAGCAGAAGAAAGAATATCTGAAGTCGAAGACCAACTCAATGAAATAAAACGAGAAACCAAGATTAGAGAAAAAAGCGCAAAAAGGAATGAACAAAGTCTCCAAGAAATGTGGGACTATGTGAAAAGACCTAACCTACGTTTGATAGGTGTACCAGAAGGGGACGAAGAGAATGAATCCAAGCTGGAAAATACTCTTCAGGACATCATCCAGGAAAATTTCCCCCACCTAGCAAGACAGGCCAACACTCAAATGCAGGAAATACAGAGAACACCACAAAGATATTCCGCAAGAAGAGCAACCCCAAGGCACATAATCGTCAGATTCAACAAGGTTGAAATAAAGGAGAAAATACTAAGGGCAGCCAGAGAGAAAGGTCGGTTCACCCACAAAGGAAAGCCCATCAGACTCACAGCAGATCTCTCGGCAGAAACACTACAAGCCAGAAGAGAGTGGGGGCCAATATTCAACATACTTAAAGAAAAGAACTTTCAACCCAGAATTTCATATCCAGCCAAACTGAGCTTCAGAAGTGAAGGAAAAATAAAATCCTTTGTGAACAAGCAAGTACTCAGAGATTTTGTCACCACCAGGCCCGCTTTACAAGAGCTCCTAAAAGAGGCACTACACATAGAAAGGATCAACCAGTACCAGCCATTCCAAAATCACACTGAATGCTAAAGAGCATCAACATAATGAAGAATCTACAACAACTAACAGGCAAAACAGCCACTTAGCATCAAAATGGCAGTATCAAATTCACACATAACAATATTAACCCTAAATGTAAATGGACTAAATGCACCAATCAAAAGACACAGACTGGCAAATTGGATAAAAATCCAAAACCCATCAGTGTGCTGTATCCAGGAAACCCATCTCAGATGCAAGGATACACAAAGGCTCAAAATAAAGGGATGGAGGAAGATTTACCAAGCAAATGGAGAGCAAAAAAAAGCAGGAGTTGCAATTCTCATCTCTGATAAAATAGACTTTAAAGCAACAAAGATCAAAAGAGACAAAGAAGGCCATTACATACTGGTAAAAGGATCGATACAACAAGAAGAGCTAATGATCCTAAACATATATGGACCCAATGCAGGAGCACCCAGATACATAAGGCAAGTTCTTAAGGACTTACAAAGAGACTTAGACTCCCACACAATAATAGTGGGAGACTTTAACACTCCACTGTCAATATTAGACAGATCAACCAGACAGAAAATCAAAAAGGAAATCCAGGGCTTGAACTCAGACCTGGAGCAAGCAAACCTGATAGACATTTACAGAACTCTACACCCCAAATCCACAGAATACACATTCTTCTCAGCACCACATCACACCTACTCTAAAATTGACCACATAATTGGAAGTAAAGCACTGCTCAACAAATGCAAAACAACTGAAATCATAACAAACAGCCTCTCAGACCATAGTGCAATCAAGTTAGAACTCAGAATACAGAAACTGACCCAGAACTGCACAGCTTCATGGAAACTGAACAACTGGCTCTTGAATGTTGACTGGGTAAACAATGAAATGAAGGCAGAAATAAAGAAGTTATTCGAAACCAACGAGAACGAAGACACAACATGCCAGAACCTCTGGGACACATTTAAAGCAGTCTCTAGAGGAAAGTATATAGCAATAAGTGCCCATATGAGGAGAATGGAGAGATCCAAAATTGACACCCTATCGTCAAAATTGAAAGAGCTAGAGGAGCAAGATCAAAAAACTCAAAACCCAGCAGAAGACAAGAAATAACTAAGATCAGAGCTGAACTGAAGGAGACTGAGACACGAAAAACCCTTCAAAAAATCAATAAATCCAGGCCGGGCGCGGTGGCTCAAGCCTGTAATCCCAGCACTTTGGGAGGCCGAGGCGGGTGGATCACGAGGTCATGAGATCGAGACCATCCTGGTCAACATGGTGAAACCCCGTCTCTACTAAAGATGCAAAAAATTAGCTGGGCATGGTGGCACGTGCCTGTAATCCCAGCTGCTCGGGAGGCTGAGGCAGGAGAATTGCCTGAACCCAGGAGGCGGAGGTTGCAGTGAGCCGAGATCGCGCCATTGCACTCCAGCCTGGGTAACAAGAGCGAAACTCCGTCTCAAAAAAAATAAATAAATAAATTAATTAATTAAAAAAAATCAATAAATCCAAGAGCTGGTGTTTTGAAAAGATCAACAAAATAGACAGACCACTAGCCAGATTGATTAAAAATAAAAGAGAGATCAACCAAATAGATGCAATACAAAATGATAAAGGGGAAATCACCACAGATTCCACAGAAATTCAAACCATCATCAGAGAATATTACAAACAACTCTATGCTGGAAGAAATGGATAAATTCCTGGACTCCTGTGTCCTCCCAAGCCTAAACCAGGAGGAAGCTGAAACTATGAATAGACCAATAACAAGGTCAGAAGTCGAGGCAGCAATTAAGAGCCTACCACAAACTACTGCTTTAAATGTGTCCCAGAGGTTCTATGCAAAGTTTCTAGTGTATCTTGAGCACTTGCTGTTTTTTTTTTTTAAAAAAAAACAGTCACTGTTATTAATTATCGTTCTTACATGTGCTTATTTTCCCTATAAATTTCACAGTCTTTAAGATGCTCATACAAAACCAGCATTCAGCTTAAGGCCTGTTTAGACAGCAAACGTTAGAGCACAAGACTTATACAACCCCTCCCAGTATGGTTCTCATAAGTCTCAGGTCTTCTTCCTGTCTTGTTTTATTTTTCACATTAGTAAATTTAGGAGAAGAATTGTGGTGACCTATTTGTCATAGGATATTGGGAGAAGATAATTTTATAAATTACAATACTCTGAAGGACCAAAGGGCTTAAATTCTAGGAGCAATGTAAGTAATACATTATACTTCAATCCCAATTAATTTTCATAGACACAGAAAATAGAGTATACATAAGGGCTTTAAATTGTTATTATTGTAGAAAATTAGGAGCAGAAAATGCTCTGATGCTACAGCGCTGCACTTGAGTGCATTTCCAAGGCGGATAATGCGATTAATATGCTTGCTTTGGTTATAGTCAGGTCATGGAGGCATAAAGCCCACCTGATTGAAGAAGCTGCAAAGTAGTTTTGAAGTAGCATGAGATGACACGTTTTGCTAGGTGAAGATGATTTTGTCCAGGTTATAAGACCCTTTAGGATGACAATTCATGCTTGGTTGAAGTTCTTTCATTTGGATATACCACTCAACAAGTAAAAGAACAGTAAGAGAGGTCAATATTCACATACAGGAACAGCTTCAGTGCCTGCCTTATTTCTTCTGAAGGCACATTCCAAGTCTTGTGGTCAATGAAGCCCTTACAGAGTAAGAAATATATTATGTTTGAGACTACAAGAACAGGATTTTTTTTTTTTTTAGATTAGCCTAAGGATGGGACTAAATTATAATCAAGGGTCTGCCCTATTACTGGTAAGATCATTCTTGCCTTGGCAATGTTACTTAGTTCTATATTCTATTTCTTAATATTATGATCTGGCCTAAGGCAGTCTGGCTCATAGAATACTACCAAGATATGTATGAGAAAACAAACAGAAAACAAAGCCAACCGTTCTGAATAGAGGTGTAAAACACTATTTTCTAGATATTTATTTTCTGAGGTTTCTCCACTTGAAACTAAAACAATGCTTTTATAGGCAATGAATTACTATGGTACATGTGAATAATTTTCTTCAAACAAAAAAAGACACTAGATAAAAATATATCTTGCGACAAAAGACTATTATAGTTTGCTTTATGTCTAAAAGACTTAGAATTGGATACTGTGAGTTGCAAAATAAACTCCATAAAGAAGAGATTTTTATTCTTTTATCTGAAAGAATCACTGTAGGACCTTGGACAACTTAAATATTTGTGAGACCCCCTTGGTACTTGTAACTATAAGTCATTATAATAATATAAAATTACCATCATATATTATGTATATGGCTTACATCATGGTTTATAGTAATTAGCAACATCTTTCCATGATGAATATGCTACAATGGTTTTAAAAATTTATAAAAACTTGAGCTACAATGGGACTTGACTGTGGTACTGTAGCTATTTTTTCTGGATTTCATCAAATTTTCTTACATTTATTTTCTACAAACATACTGAACAATGAATAGCAGCAAAAATAGAAAAATTCATAAGGTTCTTTTAATAAATCTATGCTACCAATAATTCTCTATATAACTGATTGAATAAGAACTGAGAAAGCTTATAGAGCATAGATAACCATAGAGCTTATTTTGAAAGCTTTACTTTAAAAGTAGCAAAAAAGAAATCAATATAACTCAGATAATATTTTGAATTATATCATTCTTTTCTTCAAAGTCATCTAAATACAGCTCCCACATATTTCTTACATAATTTACTGGAGTTGCCCCTAGTGAATTTTGCTTGAGAGAATAAAGAAAAGTATTTTTCCTTATTCCTCTTAGTATAGCTAAGAAACTTGATTATTATATACAACACAAAAATAAGAAAACTCTAGAAGATGGAGTAAGGAAAGCAGAGGAAAACTTGAGTCCTGAAATATTGAGGAATCCCTGGGTTTTCTTTTTGTCTCGTACATTGCAGATTTTGTACAGGAGACACTAGGAACACAGAAATGTAACAACCTTCACAATTTCTTGTGACTCTGTAATTATTTCAAAAAAAGAGTTTAAATAAAAAAACTATTAACAAAAGACAACAACAGCCTATTAGTATATAAAATAGATAAGTTTTACAGCATGGTTTATAATAATTGATAAATATCCTTCCATGAATAATATGCTATAAACATTTATAAAATTCATAAAAGTTTTAGCTATAGTGGATTTTGATTGCTAAAGTATAGTTTTTATATCTGGCTGTATTTTAATAAATTTTTAAAAATTTATTCTTCATAAATACGCTGACTAGTGGGGAAAAACAGGAAAAGTCATAAGTCCTCTTGAATAAAGTTGTGTTCAACACAATTATCTAAATACATAACTGATAATATATATTAATATGTACTCTATCATTCATGATACAGGTATTATGATCATTCCTGATAGAGCATATATTTTCATTCATAGAATTATCTTTTATAATAGAGTAAATAGATGACAAACACACTGTTTTTCTGCACTTTTACATAACACTTCTGACACAAAATATGTGGGTTTCTCCATACCAAGCAATTCTCCCCCTATGGACACCAGCTAACTGTCCTACAGTTTAATTCTATTTTGATCCCATCTGTCTACCTACATTTAATATCAGCTTTCACAAGCTAAGAGCTCAGTCCCATAATACTGGCCCCACTTCAGATGCCAAGTGCCAAGTCTAGGCCTCCGTTACTTAGGACTGACCACCTATGCCTCAGGAGTTTCCACCTCTCCCTCGTTAGGTTCAATAATTTGCTAGAACAGATTGCAGAACTCAGGAAAACACTTTACTTAGGTGTGCTGGTTTATTATAAAAGAGAAACGCGGGAAGAGTCAGACAGAAGAGAAGCACAGGGCAAAATATGAAGTTGGCGGGTGGTGCTGCAGAGCTTCCAGGTCTGCTCTTGATATACTACCTTCCCAGTAACCCCTTGTTCAGCAACTCCAAAGCTCATCAAATACCCTCTTTCAAGAGTTTTTGTAGGGCTTGTTCTCTAGTCTCCCTCAGCTCCTTCTCAGATGTCAGCAGGCGGGGCTGAAAGTGTTCATCCTCTAATCACTAGGACTTTCTGTCGAGCACTCAATCCTGAGGCTATCTAGGGACCACAACCTAAATCACTGTGTTAGCATAAACGCAGGTGTGATCAAAAGTGACTGATTATGAGTCACAGTAGACACTCCTATCAATCAGTAAATTCCAATGGTTTTAGGAGCTCTGGAACAGGTATCAAAACCAAAAACTAAACATGTATTTGATCACAGAGGAGAATTTGGAGATATAATTTTTCAATATTTATCTGACTAATAAAAGCCAAAATAATTTTAAGTGATAAGGTCATCTAAATGTAATTTTTATGTGGTTAAATTCTATTATAACAAGCTTTGTGAGATAGGCAGTTCCTTTTTAAATCATGAATATTGTTTACAATTAGAATGACTCTATAAACCACCTGTGGTTTCTGAGGTACCAGCAATAAACACGGGTATTAGGATCAGATTTAGCAGTGGAGCAAAACCTTATCTATTTTATCTACTGTTGCATAACAAGCTAAGCCAAAACTTATAACGACCTTTTTTTTTTTTTTTTTTTTTTTTTGCCACTCTTGGATCAGCTCCTAGGTGATTCCTCTGGTTTTGTTTAGCATGTCTGATCTCTACCATCAACTGGTGATTTGACTGGGGCTGAAGAGTTTAGAATGGTTGCAACTTTCATGTTTGGCTTTAGGGGTCCTCCCTTGGGATGGCTTTTTTCTGCTGCATGTGTGGTTCCTCATGCTCCATTAGGTGAGCCAGGGCATCTTTACATGTTGATAAAAAGATCTCCAGCTGGAAAAGGGAATAGATTACATTATAAAGCAGTTTTCAAGCCTCTGATTAGCCCTGCCTGCTAATGTCCAATTAGTTATAAAGTCTAATATAGTTGCAATAAGTGGATAGATAGATCTCACCTCCTGATAGCAAAGTCATATTGCAAGGGTACACGCATTGAGGAATAGAGGAATTTGTGGTGATTATTTTGGTAATTGACTAATATATGATTAGGCATGATACAAAGCTCCCTTTTTGTAAAATTACTGATAAAATTATTTATAAATATCAACAATGTTTTGTTTCTACAGTAATCAGCTGAAATCCAAGTGTAGCTTTATTATGCTGGGCATTTGTTTGTAGTTGTAGGTCTTACCAAAAAGGAGACTCAATCCAGACCCCATAAGAGGGTTCTTGGATTTCTCTCAAGAAAGTATTTGAGGTGAGTCCATAAAGTGAAAACAGGTTTAATAAGGAAGTAAAGAAACAAGAGAATGGCAGAGCAGCCCTGAGGGCTGCTGGTTGCCCATTTTTATGATCTTTGTTCAATTAAACAAAGGGTAAATGCTAAACAAGGGGTGAGTTTTTCATGTTCCCCCTTTTTAGACCATATATAGGAACTTTCTGACATTGACATGGCATTTGTGAACTGTTATGGCACTTGTGGGAATGTAGCATTGAGGATGATGACCAGATGTTACTCATGTCGCCATCTTGAATTTGGTGGGTTTTGGCTTCTTTACTGCAACCTGTTTTATCAGCATCCTTACGACCTGTACTTTGTGCTGATCTCCTATCTCATTCTGTAACTTAGGATGTCTGACTTCTGGATGCAGCCCAGAAAGTCTCAGCCTTATTTCAGCAAGCCCCTAGTCAAGATGGAGTTGCTCTGATTCAAACTCCTCTGACATAGGCATTCAAATGAAACTTTCTCTGTGTTTTAGTCTATAGTGTGCAAGAGAAATCATTAGCAAACATAATGAGATTTAAACAAATTAGCCCTTGGATCAATTGAAAAATGAGTGCTTGATAGTTTATTTTGATTATATTTAAAAAGAAACACCTGTAATGTGGCATCCCTAGGAAGAATAGGTAAAAGTAGTTAAAGTTAACTACTTTTCTGTTTAAATTGAAGCATCACTACATAAAACCAATATTGTGAACTGATAAAAACAAACCAAAGGTAATTGGCAGAAAATACACAGGCAGCAATAAAATACCCATGCAAACTATGAATTAGCAAAATTGAAGAAAAGATTTTAGCATGCAGGAGAAAAAACAACAGTCTATGTAGCATAGTGTGGAGACATCAATTCCATAAAGGTGCTATTTTAGATGAAGAGGACAAGCAAGTGGACATTCTACCCCTTTGGTGTAAATGTAAAGACACAAGATGATTGTGACATTCCAAATCATGATTTATTTTATTGCCCTATTCATGCGGTTCTTTTATTTTACAGATACCAGCTGGCTCTTCTTGTTTACCGTTTAAGACAGGAAATGTGCATGATGAACCAATCCTAGATAAATACTTTGCTGTCTCAGTGATCTTGCAGTTAAGAGACATGAACAGGTATAGTGTGTAACAAAACAAGGCATGAATACTGACTCCCTGTGGCTAAAATACTTAAAAAGGCAGGGAAACTTCTTGAAAATTAGGGAAAGAAAAGTAATAAAAAAATTACAAAAAATATTAAGAATTATTATTAATTCTTCTTTTGTATCTATGAATTATTTTCTTGCACAAAATGCTGAAGGGTCTTGTCACCTTGGCCAAAAGACCTGTATGTCTCTGAGTGTCAAAATCAGGCATAGGAAAATTAAAGAAGGGTGAGCAATAAACCTGTGAAAAATGTGTGGGTTGTATGAACAATTATGATAAGGAGTGATTTGATCAGATTAAAATTACAAGAGTACCCCATATTTCATTTTTAGTAAATAACATGACAGTTATATTTTATAGACAGTAGATATATTTTATAGAAAATTTTGACACTATTTATAAATTCTTTTGGAACTTATAAATTCTTTTTATAAGAATTTTATAAGACTATCTAGTAGAGCTAGATAGTCTTAATCTCAAAGATGATTAGAAAGATCAACTTAAAGAAGAGTATAAAATTTATCCTGAATGCTATCCCAATGATATTAAAGGATTTTAAAAGGGTAAAAATTAATCAAACTTGCATTCTGAAAGATAATTGGGATAACACTAAGGTGGAAGCCAGTAGAATTAGGAGGATATGACTATAGTCCAGTTAATAAAAGATGAGAGCTTGAAGAATGGCAGGAGAAATAGCAAAAGTGAAATGATTTTGAGGGATTTAGAAAGAGAGAAAGGATAGGTCTTAGTAATTGATGATGTCAGTTAGCAATTGAGAAAAAAGTTAATATTAGATGTGGTTGTGCCATTTACTAGTATAAGGAACTCAGAAAAAGGCACATATTTTGAAATTTTGTGTTGAGATGCTTATGAGACACCCAAGTGAAATGTCAAAGAGGAATTAAACATGAAGCTCAATAGAGAATACCGAACTAAGTGTACAAGGGTTGGAAACAGCATATTTACATTCAGTCTGGAGTTGTTAAATATGTGCAGGTGCCATAAGTACTGAGCTAGTTGCTGGTGAGACAGAGATGAACAAGACATCTTTGCTCAAAGAATATAATTGAAAATTGATGCACTTGACACATTTGATTCAATCCACTAGTTGGGTGTAAATGAACATTCTCATTCACCTGTTTTGCAAACACTTAATTTGGAGCATCATGGAATTTGTTTAAAAAAGTATTATAATCTTGTTTTTGAAAAATGTGTGTTTCTTTTTTTCTCAATGCAAAAGAAAATACTCATTATAGAAGTTACAGATAAGCAAGATAAAATAAACTTATTCACAAATATTTTCAGTGCTTAATATATATCAGGTATTGTGGTACGTGCTGACAATAAATTTCTTGTCTTCTCTGTTCCGGCCAAAGAGAAAAAGAAAGGTGCTTCCTATCACGCTGGAGTTTTCCACATGTAGTAGCCTCTTTCTTTTGTTCTTCTTCTCTACTTTAACCTTATTTTATACTGTTTGCGGCTCCAGCTTCCACCCATGTGTTCCTTACTCTGGGATGCATTCTTTGACTCAGACCTTGCAGACAGATGGAGTTATGTGCTTCCATGGCATCTTACACTTACCCAGCTCTCAGTTTGTTTCCCAACGTGTTGTACTTGCCCGTTTGCTAACACCAGGTGATTTAGCTATAAATAATTTGGCCAAAAGCATATTGGTCAGCTTGAGAGAATATATAAAATGATAATTGACTGAAAATCAATATTTCCAGTCACAGAATTTGGTTTTTCACATTGATGATTTTGGCATATATAAAAGTCATTTGCAATTCTTTGTGACTCATATATTTTGCCCATTCTTTCACTTGTTATTTCTGATTTTTTTCCTCTTATAAGTAATATTTCTTCTTTTCCAGCCAAATTCCTACTTTGTAAACTTTGTGCAATTTTTAAAATGTTGGTGTAACTTTTCAGATTAGTTCAAACAAAATCAATGATTAGTTATAGTGACTGAGATCAAAAGCTAGAAAGCTCTGCAGGTCTTATAAGCCACTGGAGACATACACTTCCGCAGATGACCCCAAGATCAACTTTTAGTACTTGACCTTCACTGTTAGAAGCTGTACTTCAGTGACAACTGCTGTCTGATTTGAACGTACTTTTGTCACATACCTGGAAATATAAAAAAATAGGATGGCATGCTCATTAATTGGTAGATATTTATTATTAGTCTTTACTGTAAACACAAATAATATTATAGAACATTTAACATGTGATTTATTTATGTTAGAGCGATAAGCTTATGTTTCATCTTTTAAATTTAGCTGAGAGATACAAGATCCTTTGGCCAGAGAATCAAAAGAGCATAAGGGCCAGTATTCAAAAGCCTCATCATCCCCAATCCATGTCTACAGTTCCAGGTTCAAAAAAATGGGTTATCACTAGGAAAACTGGTTTGGCATTTTTGCTTTATTATAGAGTGGCCCTTTCTATAGGCTACATGAAGACCTCATTAGGTTTTATCCAATTATATTGAGCTCCACACTGTTCATTGCTTTTGGTCTTTTCTATCCACTCTGTTGGAAAATTGTAAGAAGTAATATCGACTTTTAAATGTCTAAAGTTCTTCAATTATGTCTATGTAGACAACATGCCTGCTGGAATCAAGGTATCATGGATCAAGCCAGACTGATCCACTTTGTTCCTTCCTGCAATGCCCTCCATGCTTAGTTTTATCACCAGCTACAGAGCGCTTGTCTTTGGCCTACCAATGAACAGAGACCTGATGACTGACCAATAGCCACAATGCATTTCTTTTAGTTATGAGTATATTCCAGAACATCTGTAGAATCACTTCATATTTTATACAAACTATATTGGTTCAGTTAGAGCTTTCTTAAAATTAAAACATTGATTGGAAACACATTTGAACATTCAGAAGAACACACAACTAAGTTTTTATTCAGTGTTTCAGGGTCTTATTCAGACAAGATGGTGCCTGGAAGGCAGGACTCCTGTTTTATTCTACATCAAAGGAGATGGAGTAGTGCCTGGAGCTTCCGAAATTATTAACTTCCTCATCTGTGCTCGTTTCCTTTAATAACACATTCATATCGCCATATATTCATTAAGCCAAGAAATATTTATTAAGACTTTAGAAAATGCCAAACAGTGTCCTATGTGGTGAAGATACAGTAGTGAGCAAAACAGAGAAGGTTTTTTTTCCTCATGGAGTTTATCAATTTGTTTTATTCAGAAATAAACATTTATAGATGATGCTTTAATTTTATGGCATATGACTTTCATTTAAATTTGGTTACTTAAAGGACAGGGACATCATAAACTATCACATTCCTCTTTATGGCCTAGATATCAAATATGTGTTGAAAACTCATCTGACCTCAGAGTATCAATTCTTTGAGTGTTTTATCTTAGCTGTACACAGAGTAAGCTGACAGGCCTTAGACTATACCTGCGTTTTCTCTGTTGATGTCATCAGGAATGTAACAACAAGTGGTTAGAATTAGGTAGCAATTGTTACTGAAGTAAAGCTTCTAATACCGAAGGTCAAGTGCTAGAAAGTGACAGGTCACCTAGTGAGATGCATGTCTCACAATTACTGAGGACAGAATGGTGCGGACTTTGGCAAAGACTCTTACTTCTATAATCAGATCCCTCTGCAGCACAGTGACCACTAGGAATGTTACTATGGAAGGTCTTACGTTTCTTTTCTTCATCTTTTAGATTATATTGCTTGGGACTGTTTAAATTCCCTTCAGTAATCCTCCATACTTTGATAATTTTTCTTGCTGGTTGTGATTCTGGGGATGAAAAAATTAGCCATATTCAGCTGCAGCAGCTATTTAATTTTTTTATTTTTTCCCCCGCCTATCCAAACTCTCCAGGTAGTCAAACTCTAACTTGTGACTCTGTAAAAAGTATGGTAAAAACCTATACTTGTCAGGTTTTGCAATTTTATTCCCTGGTTCCTAATAAAAGGTGATGGCCCAGTACCTCCTTCATCCCCAGTGAATGAATAAATCTGAAGAAATACTGTCAGCTTTTTGAACTCACCCTACCCATGATACAAGGAAAAGAAGGTATGGGAGGGGAAGATAGTCCTGATTATAAGGGCTGTCTGGGACCAGATCCATGAGGCAACAATTCTCAATATACAGGACAAAAAGCCACTGAAATAGAAAAATAACGGGTCGATGCAGATGACAAATCATTCTAAGATTTTTGGGGTTGGTGCTTTTTTGAGCTGAGAATAGGCACAAGGGCAATACGTCTGCTGGCAAGAACAGTAGGCTTTGCCAAGTAGAAAAACAGCAGAGGTGTGGCAGTTGAGAAGTCCTGCTGTTCCACTCCTACTACCATAGTTGAGCAGGAAGGAGATGAGGCCACTAACCAATTTTAAACATTAAAATAAAATTATAAAAAAAATATTCTTGAGGAGTATTAGTCTTGCTTTAGAGTGGAGACCTCGGGTGTGCTAGTAAATGTACTGAAGTGTTTGCTGCTTTTGTAGTATAGATATTTTCCCCATGGCTGATTTTAAGCTACCTGTGGTTTGAAAATCCACTCCAAAAAAAAAAAAAAAATTAACAATTGGTTCTCAAGAACCAGCAGGAACTGGCTTCAATATACCACTAGCTAGAGAGTAATTTGTGTGTGTGTGTGTGTGTGTGTGTGTGTGTGCGCGCGCGCGTGTGTGTGTCTGTTATCCTTTGCTTTTTCATTCCTGAAGTCCAGGGGCAGGAGATCCTGGTAGAAGGCTGTTGCCATAATTCAAACATTAGAATATGGATGATGATGGACAAACTAATAGAATTCTAATGAAGATGGAAAGAAAGATTTTTGTCTATAGGAAAAAGAGATTGACACTGAATGTGGTGACTTAGGGAGTGGAAAGGTGCGAAAGTGACTATAAACTTGGATATTGGGATGGGGGGTGGTCCCATTCATCACAATAGGGAAGAGAGGAAGAACGTTAGTTTATAAAGAGTGGGCTGGATAGTCAAATTCAATTTTGGATGTGCTGAATTTGGGATACAGGTAGAATCCTGAAGAGAGTTGTTCTAATATGGAATTGATGATTGTTAAAGCAAAGACCTTGAGAAGTGGGGGCAAGGATAGAATAAAGGACACACCCAGTAAATATTCTCTCATTGTAGGAGGAGGAAAGAAAGAAAGGAAAAAATGTGAGTCCTAATACCTTTGTTATTGCCCTTAAAGGAAGTGGAAAGGGTTCTTGGCTGATGTGCTTAATTTACTCACTAAAGTGGGAAGCACAGCCATGTGCTGAGGCTGAGGCATAAGTAATAGAGCAGTTTTGAGAAGACATTTGAAAATTTAGGGATATCTATTAAGAGAAAAAATTAGGAAAAACAGCTGAAGAAAAGTTTCCTAGGGAGTATTAATGACTCAAATGAAATCAAGTTTGTAGTGGTTTTGATTCAATGTTTTAAATAGCTACATGCTTTTGTGGTAATCAGATAATATTGTCAAACATGCTCTTACTCAGACTTCCCACTAATTTCAATAGAGTCTAAGAAACAAATCATTGTATATTTCTAAAGCAAACATTTTATGGTGCTTCACTTCTAAAAATTTTGTGTGTTATTCACTCATTTAATTCCTAAAGTGATCCTGGGAGGCAGACTTTATTATTATTCTCATTTTAAAGATGAGGAAATGTGGTCTTGGAGCATCTGTGACTTTCCCAAGGCCACATGGTACAGTTAAGAGTACAACCAGTTTCACTGGCTCCAGAGCCGGTGCTTTTAATTATTTCACATACTTCTAATAGATTTACATAGTATTTATAGGATTTGGTCATAAACTATTTTTCCTATTTTATTGCATTTTATCTTATGCAAACCAAATTAGCAGAGTATAAAACAAAAAAAATAATGTAAAATCAAAGCAACAAATAGTGAGTACCATTATACATTTCACTTATTGATACTTGGGAAAATAATGATTCAAGACAGAATACAAAATTACAGATCGCAACACAGTTAAAGAATGGAAGAAACATCTTGTATGATACTCTGTGGAAGTTGTTTTACTGTTATCAGAAGTCAAGACAAAGTATACATTTTCTTTGAAACCAGCCTAGAAGCCATTCCCCAGCAATCATATACAACCATGGTATTTAAAAGGATCTCTGCAGAATTAATAGTAGTATAAATAAAATATCAGAGTTATATGAAAACACATAATAAAGACTGCATATTAAGAACTGGACTTTCTGTAGCTTGAGATGTCTCTGAAATTACTATGTCAATCCTGTTATAAGGATGCGTTCAACTGAAGCTAAGCTAAGTGGCAAGAGAAAAGATGGGCAGTTCCCTAGTGGCTCATACCTATATGGTTTACTAACATCTAAACAAAGCATTTCAGATCATGCATATTGAGTCATAATGATTTTATTAATTCCAACTTATTAACTAGTAAAAAATTACTTAAATATTTTTTTAACAAGACAAGAAGACAAACCGACATTTATAATTAAGGTTCTAGCAGATGGGGATAGCTGGTCAAGTAAGTTGAATCCCTCGCAGAATTTATTCTTAGCAAGTCTGGTTCGTGCATCTCCAGAAACATGACAATAGCACCATACCTTACGTCATATTGTTAGTTTTATTAATAACATTTTAAAGTTATAGCTGTCTTGGACTTAGTGAATGATTACCTACATAACAGAGCTGTTGGTATCTCAACCTATGTTGCTGTGATACCACTAAATTTTCTGAGAATCCATCAACTTTAGTCTCACCACGATTTAAAAGCATCAATCCAAAGAACAACATGCTTTTACAAAAGCCCTGTGGCATCCCAAACTCATTTATATTGTTTTAGCTACTAATTCAGTAATGTATTGCAATTTTGTTGATCTAATAGCCTGAACACTGGGTTTGAAATACCTGCGTGCTGCTTGTTTAATGAGGAAAATTTGGTATATTTTCTCTACTTCTATTTTCTCATCACACCAATCCATAACACATGTCAATTTACTCTGATAAACATCATTACTATGTGCCTGACAAGGTGACAATACAAAGCTGGGTGAGGCATAACAAATATAATCAATGAGTTCACTATGTTGTGGTAAAGATAGATATAGTCCATGAGGCAATCTAGAGTACAAGTATATTCATTGAATACATATTTATCGGGTATATACTAAGTGCCAGACTCATATAGACAGTGCAGTCACAGAATAATGAAATAGTTAACCTTCAGAGAGTTAGCAAGTTGAAAGAAAGATGACATCTGAACTTGATGGTGCTACAATTAAGGGAGCAGTACATACAAAGGGACAGAGATATAAAATAGTGAAAGTTCAGCATATACAAGTGGTGTTGTATTACTGAATTGTGGAGTCTGAAAAGCAGAAAATTTGACAAGGGACAACAGGAACTGTTATAAACTCTTCCTTAATTATAACTATAATCACAATCTGCTGTTCTTATAACTTTAGGTGTTTCTCATTTCATATCATCAATCCCGAATATTTCTACATGAAAGTAAACATTTTTTTTTAAAAAATGCACTAGCCCATCCTTACTTACTTGTTTTTTCATTTTATTCAAATGTAATATTTGCTAATCTCCAAAAAAATGGACATTTTCTGTCTTTGCCTTTTTTTGTACTATTCCCTGTGTCTGAGAAGTTTCATGGTTTGTCATGATCCTGTTCTTTATTGAAGGCACAGTTCAAAAGGCACAATTGCAGGAAACATTTGAAGATTTCCCAACTGCATGCTATCTCTTGTCTCACTGGAAACCCTGCGTTTCTATAGTTCAGGATATTTTTTTGTCTTTGAAACTTTTCACAATTCTGAGCTTTTCATTCCTGTGTCTCTGCTTTTGTAAAAATAAGTTTATAAGCTCCTTCATCTTTTTGTTTCTTGCCAATGATGTACTTAGAAGAGCACGAACTATAGTAAAAACATCCAGAAAAGCAAAGTAATATCCAGAAAAGACATATGTTTCTGCTCAGTGGAAACACATTTAACACCCATGGAAAAGTCCTAGGCAAGTACACAGGTTAGCTGTGTAGATTTCCTCTACGACATTCAGGAACCAGGCAGTCAGGGACTTCTGTTTTCATCAAGTACATTTCAAGGCCATTATTGGCATTAACATGCTAGTCAGCCAGAAGAGAAAATGAGTGTAGTTGTAAGGAAGCTTTCCTAGGCCTGGTTTGCATGTGGCACAGCTCGCTTCTGCTCATATTCTCTTAGCTCTGCTTAGTCACATGGCCACATTTTGTAGAAAGGTGAGAGGGGTATGTATCCAGTTAATTTGAGTGTTCAGCTACCATTCTCTGCCATGGAGGATTGTTGTAACGCTTTACAGAATAACAATATTAGCCAGTATTTATGGAGTATTTACCATATGCCATATTGTTTTTTCCTAAGTGACTTTCACGTATTAACCTATTTACAAAAGCCCTGTAAATTCGGGGTACTCTCTTATTTCTCTTATTTTATAGATGAAGAGATTAAGATAAAGGAAATTTAAATAACTTTATGAGGATTGCATAGTCAGTATGTGGTACTGGGGTGTATGGCCAGTGTGTGGTACAGGAGTGTGGTTCCAGAGTCCGTGTTCTTAAACACTATAGCACACTGCCTTTAGGATAGTAATCTGTCAGTAGAGGTTCATTGAATTAATACAATGTAATTATCCCAAGTAACTAATCAGCCCTAGGATATAAGGTTGCAAGATTAACATTTACATGTCAGTCTCCATCTATACACAATGAGCAAGTGGGTTTATCTGAGAAAAAGTTTATCCAGAAAATAGTTAGGACTTGACCTGCAAAGTGTTTACAAAGCACTTTGAGAAAGGCATCATGGAATGGTTTTATGCTGTTGTGCTGAGAGTCACATCATCAGCATATTATAAGGAAATATTAGGCAATGGGCAATTTTTCTTCATATTTCATTATTTAGTATAATTCTTAATCAATAGATGAAAGTCTACAATAAACATGAAGGCAGTTTACCTACTCTTCATTTAAAACACTGCCTGGAGGTGACTGGCATGCCAGACAGCCTGGAGACTCTGTATTGATAGCTGAGTCTCTAAGTAAATCAATGGATTCGTGCCTTGAAACCCATTCAAAAAACATTTTTGCCAATCCATTGAAGAATACTGAAGATAGAATTGTAATGGAAAAACCTTCCATGAGTGGGGTCATCCATTCTTGTGCTTTGTTTTTGCTTTCTAATACAAAAGGTAACTAATACATCTTAAAAGGTCATCACTTTTTTAGTCTTCTTTCAGACTCATGCTGTATTCTATGTGATCCTCTCTAAGAAGAAAGGCATTTATTGATTTTACTTTGAGCAGCCAACTGCAAGCTTGGAGTATCTTGGCTCAAGCAACAAAACTTGCATTTTACAAAACATTAACCCTGAATGATTTTATAAAGCATTTCTTAAATTTTACCTTTCTTAATTTAGGAAAGTCTATTCATTGCTTTGTAAACATAACTTATATGTTAGGATTATGTATGGCTATTATTATTACTAACATAGAGATACAATGATGACTTTTTGCCATCTTTTGAGTTCCTAAAAATTATGCCATATTATTTTGGCATTTCCATTTGTATAACTACTCATTTCTCCTCCATCCTTGATTGAGGTAGGACAGTTATCTTTTGGGATTGGCCTCTGCCTGAGTCTGGATAAAAAATACATTGTTTGGTTCAGAGATGAACTAAAGAGACTAATGGAGATTAAGACTGGCTACTCATATAGGTGACAAATTATTTTCCACTGATGGAAGCTGGAAGAGTGGGAAGCTGAAATTACTAAAGCCATCTTACTTGCATCTTTGGGATATAAATCAGGAAATAGAACAGGCATGTATAGATGTAGTCACTTCTGATTATAAAAACACATATACTCTATATTGATCAAAGGTATAATTTATAATTTACCATCAATCTGATATACTTTCTAAATTATTACTTGCAATGTGGATGCTGTAAGATTTTACACGTGGTTTTAATGGTGTTTTTTGCACACTGATTATGTTATTCAAACAAAATTATTATGCCATAGTGAAGTAGTTTTAAGCAGAAAATACCATTGTATAATTACGTTTTATGAATTCTGCTCATAATACTCCATTTTCTATTAAAGCTGCTTGGTTTTCGGTATAATATTTTCATTCAATGTGGAAAACAAAAATATCCAAATTAGAGATGAAAATATTTTTTATTTTGTTGGCTTATGCAATTAAGGTACTGTGTTAAAAATACTTTTCTGCTTTTTTCAAACAATGAGAAAATATAAAAAAGTATAAAGTAAATAAAAATCACCCCTGATTCTGCAATTAACTGATATTTTTATACATTCTTTCCAGGATGCATTTAAATAATATATTAATTTATAGATATTTTTAAATAACTAATTTCTTACCTAAGGTATTAGATACTGATTTTTCATCACTTGCTCCTATGTTTTGAAAAATTTTTTATTTACGATTAAAAGAAATATTTTATATTTATTTACTTATTTTGAGACGGAGTTTCGCTCTTGTTACCCAGACTGGAGTGCAATGGCATGATCTCGGCTCACCGTTACCTCCGCCTTCTGGGTTCAAGCAATTCTCCTGCCTCAGCCTCCCGAGTAGCTGGGACTACAGGCGCGCACCACCATGCCTAGCTAATTTTTGTATTTTTAGTAGAGACAGGGTTTCACCTTGTTGACCAGGATGGTCTCGATCTCTTGACCTCATGATCCACCCACCTCGGCCTCCCAAAGTGCTGGAATTATAGGCGTGAGCCACCACGCCAGGCCAAAAGAAAGATTTTAATATCTTTTCATCATGCAACTTGCAGCATAATTAATTCAAATGCTTCTTTATGGTACACATTTATATTGTGTCTAATTTTCATCATTTTGAACAACATTATAATCTGTTCTTTTATGTCATATATTTTATCTGCATCTCTAATTATTTAATAATAAGATTCTTGAAGCTTACTTTTTAAATGTGAAAAAGAATCATTTATTTTAAATGTACTTTTTTATTACTGAGGATAAGTAAATAGTCTTTTAAATTTCTTTCTCCAGTTTTCTCGTGACATACTTTCTTTATTGCTTTGTTTGATACCGCTGTATTATAATTAAATTAAAAATTAACTTTTCCATTTTCATTGACAGTATTTCTCTCATTTTTTTGTTTTCAATATGATTTAGAGATTGTTGGCATAAAAATATTTATGTTTTACATGCTGAAATTATTTTCATTTAAAATTTTTCTTTGTCATTTTTTGCAATGTATTTTTGTTCAAAAACGTATATGACCATTCTTGATGGGCAATTTGGTTCCATGGAATACTATGCAGCCATAAAAAAGATGAGTTCATGTCCTTTGCAGGGACATGAATGAAGCTAGAAACCATAATTCTTTGCAAACCGATACAAGAAGAGAAAACCAAACACCACATGTTCTCCCTCATAGGTGGGTTTTGAATAATGAGAACACATGGACACAGGGAGGGGAAGATCACACACCAGGGCCTGTCTGGAAGCAGGGGGCAGGAGGGATAGGGGAGAGATAACAGGGGGTGGGGGGATTGGGGAGGGCTAACATTAGAAGAAATACCTAATGTTGATGATGGAGAGATGGATGTAGCAAACCACCATGGCACATGTATACCTAAGTGACAAACCTGCGCAATCTGCATAAGTACCCCCGAACTTAAAGTATAATTAAAACAAAAGTATATGTCAATTCTTAAATCATTTATATAATATTCAAATAAACTTGTAAATATCCTTTTAGAGTATGTGATAATTTGTAATTTAAGTTTCTTTTTTTTTTTTAGAATTTGGCAACAATTTCTTATATATATATATATACATTTCATTGAACTTTACATTCTGGGATACATGTGCAGAACCTGCAGGATTGTTGCATAGATACATACATGGCAATGTGGTCTGCTATGTCACCTATATCTGGTATTTCTTCCAATGTTATCCCTCCCGAACTCTCTGCCCCCCACTGTCCCTCCCCTAGTCTTGCCCAAAAGACCCCAGTGTATGATGCTCCCCTCCCTGTGTCAATGTGTTCTCATGGTTCAACACCCACCTATGAGTGAGAACATGCGGTGCTTGATTTTCTGTTCTTTTGTCAGTTTGCTGAGAATGATGGTTTCCAGATTTATCCATGTCCCTACAAAGGACATAAACTCATCACTTTTTATGGCTGCATAGTATTCCATGGTGTATATGTGCCACATTTTCCTTCTCTAGTCTATCATTGATGAGCATTTGGGTTGGTTCCAGGTCTCTGCTATTGTAAACAGTGCCTTGATTAACATACCTGTGAATGTGTCTTTGTAATAGAATGATTTATAATCTTTTGGATATATACCCAGTAATGGGATTGCTGAGTCAAATGGAATTTCTTTTTCTAGGTCCTTGAGAAATTGCCACACTGTCTTCCAAATGGTTGAACTAATTTACACTCCCACCAACAGTGTAAAAGTGTTCCTATTTCTCCACATCCTCTCCAGCATCTGTTGTCTCCAGATTTCTTAATAATCACCATTCTAATGGGCGTGAGATGGTATCTCAATGTGGTTTTGATTTGCATTTCTCTAATGACCAGTGATGATGAACATTTTTTCATGTTTGCTGGCATCATATATGTCTTCTTTTGAAAAGTGTCTGTTCATATCCTTTGCCCACTTTTGGATGGGTTTGTTTGTTTTTCTTGTAAATCTGTTTTAGTCATTTGTAGATTCTGGGTATCAGACCTTGGTAAGACGGGTAGATTGAAATTTTTTTTTTCCCATTCTGTTTGTTGTTAGTTCACTCTAATGATTGTTTCTTTTGCTGTGCAGAAGCTCTGGAGTTTAATTAGGTCCCATTTGTCTATTTTGGCTTTTGTTTCCAATGCTTTTTGTGTTTTAGTCATGAAGTCCTTGCCTATGCCTATATCTGGAATGATTTTGCCTATTTCTTCTAGGATTTTTAGGGTGTTAGGTCTTATGTTTAAGTCTTTAATTCCTCTGGAGTTAATTTTAGTGTAAGGTGTCAGGAAGGGGTCCAGTTTCTGCTTTCTGCACATGGCTAGCCAGTTTTCCCAACACCATTTATTAAACAGGGAATCCTTTCCTGATTGCGTGTTTTTATCAGGTTTGTCAAAGATCAGATGGTTGTAGATGTGTGGCATTGCTTCCAAGGACTCTGCTCTGTTCCATTGGCCTATATTTCTGTTTTGGTACCAGTACCATGCTGTTTTGATTACTGTAGCCATGTAGTATCGTTTGAAGTCAGGTAGCATGATGCCTCCAGCTTTGTTCTTTTTGCTTAGAATTGCATTGGCTATGCAGGCTCTCTTTTGGTTCCATATAAAGTTTAAGGTGATTTTTTCCAGTTCTGTGAAGAGGGTCATAGTTAGCTTGATGGGATAGTATTGAAACTCTAAATTACTTTGGGCAGTATGGCCATTTTCACAAAATTGATTCTTCCTAAACATGAGCATGGAATGCTTTTCCATCTGTTTGCGTTGTCTCTTATTTCCTTGAACAGTGGTTTGTAGTTCTCCTTGAAGAGGTCCTTTACATCCTTTGTTAGTTGTTTTCCAATGTATTTTATTTTCTTTGTAGCAACTGTAAATGGGAGTTCATTCTTAATTTGGCTCTCTTTAAGTCTGTTACTGGTGCATAGGAATGTTTGTGATTTCTGTACATTTATTTTGTACCCTGAGACTTTGCTGAAGTTGCTTATCAGTTTAAGGAGATTTGGGGCTGAGATGATGGGCTCTTCTAAATATACAATCATGTCATCTGCAAATGGAGACAATTTGACTTCCTCCTTTCCTAAGTGAATACATTAATTTCTTTTTCTTGCCTGATTACTCTGGCTAGAACTTCCAATACTATATTGAATAGGCGTGGTGAGTGAGGGCATACTTTTCTAGTGCATGATTTCAAAGGGAATGCTTCTAGTTTTTGCCCAGTCAGTAAGATATTGGCTGTGGGTTTGCTGTAAACAGCTTTTATTATTTTGAGATACATTCCATCAATACCTAGTTTATTGAAGTTTTTTAGCATAAAGGGCAGTTGAATTTTTCAAGGACCTTCTCTGCATCTATTGGGATAATTATGTGGTTTTTGTCTTTGGTTCTGTTTATGTGGTGGATTACATTTATAGACTTGCATACGTTTAACCAGCCTTGCATCCCAGGTTAAAAAAGCTTATCTTGAAGGATAAGCTTTTTGACGTGCTGTTGCAATTGGTTTGCCAGTATTTTTTTGAAGATTTTTGCAGCTATGTTCATCATGGGTACTTCCCTGAAGTTTTTTTTTGTTGTTGTTGAGTCTCTGCCAGGTTTTGGTATCAGGATGATGTTGGTCTCATAAAATGATTTGGGAAGGATTCCCTCTTTCTGGATTGTTTAGAATAGTTTCAGAAGGAATGGTAACAGCTCCTCTTTGTATGTCTGGTATAATTCAGCTGTAAACCCATCTTGACCTGGGCTTTTTTTGGTTGGTAGGCTATTAATTGCTGCCTCAACTTTAGCCGTTGTTATTGTTCTATTCAGGGTTTCAATTTCTTCCTGGTTTAGGCATGGGAGGGTGCAACTATCCAGGAATTTATCCATTTCTTCCAGATTTACTGGTTTACGTGCATAGAGTTGTTTGTAATAATCTCTGATGGTAGTTTGTATTTCTGTGGAATCAGTGGTGATCTCCCCTTTATCATTTTTAATTGCATCTGTTTGATTCTTCTCTCCTTTCTTTTTTATTAATCTAGCTAGCAGTCTGTCTATTTTGATAATCTTTTAAAGAAACGAAGTCCTTGATTTATTAATATTTTGAAGGGCGTTTTATGTCTCTATCTCCTTCAGTTCGGCTCTGATCTTAGTTATTTCTTGTCTTCTACTAGCTTTTGGGTTGTTTGGATCTTGCTTCTCTAGCTCTTTCAATTTTGATGATAGGTTGTAGATTTTAGATCTCTTCATGCTTCTCATGTAGGTATTTATTTCTATAAATATTCCTCTAGAGAATGCTTAAATGTGTCCCAGAGATTCTTGTATGTTGCATTTTTGTTCTCATTGGTTTCGAAGAACATCTTTATTTCTGCCTTCATTTCATTGTTTATCCAGTCACCATTCAAGAGCCAGTTGTTCAGTTTCTGTGGAGTTGTGTGGTTATACGTTAGTTTCTTAATCCTGAGTTCTAATTTTATTGCACTGTGGTCTGAGAGACAGTTTATGATTTCCATTCTTTTGCATTTGCTAGGAGTGATTTACTTCCAATTATGTGGTCAATTTTAGAGTAGATGTGATGTGGTGCTGAAAAGAATGTATATTCTGTGGATTTGGGGTGGAGAGTTCTGTCGATGTCTATTAGGTTTCCTTGTTCCAGGTCTCAGTTCAAGTCCTGGATATCCATGTTAATCATCTGTCTTGTTGATCTGTCTAATATTGACAGTGAAGTGTTAAAGTCTCCCACTATTATTGTGTGAGAGTCTAAGTCTCTTTGTAGGTCATTTAGAACTTGCTTTATATATCTGGGTGCTCCTGTATTGGGTGCATATATATTTAAGATCATTGGCTCTTCCTGTTGCATTGATTCTTTTACCATTATGTATTGCCCTTCTTTGTCTCTTTTGATCTTTGTTGGTTTAAAGTCTATTATATCAGAGACTAGGATTGCAACTCCTGCTATTTTTTGCTCTCCGTTTGCTTGGTAAATATTCCTCCAGTCTGTGTCATTTGCTTTGTAAATATTCCTCCATTCCTTTAATTGGAGCCTACGTGTATCCTTGCACATGAGATGGGTTTTCTAGATACAGCACACCAATGGGTTTTGACTTTTATCCAATTTGCCAGTCTGTGTCTTTTGATTGGGGCATTTAGCCCATTTACATTTAAGGTTAATATTGTTTTATGTGAATTTGATCCTGCCATTTTAATGCTAACTGGTTGTTTTGCCCATTCGTTAATGCAGTTTCTTCATTGTGTTGATGCTCTTTACCATTTGGTATGTTTTTGGAGTGGCCCGTACTGGTTGTTGCTTTCTATGTTTAGTGCTTCTTTCAGGAGCTCTTGTAAGGCAGACCTGGTGGTGATGAAATCTCTTAGCAATTGCTTGTTTGTGAAGGATTTTATTTCTCCTTCTCCTTCACTTATGAAGCTTAGTTTGGCTGGATATGAAATTCTAGGTTGAAAGTCCTTTTCTTTAATGATATTGAATATTGGTACCCAGTCTCTTCTGGCTTGTAGGGTTCCTCATGAGAGATCTGCTGTGAGTCTGATGGGCTTCCCTTTGTGGGTAACCTGATCTTTCTCTCTGGTTGCGCTTAGCATTTTTTTTTTCATTTCAACCCTGGTGAATTTGATGATTATGTGTCTTGGGGTTGCTCTTCTTAAGAAATATCTTTGTGGTGTTACCTGTTTTTCCGGGACTTGAATATTGGCCTACCTTGCTAGGTTGGGGAAGTTCTCTTGGTTAGTAGCCTGAAGAGTGTTTTCCAGCTTGGATTCATTTTCTCTGTCACATTCAGGTATACTTATCAAATGTACATTAGGTCTTGTCACATAATCCCATATTTCTTGGAGGCTTTGTTCATTTCTTTTTTCTCCCTTTTCTCTACTCTTGCCTTCTAATTTTATTTCACTGAGTTGATCTTCAATCTCTGATATCCTTTTTTCTGCTTGGTCGATTTGGCTAATGAAACTTGTATATCCTTCGCGAAGGTCTTATGTTGTGTTTTTCAGCTCCATGAATTCATTTATATTATTCTCTAAGCTATTTATTCTTATTATCATTTCATTAAACCTGTTTTCAAGGTTCTTAATTTTTTTGCATTGGGTTAGAACATGTTCTTTTAGCTCAAAGAAGTTTGTTATTACCCACTTTCTGAAGCCTCTTTTTGTCAATTCATCAGACTCATTCTCCATCCAGCCTTGTTCCCTTGCTGGTGAGAAGTTGTTATACCTTGGAGGAGGAGAGGCATTCTGGTTTTGGTTGTTTTCATTCTTTTTGCACTGGTTTCTTCACATCTTTTTGGATTCATCTACCTGTGGTCTTTCTAGTTGGTGACTTTTGAATGGGTTTTCGGAGTGGACATCCTTTTTGTTGATGATGAAGTTATTTTTTCTGTTTCTTAACTTTCCTCACAATAGTCAAGCCCCTCTGCTGTAGGACTTCTGGAGGTCCACTCCTGGCCCTGCTTGCCTGGGGATCACCTGTGGTGACTGCAGAACAGTAAGGGTTGCTGCCAGTTTCTTATTCTGTTATCTCTGTCGCTGAAGCATAACCACTATATGTCAGCCTGAGCTCTCCTTTATGAGGTGTCTCTGGATATATGGGGGTTGGAGAGCTGCTTGAGGAGACAGTCTGTCCCTTATAGGAGCTGCAGTGCTGAGCTGTGACCTCCATTTTTCCATTCAGAGCTTTTGGGCAGGTACGTTTAAGTCTGCTGCAGTGGAACTCATAACTGCCTTTTTTTCCCAGGTGCTCTGTCCTGGGAAGGTGGGTCTTTATTTATAAGTTCCCGATGTGCTGCTACATTTTTTTCAGAGATGCCCTGCCCAGCACAGCGGTAGCCTAATCACAGTCTGCCAGCTGAGGCATTGCTGAGCTGTTGTGGGCTCTTTCTTACAGTTTTCTTTATAGAGGTATAGTTATAACTGCTTTGGCAATAGCAGTCTGCCTCAGTAATGGTACACTATCTCAGTAATGGCTAACTGCCTCAGTAATGGCAAACTGCCGAGGTAATGGTGGACTACATTGGTAATGGCAGACTGCCTCGGTAGTGGTGGACTGCCTTGGTAATGGCGGATGCCCTTCCCCCCACAGAGCTGGACCATCCCAGGTCCAGCTGTGCTTGCCGTTAGACTCTATCCAGAGCATTTCAGATTGCTGATCTTTGTGGGGGTGGGACCTTCCAAGCCAGATCACTTGGCTCCCTGTTTCAGCCCCGTTTTTTTTTATTTGAATGGGCAACTCTGTCTCCCAGGCATTCCAGGTGCCAGTTGAAATGGCCACCCAGATTCTTTTTGAGCAAGACCTGCTGTGCCTCCTGAAATAGCCATGCTGGAGACTCATGTCTCTTTCTGCCTAGGAATCTTTCTTTTTCTGGGCAGTAAAAACTTGTTTGGAAATGGGGTGATCACTCACCCTCTGCATTCTCACTGGGAACTGCACTCCAGGGCTATTCCTATTCGGCCATCTTTAATCGTCTCCTGTAACTTAAGTTTCTTAATCAGTGGGGAACTAAGTTTGAAATATGGTTCGAGGCAATAATTGTGTTTTTCATTGTTTTAATTTAAATATCAGAGAAATGTAAGTCAAAGCTATGATGACATATAATCTCACCCCAGTTAGAATGACTTTTATCCAAAACAGTAAATAACAAATGCTGGTGAGGTTGTGGAGATAATATAACTCTCATACACTGTTGGTGGGAGATATCTTCACTCCCATGTTTATTGCAGCACTATTCATAATAGCCACTGGAAACAACCTTAGCGTCCATCAGCATATGAATGAATAAAGAAAATGCAATACATATACATGATGGGGTTCTATTTAGCCATAAAAAAAAGATCTTTTCATTTGCAGCAGCATAATGTCATTATGTTAAATGAAATAAGCTAGACATACAAAGCCAAACTTCTCATGTTCTCACTTGTTTGTGGGAGCTAAAAATGGAAAAATTGTATTCATGAGATAGTGAGTAGAAAAATGAATGATACCAGAGGCTGGGAAGGGCAATGTGGGGCTGGGAGAAAGTGGTATAGGTATAAAAAATTGTTAGAAGGAATGAATAAAACCTAATATTTTCTAGCACAACAGGGTGAATACAGTAAAAAATAATTATAATTAGATTGTTTATAACATAAATAATAATGCTTGAGGGGATTTAAACCCCATTTACCTTGATGTGATTCCTGTACATTGCATGCCTGTATCAAAATGTCTTAGGTAACATATAAATATATAAAACTACTATGTACTCACAAAAATTTAAAATTAAAAAATTAAATATTAAAAAAATGAAATTAGGTGATTTGAATTGTAGACTATTTACTGAGGTAAATGTTAAGATGTTTTGGATTTAATGTTTCATTAATTTTACCATAGGAAACTCAGTTTTAATATATTTAATTTGTTAGGATGCTTTTGTTTTCCAATCTGACATATAACAGTTAGAAAAAGACATTGCAAAAGTCCACTGCTGCTATCACTTTCATAGGTCTATATTTAAAAAAATACACTGAGTGTAAAAAAATGATGCATTCTATCTTGATTTTTATTATTAACCATTCTTGCATTATGGTTGATGTGATGGGAGAGGGAATTTAGAACCTGCTATTACTGATAATTTCACTTGTTCTCTGTTACAACCCTGCTTGTAGTTTGTACTATTGTCAACAAAAAATGCAATGATGGCATGAACTATCAACTGAAAATAAATTCATTGCTTTTATGGAAATGCCTTTCTTTGTTTTCAGATGTCATTTTATTTTGTAATATCTGTATGAGTAATGCTGGTAATATTTGAAAATTGTTCAGCATTCTCCACAATTTCAGTATAATTCAGTATGACATGCTTATACACAGTAATATTTGATGAGGTTTTATGATTTAGTATTTCTAATTTTACTATCAGATGGAAAAAGTTTGCTAGTGTAAGGTTTCTAATTTATTAATGATGTGCTTCAAAAATTATCTTTATTATATATTAGGTCTAGATATTTTTACATATACTGGGTGTGTGAATCCATGATGATAATCCTTTATCACAATCATTGCCTTTATTTATGACCAGGCCTATTACTTTCTTCCTAACCAGCAGTCTTCTTTCCTGTTTATTTTGGTTCTCTCTGGGTCAAATGCTCTGATAGCTTCAAGTAGCAATACCACAAAATACAGGATGTGCAGAGTTCATGAGTAAATTAAACTTAAAGTTTATGAATCTAATACCCAAATACCTTCCTCACAACTGTTTTGTTTTTTCGCTTTTTCCCTTTTGTGTGCACCTCTGAATTTTAAGAAAGCTGTACACATGTCGATTTGTGACTCTGAATGTTAGAACTTTCTGTAGCTATAGTCGCTAAAGTTCACTCAGTGGTTTTATGTTTGTAATTGAGAGAAAACTGAGCTGGGAATCATGAAATTGGATTTCTAGCCTCCTCTAATGTGTTGAACTGAAAGGAGTTGTGTTTTCTTTTCTACTTCTTGTACTGAAAAGACAGAGCTGGAGGAAGAATACTGTGAGATTAATACTATGATTGAATATGACAATTATATACACGTTGAAGACAAAGAGATTTTCTAAAGTGGAAGAAAACTGTAGCATCAGACATCATGATGGAAAATATAAATGGAGTCCTAGAGGTTTCCTATATGTATAGAAAACAGTTAAATAATGCACTTATTACAAACCTGTTCCAAATTCTGGAAAACCAACTGATTCCGTAAAAAGCCAACTATTTAAATGTCTAAAGCTTTAGGGTAGATCTCTGTTAAAATTCTAGCTTGATATATATCTGTGCTGTCATATGTACATAAAAATGATGAAAAAGATTCATATCAATCAATTTGATGTTTACTGAAAATCCAATAACTCAAGCATTAGTCTAGGAGCCAGGAATTCAGTACTGGAGAACACTGGAAAAAAACACATATTGCTTATCTCATATAATTTAAAATTTAATGTATTTCAAGTACCAAATATTAAAGTTGCTAAGGTCAAAATTCCTGGGTCTCTGCACATTAAACTTTCAGTAGAATAATGGACAAACGACTTTAATATTCAGATCACAATAGATATACAAATGGCCAATCAACACATGAAAACAAACTCATCTTCATTACTCACCATAGATATAAATATTAAATAGTAATACAACTCCCCAACCACCAGACTACCTAAAATGAAAAAAACATGAAAGGGAACAAAACCACAAGTGTTTGAGAGAGATTAGAGAGACCAACATTGCTAGTTAGTGTGGAAATGGCTACAACTACATAGGAAAACTGTTTGGCAGTACTTATCAAAGGTGAATGTACGCACACTCTAAGAACCAGGCATTCTGCTATGAGGCATTTTTATGACATAAATGCATACAGATGTTTAACAGAAAGCATGACTCTTATGTTAACATGAGCAATATAGTCACTGACAGAAACTGGAAAATAGCAAAATATGTATAAGAAATAGAATGGAAAAAGAAAAATTGTGGTATCGCACAATGGAATAAATCTTACAAACATAAAATTGAGCAAAAGAAGCAAAGCAGAAAAGAGGCAGGAGGACTGCTCGAGGAGAGGAGTTTGAGACCAGCTTCAGAAACATGGGGAAATCCATCTCTACAAAAGCAAAATAGCCAGGCATGGTGGTGCACACCTGTAGTCTCAGTTCCGCGAGAGGCTGAGGTGGGGCAGGGGATAGCTTGAGCCCAAGAGTTTGAGGCTGCAATGAGCTACGATCAAGCCACTGCACTCCGCTGTGGGTAACAGAGTGAGACCTGGGCCTGGTCTCTTAAAAAATAAAAGAAGAAGAAAAGGGAAAACTCCCTATATTATATTAATTGTATGAAAATAAATAATTAAATGTACATGAATATCTGGATTCTTTGGATGAAAGACCTTAATTACAGGGTCTTGATATATGCAGACCTAGTTCCAATCTAGCTGTGCCACAGATAGTGGTGTAGTCTTTGGCAAGTGATGACATAATCTGAAGCATTGTTTCCTTCAAATGTAAACCAGAATGACTGGATCATGAGGAAAACATCTGTTGGATCTGTGAGGGTGTTTTGTGCTTGTTTGCTTTTGCATCTTTGAGACTAGCTTATTGCCTGGTAAACAGTAGCCCTACTAAGTGAAAGTATAAATAAGTGAAAGATATTGGTGTATAGGTGATCAATAAATAATGATACATAGATATACTTAATTTATATAATATTTTAGAATGCATATCATATTTAGTCCTTACTGATGACTCTGACGAATGCTTTTATCAATTCCAAATGACTGACAGAGACTATCCAATTTCCCAAAGATAGTCTGTACAGTCAGTACTTGAACTAAAGACACATGAACCAAATTTATTGCTTTTGTGACTATACAGTAGGAAAATAGATGTTGTAAATAAAGGAAAATAAACATAGTCTGGTGGAATTTCAAGGCTACTAATAGCCTTAGTTAATATATATTCAATTCTCTGATTGTGTCAGGAATCTTTGTCAAACATATCTTGAATATGTTCAAGTAATGGGGAGTCTCCTCCACCAGAGGATTCACTTCAAAAATCAACAACTATAATGGTTACATATTCCTTATCCTGATTTCAAAACATCTTTCAAAATAAATTATACCCTCTGGAGCAAAAAATAGTTATATTTACCTCTATTAGCAATCCTTCAAAACTTTACAGCTAAATTGTAATATGGTAGAATTTCTGGATTCTTCACTATATTCTTTAACTTTGGTTTTGCATTTCTTAGAAGGGTGGCTCTTTGTGGTTACCAAAGAAAATGAGACTACTAAAAGACTATGACCCAAACATAATTTTATTTTTGTTTCAGCTTAAAATTTTTAGTAGCCAGGTAGTACAGGTAGCAGTATAGATCAATATATTCTCCATTATAGAATTTGTCTTCTTCAAACTTTGTCAAGAGCCACTTCACACGGGTTCTGCAAGAATCATAAGATCATAAGTTTTACAGTATTATGACTTTTTGCATTTCTCCTTCCTTCCTTCCTTCCTTCCTTCCTTCCTTCCTTCCTTCCTTCCTTCCTTCCTTCCTTTTTTCCTTCCTTCCTTTTTTCCTTCCTTCCTTTTTTCCTTCCTTCCTTCTTTCCTTCCTCCCTTCCTTCCTTTCTCTTTCTTTCCTTCCTCTTTCTTTCCCTCCCTCCCTCCCTCCCTCCCTCCCTCCCTCCCTCCCTCCCTCCCTCCCTTCCTTCCTTTCTTCCTTCCTTCCTTCCTTCCTTTTTTCTTCCTTCCTTCTTTCCTTCCTCCCTTCCTTCCTTTCTCTTTCTTTCCTTCCTCTTTCTTTCCCTTCCTTCCTTCCTTCTTTTCTTCCTTCCTTCCTTTCTCTTTCTTCCTTTCTTTCTCTTTCTTTCCTCCCTCTTTCTTTCCCTTCCTTCCTTCCTTCCTTCCTTCCTTCTCTCTCTTTCTTTCTTTCTTTCTTTCTTTCTTTCTTTCTTTCTTTCTTTCTTTCCTTCTTTCTTTCTCTCTCTCTCTCTCTCTCTCTCTCTCTCTCTCTCTCTCTCTCTCTTTCTTTCTTTCTTTCTTTCTTATACTTTAAGTTCTGGGTATATGTGCAGATTGTGCAGGTTTGTTACATAGGTATAAACGTGCCATGTTGGTGGTTTGCTGCATTCATCGCCCTGTCATCTACATTAGGTATTTCTCCTAATGCTATCCCTCCCCAGTACCCCCACCCCTGCTATTCCTCCCCTAGAACCCCACCTCCCAGGCTCCAGTGTGTGATGTTCCCCTCCCTGTGTCCATGTGTTCTCATTTTTCAGGGAAAAAGAAACAATTCTCAAGGCCATGCTTTCTGTGAAAGTCTAACTGATCACCAAATAAGTATTTACTTACTACCGATTATATGTCAGTGCTTTCCTAACACTGGGGATAGAGCAGAGAATGAAACAAACATTGCCACCCTCAAAGAAGTTATGTTCTACTTCTGGAAAGCATTATCCAAGAAAAAATTGTGAATGATTAGTCATCACCTATTTTATTTATTTATTTATTTATTTAGTTATTTAGTTATTTATTTATTTTTTGAGATGCAGTCTCGCTTTGTTGCCCAGGCTGGAGTGCAGTGGCTGGTCTCAGATCACTGCAACCTCCACCACTCGAGTTCAAGCAACACTCCTGCTTCAGCTTCCGGAGTAACTGGGATTACAGGCACCTGCCACCATGCCTGGCTAATTTTTTGTATTAGTAGTAGAGACAGGTTTTCCCCATATTGGCCAGGCTGGTGTCGAACACCTGACCTCATGATCCACCTGCCTCAGCCTCCCAAAGTGCTAGGATTACAGGTATCAGCCACCACAGTCTGACAGTTATCACCTCCTTTTTAGACATTTTTGTGTACACTTTTATGAATAAGTTTAGTACTCCAAACTCCAATTACTGGCTATTATAGTTAATAAGAGAATGCTCTGATATTTAACTAAGTTTATTAAGAATCATGCCTTCAGTGAGCAGAGTCCAATGAGTTAATAGGTTTCTATTGTTCCTAGTCAAATAAACTTTTCATGTAATTTCATTATTATTTGAGAAGAGCTTTAATTAAAACTCTGATTTGCAAACTCTCTGTGTAATGTTGATTCTGAAGTGGGTGAAAATGCTTTCTAAAATCCATTTGTTGACGTAAAATGAAAAATCACTTCGATGATTTTGTTGAATTAAGTCAAAAAAGGAGAGCAGATATTTAATGATTTAATGTTCTCCTTAAATTAGGACAGGCACTATACCTCTAAGCATCATTGAATTTGCAACCAGCAAAGCTAATATGTGTTAATTTTGTATAAATTTACTATTTGGCTATTGAACTAGTTAAGGTGTAACTTCTAGTAAGTAAGAAACGTGAATAAAGTACAAAATGGTGGTGTTGGTGAAAAATCGTATTTCAAGACTACATTAATCTAGATTAATGTATCAGAATAAAGGGGGGCTTATACAAATACATAGGCATATATAAATATTACTTACTTCGAAGAAATAGTGAAATCACAACTGAGGTAATTATTTGATCTCATATATCAAACATGACCTTCTAACCGTATGAAATGGTAAAAACACACAAGTATCAGACTGTCAATGTGTTACAGTTCCATTTGCTGCCTAAGCACAAATCGTTTTTCTCTGACTGTTAAGCTTGTTCATCCTTCAAACATAATTATCTCACAAAAAAAACCACGTGTAGTATTTTTATTTAAAATGTAAATCAAATAGCATATTTATTAATATCTTTAGAGTATATTGACATTAGATAAATATTTTTCAAGTCCTCTCAAAATTTACTTGGATATCTCTTTCCAACTACAGTGTATTCAAGTCGATATCACTGCTAATAAATGTGTATTAGTGTTTTAGCTGCCATAACAAAATGCAGAAACAACAAAAATGTATTGTCTGGCAGTTTTGGAGGCCAGAAGTTTCAGATCAAAGTGCAGGCAAAATTTTCTTTTTTTGGTGAGGCTTCTATTCTTGGCTTGTAGATGTCTGCATTTCACTATATCCTCATATGGCTTTTCCTCTGTGCAGGTGTGGAGAGTTTTCTGGTGCTTCTTCTTATAAAAATGCCAGTCGTAATGGATTAGGGCCTACCCTTATGACATCTTTAAACCTTAATCACTTCCTTAAAGGCCCTATCTCCAAATACAGTCACATTGGGAGTTAGAGGTTCAATATATGAATTGTAGAGTGAAAAAACTCAGTCCACATCAGACTGTTCAAATAATATTCTCCCTGTAAAAATAAACTTTTACTTTGAAACAGTTTAGGATTACAGAAAAATTGTGAAGCTAGTATTAAGTGTTTCCTATGCCCTATGCTTGTTTAGTCTATTGTTAACATCTTACATTAGCATAGTACATTTGTTATAATTAATAAATCAGTTTTCATACATTATTTTTAAAGCCCTTGCTTCACTTAGATTTGTTGAACTTTTACCTTGTTCTCTCTCTCCCTCCCCCTCTTGCTCCTCCCCCTCTTCCCCTTCTTCCTCCCTCCTCCTTCTCCTCCATCTTCTTCTTCCTCTTCTTCTCTTTTTTGTGGCTGTTTATTTTTTGGCCCTAGTATCATATTCAGAATATAATGTTACATTTACCTTCTTAGCTGTGACAGGTCCAGAGACTTTCTTCATTTTTGTTAATCTTTACAGTTTGAGGAGTTTTGATTAGATATTTTGCATAATCAGTTGGATTTTTTTCTCATGTTTATCTCATGACTAGACTGGAGTTGTGCATTTTGGGGAGGGTCAGCAAAGATATTCATTACTACTTTTATTATTTCTTATCAATTATATAGGCTATCAACATGACTTATTCCAGTTGGTGTTAATTTTGATCACGAAGCTGAGGTAATGCTTCTCAAGGTTCTGTACTGTGAAGTTACCCTTTGTCCCCACTTTCCATATTGTGTTCTCTGAAATGATGTAATGCTCTGCCCATACTTAAGAAGTGGGGAGTTGTACTTCACCTTCTTGAGAGCAGATTATGTAAATAAATTATTTGGAATTCATCTGCACTGATTATTTGTCTCCTCTATACTTTTATTTATTTAACTATTTAACTCATGGACAATCATCTCATATTTTGGGTTGTGGTCCAATGTTAGTTTATTTTGTTGCACAAGTTGTTATAGTTTGGCCATTAGGAACTCTTTCTCTTGGGCTCCTCTATCTCTTTGGGATACACCATTATTGTGGGTTGTTTTTTTTTAAATTTTTCATTTTTGAGCAATTTCTTACTCTCTGGCACTACGAAAAGTTCTGGGTTTATAATGTATATTTTGTGTGTCAGCCTTAGAATCAGCCATTTTATTGGTTTTTTTATTGGAGAATGATATAAGGAACCAAGAACTGAGTGTTAAGTGTGCTAATGGCTACCAGGATGTTGTTGCTTCTAGGCCCTTTCAGCTGACAGAGCAAAGTGGGTGTGTGTGTATGTGTGTGTGTGTGTGTGTGTGAAAGTGTAAGAAATAAAGAGAAAAGGAACATGAAAGGTGGCTTGATGGTCAAGACAGGTATATTTTAGAGAAAACAAACCTGAGAGGGGTGTTTGGCTGCATTAAGTTAGAGGTACACCTTTTTGCATATGGTGGAAGAGTTTATTACAAGCTTGGATTGCTTCTGTGGTTTTTATGGTTGTTCTTGTCTGGGAGGTAAAGTTGTGTGTCTGTTTTTATGTATTTTTTTGCAGCTGCAGTCATACGCCCTGAATCTGCTTTTAGCTTTCCTATTTTAGTGTACCTGAAGGGGAAAGGAATGTACTTTTTAAGACCCACTGTTTTACTGGGGTTCATTGTATGAGGGTGAAGTTTGGCAGTTACCCGAGACTTTCCCTCCACCTCCCTGTCTGCCGGAGCTGTCTTGTCTGTGTTCTACGGTCTGCTCTTTCTAGCTGCTTGTAGTTGGAAAAGAAGTGATTTCCTTGAAATGCGTGAAGCTGGAAAGGGAGCTGGAAGTTAAAGTAGTGGTGTTTGTCAGAGATGATGGTGTTCCTGCTCTGTCAGTAAGATACTACACAGATGTCTAGAAATATCTATATACATACATTAATTATGCTAAATTAATGTTCACACTTATGTTTTCAACTCTAACTCTAATAATATGGATCCCTTTTTTATTTTTAATTTTATTTTTTACTTATTTATTTTTTTATTGCATTTTAGGTTTTGGGGTACATGTGAAGAACATTCAAGATTGTTGCATAAGTATACACATGACAGTGTGGTTTGCTGCCTTCCTCCCCATCACCTATATCTGGCATTTCTCCCCATGCTATCTCTCTCCAACTCCCCACCCGCTGCTGTCCTTCCCCTATTTCCCCAACAGACCCCAGTATGTGATGCTCCCCTCCCTGTGTCCGCTTGTTCCCATTGTTCAACACCTGCCTATGAGTGAAAACATCTGGTGTTTGATTTTCTGTTCTTGTGTCAGTTTGCTGAGAATGATGGTTTCCCGGTTCATCCATGTCCCTACAAAGGACACAAACTCATCATTTTTGATGGCTGCATAATATTCCATGGTGTATATGTGCCACATTTTCCCTGTCCAGTCTATCATCAATGGGCATTTGGGTTGGTTCCAGGTCTTTGCTATTGTAAACAGTGCTGCAATAAACATTCATGTTCATGTGTCCTTATAGTAGAATGATTTATAATCCTTTGGATATATACCCAGTAATGGGATTGCTGGGTCAAATGGAATTTCTATTTCTAGGTCCTGGAGGACTCGCCACACTGTCTCCCACAATGGTTGAACTAATTTATACTCCCACAAACAGTGTAAAAGTATTCCTATTTCTCCACATAATCTCCAGCATCTGTTGTCTCCAGATTTTTTAATGATCATCATTCTAACTGGCATGAGATTATATCTCAATGTAGTTTTGATTTGCATTTCTCTAATAACCAGTGATGATGAGCATTTTTTATATGTTTGTTGGCATCATATATGTCTTCTTTTGTAAAGTGTCTGTTCATATCCTTCACCCACTTTTGAATGGTATTGTTTGTTTGTTTTTTTCTTTTAAATCTGTTTTAGTTCTTTGTAGATTCTGGATATCAGCCCTTTGTCAGATGGGTAGACTGCAAAATTTTTTTCCCATTTTGTTAGTTGCCAATTCACTCAAATGACTGTTTCTTTTCCTGTGCAGAAGTTGTGGAGTTTGATTAGGTCCCATTTGTCTCTTTTGCCTTTTGTTGCCAATGCTTTTGGTGTTTTGGTCATGAAGTTCTTGCCTACTCCTATGTCCTGAATGGTTTTGCCTAGATTTTCTTCTAGAGTTTTTATGGTGTTAGGTCTTATGTTTAAGTCTTTAATCCATCTGGAGTTAATTTTAATGTAAGGTGTCAGGAAGGGGTCTAGTTTCTGCTTTCTGCACATAGCTAGCCAATTTTTCCAACACCATTTATTAAACAGGGAATCCTTTCCTCATTGCTTGTTTTTGTCAGGTTTGTCAAAGATTGGATGGCTGTAGATATGTTGTGTTGCCTCTGATGCCTCTGTTCTGTTCCATTAGTCTATATCTTTGTTTTGGTACCAGTACCATGCTGTTTTGATTACTGTAGCCTTGTAGTATAGTTCGAAGTCCCATAGTGTTATACCTCCTGCTTTGTTCTTTTTGTTTAGAATTGACTTGGCTATGTGGTCTCTCTTTTGGTTCCGTATGAAGTTTAAGGTGTTTTTTTCCAGTTCTGTGAAGAAGGCCATTGGGAGCTTGATGGGGATAGCACTAAATCTGTAAATTACTTTGGACAGTATGGCCATTTTCACAATATTGAGTCTTTCTAACCATGAATATGGAAGGTTTCTCCATCTGTTTGTGCCCTCTCTTATTTCTTTGAGCAGTGGTTTGTAGTTCTCCTTGAAGGGGTCTTTTTTTAGCCTCCTTTCCTTGATTATCTGTAGTCTTCCACTTCAACAGTGAGAAATTCTACTTCCATTTTCATTTATTTAATTGTTAAATGCCAGCATACACATATAGAGCCATCAGAATTATTATGCTACACCTTTGTGGAAAGCTACTTTATTCAAATAAGGTGCAGTGCTATGTGCAGTTCCATTGCATTTATTTTATGGAATGTATTGATTTTGAAAGTAATGTAATTTAGCATTCTCCCCCTTATTTCTGGCTGTAAAGTGTCCCATACATTTTTAATGCAGTTACATTGTTTGTTATATTCTGAATTCTATACTGGGATTCATCAACCTCCTAAATGACTTGTTAAAAATTTTGTATACATTCAGGTTTACTTTTTATTCTGTAAGGTTCTATAGATTTTAATATATGCCTAGTGTCAGACATCTGTCATTATGGTACCACACAGAATAGTTTTTTTCTTCTAAAAACAAAATTCCCTTGTGCTTTACATAGTCAAACACTGGCAATCATTAATCTATTTTCCATCTCTATAACTTTGCATTTTCAGAAATTTATCCAATCTTCGTTGTTGCTTTTTCCCCAGACTGGCTTCTTCCCCTTTACAGTGTAAATTAATAATTAATCCATGTCTCTTAGTGGCCTGATAGCTCATTTATTTTTATTGGTAAAAATACATTTTGTTGTATAAATGTATGAGCTTCATTTCTGATATTGGTAGGTTGTGTTCTCTCTCTGTCTCTTAATTAGCCTGGAGAGAAGTTTATTAATTTTTAAATATTTTCAAAGAATTGCTTTTAGTTTCATTGATTATCTCAATTATTTTTGTTTTCAGTTTTACTGAATTATGCTTTCATTTTCATTTTTTCAGCTTGCTTCAGACTAAATTTCCCTACATTCTCTGAATTCTTAAGATGAAATCTTATGTTACTGATTATAGACCCATATTATTTATAGTACATATATTTTATGCATATATTTTCTTCTAAGCACTTATTTCACTGCATTACACAAGTTTTTACAGTTGTATTTTTATTAGTTCAAAATAATTCTTAAATTTCCTTTTGAGACTACTTCTTGGATTTATATTTTATTTAGATGTATTTTGTTTGATCTCCACATAATTGGACATTTTCAAGGGAAATTTTTTATTTTTATTTATAAATATTTTTAAATTAATTTACTTTTTAGTTTTGTAAAAATGTTTAGCATGAGATATACTCTCTCACTTGGTTAACTGTTTATAATACAGTATTGTTAACTATAGGCATGGTGGATCTGTAGAACTTATTGATTCTGCATAAATAAAACTTTATATCCATTGAACGTCAATTTTTTGTTTTCCTCTCTCCAGTTTCTGGAAACCACTGTCCTACTCTCTATGAATCTGACTAGTTTAGAAATCTACTTGACTAGAATCATGAAGGTGTCACTCTTCTGTAACTGGAACTGGTTTACTTCACTTGGGGGTAATATTCTTTAGGTTCATCTATGTTCTTCGAAATGGCATAATTTCCATTGTTTTTAAGGCTAAATAATAGTCAGAGGTATTATATCACATGTTCTTTATTTAGTCATCTATTGATGGCATTTAGGTTGTTTCTGCCTTTTGACTATTGTGAATAATGCTGCAATTAATAAGGAAGTGCTAAGGCCCTTGAGATTATGATTTCAATGCTTTTGGATGTATACTCAGAAGTTAATTGCTGGATCATATATTTCTAAATTTTTGAGATATTGCCATACAATTTTCATTAGTGGTTGCACCATTTTACCTTTCTACCAACAGTGCACAAGTGTTCCAATGTCCCCACATCCTTGCCAATACTTGCTATTTGTGTTTGTGTGTTTATGTGTGTGTGTGTGTGTGTGTGTGTGTGTTTGTAGCCTTCAAATGTCTAAGTACCATCTCATTGAGATTTTGATTTGCACCCTCTGATTATTTATGCTGAGCATTTTATCAAATGTCTTTTTCAGAGACATTTCTATTCAAGACCTTTGCCCATTTTTAAATCATGTTATTTGTTGCTTTGCTATTTACTTGTTGAAGTTTTTAAATATATTTTGAATTCCCATAGCTTACTAGATATATGGTTTGCAAGTATTTTCTCCCATTCTGTAGGTTTTGTTTTCACCTTGTGGACTTCCTCCTGTGCTGTGCAGAAGCCTTTTAGTTTGATGTAGTCCCACTGGCCTAATTTTGCTTTTGTTACTTTTGCTTTTCATGTCACAGCAAATAAATCATTGTGAGGTTCGATACCATAAGATCTTCTGCTATGTTTTCTTCCAGGAGTTTTATGGTTATATGTCTTATATTTAGATATTTCATCCATTTTGAATTAATTTTTGTGTATTGCTTAATGTAAGTGTCTAATTTCAGTCTTTTGCATGTGTATATCCAGTATATGTGAGTTTTTTTCTCAAATATTGCCACAAAATTTAAAAAAAATCACGAGATTATTATGAACAATATACCAACAAACTAGGATGACTTAGAATAAATGAATACATTCCTAAATACTTTTAATTTACTAGGACTGACTTATGAGGAACTAGAAAGCCTGAACAAACCAGTTGGAGATTAAATCTCCAATAAGGAGATTTAATCATTTATCAATAACCTCCCAACAAAGGAAAGTCCAGGACCAGATGGCATCACTGGTGAATCCTATTAAATGATTTAAAAATAATTAGGAGAATAATCTAATGTAGATGGTGGATACAGGAAACCACCATGGCAAGTGTATACCTATGTAACAAACCTGCATGTTTTGCACATGTACCCCAGAGCTTAAAAAATATATATATGAAGAATTAACACTGATCTTTCTTAACTTGGCCCAAAAGAACTAAAGAAGAAACACTTCCAAATCCATTTCAATCCATTTCATTAGGTCAGCATTGCCTCATATGATTTCTTTCCTTTAAATGAATTTAGTTTTTGTTTATTGTTTTCCAGGGTCCAAGTATGTTCTATCTTGCTGGATGTAATTTTCTGTTGAAAGCTAGATATGTTGTATCAGGTAATTGAAACTAAGGTAAATAGACCTCTCGTAGGTGGTTTTATGTTAATCTGGTTAGGAGCTGGTCTGTATTTATTGTTTCCTGTGGGTATAGGTGTCATAGGTGTCTGAGGCCACACCACACACACACACACACACACACACACAAACACACACACACACACACACACAGATACGTTTTACTTCACTCTTTGGTTTGGGCTTCCCTAAATATTCCTCTTCAGAGAGAGTCTATGTCTTGAACCTCAGTCAACTGTTATCTATTATAATATAATTCTGTTAATGTAGTGGTATGGTGTGGAGAGAAAGGAGTGTTGTATAACCTTCTGATTAAATCTCAGTTTTATGGTGAGCCTGTGTCTCTGGGCTGTGACCCTTACAATTATTTCTCCACTTGCTAGCAATTCCACTCCCCACCCACTCCCTGACCCCATTTATATGATAGGAAGGCCAATAGGGGGTATAATAGGAAAAGTTTCCTTTCTAAAACTAGGATAAAACTGGGTAAAATCTTTCCCCGGGAAAGCAAGACTTTGTAATGGAGAGAGTTCATTCATATTTCCTAATTACTCTTTTCTTCCTCTTGCCAAAGCCACAAGGAGATCTTTCCTGGATCTGCACTGAGATCATTTTATTGAACCTAGAAGTAAAACCAGTGAAAGTGTGAGGAGCTTCCGAAGACTGTAGATGCCAGAGTTTCTCACTCTCATGCTAGTCTCCACTCAGCAGCCAGCAGTTCAGCAAATTACCACTTAAGTTTTCTACAAGTCTGTGGTACCAGCAACTTCTGTTCTAGTTAAGCAGATCTCAGCTGTGACTCTGTATTTTTCTGTCTCTCCAGCTTTTGGGGTAACAATCTGCCTTGAGACCGCAGTTCTCTGATGTGTCTAAAAAAAAGTAATTGATTTTCAGTTTGTTTAGTCTTTTTTGTTGTAAGAATGAAAGTGTTGACTTCCAATATCTTACATGTCAGAGATGAAACCGGCAGTCTCATATTTTTCTTTTAAAGATTTATGTGGCTAGATGTTTACCAAGACTCTCAATATAAACACGGTAGCTATTAAGACAGTTCAGTAAAATGCTAATAATGTTCTCTTTGTAATCAGAGCAAATAACCATATTTGATTGCTGAAGTCAATTAAATTACATGTGGTCATGATGTGTGGCAACTTCTGAACGGATGTAGAAGCTACATTTTTTTATCTTAAAAATCTTATCTTTTTATCTTAAAAATTTATGTGGTTTAATAGCTCTCATAAACATCCAAGTTAAAATTTCAAAATATCGGTAGGCAGAATCCTGAACTAGCCCCCAGGATTTTCACTATGTGATTGTACCTACCCTATATAATATACATCACTTTGAAAGAGGCTTAGAATATGATTATGTTACATTATATGGCAGAAGGGATTCTGAATACGTAATTAAGATTCCTAGTTAGTAACTGAGTTAATCGAAAGATAATTATCCTGGTTTGGACTAATTTAGTCATGTAAGTCACTAAATGAGGTCAGATCTATTCGAGGCAAGAGAGATTTCTCCTGCTGACTTAGAAGAACTAAAATTGCTCTTTTGAATTGCCTATTGAGGGGGCTACATGGCAAGAAATTGAGGGTGGCTTCTAAGAATGAGAGCAGTTTCTGGCCAATAAATGGAAGGGAAAGGGGAACTTCAGTCCTATAATCACTTAAACTGAAATTTTTCAACAACCAGTAAGACTGGAAGAGAACCTCACACTTCAAGTGAAAAGGCATCTCCAGCTGACACCTTCATTTCTGCCTAGTGAAACCAAGAGTGTACATCCTAGCTAAACCATAACTGACCTTTGAGTGTGGAAACTGTGAGGTAATTAATATGTGTGAATTCATATTTCTATGTTTATGGTAATTTTTTACACAACAATAAAAAATACAAAAACTGGAAAAATGCTTAATGAAAAAGTATTTTGATATTTTGTTAATATTAGCTGTAGTGGAAATACACTCAGAATTTAATAGAATTAAGTTCTATTTTTATTTCTACAACTTATTTAAAAGGAAAAGTGGACCAGACACCATAGCTCATGCCTATATTCATAGCACTTTGGGAGGCTGGGGCTGGTGGATCACCTGAGGTCAGGAGTTCAAGACCAGCCTGGCCAACATGGTGAAACCCTGTCTCTTCTAATATAAAAATTAGCCAGGGGTGGTAGCATGTGCCTGAAATCCCAGCTACTCTCTAGCTTCAAGCAGGAGAATCACTTGAATCCAGGAGGCGGAGGTTGCAGTGAACTAAGACCACACCACTGCACTTAAGCCTGGGTGACACAGCAAGACTCCATCTAAAAAAAGAAAAAAAAAAAAAAAAAGAAAAGTGTGTTCACTTGATGTAAGTATAGAAAACATGTGTCGATGAGTTATCACCTTCAGCTGGGTGTGGTTTTCCTGTGGTTACTCCAGCTAAGTAACAGGCAGGCATCCAATAGCACCACAAAACCCAGGCATAATAAAGGATCAGTTTTGACACTAGTCAGTAGCAGGTAGGGAGTGACTGCTCGTAAGACCTGAATGTGTTTTGGAGTGTTTATTTGCCTAATTCTGATTTTTAAAAAGAGTAAATAAAACTGATCTGCGTGTACTTACTTACCATGCAAAAATGCAATTTAATATATGAAAGGCAGGTCAAATAGATAATGAATAGAAATTCTAAATGGTAAGTAAATGGCAAAGAATACCACAGAAAATGTAGACTAAAATATAAACACTGTAGGACTAATCAAGTTGAAAAACTGTATGTAAAAATGAATAGTTTAAGGTGCAAAGAATTTCAGAGGACGTATGTGTTGAACTGTGAGTTCTGTTTCTTGGCTGCTCCTCTTTGCTATTCCTGCTACTTTGTCTATTTTGTCTGCCCTCCAGTGATTATCACCTGAAGAACTTGAGCTTTAACTTTTGTATTCAAAAGAAGCCATTGTCTAATGTGTTTAGCTTTCAAAAACTAGCCAGAATTTGCTCCTATCTTCAAAAATCTAATTTAAAATTTTCAAAATTTCAGTCTTCACCTTATGTGGTGTCACTGAAAATGAGATGAAATATATTTACAATGAAGAAAATAAAATGTTCCTATTTTAGGACTAATCAAAATAATCTGTTAGAATATCATACTCTACTATATAAAACATGCATATATTGTGAGTTCTTGATTAACCAAAATATACTTTACTTGATATTCCAAGTTATATTAGGAGAAACTTCTTAATTGGTCAGAATTACTCACAATTTTGAGTTATTTTCTACTTATCATTTATATCTTATATAACACTTACTTTAATATGAATATTAGCTTATGCAAAAACTGTTTTGATTACTGTACATTCAATTTTATTTTATATACTTAATATTTGAGGAGAAGAAACCAGAACCAGAAAGAGGAACAAATATCTATCTAACAATGTAAATTGCTATAATATTTTAACTACAGTAAATAAAAATATTGAATATATTCCCACTCAAAAGAAAGCACTGGGCACAATGTACTTGTATCACTTAAAATTTTTGTTTTCATTTATGTTTTTCTAAAAGTATTTCCCAAGTTATCATTTTCTGTTGGGTTCTTTTCTCTAATTCTAAGCATAGATCCTAAAATGTAGAATTGACTCATTGGATTTCCCTTCCTACTCCTTCAAGGACTCCTTTTCTACCTGTTGTTAATGCCTTATTTCTGGGAATTAACCATGTTTACAGAGTCTGGTCTCCTTTGCATCTGGGGTCAATTCTTTGGGTTTCACTTGCTTTGTCTTTTCTTTTTCATCTGTTTATCTCGTCTTACATGATTATCCTGTGGGTAGCTAAGGATTCAGGGTATCCGATATGAAATAGAAATGTTCTTGCTCATGTTTTTGTATTTTACTGTTTCATCCATTTTCTATAACCTCATTTTCTTGTCTGGTGGCTGCAGTTTAAGATTGGCAGCTATGGTATTTTCTATAATAACAAGTTGGGTTTTCAGTGATATGTCTGTTGCTAACACAACAGCTATGTTCTTATCAAGCTCTATCATAAATAACATTTCCTGAACATGTGAAAAACCAAAACTTAATACGGAATAGAAATGAGAAAAAAATCCTCATGCATATAACAAAGAAACAGACAAAAGAGGAAATTCTGACTCTTCTCCTTATCTGAAGTAATTCAGTTCAGTTAAACAACTTCCCTACATTTTTTTCTTAAGTAGAGAAAGGCCAATGAACAAAAATGCTGGTGTTCCCTAGACATCAGCTTTTTAAGGAACATTTTGGTATGTCTGTAAATAATCATTTATGTATACCAAGTATATTTTCTTCCCTCTCAAAATCTATATTGATACATTTTCATCTACATTCATATGTCGAATAATCAAGGAATTGTTTTACCTGCATGTTGTAAATAACATGAAAAATTTCCTAGATGATCAGTTTAAAATATTTGTACATTCATGATAGCTTACATGTGGTCAAAGTCATGAAAGAACCAGTAGAGTTATAAAATAGACTAAGTAGTCCAAAGAAACATAATGCAATCAAACAGTAGTAACAGTACGTAGTAATAGGATTTGATAAAAATCATAATAATGACAGCTCTTCACTTTGTTAGTGCTTCTATATTATTGAGAACTTGTTTCACGTAGTGTTCCAATCAATTTCTAAGCATCAATTTATTTATTTATCAGAATACTATGCAGTAGTTACTGTTATTTTCCCAAGTTGTGTAGATCAAGAAACTAAAACAGAGATAAATCAAGAAACATAAGAAAGAAAGGGCTAGATACTGTGCTTCATAGTATGAGGCCTCAGATGGCTAAGACTGGCTTCTCCTTTCTCTCATGCAGTAGGGAGACTAACTAGTAGTGCTTGGAGTTCTTTGTTTTGTGCAGGGATTTCTGTCATGTGTGAAGCTTCCGAAACATGTCCAACAAGGATCTGTGTGAACTATATAAGGGTTCATTGAACAAGGTATAACAAATTCTGGTTATATGTCCATCCTACACACTTTGCCTTGGCCTAGAGGCCAGGTCCACATAAGTCTGGCCAAGGAACCAGATAATCCATATAACTATTGAGAACTTGGTTAATAGGGCAGTAAATAACATTATTCAAACAATACAGAGAATAACTAGCCTTATGATAACTATACATAATAATAGGTAAGATCTTACGTAATAAAATAATTGACATGTATAGGTTTATAGCTTATCAAATAGTTTTCACATTTATTATTTACTTTATTAAAGCGATTTTAAGAATATTTTATTATTGTCCTAACTTTAAGGAGGAAGACATAAGGTTTTCATGTGCTGAGTGACATAGCCAAAATTTCACAGAACCAGGTTTTTAAATTTCAAATTCTTAGTAACAAGTCTCCCAAGATTTACTGGCTTAAAACAGCAAGGTTGATTGTTATGTCAGCAGCTTGAGCTGGATTCAGCTAAGTGGTTACTCTGCTGATCATGGCCAGACTTATTCAAGCAGATGCAGTCAACTAGGTGTCACAACTCTGAGGGCTGGCCAGCTGTCAGCTGAGGTGAAGGGGTAGGCTGGGCCAGTCTCTGTTATCCAGCAGGGTTCCAAAATCAGCAAAAGAAGAAAAGTTCCAGTAGTCCATCACTTCTCAAGTCTTTGCTTGTGTCTCATTGCTGTCTCATTGATCAAAGAAAGTGATATGGTCAAGTCTACTGTCAGTGAACCAGAGCACTACCCAAAGGCATTGGTACAGAGAAATGTGAACAAACTTGATGTCATTATTTTGAGAACTAAAACTAAAATTCTAAGCCCCAGTACTGACTGAATGGACTTTCCTCTTGTCCAGAGGGACTCCAGAGAAATCTCAAAAACAGAATTCCCAGACATGATGGGAGGGATATCAGACAAAGTTCATCATAAGCCCTTCCATTTGCAATTTAGACATAACAACTGACTAGCATTAATGTTAAAAAAGAGGTGATGAGACTGATGGAACAGACTTTTTGTGACAGTAAGATACAAAATTATCAACAGGACCTAAGGTCATGCCAGGCAAGGGTTAAGTCAGGCCCCCACTACATTTAAAGTATAAACTATGTTCTCATTGCCACAAGGTTTTTCTTTTCTCTAGTGGCTAAATAAACACTGGTCTCAAGATAAGCAACATAAAAGCAATTGCAGCCCATTCATCCCCAGACTATCTGGCCCCTGTTCCCCAAACCACAACTACATATTTGATTGTACAAGAGAGTGATTTGAGTAAATTTCACTTGAGAAGAGATCACCAATAATGGACTCATTCTGTCTGGTTTACAGAGGCTGAGCACTGAGTGCCTTCATGTATCTGCTTTACCTTTTAACATACAAAGCCTGATTGTAATGCATTTACATATTAAGCCTCTACCCCAAAATGAACAGGTAATGCATGTAACAGGCATGTTTGTTTGGCACACATGCATATGAACATGCAAAGCTCCACCTTTAATCTGTTAAATATGTATGTACGGCCAACTCTTCCAGCATAAAGCTCCTGCGCCAACCCCTCTTCCTTCAGAGTACCTGCTAATGGTCTCTGCTAGCGGCTATGCTTCCCAGCAAGTCAGGATAACCAGTGTGCGGGCTAAAATCCTTTACAGGAAATAAAGTTTTCTTTCTAAATTTATAAAGCATGTGATTTTTCAGTTGAGAATTGCAACAATCTACCATAGTTACTTAAAGACAAATTCCCTCCATTCTGATGGGTTCTATTAGAGTTATTGCTTTCTGAGGGCACATTGATTCAAAACGAAATGGAAGAGTAAAAACTTTGAAAGGTTATGGAGAGAGTGAGGTAATGTAATAGTTTCTATGGTCTCAAGTGATAAATCTCAAAGCTGTTCTATAGAGCATTGCTCCTGAGAATTGTTCTTCAAAAAGATAGATTTTGCCATCAAATATATTTGAAAAATACTCATCTTCCTGTCTCACCTTAGCCCTAAGGTTTGCATATATGTGTGTGTGTACTGGTTAGTTTTTCGTATCAATAGACCGGCTCACGGAGTACCCAGACATTTGGTAAAACATTATTCGGTTGTGTCTATGAGGCTGTTTCTGGATAAAATTAACTTTTGAATCAGTAGACTGAGTAAAGCCTATACCCTCCCTAATGTAGATGAGCATCATTTAATCAATGGAAGACATGAATTCAACTTAAAGAGGTAATTTTTGCTGCTCTTCTGAAGAGCTGGAACGTTGGTCTTTTTGCTGCTTTCAAATTTGAACTGAAAAGTCATTTCTTCTTAGGTCTTGAGCCTGCCTAACTCTCAAATTGAAACTTACATATTGGCCCTCCTGGTTCTCAAGCCTTTGTACTCAGAATGGATCTATATCGTCTGCGGTTTTGGGTCTCCAGCTGGTGATTACAGATCTTGAGACTTCTCAGCTTCTGTAATCATGTGGACCAATTCCTTACAATCTCTCTCTAACTCTGACTCTATCTACCTATATATATCTCCCATTGGTTCCGTTTTTCTGAAGAATCCTAACTAATATAGCATGTTACACATTAACATATTAGCAACTCTAAAATAGTCTGCAGTAAAAAACAAAACGTCTTTACCTTTTAATGTAAAGAAAATTTCAAACTGAGTAGAAAAGCCTTGATTTAGATCTTGGTTCTGCTACAAATCTGTGACTTTCAGCAGCTTACTTAATGACTCTAAATAAATTTCTGATTTCTCACCTATAAAGTAGCAAAATTAATGACGCTCTTGTCAAGATTGAGATAATACTTCTAAAGTTATTTTTTTTCTAAATACTAAATTGTCTAAGCATTACATTTCTTAGAAACCATTCAAAATATTATAGTCATCAAAATTATCACTATACTTTATGACGGCATTAACCTAATACATTTTTAGCCACAAAACCACATTTTGTACATCTATTAACATCTAGAAAAAACAATATTCTAGGAACATATTTTATAAAATATATTTAGAAAAAATTGAGAGACTAGAAGAAGGATAATCTTTTTGTTAGCATTGTGAAATTTTGATCAGCTAGTTTTGTTTTTTCCAGCCAAACTTTTCACATATAAAGAAACTTTTTTTTGTGTGTGTGACACATTTCAGGGCAAAATAACATGGCAGAATCAAAACAGAGTTTTCAGTGAGAGAATTCTCCTGAGCAACATATTTTTTTTGCGGGGGGAAAGGATTATTAGTGGATATCTTGGGGAAATTTTTGTATATGCAACAAGAAGACAATGTAATAAATAATAGTAATAACAATACCATGTCATTTTCAATCACAATTCAGTTTCTAAGTACTTCTATATCTGTTACCTCACTTAAAAAATAATGCACACAGAGCGGTTATACTGAAAGACATAAACTGAAAAGAAAGAGAAAGTGTTGCTCACTTTACTGAAAGCTTATGGATGTGTTTTCCTTGCAAAGTAAGAACACAGGGCTAGTAAACAGCAATTAACATTGATCAAATAGATTATATAAGAACATAAAAAGTATACTTCTAGCTTTTGCCTGAATACTTTTTCTTTCACCTCTACTAGATAGAGAGTACATTGAATATCCCCTACTCTAACAAATCTCAAAAAGTAGAATCTTGTATATTGTTATGTCTGAGTGAAAGCATATTTTTAGGAGAAAATATCTGTGCCCTTAATGCTTCCTACTTCCCATAAAACGTATTTTATTAGCAACAAACTATTTTACATGTATATCAAAATATGATGACTCTAAAACTCATTCTTATACTACTTCTGTAGTTAGTTTATAATTAATACAGACTTTCATATTGCTCATTTTTTTTTGTTTCTGTCACCTATTAGCATAAGATTGGGGCAGCTAGGAAACTTCTCAGGCCACTAAATTAGGATCACAAAAAATTACTATTGTTTTCTTAATTTCAAACATAAAAATATATTACTTCTTAAACTATATAATTATAAAAGTGAAGATATGTGCACGACATCTTCTTATACTATTTACCAGTAAGTGGTAGAAATCAGTCTGGTAAAAATGATGTTTATTTTTGGTCTCTATAGTTACATTGCTCTGTCTCTTATTACAGACTAGACGTAATCCTGAATAATTATTTTCTACATTATTTTCTTTATTTGTAAAAGGCTTCAGGCAAAAAGTTAGCAGATGAATCCCTTTGAATTCAAATCTTTAATGTGACAGTAAATTAATTTGAATGCCATATTGAGAGAAAATAAATGAGAGCTTTATTTATGAGAAACCAAAAATAGAAAGATTATCTTTAGACTTCCCCAATGCAAAGCTTGAAATCGGATGTGTGACTCTACCTAAATCTCATATCGAATTGTAATTCTCCACCTAAACCTACACCTAAATTTGATATCGAGTTGTAATTCTCAAAGTTGAAGATGGGTCCTGGTAAGAGGTGATTGAATCATGTGGGTGGTTTCTAATGTTTCAGTACTCTTCCCCATTGCTGTCTCCTGACAGACTTCTCTGAGATCTGGTTGTCTGAAAGTGTGTAGAACCTCCCCCTTCACTCTCTGACTCTCTCTCTCTCTCTCTCTCTCTCTCTCTCTCTCTCTCTCTCTCTCTCTCTCTCTCTCTCTCTCTCTCTCTCTCCTGCTGAACATGAGAAGACATGCTTGCTTCCCTTTTGACTTCTTCCATGATTGTAAGTTTCCTGGGCTTCCACAGAAGCAGAAGCCTATATAGCCTAAAGAACCAGCAGCCAATTAAACCTCTTTTCAATATAAATTAACCAGTTTCAGGCATTTCTTTATAGAAGTGTGGAAAAAAAACTAATAGAATATCTAATCACCTCTTGCCCAGACATATTTTATAATTCACCCTGCCAGTCCTTTCCCCTTCATAGATCTCAAGAACCAATTCACATCTTACTTCCTTTGTGAAACTTTTCCTAATGGTCCACCTGAAGGTAATCTGTTCCTTTTCATCTTCCATATTAGTATTTTCTACATTGCTTATATATGCCTTTCTCACATGTAGCTGCATAATGTCATGGTTAAGCACATGAGTCATTGAACTGAAGAGTCAAGGTTCACATCCTAACTCTACATTTATTTATTCTATATATCTGGGCAGGTTTTTGGTGTGATGATGAATTAAACCCTCCTTTAATTCATCATTTAAAGGAGGCTTTAATTCATCATTCATGAGGCATGGGAAGTGTATATGCAGTTTCAGGTCATTATAAAATAAATAATGTAATACCTAGTATGCGGTCTGCTTTTTAAAAGACGACAGTTTTGTTTTTTTTTTTAAGTATTGTTCGTTACAACATTATCAACATCAATTCTTTATGTTTTAGGCTCAAAAGGATGAGGACAATTTCTTGTGGTATTTATTTTTTAACTTTCACATTGCCAGCAACATGTCTTCTTAATAGTGGGTCACAGAAAATACTCTCAGATTAAAAGCTGACACTGGTTTTTTTAAAAAAAGAAGAAAAAAGAGATAATGGGGTAAAGTAACTTTATGTGAACAGTGGTAATGCTAAAATTAATATCCTGCAGTTCAAATTTAGTTAGTATATTAACAGAGGAAACGTTATGAGAGGGTGATATGTTCTACATCCATGTTTATTCAGATATAAAGAGGCACAGAGTAAGGGCATGCAAAGAAGTCAGGGAAAGAAGCCTGAGAAGCATTTCAGAAAAGATAACATATTTTAGTAGAACCTTGAAAACTCAGATAAATAGACTGAGAGTTGCAGTGATTGTCTAGTAGAAGCTTCTTATAAAGGAAGCTTAAAGGTAAAATTAGAAAAGACATCAGCCAGAAAAATAGTACAGCAAAACCCTGCAGTAATTCACCCCGAGTTAATCCAAGTTTGAAAATAATGTAATTAGGTATTAACTCAGCCTGTGGCCAACCTGTGTTCTCAAATGGAAGTAGTCTTTCTCTTCCGGAGGGAAGACAAGGCCAAGTAAGGAAATAGCAGACAATTGCATCTTGAGAAGGTGACTCTTCATATCCTCATAATTCTCCTAGGCTGATAACTCCAGATTGGGCTAGTAAAATGGGTCCTTTCCTAGGCACATTCCTGGAATAAACTGCTTTTGTCCCAGAAATTCCAGCCTCTTACAGAACCTAGAAACATCCCCATTTATTATTTAAGGTGGAGGGAACAACTACCACCAGGTGGCACCAGATTGCAGGCAGGCCTTGGATGGATTTGGAACTCACAGGCTCAGGTTCCCTCATCAAGGGTTACTCAAGGCATGTCATTAACCTCACAACACGACTCAGCATTTAAAATGAGGAAACTTTTAGATCCTACGTATCACATTATCATAAGGCTTTTACTGCATTTTCAAATAAAAGAAGAAAACTAAAGCCTGGTGAAGGACAACAAATGTAAGATGATTTGAATTTGCTGGGTCACAAATGAATCAGTTGCTGTGGAGGTTCATAGGAGTAGGAAGGATGGAATTCTGACTTTCAGCAGTTTAAGCTTCTGGAACAGGTATAAGCAAAGGTCTGAGAGGGTGAAATGTGATAACAAAACTCACCTAAGTGAAAAGAAAGTCAGCCTACTGGTTTATTTCTTAAGCAATGCATAAGAATTAGATAAACAGTTGCATCATAAATAATTGGAGATTTTGATGTTATTGTGTTTGTTTTGATTGTTGCCTATTTTCAGGAATGGAGTATGTATAAAATAATTTCTACTTGATTCTTTCTTAGAGAGTGACATTTGAATCATTCCTGTCATCTGAAATTGGCTAGAAATGTACAATGTTGACAGCCTCAACCCAAAAATCTAAATCCAGAATGGTTTAAGTTGCCTAACTTTCAATTTGTCCTGAATCTCTATGTCTTTGTCTTCCTAATGCAACATTCAGTGTGAGTGCTTTCTGGTGACATAGCTCTTCTACTGTCTCATGATCAAGCATTTTCTGTCCTCTGCCTATTGGCTACTGTTATTACCTCTTGCTATTGCTTATGCCTGTGAAACTTGTCTCCTAGGGAAACTTTGTCCCCAGCACCTGTAATAGTTTCTGCTGTAGAATTACCTCCAAAAGATTCCTAAATGATGGAACTCTTTATCTGTCCAGAGTTTTCCACTAGGGGCCTAGCAGTCTATAATACTTCTACCATGCAAGTCTCAGGAGACTCTGTTAACCTAGCTGTGAATGACTCGGACCTTGTGCAGCATTTCAATCCATATCATTATGTAGTATACAAGAATCTGCCTCTAATGTGATGCCTCTGAACTCCAACAGCACATAGGAATCAGGAAGGAAATTCTTTAAGCATAATCTCACTCCCCCCCCCCCATGGTTTTAAATTTAATAGCTCTAGCACAGGAGCCTTAATTATTTTTTAAAGTGCCCAAGGTGTGTGAGGATGTGCTGAGAACCACTTTTCTGCTCTTTCAAAAATGATCCAATGATTCTTCTTTATGTTTTAACCTGCTTCTTCTTTTTTTTAATATATGCCAGACTTATTGTTTGCTGGAATTGAGTGGTTAACTTGTGCTATTTCTTTACATTCTACACTGTAATTATTTTTCTTTGTTTTTAACAATTTTTAAAAGTTTTTTATTGTGAGTTTTCCTTAATGAGAAACATAGATCTGCCAAATATATCCACTGTTTGAAAAATTTTATTTTTCCTTTTTACCTTGAGTCGGATAATCCCACCCAGGAGCCATATTTGCTTTATAGGTGGTAAACTGCAAAAGGAAGATATCCAACCTGTATCTCTGTTGTGGAGCTGTGTGCCCTTACATGGTACTGTGTCTACGCAAAGCACAGAGCAACTTGTTTTCAATTGGCAAAATTTTGCCTATCAGATAGCCATGGGCCCTACTTAAAGTTTTCTCTAACTTTGACTCTGTATTAAATCCTAATTTAGTATAATTTTCTGCCTGGCGGCCCAGGGCACAGGTATTACCTGTATCCCATCTGTTTTAAAGAAATCCTTAGAACTAGCGCAGTACTTCTTATAGTATCTTACAGTGGTTTTATTGTCTTCTCTAAGATCACTATAAGTTTATATAACCATCTGAAATGCCATTATCAATTCTTAGTTGTTTGTTTTTTATTGTATAACTTTTAAATATTTCCCTGGACCCTAAATCTCACCTGGGAAGTCATTCCAGTCTTTGATCTTGACATTTGAAGCTTTAGTTATGATAGCTGGTCTGTTAACAACTAAAAGAACGTTCTATTTCCAGATACCCTTTCTACTTCATTTCCCTTCTTATATCTCTCTATCCTGCCCTTCCAGAACTTATTTTCTAAGTTATATGTTTTTAATTTCTTCCTGAGATTTAACATTTCTTTGGAGGGAATTCTTTCCCTAAAATAGTCAGCTTTTCTTTTGTTTTTATTCGTTGCCGCTCTTTATCTGATGAAAAAATTGAAGCAATTTTTCTAGTCATTTCAATTTGTCTTTGTTTTTCTAAGCAAGTAGCATTCTCAGTGCCAGAAGTTTCAAGCACAAGTCTTTGTAAAAACTTCGTTAGGCTTTGGGTTTCTAAACGTTTTGTTAAGTTGTTTATTGCCTTAAATAAAAGTAGATAGGATAGTCTTATAAGGTTCTTTCTTATTAGGAAAAATATGACACTCATGAGTAAATGAAGCTACATTTTACTACTGAAAAACGAAAGCCATAGCCAGAGTTTGTATATTTAATCACATTTAACAATGAACTGAGACCGAGGACAGAGATCAGGACTTTGGCTGCCAGGCACATTTCAGATGAAGAGAAGCCTAATTGTACAACTCACTAATTATTCTAAACCTGATAATCAGGTAGGTCAATTCTTTGCTGAAGAAAAATGAGCAAATAGGTGGCAAGAGACTAGGAGAGTTTCTGTAATAAATGACTCATTTACAAGGAAAGAAACTTTAGAAGAAAAACAAATAACTTCTTCCCTAATGCTTAGTATTAGTTACAGTGCAGCTTCCTGAGTGGATGGGATGTGGAGTACAGGGCAGGGGAAGTGCACTATGATATTAAAGGTCTCAAAGCTATTCTGAAAACAAACCGGAGGATTACTTCACTAGAGATTAAAGGCAGAGTAGATTGCAGTATATGACTTTTGGTTAACTGGCATTTTCTCTTACTTGTTTTAATAAAAAACAATGATAGCAGAATTCAAGTATATGTAAAATACGATAATGTTTACATTAGAACACATGTTCTTTTATACTTTATTTTATTTCCAAAAATAAAGTAATAAATTTGCTATAGAAAATGTTTAGAAGTATTGAAAAGTAGAAAAATGTCTAGTCCTATCAAATACTTGGAAATGACGCAGTTCAATATTGTCATATATAAAAACAACTAACAAAATTGTATTTATTCTATTGCAGCAATAACTGACAGAAATTATCATAATGAGATCATACTAATGTAAATGTTCATAAAAATTATATTGATCCTAACAGAAAATGTCTAACTTCTATGAAAAAAATCTTAAAAATAGAGTAGAAGGCAAAAATTTAAATTGATGGGGAGTAAAATACCATAAATTAATCTAAATTATAAAAATTAATTTGTAGCTATGTAATCCTACAACTCTGTAATTTTAAATTTGAGAAATTTGGAAAACATTTTAAATTAGTATAAAAATAAAAGTCCAAATCAAGGTGAGCTAATTCTGAAAAAGGAAGCCTATAGTGAGACATATTACAAAACCTATTAATAAAAACGGCACAGGATCAATGAATGAACAAATAGATAGATTGATGCAATAAAGGGAAAAAAAAGACATTGCAGACTCATTCCTTAAATGTTTGGTAAAAATCAATAGTGAATCTATGTGTGTGTGTGTGTGTGTGTGGTGTATGTGTGTGTGTGTGTATGTGGAGTGTATGTTAAGGGAAAGTTTTAACTATAAGATAAACTTTTTTTTTTTTTTGAGATGGAGTCTCACTCTGTCACCAGACTGGAATGCAGTGGTGCTATCTCGGATCATTGCAACCTCCGCCTCCTGGGTTAAACCAATTCTCATGCCTCAGCATCCTGAGTAGCTGGAATTACAGGTACTTGCCACCATATAATTTTTGTATTTTTAGTAGAGGCGGGATTTCACCATGTTGGCCAGGATGGTCTTCATCTCCTGACCTCGTGATTCACCAGCCTCAGCCTCCCGAAGTGCTGGGATTACAGGCGTAAACCAGCACCCAGCTAAACTTCTTTAATAGAGAAGGTTTATTTAGGTTTTCTATCTCCTCTTAAGTGAACTCTGGTCATTTTAAACTTTCAAGGAATTTATTCTATTCAGCTAAGCTGTCATATGTAATGGCATGACACTTTTCATAATATTCCTTTATTATTCTTTCAATATCTTCTGGATCTGTAATGGTGTCTTTCTTTTACTCTCATGTTGGCAATTTATGTCTATTCTCTTTTTATCAGTCTGCTAAAGGATTATCTGTTTATTTTCCATTTTATTTCTTTATGTCTTCAAAAAAAAAAAAAAAAAAACACCAGCTTTTGCTTTTATTGATTTTGTCTACTGTTTTTGCCTTTCATTTATTCTATTTGTAATCTTAAATTTCTTTGTCCAACTTTCTTTGGGTTGAATCTGCTCTTGTTTTTCCCTCCTCTTAAGATGGAAGCCTAGATTGTTGCAATGAAAACTCTTTTCAATTTAGGTGTTTAATGCTGGCAATTGCTCGATATTTAATGCTTTAGCTGCATCACACAAAAATAAACTTTTATGTTTTATTTCTATTGTCATTCAGTTCAAAGTAATTTCTAATGTTTAATATGTTTTTCACTGATCATTGAGCTAAATGTGTATTGTTTCATTTCCAAATATATTGGAAAATACATATTTCTGTTATTTATTTATTATTTAATTTTACTGTGGTTCAAACACAAACTTCGTATCATTTTTCCTTTTAGTCTCTTTGGGATCTACATTCTTAAAGCACGTTCATTACATAATACTCTTTAACTTAATATGCTCTTACTTATACAGAGGAATGTCTATTTAATGATCTCTGCAGGTAGTTTGTCAATGTGGCTCAAGTTATTTTGATTGTGTAGAACTTGTTCCCTGAAAGATTCCTTAGGCAGAATTTATGGTTTAATTTAACATGAGTTCTTGTCTGTTGTCAACAATTTGCAAGTTGTGTAATCTAAGTATAAAATCCTCAGCATTCAATTAATTTCCTTAAATAAACTAAAGGGTTTATGCCATCTTCTTCTGGTATAACTTATTAATATCAAAAAGTATAAACTGAATCATTTGATATGTTTCCTTAGGTAGATTTATTTTTTCCTGAAGTCAAGTCATTGGTCATTTGGGGTCAGCTTATGTAGTTTGTTTTCTCAAGATGTAATTTTGAATCTTTGTATTAGCTTCAGGACATTTTTTTTTTCTTGGATTAAATCAATTTTCTTCCTCAAGATCCCTCTTACATCTCTGTTGAATATGTATCATTTATTTATAAATTTTCCTCTTCTTTTGAATTGAGTTAATGTCTTTTATTTATTTTTAATTCTTCTTGTTTTCTATTTTTAGGGCACTAATTGCTATGTTTATTTACTTTTGCAATCTTTTTAACATTATCTTCATTTGTGAGCATATTTTTTAGTTTTTTCTCTGAATGGTATCATTTATTTGTAAATTTTCTTAATTTAAATTTATGTAATTTTCCCATAATCCTATACTTTTATGGATGCTTTTTATTTTGAAATAATAAGCTATTATTTTAACTTAACTATAGGTGTAATTTCCTAGCATGCATTTGTTACCTACAGATATATTGTTTTGCTTCTTATTCTCTTTTATTATAACTTTTGCAGACTTCACCCTTCTCTTTTTCTATTAATTTTTATATTCATTTGGTTTTACTCAGTGTTCAGAAGGATAAAGTTCAAGGTATCTTTTGTGGCTTCGCCTGGCTGTCTGCTGTTATTTTCGTGTACTTAAATAACTATGGCAGCTTACTTTTTAAAATCTTCTGGATCAAATTCCTCTCCCAATATTATGGAGAACTCATGTTTCATTTCTTTCTATTGTTCCTTTGATGCTCACTTTTTATTCTTTTCTCAGCAGTTTTTTAGTTTTGAGAATTCTGAGACTCAGAAACCTCCAGCATTCTACAAATGTTACTGCTTTCATTTTAGACTCATCTACTATTTCAGGGTATAAAATTCTCTCCAGTTACAACTATTAATTTTAAAGTATCCCTCTGAGATTTATAGTGAGTGACTTGTTAATTTTCTGTATCAACCTGACTAGGTTAAGGGATACTGAAATAACTGGTAAGGCATTATTTCTTTGTATGTTCATGATGATATTTCTGAAACGGATTAGCATTTAAATTAGGACACTGAGTAAATAAGATCCTGCTCACCAGTGTGAACAGGCATCATTCAATCTTTTAACTGTCTGGATAGAACTAAAAGGCAAATGAAGGGCGAATTTGCGCTCTCTGGCTTTTGCCCTGAGACGCTGGCGCTCCTTGTTCTCAGGCCTTTGGACTCAGACTGCGTTATATTACCAGCTTCTCTGGTTCTCCTGCTTGCAGAAGGCAGATGCTGGCATTTCTCAGTTTCCTTAATTGTGTGAACCAATTCCCATAATAAATCAATATTTCTCACTCTTGCACACCCACACACATGTGTGCATGCACACACACACACACACACACACATATTAATCAGGGTTCTTCAAAGAAAGAGAACCAATACTACACAATGCATACACTATTGGGTCTATTTCTCTGTTTCTCTGTAGAATACTAACTAATACATACCTAATGACTATTTTGTAATTTCTACATCTTTCACATGTATTATTGTTTCTCATTTGTTTCTCCTACATATTTACGATGTAAATCGTATAGTGATTAGTGGTTAGTCCCCCCTCACCCATACTTCTGAGTTCATGTTAATATATTGTCATCTACATTTATGTACATATCATATGTTCATTTTAGTATCCTAGTTACTATCCCTAGTTTCAGAAAAATTAGAAGAAATATATCTATATCATTGTTTCAGTCATCTTAAATGTCTCCCAAAACACTCCTTTACACTCTTTCAAATTGTAAACATTTGAAAAAATGGTTTTCTGAAAATGTTGGCAGAATTTGGGGGTATGGAAAATTATCATGTATAGCTGATGAGAAAATAGCCCAGAAACAAAATCTGTCTATCTATCTTCCCATCCATCCATCCATCCATTCATATCCATGAATTCTGCTTCTATATATATTTTCTAGTAAAACTTTCACTGAAATGAGAACCTCCATTTCAGTATTGTTTGTGCTATTGGGGATTTAAAGGCAGTCTAGGAATCTATTACTGAGAGAAGTAAAATTATAAAGATATACACCATCGAATACTAAGCAACAGTTTGAATGAGTAATAAGATGTACCCAAAACAACATGGCTAGATGCTGAAAGCACACTGATGAATGAAACATGAAAATTAACTTTTTTTCTAAAGCAAAACATTTTGCATATAAATTAATACAAACACATGTAAACACAAACACATACATAATACAAACATATTTTATGTATGGTTACATATAAAGTATGACTATATATTTGTACATGCATGTAACCATACTTTATACGTATGCTTTTAATGGAAAATGAATAAAAAGATAGAGAATCAAAGAACAAAACTATAACCAACTCACTTCCCTTTACTTCCTTGCAGAGAAAAACACTATTATTGAAATTTTGGAATATTTTTATTTAGGCTTTCTTATAGATGTTATTCTTTGTTTTCCTCATAATAATATGGTTTATGTATTCCTCAACATAAAAAGTATTCCTTAGAAATATATATATATTCTAATGGTTATATAATATCACAGTCTCTGTGATGTGGTTCAGTTAAATGTTTATATGAAGTGACCATATATAAAATAGGAGAATATGCTTCAGAATGTTTGCCCAAGGGGTATGAGATGAATGGGAACTAGGAGCTAGAATAAAATGATATAAGTAAATAAATAAACTGATAGACAGTTCTTGCCTAGGTATGGTGGCTAATGCCTGTAATCTCAGTACTTTGGGAGGCCAAGAGGTGTAGATCACTTAAGATCAGGAGTTCTAGACTAGCCTGACCAACAAGGAGAAACCTGGTCTCAACAATAAAATACAAAATTAGCTGGGTGTAGTGGCACACACCTATAATCCCAGTTACTTGGAGGCTGAGGCAGGAGAATTGCTTGAACCTGGGAGGCAGAGGTTGCAGTGAGCTGAGATCATGCCATTGCATTTGAGCCTGAGCAACAGGAGCAAAACTCCATCTCAAAAAAAGAAAAGAAAAAAAAGATAATTTTTGAACTCACAGTAGAGGTCAATGGGCGAAGAGGTACAATTAATGCAATTTCCTTTACAAAGTTCTAAATAAATAAACAAAACACATTTAACTATCTAATTTTAGTTTTTATCCTTATTATAACTGCTTTTAATGGAAAATGAACATAAGGATTAAGAATCAAAGAAGAAAACTGTAACCAATTCACTTCCCTTTACAGCCTTCCAAAGGAAAAAAAAATTGGTATATTTTTATTTGGGCTTTCTTATAGATGTTATTCTTTGTTTTCCTCATAATAATATTGCTTAATTATTCTCCAAAATTAAAACACATTCCCTAGAAGCATATTTTAATGGCTGTATAATATCACAGTCTCTATGATGTCCAGCATATATGTAGCCCAACATGGAAATTACCTGGTAATTCCTTCTAACAAGCCAATTATTCACAACTTGGAGTCCTGAACTCCCTATGATCACGTATCTATGGTAAAGGAGAATGGAATTTTATAATCTGTAAAGTATATTTCCATCAAGAGAAGACTTAGATACAGTTGAAATAGAAAAAGCAGTAGAAATTAAATTTTCTTGCTCTCTTCAGGTGAGTATGTGAGTATCACTGGAGCCTGACACTTGTATGGCCCACCCTCCCACCAGAAATGTCCAAATCTTTGGAGTCGGAGAAAAAAAAATATAGGAACTCAATTTATTTGTTGATATATTAATTTTTAATTATGAATGTCCTGTCAAGCTAGTGGCTGGGCTACAACTAATACTTAAAATAGTGGGGACAATACTCTGCTATTGGCAGGAATGTGATTACATGAAAAGGAATTCAGTGTGGGTGGTAAATGACAGGAGGAAGTTGAAAGAAGCTTTTAAATAGTTGATTTGTGAATCATCTGCTTAGTGGTAACCACTGAGAAGATAGAATTATGACTCACAGAGTTCTGACAAAGAAAAACGTATTAAAATGTGGCTAATAGCTTTGATGAGAAGTAGGGACCCTTCTAGTTAAATTTTAGAATGAAGAAGAGAAAATGAAGCATTAATTAGACAATAATTTTAAATTGAAAAATACAAAGTTAAATTGTCCCTGTTTGTAGATGATACAATCTTATGTCATCAAAGATTGAAAATAAACTTATTTAGCAAACTTGTAGGATGTTAAATCAATATGTAAAATCAGTAAATTTTCTATATGCTAACAGTAAAATATTTTAAAAAGAAAACAATAGAAACAGTTTCCTTTACAATAGCTACAAAAATGAAATACTTAAGAATAAAGTAATTTTTTCCAAATATGAAAGATCTGTACACTAAAACTGAAAAACATTGATGAAAGAAATTGAAGAAAACACAAATATATGGAAAGATCCTCTGTTTATGAGTTGGAAGAACTAAAATTATTAAAATGTCCATATCATCCAAAGCTATCTATAGATTTAATGCAATCTCTATCAAAACCACAATGACAGTTTTCATGGAAAGGAAAAGCAATCTTAAAATTTGTATAGCGCCACTAAAGACTGAATAGTCAAGGCAACCTTGAGCAAAAAGAACAAAGTAGGAGGCATCACACCACCTAACTTCAAAATATACTGCAAAGCTATTATAGTAAGAAAAAAGTATGGTAGTGACATATAAACAGAAAGATAGGACAATATAACAGAAAAGAGAGTCCAGAAATTCACATATTTCTGGTCAATTCGTTTTTTAACAAAGGTGCCCATAACACAAAATGAGGAAGGGACAAATTTTTTCTAAATTGTTTGGGGACAACTGGATAGCCACCTGAAGAAGAATCAAATTAAACCCTTATGTCACATCATGTATAAAAATCAATTTATAATGGATAAAATCTTAAAGGTAGGACCGGAAAATGTGAATACTAAATATTCACACCTACTAAAATAATATATAGGTCAAAATCTTGATGGCATTGGTTTGAGCAATAATTTTTGGGTATGAAGCCAGAACCACTGATACAAGAAGCAAAGATATAAATGGGATTACATCAAACTAAAAAGCTTCTGCACAGCCTAGGAAACAATCCACAGAGTGAAGAGACAACCTGTGAACTGAGAGTCAATATTTGCAAACCATATATCTGATAAGGGGTTAATATCCAAAGTATGTAAGGAACTTAACTATGTAGTAAGAAAAATAACCTGATTTTAAAATAGTCAAGGTATTTGTATAGAAATTTTTCAAAAGAAAACATAAAGATAGCCAACAGGTATATAAAAAACGCCCAAAATCCTTAATCGAAAGAGAAATGCACATTGAAATGTCAATGAGATATCACCTCACACCTGTTAGAAAAGCTATCATAAAAAAAAAAAAAGGTAACAAATGTTGGAGAGGATGTGGGGAAAAGGGAACCATAGTACACTGTTGCTGAGACCGTGAAGTAGCACAGTGGTTATGGAAAACAATATGAAAGTTCCTCAAAAAAAAAAAAATAGAACTACTCTATGATCCAACAATACCACTACAGAGTATACATCCAAAGGAAATAAAAGAAATATGTTGAAGAGATGTCTGTGCTCTGCATGTTTACTGCAACACTGTTTACAGTAATGAAGGTATGGAATCAGCTATCAATAAATGAATGTATTAAAGTAGTGTTTTCTCTCTCACTCTCTCTGTTTCTCTCTCTCTGTATCTCCCTGCATCTGTTTATATGTGTCCGGGTGCATGTGCACACACACACACACACACAGACACACACACACACACACACACACACAGAGATGATAATACGTTATACTGGGTATTAGGATCTAGACTCCACATCTGAGATTCCCAGATTTCTGAGGCTTAAAAAAAATTCTCATATTCTCTTGTATATCATAGCTTTTCTATTTGTAAAATGGAAAGTTTAATTTATTGATTTCAAAGACTGTATTTATAAAATATTAGAATTCTGAGTGTGACAAAAATGTGAAAGAAAAAATTATATGTAGTAATATAAATAAAATGATTTTTCATGCATATTAAGAAATATACCAAATATAATTTCAATAATATTGTTAATCACCTATTTTCACACATAACTACTGAGCTATGCATATTCTCTAAAAATGTCTTTTTATACTTTTTATATCTTCTACCTGCAATAAAAAATCTTAGACCATAGACCAAATGAAAATGAACAGAAAAATAAGACTTTGAATCATACAAATTGCATACTTTGCTCATTTGGATGCGGCAAAAGCACTGACTCGTGGCATAGCCTGGGTCGAACCCAAAGAACATCACAATGAAGGGCCTTGAGCCTTTCCTCTGGCCAGATGTGTACATGAGACACATCCTTTCTTTCCTAGATATATATATCTCACTCTGGGAAGGGCCAAAGAGGCCTATGCTGGAGATATTTGAGTGACTGAGAAATTTTTCCTGGTAAGAATGATGATTGTCTAAATGGAATCTTAAACCACAAAACTGGATATATATTATTCAAATTATTTATATAATTTAAATTTGTCAAATTTAAAAGTCTCTTTAAATTTGTTAAAAGACAAAATTCAACAAATTTAGTTTAAGGTTCTAATTGTCCTTCATTAGCAATATGTGAATCAGGGAGTTTCTCATCTAAAGATTTAGAAAAGGCACTCAGATGAGCTGAGCAGAAGAGATTGGCTTCATAGGCAGAAAAGGGGTGAAGAAATTTGAAATAGGGAACAAAAAGCAGAATGGCTAGCATTTGTTAGATTACTTCAGTAATTTAACTTTCCTTTTTTTTAAGAGTTAAAGCAGAGAAGACTGTTTGTTTTTTATCATGTCTGCTAAAACAGGAGTGTTTGGGATTTGGCATTATCTTTATTCTGATTTCTTAGTAGGTCAGACAAACAACTCAGTTTCAGTTTTTAAATGAGGATGTTTAGTACAAGTGACTCCATTTTGGTTTGTCTGTTGAAGTCTAGTGCGGGAACTCAGTCCAAACCAATGACTTCCTATAAATTCATTTAATACATTAATGAATTGAATTAAGTTTTAAACACAGAGGATCTAAAGTAGAAATTTTTCTTTTAACCCATGATGGAAACTTGGAGAGTAACAGACATTGGTTATATGCAAACTAAATTAGGCTTCTTTCTGTATGTCTGAGAGAACTATAATTCTCTCTGTATGTCTGAGGTATTGCGAGTTAGATGTGGATACCCATATATGCCATTTTATAAATCAGAAATCTTGGGCTGTATTCTCTTCCTATTGTGTTCAGGTGTATTGTTGACTTCTACAATAGAGTATAGTTTATCCAAAGGAACACCTTTTCATATTTGCCCAAGTTACAAAGTTCAAGGCAAGGAACCTTAGTGAGATCAGTCAAAGATTCATTAATTGAGATCCACAAACAGGAAGTTTGAACAACATGGCAGGGCACTCTAAGAACTTACATAACTGCATCATGATATGATAAGGAAGTTTCTTCTTAAATTTCTTATTTTGTTATTGATGGGGTGTTCTTAGTTTCCTGGTAGCAACCCTATTAATAGAAAACAAGAATCCAAGGAGGTGAAGGTGGAGTAGGCATAAAATGTAAGTAGGTCACACATGACCCTTTATTTGCTTATTAAATAAATAACTATCGATCACCTATGATGTATCAGGCCCTTTTCTGTGTGGTGGCATTAAAAGTGTAAACAAGACAGACATGAAGCTTATGTTGCAATGAGGTGAGTTAAAGACAATAAACAATGAGATCATTTCAAATGGCATTAACTGCTATACAGAAAATAAGTTCATTTAATCAAGAGTTTGGGTAGTATGGAAGTGTGCAGCAGATGATGGGGGAAGGACTCTGTGAAAAGGAATCATTTTAACTAGATCAGAATTAAACACATAACATTGGGGTCAATCATATAACACTGGGGTTGAACCGAGAATTCGGGCCAAAGAAATAGGGCCACAGGGATCAACCTTGGTGAAAGCAAGAGAATGTAGATTTGTTTGGTTACTGTGAGGGTTGGGTGGGAGACAGGAGTTTGCAGAATTTGTCAGAGCTCAATCAAACAAAACCATGGTAAGTAGTTTGGATTTCTTTCTAAGTAGAATTATGTAATGGATAATATTGGTCTCCCAATTCCCTAGGATCTGAATGACCATTTTTGTGCATATTTCAGTTTCTGTGCACTTTTCTATTATGAATCTTGTATGGAATGTTCTCAAGATACTGTAGCCTGCCTAGTCCACACTGCAGATAAATATCTGAAAATGTATGCCCACAATCTTCTACCCGATAATTAGATAATTAATAGATATAGCTTGTAGTTGGGAAAACACTGAGGCTGAATCATCTCTCCAGACTTCCTCTGTGGGATTAGGCTGAAGCTGCACTTTACAGGATTTTGCCTGTGATGACACCCTTGCTTGGATTTTGCCCTTTCTTGTCCCACTTTCTCAGCTCTCCCCTGGGGACAGCTCCTTACCAGTTTCCCAGGGAACAATTTCTTATCAAATCACTTGCATACCAAACCTCAGCTTACATTTCATCTGGGACACTCAACTTCTGACAGTTGGAAGACTTTGGAGAAATCTAAAGAGAAAAACAAAAACTGACTAATGTTAAAAATATTACTGCAGCAGTTGTGTGAAAGAAGAATGGATAATGGGGGCTGGGGGAAAGCAGGGAATAAGGAACAAAGGTAAGCAGGCTGTATTGGGCTGTTCTTGTTTTGTTTAAAAAGAAAAAATACCTGAGACTGACTATAAGAAGAGAAGTTTAATTGTTTCATGGCTCTGCAGGCTGTTCAGGAAGCATAGCCGTGGTATACTCTTCTAGGGAGGCCTCAAGAAGCTTCCATTCATGGCAGAAGGTATAGGGGGAGCATGCACAACACATGGCAAAAGCAGTGGGGAGAGAGAGCGTGGGCAGAGGTGCCACACACTTTTAAATAACCAGATCTTGTAAGAATTCATTCACCATGATGAAGTTGGCATCAAGCCATGAAGGATCTGCCCCCATGACCAAAACACTCCCAACCAGGCCCCATCTCCAGCAGTGGGGATTACAATTCAACATGAGATTTGAGCAAGGACAAATGTCTAAACTGTATCACGGATGCAAGAAACCAAAATATTTCTCCCCTAAATATTAAGAATTGTTAAGATAAAGTCATTAAAAAAACACAGGAGAATGCTCTGCCTCGGCCTCTATTTGCCTGGTGGCAGGACATCAATCCCTCCTTATTGGAGATGGCAGTTGCTTATGTTCCCAGAGAATGCACTAGGAAGCACCAGAAGAATCTGGGAACACATTTTACCATCTTTTCACATGTTCCCACCTTTTAAAAGACTGGAACTGCTCTCCCCTCTGTCTTATCACTAGATCGGATTTATGACTCTTTGTTAAAGCACTGTTTAAGCAAGGCCCTTAAATCATTGCCTTGAGAGAGAAATACTTTTAAACTGAGGCCTCTCCTACTGATGGGTACAGCATGTTTTAATAAACTTGTAGTTGTTTTTATTTTTATTTTTTGTTAATTTGACTTTTTGTTTTTAGGAGATGTCTCAACTAAGAACTTTAAAAGAAAAAGGAAATAAATTATGTTTTCTACACTAAAATTTCTCAATCCAGCCTGGAAAAACAAAGATAATCCGCTTGCTCTGGGACCTATAGAAGGAGGCTTGGAAGAAAACTGGCAGAAGTCAGCAGAAAAGGGTAAGATTTCTTACTAAAGCCAGCTTCTCCCACTCTGGTACCTGGTGGAGAGAGGAAAGTAATTTTTTTTTTCTTGTCCCTACTTTTCCAGGTTCATATTAATAGGAAAAAAAATCTATAAAAAATGGTAATTTGAATTTATAACTCTTATAGATTTGTTGTACATACTTACTTGGTTATTGGTCTGTAATTTTCCTAGGATGGTCTTTGTTTTCCTTGTTTTTGTACCTTTTTATTGGTTTGTCATGAGGAGGAAAAGCCTCATGAGATTCTCCTTTTGTCTTGTCTTATTTCTTAAGAAGTTTGGCTTTGTAACGAGCAAGTTTATTTTCTCATCTCTAACACCTTGAAGTGCACAGATTTTGGGAATCATGTCAGTTGGCCATCTGGGAGTTCAGTTGGGGGTCCCAAATGTCTGTTTGTCCAAATGTGCCAGCTTTTTGGAATTTGTCTTAATTGTCTCAACTTTAATTGCCTTGCTGATAAGGAGGAATGTTACTTTCTTAGGGCTCCTTTTGTTGGTTTGTTTTATTTTATCTTAATTTTTCTAGAGACAGGGTATCACTCTGTCATCCAGACTGAAGTGCAGTGGCATGATGAGGCTTAATACAGACTCAGTCTTCTAGCCTCCTGTGTCAGCCTCTTGGAGTAGCCAGGACTACAAGCATGCACCCATTACACCTGGGTAATTTTTAAATTTTTTTGTAGAGATGGAGTGTCACTATGTTGCCCAGGCTGACCTCAAACTCCTGGCCTTGAGCCATCCTCCCACCTTTGCCTCCCACAGTGCTGGGTTACAGGCACGGGCCACTGCACCATACTCTTTGGAAGAAACTTTAGATCTTGAGAGGTCACTACACTTTTATAACCTCTTGAGGGATGCTATGCTTGCATCTGATTGTAAGTCATAAAAAGGCTTACTGGTACAAAGTTATAATATGCCTTTGAAAATTTGGACTTCTGTATATAAAAGTATTTTTTTAAAGAGGTCCTCTCAGTCCCTTGGAGACATAAATCCTACCATGGCTTTAAATGTTAACATACAGGAAATTAGCTAAGTAGTAATCTAGCAGAGATCAGATTTGAAAGAGTTAAATTTCAAAAAGAAAAAGCCAAGGAACCAAGGCACAGAAATATTTGCTATTTGCCCAATTAAAACCTGCTAAATTTTTTTAAGACTTCTGTATTTCAAATTTTACCTAATTATAGTGTGTGTGTGCATATATATATATATTAGCTATATATGTATACATATATATATTCTTAAGCTCCTGTTCTCTCTATTGAGGCTTCTCAGTTGACTAAATTCCTCTCTTTGTAAGTCCCTGCTAACTATTAATCTATAAACTCCCTCTGCCTGTTTCTCCTTTTGGTGACATAATTTTTGCCACTAAAACTTGCTCTTCCATTTACTTTTCTCTGCCCCTCCTTCCCATTGCCACCCTTGAGGTCACATGAGGAAACCTAAGGAAGATTTCTAACAACACTAGGACCCCTTGAGAAAAACAGAAAAGGGGCCAAAGACTCCTTTTTCGGGAAGGAACCTCCATTATTTTCTCATGGAACAGAAATATTTCTAAGTGGAGATTTCCTTACAACTCCAAGTTGTGAGTGGTCAAACTAAAGCTCCACTCTCTTTAGCATTGAACTCCTTCATCTCTTCGGCTTTCAGATGCATATATGTGTACACATGTATTTTATATGTTGTATTTACATGGCTGTATATGTCTCTACACAAATTTGTATGTTGTCTACATGGTACCAGATTAATTCAAAGATACATGAGTACTCATACATTAAATAAATAGCCCACATATTTTTCAAGTTCATGTGACTTGAATACATTTTTTTTTATGAAAAAGAGAAAGAGTTTAAAATTCTTGGTTTAATAAAAATAACCATGTCTTGAACTATCAGCAAAACATGCACGTGTTTACTTTTAAGGTTGTTTCTTTTATGGTACTTGCCTAACATATGTAGTAATATAAAAATGGTAAATAGAAAATTTAACTTGAGATAATGGCTAGATTTGTCTAATATCTCATAAACCTTTCCAAACATAATTGTTAAATAAATAAAATAGATTAAAGTGCAATAAAAGTTTATAAAGAAACTTTTCATCATTGTTTTTATGTTTACTGAAAAAGACTTCTCAAATCTTTTTGATAACCATACCCTAAAATTTTTGCTAAGCTAAATTAAATGATAGATATTCATTCATTAAATATCTACATAATTTTCAAATAAGATAGGATGCTAAGGCATCGATTACTAAATATGAGTTTAATATTATTAAATCTAGGCTTCTTATTTCAAAACAACAAAAGATCTTTAGATATGTTAGTAAATATATTCTGTTCCACCCTGAAAAATAATTCCATTAAAATGCTGTATTTCTAAAAATCAGAGAGTGTATATTAATAAATTGTTAATACATGGCTGACAATTAAAAAGTATCTCCTTAGATATTCACTATGAAGATTCCTAAAAATTAAAATTCTGGCTAACGTGTTAACTAAAAGTATATATAAAAATGGAAACAATCTGTATACAGAATAATAAAGGTAAGAACTTTTTTTTATCAAGGAGGTTATGAAATTCAAAAATACAGTTTTGTTAAAAAAGCAATATTTTTCTAGTTTAAATGTCACTTTAGAATAAATGAAAAAGTGAAGCAAATAAACTAAGTGGGTATAAAAGTTGGAGTAAAAAGAGAATATTGAAAAACATGATAAGCGGTAGTAAAAGGTTTAGAGAAATCTTGTGCTGTCAAAACTTATTGAGATTGGATAGATTTATTTATAAGTTTTTATTGAAATTATATTTAATATAAATAAAACAACTGATACAAAGATAGAATTTGGTTTTCTCTTTTAAATGTGATTTTTTTTATGATATTAATAAGATAAAAGACTGGTTTTCCTTTTGAGAAAAACTGAAAAAAAAAAAAGGAAAGGAAAATGGTTGTCTCACTCTGTATTTATTAGGTTTTTTAATTTGAAAAACTATATCTCAGATCAATCTTTTTGAAATATGTTAATTATCACCTTCACTACATAAATTATTATTGTTTCACAGAGACCTGTGATCCTATTGTGATCAAGTGTTTTAAAACTTTGACACATTGGACAAGCTTCTCAAAATCAGATATCAAATTCTAAATTAAGTATTTCTGACCTCAAACTAACTTTTAGACATTCAAAAAATAGAAGTCCAAAAGAGACATATTAGGCTCATTTGATATCTTAAATTTTATGGGAGGCATGGTCAAATAAAAAACAATGTTTAAACTTATTTGTATTACATTTATATAAATGTGTTATAAATATTTGCTCCAAAATTATATGAGATTTTAAAATATTATTATATGTCTTTGTATATGTTACCAGTCATAATTCTGATTATTATTTTAAATAATAGAAATAACCAAATTTCCTTGTTAATTGCATTTTTAGACATAGGTATTCTAAGACTTTTGTCATCCACAAGCATTTATTGTTCTACTTTCAGTCTTAAAAGACTGTTTACAATTGGCTATACTTTAAAGTTTGCTTGTTATTCAAAAAAAAAAAATAATGGAAAAGGATCATAACAAATCCTTTTAAATATAGATTTTTGATAACTTTGTAGAATATACTATGGGAATGTTCAAACTTTAAGAACTCAAATGAAAAAAGTGATGGGTTCATGAAGATTACTAGCCCAACCTTTAGAAGAGCATGAGTTAATCACATAGAACTAAAATTGATAGAGGAATGAAGTAATTTTTTTCAGGACTTTCTTTTGCTTAAATTATTATTGATTATTTTTTGTGTATTTTTTTCTGGAGTCAAGGAAATTTTTTCTTTTCTAATAATCAATATATAGCTTGCAGCAATTGGGTAAAATATGCTTTTGTAAGCAATATTAAGACATTTGTGTTTATTTCTACCTGATTTCTTGAGAATTTAAAACTATTTGTGAGTATTCATATTTTAAAATAACAGATATTTTATAAGATCAATAAAATTTTTCTCTCTTCAGTCAAACAATTTAAAATATAGGTTATGTTACTGGGGCTTTGACTGGGATGTCACATTTTCTGTAATGACTAGACTACTTCAAGAAACTAAAACTAATGCTAAGTAGCCATGAACATTCTTGAAAGAACTGGCCTGCCTGGTGCCTTGTCTGTGTAGTTCCCCCACAAGGTTTCAGTGTCATGGTAAGTAAAAAATGTCACTTTCTGACAGGCCCAGAACCTCCAAATAATATGGGAACTTCAAGAAAAGAATAATTTATCCAGGAACTACAGATAAAATCTGATGATAAGTCTGTGGCTTGTCTTCCTAGCCTAAAGAGGTTTTAAAGGTCTACTCTGAGATTTCTTATGATAAATTCCAAAAAAGTAGATTAAAGAAAAATGAACCTATGTGGCCAGTCACAATGCCTGCTTAACTTTATACAAATTATTAGGTCAAGTAGATTAGAGATAAAACTTATTTTACAATTAAATTAATCATACTATAAATATCTTTAGTAAAAAATTGGCTTAATTTTAAGTGTATGTATATATGTACATATATATGTGTATATACATGTGTATATATATACATACATATGTACATTATATATATAATGTTTATATATACATATGTATAAATGTATATATACATATATAATACATTTTTAAAAATCCCTATGGTATATGTGTTATTAGATTTTAGCCTTCTCCATTGTTAAGTTTTATAAAAAAAATTTTCTTAACTAAATTTTAAATTTTAGTTTCTTCTAATATCTGGCTACAACTTTCTAGATTAATGCTTTTAATTTATCTCCCAGTTTACTGACTTAAGTTAAAATCACCAAAATTTAAACTGTCCTTTTCTGAAGCCCAACAAGCTAAAGTTAGACAACTTTGTATTAACTTCAGAGAAATCACACATAAATTTATTTATGGGCAAAAAGTTCACAGAAACATGTGGTACAAACTATAATCCAGGAAAATCTGTCAAATTGTCACTGTTTACTTCCAACCTGACTGTAGCTATTTCAAACACCAATTGAAAATGTTCTCAGCTAACTTCCCTCCAAAATTCAAGACTAGTTTGTATGCTGCTCCAGACATTAATCTTTGTTTTTCGTTTGCTCCCATAGCAATGTTTCTTACTAAATACCTGTTTGCCTATACCATATAGGGAATAAACCTTACCAGCAACCCACATACACTACCACCTCCTGGAATGAAACACAGCTGCTCAACTGAACTTACTATTCTCAAGACTAAAAAACTGTTTTTTTAGGATACGAGCCATGATTTCTCTATTTTTGACAATCTCTTATCTCAAAGCCTCAAACCCAAATCCCTTCAAAGCTGTCATCTTGGCTTTTCATATGGAAACTTTCTAAAAATAAAGTTTCAAAGGGGCAACTGAAAAAACAAACAAACAAAAAAAAACCAAAATATTTCTACCCGAAGTACTGAGAATTGTTAAGTTAAAGACACCAGAAAGTCAGGGAACACTCTGCCTCAGCCTCTGTTTGCCTGGTGGCAGGACATCAGTGAAAGGCCTCAGAGAAGGCACTTTTCTTCACCCTAGAAAGGATTTATGGCTCTTGTTAAAATGTGATTTAAGCCAGGCTCCTAACCCATTGCCTTGACTAAGAAATACTTTTGGATGGAGGCACCTACTGTGTAATGGGTACAGCACATGTTAATAAACATATGCTTCTTTTGTTAATTTGACTTTTTTTTTTTCAGGATAGTGTTACAATTAACAACCTGAAAAAAGTGTTTCTCCCCTATACAGGGTATTTCAGTAATCAGGACTAGATTGTAATCTATGCATTGCCTAAAGTTTTCTAAAAGGAGGCTTGGTCACTGGAGATATTGTCACAAATGATGCAATGGGGTATAGAAAGAAAATAATATATTTATTTGTGTCAATCTAGAAATTAAAAAATAATTTGTGCTTCACTACTATTTAATCAGTAGACTGACAGAGTACAAACATACTTATGCTTCAGAAATAAGTTAATATATTAGAGGATGCATCAAGATTTTGTATTGAGGAAGTAGGTCACCAAAATTCTTTGGAGAGCTCTGATTTTGACACCAACCAGCTTTATATTCCCTATTAACATGCACTCTATTCTTGGCAGTTTCATGGAATGCTTTCTTGTGTATGTGCCCCTGGTAAAATGTCTTTGTGCCTTTATCCTTAATTTAATGGAGAAGATTAAATTATTTGGGTGTTCCTATGGGTTGGCTATTTTGAAGAATAAGGCTATTCAATTTCTTCTAAAACTGCTTAACAAGTTGTGGGGGTAATCAGATAATTCTCTATTATTTTCTGAGAATAAGAAAATCAAAAGTGTTCCAGATGCTTTAAGTGGAATTTTCCTTCTAACATAAATTTACTTCAGAATGCTTTCATCAAACAAGGTCAGGGCATTAGTGCTCATTAAGGACTATATGCATGCATGGCTTGAGAATTCATCAGAAAACCAATCAGTTGTTTGAACTCAAAAATGTCTGTAAAAAATTGTTGTGCTGACTTTTTTCCTCTCACTCAACAATCCACTGCCTTTCTTTCCATCAAATATCTCTCTTGCAAAATGTACAATTTATTATTATGTAGAGATGGTTAGGCTGACAGATCAAGACACAATGGCTATTAAAATGCCTGTAATTTAGTGTTTTTAAGAGGAGGGAGGCATACACCATACCATGCAAGACCATGCAGAAAATCACAGAGGCAAGGCAGGAGCTAGCGGGAGCTGGAGGAAAATGTGGCAAGAGCCTTTATTGTTGTTTTCACAAGAAAGCCAAAGTAAGATGGGTTTAAAATTGCCTAGTTTAAATAACTGAAGTGGACGATGGGTATAGGGGATGATACAGTTTGAATGTTTTTTCTTCTCCAAATCTCATGAAATGTGACATCCAGTGTTGGAAGTGGGCTTTGAGAGAGGTCTTTTAGTCATGTAATGGTTCCCTCATGAATGGAATGGTTCCCTCATGAATGGAATGGTTCCCTTATGAATGGAATGATGCTGTTCTTGAGATAATAAGTGAGTTCCCACTGTGTGAGTTCATGTGACATATGGTTGCTTAAACGAACTTTACCCTTCATCCCTCTCTCATGCTGCCTCTCCCCATGTGATGTACTGGCTTCCCCTTTTCCCCTCACAATGATTTCAAGCTTCCTGAAGCCCTTACCGGGACAAGATGCCAGTAACACACTTTTGGTGCAGCTGGCAGAACTGTGAGCCAAAATAAACCTCTATTCCTTATGAATTACCCAGAATCAGGTATTTCTTTATTTCAAAACAAATGGACTAACACAAGAGCTGTCTCTTGTTATCTGATATCTGGGACCAGGAAAATTAGAATAGGGAGATAGGGATCTGGAATGTAAGAGCCTTGTGAGAGCCCACTGTAGGAGGTGGTTAGGGCATATGGGCTTTAGATTGGTTGGTTTGCACTTGAAAGGCATGCAAGCCACACTTGCAGGTGAGTCCATTACTATCTCTAGAAATTATTGACCTTGGAAGGGGCCGTCTTTCCCTGGATAGAAAGGCTGAGATGGTCAAAACATCAAAAAACATAGAAAGTAAAAAACATAATTAATACAATCACAAAAGATAAAGTAAAATATGTTTTTATGATAGGACAAAAGAAAACAAAGAAGTAAGGGGGTAAGGGAAACTAAAGAGAGAATGAAAAAGGGGGCAAAGAGGTAAATGAAGAGAAGGTAAGGGAAAAAAGAGGACAGAAGAAGAATGGAAAGACAAGGCAAAACTGTTTCCCTTGGACTAAAGTTGGCATGATTTTACTATAATATTCTAATGATAATTTCATGGTTTAAAAAAGACTGCTTTAGTCTTAAATTGATTGTCTTCTCTAACAGTGAAGAAAAAATAGGTAGGTACATTTGAAATAACTGAATGACTACATATTTCATGAGAATAACTATATTAAAAACACTGAATGTATTACAACTTAAGCTTTTGCATAATTTCTTTTTGTAAATCGGGTTGTCTGAATGATTTCTTCCTTAAATGAATAATGGAGATTTCTAGTTGTTAGAAATTAAGAACTTGACAGGTGTTTGGGAGAGATGCTAGAATTCATTTTTCGATAAGATATTGAGAAATTAGGAAAAAAAACCCACACATTTTGTTGCTGATTTACTTCTATTTATTTTTTCTTTTTTCTTTGGCTAAGACTGTAAACATTGACTTAAATAAAGTACTGTTTATTTAAAATGTTCAATATTTTTCAGGTATTACCACTTTACTTTTTAGGTTGCCTTGGGCTTTGCCTCTTATTGAAACTTTTGCTGCCACATGGAGAACTTTTAACATGTTTTCCCTCATTTATTCCTAATTTAAAATATCTAAATCTTTCCTATGTTCTTGAGACAATGCATGTACAATGAATCATATATGACAATAGAAATTGTACCTATAATCTCTTAGTAACCAGCCTAGGAAGTCAAACCAAAGTTTGCAGCATTCACCACAGAACAGGCAGAACTTAGTCAATGATTGTCAGCTGCCGTAATTTTTGTTTCTCCGGACCAGAAAAAGCCTTGTATGTTCCCCAAACCAATCACATGTCCGGCTTCTAGGTAGCCTCCATCCAACTCCCCACTACCAACAACCCCCAGGGCACAGCTTAAGTATTTGTTCACTATAAAACTTTCCTACTCCTCTCCCTGATTTTGAGTCCCTGCCGAAGGTAAATGGTGGTATCTGACTTCCTTGGATAGCAAATTCTGAATAAATTGCATCTGCTAGTTCTCATGTAGATGGTCTTCATTTGGCTCCACATGATTTTGTTTTTCTTCTCTCCCTGAGACTGGTTTCTTTTCCTGAGCCTGTTTTCTTTTTCTTTCCTAGTCTTTCTAATATTTGTGATACTTGTGATAAGATAAGATATTTGTCTTTTTTTTTCCATACTGATAGTTTTCCCTCACAATTGGGATGATATTATACCAGGCAGAGAGGGACACAATTAAAAATATAATCCGTGGTAGTTGAATTTGATTGCAAGGCTCTCAGACTTCTAAAATATTATTTAACTTTGGACATACCCTTCCTAACTTCTTATTCAATGATAAAACCAGAAACCCCAACTTTCTCTCAATATCAAACATGTTTTTAGAACCTTTTGGGGGCAGTAGAGACAATATGAGATTATATATGAAAAATCATAAATTCAAATTACTTTTTCCACTTACAGATATATTTAATCTCAATTTATTTAACTGCTCTGAATTCCAGTATTTTAATTTGTTAATAAAACTAATACTGCCCACTTAATATAGGTCAAGTTGCTAAAATGCATATTGTTTGTAAACATTGAAATGATTCAAAAATATCTCTCCACTTCTATAATTTTTGAAAAATTTTAAATGGGTGGAATGTACGTAACATAAAACTTACCATTTAATCATTTTTAAAGTGCACCATCCATTTAGTAGTATATAATACATTCATATTATTGAACAACCAATCCTCAGAACTCTTCTTATTTTGCCAAACTATAACCATATATCCACTAAACAACTACCCATGTCCTTTCTAAGAATATTTTTAAATTAACATATGACAGAAGATTTAAGTTCAAAAGGTGTTATTTTGACTGAGGTTCAGGTTTCACCGTGTAGGAGGAGGAAGATGTTGATCGAAACGGAACAACTTTACGATGGTCCCTGTAGCGACCCAATTCTGGCTTCATGTTACCATTTATTCATTTTGACTCTCCATATCTATTCTTGTATTATTTCCTTTCAGCCAAAATGATAATTCCAAAACCAAAATAAGAACATCAGTCTCCCAGTTAAAATCCTTTGGTGGTTTCCTGGTATTTCGTAAATAAAACCAGAATCTTAAATATGCCTGATTAGATCTTGCAAGCTCTAGTTCCAGCTTATTTCTTCAGCATCATTTTACAATGTTCTCTCACATAGTCTTATTCAACCTCATTCATCATCTGGTTCCTGGATAGGGATCATGCTCTCTTCATGGGTCTTTCTTTTGCATATATACATGCTGTGAAGCTTTTTGCCAGTTCCTTCACTTAGAGTCAATTTCAGAATGCTTGAGAGTAGGGTTAGAGCATTCCATGCAGTCAATTCAAGATCATCTTGTAACAGTAAAACTCCATTATTTCATATTACATTACCAGCTGTGTCCAGAAAAGCTAATAAAACTTTCATAGAATGAGGTGTTAATGGCAGAAAGAGAGACGATACAACTTGTTGCAGTGTTTATAACTACCAAATGATGACAGGAATCAGGTCAACACCTATAATATGAAATGACTTTATACTTGAGCCAAGACCAAAAACTCAAACTCTGTTAGTATCGGAGTGGGCTGCAAGTCAGTAGTGCTGTTCTAAAATTATAGTGATACAGGTGGTCCACTGTGGAAACCTTTGCTGTGTGCAACAGAACAATGAGCAAGTGGTCTAACCCTCTCTCTCATTTAGAGATTTCCTTCTTTCATGTTATGAAGTATAAGCCAAGGTTTTTCAGTGGTGGTTAATGTCATTTACTTTTTAATTTCTTTTTCATAAGTGAAAGTAAATTTTCTTTTTCATAAGATGATAGTGCATCAAACCAAACCAACCCCCAAAATACCAAATTATTTCAGAAAATATAACACCCTCTGGCCAACTTTGAGGTTTGCTATTAATGCAACTCATGACATGTAAGACCTTAAGTTCCTTTGAATAGCAAAAGAGAGAGAGTGGGAGGAGCTACTAGTACTATGCAAATGGAAAATTATTTCGTTATAATCTGGAAAATCAGCTGAAGCTTAGCAACATTCTGAAAATAGATTGGAATGTGTGAAAATCTGGTCATTGTTGTCAACTGTTTTTATGTGCCTTACTGTGCTTTTCTTATAGACAAGGTATCTACCCTGAAAATATTATGTGCTACTTGTCAGAATAATTTAAAGTCATAGAGATACAGAGGTAGACAGAGAGAAGACTGTCAGAAATATTTTCTTCAGGCAACTAGCTATAATTCTGTGATTTATATTAGCAGAGTAGGTTGCCAGTTACCATGGTGGTTAAAGCCTATCCAAAAAAGTGACAGATTCCTAGAAATTAAAATAAAATTATTTCTAATTAAACATAAAATATATAAAATTGGTAGACTTTCAAGTTCTTTAAAGCTCTAATTTATGTATTAAATCATAGAAAGTAATTATTGGCTTTGAAGTACTTAAGAAAATACTTAGAGGTAATTTTTATTTGGTAAGTTATGATTCCAATCTAATAACTGAAAAAAGTAAATACTAAATTGGGTAGGGGATGACAATGTTGCAATAGTTATGATTTATTTTTACTTTATTTTAAATGTTTTTAACTGTAGTCAAAGCTGCCAGAGGAATTTATTTAATCAATTTGTTTTAAAGTAACTTCCTTTGCATAAAGTACATATTCAGTTTTTAAGAATTAGCTCACCATAGTGTGATTTTCTATAGTTTGTCAAAAGGTTAGTAATTTTAAGGTCTTTGACTTACAAATTTGCCATTAAAGACTATGGTTTGGAAAGAATTTCTGGTTCAAGGTCAAGTCCATGCTACACAATATGGTAGGAGAATTGCTTCCAGAAGCTCCTGCTCATCTCTCTGCCTTTTACCATCTCCTTTCTTACATTATACTCCAGAAATAATAAACTGTTTCTATCCATAACTTAGGCCTTTTAAGTCCAAATTTCTTTTTCTACTCCTACCTCTGTTTGGGTTTCTCCATGCATTACTACTATCTAATCATTCATTGAAACAAATTGAGTTTTAAATTGTATCAGAAAGTAAGTGAAAAAACTTGTAAAATATGAGAACATTTTGTAACTTCTCACAACAACAAGAATGTGGAGTAAAATCAAAACAAAATGAATAAATATATGCTTCGTATATTGCACACAAAAAAAAATTCTCTGTGATCCCTTTTCTAATTTGGAAAGTGGGCAGTGTAGTGGGGAAAAGATTTCTCTTGAACCATTTCAGCTTATGTGACTCAGCCTGAGGTTTAAATTGATGAAAGATTAACAGGAGAAGTGTGCACAAATTTGATGTTAACATGTTTACCTGTATGTGAAAGCCTTCATATATAAGAAATAAAGGTCCAAATGAAGTGATAGGCCTGAGAGCATATATACTATTGTAACAAAGAGCAATACATTGTGGATATGTGTCAAGATGAAGGTTTGGGCCAGCATAGTAAACTGTGGGAAAGTGACAAGGAAATATATGAGAGATGAAAGATAAAGGTTATTTAGTGTAGGTTTGTTTGTACTGATTTCTCTCAGCATTGACTTCTCATATCTGGGATTAAGAATGTATTCTGCTTTCTGGTACAGGGAGGATACCTTTCTCATTGGAAAATTTTATGCCTGCATTTAGGTAGAAAAAGGAGATCAGAGAGGTCTTCCTGTATCTACTTTTTCTCAATAGCCTTGAGCTCAAAATAACCAATATGTCATAGTAGTATATTTTAAGGTGGCATGTTTTTATCCTCTTCAGCATAATGCCACTGAACCTGAAGGCCTTTTTAAATATGAAATGAGATAATATATATGAATGAAGTTCATTGTTAGTATATAATAAAACTTGGAGTTACTTTAGATTCACCATATTATTTTTTTTAACTCTACATCTTATCCACCAGCAAGTCAAACTGATTTGGCTTTCAGAGTACAAACATTTCTCAACACCTTCATCAATATAACTAGTGGAATTAACAACAAATGCAAGTGCCTTATAACTACACTCTTGCCCTCTACATCACTCCCTGGTGATCTTTAAAAAAAGTGCCAGGCATGGCTCATGATAGTAATGCCACCACTTTGAAAGGCCAAGGTAAGAAGATCACTTTAGGCCAGGTGTTGAGGCTACAGTGAGCTATTAGGTTGATGAAAAAGTAATTGTGGTTTTTGCTATTATTTTCGATAGCAGAAGCCACAATTACTTCTGCACCAACCTAATATGATTGCACCACTGAACTCCAACCTGGGTGACAGATACCAATAAAAGTTGGTTTACATCATTACATTTTTTAAAGACCTACAATTATTTCTTTTCACTGTTGTAATAAAACTCAAAATTTGACTTATACTTGTAAGACATTACATTATTTGGTCCTTGGCTTACTAGCTAATCTCAATAAACAAACAATGTCAACAAAAGCCCCTTAAACCCCAAAACAACAACAACAACAGCAATAACAAAACACTACCCACCTTAGAACTTTTTTTAAAATTTTTTATTGCATTTTAGGTTTGGGGGTACATGTGCAGAACATGCAAGACAGTTGCATAGGTACACACATGGCAGTGTGTGTTTTGAACTTTTTAATTGTAAACTCTAAATGTAATATTCTATGCAGATATCCCAGTGGCTTATTCCTTATTTCCATCAGGCTTTTTCACAAATAGAAAGTGCTCAGTAATTACCTATTGAGTTAATGAAAAAACACATTGCTTGATGATTAAAATAAAACTAAGTGGTTGGTATTACTACAATGAAAAAGTCATATGTCTTACTATATAGACTAATTCAAATATTACTACATTACCATGAGGTGGGCATTTATTATGTTTCTGATTCTATACATAAAATCTGAGAAAATAAAGACTAAACTTATTTACTCAATAGTCTAATTATGAAGGCATTTTTTAACTCTAGATTTTTTTTTGCCTCTAGAAGATTCTATTTTCTTATAAGGAATACCACATTTATTGAGAGAAGTGAACATAGAATACAAAGTAGTCAGTGATATTTAGGTCACACATCATGTTAGAGTCATTGGGGGTGCTTAGAAAACATCACTGATCCTCAGGCACCATTTCAGGATAATTGAGTCAATATATCTGAGAGTATGGACTGGGCATTTGTACGGTTCTAATTTGGAGGCCATATGTTTGCTAAATCTGTTTTTACTTATAATGCAAATTCTGTAGTCTATCCTTACCTTTCTCCTTTATCTTTATATCCCTGAAAAAATTTGGAGCAAATATTAAGTAAGTTAATATTAGGTAAAAGTAAATTTTGATACCAAAAATATGTGGTTCACATAACATATTAACAAAGGTAAAACAAACAGAGATTTCCAGAATTGGCTTAAATATAGTGAGAAAAAAGCATGTTCATGCATTGCTTACTGAGATGCCAACCTGAAAAAATTCATCAAAAGCCTTAAAATGTGAGTACATTTCAGTCTACCATTAAATCCCTAGAAGTTAGTCCTATAACAATTCTCACAGAAATGTGCAAAATATGCATATAAAGATGTTTATTTTGACATATTTTAGGATAGATAAAGTCAAAATAAACAAACTTGGTTAAGAATAGGACATTGGGAGAGACCAAAAAATAGGATGAAAAACTCATCACTTTTGATCTCTGACCACACACACACACACACACACACAAACACACACACACACACACACACATTCCCACACACTCCACCACCACCCTTAGACATATAAAATACTATTTCAGAAGGTAGTTCAAACATTCCAGTTATGATTTGCCATCCTAAGTGGACAAGTGACATCACAGCAGAGCTGTTCTGTGCTAAGGCACCATGTTTAACAGTTTCAGTTTGCTTATGTTGGCATCACAACCCTGGCCTATAAATAGCTCTGATGAAAGAAGTATTATGAACATTTCTGAATCCCAAGCCAGAGAGTTAGTTTAGTTCCAATTGCCTACCTTGTATAGCTGGAATAAAAAAGAGAATTCCAAGTAGAAAGCCAAAAAGGATTTAAAAATTTAAAAAACAAAGACAGATATTGTGATCTCTATTTAGGGTATGAAGTTATAGCCTAGAATTCTTTCTGAGATTTAGCTGCAGAGCAATGTTTTGTTTGGTTATGTGGTCACAGGTAGGCTAGTAAATGGAGCTTTACATTGACAGTGAATATTTAAACTAAACGTAAAGAAGTTGAAGGGAAAGATTATCTCAGCTGTACTAAAGATACACTGATAGGCTGCATATAAGAAAAAAATTAAAAATTGAAAGGGATAAAGTTGATTAGAAGGCAAGCACATTTATGTCCAAAACAACAGTTATGTTCAAACATTCCAGTTAAGATTAATATCTGATAAAGTATTTAAGAAGAAATATACTATGCAAAGAATGTTATTTTATAGTAATGAATAGAACTGTCCATATTGAAATATTACAGTGTTCATTGTAATAAATGGCATGAGAACATGACATGTTTTATCTTATCGTGATATATTAGGTAAAAAATAGTTAAAATGTGTAAATGACAGATATACAGCAGCTGCAGGAGTTTTTGACTACAGTCATCTCTGAAAAAGCAATAAGTAGACAAAAGAGGTAATAGATAAAACGAAGAAGTATGCAATAGACTTAATTGTGACATGGTTTTCTGAAATGAGAGTGATCCTATTGCAGCTTTCAATTACTTCATGCTTTTTGTCAATATGTGTTATTATCAGTCTTGAATTTTAGGCATTGGGGAGTGTGCGGAGGTGTATCACCTTGAAGTTTTATTTGGCATTTCTCTGATGATTGATGATATTGAACACACTGCTATATGCTTATTAGGTATTTGGGTGTACTCTTTTTTGAAGTATTTGTGCAAGTATTTCACCCACTATTAATTGGGAATTTCTCTTTTCTTATTAATTTGTAAAAGTTCTTATGTATTCTGGATATGAATTTTTGATAGCAAAAAGACATAACTTTATTTAAACGTTCTTTTCTTTAAAGGAATCAAAAGGAAAATTAGACAATAGAGAGAAGAGAAGAGAACTTCACTATTAAAGGGACACAATCATTACAAAGAAATGGAAAATTAGACATTTTATTTATAAATAGTAGCAGGCTGTAAAAAATAGGAAGATTGAGAATGAGAAAAAACATTTTGAAAAAAAATCATAAAAACTATAAATTTAGTAGTCCCTTGAATTAAAATTCAAGAATTTTTTAGAAAATAACTGTAAAATGCAATAGAGAACAGAAATAAATGCAAGAAACATAAAAAATTAAATGATAAATTCAGGATGTGAAACATTCAAATTTTAGTAGTTACAGAAAGTGAGAATTTTGAAAATGAGGGATGACATTACAAATTGAAGTGCCAGGTCTTAAAGAGAACACAACATGTTTCCAGGACAATAAAAAGAACAGATTTGTACAAATAATTGTAAACTAGATATTGGAAATTCTTAACTGCTAGTATTGGAAATGAGAAGTGCATCAAACAACACTTTTATAATTCTGGAAAAATATTACCTCATCAAAATATCAATGAAATAATGACCATTTTAGAAATGCATAATTTCAAAATTTTTCTTGACTGAGAGTGGTGGCTCATTCCTGTAATCCCAGCCTTTTGGGAGGCCCAGGTGTGTGGATCTCCTGAGGTCAGGAGTTCAAGACAAGCCTGGCCAACATGGTGAAACCCATCGCTACTAAAAATACAAAAATTAGCCAGGATTGGTGGCACACTCCTTTAATCCCAGCTATTTAGGAGGCTGAGGCATAAGAATTGCTTGAGCCTAGGAGTTAGAGATTGCAATGAGCCAAGATCACTGGGACCCAGCCTTGGCAACAGAGCGAGACTCTGCCTCAAAAATATGTGTATTTTTTTTTGCAACAGGCCAAGGAAGCCAGACAGGAGCAGAAGAATGAGATAAGCTGAAAGAGGGATACCCAGAGCAAGAAAAGAATCACTAAAAATTTGTTATTTTAAATATAACATGTACATTTAACAGAGTTGGGGAAAACATTGCTAATGTATGCACAGCAAATAAACAAGAAATATGAAGAAGTGGACGAGAAATTCAATATTTCCATAGTCAAAGAATGTAAATATTAACTTAAAATTTACAATAATTTTCATATAGTTATATAGACATTTATATGTATATATGTGTGTTTGTGTGTGTATATGTATACATATATATATAAAACTACATATATACAGAGAGGAAAGAGAGTGTGTGTGGGAGAGAGAGAGAGACATTTTATATATAAATATAGAGGGAGTGCTGAGGAGAAAGTGTTTGCAAGAGAACTAAAGGACCATCTCTCATAAAGGAAATGAATGAAGTTCTAAAATTGAGCAATCCCTACATCGGCATATTGTTTAGATCAGCGGTCCCCAGCCTTTTTGGCAGCAGGGACTGGTTTAATAGAAGACAGTTTTTCCATGCCAGGGTTGTTGGGGTGGTGGTTGGAGGAAATGGTTTCAGGATGAAGCTGTTTTATCTCAGACCATCAGACATTAATTAGATTCTCATTAGGATTGCTCAACCAATATCCCTTGCCTGCACAACTCACAATAGGGTTTGAGCTCCGGTGAGAATCTTACGCTTCCACTGATCTGACAGAAGGTGGAAATGCTCACTTGCCACTCACCTCCTGTTGTGTGGCCCAGTTCCTAACAGACCACAGACTGGTACTGGTCCATCCATGGCCTGGGGGTTGGTGAGTTCTGTTTTATATTATGTAGTTAAATATCAGGCAATAGAAACAGCTAAAAGAATTGGAATGAATATTGAATTGAGTTGGGCTCAGACACCATGGATTTAGAAATACTGTTTTCTCACTATAAGATCGTTAGGTCAAACTGATTTATAAAAAAATACATGTTGTATTACTTTAATAAAAAGTCAAAGTTAATTTAAAATGACTAGTGTTTTTAAAGAATTCATAAATATTAAAAGATAATAATTTCACTAAAAAATTACTTGGAAGCATATATGTTTGGTGGAAAAATCAGTGACCAAAATATCAATAGAGAAAATGTTAAATGCTAGAAAAAAGTGTAGAACCTGGGTATAGTAGACTTTTTTTAATTCGGAAGAATTTGTACATTATAGTACCTGAATCTAATTAGTATTTATACAAAGAGTGATTGGTACCAGTGATCAAGACTGAGAAAACTGAAATGACTGATGGAAATATTAATATTTGGAACATCATTCTGCTTAATATACTTTTGCAATACTTAAATAAATTGGAAAGGGTGAAGAACGTGAATAATTGAGGTCATTTCTCATATAAATCTGAAAGTCTGCAGAGCTAACATAAGTGTAGAGATTTCTTTGCATTTGCTACTGCAATCCAAGAAATAGTCCCACTAATTACTAGAAATAATGGACACTGTGAGGCTACAACATAATGATTTATGGGCTTTACTTGTAATTTGGTAGAAACACAATCCAAATGCAGAAACACTCATTCGTAGGCATTAGATAAATGAGATTTGATACTGAATATGAAATTTTGATATTGAGGAGTTAAATGGATATATTTTAAGAGGCTTCTCAGAAAATATCTTAAGTTTTAAATTTATCCTTGAACTATCACTGACAAAAAAGTTTGTAATTTTAATAGTAGAAGGCTTTTTTTTTCAGCTTAATAAATTCAGTTTAGTAAGTTAGCTCTTTAAAGCCTATTTATATATTGTGCAGCAAAATAGTTACTTAATCAATGCAAACATTAATGTACTTTTCTACTTTTTTCCTTCCTTTTTATTAGTCTCTATGTTGAGCACCTATTGGATGATAGGTATTGAGCTGGGATTTTAAATACTCCCATAAATACCATAAAACTGGGGGAGTTTCAGATGTATTCTGTGAATGAGGAAATTTATGTTAAAAGATGTTCATTAAATTGCCCATTATTACAATGCTATTAAATGCAAAAATACTTCTTTTTGAACACAAATGTAATACTTTTAAATTATTTTTAAAAATGAGGTAACATGCTGCCTCTTTTTGAATATATATATATTTTAATTAATAAGGGTTCATTAAGTGCCTAATATCTGTCATGCTCTATTTTTGACACTGAGATGGACAAATAAAATACATGTTTTTTTAATGATTCTCATAGCCTAATGGAGAGAATATTCATGTAAACACATATTTTGGGAAGCATGAAAATTTGGCTTTGGCCTTAGTATTCCTTTTTTGGGAATTTTGTACAAGTTGGGAAAATAAATTAAGAAAAGAATGCCACTACAAAATTTCATGAGATTCCAAGACTCCAAAATATCACCGATAAATCATCTTTATGATATGAAAATAAGCAGTAAAAAGAAAATTTTTTAAAGGTAGGAGAAAATGTATTGAAAACTCAATTTTGTTCTCATTTATCAAACCACAAAACCGAGTTTTCACAATAATTTTGGAAGAGATTTTTAAAAATTATTTTAAGCCTATAGAGGCAAAACTTTGGAGGAAATCCTTATTAAAATGATTGCAATTGAATGTCAAGCATTTTCTGTGGAAGAATATGAAGGAGTTTTTATTTTTATTCAAGCTGTAAATTCTAAGCAACAGAATTCTGTCCAGAAGACATGTTGCTGAAATGCTTGTTCTTGACTTATTTCTGTTGTATACACCAACAAAAAAGTTTGTGATATTATTAAACAAGTACTTTTCCTATTTTTATAATTACACATTTAGATATAAAGATATAACCATAAATCTTTAAGTTTGACTCTGCTGAATTAATAAAGATTTTAATTTTTCTTCTTCTTGAGAATTTTCTGGGTCTCACAAAGCTAACAACTGAGTGAATCTGGTGACCTATTTATGGAATGGAAAATCAGTAAACAAAATGTTATAACAATTGTGACTGACAATAAAACAAATGTGGTGAAGACTATGAGTGACATGGGAATGAGCAGATGATGGATATTTGGTTCAAATCCTTTTGTATGTGTTGGTAAAGTAATTATAATAAAGAAAAAATAACAGAAATACTGCCCTTAAGCAGAAAAATAGAGATTTCATGTTATCATTCTACCTTATCCAAAAACAATCTACATGACATAAGAAAGATAACGGAACTGCTTTGCCAGATATCAGATGTTCAAACGCCATGGAATTGAAGCTATAACACATTTTACAAAGCTTGAATGTAAGAAAGCTTTAGCACTGTATTATATCAGTGACAGTACCAAAATACAAGACAGCTTGCTTGTAAAGAACAGTTTATTTATTAGAATCTGCTCAAGAAATAACTTAACTGGACTGACTTGAGAACAGAAGTATTTCTTATATTCTGCTTGCTATAAAAATATCTTCCAACTTTTTGCTTCACAGAACATGCTGAAATTAGTGTGCATGGAATGAAAGCTGAGATACAGGTGGGAATCTGGATATTTGTTATATAGAAACCAATTAAATTTCTCCATTGCTATATTGCTAAATCCAAGAGTAAAAAAAAAAAATACCTTAGGTAAGTGTAAGGCAATAACTAAATGAAAATATTCCTGATAAAATAATATGTAAAGACATTTTTGAAAATATGTAGAATTTTCTTCAATCAGTGAGGAAAACTTCCATTTGAATGACTGATTTTATGACTTCACAGAAATTGAAATCCTTACCTAGATAATTAAAAACTTTCAAATTTAGTGGCAACGTCACTATCCAAACAGTAGTCTAAATTGGCAGAGTTACTCCAAAATTTTGCATATCCACTATCCACAGTTGAAAGTGAGTGGGGAAATTCTTTCTTCTAACTATGTATTAAAACTCTTAGAATTGACTTTTAACATTTTTAGTAGTGAAACTTTAATTGTAATTACATTTTTGGGAAAATTTTCAGATTTTTCTGAAATTTCCATAAGTTAATTCTAGAATGGTGTTAGTTGGCCTCCTCTAAATATTGATTTTGACATTTAACTATTCAGCATTCAACTAAACAGTTTATGGAGAGCACATCTACAATTTTAGTGTAATGTGACAATTTTAGTAATAGAGACATCAAGTCAAGGTTATCAGATAGAAGATATAGCGGGTAGTGGATTCTGCAGTAGGATGTCACGGAAGACTATACAAGTGTTTTGAGTAACAGTTTGTAAATGAGAGAGTCTCTTCTGTGGTAGTTTAGAAAGGAACAAGGAAGAAATAATGATAAAAAAAATTTTCTCTACATGCACAGAATGGGCAGATTTGTGAATAGGTATACATGTGCATTGGTGGTTTCCTGCACCTACCGACCCATCCTCCTCTCACACCCTACACCCCAAATGGCCCTGCTGTGTGTTGTTCCCTCTCTGGGTCCATGTGTTCTCATTATTCACTCCAATTTATGACTGCAAACATGCAGTGTTTGTTTTTTTGTTCCTATGTTAGTTTGCTGAGAATGATGGCTTCCAGCTTCATCCATATCCCTGCAAAGGACATGATCTCATTCCTTTTTATGATTGCATACTATTCCATGGTGTATGTGTACTGTATTTTTTTTATTCAGTCTATTATTGAAGGGCATTTAGGTGGTTCCATGTCTTTGCTTTTATAAATAGTGCTACAGTAAACATGTGTGCATGTGTCTTTATTGTAGAATGATTTATATTCCTTTGAATATATATGCAGGGTCAAATGCAGGGATTGCTGGGTCAAATGGTATTTCTGGTTCTAGATCCTTGAAAAATGGCCATACTATCTTCCACAATGATCGAACTAAGTTACATTCTCACCAACAGTGTAAAAGCATTCTTATTTATCCACAGCCTCATCATCATCTATTGTTTCTGGACTTTTTAGTAATTGTCACTCTGACTGTTATGAGATAGTATCTCATTGTTGTTTGGATTTGCATTTCTCTGATGCTCAGTGATGTAGACCTTATTTTTTTTTGTTGGCCTCATAAATGTCTTCTTTTGTGAAGCATCTGTTCATATCCTTTGCCTACTTTTTGATGAGGTTGTTTACTTTTTCTTGTAAATTTGTTTAAGTTTCTTTAAAATTCTATAAATTAGACCTTTATCAGATGGTTAAATTGCAAACATTTTCTCCCATTCTCTAGGTTGCCTGTTCATTCTGATGATAGTTTCTTTTGCTGTGCAGAGTTTAATTATAATTTAAATATAATTCTTTAGTTTAATTATATTCTGTTTTCAATTTTTTCTCTTGTTGCAATTGCTTTGGCGTTTTTGTCATGAAGAATTTGCCCATGCCTGTCTTTGCCAATACCATGAATGGTATTGCCTAGGTTTTCTTCTAGGGTTTTATGGTTTTCGGTTTTACATTTTTTTTTTTTTTTTTTTTTTTGAGATGGAGTTTTGCTTTTGTTACCCAGACTGGAGTGCAATGGTGCAATCTCGGCTCACCGCAACTTCCTCCTCCTGCATTCAGGCAATTGTCCTGCCTCAGCCTCCTGAGTAGCTGGAATTACAGTCACACACCACCATGCCCAGCTAATTTTTTGTATTTTTAGTAGAGACGGGGTTTCACCATATTGACCAGGATGGTCTCGATCTCTTGACCTCGTGATCCACCGACCTCAGCCTCCCAAAGTGCTGGGATTACAGGCTTGAGCCACCGCGCCCAGCCTGTTGAGTTAATTTTTGCATAAGGTGTATGGAAGAGTCCAATTTAAGTTTTCTGCACATGACTAACCAGTTTTCCCAACACCATTTACTGAATAGTATATCCTTTCTCCATTGCTTGTTTTTGTCACACTTGTCAAAGATCAGATGGTTGTTGATGTGTGGTTTTATTTCTGAGATCTCTCTTCTGCTCCATTGGTCTACATGTCTGCTTTAGTACCAGTACCATGCTGTTTTGGTGACTGTAGCCTTGTAGTATAATTTGAAGTCAGGTAGCATGATGCCTCCAGCTTTGTTCTTTTTGCTTAGGATTGTCTTGGCTATATGGATCTTCTTTGATTCCATATGAAATTTAAATGTTTTTTCCTAATTCTTTGAAGAATGTCAATAGTAGTTTGATGTGAATAGTATTAAATCTATAAATAACTGGGCAGTATGGTCATTTTCACAATATTGATTCTTTTTTTAATTTCTTTTTTATTTTTAAAATAGGTTTTATTGCATACATTTAATGTATATGATGTGAACGAAAGTAATATATCCATCATCAGTTACCCATCAATTTTTTTGTTTTGTTTTTGACAAGAGCAGCCAAAATCTACTCATTTAGCATGAATCCCAAATACAGTAAAATTTTATTACCTAAAATACTCATATTGTATATTAGGTATCTAGACTCGTTTGTCCTACGTATCTGCTACCTTGAATCCTTTGACCTACACTTCCCCATTCCTCCCAGCCACCCATAACCAGTTTTGTTCTTTATATGTTTGATTTTTTTAAAAGATTCCGCATACATATGAGATTATGCAGTATCTTTTTTTCTGTCTCACTTATTTCATTTAGCAGTGTCCTTCAGGCCTATCCATGTTGTAGAAAATGGCAAAATAGCATTGGATCTTTTTATAGGGCTGAATAATATTCCGTTGTGTGTATGCATATATATACACACAGTTTTTTTATTCATCTATTCAACGGACACTTCAGTTGTCTTCATATGTTGGCTGTTGTGAATGCTGCAATGAACATGAGCTGCAGATATATTTACAAGTTGGTGATTTTATTTTCTTTGAGTATATGCCCAGAAAAGGGATTTCTGGATCATATGGTAGTTTTAGTTTTCTTTATAAACTTCTGTTCTGTTTTCCATAATGGCTGTACCAATCTACATTCCCAACAATAGTGTACAGAGTTCCTTTTACTCCACACCATTACAACATTTGTTGTCTTTTTTTTTTTTTTTTTTTTTTTGATAATAGCTAGCCCAACCGGTGAGAGGTAGTATTTCAGAGTGGTTTTGATTTGCATTTCCTTGATGATTATGTTGAGCACCCTTTTACATACCTGTTGCCCATCTGTGTCTTCTTTGGAGAAATGTCTATTCAGGTCTTTTGCCCCTTTTAAAAATGGAGTTGTATGAATTCTTTATACATTTTAGATACTAACCGTTTTTCTGATATATGGCTTACAAATATATATATATATATGTTTTTGTTTTTGTTTTGTTTTTTTTTTGAGACAGTTCCACGCTTGTTACCCAGGCTAGAGTGCAATAGTGTGATCTCGGATCACTGCAACCTCTGCCTCCTGGGTTCAGGCAATTCTCCTGCCTCAGCCTCCTGAGTTGCTGGGATTACAGGCATGCACCACCATGCCCAGGTAATTTTTTGTATTTTTAGTAGAGACGGGGTTTCACCATGTTGACCGGGATGGTCTCAATCTCTTGACCTTGTGATCCATTCGCCTCAGCCTCCCAAAGTGCTAGGATTACAGGGTTGAGCCACTGCACCCAGCCTGCTTACAAATATTTTTTACTCAATCTGTAGGCTATTGTTTAATTTTGTTGACTTTTACTGTCAGAAGCTTTTTAGTTTGATGTAGTCGCATTTATTTTTACTTTTGTTGACTGAGCTTTTGGTGTGATATCCAAAAAATTATTGCCAATGGTCAGTGTCCAGAAACTTTTCTCCTATGTTCTATTCTAGTTTTATAGTTTCTGGTCTTACATTTAGGTCTTTTATCCATTTTGAGTTGACCGTTATGTAAGTCTAAGGATCCAATGTCATTGTTTTGGATGTGGAAATGCAGGTTTCCCAACACCACTTAATGAAGATTGTTCTTTCCCTGCTGTGTCTTCTTGGTGTCTTTGTCAACAATTAGTTGACCATATATGTTTGGATTCATTTCTGGGCTCTGTCTTCTGTTCCACTGGTCTATGTATGTGTTTTTATACCAATGCCATACTGTCTTGATTACTATAGTTTTGTAATATAATTTAAAATTAGGAAATGTGATGTCTCCAACTTTTTTCCTCAGTATTATTTTTCTAATTCAGCATCTTTCATGATTACATACAAATTTTAGGATTTTTTTTTCCTATTTTTGTAAATAATACCATTAGAATTTTGATAGGATTGCATTGACTCTGAATTGCTTTGGTTAGTGTGACCATTTTAACAATATTAATTTTTCCCATGAACACAGGATATCTTTCCATTTATTTGTGTCTTTCTTTCATCAGTGTTTCATAGTTTTCAGTGTACAGACCTTTTACTGCCTTGGTGTGAAATGTATTCTTAAGTATTTTTTTATATTATCATAAATGGCATCTTGATTTTCCAGCTAGATCATTATTTATGTATAAAAATGCTAGTGTTTTTTGTATGTTGATTTTGTATTCTGAAACTTTACTGAATTCACTTGTTTTAACAGATTTTTTTTGTGTTTGTATATCTTTGGGGTTTTTACATATAGCTCAGTTTTACTATTAATAGAAATGTTTATAATAGTGGACAGAATAAAGACTATATAATTTCTGTGAACCATTTTATATATATGGCAAGGACTTTGAGAACAATACTCATCTTTGCTTTCTGTAACATACAATGCAGTTTCTATTTCATTTTCATTATAAAATGTCAAACATGACCCAGTGGGGTTGTGATTAGCAATTAGAGAAACCCCATCCTAGGTAATAAAGTTTTCCCAATAGCACCTACATGCCTTCTGACTGGTTTCATGAGTAATTAAGACCACTCAGCCAAGATTTACATTTCCTGCCACCTTTAATAGCACTGATGAAAAGTAGTACTTTTTTTTTTTGGACTTCTTTTTCACTCTGCCTCCAATCAAGAAATTTTTGTTAAAACATTAAGAGTTTATGTTTAAAGAATGAGCTATAAAAATGTTGCAGAAAATAAATGATAAATTCTTATTTATTGAAAGACATTCATTTGAGAAATAGAGATTAATTGTTTGTTAGGTAAGCTTATATGGCACATGATTATGATTAAATCCCACTAATTTGTATTTCTTCATTATGCTTTCTGTTAATTCCAGAGCATTATATTCATGCAGCAGTGATAGGAAGTACTGATTTTTTTAAAAATGTCCATCTTCTTGATAAAGCAGTGTAACATCAGGAAGATTTAGTTTGGGTCATTGTCTACCATTTGAGTATGTGATACTCTAATGTTAAGAAATCAAGTAGAAGTCTAGGATATTCAGACCAATTATTTTTGATATATAAAACTTACATATATAAATCCAGTAGTTGAACCTGGCTTTCAGCCTTTTTTGTGTTGACATTTTCCATCTTTTATGGTTTGTTCCAAGCACAAAATCCATGGGATACCAGGTAGTGATATAATATAGTAGTTGCACAGTTTGCTTTTCCATACTGTTCAGGATTCCACAAATTTATCTGAAGGTTCTTTTTTCTCTCCTATAGTATCATTAAGTATTTCATCAGATATCTTAGCTGGAGTAGGTGAAGTCTGGAGTTACAGTGTGTCCAAACCCTTGGTAGTAACCCATGGGTGAAGGTGGCATACAAGAAACAATGGAAATTACATCTTGTGATGATGATGATAATAAGCTTGTATGTTCATTTTGATCTTGATCCTCGGGAAACAATTTTTTCCTGGGATGTCCCCTGACTGTCCGTCCAACATGCCTTACTTGTTCAGAAATCTCGTCTCTAATATCTGAGACATCCCACATGGCAAGAAAGGGATCAAAGCATGAGCCTTCTTCTGCTTCTCGGACATATGGTTTATATGAGAATGTGTAATGATGAGCAATGGCAGTGAGGAATATCTCAATAATAAAGTCCTGGAGTCCTGTGACCACAGCTTCTACAGTTTGCCATTCCCACTTATGCTTTTCAGAAATAACACCAATTTTTACCAACAAAGCAATAACTACTCTTGCCAAAAAGAAACAAAAACCACCAGCTTTACACAAAGAAATTTGCCAACACGTTGGATTGGGCTCAGTTCTTCCCTTAGTACTTTATAAAATAGCAGGAGACAATACATGACAAAGAACTGTGACATGTTCATTATAACCAAGTAAGTCCAAACATTTGAAAAGCTAAAGTTCCCTTCATCATATATACCAAGCAACCTGCAGATTAAAGCAATAATGGTGGTGAAAGGTCTGACGACTGTGTACCACAATACACCTAGTTTGCTCCTAAACAGCAATACTTCTCCCATAGCCAATGGTGGACAGCAACATAAAGGAGGGCAGTGTTTCTGCTGATCTTTGGCTTCAAGGATTAATACCAGATTTGGGTACCGGTTAGTTAGGTCATTGGTAAGGAATTCACAAAGTTGTAAATTACATAAGCTTCATAGCATTCCCTGCAGTTATACTCATATTGCAATGCTGGGATATTTCAACGCTATCCAACTATCTAAACTGTAAATGAGTACCATCCAAAGAATACTTTTTATTGATTTTTATAGTTCAGGTTGTATACAATGCACTAAGTGTTGCAATATCACCCAGAGTGATATAGGTATAGTCAATAGCATAAAGATCCCAGCAGTAAACCAAGCCCTGGTGTGTATTCCAACCTCCAGTTTCTGTGATTCCCAGAGGCATAGGGGAACTGCAACCACTATGGACACCAGGTAGATGACCACTGCTAATGGTCGCATCCACTGTCTCCAGTTCCTCCAGGTACAAGTGCAAGGCATGTTTTCATACAAATCAGATCTGATTAGCAAGGGGAAAAAGCTCGAAGAGAATTGTAATGGGGATCCCTGTTCTCTGGCTATTTCGTCAACTCTCACACTATGGAGAAAAAGCTGTCGGGCAACTTTACTAACAGCTGGAGCAGCCTCCTAGACCAGTGCTGTGTCTTCTGCTGCTGCTGCTCCTGCAAATGTGGCTGATCAGGGTGCTATTGGGGAGCAGTGTGGGCAACATCCTTTCTTCCCCACCCCTCATCTACTCATTTCTGCTGCTGTGGAATCCCAGACAGAGCCGCTGCCCTCACCTGGGGATCGCCCTGAGATCTGCCTGCACCATGGCTTCCAGGAGAGCAGCGCTGACCAGGAACCAGCCTCTAGGGACCCTGCACACTCTGGTTCTGTCTTGCAGCTGCTGTCCAGTCGCTCTTTTTCTTTGGGGATCGAGCTCCCTACCTCCTGCACTGGCAGGCATCTCTTCTCGCCATTCTGCTAGTAGTTAAGGCCCTAGGACCTTCTCACTTACTCGCATGGGACATCCCCTACCACAATATTGATTCTTTCTATCCATGAGGATAGAATGTTTTTCATTTGTTTGTGTCCTCTCTTATTTCCTTGAGTAGTGATTTGTAGTTCTTTTTGAAGAGGTCCTTCACATCTCTTATTATTTGTATTTATAGCTATTTTATTATCTTTGTAGTAGTTATGAATGGGAGTCCAATTGTGATTTGGCTCTCCGCTTGTCTATTGTGGTGTATAGGGAATGCTGGTGATATTTGCACATTGATTTTGTATCCTGAGACTTTGCTGAAGTTGCTTATCGATTTAAGGGGTTTTGGGGCTTAGATGATGGGGATTTCTAAATATAATATTATGTCATCTACAAACAGAGACAATTTGACTTCCTCTTTTCCTATTCAAATAGCCTTTATTTTTTTCTCTTGCCTGACCAGAACTTCCAATACCATGTTGAATAGGAGTGGTGAGATAGAGCATCCTTGTCTTGTACTAGTTTTCAAAGGGAATGCTTCCAGCTTTTGCCCATTCAATATAATATTGGCAGTGGATTTGTCATAAATAGCTCTTGTAATTTTGAGATATGCTCCATCAATACCTAATTTATTGAGAGTTTTTAACATGAAGTGATGTTGAATTTTATCAAAGGCCTTTTTTGCATCTATTGAGATAATCTGTGATTTTGGTCTTTGGTTCTGTTTATGTGATGGGTTATGTTTACTGATTTTCATATTTTGAAACAGCCTTGCATCTCAGGCATGAAGACATCTTGATTGTGGTGGGTAAGTTTTTTGATGTGCTGCTAGTTTAGGTTTGCCAGTATTTTACTGAGGATTTTTGCATCAATGTTTATCAGGGATATTGACCTGAAGTTTTCTATTTTTTGCTGTGTCTCTTCCTGGTTTGGGTATCAGCATGATTCTGGCTTCATAAAATAATTTAGGGAGGAGTCCTTCCTTTTCAATTGTTTGGAATAGTTTCAGAAGGAATGGTACCACCTCCTCTTTGTATTTCTGGTAGAATTCAGCTGTGAATCCATCTGGTCCTGGGCTCTTATTGATGATTCCCAATTCGACAGAAAGTATAAAAAATTTGATACAGCTATAAAAACAAAGGTAATATAATAACATTCTTTCTGAAAAAGTATTGTTATGTTTTCTATGTTGTCTATATAACCAATCAAATACGTATTATGAAAATAAAATTTGCAAATTTAATGTTATATATATATTACATCTGAATATTTACATGAAATTTTCATCTTATCATTAAAGAAAGCAGGACATTTCAATTTGTGCTTATTTTGAATAATCAAATTTTTTTTTTTTTTTTTTTTAATATAGGGTCTCACTCTGTTGCCCAGGCTGGAGTGCAGTAGTGTGATCTGAACTCACTGCAAACTCGGCCTCCTGGGCTCAAGCAATTCTCATGCCTCAGCCTTCTGGGCTCAAGCGATTCTCATGCCTCAGTCTACAGGCATGCACTACCATGCCGGGCCTATTTTTGTATTTTTAGTAGAGAGGGGGTTTTGTTATGTTGACCAGGCTGGTTTTGAACTCCTGACCTCAAATGATTCACCTGCCTCAGCCTCCCAATGGACTGGAATTACAAGTATAAGCCACCACACCCAGCCTGTGTCTATTATGAATAGCAAAGGATTATAGATGTATTTGCATATTCTAGAATATATTAGTATATTTATCATTTTCTCATTTTTTTTAGGCTCAAGAAATGTTTGTTTCTCCTATGATCTTTTGGATTTATAGTACTTGTAAGGGTCTGCAAATTAAAACTAGATAAAATGGGTACCAGTATATTTCCTCCTCATAAAATTAAAGAAGTTTCCTTTTGTTTTTTGGGGCGGGGGATGGGAATGGGGAAGAGGGCAGTTTAAGAGAGAAAAACAGATAAATGTGATTTTTACCAGTTGACTTCTAGTTCTAATCCCACAGCCTTCTGCTGTGTGAAAATGCAGTGAGGCGGGAGGCAGCAGTCCTACTTTACCCATCTCAAGGAAGTCCAGTGAGCTACTGCTCTTTGCCAGCCTGAGTCTCTTCAAGCTTTACTAACACTGGTGAAATAATGTAGAGATCAGTGATAGGATTTGCAAATTAAAGTTACTTTCCAATGTTCAGTAAGAGGAAGCAACTTGCATGGATCTAATCCAGTTCTTCTAGTATAAGGATTTACATTATTTTTGTATATAATCCAATTTGTTTTCCTCTTTGATCTTTTGAATACAGGCATACCTCAGAGATAAAGGAGGGTTAGTTTCAGACCACTATAATAAAGTGAATATTTCAATAAAGCAAGTCACACAAATTTGTTTTGTTTTGTTTTTTTTCTGGGGCACATTAAAGTTATGTTTACACTATATTGTAGTCCACTGTGTGGAATAGCATTATGTCTGTGAACAAAAAAATGTATATACCTTAATTTAAAATACTTTATTGGCTAAACAATGCTAACAGTCATCTGAGCCTTTAGAAACTCCATCTTTTTGCTGGTTGGTGGGGGGGGGTCTTCCCTTGATGTCAGCATCTGCAAATTGATCAAGATGGTGGTTGCTGAAGGTGGGGTGGCTGTGAGCCATTTTTTTTTTTAAATGAAACAACAATCAGTTTCCCACACTGATTGACCCTCTCCTTTCAACATCAGTTTATCTGTGGCATGTGATGCAGTTTGATAGCATTTTACCCATGGTAGAACTTCTTTCGAAATTGAAGTAAATCCTCTTAAAGTTTCACTACTTTATCAACTAGGTTTGTGTAATATTCTACATTCCTCGTTGTCATTAGGAGAATGCTCACAGCATCTTCACCAGGAATAGATTCCATTCTAAGAAACCACTTTCTTTGCATATTCATAAGACGCAACTACTTATCCATGAACATTTTATCACATAATTGAAGCAGTTCTGTCACATCTTTAAGCTCCACTTGTAATTCTGATTCTCTTGCTATTTCTACCACATCTTCAGTTACTTCATACACTGAAGTCTAGAACCCCTCCAAGTCATCTATGAGTGTTGAAATCAAGTTCTTCCAAATTCCTGTTAATGTTTCTATTTTGGCCCACTCCCATCGAAAATAAATGTTCTAAATGACATTTAGAATTGGGAATTCTTTTCACAAGATTTTCAATTGACTTTGCTCAGATTCATCTGGATAATTTACCTATGGCAGCTACAGCCTTACAAAATAAAATTCTCAAATGATAATACTTGAAAGTCAAAATTACTTCTTGATCCCTGGGATGCCTAATGAATGTTGTGTTAGCAGGCATAAAACATTAATGATATTGTACACCTCTGTCAGAACTCCTGGGTAACTGGGTGCATTGTCAATGAGCAGTAATATTTTGAAAGGAATCTTTTTTTCTGAGCACTATGTCTCAACATTGGGCTTAAAATTCTCAGTAAACAGAGGTTTATTTTATTATTCCATTTATAGAGATCAGGCAGAGAAGATTTAATGTAATTCTTAAGGGCCACAGGATTTTCAGAATGGTAAGTGAACCTTGGCTTTGATTTAATGTCACTAGCTTTATTGGCTCCTAGCAAGAAAATCAACCTGTTCTTGGAAGCTTAGGAACTTAGATCTCTCTAGCTATGAAAGTTCTGAATGACATCCATCTTCTTTCAGTATAGGTCTATTTTGCCTTCATTGGTAACCTGTTGTGTAGTGTGGCCACCTTCATCAGTGATCTTGACTGGATCTTCTGGTTAACTTGCTGTAGCTTCTGTATCAGCTCTTGTTGCTTCACCTTGCACTTTGATGTTTTGAAGACAGGTTCTTTTCTTAATCTTTGTGAACCAACCTCTGCGAGATTTAAAGTTCTATTATATTTTTCAGTTTCCTGATCTCCCTCAGCCTTCATAGAATTTAAGAGATATAGAGCCTTGCTCCAGATTAGTCTGGTTTAAGAGAAAGTTGTGGCTAGAAGATCAATAAAACTTTCTCCATATCAGCCACAAAGCTATTTCACCTCCTTAGTGTTCACGTGTTCACTGAAGCAGCTGTTTTAATTTTCTTCAAGAATGTGTCCTTGGCATTCATAACTTGACTAACTGGCACAAGAGGCCTAGTTTCTGGCCTGTCTCAGCTTTTGACATGCTTTCTTCACTAAGATTAATTATTTCTAGCTTTGAACATTAATAGGCCATTTTAGGGTAATTAATTTGTTTAATGTCAAAATTGCTGTGTTTCAGGGAACAGGAAGGTTCAAGGAAAGAAAGACAGGGGAGTGGCCAATTAGTGGAGCAGTCAGCACACAAACAATTATCAAGCAAGTTTACCCTCTTGTATGGATGTGGTGTGTGGCATTCTAAAACAATTACAATAATAACATTAAAGTCCGCCAATCACAGATTACCATGAAAGATTAAGAATCATAAAAAATTGTGTAATATTGTGAGAATTACCACAATGTGACATACAGGCATAAAGTGAGCACATGCTATTGGAAAAATGGCACCGATAGACTTGATTAATGTACGGTTGCCACAAATCTTCAATTTGTAAAAAATGCAAACCTGCAAAGCACCATAAAGTGAATGAAGCACAATAGATTGAGGTATGCCTGGACAATATAATTATCTTCCAAACCCTTCCAGACCTTACCCAAAGTGGAACCAGTTGGATCACTAAAGTTCTATCTCTAGCTCCTCTTTACTGATTTGTGTATGGTTATTCTCTAGCCACAAGAGCACCTAATAATTAGGGCTTCTGGGAGTGAATATTATATTGCCTACATGGTCAAACTTCCTCTGTGTTTTTGATTAGCTTTACTTTTGTGATCATAAGTGTATCATCATTTTACAGATCCCCCCTTCTTATTTTAGCTATTTTTCTCTAAGTTCTTGTGACCTCTACAGATTTCCAGAATGCACTGAATTCACATATACGTAAGTTGTCACAATGGTATCAGTAGCTTCTGGGAAACTATGACTTTAAGTAAAACAACATATGAAAGAATCAATTTTTTTTCTTATTAATGTCATAATGAAATGACTTTGAGTACCTGCCTTGTATTGCTTAATGTTGCATTTTTCAAGAACCTTTCAACAACAATAAGTGATGACTTCCTGCGCTCTAAGACTTCTTAATGGGTTATCACATTATTTTCTCTCTTCATTTCTAAAGCACTCTCATATCGTTGCCTGTATTGTGCACGTCTCTTTTCAAGTATGCTACAATCACTTAATGTGAAGTCAACTATGTTATTGATATTTAGTCCACAAAGGTCTTCGTTGTTTAGCAGTGACTTTTTAATTCAAAGGAATGATGGTGCATTAGCTCAAATGCAACATTTTGATTATCAGAAAGGTGTCATACTTAACTTAAAATATATACGCTCTTCCAAAAGGATTCTACAGTATGAATCCTTTCCTCTAAATTATCATGTCATTATTTTCCAGACAGTCTGGCCTGAGGAAATTATTTTGCTTCTCTTCGTGAAATCCATTGAGAACAGGTCAGTGGATAATAAATGTGAATCAGAAAATCTTCAGCACATTCATTTTTAAACAATTCTCCGCAATGACTAGTTGTTTCTGATTTGGTCCCCACTGGACAAAAGCAGCACAGGGATCCAGGCTGCCCGATAGCTTCCCAGCACTGGATGGTGTGAATCAGGTTTTGACATGTTGTTTTAATATTTTGGCTTTTATTCTACTTAGGCACACAGAGACACTTCCTCTTCATTAATTTAATTTAAATATTATAAAAGCAGACAAGATTGAAATCAACTAATTTAAGAAATTTATTGCAAACATAACTCTCTGAAATTATTCAGGAGACTTGACTGCTATATATGGAAATTGAAAAGTATGGAAAATTATCTTAATAAGTAAATGAGAGACTGAAGTGTTAGGTGGCCAGTTTGTACCTTAAAATAATACTAATTTTATTTTTTCAGCTCCTGTGAAAGAAAAGAGTGGAAAAGACTATTTTTAAAGGACTCAATAGTTATTGGGTTATTTCCTCAAAATAATATTCAGGATTTCTTAAGAATCCTTCATGCAAAGCTAATGTGACACATTTTATTTTACAAATCCTGATGAGTAGATTCAGCAATTTTGATATAGTTGATCAGTCAGTACAATTAGATAACTAGTAACATTTATATTTTGAGGTTATTTAATACAAAAGCTATTTAAAAAAAATAGTATATAAATAGTATAAACAATAAATAATACAATTGAGTCTAGAAAGCCAAATGAAACATATTAAACACTCTCATCTACTACACCTCTGTACTTATATTTTAGAATTTTGCGTTCATGATGCATTTTTTTTTTTTTCCAAAACAGGGTTCATCATTTTCTTTCTTGCTTCCATTCAAATTCAGGAACATATCAGTGGAAGGAGACATTTCATGATCTAAGTAAAGGGAGTTGGCAACGGAGGGAGTATTAGTCCAGGACTTCAAGTTGAACCTGATGAAGGGAGTTTAATGTTTATGCCAAATCACTTAATCTAGGATGTCTATGTGGTAGGTTGACCTGCCTACAATTGCTTCCAGGTTAATTTCTATGCTTAGAAAGTTATTACCCTCAGTAAACACAGAACAAGAACATGAATGGTAGACAGTGGGTGATAATAACAGCAACTTGAGTTTCAGTTTCTCCTTGAAGGTGGATTAGTCAGCAAATTGGACAATGCTGAAGAGAGTACAAAGGAAATAAGCCTATTCCTAGCTAGTACAAAAGTTCTGGTGTACATAAGAATCAGTTAAGATATTTATTAAAAGGAACTCCTCATCATGCCACTTTTAGAAATTATAATTTAGCATATGCATTATAGAACCTAGGGAGCTGCATTTAAAAAATAATTTTAGAACAGTTTTAGATTAATGGAAATTTTAGAACAGATTTAAAATAATGGAAAACTTACAAAGTTTGTACAGTGAATTCTCACATATCTCAGAGCCAGAGAACTATGTTTACATGAAACAAACATGATTGTGATGCATATGTTTTGAAACTCTCATAATAAGAATGTTAGATTCCCCTCCTGAGGAAGCCAAGTTGAGAATTTCTGGATTTCAGGAACATCTTAGTTTTTCTGTATGAATCACAACCTGGGCTCTTGGGGCAAAAGTTAATGGGGGTAGCAGGTGATAGTGGTAGGAATTATAAAGAAGCTGACAGTCATTGCCCATGAAATACTAGAACTGGTGATATGACTAAATTCTACAAGACTGAGAAACTGAGGCTGCTGATACATTTCCCATTTAACACAGGAACAATCCTGGTTTGAGCCGGCAGGTAGGAGATTTCTGTAGATCCAAGTGAAAGTCATAGGAGAAGCCAAAGGAGTAAAAATTTTATGAAATATAAATTGAACTAGTTAATACATAAGTCTTACTAGAAAACATGTTTTATATAATTCTCTGATACAATGATATTACTGGCTCATAGATTCTCATAATTAGTAAGGAAGTTATACTATAATAAAATGACATGAAATCTTTAAAGTACAAATTATATTGCTTTCAATGTACAGATAGTCCCTGACTTATGATGGTTTAACTAAAAATTTTTTAACTTTGTGTTGCAACAAAAGCTATATACATTCAGTCAAAACCATGCTTTGAATATCCATATGGTCATTCTGTTTTTTTCACTTTCAGTATGGTAGTCAATAAATTACATGAGATGTTAAAAACTTTATTTGAAATACCCTTTGTCTTAGATGATTTTAATTCAATGTAAACTAATATAAGAATTCTGAGTACATTTAAAGGAGGATGAGCTATAATTGATGCTCAGTAGGTTAGCTATGTTAACTGCTTTTTTTGATTTGTTGATGTTTTCAAACAGCTCTGGATTTATTGGGACATAACCCCACCATAAGTTGAGGAGCAGCTATGCTATTGGTGAATCATTATGTATACCTTGTTTTGGACTAGAATTAAAATAATCCTTTAAGATGTGGTTGTTGAGTCCAGGTGTGGTGGTTCTTGCCTGTAATCCCAGAAATTTGAGAGGCTGCAGTGAGTGGATCCTTTGAGGTCGGGAGTTTGAGACCAGACTGGCCAACATGACAAAACCCTGTCTTTACTAAAAATACAAAAATTAGCCAGGCATGGTGATAGGTGCCTTTAATCCAAGCTACTCAGGAGGCTGAGGCAGGCAAATTGCTTGAACCTGGGAGATGGAGGTTGCAGTGAACCGAGTTTGCACCATTGTATTCCAGCCTGGGTGACAGTGAGACCCTGTCTCCAAACAATAATAACAGCAGCAACAACAAACCATAAACAACAACAACAACAGCAAACCTGAAATGGGAGTTGAGGTTCCAAATAATCCAAACAAGATCAAAGAAATGTCATTTCAAAAACTATGCATTTGTAACAGTTATTTAAAGGAAAACTAGACATACATCTCCGAACATATCTGAACAAAATATTTAGAAAATAATTTCATAGTTTAATTTATGAACTAGTTTCATGCTTTAACGAATGTATCACAGAAATTAACATAAATTCATTGTAATGAAAGAATTCATATATATCTGACCGTCTATGACAGCTGAATTAATGTGTGTGAAGTGCCAGTATTAATGATAAACATTAATAAATGCTGCATATAATTGAATTGACACTGATATAAAACAGTCTTCTGCTAGTATACAAAATCCATTTAACCAGGCAGAGATACTAGTTTCTTATGCCTAATAGGAACACAATTTCAAAGTAAAACACTTAGTACAAATTCTAGAGAAACTTTCTTTCTGCTGCCTAAGCTTATCTTCATAAGAGCTAATGTTCTTTAGTAAAATTTCTTTAAAAAATTACAGCTTTGTTGCTAATAGTTTATAAAGTTTATTAAATAAGTCGAGTATTCATAAATTACAAAAATATGTAAAATATGTAATACCTACTCATTCCTGACTGCTTTTCTTAGTAGTAGACACTAATAATACATAATGCCAGCAAAGTCTGTGCATCAGTCAGGGCTTGTATTGTATACTTATCTTTGAATTGTTCCAAAGCAAGAGTGCGTTGGGTTAGTCCATTATTATGCTAATTTTTGTGATAAATGAAAAGAGAATGATATCGAAAGTAAGATATACCTACCATTCTTTTGAGTTTTTTAGTGAATTATATAGCATCAAAAGAAGATCATATAGCTGAAATGTTCTTCGACTCAAAATAGCTGAATCTTGTCCAGTTAACTTGATATGTTTTGTTGAAAATTTAAAAGAAACGTATGGTAACAGTCTGCCCCCTACCTTATTATTTGAAGATAAATGTGTCCAGAAAGACCAAATTATAACTAGAAGCCAACACTGTGAAGCAATTTTGATCATCATTATTTTTAGATTCTGTAACATTTTGGGTTCCAGCCTCTACTGAAATACACTTTTACTTGAAACGAGTCAGGCCATTGCTTTTGGCTCGGAATTGACTTTGTCTGTTTTTACTGTTTTTTCTCCAGCATTCCACAGCTCTGTCTTGTGGCTTACAGTAACTATTATACAAACGTTTAGGAAAATCATATGGTGTTGTTAGATGCAACTGAAAATAATTTTATGGACATACAAATTTGAGCCAAATATGCATACAAGCAAGAGGTTTAGTTGCATCCAAAATATGTTGGAAAAAAAAGAGAATCTTATGAACTAAGATTGTTTTCTCCATTAGACTCTAAATAATATATTTTTTAGACATGCAGTGACTTTGTATATAACTTTTCTCAGAATTAGTTGATCATTTAGTTTCAGACTGAACAAATTTACACCGAATACCAAATAATACATGACAGTTTTCTCTGCTAGTTTTACAGAACCTTTTTCATTTATCTTCTTCAAATCATAAAAAGTTGCTGTGAAAGTAAGTAAAGAGAAGTGAGCCACTATTCACGCATTGACACATACTGTATCATAAGAATCAGGCTGGTACCAGATTCTCTAATTTCAGGGCTGTCTTTCTTTAGCATCAGAGAAGGAGAGTGAGATGCTCATGTGAGATCAAGGGATGGAGCAGCAGGAGAGTGAGGACTGGGATTTTGAACTACATGGAGTGCAGGAAAGAGGGAATAAGACTATCTTTCCATTCTAGATCTTCTTTCCTAAGAAAGATAGAGTAAGTCAGGAGGGAATGAATTTTGTGATCCAGCATTCTAAGTATCTCCTCTAACAGTGACTTAGGCAGGGAGGTGACTAGAATGAACAGTTCTTTCATGCAACTTTGGTATAAGTTTAATTGAAAAAGCACAGTAAGTTGACCTCAGACATAATTGCATCCTTAATATGTCTGCACCATAAATGATTCTGCATATTACTAAAATATTTGTTTTTGGCTAACAGCAGTATGTGCCAATAAGTCAGATTTTATCATTTTAATTACCTTGTGTTGGAAGATTCCACATAACATCGTAATAGTCATTAGTAAGTCTGAGACCAAGTGAACTGTGGAAAAATTCTTTTCACTCTCTACCTCTTCATTGGAACTCATTTTTTTTTCTTCTTTTTGAGGGTTAAAAGCCCAAATACTTAACTTTTTGAATACTTAGCTTATTTTCTAATTTTAAGAATATCTAATTGCTATTGAATCATGTAACTGTCAAACAGTGAATCTTCTTGAAATCAAATACTTTTTTTTCTCTGCATTGCTTTTTGTTGATTCCGATATGACAAATTATTGGGACTGTACTGTGGGAAATGACCTTAAAAGGCTTTTTTTCCCCTGACAATCTCTGACAAGCTTTCATTAAACTGGCTGAACATCTCCAAGAACGAGAAATTTACCATATACAGGGGCTGGTATAAATTGCTGGTTAACAGCAGACTCTGAACTCATATTAAAAAAATAAATAAATAAATCCCTGTTTTGCCCCTACTGTCTCATTAAATTATTGTGATAATTTGATTAGTTAATATACCAAAATTATTCATAATAGGTGACACATGGCAAATGCCACATAATAATTATTTTACATTACAAGGTCACTCATTTTATTTCTGAACTGATATGCTTTTAAATAGTTATAATCTATCCTTAGTTTAGGATGTGCTTTGGCAAACTTTTCTTGTGAAGGGACAAGTAGTAACTATTTTCAGTTTTGTAGACCATAGGGTTTCTGTGTCAATGGTTTGACACTGCTATGAAAGCACAAAAGTAGTCAGTGACAATAGATAAATAAATCAGTGTGGCTGATTTTCAATAAAATTCATTCACAAAAGCAGATTATGCTCTGGTGTGGCCCACAGGCCATAATTTGCTGACCTCTGATTTATAACACTATTTCAATTCTTTTTTTTTTTTAATATGCAGTCTTGCTCTGTCACCCAGGTTGGAGTGCAATGGTACCATCTTGGCTCACTGCAACCCCTGCCTCCTGGGTTCAAGTGATTCTCCTGTCTCAACCTCCCAAGTAGCTGGGATTAAAGGCACTCACCAACACACCCAGCTAATTTTTGTATTTTTAGTAGAGACAGGGTTTCACCATGTCGGTCAGTCTGGTCTTGTACTCCTGACCTCAATCAGTCCACTTGGCCTCCCAAATTGGTAGGATTACAGGCAGGAGCCATTGCATCCGGCCCAATTATTTTATAAGTAGTTGATTGAGACTAAAAGTGTGCCTTAAGTCTAAGTTAGAACAATTAGCACCTGTAAAAGGAAATGCTAACTTTTCTACTCCCTTGACAACCTTTGGACTACCAACTGGATAATAACTGCCTACCTGCCTGCACAGTTGCAGAGAAATAGCATGCACAAGGTCACTATTAATTAGAGTGAAAACTTGAAAAAAAAATATCTTAAGGTCAAATTTGTGACCACAAAGTTAGTATCCAAATAATATATTTAAAAAAATCAGATAGCTTTTAAATGAAGACATTACACCTGCTGTATTATATTTTCATTTTGAACAGCAAAAGCTATACATAATTTTATAAAACATTGTCTGCAAGTGTATTAGGACTCAATAATATAGATTCATAATTTAATTAAGAACATAATATTTTATGTAAATAGAGGTTTAAAATGGGACATACAATTACTTGGAATTTAAATTAAGAATGTAAACTATTAATATGCTTTTTTTTTTTTTTTATTGAGATGGAGTTTTGCTCTTGTTACCCAGGCTGGAGTGCAATGGCACTATCTTGGCTCACCGCAACTTCCGCCTCCTGGGTTCAGGCAATTCTCCTGCCTTAGCCTCCTGAGTAGCTGGGATTACAGGCACGCACCACCATGCCCAGCTAATTGTTCTGTGTTTTTAGTAGAGACGGGGTTTCACCATGTTGACCAGGATGGTCTCGATCTCTTGACCTCGCGATCCACCTGCGTCGGCCTCCCAAAGTGCTGGGATTACAGGCGTGAGCCACCATGACTGGCCAATATGATCTTTTAAAGTATCAATACCAATTAGATATTTTGTTTCAAAATTTTATATAAAGTACCAGAAAATAGTTAATACTTTAGTAGCCTTCTATTAAGAATAAATATATCAAAATCTGAAGACAATTGGTTCTACATGCACAAGAATACTATTGAGCAACTTCTAGTTTTAAAAAGTACATGTCAGAAGTTATTTTTATAGCTCACATAGTTATAAATTTACATAAGACTTCTAGCTCTCTCTATATATATGTATGAAGATATTTTATACCTTAAATATAAAAGGTAGCAAGAGGTAATGCAATTATAAGTGATTTTTTAAGTGTAAACTGCTTGGTTATAATACTTAATGAAAATTATTTATAGAATATGTTATTATATATTTTACTATTGTCCCTCTGTATAAAGTGTACAGGAGTTTTGTGTTAAAATCAGGCTACCTATCTGTGAGAATAAGAGTATTAGTGGGCTAGAAAGAACAGATTGGAACTTGTAACAAATGCAATGTAGAGTGAAACAGGAATATTAGCAATATTTAGTTTCTGACTTTCAGAAAACAATTATGCACTTGTATACACTTTCAATCCAGATATTGTTCTAAGGAAGATTTTCTCAAATTCCATTTTTCTCTGCTTAGTATCTCACTTGTCACCTAGCTGGTGGTATTAAGTACACATAAGTACATAGTGCAGGAGAACACTCTAGTAGCCTCTTATATTTTAGCTGAGATGGAAAGAGGGGATGTTTTAGGGCATTCAAAGAGAGCACAATTATTCATTGCCTCTAGGGAATGTCATGTAAAAGAAAGAAGAGAGAAATAAGAGATCAATCAGGCAGATCCCAAATTTCTCTCTACTCTGGATTGAGAGGAACAAAATATGTTTGGGGAAATGAGGAGAGAGGTAAGCGCCTAAAGTGGTCTAGCATTCTCCTCTGGCTTTTCCTTGAACCTATGAAAGAAATCCACATTTCAAGCTTCTCTATGTTAATCTAGGATGCAATCCCATTGAAGCTTGACCAAGGTAGGATTTCAGAGTTAATTCCCCGAGCCAAAATAAGTGTTTATTAGTGACACTGAGTACTGGGTTAAGAGCCATTCGGCCTGTGGTGGTGTCATGTGGACAGACTGGGGCAACCCTGCAGTGTAGGCAGGGGGACCTCTGGGCCACTGGCATGCGTAGAAAAAACAGTTACAGATTTTGATATCTGAAACCAGTTAATTCAGTTCTAGAAGAGAACATCAAGTCTGGAAGGGAGCATTTAATGAATAAAAAATAAATAAATACAATTAAAAGAGACTACAAATATATTGTTTTTAGGTTTCTGAATTAGAAAATGGCAGAAGAATCAATGGCAAATGAACATGTGATATTGTCAAGCAAACCAGCTGAAGCAAGCAGCAAGTCACCAAAGTCCAGGATAAAGTCTCCCTTATTTCAACTCATAAAGATATACAGCCCCATATCTTTCACCCTATACTCTCTGTCTCAGTCCTGTAATGCTGCTATAACAACATGCATAGACTGCATAATTTATAAACCATAGAAGTTTATTGCTCACGGTTCTGTAGGCTTGGAAATCTAAGATCTAAGCACTGGAAGCTTTGGTATTTGGTGAAGGCCCAATCTCTTCTTCCATGATGGTGCCTTGTTGCTGAAGCCTCACATGACAGAGGGGAAAAAAGGGTCGAATAGCTCTCTTGTACCTGTTTTATATGGTAGTTAATGCCACTAATGAGGTGTGATGGTTAATATTGAATGTCAACTTGATTGGATTGAAGGATACAAATTATTGTTCTTGGGTGTGTATGTGAAAGTATGGCCAAAGGAGATTAACGTTTGAGTCAGAGGACTGGGAAAGGCAGACCACCCTCAATCTGGGCAGGCACAATCCAATTAGATGCCAGTGTGGCCATAAGAAAAGCAGGCAGAATAACGTGGAAAGACTAGACTGCTTTAATCTGTTGGGCTACATCTCTGTCTCATGCTGGATACTTCCTGCCCTCAAATATCAGACGCCAGGCTCTTCAGCTTTGGGACTTGGACACAGCTTCTTGTTCCTCAGCTTGCAGGTAGCCTATTGTGGGACCTCACCTTGTGATCATGTGAGTCAATACTCCTCAATAAATTACCCTTGATTTATACATTTCTCCTATTATTTCTGTCCCTCTAGAGATCCCTGACTAATACATGAGGCAGAACCCTCATCACTAGGAGGATGTAGTCACCTCCTAAAAGCCCTACCTTTTCATAATATCACATTGGTGAATAAATTTCAACATATGAATTTTTGGGAGACATATTCAGACCATAGCACTCTCAGAGGTCATTGGAAAAAGAAACAGATGTGAGGGTGAATTATAAAGGATATAGATACTCTTTCATTTAAGAAAGAATGAGTGCTACTTGAAGAAATTTTAAAATTATCAGATTGATTTAAGTTTAAACCAAATTAGACATTAAGATGAGTCTGTCCACCTTAGTAGTAGACATATGCTTTGATGGCAGTCCAGGTGCATTGTAAACAAAGTAAGAAATTATGCACAGCTGAGTGGTAGCAACGTTGTATTTTGTGACCTTGCTTCTAGGTCACAATTGTATTTTATAAATGCTTCCTTGATAGAATTTCTTCATATAGATGCCTAAGTTGTGTTTTGTACTACCGATGGTAAAGCATAAACCTTTAAAATTATGGTAACCAAAGGTAAGGAAAAAAACATGAAACATTGTTAACAAATATATTCATAAACTCACATTACCTTGTTGCTTAAATATTTCTCTGTGCCATTTGTTAAGTTATCCATCATAACTAATTATTTATTTAAAATGCCTATTAAGTATTTCATAAGTGCTCAGCTCTATCATGGGCTCTAAAAAAACAGAATAAAAAGTTCTCACTTTGGGGGAACATTTTTTTTAGAGACGAAATTTGAGTTTTTGTAAAATTAGATAATAACTCTAAGAAATATTAGTAGATAATATAAAATATTTTACAAATAAATTGTTTTTGAAACTCAAGGAAAATATTGCCATAGATTAACTTTAGAAATTCATAGATTATTTGCACATACACTTCATGAAAATGTTAGATTGAGGGAGATATGAAGGCAAGCAGGAATGGAGAGTCGCCTAAGTGTAGCATGGAAATGGACACAAAGTAAAATCCGTGTTTGAAATGAATAAGAAAGCACAAAGAAAGTAGCAATATTCAATATTCAGAAGTTTTTAGTATTAACTACTCTATTATTGAATAATTTTCTTTACTTGTGTGTAACTTGTTTCAGAACTACTAAATAGAAGACTCCTTAGAGACTGAATATTTGTGTCCCCCCACCCCAAATTCATGTGTTGAAATCTTTACCACGAATATATTAGTATTAGGAGGTGGGATCTCTGGGAGTTTATTAGGTCATAACATAGATCCTTCAGGAATGGAATTAATTTTCTAATAAGACGGTCCAGGAGCTCTTTGGTTCTTTTTCTACCATCTTCTCTTTGGGGATACAAAGAAAAGTTCTGCTGTCTCCAACCTGGGAGAGGGTATTCACCAGAACCTAAGCAAGCATCCTGAACGTGGACTTCCAGCCTCCAGAACTGTGAGAAGTGAATGTTTGCTGTTCAAACCACTAGTTTACAGAAATTGTTATAGCAATTCAAACTTACTAAGAGAAGATTTATATTTGAATTCAGATGTTTTAGCTCCTTGATTTAAGCACTTTGCAAAGCTGAAAGACTAAGTCAAATGAAAGTGGGCACTGAATATCAGGTTGAACAGTTCAGACTTAATGAAACAAGAAATATGATAACATAAACAGATCTGCCTATCAGCAACTTCTGCTAGAGTTTATATTCAGAAGATATGACATAAAAATAAAATATAAGTACTATAGCATCAACATAAATTTTAAAGCTACCAAACATATGTGAAAATAATATCCACATTTAAACATGTTATTGGAATCATTTTCTCAATTTAAAATAGGATGTTACTTTCTAAAGACGTAAACATGTGATTAAAAGTGACAGTTCTATAAGAAGAAAGAAGAGGGACTCAGGATGGCAATGGCTGAGTATTTAGAATTATTTGTCTGTCCACTCCAAGAGTATGGATTCATGATGGTATTATTTCAGCATACTCAGGGACCAGGAGTCCAGTATTTGGTAAGTTAAGAATTTAGGAGAATTTTTCAGGTGCCATTATATTAAGAACAATGCATGTGATTCAAGATAGGATAGGAAGAATTGGCATAATGAACTGAACCACCCACTTAGCTAAATGAAAGATGGCCCTAGAATTGCAGCACATGTATTATAGCTTTAGTCAAATTTATCCTAATCATCTATGACAGAAAAGATTTAGAACCATAAAACTTAACCACTGGTTGGAGGGAAGTGGTAAGATCCAAAAACCAGAGATCTGGTTAAGAATATTACCTAAAAGAATACCAAGACTCACATTCCCCTTTGTACCACACAGTCAAGATGTATTGGTGCAGATCATCAACCAGTTCCCTGGGGAGAAAAATGAATTAGGGGTGGAGATCAAAGTTACACTTGCAGAAAGCAATCACAGTGATTTTCAACAACATAGTACAGATGTATAGGTATTTGGTAGGTACACTGGAGCAGTCGCTCTTTGGGTCACTGCTGTTGAGATAGTATATATTGGTAACTTGAGGATAAGGAGGAAATTCAGCCATCTCAGCAATGTTGATCTGAGGGCATTGAGAAAATATAAAATGGAATTAAGTGACTATTTTTCTTTTTGGAATGTCCAAGTCCTTCAGTGGGCTGGAGGAGAGTATTTAATAAGAAACATTTTAAACAACTCACAGAATTTTTACAAACGATGGAGGAAGTTTTCCAATACTTTTATTCCTGACATAATTATTTCAGAGATCTTTTTAGAAAAATGATTTTTGAGTGAGACTAAAGTATTTAGGGTATGGTATAAAACACTTTGCTGCACACAAAACATTTCCACACTGTTGGGGAACATTGGCTGTCATGCCATAGGGGGTGGCTTTAGAGAACACTGTCTTTAGAACCTCTAGAAAATGAATAAAATGACACAACCCTAAAGTGCCCAAGTATTGTCACACTTATAGATTAATAAACTGGCAGAGATTGTCATGTGTTTTGAAAAAGTTGTACATAAATTTAATAAAGAGTTCATGACAAATAATATTACCAACTAGTCTTGGTAATGTATTCTCATGAGAGATTCCTCACAAGATTAGACAAGCACTGAATTTCCTAGATTTGAGAATCAGCCTTAATTATGGCAAAAAGGCAATCATTTAAAAAGTACTTGTTATTTTCCAAGTATTGATCAAATACATATAATGTTTGATAGAGTGTATTTCTGAATATTCTGGGTGATGATGAAATATAAGGAAATCTCATTACTCTCATATTTTCTTAGCCTTATATTTCTATTTGTGACATTTCCCCTTTTATGTGTTTTTAAGGTTTACTTACATTTGAAGCAGTATAATATATGTCAAATCTTTTGTGAAACTATATAGCTAACTTGAATATGCCCTTAGGTAAAGTTAGTCTAAAGGAGAAAGAATAAAGGAATATGCAGTTTGATGACAAAAGAAGTATGAAAAGTAATTATGAATACATTATGAAAATAAATTATAAATTTTGGAAGAAATTATGAATATCAAACATGTTTAACTCTACAAAACACTTATAGTCACAAAATGATCTCAACATTGCTTTAATCATTTGGCATCAATATTAACAGTTCTGAAATATTCAATCACTACCATTTTCCCATTTTTTTCTACTAATAATTTAGAAATAAATATTAATTAAATATACTTCATTAAGCATACATCATTTCATTTTCTTATTTTTCATCAATTAATTTTGAATCATGAAACCTTGATGCAATTCAATAGTATTTTAGGACATATTTACGTTTTTAATATAAATATCTCATTTATAAGGAAAGACAGTGTTATTTTTTATTTCTCAGTTTTTGTGACTTATATTTCTTTTCCTTGCCTTCCAATACAATGTTGAGTAAAAGTGATACAAATGGACATTCTTGCCTAAACAATCTTGCATTCCTTGAACAAATATAATTTGATTAACATTGATTATCTTACTTTAAAAAATATTTCTGGATTTAGTTTGCTAAAAACTCGTTTATAATTTTAACACTTCTAAGAAAGATTGTCATATTATTTTCTTAAAATATTACTTCGTTTGAGATTACTGTTATGCTGGCTTTTTGAAACAAGCTGGAAAATAGATTTTCTTTCTCTTATTCTCAGGGAGTATAAGTAATTCTTACATTCCTGTTCTCTGAGTTTAGGTTATTTCTTGATTAAATATAGGGATTTACTGGTGTAGCCCTCTGGGCATGGTATTTACTTGGTGAAAATAAATTGAATTATTAAATTTATTTAATAAATAAAGGACAAATATATTTTAAAAATTTTTTCCTTTGTTAATTAGGGTAATTTCTGTATTTTTTAAAGAATTTTTTTTCTTTTCATTTAAATTTTCCAAATTATTGGCAGAAATTTACTTACTATTCTCTTGTTAAATTTAGTATCTTCTAGAATATCTGGTGCTATGCTTTTTGTATTCATAACATAAAAAATATTTTTTTCTCTTGGTCCTTCTTACTAGGGTCTTTACAATTTTATTGTTTCCTAATTTTAGGCATTATTTATTTCTATGAGATGTTTCTTACCTTCCTGTTTTATGGTTTTAATTTTTTTCTAATGTTTGCTTTTAAAGGTATGAGTTTCTTTTTAATCACAGCTTCAGCTAGATCCCACAATTTTCGATTGTTTGATACATTTTAAGAAATTTTTACTGGAAGTTCTCTTTGATGAGTGGGTTAGAACTGTATTGTTTATTTCCAAAATATTTAGAGATTTTTGAGTTATCATACTTTTTTTCTTGCTGAATTTTATTGTGCTCAGCATGATCTTGAAATTTACTAATGTTTGCTATTTGAACCTGCAAAGTTCCAATGTAGATAAATGTTCTAAAACACAAGAACATAGTTTTCATTCTGAAATTTTTGAGTAAAGCATTCAAATAATTAGGTGAAATCATGTAAAGTTTTTCAAATAGTCTACATCTATGTCTCTTGTTTTGTCAGTGATTGAAAAGGATATGTTAGCCCACACCAAGTTGTACATTTAGATATCATCCTTTTGGCTCTCTTCTTAACCTATTTGTGTTTAGAATATTATTTTTGATGTTAAAATTTGTGTATCTCCCTATTGGCTCCTATATCATTAAGAAATTATTTCTCTTTATTGTTAATAATGACCCTTGCTTTAAAGTCAGTTTTCTTTTTATTAGTTATTTATTTTGTATCTTTTTCCTTAAGCTTCTTACAGTTTGCATCTTATATTGTAATTAAGAGATGCCTCTTAAAAGAATGTAACAGGGCATTGCTTTAAAATCCAGCGTAGAAATAATTGTCTTTTTCAGAGCATTTCATCCATTTACATGTGTTTGGGTTTAAATCTATAGTCTATTTTCTACTGGTTGTGTCACTTGTTCCATACTCCATTTTCTCCCCTTACTTAACCTTATTTAGAGTTAATTAGGACTTGTATTAAATATTTTTCTCCTTTAGTACTTTGTTACTTACACATTCTATAACTACTATTTTGAGAAAGTAGTTATAGAGATTTGAAGATTTACAATATGCAATGTTAGCTTACATAAACTGTTGTATTCAATAATTTATTGACTATATTCCTGACGATACTAAAACAGAGCCATGCTCCACAAAGTTGATCCACAGACAAACAGTACTGGCATCAGCTGGGCGCTTGCTACAACTTCAGGCCTCACCTTAAGCTTCTGTGCCAGATCCTGGAGTTTTGTTAGAATTCTGGGTGTATTTTATGTACATTAAAATTGAAGAGCATTACTTTGGACAATACTAACTCATTTATGATTTATCAGTTTTTGTGGCTATGTATTTTAATTCCAAAATATTTTAAAACTCTACAAGTCGTAATTACTATTAATTTATTAGCAAATAGCTCTACCCATCTATTTACCCCCATATTAGATTTAACCACATATTAAACATTTTATTGCCCACCCACCCTTCCTTCCTTTCTTCTCTCCTTCCTTTATTTCTCATGGTTAAATCTGGAATAATTTTCTTTCTGTTGAATAACTGCTCCAATATATCAATTACTGTGAATTAGTTGCTGTTTAACTCTCCAATGTTATTTTAAATCCAAATTTGTCATTTTTAATTTTGAAAGATATAGTCACTTGGTACACAATTCTAGTTTATGCTGCCCAGGGTACTTAGCATAATGCTTATGCCATACAAAGTACTGTACCTATTTGAAGAATTAATGGTTTATTTTTAAAAATATAATTACTAAATTGACTTGTGTTTGACATGCAACCTAGCTGAAAGGATAATGGAATATTTTTCTTATTAGAAAAAAAGCAAAATTTAGCTGAACATAATAAAGCCATCAATTCTACTCCTCTACTTCTTTATGATTGCAGAAATAATCCTTATAAAATCTTGTATATATTGACTGCAAGAGTTGAAAGATCTGTAATTTCAGAGCTTTATCAAAGCAAATACATAAAAACATGCTTCTGTGCATTAAACTTTCTGTTAAGGCTGACTACAATACTAGAATACTACATGTTTAAATATTACAGTTCCACATGTTTAAACACTACAATACTACATGTTTAATTTTGTGACAGGCTTAAATTTGATTATAGTCAATTATGAATAGCCCTCAGCAAATGAGAGTGGAGGTATATACAGAAATTAGTTTCTTATCATATGTGCACACCTTAGTTGGAAAAAAAGGGATTGAACACTATATTTATAGAAGCATTGCTAAATACAGAATGCACTGAAGATAAACATTAAACTGCTGTTGCAAATCTAACTGTGTATTAAAGAGAATATCCAGAATTGGTGTTATCTAGGTTTTTGTCTTAAACGTGTCAGCCTTGTGATTTTAGTACCTTTTCAATTCACAATGACAACTATCAGTGTTTAACCAATCAACAAAAATATCAGTTCTTGTTTAACTAACTGTTCTAATAGGTTTTGTTTATACATCCTTTATAATGGAAAGAAGAAAAAATAAATAGTTCTCTTAGAAGCTTATTTTTATTAGTATTTATAGTCTAAGTAACTAAAGTGCTCATAAATGAGTGTATGTTTATTTAAAAAAATATTAAACATTCATAATGCTATAAGTAGACATAATTTTGGAAAATTATATAGCATAAGCTTATATAATTAACTGCTGCCAATTTAGACTCTAATCTGCTGTGAAAGACAGTCAAAAATATATTTTATATGTCATTCTAATGTTTGATTACTGCTACAATAAGAAAATTCTCATCCAACCTAAACTGCATGTGGTATTGCTTAAGATCCTTTCCTTTGGTGTGAAAAGTTAATGAGAAGGATTGCATCAACCAACACATTTATTTTTACATACATTTTTACATATTTTACCTGATGCATGAGGTGGATTTTTCCAGAACCATGCACATTACATGAGTTATAAATAGGAATAATGCTCAAATTCTTTCTCCTAGTCATAAACTGCTTACTACACCAATGTTTTTTTATATCAGTGGAGCTACTAAAGATTTGGTCAGCTTTTATATGTTGTGTTTTTTGAGTGACAGAGAGCTGACCTTATGCTTCTTCAGCAAGCTGCTATGTAGTATCAATATGTAGAAATTTAACTTTTTGGAATAATGTAATTACAGAACAAGAAAGCATAAGTGAATAGATGCTAGGGAAGAAAAAATAAACCAATAAGGAAAAGCATCATTAAATACAATTTTTTGTTTTTTTGTATGTTCAATGTTTATCCTCTAATTAGGGTTAGAAAATTATTTGTTAGCCCTTCTCAACTCATCATAAATAGACATCTGGTTTTCCTAATCAGTGATGTTTATATTTAGTGATATCAACTGTCATTTTTGTGTGTACCAACTATATGACAGGAATATTGTATGTGTTTCTTACCAAAAATAAGAAAATACAAACAATATTTTATTTCAGAAGTAAACTCAGCCTCAGAGATTGGAATATATCTCTAATCATTCAACTACGTAGCTATGAAAGCAGATTTCTTTGACTCTAAAATGTTTAAATTTTGGCTACATTATGTTTTATTATATAATTAATTATATTTCGAGTATAGACTATGTCAATTTGAATAAATTAATATGGCCATAGTAATGTTACTATAGAAGTTCAGATAAAAAATTAGACTAAAAAATACTCTCCACATTGGAACTGGGAATTTAGTAGCAATTATAAGAGATTCATCTTATTTTTCTAAATTTTTTTTAATCTTTCTGAAAATAATATAGCAGCCTTGCATTTAATACAGAATTTAATTAATAAAAAATTGCTTCTATTCATAGGATGTTTAAATAATGCTGATGTAAATAAAAATACAGTAGATTATCTTTGCATTCAATCTGACAAAGTTTTAGCAGACAAATAAAACATCTTAGATATGGCAACATATTTAAGAAAGATTTATATTTTATACTTATGGATGAATTACTTTATCATTTAAGATTATGCTCTTTAGTTTCAATAACTTATTTTTGGAATCTTGTTTGGTTACGCAAGGTGAGGACACATTATCTACCTTTATTATGTGTCATTATGTGGGATAAATGAGGATATGTTACTTAAATATATTCTCCAATTATCTATATTTTCAACATAATTAATTGTATCTCATAATTTACAATTGTAAATAATAATACGAAGGATGAAAGAATAAGAATGTGCAATTGAGGAATGCCTTCTTGTCAGGTTAGAGCTGTGGGGTGGGCTTTAAGTTGAGTAGAGAGGCTGCTTGACCTCCTGGGTCAAGAGTTCTAGCCCCTCTGCTTCTTTGAAATGTGTACAGTTATTAGTCTTCCTACATGGCCCAGGTCATTAGGGTGGGATATGAGGCTGGGCAGGGAGACTAGCAACTGGGAACTCAAGCTAGGTTTCACTTCGCATTGTGCTTTTGAAGGCCACCACTCAGTTTTGCTGTGGGCTATGAGAATGGTTGATGTCTCTGATTCCAGGCTACAGATGCCAGAAACACAAGAGCCTCAGAGCTTCTGCCATCATGTTCATGCTGTTCACTCTGAGCTTTCCCTTCCTTTGTTTCTGTGTGGCTAGGAGGGGTGTTCTAGCTATGTCATTTCCTCCCGTGTTCTCCCTGTGAGGTAAAACCAGAGTGAGACTCCTGGCAAGAGTCTCAGAATGCTAGGGAAGCTGGATGACTATATCAGTTCTTCTTTCCTGCTGTAGAAACTGTGGACCCAGCAAAATCCCCTCCATCTGACATTGTGCTTGTTTGGTGGGGGTAGAGGCCCAGTTGAAGTGAAAACATTCTTTCCTTGCTAATCCCAGTGTCATTCAGTTCTGTGTTCCACATGAGTATCTCCGGCTTGTTTCCAAGTGTTGGGATTTTCAAAGGCATGTTCTAATCTGTTGCTAGTTGCTAGTTGAACTTTCTGTAGAGGGTAGTAGAGGCTGAGACTTCCTATTCTGCCATTTTGCTGACATCACTTGGTTACTTGTAATTATTTAAAGGCTTCCTGCAGTTTCTTATCACAAGGGCTTCTCTAGCATGGTCATTGACTTCATCAAAGTCACAAAGAGAGTCTTTCTCACTTTAGCTTGCCAAAATAGTCTTATATAATGTAACATAATTATGAGAATGACATCACACAACCTTTGCCACATAAAGTTATCTCTTGAGGCCAGACATGGTGGCTCATGCCTGTAATCCCAGTACTCTGGAAGGTTGAAGTGGGCGGATCACCTGAGTTCAGGTGTTCAAGACCAGACTGGACAACATGGCAAAACCCCGTCTTGACTAAAAATCCAAAAAATTTTTAGTGGTGACGGGAGCCTGTAATACCAGCTACTCAGGTGGCTGAGGCAGGAGAATCACTTGAACCCAGAAGAGGGAGATTTCAGTGAGCTGCAACTGAGACACTGAACTCCACTCCAGCCTGGGTGACAGAGTGAGATTTTGTCTCATAAAACAAATGAACAAACAAACAAACAAAAAGTTACCTATTGAAAACAATCATGAGAGAGAAGTTCTTTGATATATAACATAATCTATTACAAGAATGACATCCCATCAACTGTGTCTTATTCTGTTATTTGAAGTCATAGGTCCTGCCTATAGGCAAGAGAAAAAGTTGAATATTTAAATAGCTATAATGTTGGATGTGCAAGTATGCAACTTTAGCTTCCTACAATGTAACTTAGCTTAGTTCTGGTTCCCCCAGTATCAACTTATGAGTAGAACTGTGTCTTGCCAACTTAAGGCGAATCAATTCCTTTTTACTTACCCAGTTCAGGAATCATTTTCTTCCCTCTTTTATTTCTCCCAAGGGAATTTCAGTTTTCAAGCATAAGTTCACTTATTAAAGCAACATGTAATAATGTAGAAGGTGGATTTTCCTGAGTCTGTTCTGCTGGCCCCTTCTCAGATGTAGATTGTCTTGTGTTTGATCTTGAGTATTGGTGTCTGATGCATCTTCTGCTGTTGTATAGATCTTGCCATGATATTAGGTTCATATGGCTTAAGTTGCATCTCATGAAAATGTCTCCTTTTTCAAACCGAAGACATTTTCCTCTCTTCTGAGCCTTGTAGCCATTCACATATTCTTCTTGCTTGCAAGGCAGAACCCAAAGACTCTCACCAAGATGGGCAAGAATGTTTAACTTGCTCTTAGGACCATTAAGCTAACCAACTGTCCTTCATCCATTACTACTCTATTGCTCTGGTACCTAAAGATACTGATTAACTGGAAATGTTTCATATAACTAAGTATTAAAAGAAATGTCATTTGAAAGAGAGACCATATCAGTTCAGATAGTGAAACTAGGGCAAATGCGTGGCACCTCATCTGCCTTCAAGTCTCTATGCTTCTATTGCACAGTTTGTTTTCTGATAGTTTATCACACCATGCCTTTTGGGATGCAGAGCTTTAATTCTAGCTTTCTCTCTACCCGAGTAGCTCTCCTATAAGATAGTTTACTATTTGTTAGTAAAACCTCAACTCAAAAGTCACGTCATCCAAAAACCTTTCTTAAACACCTCCTTTCAGAAGTCCCCTGGTCTCTTTCTATTATTTTAACCTATTTTCTTTCTACTAAAGCATGTATTTTATGTTTTACTGATTATTTTGCCTTTATACCCTGCATTGTGAAATTAGGAGCCTTGTCTGGTGTCCCATTTGTCTCCCAAATGCAGACTGAGGCCCAGCATAAAATGAAAAAATAATCATTTAATGGATAAATGGCATAATAAATAACACATGTGGTTCTTATCTCTTTCTTAATTGACACAATAGCACGTGAAATACAAGCAACTTCTGAAGATACTTAATTTGGACTTCTATTTAAGCCGTTTGCAATACTTTATATTTTAATAATATATCAGGTGTTTTTAGATAACAAATGCAGCTAAATCTACTATAGCAAATAGATTATTAAATTTCATTTGAGTGACCTTGTGAACCAGAAAATAGAGAATTCAATCAAAACAGACCATTCTAGTAAACTTATATTAAATGTAAACATAAACTTCTTTATGATTATGAAAGCCTTACTGCAAATTTTAAAATTAGTCTTGTGTCAGAAATTACTTTGTTTCAACATAGTAGAATATTACTTTTAAGTACTATGGGAAATTATATTTCACTTTAATTAGAGAAAGTTCAGTGAATCTGGGCATCTATATGGCTTAACAAGGAAAAATTAAGTATGGAAGTTAAAAAAAATTAGAAAAATCCTGTATTATAAAAAGATATTACAATAAGAGTAGGTTAAATTATAGTTCCTTTTTTTTTTTTTTTTTTTTTTTTTTTGAGATGGAGTTTCGCTCTTGTTACTCAGGCTGGAGTGCAATGGCGCAATCTCGGCTCACCACAATCTCTGCCTCCTGGGTTCAGTCAATTCTCCTGCCTCAGCCTCCCGAGCAGCTGGGATTACAGGCATGCACCACCGTGCCCAGCTAATTTTTTGTAATTTTAGTAGAGACGGGGTTTCACCATGTTGACCAAGATGGTCTCGATCTGTTGACCTCGTGATCCACCCGCCTCGGCCTCCCAAAGTGCTGGGATTACAGGCTTGAGCCACCGCGCCCGGCCTTATAGTTCCATTTTAAAAAGAGGTAACTGAAAAAAAAGCTGCTATAGAAAGAAAAGGGAATAGACATTCTGTAAACAAAACAATGAGAAAAAAAGAAGCAGAATATAAACAGTTACATATAATTTAAGAGAGCACATTGAAGTAGAAAATCAAATATAGAATGTTTATTGTTTATTAATGGCTTTTAGGATTATAATAAAAAGCATTTACAAAGATATTATACCCGGGGGAAATCTAATAGAGTAATGTCCCAGAAAGGAAGAATATTAATGATAATATTAAAATAGAACAGTTTTATCATGTTATTTGTCAATTTCCCATAAGATTTTAGGTAAATGAGGAAAAAGACCTGAAAAAATTGTCAGTTGATAAAAAGCAGATAAAATAATAGTAATTAATAGGGGCATGGCTCCTACATGTTATTCCAGCAATTTGGGGGGCTGAGACAAGAGGACCACTTGAGGCTAGGCCTTCAAGACCAGAATGGGCAACATAGTGAAATCCCCATCTCTATCAAAAGTAAAAAATAAAAAAACTCTGAGTGTGGGGGCATGTATCTGTAGTCCTAGCTACTTGAGAGGCTAAGGTGGGAGAATTGTTTGAGCCCAAGAGTTTGCGTTTACAGTGAGCTATGATTGTGACTCTACGTGCCAGCCTGGGTGACAGTGAAATTCTGTCTCAAAACAAATGTATAAAAAGAAATTAGAAAAATTTATCATATGCAAATTACCAAGACTTATTGGCTTTATTTTTTTATTTTCAAAGGATTTGTTTGTGCATTGACATGTTTGAAGAGTCCTCAAGACATTAGGCTGTATTGGACTGGTATGAAAAGTTATTCAGTATTGAAAATCACCTGGATATTTATAAATGGCCACAGTGAATCTAATCAGAAAGATAAATCTAATGGTGCATGAGAGATCTGATGTCATATTGTCACGTTTAAAATCTTTAACAGTTTGTAAAGAACTAGTCAAATGACCTTTTTAAATGATAGTAAATAAGATGCACTGAAAAAACTAGTGGAATTATAAATGTTGTAAAGGCTTTAAACTGTTAACTTAATTTCTCATATTTTGGCACGCTCCAAGTAGTAAAAAATCTAAAATCTTCAGAGATTTCCAAATCTTCAGTTTGAATTTAAACTGAAGCTCTAATATGTCTTTGTATTTTAAGTCTTATCTCCACTGGAAGGTGAGAAAGAGTTCTAAAAGGGGAGACAAATAAAAAGATTAATAAATAACATTTGAGCAAAGAGGGTGATAGGCTATTAGGTTCTACTTGAGAAGCAGTTACTGCTTTTACTGCTTCATTCTCTGGCAGGATTTTCACCAATATTTTCTTTCTGAAATAGAAAAGTATTTTGCAAGAATTGAAAAGATAGAAGTAAAAATCTCTGAAACACTATACCCAGGAAAGATTGAAGTGTACATCTACCAATATTATAACAAAATGAGCTCTGAAGGGAAATAGATGAATCATGAAATTATCAAGCTGGTAAATAACTTCTGCCAAATGGAAGCAACATTTACTTCTCTTGTATATAAAAAGTTAACCTAACTATTGGTATATGTAATTGCTTTTCTTTGCATAATGTGATGAATTGCACATGTTTTTACTTATGCTGTCATGGAAAGGTAAATAAGAAAGAATTCCCTTTAGCAGTGGGTACCTGCCCATTGTCATGTCCTAGTTTAGTGACTTCACACCATTTTGAAACCAATCATCAATAATAATGTATTAATACTGTCATAACTAGTTCACTTAGGTTTCAATAAATATTAGCTACAATTTTATTTTATTTTATTTTTACTTTTTATCGTATTTATTTATTTTTTTTCGGAGGGGTTTGGGAGATAAAGGCTCACTCTGTTGCCCAGGCTGGAATGCAGTGGTGAGATCTCGGGTCACTGTAGCCTCCACCTCCCAGGTTCAAGCAATTCTCCTGCCTCGGTCTCCTTAGTAGCTGGGAATACAGGTGTATGCTGCCACAGCCAGCTAACTTTTTGTATTTGTAGAGATGAGATTTCACTGTATGGCCCAGGCTGGTCTTGACCTCCTGAGCTCAGGATATCCACCTGCGTTAGCCTCCTGAATTGCTAGGATTACGGGTGTGAGCCACTGCACCTGGCCAACATTAACTACAATTTTAAATAAAAATGTAATATATTATTTTCATGCCTTCTTGGACCATAAATAATGTATTTCAACATATTTTAAATTCAAGAGTAAGAATGTAAAAGAAAAGCCAAATATTGACTGCGTTGTTTCAGAATTTGTGATGATTAATTTTATGTGTCAATTTGACTGGGATATTGTGTCCAGTTGTTGGTGAAACAGTCTAGAATTTGCTGTGAGGGTTTATTGTAGATGTGATTAATGTTTATAATCAGTTGACTTTAAGTTACTAATGTAGGTAGGCTTTATCCAATCGGTAGAAGGCCTTCAGAGCAAAAATTGAGGCTTCCCAGAGAAGAAACAATCCTGCCTTATGATTATAACAGAGATCCTCTGTGAGTACTCAGCCAGTGGGTCTATTCTGTGGATTTTGAACTCAAGATTATAACATCAATTCTTACCTGAATTTCTAGCTGCCAGCCTGCTCTACAGATTTTTGACTTGTCAGTCCCCTTAGTCATGCAAGTAAATTCTTAAAAATTTTTCTTTTTCTTTAAAATAGGATACATATTCTATTACTTCTTTTTCTTTAAAGAAACCTGACTGATACAAGGCTCAATGCTTACCTAGGGACTATTGATCATAGTATCATGTATAAGCAAAATATTATCCTTACTGTGTATGAGAGGGACTATTTTTGTATCATCTAAGCAGTGCTATTATACAAAACTCACAAGCCCAGAGCAGAAAATATGTTATTGGATTACGTTTTGCTTCTTTTTGAAAATATTGGTTTGGTGCAAAAGTAACTGTGGCTTTTACCATTGAAACTAATAGCAAAAACCACAAATATTTTTGCACCAACCCAGCAAAAACTTTGAAGTAAACATGAAGGTAATGCTAAGACTATATAAATGTGAGAATCTGTTATTAATAAATCCTAATAAAGGCACATGCAGGAGTAAAATTTTTGAGTATTGTCACTGATTTATTTTAGTTTTATTGTAGAAACAAATCATTTGTTGAAATTTTATCATCTCTGTCTACAAAATTATTAGAAACTTATCAGATATTGGGAACTTGGTTATCCTTTCTACTGAACATTCTTAGTAAATTAGTAGGGTTGTTAAAATATATTAATCTTGAGAAGTTGCTGGTAAGATGGCCAAATAAGAACAGCTCTGTTGTGCAGCTCCCAGAAAGAGTGATGCAGAAGGTGGGTGATCTCCGCATTTCCAAATGAGGTACCAGGTTCATCTCATTGGGACTGGTTAGATAGTGGGTACAGCCCAAGGAGGGTAAGACAAGGAGGATGGGGCATCACATTACCAAGGAAGCACAGGGGATGGAGGACTCCTCTTGTAGCCAAGGGAAGCCATTAGAGACTTTTCCCAGCACTCTGGCACTGCAGCTCAGATACTGTGCTTTTCCCATGGTCTTCACAACCCACAGATCAGGAGATTCCCTCTGATGCCCACAACACCAGTGTCCGTGGTTCATAGCACAAAACTGGGCAGTCATTTGGAAAGACACTGAGCTAGCCACAGCAGTGTTTTTTTTCCCACACCCCAGTGGCACCTGGAATGCCAGTGAGACAGAACTTCTCATTCCCCTGAAAAACAGGGAAGAATCCAGGGAGCCTAGTGATCTGACTCAGTGGGTCTCACCCCCATGAAGACCATAAGCTAAGACCAACTCTTGAAATTCTCACAACAGTCTGAGCTCAACCTGGGACATTCAAGCTCATAGTGGAAGGGGCATCTGCCATTCATGAGGCTCAAGTAGGTGGTTTTAACCTCACCTGTGTAAACAAAGTCACCAGGAAGTTTACACAGTGACTGGGTGGAGCCCACAGCAGCTCAGCAAGGCCTCTGCAGGTACACCGTGTCATTAGACTTTCTCCTTGCAGGGCAGGGAACCCCTGAATAAAGGTGGCAGCCTGTCAGGGACTTATAAATAAAGCCCCAACCTTCCTGGGACAGAGCACCAGGGAAAAGGGGTGATCATGGGTACAGCTTCAGCAGATTTAAACACCCATGCCTGGCACCTCTGAAGAGAGCAGCAGATCTCTCAGCACAGCATTTGGACTCTGATAAGAAACAGGTTGTCTCCTCAAGTGGCTTTCTGACCCCTGTGTATCCCGACTGGGAGATACCTCCCAGCAGGCTGACAGACACCTTATACAGCAGAGCTCCTGCTGGCATCTGGCAGGTACCCTTCTGAGATGAAGCTACTAGAGGAAGGAACAGGCAACATTCTTTACTGTTATGCTGGTGATTACCAGGCAAGCAGGGTCTGGAGTGGACCTCCAGCAAACTCCAGCAGACCTGTAGCAGAGGGGCCTGACTGTTAGAAGAAAAACTAATAAACAGAAAGAAATAGTTTCAACATGAACAGAAAGGACGTCCACTCAGACAGCCCATCCAAAAGTCAACAACTACAAAGACCACAGGTATATAAATCCACAAAGATGGGAAGAAACCAGTGCAAAAAGGACAGCAAATTCTCCAAAAACCAGAATTCCTCTTCTCCTCCAAAGTATCACAAGTCCTCACCAGCAAGGGAGCAAAACTGGACAGAGAATGCTTCAAAATGTGGGTAAAAACAAACTTCTCCAAGCTAAAGGAGCATGTTGTAGTCGAATAAAAGGAAGCTAAGAACTCTGAAAAAAGATCATACAAAATGCTAACTAGAACAACCAGTGTAGAAAAGAACATAAATGACCTGATGGAGCTGAAAAGTATAGCAAGAGAACTTCATGAAGCATACACAAGTTTTAATAGCTGAATTGATCAACTGAAGGGAAGGATATCAGAGATTGAAAATAAACACAATGAAATAAAGTGAGAAGACAATATTAGAAAAAAAAGAGTGAAAAGAAATGACCAGTCTCCAAGAAATATGGGATTATGTGAAAAGAACAAATCTACATTTGACTGGTGTACCTGAAACTGACAGGGAGAATGAAACTAAGTTGAAAACCACTCTTCCAGATATTATCCAAGAGAACTTCCCCAACATAGCAAGGTAGGCCAACATTCAAATTCAGGAAATACAGAGAACACCACAAAGATACTTGTTGAGAAGAGCAACTCCAAGGCTCATAATCTTTAGATTCACTATAGTTGAAATGAATAAAAAAATGCTAAGGGCAGCCAGAGAGAAAAGTCGGGTTACCAACAAAGAGAAGCCCATCAGATTCACAGCAGATCTCTTAGCAGAAACCTTATGAGCCAGAAGAGAATGGGGCCAATATTCAACATCCTTAAAGAAAAGAATTTCAACCCAGAATTTCATATCCAGCCAAACTAAGCTTCAAAAGTGAAAGAGAAATAAAGTTCTTTATGGACAAGCAACTGCTGAGAGGTTTTGTCACCAACAGGCCTATCTTACAGGAGATCCTGAAGGAAGCACTAAACATGAAAGGGAACAACCAGTACCAGCCACTGCAAAAACATACCAAACTGTAAAGACCATTGACACTATGAAGAAACTGCATCAACTAACAGGCAAAACAACCAGCCAGCATCAAAATTGCAGGATCAAATTCACACATAACAATATTAACTTTAAATATAAATAGGCTAAAATGCCTCAATTAAAAGACACAGACTGGCAAATTGGATAGAGTTAAGACACTTTGATATGTTGTATTCAGGAGACTCATCTCACTTACAAAGATACAAATAGGCTCAATAAACAGATGGAAGAATATTTACCAAGGAAACAGAAAGAAAATAACAACAACAACAACAAAAAAAAAGGTTGCAATCTTAGTCTCTGATAAAACAGACTTTAAACCAACAAAGATCAAAAGAGACAAGGAAGGACATTACATAATGATAAAGGGATCAATGCAACAAGAAGAGCTAACTATCCTAAATATATATACACCCAGTAGAGGACCACTGAGATATATAAAGCAAATTCTTAGAGACCTACAAAGAGACTTAGACTCCCACACAATAATAGTGGGAGACTTTAAAACCCCACTGTCAATATTAAACAGATCAATGAGACAGAAACTTAAAAAGGATATCCAGGACTTGAACTCATATCTGGACAAGTGGACCTAATGGACATCTACAGAACTCTCCACCCCAAATCCACAGAATGTACATTCTTCTCAGCACCACATCATACTTATTCCAAAATTGACTACGTTATTGGAAGTGAAACACTCTTTAGCAAATGCAAAAGAAGAGAAGTCGTAACAAACAGCCTCTCAGACAATAGTGCAACCAAATTAGAACTCAGGATGAAGAAACTCACCTAAAACTGCACAACTACATGAAAACTGAACAACCTGCTTCTGAACGACTACTGAATATATAATGAATGAAGGCAGAAATAAAGATGTTCTTTGAAACCAATGAGAATGAAGACACAACATAAGAATCTCTGGGACACATTTAAAGCAGTGTCTAGAGGGAAATTTATAGCATTAAATGGCCACAAGAGAAATCAGGAAAGATCTAAAATTGACACTGTAATGTCATAATTAAAAGAACTAAAGGAGCAGGAACAAGCACATTCAAAAGCTAGCAGAAGACAAGAAATAACTAAGATCACAGTGGAACTGAAGGAGATAGAGACACAAAAAACCCTTCAGAAAAATCAATGAATCCAGGAGCTGGTTTTTTAAAGTATCGGCAATGTAGATAGACTACTAGCCAGACCAATAAAGAATAAAAGAGAGAAGTCTCAAATAGATGCAATAAAAAGTGGTAAAGCAGGTATCACTAGTCATCTGACAAAAATACAAACTACTGTGAAAAAATACTGTAAACACCTCTAATATAAACCAGAAAATCTAGAAGAAATGGATAAATTCCTAGACACTTATACCCTCCCATGACTAAACCAGGAAAAAGGAGAATCCCTGAATACATGAATAACAAGGTCTGAAATTGAGGCAGCAATTAAAACCCTACCAACCAAAAAAAACCAGGACCAGATGGATTCACAGCCAAATTCTACCAGAGATACAAAGAGGAGCTGGTACCATTCCTTATGAAACTATTCCAAACAATAGAAAAAGAGGGAATCTTCCCTAACACATTTTATGAGACCAAGATCATCCTGATACCAAAACCTGGCAGAGACACAACTAAAAAAAGAAAATTTCAGGCCAATATCCATGATGAACATTGATGCAAAAATGCTCAATAAAATACTGGCAAACCAAACCCAAAAGCACATCGAAAAGCTTATTCATCATGATGAACTCAGCTTCATCCCTGGGACACAAGGCTGGTTGAACATATGCAAATCAAAAAATGTAATCCATCACATAAACAGAATCAAAGATAAAAACCACATGATTATCTTGATATATGCAGAGAATCCTTTGAGAAAATTCAACAGCCTTGTATGCTAAAAATTCTCAATAAGCTAGGTATCAAAGAGATGTATCTCAAAATAGTAAGAGCTATTTCTGACAAATACACAGCCAATAACATACTGAATGGGCAAAAATTGGAAGCATTTTCTTTGAAATCTGACACAAATCAAGGATACCCTCTCTCCCCACTCCTATTCAACATAGTATTGGAAGTTCTGGCCAGGGCATTCAGGCAAGAAAAAGAAAAGATTACTCAGTTAGGAAAGGGGGAAGTCAAATTGTTTCTATTTAGAGATGCATGATTGTATATTTGGAAGACCCCATCATCTCAGCCCAAAATCTTCTTTTTTTTTTTTTTTTTTTCTTTTTTTGAGACGGAGTTTCACTCTTGTTACCCAGGCTGGAGTGCAGTGGCGCCATCTCTGCTCACCGCAACCTCCACCCCCTGGGTTCAGGCAATTCTCCTGCCTCAGCCTCCTGAGTAGCTGGGATTACAGGCACACACCACGATGCCCAGCTAATTTTTTGTAATTTTTAGTAGAGACGGGGTTTCACCATGTTGACCAGGATGGTCTCAATCTGTTGACCTCATGATCCACCCGCCTCGGCCTCCCGAAGTGCTGGGATTACAGGCTTGAGCCACCGCGCCCGGCCCCAAAATCTTCTTAAGCTGAAAAGCAATTTCAGCAAAGTCCCAGGATATAAAATCAATGTGCAGGAATCACAAGCATTCCTATACACCAGTATCAGACAAACAGAGAGCCAAATCATGAATAAACTTCCATTCACCAGTGCTACAAAAAGAATAAAATCCCTAGGAATACAGCTAACAAGGAACGCGAGGGAGAACTACAAACCATTGCTCAAGGAAATAAGAGAGGACACAAACAGATGGAAAAACATTCCAGGACATGATTAGGGAGAATCAATATTCTGGAAATGGCCATATTGCCCAGAGTAATTTATAGATTAAATGCGATCCCCATCAAATTACCATTGACTTTCTTCACAGAATTGGAAAAAAAAAAAAAACACCTTAAATTTCATATGGAACTGAAAAAGAGCCTGCATAGCCAAGAGAATCCTAAGCAAAAAAATCAAAGCTTGAGGCATCAGGCTACCTGACTTCAAACTATACTACAAGCCTACAGTAATCGAAAGAGCATGGTACTGGTACCAAACCAGAGATATAGGCCAATGGAACAGAACAGAGACCTAGGAAGTAGTGCCACACATCTACAATCATCTGAACTTTGAGAAACGACAAATACAAGCAATGGGGAAAAAATTTCCTATTTAATAAATGGTGTTGCAAAAACTGGCTACCCAAATGCAAAAAGATGAAACTGGATCCCTTCCTTGCACCTTATACAAAAATTAACTCTAGATAGATTAAAGGTTTAAACAAAGACCTAACACCTTAAAAACCCTAGAAGGAAACCTAGGCAGTACCATTCAGGACATAGGCATGGACAAGGACTTCATGACTAAAACACCAAAAGCAATTTCAACAAAAACCAAAATAGACAAATTGGATCTAATTAAACTTAAGAGCTTCTGCACTGCAAAAGAAACTTTCATTAGAATGAACTGGCAACCAACAGAATGGGATAAAAAATTTTGCAATCTACTCATGTGACAAAGGGCTAATATCCAGAATCTACAAAGAACTAAAACAAATTTACAATGAAGAAAACAAACAGCCCCATAAAAAAGTAGACAAAGGATATGAACAGACACTTCTCAAAAAAAGACATTTATGCAGCCAACAGACACATGAAAAAAAAAGTTCATCATCAGTGGTGGTTAGAGAAATGAAAATCAAAACCATATTGAGATACCATATCACACCAGTTAGAATGGTGATCATTAAAAAGAAATGAAACAACAGATGCTGGAGAGGATGTAGAGAAATAGGAAGAATTTTACACTCTTGGTGGAGTGTAAATTAGTTCAGCCATTGTGGAAGTCAGTGTGGTGAATCCTCAAGGAATTACACTAGAAATATCATTTGACCCAGCAATCCCATCACTGAGTATATATCCAAAGGATTATATATCATTATTTTGTAAATATATGCACATGTATGCTTATTGTGATCCTGTTCACAATAACAAAGATGGGAAGCAACACAAATGCCCATCAATGATAGATTGGATAAAGAAAATGTGGCACATATGCAGCATTGAATACTATGTAGCCATAAAAAAAGAATGAGTTTGTGTCCTTTGCAGGGACATGGATGAAGCTGGAAACCATCCATGTGGTTTCCAGCTTGTGTCGCAAAGTGACACAAGAACAGAAAACGAAACACCACATGTTCTCACTGATAAGCGGGAGTTGAGCAATGAGAACACATGGACATGAGAAGGGGAACACCACACAATGGGGACTTTCATTGGGGTAGGAGGCTAGAGGAAGGATAACAGAGAGGTGGGGAGCTAGGGGAGGGATAGCATTAGGAGAAGTACCTAATATAGATGATGGGGTGATGGGTGCAGCAAACCACCATGGCAAGTGTATACCTATGTTACAAGCCTGCACATTCTGCACATGTACCCTGGAACATAAAGTATAATAATAATAAATATATATATGTTAATCTCTTCAACATTGTAATATTTGCTTAAATTTTCAATGCAAGGAAGAATTTCAGGATATTTTGAGCAGTGACTAAGAGTAATCAAACAGTTTGTCATAGTTTTGTCTATTTGTAATGGGATAATAGACTAGAAGAGTGTTACATATTATTAAACATTTGAAATAATATTTACTACAAAAATTCTTAACGGAAACAAAAATGCCAACAAAAATCTGATTTCTTGATTAAGGCACAAAAGAGGGCATGAAAATATTTTTCAAAACAGATGGCAGTGTGTAGGAATGTGAGAAAATGCATCCCCAGTTATACTTTGTAATAAACAAATTTGTATAGCACTTCAAAATTTACAAAACACCTCACACACATTGTTTTTTATTTTCTTACGTATCTACAATGAACAAGAAACCCACTGCACAGGATTTTTTATTTTAGAAGATTCCCTCATATAGGAAACAATTGATGAATGGAATTGGATAAAACCCAAGAAGTTCAACCCAATAAGATACTTGTCTATACTTTACTCTTCAAGTGAAACACTGATATAGATTTAGGAGCAAATATACAGTCATTTTTTAAAAAAAGATAGCACAGAATATAATTACAGGAGATATCAAGCACAAGAAACAAGATAATAAGGTTTTATGTTTTTTCTGTTTTTTTCTGATCTTAGTTTTTTTTGAGGAGGTAAATGATCTTGTATAATAATTGCACAGAAAGATGTAAAGATTATTTTATTTGATGGCGATAGTGAAATATTAGGAGCCACATGGTGCACATACTTAACCCTTTATTTCTTTGAAATAGTTTCTTAGTATTCACATAGAAAATTTCTCAAGCATTTTGAGCTGAATCCTTTAATAAAAGCCATTGTTGTTAACCTTGACTATGTTGAATGCTAATTGTTGTGTTAAACTAGGCTTCTATTAAATTTGATATCAATACTATTACTTACCTGTTCATAAAAATTTAATTTAATAGACAATGACTGTTTTCCAAAGGTTAAAATGTTAGCTACGAGGACAGGGCTTTGTATTGTCAACATTGTTCAATAAACATTTTTTTGGCATGCAACTGTCTTTATGCCTTCTTTGTGTTCCTGTTCACAATTAACTTTCTAGTCACTGTAGTTTTCACGAATCTTTTCACTTGTCAAAAGTAAGGTTGTAATGAATATTTAGTAATTTATTCAGCTTTGATGAATGAAAACACACTAAAATTTTTATATTGATTTTTTACAATTATTTTTAAATATAAATTATTTAATAAAGTTTATTTTAAAACAAAATTTTAAATTTTATCTTTTTCCAGGGAGGCTACTTTGACTAGGTAATTCAAGGAAGATCATTCCTATTCCATATCCCCCAGAAAACTTGTACTATGTCATTAAGTCATTTGATGATGGCAAGGCTTATTGCCTGCTGTCATTCATGCCCAAAAATTGTTTAGTTTTTATAGGCTCAGAGAAACAGGCTACAGCTATTATTATCCTTTTTCTTCTTCTCTATCTCTTAGGTTCACCATCGTGTGATGTCTATCATATCCTTCAAACATATTCTTAATGATCAACACAGCAAATATGTGCAAAATTTTGTGTGCATATTAATTGTTACATTTTCCTGGCAATTATTAGATTTTAAGAGAGACATATAGTATCTCTACTCCATTGTTCTATTAGTTTGTTCTCAAACTGCTATGAAAAAATAGCCAAGACTTCATAATTTATGAGAAAAAGAGCTTTGTTTCACAATTCTGCATGACTGGGGAGGCCTCATAAAACTTACTAGCATGGCAGAAGTCACCTCTTCAGAGGGCAGCAGGAGAGAGAATAAGTGCCAGCAGGGGAAATGTCAGATGCTTATAAAACCATCAGATCTGGTGAGAACTTACTATGATAAGAACATGGAGGAAACCACCTTCATGATTCAATTACCTCCAATCAGGTTCCTCCCACAACATGTGGGCATAATGGGAATTACAATTCAAGATGAAATTTGGATAGGGACACAACCAAACCATGCCATTCTGCCCTAGCCTTTCCCAAATCTCATGTTGTCATTTTTCAAATCCAATAGTGCCTTCTCAACAGTCCCCCAACGCCTTAACTCATTCCAGCATTAACTCAAAAGTCCAAGTCTAAATTCTTATATGAGGCTCAAAGTAAACCCCTCCTGCCTTTGAACCTATAAAATTATAAATGAGTTAGTTACTTCATAGATACAATGGAGATACAGGCATTGGGTTCCAAATATACCAGTTCCAAATAGGAGAAATCAGCCAAAACAAAGGGGATACAGGCTCCATGCAAGTCTAAAATCTAGGAAGATAGTCATTACACCTTAAAGTTCCAAAATAATTACCTTTGACCCTACATCTCACATCCGAGTTATCATCCAAGAGGTGGGCTCCCGAGGACTTGTGCAGCTCTGCTTATGTGCATTTTCAGGATACAGCCTCTCCTCATGGCTTTTTTCATGGGCCAGGGTTGAGTGTCTGTGGCTTTTCCAGGAACACGGTGCAAGCTGTCCATGGATCTACCATTCCAGGGTCTGGAGGACAGTGGCTCTCTTCTCATGGCTCCTCTAAGCAGTGCCCCAGTGGAGACTTCGTGTGTGGGGGGGATCCAACTTTCTGCACTACCCTCTGTACAGAAGGTTGGACATCCCCACACACAAAGTCTCCTCCTGCTCTACTCTACCAGAGGTTCTCCATGAGGGCTCCACCTCTGCAGCAGATTTCTGCCTACACATTCAGGAACTTTCATACATCCTCTAAAATGTAGGCAGAAGTTCCCAAACCTAAATTCTTGTCTTCCAAACACCTGCAGGACCAACACCATGTGGAGCTCCCAAGGCGTGTGGCTTGCACCCTCTAATGAAATGGCCTGAAGTGTTCCTTGGCCTTTTTTATCTATGGATGGATCAGCTTGGAAGCAGGGTACCAAGTACTGAGCCTGCACAAAGTTGGGGCCTGGACCCAGCCAGGAAAACCATTCTTCACTCCTAGGCCTCTGGGCCTGTAATAGGAGGGGCTCGCACAGAGGTCTCTGACATGCCCTGCAAACATTTTCTCCATTATCTTGGGGATTTGATTCCTAGTTACTGATGCAAATTTCTGCAGGTGGCTTGAATTTTCCCCCAGAAAATGGGTTTTTCGTTCCTATCACATCATCAGGCTGCAAACTTTTCAAACTATTATGCCCTCCTTTGCCTTGAGTGCTTTACTGCTTTAGAATTTTTTCCATCAAATACCCTAAATCATCTTTTCCAAGTTCAAAGATCCACAGATCTCTAGGAGAGGGGCAAAATGCCACCAGTCTTCTTGCTAAAGCATAGCAAGAGTCAAAGTTACTCCAGTTTCCAAGACGTTCCTCATCTTTACCTGAGACCACCTTATCCTGGACTTCATTGTCCATATCACTGTCAGCGTATTGGTCAAAATTAAGTCTCTAGGAAGTTCCAAACGTTCCCACATCTTTCTGTCTTCTTCTGAATACTTCAAACTGTTCTAACCTCTGCCTGTTACCCAGTTCCAAAGTCGCTTTCACATTTTTGGATATCTTTATGGTAACACAGACAGGAGGCATGGATATAATGTGTAGAAGAGGATGGTCCTTGGCAAGAGCCACACCCTCAAGCCTGGGACCATGGCCCAAATAGTGGAAACATGTATTTTTGTTTTCATGCCTGAATTTTGCCTTTTCCAAAACCACTCTGGCCTGCCCCACTCCCTATCCTGTATCCATAGAAACCCCAGGCTCCACTGGTAGAAAAGGAGAGAAGATAAAAAGCAGCTGGGTGTCAGAGACAAGCAGCCTTCAGAGGGATGGCTTGACATGGGACTTTGGAGAAGAGTATGGCTGGGGATGGCCAAACTACAGAGAAAGACCACAGTTTCATTCCATCCACTTTCCAGCTCCCCTTCCTGCTGAGAGTCACTTCCACTGCTAAATAAAATCGTTCACATTCACCACCCTTTAATATATTCACGCAGGCTGATTCTTTCTGGATGTCAGTCAAGAGCTCAAGTACAAAGGAGGTGTGCAAAAGGTTATCACCCTCACCCTCCATTGAGCTTTTAAACACTTAAGCCATCCATGGATGGCAAAGCTAAAAGAAGACAGTGAATTACATGCCCCCAAGGCTCTGGGGGTCATGGGTATCCCCCAAATGCTCTTGCAGGCTTCACAGAGTTCTACTCCTGCCAGAACCAAGAAGCACTTGTCTCAACCCCTGCACCTACTCACCTGCATGTTCCCCCTTCTGTGAGGGGTTGAGAGCTGCGGGCTCAGTAAATGAGCCAAACCCTTTACAAATGAGTCCTGCGAAGGCGTCAAGTGAGGTATCCCATTTCATTAGCAGTTCCCTACTCTCTGTGGCACCAATTTGCTATAACAGTTTGTTCTCACACTGCTATGAAGGAATACCCAGACTGGATAATTTATAAAGAAAAGAGGTTTAATTCACTCGCAGTTTTCCATGTCCTAGGGAGGACTCACAAAACTTACAATCATGGTGGAAGGCACTTCTTCACAGGGTGGCAGGAGAGAGAATGAGTGCCAGCAGGGAAACACCAGATGGTTATAAATCCAACAGATCTGGTGAGAACTCACTCACTATCATGAGAACAGCATGGGGGAAACCACTCCCGTAATTCAGTTACTTCCCAACAGGTCTCTCCCATGACACATGGTGATTATGGGAACTACAAGATCAGATTCAGATGGGGACACAGCCAAACCATATCACTCTCTATGACCAAAAAAGATTCATTTTTCTACATGGAAAAAAAGGGAGTTTATTAGCACATTAAAGTAACACAATTCACCAAGCTAGTTAATATCTTTGTGAATTACTTATTGGAAATACAATGGTAAAAACTTAAGAGTGCCCATAAGGGCTGTACAGTAAACTCTGTCTCTTCAATTTCTATTTAGATAGAGAAGATAGCTATTGAGACATCCCCATAATTTTTTAAATGCTTATATGTAGGGAGCTGGGTGTGGTTGCATACTCCTGTAGTGACAGATACTCAGAAGGCTGAGGCAAGGGTATTGTTTAAGCCCAGGAATTCTAGGCTACCGTTTGCTAATATCACACTTGTGAATTGCCACAGTATTCCAGCCTGGGCAATATAGCAAGACCCTGTCTCAAAAGACAAAAAAACAAAACAAAAACCCAAAGTATTTGTAATTAGACAAAAAGGTATAGTCTAACAAACATACTTATACATTATAAAATGCATTTATATCATCAAATTCTACACTACATTTTTTCTAGTAGATATTTAATATATGATTTTTATATATTTAATAAATCATTACTAAAGCAAATGATTCCTCAGTCTGAAACACAAAACCTTTCTATTTAAACAACACTATAAAGAATATCTTTTAAAGGCATAATTGAAATTCTTTAGTTAAATATACTCTATATTTTGGTACACAAAAGTACTAATGTTCTAGATTAAGCTATTTTGTTTCTTAATATTGAAAAAGTGTTGTTCAGATGGAGCATCCACATGAACTAATAGTTGTGGTTGCACACTCCTGTAGTGCTAGATACTCAGAGGACTGAGGCGGGGGATTGTTTGAGCCCAGGAATTTTAGGTTACAGTTTGCTAATATCACACTTGTGAATTGCCACTGTACTCCAGCCTGGGCAACATAGCAAGACCCTGTCTCAAAAGATAAAACCAAAAACAAACAAAAAAAAGTATTTGTAATTTGTGACAAAATTCTGAAAATTTGTAGCAATATTTTTTACTTAGGAAATATGTGTGATGATTTATAGTCTTCATGCATGACACTCTACTCAAAGGGCCATCTCTCTGTAAAAGAAAATGCTGTGATATTGGACATTGTAGCTAAATATTTTGGTGAATGCATAATTTCACCTCCTTCTTAAATATGTGAATAATTACTGGGTTTACTCTTTTGTTTGTTTGAACATATAAAACTCACTTTTGCTATATAATATGTTCCTGACAGAGCACTTGCATTTCAGTGACAGTACATATTAATTTTTTTTTACTTTGAAAGGGAAATTTTTATAATGATGTAACATTTGGGAAATAAACAAATGTCCCAGAAATGATACTGCATATCACATTTGGGTTTAATGCATGCATTTTGCAGTATCCTAATACTTTAAATGTTAGAATTGTTAATATATGTATTTTTATACCAAAGGAAGATTTTTATTTTATTACACTGAAGCAAGAACCATATCTTTCCACAGACTGTCAACAATACTCATGTGGAATACAATGGATCAAGGAACAAACCACGAGAAAACTAATTAATTTTCTCAGAAAATTTACTCACAGTAATTTTTCTTCACAATATTTCTATGGTAGACAAGTACTTGAACAGCAGCATTATTAAAATCTTCTACTCAGTGAAATGAAGCAACTCTTCAAATTAAGAATTGTTTTGTTTATCACTTTTAGGTCTATAGAAGACAAAAGAAATCGATTATTAATTTTCCCTTATAGTAAAAAGGTTTATTTAGAGGCGTTTCTAACTGGTGTCTTCTCTAATACAAACTGAAACACCTAACTCTTTATACATATTGTAACATCACCTCAACTTATGTCACCTTGGTTAAAATCATAGTCTTAAAAGTATTTCATAACCCTCAGGAATAAAATATTATGCTGGTAAGATACAGATATTTACACTCTATAACCTCAGGAACATGGTAAAATGAGACTGCTATTAATATATTAGACAAGTGCAGAAAGGGTCTTATTTAAATTGCAAAACATTTCAATGTTTATTTAATCTATAGACTGTTCTTGGAAAATAAGTTAATGAACTGTGTTAATCTTACTGAAGTCTAAAAAAGGGTTCAGGCTTTTCTATTAGTAGAAAAAATATCAGTCCCTTGTGTCTAGTTTTTCTTCTGTTGGGATATTCAAGAAAACAAGTGGTGGTTTTAGCAGATTTAAAGCTATACATGGCATGAAGCTGATTTCTTTGGCACTGTAACAACATCTTCAAAAATTATTAAGATATTCACCTAGAATCCACATATGAATAATCCATGAATTAATTGGTAAGCTGTCATAAGATGTTCTTAAAACATTGTGGACTTAGTACTTTCACCTGATACGTACTTATTCTTGCAGACTTTTTTGGATATTTCCCAGGAAAACTAGGACATAAACCAGATGCAGTTTGTAGAACTTAGGCACAGACCAATCAGATTAGATGTCAGCAGATTTGCTTTGGCACTTGTCAAATAATTAGCTCTGGATCTAATCTAGAAGAGCAGTGCAAGGAAGGCAAGAGTCACAGATTAACAATGTCAGCAGGCCTCTACGGTGCATTATACATTGGAGCAGCAGGAAGGAGAACTCTAAATAGAAACTTTCCAGGGAGGGGGTCAGTGTAAAATGTGAAGAGGACTGAAAAGAAAACATAATGTGATTACGTGATTTGACGTCAGGATAGTGGGCTTCATTAAAAAGTCATAAACTCTGTAGCTTATGAATACCACTGTACCTTAAGTTTCTTCATCTGTGCAACTGACATAGGAAAATTATTGTGAAAATGGACATAAAATGAATTAAAATTATTTTAAAAATACATAAATGAAGTAAGCAATAGAATAATGCATGACACACACACAAAATATGGAAGATGGAAAGATGAGGATATGAAAAGAAAAATGAGGAATTTAGAAAAAGTAATTACAAGAAGCATTAACTTTTTGAAATATTTCATGACTTAAAGAGAATAATAGCAGTTTCCACTTGACCTTGATACAATGTCCTTGTAGAAGGCTAGGCTTATGTTATTTGCTCAATAAATAAATATAATTATAACTCACAACTTGATACCAAATACGTCTTAAAAAATTACATAAATATACTTCACTGGGAGATAAATTTTAGATTAAATCTAAAATAAGCAAGTGATTGGACAACAAAAAGTCAATGATAATCATCATGGAAATGCAAAAGTAAAAGTGAAAGCAGATGTGTAGCTGAAAAAACTTTAGAAGTGAAAAGGGAAAAAAAAAATAGTGTTGCTTACTAATACCCTTATCTGACAAAGGGTAGAGCAAAAGAAACTTTTTAAACATTGGTGGAGTTTCAAGAATATCATTTACTATAATAAATATAACCAGTAGAAAAATAATAACAAATATATTAAAATTTCTAATTTAAAGAGAGCAAATTTTGAAAATAGCAAAATACTCATCATTCCTATGGAGTCAATAGATACAACTTTGATTTCTTGTTTATCATAAAATTGAGCATAACCTCAATTCAGTTATTATCAAAAAATATTATTCACATCTTCATCATAACTATATGATGAATAATACTAGGAACTGCACACTACTAGTACATATGGAAAATAAATACACAAATTCACCAGAAACAGCTTCAGACTGCATACCTAGCTGTGATGGAACACAGATACAATAACTTCAGAAAGAAATTTCATGCTGAATGTGGAATACTGAGAGCAAATCTGATGTCTGATACATCAGAGTGATAGCTATTGAGAAATAAGAAGGGAGAACTCTGAAAGGTTTTGGGACCTGTACTTAGAAGGTGCCACTTCTTTAGGATAAGGTGGTAACATAGAAGGAAGAATCCTCTCTGGGAGATTCGGTGGTAATGAAAAAGAAAAAGCAGGAAAAGCAATAGCTGGAGGCCATTATCCTTAGCAGACTAACACAGGAACAGAAAACCAAATGCCTCATGTTCTAACTTAGAAGTGGGAGCTAAATGATAAACACAGGGACACATAGAGGAAAACAACACACACTGGAGCCTTTTGGAAGGGTGAAGGATAGAAGGAGGAAGAAGATCAGGAAAAATAACTAATGGGTACTAGGCTTAATACTGGGTATGAAATAATCTGCATAACAAACCTCCGTGACACAAGTTTACCTATGTAACAAACCTGCACTTCTACCCCACAACTTAAAACAAAAATTTAAAGAAATAAGAAATAAATGATCCTCCTGAAATACAAGGAAATTGTAAATTCATGTCACATTCTCTATTAGTTTTCTATTGTATTGCTGCTATAACAATTACCATATCTTGGTAGCTAAAACAAGAAGTCTGAAATCATTTTCACTGGACTGACGTGAAGATGTTAGCTAGACTGCTTCTTTCTGATGGCTCTAGCAAAGAGTCTCTTTTTGGCCATTTTAAGCTTCTAGTGATTACCTGAGATCGTGGCATATGTTCCTTTCCTTTCTTTTCAAAGTGTTTTACTCAAATCTCCATTTCCATCATTGCATTGCCTTCTGTCTCTGATCCTCTTGTTTCCCCCTTAAAAGGACCATTTTGATTATATTGGGTCTGCTTGCGTAATCCAGGAAAATTGCCACATCTCAAGATTCTCAGCTTAGTCACAAAACTCCATTTTGCCATATAAAGTAACATTCACAGTTTCCAGGGATGAAAACATGAACATATTTGGGGCCCATTATTCAAAATTACAGCACTGTCTCCCTACCTAAATAAAAGAACACCGTAAATTTAAAGAAACTGCACTTTTCTATACCAGTGGAAGAGGGCAGTCTTGAACTCAGAAACCTAGTTAGACACCCCACTCTTTCTTTTATGAGTGAAATAACTGTTATTGCTGGTCCCTGGGGAAATAAAATTGGGAAGTGAACAGAAAGTGGAAGACAGCATTGATACAATGCTTCAGAAATAAGGAAAACTCAGAAAATATTTCAAATTATGAAATATCTTTCACCAAACCTAAATTCAAGGCATCAAGACAACTGCGTAAAGATTCCAACCAGAATAAAATATAGTTGAAGATTTGTCAGATAAGAGAAATGTCTTAAATTTGGAATTCAAAGTCAGGACAGATATGTATGAAAAACAAAGATATAATACAAATATTAATGAAACTCAGGAAAGAATCTTGAACAAAAACACTGCATGCATATATAATGAGGGGCAAAGAAAATCTATAATATATTAAGTTAGAGTACCTGAAAAAAAAGAAAACATAAAATAAATAATATGTAATAATAGAATCAATCTAAACATCAATCTACATATTGAAAGGAATTATTATAATAAATTAAGAAATCTAAGGAATTTGGTCACATAAAGAAGTATAATATATAAAAGACACAACAAATGTAAGAAAATAAGATGGTAGCATTGTAATAAAACCTATTAATGATATAAATTAATGTAAATGGGTTTAACTCACTTAAAGAAGATTTTCAAATTGGCTCACAAACAAAATACAACTCTGAGCTGTGTAGAACTTGCAGTCCAAATATCAGACAAAGAAATTCAGAATAAAAAAAACACTAAATATGCCAAATATGATAATTCAGTATTTGGAAAGCCCCAATTCATAAAAGTATAACAACTACCAATTTCTATATATAAAATAACAATAATGATCTTCATAAACAGAAACTACAGGACACCCAAGAAGAAATAAACATAAAATACTAATAGGAGTGTTAAATGCAGCATTCACAGTTAAATATAGGCCAAGTGAACCAAATAATGAGGAAAATAAAAGTATTAAACAGCATAATCCTTAACATAAATGCTAAGGTGATATCTCAAACATTTTACCCTGTAAGAAAGAATATATCTTCTGCTCAAGTGTACAAAGAACTTTAACAAAAAAGTTTGAACATTACATTTTAAAACATCATTAAGTTCCATGCCATAGAGAAATTACAAATAGTTTCAGATAAAATTATATAAGAAGGCTAGAAATTCAAAATGAAAATTCAAAAAAAGCCTTTCCATCTGGCAATTTGAAAACTTTCTATTGAAAATCTCCTAAATGAAAGGGAGAAATATAAATTTAAATTGTAGAACTTGTAAAAATGATAATATGAACAGTTTATATCAATGGAATACATTTTAAAGAAGTAGACATTATAAATACAAATTAAAGAATGCACATGCAAATCAACTCAACAAGGTAGAAAAGGCATAAGGTAAATCAAAGGGAAATACAAGATAGAGTAAAACCTAAAATCCAATAAAATATTAAAAAAAAAACAGATCTAAAAGAAGAAACTGATGAAACAATAAATAAAAAGATTATGAGCAATCAACAAATCAAAATATTTATTAAAAATTAATGCAATGCACAAAAATAAATTGGAAAAAACAGAACTTCAAAATAAAAGATTACAAAGGAAAACTAAATATTGCAAAAGAAAATTAACAAAACAGACATTTTACACAAATTCATTAAAATTTTTTTGAAAATATTGCTGAAATGCATAATTTTTAAAGGAAAATACATGAATTGTAACTACATGGATTGTAGTCAAATTTGACTTCACAATTCTTCAAATTTGACTGCATTGAGAAAAAAAATAAACAAAATGTTCTATAAAAGATATAAGGAAAATTATTAAAATAAATCCTACAGAAATGTACCAGGTTCAGATTATGTCATTGGGGATATTTAGCAGCACTTAGCAACAAGGCCAAAAAATTGCATTGTCACATAAATTGTTCCAGAGTATACATAAAGTTGATACCTAAACCTGATGAATGAAACCCCCAAAGGAAAATTATACACAAAGCTTAGTAATGAATACTGATGCAAAAATTATAAATACAACATTAGCAAACAGAATCTAATATCATATTCAGACATTAATACATCATGGTAAAACCTATCATCAATCTTTATGTTTGTTTTTTTTTTCAGAGCTGTTCAATGGCTCTTGTTCAGAGTCTAAAATACATCTTTATGTTCACTGTCTCTACAAAGGATTCAGACAAATGAGTCACAGACAAAGATATAGTGAGGTCGTTCTGAATGACATTTGAACAGTAAGCTTAGATATCTCTGCAAATGAAAGCTTTCTCAAAGGAAGTCAATAACAATATTGAAGGTCTGAACCATCCCTGATGTAACCTGCTGTAGCTTTGACCCAGAGCACAACCAAAGAGAGGATTGAAAAAAAAAAAAAAGAAAGAAAGAAAGAAAGAAAATGCCTTCACATTTCTTGGGAAATACTTACTTCAGAATACAGCCAAACTTAGAGATTTTGGAGAATGTTTGTTCTGGAACTGTGCTGTCTGTTGAGGAAAGATTCAGTTGATTTCTGCCTTACAAACATATTTTTGTTAGTACAAAGGCAGGAAGGGATTGAAGTTACCTCCTAAATTTTGTTAAGGAGAGTAAATCTACCACAGATCAACTGACTTTCAAAATGTGAGGGAGCTACCAATTGATTTCCTTTCAGAACGGTCACTGTAGTGATCTGTCACTGATCAATTAAACATGAAAATCAGTTATCGTATTGCTTGTCATGGTTAAATAATTGCCGCTAATTAAAAGTTTTAAGCCTGTTTGAGTCTTCACTTATAATCATTAGTATAGACTTTTTTTCTAGAGCTATGGGAATTCATTATTTTCATTACCTTGAATTTTTTGGAGATTAGGAGATGCGCTCTCTAGCCAACTTAAATTAGTTTAATAATTTGTGTTATTTATATAAAAGACCCATTCTCCCATTATCCAGTTGATCCTTTTGATACACACAGGTTTTCTTACCAAGCCCTCTTCTTCTTCCAGTGCTTTAGGAGTGCATCACTGCAGCAACAGGATACAGAAAAGTTTATCTCTTAAGCACAGCATGGTTTATATTACATTAATTGACTGAGCTCAAATGTTATTTTAGTTTTACTCTAAATGTAATATGGATTCCAAAATATAATTTCTGCCATGTATATCTCCCTGGTTTTCTGTTCATAGCTGTTTTTCCATTTTCTCATTGTTTAATATCTGCTCATAAGACAGTATGCTTTGTGCGTATTTCATTACTTAGTGAAGTTTAGTTAACCAATAAGTATGTTATTTCTTTTGTGGAAGAGTGGAAATGATGAATGCTTTGACTTCTTTTTCACTCAATTAGATTGACTTATTTGGGATATATTAAATCTTTTTACCAACGTGCAGCAGAATAACAATACCATGGCAGAGACTGGTAATTACCTATTCGATATTTATTTTCTCTTATGGAAAGGCAGAACTCCAATTTAGGGGGAGTTTCCCACTGAAAGCTATGTTACTTCCTTAGTGGTTATTGTCGATGAGATGTAATTCACTAGGCAGGGCTTTAGGAAACCCCATTAAAAGTGGGCTGTCTATTGTCTCCTGGTCATCTGTCATTACCTTCTCTTTTCCTGTGTAACTTTCCTAGAATGATAATGGGATGCTAACAGTAGAGAATCATCTTCTGACATGTATAATCTGAAGATGGCAAACAAACAGTAGAAGGTACCTGGGACAATGAAGACATCATAAAACCACTGTGCCAGCCTTTCACTGCCTTCCTCTGAACTCATTAAATGAGGAGGAAAAACTAATTTGCTAAAGAAAGGTTTGTGTGTATGTGTGTGTCTAATAATTTTCAGCAGAATGCAATTGTAAATTCTATAAATACCTTTGATTAAAAGTTATCAGTTTGCTGATAATGCCAGTGTATACTCAGTAATCATAGAGTAAAAAAATTACTTTACATTGACTTACTATCATATGATGTGACATCAGCAAATATACTTGAAATTTTCATACAGAAAAAAAGATACATGGAAATGGATAGCTATGGGAAATAACTGTATTGATATATGTTGTACAAAACTTTCATTTTCAATGTTTGAATATTTATTTTTTTTCTGAAGCATACAGGATGGTATCACTGGTCACTACAAACAAAGGGATACAATTTAATTATTGATTTCTTGAAGTATTCAGACTAAAAAGTCAACTAATCCTTCCTCATTTAAAAACTGTTTTGGCATCGTATAGATCTACTGGGTATATATGGTATTACAGAAAATAATAAAATATTTTTAAATGATTCTACATTGAGAGGATATTGAAATCTGTAGTTATAAAATTCTATTATCTTTTAAAATCCATGACAAGAGACAAAGCTTGGTATTTATTATCCTTCTACCAAGAGCAAAATTTACTCTTAAGCACCTCTGCTTAACCAACCTCAAAATAATTTAATTTTGGTCATTAATTCCTTATTAAAGTAATAAATATAACAAAAGAGAGACAGATTATATAGAATTTTAAGAAACCTTTTGATTAATTCTGAACTAAAAAGCTTCCTGCCTCATCTTTTCTTTGGCATAAGAATGTTATTCTTTCTGATTATGTAAAGTTTGCTACATTGAACAAATGAGGCCAGAGGGAAACAAAATCTTTGTTTTTAAATTTCTAAACAAGGTTTCAGGCCTCATTCAGCAGTTTCTCCAGAATTTTCTAAGTTGAGTTTATGTAAACTTTAAGTGATTTACTATGAGATATACAAACAAGCACTTAAGAAAATGTATTCTAAGGTGCATGAATTGTCCCTGGGTCTAACTCCCCATTACACTTATGTTAATTTGAAGAACATTATATTAACAAATGAGCATTTAAAATGACACAGGTGAGCTATCACATCATTAAGTGTGGTTTCAATATGGTTTTGAGGCATTCAGAATAGTGTCTGTGTCAGGTGCGCAGTGTTCTAGCTTTGGTTCTGTGTGTATAATAGCTTTGGGAACTTGAGAAAGACTCGTACTTTTAAGTTTAGTTTCCAAAGAGGAAAATAATATGTTGACCTACATATTATTTTCTAATGTTTCTACTATTCCTGAAAGCCATTGAACTTTATGTTCAAAATATTGTTCTATTTTTAATATGTTTCCCTTCCAGGCCATGTTTGAGTTTCATCAATTATCTCACATTTCCATGTTATAGCTTGAGCCAGAAGGGAGGGCATAAAGAATGTTGACTTTGGTATCAGCAGATTAGAAAATAAGTGGACTGCCTCACAGTTTTACGGCATACTCCCCGTGCAACCTTTAACAAAGCAATTAACCTTCAGACACTCAGTTTTATCATCTACTCAATAGAGATTACTATTCCTCCAGATGTAAACAGTGAATGAGATAATTTTTGAAGGCACCTAATAAAATGGATAGCACATTGTATGAAGTCAATAAATATTAGGCTAATTATAATTTTACTTAAAAAACACAGAGATAAACTCTGACATGGAATGGTTGTTTATTATGATTTATTGATGGTAGCTCAAATAACTTTATCAGATTGCAGATGGCAGTAATCATGTTTGTTCATAAGATATGAGCATATTGAATTATGTTTGTCCCTAATAATATTTACTCACTGAATTTGAATAAGATAACAAAATAATTGTACTTAAAAGAATAAGTGGAAGTGGAACAGTTCTTATATTTTGATGGGGGAAAGTCTTAGTAAAAGTCTGGATAATTGAAGGATAATTGATTTAGGGAGCACAGGAAGGAAGTCTCCAAAGGATCAGTCCATGTTGGGATGTTTTAAGAAGACCTGGGTTAGCAAGAGTTGATGAGGCACAGATCAAAGTGGAAGGAAATAAATCAAGTTAAGCAGGGAGAACTAAAAATGAAATTTTCATGTGTTATTTCTCATTAATCAAGTGGGTTTGGAGTTTCCATTAGAGGATGGGGAAGTTGTTCATTAGTGTCTCTTGAGGCTTAAATTCTATACTGTAGGGAATCTACCCACACGTTGGGTGCCAAAATGTAGGGAACTAGCCCTACATCACCCGTGGGTGGAGACTGCAGTGAGCTGAGATTGCGCCACTGCACGCCATCCAGCCTGGTGACAGAGAGAGACTTCGTCTCAAAAAATAAACACATAAGTAAGCTATTTTTTCTTCTGTGTTGTTGAAATTAGCTCACTTTCTTATTTTTTTGCCATAATGTGTCTGTTATAATATCAATGAGTTATTGATGAGGAAGATTTTTAGGTCTTACGTTAATCTGTGCTCATTGTTACTAAGACCTAGAAGTAGAAATTCCATTTGACCCGGCAATCCCATTACTGGGTATATATCCAAAGGATTATAAATCATTCTACTATAAGGACACATCACATGAATGTTCATTGCAGCACTGTTTACAATAGCAAAGACCTGGAACCAATCCAAATGCCCATCAATGATAGACTGGACAAGGAAAATGTGGCACATATACACCATGGAATATTATGCAGCCATCAAAAATTATGAGTTCGTGTTCTTTGTAGGGACATAGATGAACCTGGAGACCATCTTTCTCAGCAAACTGACACAAGAACAGAAAACGAAATACCGCATGTTCTCACTCATAGGTGGTGTTGAACAATGAGAACACATGGACACTGGGATGGGAGCACTATACACTGGGGTCTGTTGGGGAGAATAGGGGAGGGACAGCGGGGGGTGGGGAGTTGGGGAGAGACAGCGGGGGGGGGGTGGGGAGTTGGGGAGAAATGCCAGATATAGGTGAAGGGGAGGAAGGCAGCAAATCACACTGCCACGTGTGTACCTATGCAACTATCTTGCATGTTCTTCACATGTACCCCAAAACCTAAAATGCAATTAAAAAAATCTACTTCTTAGCTGATAGACTACATTAATACAATTTATGTTGATTATTATAATTATCTATGATTTGCAAGCCAAATATAGACCTCACATTGAAAAGATTTATCTTGCTCATTGGTCACCAAACATCAACAGAGTAATAGAACCAATATTTTTCAAACTTACCTCTGTAGTTTTATAATGATGACAAGACTTGATAAACCAGCTTTTCCTGCTCTTCTAGAATCTGTTAAAGTAATTTGAGTTAGTTACCAATGCATCATAGTAAACTACTGTATTCTACATCAGTGTCTGTCTGTATGTTTTAATATCTGACTTGGTGCTGATGAGTACTAGTTCAATATCCTTTTTCCTTCAATTATAGTTACTGTTTTTATTTTTATATCTGAAACAGTTATCTATTCTCATTTACTTTTAGTCGTATTAGAAGATTCATGATCTTAAATAAGTCTAAAATAGAATTTTTATATTGCTTATATATTCAGCTGAAATTAGATCAATTATACTGAGAGACTTTATGTTTTATTTTTATGCATCTTCATGCTTTTATATAGGTATAAGTTTTGAACAGTGTTTTTGTGAAGTATATTTATTTCACAAAATCAAAAGTATATATTGTATATAATTCACAAAACCATGACAATAATGATTAACCTCTTTATGTTCTCAATTATGTGCTTATGAAAGACTAAATATAAAAACAATGGTCAAAGTATACATAAAAATATGACTAACTTACAATCTACAGCAACCAACTCAGGAAACCATCCTGTTATCGATAAGTCAGACTGGTAGCAAATCAAAGCACTGTCTCTAGGAGACAATCCAGATAGCCAAACAAAAGCCTCTATAACAATGGGACCCAAATGGCCAGGACTTGATTACTAACTGACAACTTCCTTAATTTTTGTCCCTATTTCCAACTTAGTGCCAATCAGAAAAAGCCAAAAACACACCCCTTGCCAATGATGCCCAATTCTATTTAACTTGCCTACAGCTTCCAAATGCCAACATCCTCCTATTAGAACATATGTAAACCTTTCCTTTTTTTGCACCATGATGTTTTCCCACTCCTCTGCCTGCCTTTGACTCCCTGCAAAATGGAAAGGGGTGATGGTGGACTCCCTTGCTAAGCAAGCTCTGATTAAATAGCCTCCGTCTGTTCTCCCTTGCTTGTTTTTTGTTTAGTTCCACAATTGCCCAACCTATATACAATGAGTTTAGTTTAATACATTCAGTGTGACCTTTTTTTATGTATTAGACTTTGTGCCAGAAACCATAGTTATCACAATGAACTGGTTAAGTGAAATTTATGCCTTCACTAAATTTATAATTGACAAAGAAAATTAGCAGATAAATACAAAATATTAGCATCATGGATTAACTGTGAAGACTGATCTAGGTTGTTATGGGAACACAGAGTAACCTGCAAAGAGGAAAGATTCTGTAGCTAAAAGACAATAGTACATATCTGTTTTTACTATACGCATTTAATAAATTATTTAATAAATGCAATCAGTTATTCATATTATTTCTAATTAATCCATTTATTTACCAAAGGATTGTCCTTTTCATTATTATTGCTCAAAATACTTCCAATATTTCTCATGCCTTCAGATTTGCTTTTATGCTGATATATATTCAGCTCAGCATATCTTTCTCCTTTTGGGCTAATGAGCTTAGACACTCCTTTGATGAGTATTTAATAGATGTTTCCTTTTAGGTTCTCATATGTTTTTGACTTTATACATTGATCAAATGGAAAATTTTACTAATTTAGATTTCGTAATTAGATTTATCCAACGGTCTCACATTTAAGTAAGACCACTGAATTTCAGATTATAAAATAATCTCTGCGAAAATTGAGTATATTATTATACAATAAATTGCTACTCCTCTTGAGGCTTAAATAGGATAGTAGCTATCCTATCAGTGTATAGCTAGATTTCTGAAATATTTTTGAAATCCTAACTATCCAAGTGTTCAAATATTGTTCATCACAACCTGTACCTTAAAATTTTGAATTGTGTCTGTAATTTGTTGCTAACATGTTGTTGTGCCAAATTTATAAACTGCTTTTTAACAAGTTGACTAAAAATGAACTGCAGAAAATCTCTTTGTTCTTCTTCAATGACTATTATAATTCTATTTTTTTATTAGTACATGAAGAAGTGAGTTGTAATTTCAATTGGATCATGTGACATTTTTAATGATGAGCAAAGCTTACAGCTTACTTTTTTATTTAACTTATCTCTACTGATTGACTATAATTCCTCACACGTTATTAGTAGTTATTAAAATTTGGGGATGTGCAAAATACCTTAGAAGCAAAGAGAAATATATGACTATCTCCAGTTGAAAGAATTCTGATGAGTTTATAAAGAAAGTTGGACTTTGAATTATTTTAAGTATGATTTTGTAAAAGAGAATAAAAAGACAAAATCTTTTCCCAGAAATATAATTTCTGGCTATCTCCTGAATATACAGTTATAGAATATATAAACAGAATAAATACATGACACACACACACACACATGCACACACACACAAACGTGCATACATTTATACACTCAAAGATGGATATTTTTAAATTAGTGGTGAAACCTACAAAAAGTAAATAGAATCACTTAAAGGATGAACACAAATGATAAAGACCAAGCCAGGTAAATCATATGATAATGAACACTGGGTCCTTTTGGAGTACATATTTAGAACCAAGTAACTTAATAGCTTCCACAGGTTGATTTTTGACTGTGGTCTGATCATAACAAAACTGAAAAAAATAAAGTATTTGGCTCTCAGGAGGATAAGATTCAAAAGCTATTTCTTAATCAATTTCTAAAGGAGGTCATAAAGACAATAAGGAAATGTAATGAAGAGGCAATAGCAAATATTTTTTCAAAATAGTCGACAAAGATAAAATGCACAGTGAAAATTTTCTAGTCATGTAGTAAAGTTTTAAAGATCAATAGGAAACTTTAAAAATAATTAGAAACAAAGGAGAAATAAAATTATTCTAGTAAAAGTTGACTTCTCAAGTGTACCAGTAGAATCCAGATAGTAATCAAAATACTGTAAAAAAATCTCAGTCAAATAAAATTGTGTATTTAGTAAAACTATTTTTTTTCCAAAAATAAAGAGGGAAAAATGAACAATTTACAATCAAGGAACCATATGAGAATTTCTTAAATAATTTACTTTGATAGTTAGGAGCTGATTCTAGAAGGAAGGTTGAAAAAAGAAGAAATGATGAGTAAAGATAATGATAAATGCATGTATGTGTTTAAACAAATATATAGTGTATATGAATATACTTGAATAATGTCTAATTTTAGTTGATTAAAAATACATTAAATACTGAGAATTATAGAATTTAAGCAAAGAGAAAGAAATGTGATTGACATTATAGTAACTGATGATCTTTCTATGTCTTGAGAAGAGAGTAAATTATTAAGAGAAGACGCTGTAAAGCTAACATTGAAAGTTATCATTTCAATGGCAACTACCTGAAGAATAGAAATAAAATGTATGCCTTCTTAAGCAGTAAAAATGATAACTAGGTATCAGAATTTAAAAAAGCAGATCAATTTGAAAGTGTGCAATACATCAGAAAACACCCACATGATTATCTCCATATATGCAGAAAAGATTTTTGTTAAAATCCAACATCGCTTCATGTTAAAAAACCCTCAACAAACTAGGCTTCAAAGGTACATATCCCAAAATAACATGAACCATCTGTAACAAAGCTACAGCCAACATTATACCGAACAGGCAAAAGCTGAAAGCATTCCTCTTGAGAACTGGGACAAGAACAGGATGCCCACTCTCACCACTCCTTTTCAACATACTACCAGAAGTCCTAGCCAGAGGAATCAGGCAAGATAAAGAAATATTACAAATTTTTACAAACCTAATAATACAGTTACAAAATATATAAATACCACACAATTGCAATGAAATATAGATAAATCCACCATTATATTGAAACACTTTTAAATATATATACTAGTATTTTATCAAGCAGGTATATATTAAAGGTATGGAAGAGCAGTCAATAAATATAACTGCTGTATAGAAACTTCTGCCAGTTAGTACAAAATAAACATTTTAAAGCATGCACAAACTAGTTATACAATTAAGCATATGTCAGGAATTAAAATATGAGCCAAAGAATTTTAAAGAACAGATTTTATACAGAACAAAGTTTCTCACCAAAACAGAATTTCTATAAAACCAAAACCACAAAAAGATAAAAAAATAAATTTTCATAAATTTACATGTCATATACCTTTCTGAATAATATTTGAGCCCAGATGAAATAAAAATGGAAATTAACACAATTAAGTTTTACTTATCAGACTTGTAAGATATTGGTAAAGTAGTAGTTAGAGGTAAATTTATAGTCTAAGGTACATATATTAAGAAAAAGACTGAACAAAACTAAGCATTTGCCTTATGTATTTAAAAAATAAACAGTAATGTAGACACAAAAAAAAAACAGAAAGTGTAAGAAAAATAAAGTAATAAAATAAAAAATCAAGATATAACAACACTTTAAAAACTCACAAAATGTGGTTCTCTCAAAAGATTGGTAAATTGACAAAACTTTAAATTATTCAAGAAAAAGATACAGCACAAATAAAAATATAACTCCAATGACAGAAGATATTAAAATATAATAAAATAAATTTAGACAATGTATATGCTTATTAGAAAAATATAAAGTAACAGAACTTACAAGAAAAATAAGTTCAAATAATTCCTATAATCAGTAAAAAATAGTGAGAATTTTAAAATTTTCCCAGATAGACAACACAAGTCCTAGATGGTTTAGAAAGTATATGACACTTGTTCTCCAAAATTCGTATGTCAACATCTCGTCCCCAGTTGATGCTATATGGAAGCAAGGCCTTTAAGAGGTTATTTGATCATAAAGGCAGAGCTCTCATAAATGGAGCCATGTGGTTCTCTGCAAAAGGCTGCTCACAACATAAATCTAGAGCAAAGTATATAAGAAAGAAGTACATATAAAAGTAAACAAGATGGAAGTTACAATCTTTTTACAAACTTAGTATTGAAAATGGCATCCTATCATTTTACAATATTCTATTCATTAACAGCAAGTAATCAATCAAGTCCAGGCCACAATCAAAGAGAATGGTTATCTATAAAAATCAAGAAATATAAAAGAATAGCCATTATCAGTGTATTTAGTTTATATTTTTTTCTGGAGTTATTAGCCAACTCAATAAGACAAGAGATATACATATAAGAGTAGAATAATAAGAAATTAATATTGCAACATTGTATGACTGTCAGATCACTACTGACAAACTTTTATAGTTAAAAGTTTAATAATTATATTAAATATTAGATCAATACAAAAATTTTACTTTTAACTACCAGAAATAACTAGTTAACAGTAAAACATAAGATATTCACATTGAATAATGAATACAGTGACTATATAGAAATTAATTTTTAAAAGAATGCACAGGAGTTTAATAGGAAAAACTTCAACTCTGATAATAATTATAGAAAACTACCTGTAAAAATGGAGAAGAGACACTATGTACAAAAATGGAGCAACAAGAAAACACAAATGTTAAAAAAAAATTGCATCAGTTATTATGGAAACATTGCACTTTTCACTCGCCATTTATCTATTTCAAAACATGAATATTAACAAGTCTAGCTCAATAAATGCATTTTCCTTGTAAATACAAATAGTATTAATAAAACTTAGACAATTAAAGAGATAAGTTGGAATTATACACACAATTGGAGACATTACACTGTTTTATCTTTGGCGGTGTAAACAAAATGATTTAGCCCTAAGGATTTGTGCAGCCACGTGAGATAGATTGACTGCATTTTGAAGGTGACAATACACATCACTGTAAAAAGTCAATTTTTTTATTTATAACATCTTATAGAAAATTAATTAATGGGATTAAGTTAGGTAAAATTTCTGTATTAATGCCCTTTAAATTTTGATATCTTCCTTTCTCTTCATATTTAGTATGGATTTTGTTCTTTAAATACATAACTGAAGACAGCAGTACTGTTTCAACCAAAGTTTTAACTTGCGTTAATGAAGTGGGAAGAAAGAACTTTCCATGGACACAGATGTGGCTTTAAAGGATTTTCTTCCAGAGGATAAATGTCAGTTCTACTCTCTTTACACTGATAACAAATTAGAATTATATGTTACTTCTCTTTGATTAGCCTTGCCATATTGTAATTATTGTTAGGATGCTAATTAGCAAATTGTGAGTTTGTTCACAAGTTTAATATATTTTGGATTTTTTAAAGTACAGGAACAAATTAGCATGACATATGACACACAATCACCATTAATAGGATAACAAACACAAGAAAATAGATGGATATGTATATAATTGAAGTTTCTATTTTACTTTATTTTTGGAGAAGAAGGATAAAAATGGACCTACTTTTAGTGAAAACTTTCATTAAGATAGGCAATGGACTAGGCCCTTCTGTTATGGTTTGGCCCCATATGATTTGTGTCCCCATTCAAATATCATATTGAATTGTAACTCCCATAATTTCCATGTGTCATGGGAGGGACCCTGTTGGAGGTAACTGAATCATGGGGGCAGGTTTTTCCCATGCCGTTCTTGTAATAGTGAATAAGTCTCAAGTGATCTGATAATTTTATAAAGGGCAGTTTCTCTGCACATGCTCCCTTGCTTGTCACCATGTAAGATGTAACTTTGTTCACTCTTGACCTTCCGCCATGAATGTGAGGCCTCCCCAGATATGTGGAAATATGAGTCTATTCAACCTATTTGTCTTTATAAATTACGCAGTCTTAGATATGTCTTTATTAGCAGCATGAGAAGGAACTAATACACCTCCTGAAGGTTACATTGAAGTGAATTGAATTGAATTGACAATTACTATGAGAAAGGTAAATTATTTTTATTTTATTAAGGGTTTTTTGGATTTTTGATTCATTGATAATATATACCATAAACACTTTGTGAGTGAACAATCTAGAAACCCTCACATGAAGACTGTGCCTGCTATTATTATTTATTCAAGGTAGATTAATGAAGTACATTGCTTATGTTTTATGTAAAGCTGTTTAATGTACTGTAGAATAAAATTTATGTTATTCTACTAAAACTAAATTTTAAGAGGAGTAAAATCAGTTTTCTAACATTTTTATATGCAGTCAAAGATACCTGGCCTATAGTAGTCATGCAATCAGTAAAAAAGAACAAATAAATACATAATGAGTCAATGGCATTCTAAATAACTACAAATGATTATTTCTGTTTTTACCTATTTGTTGTTGCATTATCACATGTAAGTTCCACAATATTTGTAGAATGCCAATCTTACATTTGCTTTCAGGTAGAATATGCTGAAAGGAAAGTGTAGTCTCTGGGTGACCAGTCACTCATTATAATGGAATAGCATAAAATGATACATAGAAATAAAACAAGGGTCTTGGCAACCAGTCTGGCACATCATGTGCCAATTCTTTCCTTTCAGGAAGTCTCCCTTTAGTGACTATGCAGTACAATTGGTATTGGAGTTTGATTTGTGACTGATGAAAGCAGCTCATAACTGGATGCCAACACAATCACCTGGAAAGGAAGGAGATCTGTTGTCATGTAGACCCTTAACAAAACCTGATTTTTACACAAAGACCCTTGGCACAGGGGCACCAAACCCTGAAGCCAATCAAGCTCTGCAGGAAAATGGCTTAAAAGAGGAATAAAGAATGGCATGTTTTATATTCCTTAGTTTTGTTTGATCAAGCTTGTGACTAAAAGGTAATTGATGCCCTTAGAATAAATGGGTTCCTACCTTAAATTAAATTTAGTTTTTTGTTTCATATATCAATTCTTCTGAAAACTTATTCACTAAAATCATTTTTCCCATTTTACATAGTAAAGGATTCTATTTTTGTCCTCCTAAACCCTCATATTTGAGTCTCCTCCATAAAATTAAAAACCTAAACATAACTTTTGACTCACATAAAGCCCAAAATACCTTTCTTCAAAAGAGATTAATGCTTGTTAACAAAAGTTATCTGAGTCACTTTTCTAGAAAAGATAAAGATTTTAGATATAGGCTATTCCAAATGGAATTTCCATGGTTTTCTCAAAAAACATTTTCTTAAACTCTGTAGTGAGTTGAATAGCACTACTCCAAAATTCATATACACCTGGAACCTGTGAATGGAATCTTATTTGGAAATAAAATCTTGGAAAATGTAATTGAGCTAATGTAGACCCAAATTCAACATGACTTCTGTTCTTATAATAAGCAGAAAATTTGGACATACAGACACAGAGAGAGGAAGGCTATGGGAAAATTGAAACACCAAATATTGCTTATAACCAGCAGAATTTTCCCCTACATGGTTAAGAGGTATCATAGTCCTGCTTACAACTTGATTTTTGAACTTCCAAACTCTGGAAATGTGACACCCAGTTCAGCAGAGACATAAAACAATACAAAAATGTCTATTGTTTTAAGAGACATGTTTTTGGTAATTTGTATGGTAGGTATAGGAAACAAATTAAGATTTTGGTATTGGGAAGTTAGGTGCTACTATAAAAAATGCATGAAAATGGGAAAGTGGCTATTTAAACACGTGGAGGTATTTGTTATTTACACAAAAATATTCTATTAAAGGTAATGAGTGGAGCCTATTAATAATTGGAAACATAATAAAACAGACTAAACTGCTTTAAAGGGACTACTTGTGCATACAGACATTACAGTTGATTCTGGTGAGGGCTCTGAAAGTAATGAGGAGAGCTAGAGAGAAAGCTTCTAGTACCATAGAGAATACATATATTACAAACATAATGTTCCTAAATTATGAACATTAATAGTTTTTCTGGTGATATTTCAGATGGTAATGGGAAGCATGCTATTTGAAACTGAAGGAAAGGCTATCCTTGTTATAAAGTGTAAGAAAACTGGACTGAATTGTTTGCAGCCATTGAATAAAATATGTAAATTCTAAGTGATTAAGTTGGATAGTTAGCTGAGGAGATATCTAAGTCAAATGTGGAGGGAACAGCCTACTTTCTCATTGTTACTTTATTATAATTGTGATAAAAAATAGATAAATTAGGACATAAACTATTAAGCAAAAATGAATGAGCACTTGATTATTTTGCAAGTTCTCAGTCCACCCAAATAAAATGCTCTGGAAATGAGATCAAGGGTGTAGTTGCACAATTGTATACTAAAATAATAGTTAGGCATATGAGTAGGTATGTGACTTATGGATCTAACAACCATTTCAATAGATCTAGAAACAGAAACAACATTATCCAGGAAGTATCTGTGTAGACGCTAACGTTTAATGTTATGTCTTGCCTTTATATTGACAGAAGAAAAACAAGGTTTTTGGCAATTTTATAACAGCAGAAACACTGCCAACCAGTACTGAACGGGACAAAGAGAGACATATTTAAGATCAGAAATATTAAAACATCAGATTTCTGATGTTTTAAGCCACCAATTTTGTCGTAATGTATTAAGCAACTTTAGGAACCAACACAATCTCTAAAAGAAAAAAAAAACTTATTTGGGTGGTTTAATATCTAAGAAAGAAATATGACATAGAATAGCCAGGAGATACCTGAGATTAGCTATATGTGACTCTTATTTCTTTTGAAAAGTATCTCTAATGTCTTAAGCATTGAAAGTTCAGGAGAGATATAGATCCAAGATGACAGACTTGATGCAACCAGGACCAGCTTCTCCTATTGAGAGAGTAGAATATTGAGTAGACTGACGTAATTCAGATCTTCTGAGAGAATGCATTGTAAGTGGAAGGAGAGAAACAGAAACCAAGGCTGAAGAGAGAGGAAGCTGTGAACCATGGTGTTACTAAGTTCCAGGACTCATTTCTGGCCCTGAACAGTTCCCAGGAAAGGGGAGAGTGAAATCACTGTGGAGTGCTCCACGCCTGCCAGGGACCTCTGGGGTCCTGGCTGCAGGAAACCCCACAAGAAACGTGGGCATTTTACTGGGTGAGGGAGCTGCGCAGAGAGTCAGCAGAGACGTAACTTGAGTCTGCGCAGAGCCCAGAGAGAGTTTCACATGGAAAACTGCAGTGGAGCATGACCAGAGTTGCCCATCCCCCAGGGCCGTCTGTCATCTTTAGGTAGCATTAACCTTTGTTAACTGCTGGAACTGGAGAGAACAAAGCTGTCTTTCTGTTGCAGTGTGAAGCATGCAACTCAGGGGTGCTGAACTGAGCTTTGGCCTTTTGAAAACATCCAGAAATAACGCCAATTGATTAAACCCATCCAAAACCACAGTCAAACCCTCAAGGTTCTTAAATAATATAAAAGCAAAAAGTCTCATCCAAAGGATAACCACTTTATTTTTTTATTTGTATTTTTTAAATTATACTTTAAGTTCTGGGGTACATGTGCAGAATGTGCAGGTTTGCTACGTAGGTATACACGTGCCATAATGGTTTGCAACATCCATCACCCTGTCATCTACATTAGGTATTTCTCCTAATGTTAGCCCTCCCCAATACCCCCAGCCTCTGCTTCACCTCCCCTAGACCCCCAACCCCCCAACAGGCACCACAGCACAATAAAATATAGTAAACAATATCAAGAAGATCTCTCCAAACCATAAAATCACATGGAAATCAACCTGATTCTGAGTTACTTTCGAGTAATGAATGAAATTAAAGCAGAAATTAAAAATAAAATATTTGAAACTAGTGATCCCTAGGTATTTTATTCTCTTTGTAGGTATTGTGAATGGGCGTTCACTCATGATTTGGCTCTCTGTTTGTCTGTTATTGGTGTATAGGAATGCTTGTGATTTTTGCACATTGATTTTGAATCCTGAGACTTTGCTGAAGTTACTTAGCAGCTTAAAAAGATTTTTGGGCTGAGACAATAGCATCTTCTAAATATACAATCATGTCATCTGCAAATAGAGACAGTTTGACTTCCTCTTTTCCTAACTGAATATGCTTTATGTCTTTTTCTTGCCTGATTGTGCTGGCCAGAACTTCTGGTACTACGTTGAATAGGAGTAGTGAGAGAGGGCATCCTTGTCTTGTGTCAGTTTTCAAAGGGAATGCTTCCAGTTTTTGTCCATTCAGTATGATATTGGCTGTGCATTTGTCATAAATAGCCTTTATTATTTTAATATATGTTCCATCAATACCTAGTTTATTGAGAGTTTTTAGCATAAAGGGCTGTTGGATTTTGTCAAATCCTTCTCTGTATCTATTGAGATAATAATGTGGTTTTTGTTTTTGGTTCTGTTTATGTGATGTGATAAATTTGCAAATGTTGAACCAGTCTTACATCCCAGCGATGAAGCCAATTTGATCATGATGGATAAGCTCTTCAATGTATTGTTGGATTCAGTTTGCCAGTATTTTATTGAAGATTTTTGCATCAATGTTCATCATGGATATTGGCCTGAAATTTTCTTTTTTAGTTGTGTCTCTGCCAGGTTTTGGTATCAGGATGATGTTGGTCTCATAAAATCAGTTAGGGAAGATTTCCCCTTTTTGTATAGTTTGGAATAGTTTTAGAAGGAATGGTACCAGCTCCTCCTTGTACCTCTGGTAGAATTCAGCTGTGAACTTGTCTGGACCTGGACTTTTTTGGTTGGTAGGCTATTAATTGCTTCCTCAACTTCAGACCTTGTTATTGTTCTATTCAGGGATTCAACTTCTCCCTGGATTAGTCTTAGGAGAGTGTAAGTGTCTAGGAATTTATCCATTTCTTCTTGATTTACTGGTTTATGTGCACAGAGGTGTTTGTAGTAATCACTGATGGTAGTTTGTATTTCTGTGTAATTGGTGGTGATAGCCCCTTTATCATTTTTTATTGCATCTATCTGATTTTTCTTTCTTTTCCTTTTTATTAGTCTGGCTAGCAGTCTATCTATTTTGCTGATCTTTTCAAAAAACCAGATCCTGAATTTGTTGATTTTTTGAAAGTTTTTTTGTGTCTCTATCTTCTTCAGTTCTGCTCTGATCTTAGTTATTTCTTGTCTTCTGCTAGCTTTTGAGTTTGTTTGATCTCATCTACTTCTTTTAATCATGACATTAGGGTGTTGATTTTAGATCTTTCCTCACTTCTCTTGTGGGCACATATACACCATGAAATATTATGTACCCATAAAAAAGGATGAGACAGGAATAAAACTGGAAACCATCATTCTCAGCAAACTGACACAAGAACAGAAAACCAAACACTGCATGTTCTCACTCATAAGTGGGTGTTGAACAATGTCAACACATGAACACAGGGAGGGGAACATCACACACTGGGACCTGCTGGGGGTGGGGCTAGGGGAGGGATAACAGGGGTGGGGGTATTGGGGAGGGATAACATTAGGAGAAACATCTAATGTAGATGGTGAGGTGATGGATGCAGCAAACCACTATGGCATATGCATATCTAATGTAACAAACCTGCATAATCTGCACACGCACCCCAGAAATTAAAGTATAATAAAAATAATTTTTAAAATGAAAAAAAAACCTAGGGAAAACAGATACAATAAACCAGAATCTGTGGGGCATAGTTAAAGTAGTATTAACAGGAAAGTTTATAGCACTAAACATTTACATCAAGAAGTTAGAAAGACCTCACACGAGCAACCTAACAGCACACCTAGAGGAACTAGAAAAACAAAATCCAACAACTACAAAGCTAACAGAATAAAATAAGTAACCAAAATGAGAGCTGAACTAAATGAAATTGAGATGTAAAAATTCATACAAAAGATCAACAAAACCAAAAGTTGTTTTTTAAAAACATAATAAAGACAACTGAGAAACTGCTAGCAGGATTAATGAAGATAAAAGGATCAAAACCAGCACAATCAGGAGTCACAAGGTGACATTACCACCAACCCCACGGAAATGCAAAAACCCTCAGAGGTTATTATGAACACTTCTGTGAACACAAACTAGAAGCCCAAAAGAAATCGATAAATTCCTGGAAATCAAACCTCCCAAGATTCAACCAGAAAGAAATGGAAATACTAATTAGACCAATATGAGTTTACAAATGGATTCAGTAGTAAAAACACACCTACCCCCCAAAAAATACCCTGGACAAGACACATTCACAGCCAAATTTTATCAGGCATACAAGAAAATGCTGGTAGCAATCCTGCTGAAATTATTCAAAAAGTATGGATGAGAGACTTTCCTGCAATTTACTATATAAAGCCATCATCATGCCTATATCAAAACCTGGCAGAAACACATTGAAATAAGAAAACTTCAGGCCAATATCCTGAAAGAACATAGATGCAAAAATTCTCAACAAAATACCAGCAAAACAAATGCAGCAGTACATCGAAAAATTAATTCACTCTAATCAAGTAGACTTTATTCCTGGGGTGCAATGTTGGTTCACAATACACAAATCAGTAAATGTAATTCACCTCACAAACAAAATTAAAAAAAAAATAACAACATGGTTATCTCAGCAGATGTAAAAAAGGCTTTCAATAAATTCAACAGCCCTTTATGTTAAAAACCCTCAGCAAACTAGCAATCATAGGAAAATAGCTGAAAATAATAAAAGCCATCTATGACAAACTCACAACCAACATCACACTGAATGCTGGAAGCATTTCCCTTGAGAACTGGAACAAGACAAGACTGCCCACTCTCACCACTCCCTATTTAACATACATCTGGAAGCCCTAGCCAGAGCAATCAGGCAAGGGAAAGAAATGAAAGCCACCAAGTAAGAAGGGAGGAAGTCAAACTATCTCTCTTCACAAGCCTGGATATCCAAAGCCATCCTAAAGTAAAAGAACAAAGTTGGAGGTGTTTTACTACCAGACTTCAAACTATATTACAAAGCTACAGCAACAAAAACAGCCTAGTGCTGGGACAAAAACATGGACCAATGGAACTGATTAGAGAACCCATAAAGTCCCACACCTACAACCATCTGATGTTTGACAAAATCCACAATAACAAGCAACAGAGTAAAGACTCCTTATTCAATAAGTGGTGCTGGCACAACTGGGTAGCATGTAGAAGATTGAAATGGAACCTCTTCTTTTCATCATGTACAAAAATCAACTGAAGATGGATTACAAGCTTAATACAAGACAACAAATCCCACAGGGGAAAAAAAAAAACTTAGGAAATACCATTTTGCACATTGGCCTTGCCAAATAATTTATATTTCATTCCCCACAATCAATTACAACAAAGATAAACTTAGACAAGTGAGGACAAATTAAATCAAAGAGCTTCTGCACTCCAAAAGAGACCATTAACAAAATAAGCAGACTACCAACAGAATGGAAGAAAATGTTCAGAAACTGAATCCAACAAATATATAATGTTTAGAATCTTCAGAATCTATAAGGAATTTAAACAATTCAACACTCAAAAAACAAACAACCCCACTTAAAAGTGGGCGAAGGTCATGAACAGATTCTTCTCAAAAGAAGACATACATGTGACTAACATGAAAAAATGCTCAACATCACTAATCATATATGAAAAAATGCTCAATATCAATAATCATTAGAAAAATGCAAATAAAAACCACAATGAGATACCACATAACACCAGTTAGAATTACTATTTTTCAAAAGTCAAAAAGAAAAATAGCAGCTTTTGTCAAAGTTATGGAGGAAAGGGAGCACTTAGATATTGACGGTAAATATGTAAGTTATTTCAGCCACTATGAAAAGCAGCGTGAATATTTCTCAAAAAAACTTAAAAAAAAGAGCTACCATTTGACCTAGAAATCCCTATACTCTGTGTATACTCAAAGGAAAATAAATCATTCTACCAAAAATACATATCTATTCATATGTCCCTTGCAGCACTACTCACAAAACCAGACAAAAAATCAACCTAGAATGTCTCTTAATGATGGACTGGATAAAGAAAATATGGTACCTATACGCCATGTAATACTACACAGCCATAAAAAAGAGAGGTTATGTCCTCTGCAGTAGCATGAATGCAGCTGGAGGCTCTTATCCTGAGCAAATTAACATAGAAATAAGAAAACAAAATACTGACATTCTTACTTATAAGCAGAGTACTAAACAGTGAGTATATATGGACACAAAGATGGTAACAGACACTGGAGACTACTTGATGTGGGAATGTATGGGGGGTCATGTATTAAAAAACTACATATCAGGTACCATGTTCATGACATAGGTGATGAAATCACTTGTATATCAAACCTCAGTGATACATGATTTACCCATGTAACAAACCAACACATGCACCCCCAAGCCTAAATTAAAAGTCAAAGAATCTAAAATTGACACCTTTAAGTCACACTTAAAATAACTAGAGAAGCAAGAGCAAACAGATTCAAATGCTAACAGAAGACAAGACATAACTAAGATTATGAAGGAGAGAGAGACACAAAAAATTCTACAAAAAATCAATTAATCCTGTAGCAGTTTTTTTGAAAAGATTAACAAAATAGTTGTACCACTAGACAGACTACTAAGATAAAGAAGAGAGAAGAATCAAATAGACACAATAAAAAATTATAAAGGGGATATCACCACTGATCTCACAGAAACACAGATTATTATCAGAGAATACTATAAATAACTCTACAGAAATAAGCTACAAAATCTGGAAGAAATCGATAAATTCATGGGCATATATACCCTTCCAGGACTAAAGCAGGAAGAAGTCAAATCCCTGAATAGATCAATAATAGTTCTGAAATTGAGGCAGTAATTACTAGCCTATCAACCAAAAAAAGTCAAGGAAAAGAGGGATTCACAGCTGAATTCTACCAGAGGTACAAACAGGAGCTGGCTGGTACCATTTCTTCTGAAACTATTCCAAACAATAGAAAACGAGGGACTTTTCACTATGACATTTTATGAGTCCAGCATCATCCTGATACCAAAACCTGGCAGAGACACAACAACAACAACAAAAGAAAATTTCAGGCCAATTTCCCTGATGAACATTGATGTGAAAATACTTAATAAAATACTGGCAAGCTGAATCTAGCAGCACATCAAAAAGCTTGTCTACCACCATCAAGTCAGCTTCATCCCTGGGATGCAAGGCTAGTTTAACATATGCAAATCAATAAACATAATCCATCACATAAACAACACACGTGACAAAAAGCACATGTTATCTCAATACATGCAGAAAAGGCCTTCGATAAAATTCAACACCACTTCCTGCTAAAAACTCTCAATAAACTAGGTATTGATGGAACATATCTTAAAATAATAATAGCTATTTATGACAAACCTACAGACAAAATCATGCTGAATAGGAAAAAGCTGGAAGCATTCCCTTTGAAAACCAGCACAAGACAAAGATGTCCTCTGTCACCACTCCTATTCATCATAGTTTTGGAAATTCTGGCCAGGTCAATCAGGAAAGAGAGAAAAAAAATAAAAGGTATTCAAATAGGAAGAAAGGAAGTCAAATTGTTTCTGTTTGGAGATGTCATGATTGTATATTTAGAAAACCCCATCACCTTGGCCCAAAAACTCTTTAAGCTGAAAAGCAACTTCAGAAAGTTTCAGAATACAAAATCAATGTGCAAAAATCACAAGCATTCCTATACTCCAATAGTAGATAAACACAGAGCAAAATCATGGGTGAACTCCCATTCACAATTGCTACAAAAAAAAAAAAATACCTAGGAATACAACTAACAGGAGATGTGAAGGACCTCTTCAAGGAGAACTACAAACCATTTGTTAAGGAAATAAGAGAGGACACAAACAAATGGAAAAACATTCCATGCTCGTGGATAGGAAGAATGAATATTGTGAAAATGACCATACTTACAAAGTAATTTATAGATTCAATTCTATCCCCATCAAGCTACCATTAACTTTCTTCACAGAATTAGAAAAAAACTGCTTTATATTTTATATGGAACAATAAAAAACCTGTATAACTAAGACAATTCTAAGCAAAAAGAGCAAAGCAGAAGGGATCACGCTACCTGACCTCAAACTATACTACATGGCTCCAATAACCAAAACAGCATGATAATGGCACCAAAACAGATACATAGACCAATGGAACAGAACTGAGGCCTCAGAAATAGCACCACACATCTACAACCATCTGATGTTTGACAAACTTTACAAAAACAAGCAATGGGGAAAGGATTCCCTATTTAATAAATGTTGTTGAAAAAACTGGCTAGCCATATGCAGAGAACTTAAACTGGACCACTTCCTTATACCTTATACAAAAATTAACTCAAGATGGATTAAAGACTTAAACATAAAACCTAAAACCATAAAAATCCTAGAAGAAAACCTAGGCAATACAATCTGAGACATAGCCATAGGCAAAGACTTCATGACTAAAACACCAAAAACAGTGGCAACAAAAGCCAACATTGACAAATTGGATCTAATTAAACTACAGGGCTTCTGCATAACAAAAGAAACTATCGTTAGAGTGAACAAGCAACCTACAGAATGGGAGAAAAATTTTGCAATCTACCCATCTGAAAAAGGGCTAATATCCAGAATCTAAAAGGAACTTAAACAAATTTACAAGAAAAACCAAACAACCTCAACATAAAGTGGGCAAGTGATATGAACAGACACGTCTCAAGACATTTATGTGGCCAATAAACGTATGAAAAGAATCTTATCATAGTTTATTAGAGAAATACAAATCAAAACCACATTAAGATACCATCTCACGCCAGTTAGAATGGCGAACATTAAAAAGTCAGGAAACAACAGATGCTGGAAAGGATGTGAAGAAATAGGAATGCTTTTACACGGTTGGTGGAAGTGTAAATTAGTTCAACCATTGTGGAAGACAGTGTGGCAATTCCTCAGAAATACCATTTGACTCAGCAATCCCATGGGTGTATACCCAATATTTTAAATCATTCTACTATAAAGACACATGCATATGTATGTTTATTGCAGTGCTGTTTAGAATAGCAAAGACTTGGAACCAACACAAATGCCCATCAATAATAGATTGGATATAGAAAATGTGGCACATATACACAATGGAATACTATGCAGCCATAAAAAGGATGAGTTCATTTCCCTTGCAGGGACATGGATAAAGCTGGAAACCATCATTGTCAGCAAACTAACACAGGAACAGAAAACCAAACACCACTTGTTATCATTTGTAAGTGGAAACTGAACAATGAGAACACATGGACACATGGAGGGGAACATCACACTCCAGGGCCTGCTTTGGGATAGGGGGCTAAGGGAGGGATAGCTTTAGGAGAAATACCTAATGTAGGTGACAGGTTGATGGGAGCAGCAAACCACCATGGCACATGTATGACTATGTAACAAACCTGAAAGTTCTGCATATGTATCCCAGAACTTAAGGTTTATATATTTATAAAGTCAAAAAAGAAAAGAAAAGTTTAAGAAAAATCTATAGGTTATATCACAGGTAGACACAGTTATTGACAAGTAATATACTATGAAGCTATGTAGGCGAGTTAAATGAGTCAAACACATGGTATATATACATGGGGAAATTTTTCTTACGTAAAAAGTGTATTCTCTAGCAATTATGTTGAAACTTATTTCAAAATACACCCTGGTTTTATTAAAATGCCTTTTCCCATTTTTGAAAAAGCACTGATGTAGCCACATGGTCTCTGTGGCAGCTATTCAACTCTGCCTTCCCAGAGTAAAAGCAGCTGTAGAAAACAGGCAAACAGAAGAGCAAGACAGTGTTTCATTAAAAAAAAAAAATAAGTGGTACATTATATTTGGTTCATGGCCCTGGATTTGTATCATAGGTTGATTTTTGCCCTAGATGACAAAAATTTGCTAACACTTTTGTTTATTACCAGAGAGAGGTATAGATCTCTATGTAATATGATATCTGCCTTTAAATCCAAAGTTCAGGTGGCATTTAAGTGGAATAGGCAGTAGCTACCTTATCAGGTAGGCTTTAGACATTCTCAAGTCGTATTCTTTTTACACACTGACACCCTTGAAGTCCAATTTTGAACATGTTGGTTTCCTGCACATACATCTTCATAAGGTCTCCCCCCAGTGATAAAAAAAATTTTACAACTCAGCCTCCTAGCCTCTAGTTTTCCTTAATATTACCTCTCATTTTTCTGTTAACATATCTTGGTTAACAGACCTAATGCCTTTATACAGCCTCTCTCTTTTATGGTCATTCTATTTCTTGCAGTTTGATATGTCCATATTCACAGTTAGCTGGAATGTAATTTTTCCTCATTTTTTTTCTTATGAAACTGCTCATCATCTCTCAAGTAGACATCTCCCCGGTTATAACTCCTCCAGGATTTATTTTATTTTGCTTGTTTTATAGCATCTCCTAATCACATTATACTCTTATTCTTTTTATAAGACTTTACCTCTTTATTATAATAAGACTTTTTATAATAGGCCAGGTATCTGATTCATCCTTGTTTGTTCTCAAGGTATCTCACTACAAGAAAATGTTTTCTTGGAATTAATGTACCATGGAAAATCATGACATAGCTTTTCTGTTGAAGTTTATGTTTTTATATTTTTATACTTATGGACTTTTTCTCAATCATCGTATTTTGAATATAACTTAAATCATTCTTCCTGAGGAGTTTTTGTTTTTGTTTTTTTGCTGTAGCTATTATATATACACACACATATATACACATATGTATGTTCTTTTTAAAAATCTTCAAGTATGGAGATTCTTAGGGATAAAAAGGATCTGTTTAAAATAAAATAAAGGCACAATCAGGAACTGAAGTGCTGAAGTCAAACCTTTGGCCTTCACATTCCAAATGCGAGGGAGTCAAGACTGCTTCGTTTATCTGCTGGCTATTAGGGAAAATTACCTAAATTCTTAAATTCAGTCTTTTACTGTCTTACACAGAGTTATAAAATTATCTACCTTATAGTGTTGCCATTAGAATTAAAGGACTAGCACAGTGAGATACATGGTTGGTGCCTCAATTAATTTTGGTTTTTTATAACATTAATCAATAGTACCATCTATCTATCTATCTATCATCTATCTATCTTTTATCTATGTCTATCTAATTGTATATGTGTATAGAGAATGTTGTATATGGGTGTAGATTTGTACACTCATTAATATCACTGTAATAATTTTTACTTTCAACAATTCAAGGCATGTATTCATATTGATTTCTTTGGTCTGTTGCAACGGCTGTTAACATATTTCAGTGTGCCACCACAGCTGACACCACGTATAGTTTCTATTTGGTGTCAATGACAGCAACTTCTAAATACATTAACATGTATGGGGCCATAGTTAATCAAGCAAAGTAAGAATTATACAAATTGCAATAAGTTAGAATTATTATTTATATTGAGTATTTTATACCAGAATATGATAAATATTTTGATTGAAAAATAACCTGAATCTACATCTATTGTTTTATTTTTCTGATTCTCTACTGTTAACAAAGAAACACCGTAAGTTTTCATTATTTTCATCCTTTCCTTGTAAAATAAAACAATGCTGCTTCATATGCTTCTCTGCCTTCATTTCTCATAAAGTGAAATTTAAAAAATATTTAAATTCATATTTAACATATTAGAGTATGTTACTTTGATTCATAAACATAAATCATTAATAAATAAAACATTACAAACCACAACAATAAAAAATAAAGCATGACTAAAGTTTAGAAAGTTATTTTACCATTTAATAACTCTTTTCTTCAGCAAATAACTCATACTTTTAATTCTAAATGTTAATCCTTTAATGATTAGGATTTTGATAGTTGAGTTTGGTTTTGGTTTTTGAAAAAAACTACTTCTTTGATAACAGTTTTGGAAACTATAATATCATTAATATCATCATAAGGTCATGCATTGCTGTTTTGCCCACTAAACTATAGTCTCAGAATGGAAATTAGACACACTTCTTTTTTCTTTTAAGAGACAAGGTCTCACTCTGTCACCCAGGCTAGAGTGCAGTGGCACAGTCACAGTTCATTGTAACCTCTAACTCCTGAGCTCAAGCAATCCTCCTGCCTCAGCATCCTAAGTAGTTAGGACTACAGGCATGCACCATGACTCCCAGCTAATTTTAAAATTTTTTTGTAAAGACAGAGTCTTGGTGTGTTGCCTGGGCTGCTCACAAATTACTGGACTCAAGCAATCCCCTTCCCTTGGTTTCCCAAAGCATTGGGGTTACATTCATGAGCCATGTGCCCAGCCAGGATATATTTCTTAATGTAGTGTTTGAATATTTTAGTATGAGCTTAGTATGCCCTGGATTAATTACAAATCAGATTCTCCACCATATCAAAATAAGAGGAGCTTCTCTAGACGAGCTATAAATAAGTAAGCAAACATTTTGAAAGCTATTCTTAGCAAGCAGCAGAATTTAAATACACAAATTTTGAAAACTCTTGCTCTTGAGTCAGCCATACAATAGTGCTGCTATTACAATGCTTCAGGTCTACAGTGGGGGAATATCTACATAATGCAAAGGACAAAATAGTAAATACCATGGTCGAACATTTAGGTCAGGCATCCTGAAGATGGGTAATAGGCCCAAACTGAAGGAATGTGGTCTTCGTATTCCAAAGCCTAAAAATAAACAACCTTAAAAGAGTGCAAGAGTATATTATGGAATGGGGTCAAATATAAATAAAGTAACCTTCTTAGAGCCTGTAGTCTTGTGAGTCAAGAGACTTCATGCCAAAGACGAATGCCTTCTGTTACAGATTTTATATTTTCTTTTAAGCCAATAGTCAAAATCTAAAAATCTATCTGTTCATCTTTACTAGCTAGCTGTTTAAATGATTCTCAGTTGTCTTTGATCAACCTGAAAAGTTTGACCTAGATAATTATCCATTTGGCTTTGGAAAATTCTCACCACTCTTGTCATGTCCGACAGAATTTTGCACTATGATGATCTTGTTAAGACTCAAGAAAGACAATTCAAAAACAGTTGTATGATAATTTTTGTGTGTATGTGTAAGCAAAGTTATAGAAAGCACCCTTAAGACATTACTTGGTACAAAAAATTTGCATTAAATAATGTGCAGGAATCTATGGCAATGTGTTTCAGTTTGATACTAAAAATGTATAGAATAATCTTACGAAACCATGTGATAAAATGAAAACAATCATTCACCTCTAGATAAGAATCTCAGTGAATTGGAAAGAGGTGGGACATATGCATTTGTGCTATATTTTTAGTTGTTATTAATAACATTTTAGCATTCATTTATACTCATGAAGAGAAAGAATAATACAGAGAGACTATGTGGAAGAAAAAAATAGTACAAAGAAAAACATCTTCAAAACTTAGATCAAGAGAATTATGATTCTTCTGATTTGGTCCCAATGATAATGAGTAAGAGTAGCGCTAAAAGGTTCATTATTGTAGGTTATAGTAGCCACAACTTCCATGAACTTGAGCTTCTTCATCAAGGACCTGAGAGTTTTGTTTGTATCAGGAACTCTAAATTGTAAGAGTTTTAGTTTGACAGAATTTGGTTAAAGCTCACATCCTCCACTTACAGTTGTTTTTGCTGGGCAAAATTTATTAAACAATTTGAGATTTGGCTTGTTCAGCTATAAAACTAGTATAGTTGTATCTATGTCAAAGACTTATTGTGAAAAATTAATTGAAAAAATAAATATTGGCTGCTCTGGTGTAATTAACATAGTGCTTGCAATACAATAAATGCTATTTAATGTTGATGCTCTTTCTCACTATTTTTTTCCTTAACATGTAACAATTTGAACTCTAGATAGACTTTAAGATTCCCTTTCAAAAGCCCATAGTTGTGATTATCATTTTTGATGATTGTATAATAATTCTGCTATCCACACAGCAACCTTTTGCAATGCTTGTTCCTACTTGTTCAGTTAATATTTCTAATCAACTGAAACCTCAGTCTCTTTAGCATGAACAGCCGGGTAAGGTAGTGTACTTCTCATCCTGGATTGTTGCTACCTAAATATATGGCTTACTATTCATGATTTCATCTTGTGTTTATGTCATCTGATAATGTATGGAATTTTCTGGATTTCTGATTTTTGTCTTCTCAATTATCCTCAAAAGTATTAACGACCATCTATACAACTGTAGAAAATATTAGAGGAATGTTTCATAGATCTTTGCAGTGGATGGAGCCATAGTGCTCTGGACTTTGCTTCTAGTTGACCTGAGTATGTTGTCAGTATTCTTTTCCTATGGAGTTTCAAACTATGCCATCATCCTGCTCATTAATTTTATGTTATACATATGATTACAATGAGAAGGTAATGACTTGCTGAAATTCTAAAGTATTCTATTTATGGGCCCACCTGCTCTGGTATTCTAATACCTGAATCAATAAAGAGATTGATATCATTCTAACATGCCTGATATCTAGCTACCACTATTTCCAAATACAGACACTGCTTTAAATAACCCAAGATTTGGTCTAGTTACAGATTCAATGGTCAATAATTTTTTCCCACATTTTTGCCCTTTCAACAAGTAGGATATAATTCCTTCCATCTTTTATTTATCACTATACAGCTAGCCATGATTACTCAAAAATTACTACCAATGCCTTTATAGTCTTACTACACATTTCCTCAGCAGTCTGTTAGGAATTATTTCTGTGGCTGAAAGTTGCATTCACTCAAGAGTGTACATGTATTTTTTTAACATGTGTTCTTTTACTATCTCCTTAATTATTTTTAGTTTCTGGTCCAGATTGTGCATTTATCCTTCCTTTTGGATAGGCTGAAGATCCTGCTTCTTAGCAGAGGAAGGGAAGTAAATTTTAGGTTTCATAATGTCCTGTTTCTGCTAAATTTACTTACAGTTAGTGAGTATATCCTTTTTTGGTTGTACTCTGGTCTGGTGTAACTAGCAACATCTCATTCCTCCCTTTTTGCAAAACCTCATCATTTTTATTAGAACCAGGACGTAATGGTAGAAATTCTTGGCCCTGGGTATACATCATACTTCCTGTCACAAAGGGTATCAATCCTTAAGCATAATTAAAGGTCTTTGACATTTAATTTTAACTATAATTTAGACTCAAGTTGGTGCGGTGATAGCTGTTGGAGATGTCGGTTACATACTCTGTGTCAAAGAAAAATATTATTTGAACTTTTGAAGATATGGTTTGATTGTGTGACTGTCAAAAGGATCTATAATGCATTTAAGCTTTGGTATTTAGAGTTCTTTCAAACTGAATGACAGTATGTCCAAAAATATTCTAAGAATTTTAAAAGTAAAAATAAATAACCCCTGTCTTGAGTAGGGTTTCCTGGGAAACAGACTCTGAGATGGAGATTTGCATGCCTGTAGTTTGTTAGGGCATACTCTCAGGATCAATACCTACTATGGAGTGAGGGAAGAAGGATTGAAATGAGAAAGCTGTAATGCTATGTACAAAGCTCCCAATCTGAGATGTTCTTATTTCAAGTAAGGGGGTCTGGATTTTATACCTCTGCATTGACCACTGGATGTACACTGCCCCTGAGAAGAGGGCAATCTCCAGTGAAGCAATTCCTTTTAATTGAGATCAGTTTTTTGGAGAATGAAAGCCTCAATCCTAAGTGGTATCTGAAAGGACTTTTATAGCATAACATCTACTATAGTTCACTTTTTGTGCCTCTGGATCCATTTATTTCATGAAATAAATGGGCCCCAGCTTTGAACAGATGCTCAGAAAATCATATTAGTCTCAATTCCTGTAAAAACTTACAGGAGGAAGTTTAGTGGGACAAATATAGGTCACCTATTACAGTTGGTCTTAAGACTTCAACTGATAATCGTCACCTCTCTGCTCTACAAACAATTCTAGATTTTCCTCATCTTTGTTTAGCAACTCTGATGTTCCACATGCTTTACCTTGTAGGATGGGTGTGCACCCCCACTTACCATGTCTTTCTCCTGCTATATATACTATCTTCTCATGTATCTAATATCTCCTCATACTGTACCCAAAACCTCACAAACACCTGAGATATTACACATGCCAGTCCAATCATTTACATTAGTATACATGAATAAATCCAGTTAATCATCAGTGAAAGCCTCAGCAATTTTACTACTTCCTACCATGTGCTGTCAGTATTCCCCCTGCTAGTGAGGTGGCCTTCATCATTAGCTGAGTGGCTGGCAATCCAGCTTGCAAATCCCATTTTTGAATCTGCCTTCTGGAATTATTCCTGGTACCAACTGTTGTAGGCTAGAGTCCCCAGGAATCACAATCTGGAAATAGGAAGATAAATTCATATAGAACTTTGGGCAGGGAAGTACTAAAATACTAATATATGCTCCAGTGGGTCACATACATGGCAAACATGTTCTTCCTTTCCCCTATGGTGTAACAGCAATTTACCTTTTTCTCACACTTCAAGTCACTGGAAGCCAATTTCAACTCAGACTTTATGCCCAATAATCTTTTTAATATTGGAATATTCTCTTTACCTTTTTCTCTCAGTGCTCAATTATATGAATAAATGGCCCATAAATCCCACTAGGAATGTAAAATTATTACCTTGTATATTTACTGTGGTCTTGCAGGTCCTTGTTCCCAAGGAATCTGGTCTCTCAGTCAAATGAATTCTAAGACTGAAAATTGGCTCAAGGTCTTTGACATTTTTAAAGGTCAGCTGCTCTAAGCTCCCGATTATTCAACCTTGATTTCTATTTATTGTATAGATTAACACCTTTGTTGCCCATCTACATTGTTCCTAGGGTTAGTGTGTTCTGTTAATCATCTCCGTAATTCTGTGTGTATTAAATTACCCCTGGCTGCCATCAGACCCAACCACTCATCCACTAAGTGTGTCTGATTATTATTGCCTCTCTTGACTTTTACTTTTTGGGCACTCCGTTCTGAAACTGCATCTCCTACCTTCAGCTCTAGCCTACAGAGGACAGGCCCTATTGAGCTTTTCAATGAAGTTTCTGTGTTCTCCCTGGAGTATTTCTCATTTCGGTAGGAAAAAGAGTGTCTTCTGGCCCTCTTGTGCATATTAGTCAGCTTGTAAGTATTCTGGCTTTATGTTTTATATCCATTCTAACTTATGATCTCTTCTTCCACTCTCTGCCATGGGAGTTCTGGTATTTCTATTTCCCATAATGTGGGTCATCAATTCATCCTTGCTTCTGAGAGCCATCCCAGCTGTGTGTTAGCACCTTCTCCCGGGGCCTTGCCAGGTTTTACATTCTATATTATGGGAGAGTGTTCACTTATTTTTTTGAAAAATTCTCGTTTATCTAACTTTATATACCACTCTCCTCAATTCAGCATTTTTTAGTGACCATTTCCAAGTCTTTACTCTTGCTGGTGTATATACTGGAGTTATTTTCGATAGAATCCCTAACCTCTAGAAAACCTGAAACTGCATCTCCTACCTTCAGCTCTAGCCTACAGAGGACAGGCCCTATTGAGCTATTCAATGAAGTTTCTATGTTGTCCCTGGCGCATTTCTCATTTCGGTAATAAAAAGAGTGTCCTCTCCCCCTCTTGTGCATATTAGTCAGCTTGCAGGTATTCTGTCCTTATGACATTTTTCTGATGAAATAATATTGCCACTTCATTCTAGGTATTGGTTTAATGGTCAGGAGGAAGGTTAGGGTAGATACCTAAGGGTGTAACATGTTGTCTGTAGGCAAAGTCCTCTGCTTCATCTTTCAGTACTACTGCTTTATCTTTGAACACTACTTTTAACTCACAGAATTGGGTCACTTCTGTATTCCAGAGGGTTCAAAGGGACTTAGTGTTGGAAATTTTTTGAGTATGATAATCTCAATGTTATATTATTTCATTCTCATGCTGCTGATAAAGACATATCTGAGTGTGGGCAATTTACAAAAGAAAGAGGATTATTGAGCTTCCATTCCACATGGCTGGAGAGGTCTCACAATCATGGCAGAAGACGAGGAGGAGCAAATCCATCTTATGAGGATTGCAGCAGGCAAAGAGAGAGATTATAGAGAGAAACTCCTATTTTAAAAACCATCAGATCTCATGAGACCCATTCACTATCACACGAACAGCACGGGAAAGATCCACCCCCATGATTCAATCATCTCTCACCAAGTCTGTCCCCTAGCACATGGGAATTATGGGAGCTACAAGATGAGATTTGGATGGGGACACAAAGCCAAACTCTATCATTCTGCCCATGGCCCCTCCCAAATTTTATATCTTCACATTTCAAAACCAATGATGCCTTCCCAATAGTCCCCCAAACTTTCAACTCATTTCAGCATTAACTCAAAAGTTCATGGTCCAAAATCTTATCTGAGACAAGGCAAGATGAGTCCCTTCCCCTTATCTGCCTGTAAAATCAAAAGATAGTTACTTCCTAGCTACAATGAGGGGTACAGGCATTGGGTAAATTCAGCCATTTCAAGTGGAAAAATTTGGCCAAAACAAACAAAGGGGTTACAAGGCCCATGCAAGTCCAAAATCCAGTGGGGCAGTCAAATCTTAAAACTCCAAAATTGTCTCCTTTGACTCCATGTCTTACATCCAGATCATGCTGATGTAAGAGGTGGGCTCCCATGGTCTTGGGCAGCTCCACTCCTATGGCTTTTCAGGATACAGCCTCTCTCCCAGCTATTTTCATGCTTAGCATTGAGTGTCTGCAGCTTTTCTAGCTGCGTGGTGCAAGCTGTCCATGGATCTACCATTCTGGAATCTGGAGGATGGTAACCTTCTTCTCACAGCTCCACTAGGCAGTGCCCCAGTAGGGGCTCTGTGTGAGGGCTCCAACATCACATTTCCCTTCTGCATTGCCCTAGCAGAGGTTCTCCATGAGGGCCCTGCCCCTACTGCAATCTTCTGCCTGGGCATCCAGGCATTTCCATACATCTTCTGAAATCTAGGATGAGGTTCGCAAACTTCAATACTTGACTTCTGTGCACTCGCAGGCTCAACACCACCTGTAAGCCAAGACTTGGGGTTTGCACCCTCTGAAGCCATGGCCTGAGCTCTACATTGGCCCCTTTCTGTCATGGCTGCAGAAGTTGCTATGCAGGGCACCTACTCTCTAAGCTGCACACAGCACCAGGACCCTGGGCCTGGCCCACTGAACAACTTTCAATGTATGGTGTATCAGTATGTCAATTAGAAATAATGATAGGTAAACTTTCACTTCTGTATTGCTTTTCTACTTAAGTGTTTAAAATATTCTGCTTTTTTTTTTTTTCAGAAAGATGATGGAGTATATCATTTTTTACTAAGAGCATAGAATTCTTGGGCTAACAACACACACATACACAATTTTATCAGTGTCCTTTGATAGAGGCATAGCCTTCAGTGAGGGCATGCATGTTTTAAGATAATTAATTGCAGCCCTATGCGGCAAAATATTTCAATATTGAGTCAAAAAGTTAAAAAATAATAAAAAGTATAAGTTAAAATAGATTATGCTAGATTAATTATTTTAAAGAAAAAAACTTTTTAAAATAAATTTAGTGTAGCCTAAATTTATAAAGTCTGCAGTAATATACAGTAAGGTCCTAGGCCTTCATATTCACTCAGCACTCACTCACTGACTTACTTAGAGCAACTTTCAGTTCTGCAAGATACATTCACATAAGTACCCTTTATAGGAATATTATTTTTAGTCTTCTATACTGTATTTTTACTGTGCCTGTTATATGTTTACATATGTTTCAATAAAAGAGTACTTGCCATTGTATTATAACTATATTCAATACTGTTTTAGTACAGTAACATTCTGTACAGGTTTGTAATCTAGGAGCAATATTCTGTATCATATATAGCCTAGGTGTGTAGTAGGCTATAACATCTAGGTTTGCGTAGGTACCCTCTCTCTCCAATGTTTGCATAGGTTGAAACCAGCTAAAGGCTCATTTCTCAGACTGTATCCTTGTCCTTAATGCATGACTGTACTTTCAAGTGTGTTTATCAATAAATGATTCTACTGCCTTTTTTTGAAACTTTTCTCTCACTTGTTACAGCTCCTTGACATAGCTTACATTTGCATTCTATCAAAAGATTGTAGCATTTACCTTCCTCCCTCCCTCTTTCTTTCTCTTTCTCTTTCTTTCTTCCTTTTTCTTTATTTCTTTCTTTTTCTCTTTCTTTTCTTTCCTTTTCTTTCTTTCTTTCTTTCTGTCTTTTCTCTTTCATTCATTCTTTCTTTTTCCTTCTTTTCCTTCCTTCCTTCCTTTCTCTTCCTTCCTTTTCTTTCTTTCTCTTTTTTTCTTCCTTTTCTTTCTTTCTTTCTCTCTTTCTTCCTTTTCTTTCTTTCTTTCTTCCTTCCTTTTCTTTCTTTCTTTCTCTCTCTTTCTTTATTTTTTATTTTTTTCTTTCTCTTTCTTTTTTTATTTTTTTTCTTTTTCTCTCTCTCTTTCTTCTTTCTTTCCCCTTCCCTTCCCTTCCCTTCCCTTCCCTTCCCTTCCCTTCCCTTCCCTTCCCTTCCCTTCCCTTCCCTTCCCTTTCCTTCTTTCTTGACAGTCTCACTTTATCCCAAAGGCTGGAGTGATTTGCTGCTCATTGCAACTTCAATCTCCTAGGCTTCAGTGATCTTCAGGCCTCAGCCTCCTAAGTAGCTGGGACAGGTGCTGCACATCATTATGCCTTGTTAATTTTTTTATTTTTTGTAGCGACGAGGATCTCCTCATGTTGCCCAGGCTGGTCTTGAACTCCTGGACTCAATGATCCTCCTACCTTGGACTATCTAAATGCTAGCATGAGCCACCACACCTGGTCTGGTTTCTGTTTTCGAATAATTCTCCACACTTTTCACATTGTATCCTGTTATTACTCTTTTTGCTTTGGCTCAAAATTTTTGCTTTCATAATGAAAGCAACAGTCACTGGACTGTGACTTCAGATTTCTCACCCACAGCCCTCTCTAACCTCAGATTGTCAATCAAGCAGCCCAGAAGTTCAAGTTCAACCTTGTTTACATTCAGATTTTAAGTTTTGTTTTTGTTTGTACTTACATTTAATCCTTTTAATAAGTAATATAAATAATATAAATCTCTAAAGATCAAATGGTCCATTTTACAGAGAGATTTGTCTTTTCCTGTTTTTTTTTTAGAGCCTTCTGTATATGTTTAAATTTCAATACCTCTCTGTTAAAATAAAAAAATTACTGTCATTTTATAGTGTTTTCCTTTTTTGCTTCCATGATAACTTTTCTTTTTTTTTCCCATGATAACTTTTCAAGACACCCAGGAATAATATATTTTTAAAGCCATTGCTTAAAAATTATATTTCATCTCACAATATTAAGATTTAAATGTGCATATGGCTATATAACATATAATCTGAATACTGACTAGTATAAATTTTTAAACTATAAAATATATCATGTTTAATTTGCTTACAAAATTATTCAACATTCTTTCATGATGCAAATATTTAGAATACAAAGAAAAAAATTAACATTAAGTGCAAATGAATGTGGAAGCTTTTGTTGTGTAGAATCTTCTATTAATATGCACTCAAGCAGCTTTCAATTTAAGTTTATGATATAATCAATTATTTCTATGAATCCAGGATGTGGTTATATCTTTAGCAATGCACTCGGGCAAAGCATTATAATTATTTTCATTGGGACAAACTGATTCTGGATTGCTTTTCCTGCAGATCAGTGGAAATCATTGAAGAATTTTAAGCAATCAGTTAAATTATTCCTGTGACATAATAGAGGCTGAATCAGACAAGGGTGCTTATGGCAAGGAGAACAGTTAAGAACAAACAGTAATCCAGACATACCTGGATAATCCAAAGCATAGGTACTGAGAGGTGCCTAAAACTTTCTTAAATTGTACAATTTCAGAGAAAGATGAATAAATAGAGGGAGTTCAATCATGATGTAGGAATAGTCCAGTGGTTTGAGGGCAGTAATAGATAGAGCTGATTAGCAGTATAAGCTCTGGAGTCAGATAATTTGGGTTGCTACCTGGCTCTATTCACTTACTAGATCTGTGACCTTGGGCAGGATGTCAACTCTCTGTGCCTCTGTTTTCCTCCCTGTAAAATAAGGAGAATTGAATTAGGGACATCATTAGCCACCACTCGTAAGGTATTGGTGAAAATTAGATTAGATTAAGTCATAAGTCCTTATAATAACATTAGGTGAAAAGCTTATCAGTATTACTTTAAAAAGAGTTTATTTCAAATTTTGCATCATTTTTTATGAACTTTTTTACTGCAACAAATATGACAAAACACTTTGATGCCTTTTGCACTGAATTATATTTACCTCATGTTTCTACTATTTCTATTTTATATTCAAAAGCATATATCTTTCCTTAAGTTATAAGTTCTGTTTATGAAAACCAATATATTCTAATATGTTACTACTAATTCTGAAAAATTGACCTCAAATCTTGAAAGGATAAAAGTGTAGGTGAATAATGATGATACCCTTTAGGAGGATTTTGAAACTGTATCAACACAAGTGTACTAACCATTTTCATTTTTTTCTTAATTATTATTGTTTTCTTCATTTTCAATCATAGTTCTCAGCATTTAGTAATATGGCATTACTACATTTCATGTAAAAATTTTCCTCATATGAATGTATTTAATATCTATGGTTCTTTGAATTTTAATGTAGCTGGAGTTCTCCTTGAAGTATTATTTTAAAGGCCTCTACAAAAAACAATGTTAATAATTCCTCAGTCCACAATATTGGATAAAAACGTGTGTTGTTCTTTCTTTTTAATCTCTAGCGTTTCTTTTGTTTTTCTCAGAGTTTTTAAATCTCTCTGCTTATATTCCCACCTGTTTTTGCATGTTATTCCCTTTTTTTTTTTTTTTTCATTAGAGTTCTTAGCAAATTAGTCACAGTTATTTTAAATTCCCAGTATGATGCTTCCAACATTTCTGCCATATCTGAGTTGGGTCCTCATGCTTGCTCTGGCTCTTCAAATTGTTATTTTTGTCTTTTAGTATGCCTTGTAATTTTTTGTTGAAAGCTGGACATGATGTACTGAGTAAAAGGAACTTCAGTACTTAGGCATGTAGAGAGGTGGTGGTAAGGATTGGGGCGAAGGTAACGTTCTGAGGTCCAATGTTCTGAAGTCTCAGTCTTTTGGTGAGTTGTGACTCTGGGCTGTAAACTTCCTAAATGCTCCGTAGTCCTCTGCACCTTTGCCCCATAGGTGGGAAAGGATGGCTGTAGGGGCTGGATTTGGGTACTTCCCTTCTCAAGGTTGGTAAGGCTTTGAGAAAACACAATAATTTAGGCTCTAGTAAAATAAATTTTCCCGAAGGCAGACTTTGTTAAGAAAAACAGAACGTTCTGGCAAATTTCAAAATTCAACAATGGTTCCTTTTAAATTACGTCATGCATCCTCTACAGGATGTATGACAGAATCTGGTAGAGATTCTGGAAGTAAGAATCACAAAAGTGTGCTCCCTTCCCCTGACTCCCACCCACGAGTCTTCCTGGATTTCTTTTTTTTTTTTTTTTTTTTTTTTTTTTTTTTTTTTGAGACGGAGTTTCGCTCTTGTTACCCAGGCTGGAATGCAATGGCGCGATTTCGGCTCACCGCAACCTCCGCCTCCTGGGTTCAGGCAATTCTCCTGCCTCAGCCTCCTGCGTAGCTGGGATTACAGGGACGCGCCACCATGCCCAGCTAATTTTTTGTATTTTTAGTAGAGACGGGGTTTCACCATGTTGACCAGGATGGTCTCAATCTCTTGACCTCGTGATCCACCCGCCTCGGCCTCCCAAAGTGCTGGGATTACAGGCGTGGGCCACGCGCCTGGCCCTGGATTTTTAAAATCTCAGAATCAGTCCACATTGAATCTCCAGTAATTTGTCAATTACAGTTCGGTTACCCTATGTTTGCACTAGTTCCCATAGAGGTTTCTGTTCATTATTTTCTGCCTTGGTAAGGTGTGATTCTCTGAACCCCAACCCTCCTTTCTGCCTTTCCAATTTGGGGGGCAGTGGTTTGCTCTGCGGCCTCACTTCTCTAATAGATCTAAGATTTGTTGATTTTTCAGTGATACATGTTAGGATAAAGTGATGAATTCCAAGCTCCTTGTATGCCTAACTGGCAACTGGAAGTCCATCCTTTTCTTTTTAATCTATTATGGCGACTCATTTGGAGCCAATGCATCTGAATGGAGCTTCGGTAATAAAACAGAACTAAAGTGTATTGAATTGAAAAATATAAAACCTGAAAGGTACCTGTCAGTTAATAATACAGAACACAAAATGGTGAAGATACAAAGAATATTCAAAGGAAAAAGGATTAGGAGTAAGAGGAAATGTCAAGCATTCAAATTTGTTAATGTTAAAATAATCATTATTTATCAAGCTGTGTGTCTTGATCTGTTACTGAGTCCTAGCACATATTTAATGGGTTTCTACCAGCATTTAAACAATGTTAGATAATAGAAAAGAGGAGACGATGTTAAAGTGCATTGGAAGTGATCCATTTAACTATCATTTTGGAAACCTATTACTTTTGTATGGAATACATTATATATATGTATGTGTGTGTGTGTGCGTATGCACTCACATATATATGTGTGTCCTGGTTCAGTATTTAAAAGGTATTTCTTATTTATAGAATGTTATTAAGAAAGTTTGAAATCACTAGAATGTTACATAGTAAACATTTTTGTTTATTTAGCTTTTGGTTCAGAAATAGTTTAAGGCATTTATATTATGTACTATCATAATCATAAATGTGGAAGGAACATGACATGATCAACTTGTCTCTAAAAATCCCTTTTGAAAAAGTTTAAAAAGTGTTAACTAAAACTATATAGAAAGTCTAAATGTGATTTGGATGATTAAGTCTATTATAAAGGTAGCCTAACAGCTGTTATATTTAATTAGAAAATTAAAATACCTGGAAATCATCACTATTGCTGTTATACAAACAAAAATTTAAGTTTGGTAACAGAACAAAGAATTAAACTAAAGACTTCTCATTTGTAGTCTCTGTTTTATTAAGATTACAAATTATTGTTATCAAATATTTAAGAATGTTTTAAAAATTATCTTGAAAATCCAGGGTATTATTAAAGCTCTGTGGAAAATTTGCATCATTTTCTACTAAAATATAATAAACTCTTATTTCTTTATTTTTCTGGAACTTGAAACAAAGTTATTCTGCTCTAGTTGTGAATTTCCAGATAAATTATTAATTAATAAATAAGCATTATTATCAGACTGTTCTTGACTACATATTTCTAAAAATTCTCATGTTGAATTTGCAAGATTACTTTTATAATTCTTTAAAGGTAACTTATTTTGAGATATTTAATTGCAAAAAGTGTAAGAATTTGGCCTTTATCCAATGAGTCAAGGAAAAAGCCATATGGAGTTAATTATATAATATTTTTTTCATATTAGTTTGTACAGTGACTCACAGCATGCAATTTTAGCTTTCCTTGGCAACCAAAAAATTATCTTGGTCAAAATACCCATTTAACAAGAAGTCAGTGTAGAATAAAACACGTTTTTGTCAATATTTTAATTTTTCTAATGTGTAATGGATAACATCACCCATTAAAAAGTTAATTTCCTTTGTTAATTTAAGGATCAAATATGTAATTATATTTGCAGGTCAATAGGTCTGTATTGAGTTGGTAGTAGCACAGCTTGAAATAGTGCACAGAAGACAAAACTAATCCAGAAATAAGGACCAGCCTATGCTACTGTACTGGCCAGGAGCCCCAATTTCCTATTATAGTGTGCTTTCTTCTACCAAATATTCTGGCAGTTGTCTATGCTACAAATAGAATCCAAAACACTAAGATTATAATTGCCAACACACATCTTGAAATAATAGATTTCTTTATTAGTACCTTGCATCCAGCTGTGATTTCTTAAAGAAATTGAACTTAGTTTCAAATTGGGATGCCTGAATACATGCACATATGACCTTTTGTTGTCTACAGCCAACGGTGTGTGTAACTTCATAATAGCTTCTTATTCATAGCATTTATCAATAAAATTGTATGAAGGCCCTTTAAAATTACATACAAAACCAGATTTCTATTTTAAATATTTTTTCTCTTTATTTAGAATAGAAGTTAAAAATCAAGTATTTGAACTTACATTTTCTTGGGATTTTGAGGACTCCTTAGTTGATTTCCTTCTGCATTAGAGACAGAAGAATGGTGACAACTAAGTTTTGGAATACTCAGAAACTGTAACACAATATTATCCAGCAATTTTTAAACTCATTTAACAAGAAGATATTGCATAATTAATAGGCTATATCAGAAGTAAACATGGACATAGGAATACTTTATGGGAAAACAAATGAATATAAAATTATAAATATATAACCCTGGAATTTTCCTCTAGTTAAAAACAACAAAGCAAGTTTAAACAGTATTTCTACTTACAGTGATTGCTGGAAAGGTGAACCTTGCCTAACAATCTTATGATAATAATTGGTAAAATGTGGTTTCAATGCTTGTTAATTCTTTGTGCTCTTAAAGGGTAGACAAGGGTTTTGATTAATGGAGAATTTTAATAAGGTTTTACAGAAATATAGATCAACCCAGAGCCTATGTTTTGTTGGAGGGCATTGGCAAACTGGAGTATTATGCATAATAAAGAATGAAAAATTAATGTGTCATAAGCTGGTTTATCGGCTAGCTTTTGTTTATGACACTCAAACATTTTAGAGGCTTAATACAACCATGTTTTCAGTTTACATTCTGCAGAGTGGCTATTAATACTGAATGCACATGGGCAATTTTCTCTGATCTAGGCTAGGTTTAACTGATCTTGCCTGAACTCACCTGTAGGTCTTTGGCTAGCTTATCTGTCATTTAGGACTGATTGGTTTATGGTGGTTTCAGGTAGGAAGGCTAGAAGGACTGAGAGCCTAGCCCAGATTATTTGTGTGAATGTTTTTGAATTATTATAACAGCAATAAAGCAAGCCCCCATATGAAAGCTCTTAACCTCTGATTGCTTCATGTTGCTACTTTCTAAGACATGCACATGGAGTAGCCTAGAGTAAGTGTGGAAAGGCACAAACAAAGCGCATAGTTACAGGAGGTATGAGAGGCTGTTACTGCAATTGATCTACTTTGGCATTTCTATGGGGATGAAAATAGGTGATATACCATGACTGAGGCAAGATGAGATCTATGAAAACATAGGAATACATATATTTATGTTAACAGTTACAACAAATGCATTTTTGAAATAATTGTAATATTTTTATTTGGGTTTCAGCATGCCACACTGCAATGCTATGGCCTCACATATTTCTTCACAATTTTACTTTGAGATTTTTCTTTTCTTAACATAGTGAATTTCGTTAGTGGAAACTCTAGTGAAATGAATAAACTGTTATGTTATCCTTTATGAGGTTAACTGGAGTGAAAATAGGGTGCAAAGGGTAGACAATACTATGCAAAGAGAAATCTAAAACTCCATTAAAAACAAAAAGTTTGGGCAAAGGGTGGTTAGAAAAATAAGGATCCTCATAAATTTTTCAGATTTTGAAAATATGCTGGGTTTCCAATTTGAAAGGATGGGTATTTAATAATATTCAGAGATAATCATTATTTTTCAGGCACTAAGTCCTTTGTATATATTTGCTTATTCAATCCTCATCATATTCTTATAAACTCCATTGCATTGTTATTCCCTTTATGGAAACTGAAGGGCAGAATACTTTTGTGATCTCCACATAGTTGTATCTCTATAGAGCTGGGAGATGATGTACCTATGAGACAAATACAAATAGATTTCCTATTGGTTGCAAACGCTTGATTATTAAACTTTGTAAACTATGGGGGGTGGTGATGGAAAATGAAGAATGAAAATGTAATGACAATAATTGGGTCATGGCTGATACAGATTTATATAATATTGTTGAGACTTTAGAAGACAATCTTGGGGGGAGCCAAGATGGCCCATTAGAAGTAGCTGCAGGGAGTAGCTTTCACTGAGAGGAATGAAAACAGCAGGTGAATTCAGAACCTTCAACTTAAATATCCAGGTTCTTTCACTGGGTCTGACTAGAAAGACAACTGGATCCATGGAGAATGAAGAAAAGCAGGATAGTGTGATAGCCCACTGGGAGTGACATAGAGCCAAAAGAACCCCATATAGCCCACTGGGAGTGACACAGAGCCAAAGGAACCCCATCCCTAGCCAAGGGAAGCGGTGAGTGAGTATATGACCCCAAGCAGGAAACCATCCTTCTCCCATGGATCTTTGCAACCCACAGACCAGAAGATTCCCTTGTGAGCCCATGCCACCCGGCCCCTGGGTGCAATATACAAAGCTGTGTGGAGTCTTGGCAGAATAGCCCTCAGGCACAAGGAATCTCAGCAAGATGGGAGATCCTTCTGTACATTGCCCTAGGAATTGGACTGAATCCAGGGAGCCAAGCAATGTCATTCTGTGGGCCTCACTTCTACGGCACCTCAAAAATTAGACCCACTGGCATGGAAGTCCAGCTAGCCAGTAGCAACAGGCTGAAGACTGCCTGTGACAGGACTGAGTTCCTGGGGGGAGGTGTGGCCACCATTGCTGTGGTTTGGTCAACTCAGCTGTTCTAACCTACCGGCTTCAGGGGGTCCAGGTAGTTTAGACAAGGAGTCTCCCACAACCCAGCACAGCTGATATACCAGATCATACCCAGACTGTTACTTTAAGCAGAACTGTGATCCATTCCTCCTCACTGGCAGTGCCTCCCTGCAGGAATTTTGGCATTCCAGCCAGGATTATATGGACAGAATGCTGATCTGTCCATGGGAATGGAGCCCCAACGTGGAAGGGCAGCCACTATCTCTGTGGTTGAGTTGACTCAGACATTCCAGCTGGCTCTGGAGTCCAGGTGGTCTGGACAAGGAGTGAGCCCCCACAACTCAGCATGTCTGCTCTACCCAAAAGCAGCCAGACTGCTTCTTGAAGTGCGTCCCTAGTCCTGTTCCTACTGACTAGGTGAGACCTCCCAACAGGTGTCTCAAGACACCTCTTACAGGAGCATTCAGGATGACAACAGGTCAGTACCCCCTTGGGATGGAACTCCCAGAGGAAGAAACAGGCTGCACATCTTTGCTGTGTCACAGCCTTCACTGGTGATACCTCCAGGTGTTGGAAAAACTGAGGCAACTAAGGCTCAGCAAACTGCAGCAGCCCAATGGAAGAGTGTCTTGACTGTTAGAAAAAAGAAACTTAAAAGAAAACAACATCAACATTTAAATGTTAGCAACCTCAAAGATTGAAGGTAGATAAGCCCATAAAGAGGAGAAATAATCAATACAAACACACTGAAAACTCAAAAAGCCACAGTGCCTCTTCTCCTCTAAACGACAACAACACTTCTCCAGCAAGGGCACTGAACTGGGCTGAGGCTGAGATGGCTGAATTGACAGAAGTAGACTTCAGAAGGTGGGTAATAACGAACTTCATTGAGCTAGAGGGCCATGTTGCAACCCAAAGCAAAGACACTAAGAATAATGATAAGCTAATAAAGGAGCTGATTAACAGAATAGTCAGGTTAGAGGGACACCTAATCAACCTGAGGGAGCTGAAACACACAACATGAGAACTTCACAATGTAATCACAAGTATCAATAGCAGAATGGACCAAGGAGATGAAAGAGTCTAAGAGCTTGAAGACTATCCTTCTGAAATAAGACAGGCAGACAAGAACAGAGAAAAAACAATGAAAAGGAATAAGCAAAACCTATGAGAAATATGAGATTATGTAAAACAACTGAACCTAATGCTGATTGTTATACCTGAAAGAGATGGGGAAAATGTAATCAAGTTGGGAATTCAGAAAAACTTCCCCAACCTAGCAAGACAGGCTAACATTCAAATTCAGAAAATGGGGAGAATCATAGTAAAATACCTCACAAGATGATTAACCCCAAGACACACAATCATTAGATTTCCAAGGTTGAAATGAAAGAAAAAAATATTAATGGCAGCCAGAGAGAAAGGCCAGATCACCTACAAAGGGAAGCTCTGTGACACTAACAGCAGACCTCTCAGCAGAAACCCTACAAACCAGAAGAGATTGGGGGCTAATATTCAACATTCTTAAGGAAAATGATTTCCAACCCAGAATTTCATACCTTGCCAAACAATGTTTCATAAACAAAGGAGAAATAAGATCCCTTTCAGACAAGCAAATGCAGTGGAAATTTATCCCTACCATGCCTGTCTTGCAAGAACTCCTGAAGGCAACACCAAATATGGAAAGAAAAAAACCATTATCAGCCACTATAAAGACCAGTGACACTATCAAGCAACCATGTAAACAAATCTGCAAAATAATCCGCTAGCATCATGATGACAGGATTAAATTCACACATAATAGGACCATCCTTAAATGTAAATTGGTTATATGCCCCAAAAGACACAGAATGACTAGCTGGATGAAGAGCCAAGAGCCATGGGTATGTTGTCCCCATGAGACTCATCTCATGTGCAGACATATATAGGCTCAATATAAGAGGATGGAGGAAAATTCACAAAGCAAATGAAAAACAGAAAAAGGCAGGCATTGCAATCCTACTTTCTGACCAAACAGACTTTAATAAAAATTTTAAAATGTAGGAGAATTACATAATTATGAAAGGTCAATTCAACAAGAAAACCTAACTATCCTAAATATATATGTACCCAATACAGGAGCACCCAGATTCATAAAACAAGTTCTTAGAGACCTACAAAGATACTTAGACTTCCACACAATAATGGTAGGAGACTTTAACACCCCATTGACAATATTAGACAGATCATAGAGACAGAAAATTAATCAAAATATTCAGAACCTGACTGAACTCAGCTCTGGATCAAGTGGACCTGATAGATATCTAAAGAGTTCTCCACCAAAAAACAAGAGAACATATATTCTTCTCATCACCACATGGCACTTAATCTAAAATTGATCACATAATCAGAAGGAAAACACTTCTCAGCAAATGAACTGACTGATAACAGTCTCTCAGACACAGCACAATCAAATTAGAACTCAAGATTAAGAAATTGACTTAAAACCACACAACTACATAGAAATTGTGCAACCTGCTCCTGAATGACTCCTGGGTAAATAATGAAATTAAGGAAGAAATCAAGAAAGTATTCTAAGCTAATGAGAACAAAGAGGCAATGGGCCAGAATCTCTAGGATGCAGCTACCACAGTGTTGAGAGGGAAATTTATAGCACTAAATGCCCACATAAAAATCTAGAAATATCTCAAATTAATAAACTAACATCACAGCTAAAAGAACTAGAGAACCAGGAGCAAACAAACCCAAAAGCTAGCAGAAGACAAGAAATAACCAAGATTATAATGGAAGAGAAGGCAATAGAGACACAGAAACAAACAAACAAACAAACAAAACAAAACCTTGAAAATCAATGAGTCTGGGAGCTGGTTTTTGAAAACATTAATAGAATAGATGGACTACTAGCTAGACTGATAAAGAAGAAAAGAGGAGAATCAAACACAATCAGAAATGGTAAGGGGGATATCACCACTGACCCCACAGAAATATGAACAATCATCAGAGAATCCTATAAATAACTCTATGCACATAAACTAAAAAATCTAGAAGAAATGGAGAAATTCCTGGACACATACACCAAAGACTGAACCAGAAGGAAATTGAATGTCTGAATAGCCCATGAATAAGTTCTGAAACTTAATCAATAGCCTACCAAACACAAGAAGCCCAGAGCCAGTATACCAGAGGTACAAAGAAAAGCTTGTACCATTTCTTCTGAAACTATTCCAAAAAATCTGAAGTGAGGGACTTCTGACTAACTCATTTTATGAGGCCAGCATCATCCTGATACCAAAACCTGGCAGAGATATAATGAAAAAGAAAACTTCAGGACAATATCCCTGATAAATATTGATGCAAAAGTCCTCAATGAAATACTAGCAGGAATCTAGTAGCACATCAAAAAACTTATCCACCATGATCAAATTGGCTTCATTGCCACATGCAAGGGTGATTCAATATATGCAAATCAATAATGTAATTCATCACACACAGAGAACTAAAACAAAAATCACATAATTATCTCAATAGACACAGAAAAGTCCTTCAGTAAAATCCACTCCTCTTAAAAACTCTCAATAAACAAGCTATTGAAGAAAAATATGGCTCAAAATAAAAAGATCCATATATAAACAATCCCACAGCCAATATCATACTGATTGGACAAAAGCTGGAAGCATTCCCCATGTAAACTGAAGCAAGACAAGGATGCTGTCTTTCACCACTCCTTTTCAACATAGTATAGAAAGTTCTGGCCAGGGCAAGCAGGCAAAAGAAATAAATAAAGCATCTTCAATAGAAATAGAGGAAGTCAAATTATCTTTATTTGTAGATGGCATAATCCTATATCTAGAAAACCCCATCATGTCAGCCCAAAAACTTCATAATCCAATAAGCAATTTCAGCAAAGTCTCAGGATACAAAATCAATGTACAAAAGTCACAGGCATTCCTATACACCAAGAACAGGCAAGCAGAGAGCCAAAGCATGAAGAAACACCTATTCACAACTGCTATAAATAAAATAAACTAAAATACCTAGGAATATAGCTAACAAGGGAAATAAAGGAGTTCTTGAAGGAGAACTACAAACCACTGCTCAAGAAAATCATAGAGGACACAAACAAATCGAAAAACATTGGCCATACTGCCGAAAGTAATTTATACATTCAGTGCCATTCCCATTAAACTACCATCAACATTCTTCACAGAATTAGAAAAAACAAAACAAAACTATTTTTAAAATTCATGGCTGGGCGTGGTGGCTCATGCCTATAATCCCAGCACTTTGGGAGGTCAAGGTGGGTGGATCATGAGGTCAAGAGATCGAGACCATCCTGGTCAACAAAGTGAAACCTCGTCTCTACTAAAAATACAAAAATTAGCTGGGTATGGTGGTGCACGCCTGTAGTTCCAGCTACTCGGGAGGCTGAGACAGGAGAATTGCTTGAACCCAGAAGGCGAAGTTTGTGGTGAGCCGAGATTGTGCCATTGCACTCCAGTCTGGGTAACAACAGTGAAACTCCGTCTCAAAAAAAAAAAAAAAAAAATTTATATGGAACCAAAAAGAGCCCAAATAGCTAAGACAATATTTAGCAAGAAGAGCAAAGATGGGACGTCACACTATTTGATTTCAAACTACACTACAAGACTACAGTAACCAAAACTGCATGATGCTGGTACAAAAACAGGCACATAGATCACTGGAACACAATGGAATCCCTAGAAATAAGGCCACACACATACAACTATCTGAACTTAGACAAAGCTGACAAAAACAAGCAATGGGAAAAGTTATTAAATTATCCTATTTATTAAATGGTGCTGGGAGAACTGGCTAACCTAATGGAGAAAATTGAAACTGGGCATTTTCCTTACACCTTATACAAAAATTAAATCAATATAGATTAATAATTGTTTGTAAATGAAAGAAAGAAACTAAGTGGTGATGATAATGAGTTACAGGTATAAGTAGGCTGGGATGTGAGAAATATGCATGTGTGGAAATCTGAAGGAAAAGACTGGGGAAGGTGGAGTCATGTGAGACTGTGACCATTAAGAACAATGTAGCATAGAGCAAGACTGAAATGTTTTTGACCTACATCTAAATTGAGTCAAGCTCAGCAATTGTCTGTAATTTGTTTGAGAGACACTTTATTGCATAATGTGGATTTTTTATAGAACCTACAGAATAATTGACTGAGAGATTAATTTTTAGATATCAGTGATCAACTAGGTTCAGGAAATGTATATCTGTATGTCTAAAACTAATCAAAATCTGTGTGAACAGTTTGAAACTAGGGTTAAGCCTATTCACATTAAGTGTCTCTATATACACTGCACTTCTGAATGCTGGGTATTCTTTGACTTCTTCAGAGAAAAAACACTTCAATGAATTTTTCCACATTTCATTCAAATATTAGTTACCATGAAACTAACATGTGTGGGTAATTCTTTATATTTTTTACACTATTTTCTTAATATATTATCAGTTTTATATTTAAAAGTTTAAATTTTATGGAATTATATATAATTTTAATCCAACAAGGAAAAGGTTGTCTCTTCTTTTTCATTGGTATTATCATTACAATAACGTTTGTCTCCTAATTTATTTTCACATTTTTATTAGTTGCAATCAGGATAGTCAATACTGCAGTAACAAGTGAATCACAATATCAGGAAATGAACTTCACATAGATTTATTTATTTTTTTGAGATAGAGTCTTGCTCTGTCACCCAGGCTGAAGTGCAGCAGTGTGATCTCGGCTCACTGCAACCTTCGCCTCCCAAGTTCAAGGGATTCTTCTGCCTCAGCCTGCTGAGTAGCTGAGATTATAGGTGCATGACACAACACCAAGCTAATTTTTGTATTTTTAGTAGAGATGGGGTTTCACCATGTTGGTCAGGCTGGTCTGAAATCCTGACCTTGTGATCTGCCTGCCTCTGCCTCCTAAAGTACTGGGATTACAGGTGTGAGCCACTGTGCCTGGCCACTTCACATAGATTTGTTGCTCATATTGTGTCCAGTGCAGGTTTAATGGCCCTCTTTGAAATCTATTCTTATATGGATGTCCTCAATATCCTCAATGACGTCTTTCATTTTATGACATTACCTTCTTAAGACATAAGTTCTAGTATTACCACAAAAAGGAAAGAGAAGGCATATAAAGGAGGTTTCCCAAGCATCCAAGGTGTTATATATGTCCTACAAATATGTCAATTTCTGGAACTCCATTACACAGCCTAACTGAACTGCAAGCGTGAATGCTAAAACATCTATTCTACCTTCCTGCCCAGGAAGAAGGAAATAAATAAAAAATTAAGAAATCATATTGCATGGTCTCTGCTATGATAAAGAACATATTACAGGAAACAAGGAAGGAGGAGGAAATCGGCACTTTTTTGGTAAGTCTGATCTAAAGGGGTAGAGACTGATAAGGGACTAAGATGTAGAGTAAAATAAAATTAAAGAAACATACACTGATGATAATCCAGCAACAACCTCAGTCTAGTTAAACCAGAAGGGGAATAATAAATATACTCTTAAAATTGAGGCACCAGACAACTTCTTAAAAAGTGATGTAGGGCTCAAATAATTGGAGAGACAAGGAAAACAGGTTCATAGGTGTGATGTGTGGGAGAACCAAATGTGGTAGGCTGTATCGTTTTTCAAAGTTATATCTGATGCTCAACTTAAAGTGACATTAAAACATCCCATGGATTTGAAATAGAAATATAACTTGCTCTGACCAATGAAATATGAATGCAGGTAACAGGTGTGATTTCCAAGTGTAAGTATTAGGAGACAGTGTGTGTTTTTTTCATGTAGTCTTGCCCTCACTCTTTGAACATGAAAGCTCATGTTGAGATATAAACTTTGTCGGCCTGATTGTTTTGGTGACTGAAATAAACAGATCTCTTTACTGCCTGGTTAACATGCAGTGGAAACTAGAAAAATACTTTGAAACCACTGAGATATACAGACTGTTGGTAACTGAAGAATAGTTGACCTCCTCCTGACTGGCAACAGACATTGAGACCAGGAATAGGAATGTGATGTACCAGGAAACTACATTATGTGTTTTGGATTAAGTGCACAGGCAAGATTCAATTACTCAGGGCTGGAAAAATGGTATCATATACAAAAGTTAAACTTTCAGTAAAGTATCCGCTTCTGATAACTTGCAAGGCCAATGAGGTGTTCAGTATTTTGTACCTTTTAAGGAAAACAGAAAAAAAACAAAAGAAACTGAGTAGGGCTCCTTACAAAAATCTAATAAGCTCAAAGCACCAGACTTTAATTCCTGAGTGCAATTGTACTTATAAACACAGTAGCTATGTGAATAGAAACAAAAAATACTGCAATAAGATACAAAAAGAGATACATAGACATGTTTTATGTATCTTTTTGACCATTATTTCAAGCACCTAACAAATATCTAGAGCATAGTAGTGTTATTTTAAATTTTGTATTTTGTACAGTATTTTCAGTCTACAATTTTTTTTCTCTCTTTACAATAGGCACCTCTCTCTCTCTCTCTCTCTCTCTCTCTCTCTCTCTCTCTCTCTCTCTCTCTCTCTCTTTCTGTGTGTGTGTATTTTAGCTTGATTCCTCAGAGACACACACTATTAGTCGTTAAGTTTGCATTCATCTTTTTAAATTTTTCTTTTTTTCTTTTTTGTTATCAATAAAAGGGAAGAATAAAGCTTATATAACTGTTGAGTCTTGTAGAATCCAGAAATACTTGTTCTTTGAATTCACTGCACACTCCCTGTGACTCACTTCTCCAGAAGAGTGTCCTGGGAATAGCTGGAGGCCTTTACATTGTTCTTTATTCATTTTTCCTTTTTCCTGAAACTCTTATGCATAACCTCTTCAGTGTTGGTAGCTTCTCAAATTTGCTAAATATTTTATTCGGGAAATTTACCACTACTTTTTCTTCTCCTTAAATGTTATGGAAGGTCTATACTTATTAGGTTTTCCACAAAGAATTTCTTTTTTATATGTTTTACTCTTCATCATTAAAAATGCCTTTAATTCATTTTCTGTTCTATGCTTATTTTCCTTTTGCTTCATTTAAAAGCTCTCTACTTTTCATTAGTTAATGAGGCAAATGCAAAACAATTATTGGTTGGAAATGCTTTCTTCCTAATTTCTGTCAAACTTTGTTTATGTGTCTGTTGTAGCCCACTGTTTTATGGACTACATAAACAAACGAGTGTTTTCTCTTGATTATCCCTCCAACAATTTAAAAAGATTTCTTCTTTCTCCAAATAATCTAAAGGATTTTAAGTTTTATTTATTCATGTAATGAGAAAAGAAGATATTTTGATTGCCAATGGTAGAATTTTAAAAACATTTTTGTTTCATTTCTGTTATCCATCTATATCCTCTTTTAGTATGTTGCATTCAGTTAGCATTTTTATTCAGACACATTTATTCAAACTTGTATTCTTATAGAATGACTCTATTATCTAATACAATAGGCTTTTATTTAGTGTTTAGTCTACTCTGTGATCCAGATTCAGTTGAAATCCCTTTCAATACTCAAAGTGTCTTAAGTGTAGAAATGGCATCATGGCCTTACTTTTTTTTCATATCTGCTCTTGATGATATACAAATTTAGAACCATGATATTTTTCAATCCTGACTCTTGGAATTTTATAAAATGTCAAGTAAAATTTTCATATATTTTAACATTTATATCCATACAGTAAAACTATTCTAGGTTAAAGGCTGTATTCACAATAATTGCTATAATGGTAAAAGGCAGAGTGATAACTCAAGGGAACTCAAAGGAAAGGACACTATGTGTATATCTGTGACTGTGTGGAGGCTTCAAATCCCATGTACTTCCTCTTTTCTCATTTGGCACATGACAATGACTCCGCCAAAATCCATTTTCTCCTGTGAAGTCCATGAAGTCAAGACGTTTTCCTTCTTGCTCTCCACTTCATCCGGAGTGCTTTGCATATTGTGTGCCATATATAATTGTTTCTTAGTGAATGGAGGAGAATGGAAGCTATTCAGGGCTGGAGCAGTGGCCTTCCAGACAGAGCAAACTGCTTGTAGGTAGGTTCTGCATGGCACATCCTTTGCCCTCTGTGCAGTAATGGTGCTGAACTCATCTTTATTGTGACTTATTCTTTCTTCAGTTATGGGTATGATACAGCATTCTTTTTCTATTCAATTAGAAATTATACTTCATTGTTTTTCTTTCTATAAGTTGAATGCAAGTACTTTAAGTTGTAATGTTGACTGTAATCTTACATATTTTCCAAGTGTTTCTTTTCAAATTACGTCTTCCTGGGAGAACTCAACTTCTCCCACCTCAAATGTTCCTATGCTGATGCCTCAAATCTATCTCTAGCTTCCACTCTGTCCTGAGATTCAGCCCCATACATGCGACCAAATCCTAAGTGTCATTGCTTAACTTCCCCACAGATATTTTAAATGTAGCCTTTCTCTCTGACCTGCTTTGTTCTATAATTCATTGGCTGACACAAGAATCGACCAGTTTCTTTAGCAAGTAAACTAGTCTTCAGCTTGATTATTTTCTCTCCTTTGCTCTGTACTTTCAATCACCAAATCCTGTGTATTCTTGTCCTAGATAGCTAGCAAATTTGTCACTTTTTTCTACTTCCTTTGTCAATTTCCTTTCAGTCCACCATCAATTTAGGCCAAAATTACCTTATCACCATAGCATTTTTGCCTCCAGTTTTACCTTCCTTCACGTTTCTACAAGAATAATCATAATAAAATGAAAACTTTATCTTGGGATTCCTGCCTGAACTCATTTTATGGTGTCCCGTACACTAACATATTAATTGACTGCATGGTATTCATTATCTTCTTCCTTAAAAATAGAGCCTCAGTTGTATTCAGGATAGCTCTTAAACAGATATAGACTCAGAAAGTCGATGTGTACTTTTTCCATTCCCTCTTTTATTTTTGTTCCTGAAATATGGCTGTGATATTAGAACTCAAGCATTCATCCTTGACTTTAAGACTATGAGGACAGGAACCATTAACTAAGGATGGTGGCATAACCAAAAAAAAAAAAGTTAAGCCTTGGATGACTATGGAATAGCCATACCAGCCCTGACCTGTGTTGGTTAAAATTTCTTTTATATAACAGAGTAACACATCTTTATCTTGTTTAACCACATATTGGATTTTTCATTTCATGCAGTAATAGAGATTATAAAATAAGCTACATAATTTGTGGGGAAGAGTACAATGAAAAGGCAAGGCCCCTCGTTTAAAAATTATTAACTCTTTCAAAGCAGCAACATCAGACCATTAAACTAAATAGCTCCTCTTTAAGCCAACATTCTTGTGAGACTGCATATGTTGCAAACCCATGAAGTCAGTCCTATCTGATTGAAGGACCCCTTGTATTGCTCTTTGGCAAATATCAAAATCCTAAGCATGTTTTAGTAAGCCCTTAGTAATATTTCATTTTCTTTCCTTTCCAGATTTCTATCTCATCACCTGCATCTATGATGCAATCATACTGAGCTATTATCAGTTTCTTTATATCCCTGGGATATGCCTATCTAACCAACTTCACCTTATGTTCTTCATCTAGTTAGTGCCTATTCACCCTGAATGTTTCAACTTTGAGGTATTTTCTTTCTAGGAGACTTTCCCAACTTGGCAAACACAACTTAGATACCTCTGATATGAATTTCCACCAAACTATGTACTTTTAACTTACACACTTACAAAGTATCTCATTACTATTTATTCCATATCTGATTTAATGTAATCTTTGTGAAGGGAACATATCTCTGTCCCTTTTCATATTTTTAGCACCTAACACGGATTATAAAACCTAGAAGCTGTTCAAATATTTACTGTTGGTTGTTGAATAAAAGACACCTTTTAGGAAGTCAGAGTTTCTGAATTTCATTGTTCTGACATTATTCTAGATCTTTTCAGCAGAAAAACCTAAGTGTTGAAGATAAAATGGTGTATTAGTTCATTCTTGCACTGCTATAAATACCTGAGACTAGGCAATGTCTAAATAAAAGAAGTTTAATTGACTCACGGCTCTCAGGCTCTACAGGAAACATAGTAACTTCTGCTTCTAAGGAAGCCTCAGGAAACTTACAGTCCTGGCAGAAGGTAAAGAAGCAGGCATATTTTACATGGCCAGAGCAGGAGCAAGAGAGAGAAATGAGGGTGGTAGTATACACTTTTAAACAACCAGATCTTGTGAGAACTCTAGGAAAGCACCAAAGGGATGGTGCTAAACCGTACAGGAAGGGTGCACCCCCATAATCCAATAACCTCTTACCAGGCCCCACTTCTAACACTAGGGATTATAATTGAATGTGAGATTTGGGTATAGACACAGATCCAAACGATATCAAATAGTAAAGCAGACAGATAAGAATAGTTAGCCTTTGAAAGTAGAGTGTTAAATGTCAGTAAGTCCATATTAAGGCACTGTATTTTCAGTTGTAATAATAAGCAGAGTGCAATAGCCCATGTGGCATTGAATGTCTAAAGCAAAGAACATTGATTAACATGTTTAAAATGTGGGTTAAAGTTGAAAACAATGTCCAAAGACATCTTCAGTCCCATGTTCACTTAAGAAATATTTTCAGTCCAAGAAAGTGGTTTGTTGCATAGATAAATACATAGTAAACTGCACAAAGTTGGAGGGTCTTACAGAGAGTTCAAAAGTCCTCACTGATATCAGTCAAAAGAGTTAATAATTACAGATTCAACAGAAACCAATTCAGGGCACCAATGCCTTCCCTTCAAAAAAATATGCAGGACCATAACCCTTTTTGTTCAGGTATGAGCATTTTAAAATCTCAAATTGACTGTTTTAATGATATAAAAATAGATATCCCACTACTTATGAGATTTGTTACACCTATCGAAGAAGTTGATTCAAGCTAGAAAATATGGGACTTGTTCGCTCCCATTTAAACAGAACACATAGGCCTCTAACTGCCTGAAAATTAATAATAAAATTTTAAATCTTTTTATAACAACTGCTGGAATTATGTTTTTGGCTAATCATATAGTGAGACTGCAGACATGTGCTGGCATGCCTGTGTGTATGTGTGGTATGTGATTTGGTTATGTTTGGTTTTCTTTTGGTTTGAAATACAGAACTCCTTTTTTTTTTTTTTTTTTTAAGGTAGCTTCCATTAACTCATTCTCTTTGAATTATATGTATCGTGAAATTATCTGATTTAAACTGCTCTCTCTTTCTCTCTGCATGTCCCCCCACCACATGTAATTTTATTTCTATTTTTGATGGGCTGTTAACCTCCTTTCCCTTTGGATTTCTCTCCGTTTTTTTCTTTATATTTGTTTTACCTGAAAGGCTCTCTTCCCTTATTGAGAAGTCAGAAAAATGCACTTATTTGGAGACATATGCAACTTTTCTCCTTCTTTCAACTCTTTCCTTCTGATTTTTTTCTTATCTTGGTGCATATTCCTTGACTTCCTGTTATCCACTGCCTTTTACTCAAACACTCTTGAAATCTTCCTACTATTTGAGCTTTCCTTGAAGGAGAACATAGGTTCTCCCTCAAATCCGATTTTGTTTCATTCTCAATTTGTGAAAGTGAAGCAGTTGCATAGAAAGATTCTGAACAGGAATCTAGAGAGAACTAGGTTTAAACTTGGCTTACTTCTTGCTACCTGTGTAACCTTGGTTAAGTAATTGGCCGTCTCTGAGTCTCACTTTCCTTCAGTGAAACTGAGAGCATAATAAACTTTTTGAGAGATTGCTGCCAGGATTAGAGGCAAGGAAGGTAAAGTACCTGTGTTGCAATTGGCACTCCACAATAGAAAGTCTTTCTTCTTTATTACTGTCCTGGTAGGATTACTGTACTCACCAGGGCAGACATTAGTAGTTTTGTTGCTTTATTTTTCTTTCCAATATAGATCCTCATAACTGTGAAGCTGAGCATGCTTCCATTTTAATTCGACATATTTTGGGGCAGTTTGTACAGAGAGGTTAATCCAAAGATTACATTTTTAGACACCTTTTCAGAAATAATTGCTAATACATACTCGTGTTCTATATAGAAAATGTTATGTCTGATTACCTTTGTACTTCTGGACAGTGTTTTTGGCTGCCAATAATCAGTTGCAACACATTTTCCATCCTTAAATCTACTTACACAATTAGATTAACAGTTTCTTGAAATAGTACACTTTTATTCCACTTTTTAAACCAGAAGTAAACATACTGACTTTTATTGTAATTAGATGATGTTAATTTTTTCAGACTAGTTCTTAGTATGTGCCGTGACTATAAACATAATTAGGAATTTTTTACTGTCTAAGGTTTGGATTCTGAATTTGGGTAATTTAAAAACAGAAATACCCTCAGTAAACTTCAGAGAACTGCCCACAAAGTAAAATTCTAAGTGAGCTGATTTGCAAGACTAAATCCAGAAATTGAAGAAAAACTAATATCTGTTTAGCTTCCACCTACCCAAAAGGAAGCACAATACTTCATTGTGTTCCTGGATATCAAATATATGTGGACTAATTCACAAATTGCATCTTTTGAGTAGAGCCCAAACCAGTTGGTTGCAGGGTAGGTGTTCCATTAAGCTATGGCACAGTCTAATCATTCACTGGGGGCAAAAAACCCAAATTGCCTTTTGAAAACATAGGTCTCCAACTGATAACTTTTCCAGTTGGTGCCTTTGACAAAAGTAGGCAGATTCAAACTGGAGATGATAGCCTTAGAGTTTTGGATTTATTATGTCTCCTACAGATATTATTTTTTATCAGATGATACATTTATTTGGGAATGTGATTATTACCCTATACATTAGTCAGCTCAGGCTTCCTTAACAAAAGAACATAGAATCATTGACTTAAACAACAGAAATTTATTTAATCACAGATCTGGAGACTGGAAGTCCGAGATCAAGGTGCCACAAGGTCAATTTCTGGTGAATGCTCTTCCTTCAGATTATGGACAGCCACATTCTTGCTGTGTCCTCACATGGTAGACACAAGGGAGTGAGGAAGCTCTCTAGTATCTCTTCTTAGAGGTTCACTCATTCCATCATAAAGGGTGCCACATGGATAACCTCATCTAGCCTAATGATTTCCCAAAGGCCACATGGCCAAACTCCATCACATTGGGGATTAGGGGTCCAACATATACATTTCAGAGGGACACAAACATTTGTCCATAACAGCCTGCTACAGGGCTCTGATCAAAACTGAATACTTCACCCAATATTCTGTTAGTAGTGTGGAAAGCAGGATAAGTTACACTGACTGCTCTCAAGCAGTCCTTCCAAAGAAAAGGACTTAGATTCAATTATACAAACAGAGTTGGAAACCTTAAGGCTTCCCAGCCACCGGAGAGGACATGGTGAAGACAACCTGAGTCATCCAACTGGTGTAGGCCCCATGTTGGGAGGTGGGAGGGGAGGGCCCAGCAATTGTACTATTTTCCTTCCAGGGATCTTCATGTGCATTTAGGAATGTGCACCTTGTGTATAATCCAAATGTTAGCTTGTTTGGCCCTAAGGCTACCATAGCTTTCACCCTAAAGGCAGGCGTAAGAGACTTTAAGTGTTAAAATGAATGCTACCAGTAGCTCAGACAGACCTCTACAGAAATATCTATGAAAAGATGTTGCCTTCCCTTAGTTCCAAGAGATATCACCACAAAGATAACTAATTCATTAATTATGCACACTCAAATCATAATATATTTGCCACGGGAGTTATCCAATTAGACAATACGGTATAAAATATGTCTCTGTAATCCCAGCACTTTGGGAGGCCGAGGCGGGTGGATCATGAGGTCAAGAGATTGAGACCATCCTGGTCAAAATGGTGAAACCCCGTCTCTACTAAAGATACAAAAAAATTAGCTGGGCATGGTGGTGCATGCCTGTAATCCCAGTTACCCAGGAGGCTGAGGCAGGAGAATTGCCTGAGCCCAGGAGGCAGAGGTTGCGGTGAGCCGAGATCGCACCATTGCACTCCAGCCTGGGTAACAAAAGCGAAACTCCGTCTCAAAAAAAAAAAAAAAAAAAAAAAATTCTCTGACTTTATTTGGTAGGCTGAGTTTCTGGAATGAGTAGTCTTCATTGGCTGTTTATTAATATGTGGTTTTCAAGTTTCCGTTTTTCTGTGCAGACTACACCATCCCTGTTTCTTTTGTTGAATCCCGTTATCCTGTCCAACTTTCCACTTGGTTGCTCAGAATGTCTAAATACTGTTCTCTTTCCACTATACCTTCTTTTCTTTTTCTTATTTCCTGTTTCCTACAACTTCACCTTAGAGAAATCTAGCCCATATATCAATCTGCTAGATACTTTATATAAACACCTCGCTTAATCCTTACATTCATCCTGTAAGGTAACCATTTTATCCCTGTTCTAGAACCGAGACCTAAAGTGGTTCTGTAACAAAATGGCAAGGCCCAAGTTTGAACCTAGGGGTTAATTAGTATGTTCTTTTTCCACTTCACGGCTTACCTTGTGATTGTAAAATATAAATTACTATTACTCCTACTTAAAAGCCATAATGAGCTCTCCATCTCTTGTAGAAGCAAGTTTGAGTTTCTGTTTTTGGATACAAGGGGCTGTATGACAAGGGACACAGTCATTCCTCAATACATAAGCTCTTATTGAATCATACTGAACTATTCACATTTTTTTTTCTGAAAAAGCCTGACTTTCTTTACCTTTGTATGTCTTTTGTTCTTTGTCTAAAATGCATCTCTCTTCCTTATCAACCGAGAAAGTACTATTCATCCTTTAAACCTTTACCCTCTTCCTCAGCCCTGGAACTGCTACTTAAGTAGAGAGGCTTCCTATTGTTCCAATATGTTCCAGAACACCATATGCTTTACATGGTATTTATGTGTCTCTATCCTCCTAGCTTTTGAACTCATTAAGGAGAGGAATCTATTCATAATTGTAATCTTGACTTAAAACACAGACACTTAAAATACACTTTATTAAATAAATAAAATAACCATTTTTTGTCTTGTGGCCTTGGGAAACTCATTAACCATATTTGTGTTTATGTGCTATTAAGCAAAGCTGTTATTTTTCTCTATGTATGTTCATTTGGTAATGATGTTTATGATAACATTTTCAAAGTTTTTTAGTTATTGAAATTCTTGATATACATACAATCATTTCCTCCCTTTCTTTCCCCATCTGTCTTGTAGTAACTGAAAAGAGCAGACATTGAGCCAAAGCTCGGATCTGTATCATAGTAACAGACTGGGTTTCAGATAGCTCCACTTCCCCTCCCCCATCCCCCATATCGTTGCTCCTGGGTTTCTGGCTTCATAGACACTAATGCAGAGATTTCATTTAATTTATAAGAGATCATGAGGTCATCACAAAAGTGAAAGAAGTTGGAAACCAAAATATTTCTTCTAGGCTAGAAGCCAATGATTACTATATAGAAACAAAAAAAGATACGGATTGAACAACTTAATTAGTTTTCTCTTATTAATCTCTTTAGTTGCCTCTACTTCAGTGTGAAAATTTTCATGGTACCAACACTAAAAATTTCATTGTTATTTTTTTTAAAGAGAAATTTAGTGGTATTAATAGGAGGTGGTTATTTCCGCATTCTGCCCTAGGATAGACGTTTCACGGCAGTAGCAGAGCAAATATAAAACACCGGCCCTTGACACTCAAGGATTGTATTTTAATCTGTTGCAATTCTAATGTTCTTTATTCAGAGTATTTTTAACCCAGTCTTCCCAAACATGCTACTTAAATAAAATTCTTTCAGAAGCGACAGGTTTTAAGAACACTCTAGGGAATTCTCTGGATCTTTCTATTACAGTCCCCAGCTAACAGATTTGAAACTTTCTACCCATAAATGTTTCTGCTATAGAAAAATCTATACTAACAATAAGATACAATAATTTGTATTTCCAAATACTATAGTTGAACTATGAGTCAAATGATCATTTTGTCATTATTGTTAGAATATAACTTAGACTATTCTAAGCATTTTGACTGAAATGACTAGAAGAAATTTAAACTAATAATTGAAAATAAAGAAACTTCACAGATATTATGTAGAAAAATAATTTTTTAGAAATCTTGATGAGAAACTATTGCCTCTAAAAGTTCCTAACCATTCACTTTTATATTTTATCTTCAAGAATTTTATTTAATGAATGCTATTATTTTAATTATTTGGTGTTACACATAAATGTATTTTTAATAACATATTCTGAATATTTTAAGACTAAAGATAATGTTCAGTTCACAAACATGAACTATGAACTAACTGAAATTAAAAAAAAAACCTTCTGTAGTTAAAAATAAATCTATCATAAATAAATTTCAACTGAAAATTTGATGTGAAAATCAGCTACAATTTTCTTTCGTTTGTTTTACAGAGAAACCCTTGAATATTCCAGATGTTCCTTTTGATTACACTGTGGTCTTAAAGTGTAATTTCCAAATGGGCAGAGACTTTTTTCTGCACTATTCACTTCTGTAAATATATAAAGTCTAAAAATAATACTTGATATATAGTATACACTAAGTAATATTTGTTGAAAGAAAAAATATAATAACACTTCTTGGCTCCCAGGTCAATAGACAAAAGAGATTGGAATACCAATCCCATATTTCAACAAGACCCCTTTTGCTCTTTATTAACTATTTAGTTCCCTCAAGTGATAGAAATTCCTTCATTTTATTTATTTATTTATTTATTTATTATTGCATGTTAGGTTTTGGGGTACATGTGAAGAACATGCAAGATAGTTGCATAGGTTCGCACGTGGCAGTGTGATTTGCTGCCTTCCTCCCCTTCACCTATATCTGGCATTTCTCCCCATGCTATCTCTCCCCAACTCCCCACCCCTTGCTGTCCCTCCCCTATTCCCCCCAACAGACCCCAGTGTGAAGTGCTCCCCTCCCTGTGTCCACGTGTTCTCATTGTTCAACACCTACCTATGAGTGAGAACATGCGGTGTTTCATTTTCTGTTCTTGTGTCAGTTTGTTGAGAATGATGGTCTCCAGGTTTATCCATGTCCCTACAAAGGACAAAAACTCATCGTTTTCTATGGCTGCATAATGTTCCATGTTGTATATGTGCCACATTTTCCTTGTCCAATCTATCATCAATGGGCATTTGGGTTGGTTCTAGGTCTTTGCTATTGTAAACAGTGCTGCAGTGAACATTCATGTGCATATGTCCTTATAGTAGAACAATTTGTAATCCTTTTGATATATACCCATTAATGGGATTGCTTCATTTTAATACAAGGAAGAGCAAGAATCAAGAGACATTTGAAAAGGATTACTTTTCTTGGAATAAAGCAATAAGGATAATAACATTTGTATAAGATAAAGTAGGTTGATTTTGTTGGATTTGGGGTTTAAGATTGTTGTTGTATTTATTTATGTTTCCCATGAAAAGAAATAATAAAATGGGATAAATTAATTGGAGTAAATATTCAAGTACCCTTCTGGAATAGAATTGAGAGTAGATTATGGAAAGCTAACCTTAAAAGCAAACCTGAAAATCTCCTTGGCCCATTAGCATTCTACTTGTCTTCTTGATTTGTGCATTTTATCTGTCTCTTAAATGAACTCCTATCACTTGCTTGCGCACCCACCAAAATAAAATTCTCCTTGAGAATTACCATTTAATTTTTAATCAGTAAATGTGTTCTTATGATTTAAACCTGTCTAAATGTCAGAAATTCCTCCTCTTCAAGAAGTCCAAGAATCCTTGGGAAAATTTTTAAACAGTTCCTAATTTAGCTAAGATGACTTAGAATGTCAGTAATTGGGGTGCAGAAAAAATGTTATGCCACTTAATTGATGTTTAACTACTGTTGAAGGTAGCTTTCACTGACACTGCAGGCCAGGTTTAAAGGGGCTGCCTAGATGTAGAGTTAGGGGTCCTATCTTCTTTTGACAAATAAATTGAAAACCCAGAAAACTCTTCTGTTATCTCTTGCAGCTTGTAGTCTCACCAACAGCCACAAATTATTATGTCTTTAGCCTGTGGTAGTAAAGCACCCTAAGCAACCCTGATTTGTAGGGATCTGGCAAAACAATGATTAGAATAATGAGAGTTTGTATGAGGCAATGTATTATACACTCTTTTTGAATTCTGTAGTGCTTCATACATGTTAGCTGTTCCATTACCCATAATTGAAGTTGTGATCATTATTGTTTTCAGTGCTGGGTGAGAAAGTCTTTAACTCATGCTTCCTTCTCCATGGACTCAGAAAATAGGTCTCATACACAATAACTGCGACAGCTCTCTGGAAAGCTTCCTCTTGTTTGCAATATCTTTGTGGAAGATTTCTTAAGGTTACATGCTAGTTTCAAAATGTGGCATCTTAGCTGTTAAATAAATTATTTGTGAAGGAAAGTCACTGTGCAATGTATTATTGAAAACACTAAATATGATGCAGTTTGCGGACTTTTTTCTGAAAATAGTGATTCCTGCATATTTTAATATTAATTGAACCTGGAGTTTGTAATGCAAAGAGTCCAGAGACTGAAGGAAAAGAATTGGAGTCTAATGAGAAAATGCTAGAAGGCATGCTCATTAGTACCCATAGGAACTTTAACCCACAAGAGTATACGTGCCTGTTCTCTATGTCAATAATTAGCATATTCATGCTTGGTCTTACAACAGGGCAGGAACACTGAATCCTCTGTCTACTCATCCTCATTTTACTTGGTGTTGGTTTGTTTGTGTGTGTGTGTGTGTGTGCGTGCGCCTGTGTATTCTCAGAAGCAGTCACTCAGTATTTCAGTATATATATTGACATTTTTAGATGTGCAAAATCAGCTGCATTAGTGTATTAATGGTTGCAAATTTTCCACTCAGTTCCTCAGTCCCTGCTTATCAATTTCTTTTACTGTAAATATCCTCTTAAAGCAGCTACTAATGAGAGGCGATCCCTCAGCAGGAAATAACACAGACAGGTGGGGAGAAATCCTGTTCTGTGATTTTCTCCCTTTGACATGTGCTTAAATAAAAGCTCAAAGAATTTCTGCTTCCTGGTGGGCAGCAGAATTAACATCAGCCTATGTAATGAGCAGTGACCATAAACTGAATTTCTATGGAAAAATTTATGTTTAACTTATATAGCAGTTATACACCAGGTATATGTATTAATGCATTAATATAATCTATTTTTATCTAATTTTCGTGCTAACTTGGAGAAATCACACCTACATCCTTGATCTTTCCTGGAATAATTCTATAAAACTGTATCTTATCACTGTAAAGTCATCCTGAAGTGTTAAGTCTGCATATTGTTTTAGAGGGTGGAGTAAATAGGGAAGAAGGTATAAGATAATTTTCTCTCAAATATATACTGTCAAAGATGTGTTGTATACTTTGGTAAACTGATCTTACAGGTCTCTAAAGACTATGTCTCTTTTCTAAGGGATTGCCCTATGCTTTGAGAATAGAACACTCAAATGGTAGAATGTGGCCCTGCTGCAAACCATGAATTTCCATTCATTTATATACTAGGTCACATTCGCATGTATAAACTATGTTCTGCAGCTAGTAAAAACACAAGTTTCTAGCCAAAGTTTAGAGTGTCAGGGAATCTGTCTCTTGCCCTCTGTTCCATCATCTTTAGTAATGGCTGCAGCTCCTCCAGGCATCCCAGGAAAAGTTCAAGGAGGTAAAAGCAGAGAGCACTGTGTGATTGGTCAGGACTTGAACACATGGCCACCAGAGAATTGGTGAAATTGAGTTTTAGCAATGGCAGCCTCTAATAGTGCATGTATGCTGGCTTTTATATTTTACAAGTCAAAATGGCCTTGTTCTCTTTGCTGTTTTGCAGGTACCAACTCATCTGAAAAGTGGGCATTTGCCAGTCTATATAAATGCCCAGGAGAAGTTAAAGAAAATATATGGAAAAATATTATACATATCATAATTGCATTTATGAAAACAAAAAGTAGTTTAGACAAAAACGAAGAAATGATTCTGTAATGTCAGTGTTTATCACAGTGGGGCATTTAGAGAGGATCTGTGTTAAATCTGGAGCTACCTGTCCCTAAAGACCTATGGTATAGGAGTCTTATTCTGTGTCCTTTTTCAGATAAAACTCCAATGGTAGTCTAGGAACACTGAAGTACATTCAAGTCAATGAGAGTTTTATATTCATAAAAACTCTAGAACAAGCCTCATTAATGTACTTACAAAACCTAAAAAGGAGCCAACCATGTATCTCTTATTTCCCCACTGAGAAATCCATCAGCTTTCTTTGTTCAAGAGCTCAATTGCTAAATACCTTTTCTGTATGTTTCTGAATGTTAGTTCTTCAATAATAATCAAAGCATAACAGTTGGAAACATTTTTATAAAATATTTATCCTGTCGATGGTTATTGTCAGAAGCTTTAAAAACATCTTTGCTTCTGTGTTACTTTTTAAAATAGCTGACTTTCATAGTAAACGATATCTGAGAAGACCAATACAATTTAAAAACAAAGATTTTTGAAGATAGAATAAATGTCAAGATCATTTTTTCACACCTTTTTTTTTTCTTTAGGCAGGCAAAGTAACACTATGCTTATTTCAAGGATGATATCCTAAATCCAAAGTAATTTTAAAAGTGATTTATGGGAGAAAATCTCAACGTACTTCTGAAATAAAGTGATACTACTAAGTTTAGGAAGTCAAATAAGCAAAGCTAGTTGCTGGGTTTCCTGGCAGGGTTTATGGAGGCAGATACTTTACAGTTCCCCTTTAAGAAAGGATGTGGGCAGGTAATCAGTCATCAGTGAGGTCTATCTACTGATAAACTGGCACTGTGTGCTTGTTTTTCATGAAGAAATCATTGTCATGAATAATTGACTGAAAGACAGACTGACTGACTCAATGAATGAATGAATGCACATAGAGGGACTCCAACCAGCAGCGAACTTCAAGACAAGATTTCCCTTCCAAGGGTCAAGGGCTAGTCGTTGATCAGAGTTCCTGTATTTAATTACTGGTTGGCAAGCAATCAGAAATCAGACAAAGACTTTACTACTCAGACCATTCTTTGTTCTAAGACTTCTCTTTGGAAGAGTGACACAAAGACATGTCCTCATTTCTAATCCAGATCATCCATTCAAATAAATGGATTTCTGTTTTGTTCCTGGATATGCTAGGAAGAAGAAAATAAGAAACTGGTCAAATTTCCAATACAAGTATTTGCAAGATCCATTTTGTCTGAAAAGAGGATCCAAAAAATATTGGAAGGGGACACAGGAGTGAAAGACTATTGGAAACCCAATATTGATTGATTTTGCGGCTGGTGAGGCCTAAATAAATGATGACTGAGCCAGAGGCTGGGGCTTGGCCGTAACAACCAGTAGAAATGCTTAGAAAACAAAATTACCTCAAATCAAAGTTTAACTTGACTCAAAATTACCTGACTTATTATTTAAACTTTTTTTTTTTCAAATTGTGCAATGAACAGCGTTTTAAAATTCAAAATATTTTACAGGTCTGTAACAGCAATAACAAGCAGGACCTGCCCTGTCTCTCTCCACTTCTGATTCTTGCTTCCTGGAGGCAGCTATTATAACATTTCTCCTAGTCATCATTTCCATATTTCTAAGTAGAATGCTTATATAATACTATGTAACTTTTAGTTCTAGTTTTAGCCTATTGACTTTGTGCTAGAGGAAGATAACTTCTTGCATCTGGCCAGCTCTTCTCCTTACACCCATTTCCCTTTTACCTATTCTCCCAAGAGTTAGTGCTTTAAAGTTATTATCCCACACATACATTGTTTTATCTGACTATTCGTAGTTGAGCCCTTCAGTATACAAAAATTACATTTCTTTCTTTTGCAACTTTTCTTTTTGCTGAAATCAAAGATTGCCTAATTTTCTATTTCTTTAGTTTCTGTGCTTGTATCATGAATTCATTCTCAACAGTGCAAGTCATTTTTTTTAGTAAAATATTTACTTTGAATTAAATTTTGGTTTTAGTTTTATTTCTTGGCATTATTCTTTATTAGAGCCTTCTGTCTCTGCTCCAAGAGGTCCTGGTTGTTCTCTCAGCCATTCATTATCACCCCATGAATTCTCCTCTCTTCTCTCTTGAGTTGAATATCTAGTTTTCTTGATTCCATGTTGTGTTCTTTTTGAGTACCTCACCAATTTTGGTAGAACATCTTTCCACATATTCATGAGAAGAAACAAGTAGGAGGTAAATATTTTGAAACTGTGCATCACTTAAATTTTTTTTCTTCCATCCATGACTGATAAGATGACTGGATATAGAAATCTAGCTGGGAAATTACTTCCCCTTAGAATTGTTAAGGGATTATTTTACTGCCTTCTGGTTTCCAGGGCTGTGTTTATGAAGATAGTACTTGAGATTCCTAATAGTTTATAAGGCCTTTTTCTCTGGAAGCTTTTGTGAATATTTGACTTTTGTATTTTGAAATTTCACTGTGATGTACTTTGATGACTCTTTTTTTCACCCTTTGGTGTATTAATTTGCTAAAGCTGACATAATGAGATATCATAGAATGGGCGTCTTCAACAATAGAAATTCATGTTTTCACTGTTAAAAAAGCCCAAAGTTCAAACTTCCATGCTTGTTAGGTTTGGTTTCTTCTGAGGCCTCTCCATTTGGCTTGCAGAGGTCATCTTCTTGCTGTGTCCTCATATCCTCATTTCTCTGTTGCGTGTCAAAATTTCCCCTTATTTTCTAGATAACAGTTAAATTTTAGTATAGACCATCATTTAAACTTAATTACCTCTTTAAAGGGCCTGTATTAAAATACTATCACATTCTGAAGAGTACAGATTAGATTTCAACATAAAGTTGCAGTGGGAGATAATTTATTCCATAATACTTGCAGTATGCCCTTTAGTTCTGAGATATTTCCTTACTTTTTTTTTTTGATAGTTTACTTTCCATTCAGTTCATCTGTTCTTTTCTTACCAGAGGTATTTATTAATCATTGGTAATTTCCTAATATTTTCTTTCCAATTTCTTTCTCTTGGTATATTTATTTGCCTTTCTAGCAGAATGTATTAGCTTTTTTTTAATATTCATTTCATTTTTATACTGTGGTTTTACTTTTTAATAGATGTTTTGTATTATCTCTTTTTGTTTTATTTAGCTTAATCACTTAATTACTTCCTTTATCTCTGAAGTTTCAATTGAGATAGTTTTTTTTCTTTTAAAATTTTCTTCTGCTCTTTATATTTTCTCTCTTTTCTTCTTTCATCTTACACCTTAAAAGGTTTTGCTTGGATGAATGGCAATCTTTGGCTGTTCATTCATATTTAAGAGTGAGGCATCACAAAGCTTATAAAAGTTTGGTTGGTTTCAACTGGTTGATTTCATGGTGGGATGCTTTTCTTTTTAAACCCAAAGAGACAGTTAGTTCAGATGTCCCTTTGTATACATTGGAGAGGTTCCAGGACCTCTGCATGTCCTCAACATCTGAGTCTTTCAAGTCCCTCAGTAAACCCCCAAGAACCCACTTGTAGGACAAGTCAGTCTCTCCTACATGCAGGTTTCCTATCCTAGGTATGCTGAATTTTTGACCCATGTTTGCTTGAAAAACATTTGTGTATAAGTGGACCCGTGCAGTTTGAACCCATGTTGTTCAAGGGTCAAAAGTATTTGCAAATTGTTTCTTTTTATGTTCTCCAGAGATGAATCCTCTAATTTCTTGCCTAAGGAAAATAAACTTCTATGCCAGAATTGTCAGGAAGTTGTGAAATAGGTGACTAGGTGACCATTTCATCTCCTTCTTCTACCTTTTGATGCTGCACTCTTATTGAGGTCTTAAAACTTGATCTGGGAGACTAATGCTGGATATATATATGTTTTCAACCTATCCTAGTTGTCCCTTTTTCCTGTTACTTTGTGCCTTGTTAATCTTTCTATGCTATTTTATTAAGTGTTTTTTTTTTTCAGAGAGTACAGGAAAACATGAATGTTCAGTCCATCACAGTTAACCAGGATTCTTTACCTAGACCCTGATTAAGGACATCAGTAACTCTTGAAAAGCGACTTCAACTAGGGACACCTGACAATGTTTGGAACTATTTTCAATTGTCACTACTAAAGAATGCTACACATCTAGTGATCAGAGATCAGAGATTCTGCTAAACATTCTGCAAGGCACTGGACATCCTCCCGCCCTCGACCAAAAAAAGAGTATGATTTAGGCAGAAGTTTCAATAGTACTGAAGACAAAAAATTTTGTTCTAGAGGTAGTTTAAAACTTTGCCTGTAGACGGAGCTTAAAGTTGTTAGGGATTTCAGGGATTTGTATATGAGGAATAAGTTAAATGCTAAAGGATATAGTAACCAATAGAAATATTTTATGCAAAAGATGGAAACAACTACATTGTGTTTCTTTAAAATATCGTGAGTATTTTGACGACAATTTATGCTCAGATAAAAATTTTAAGGCAAGAAGTTAATAAAAATATGCACACATGTTTTTCATAAGTAGGGAAATGAATCTACTACAGTGGTTCTCAGCTCTGTTACGCACAGTACAGCCACTGGAAGAACTTTGAATAAAATACTGACACTTTGCACTACACAAACAAATTGAATCAGAACCTCTAGTGAATGGTCCTTAACAGCATTGTTTTTATGAATTCCCCAAGTAATTCCAGAGTGCAGTTGAGTTTGAAAATCCTAGTCTAGGATATCTAAATACTTTCCGCATCCACACAATGGTTGATTGCCCTTTCCTGCGGCATTGTGGGCTCCTTTCTGTTTTCTCTTATATCATGAGAAATATTAGACTATTGTGCATGCATCAGGATGAAGTCACACGGCCCTTTTCTTTTTGTTGAAATTCCCCCACCCCCAAATCCCCCTTGTCCTTCATTTTAATATATTCTTTTTGCACTGTCGTTAAAAGCTAAAGCTATGGTCATTTTAAGAGTCAGGATTAAAAAAACTCTATGTATATGTGGTGATTTATGTCCTGTCCTTTTAATAATGCTTACATAATGCCTGCTTAGCAGTAGGTCATCTATCTCAATTTCCTTGACCTTCTGTTTGGTTTTCATCAAAGTGACCGTATTACTTCCTCACATAGATTATATCTGATTTTTGAGACCACAAATACTGATAACCTCAAAACAACTTTTAAAAGTGAGTCAAAATAATTCATACATTTTTTACTTTACCTGTTATGATGCTATGAAAGTTGTGGGCTTCAGTAATATATTTTTAAATTTTATGCTGTCATTAACATTGGTTTAATGAAGATTGCATAAAATAACAGAAAAGTCCAAATGTATACTAATATGTAAAATTTTTTTAAAATACACATTCTGCTACATATTGTGTGAGGGCAACAATAGTATTTAGCTAGCATTTATTGAAAACTTACTATACACAAGGCATATTACATGGACTAATTTGTTTAATATAAATTAATCTAACTATTTAGCAGAATCTATCTATGTGGTAGATATAATTTCAATAGCAAGGAAACAAAGGCATAGAATGAATAAGTACATTTCCAAAGGATATGTAACTCATACCAGCAGAGTCCAGGGTCTAACTCAAGAGACAATGTCCTTAACCACTCTGCTATGACCTGGCTTTTATAAATGCATAGACAGAATTACTGAAAAATACATAGCCAAAAGTTTGCACTGTTTGCTTTAAATATTCTATATTTTATATTTTCTTTTACTAAGTATGACATAATTTTATAATAAAAAGTGAGATAATTTATCTTATTGAAAAATTAAAATTGCACAACTGTTTATTTAGAAATATGTATGTAATGCAATACCTGATTGAATATTTCCTCCTATACCTGCTTACCTTCTGGCATTCTCAACATCTGCTTGTAGATACGAATGCACAGATATGGACACTGAATTAATTAATTAATTTTAACTGACATATTTATCAGTAGGAAAGCCATACCATTTCAACATTAACTGGTCTGTAGCTAGTAAAACTATATAACTCTTTCTCAAACTCTATCCAGAATGGAAAGTTTACAGCAGTATTTTCAATAGTCTTTTAGGCTAAAACCCCAAAGTTCCTGGGCTGTCTCCTCATTTATCAAGGTATGATACAAAGAGAAGGAGCTTGAGAAGCAGTACTCTCTAAGATAAAGTATAAGATCAACATTTCCTAGCTCTATAATCTTTAGTAAGTTGCTTACTGTCTCTGAGCTTCAAATTTTCTCACCTTTGATTTGCATTTCTCTAATGACCAGTGATGATGAACATTTTTTCATATGTTTGTTGGCCACATTTTAAACGTCTTCTTTTGAAAAGTATCTGTTCATGTCTTTCACCCACTTTTTGATGAGGTTGCTTGTTTTTTTTCTTGTATATTTGTTTTAGTTCTTTGTAGATTTTGGATATTAGCCCTTTGTCAGATGGGTAGCTTGCAAAAATTTTGTGCCTATCCTGTTGGTTGCCAGTTCACTCTAATGATTGTTTATTTTGCTGTGCAAAAGCTCTTAATTTAATTAGATCCCATTTGTCTATTTTGGCTTATGTTGCCATGCTTTTGGTGTTTTAGTCATGAAGTACTTGTCCATGCCTATGTCTTGAAGGGTATTGCCTATGTTTTCTTTTAGGGTTTTTATGGTATTAGGTCTTATATTTAAATCTTTAATCCATCTAGAGTTATTTTTTGTATAAGGTGTAAAGAAGGGGTTCAGTGTCAGCATTCTGAACATGGCTAGCCAGATTTCCCAACACCGTTTATTAAACAGGGAATCCTTTCCCCATTGCTTGTTTTTGTCAGGTTTGTCAATGATCAGATTGTTGTAGATGTGTGGCATTACTTTGGAGGCCTCTATTCTGTTCCATTGGTCTATATCTCTGTTTTGGTACCAGTATCATGCTATTTTCATTACTGTAGCCTTCCATCTCATTCCAGTTAGAATGATGATCATTAAAAAAATCTGGAGACAAGAGATGCTAGAGAGGATGTGGAGAAATAGGAATCCTTTTACACTATTGGTTAGAGTGTAAATTAGTTCAACCATTGTGTAAGACAGTGTGGCAATTCCTCAAAGATCTAGAAATAGAAATATCATTTTGCCTAGAAATCTTATTACTGTGAGTATACCCAAGGGATTATAAATAAATCTATTATAAAGACACATGCACATGTATGTTCGTTTTGGCACTGTTTACAATAGCAAAGACTTGGAACCAACCTACATACCCATCAAAGATATACTGGATAAAGAAATTGTGGCATATATATACCATGGAATACTATACAACCATAAAAAAGGATGTGTTCATGTCCATTGCAGGGACACAGATGAGTCTGGAAACCATCATTCTCAGCAAACTGTCACAAGAACAGAAAACCAAACACTGCATGTTCTCACTCATAAGTGGATGCTGAACAATGAGAACACATGGACACAGGGAGAGGAACATCACACACTGGGGACTGTTTGGGAGTGGGGGGCTAGGGCAGGGATAGCAGTGGGTGGGGAGATTGGGGAGGGATAACAGGAGAAATACCTAATGTAGTTGACAGGAGAATGGAAGCAGCAAACCACATTGGCATGTGTATATCTATGTAACAATCCTGCAAGATCTGCACATGCATCCCAGAACTTAAAGCAAAGTTTAAAAAAAAAAAGAGAAATAGAGACAAAAATGTTTTTTCACCATTAAGAATTAGAGTAACAGCTTAACTCAGCATTGTACAGAAAACGAAATTAGAATGGATAAAAGGCTTAGTGTAGGTTCACAATAAGTTGCATCTACCCCTGCTTCTACACCCTAAATCTCACCACGACCAATAGCCAAGTATATTTCTGAAGCAAGGTGCCTACCAAATCTTATTAACCTGTTTTAACTGTATTCTTCCAACAGTCTTAGTCAAAAGGATACACAATACCTGCTGCATTGATTCTGTCAGGGTCACCACATGAGCTGTTGATCACCACCTGTGGAGGTCTGCCCTGCAGACCATGACTCAGTGATGGATGAATGAAATATACTCACACACTAGAGTACAATGTAAGTGTCAGGCTAGGGTGTCATCAGCTGCTCTAAGAAGGTGATTGCAGCTAACAGATGACTACTCCCTGTTCCTCCTTGCATTTATCCAGTATAGATTTAATAACAGAGCCAACAGGCTTGTAAATAATTAACATGGTTAAAAGAGTGGTCTTAGAAATGATAGAAGCTTTTGATTCTGGGGCCAGAATGAACACCATTAATGGGTAATCCTCCTTCAACCTCCCCACTGGGAGGGCCATCTGGCATAAAGTTTACTGGAGTAAACAGAGTAGAGACAAAGGAATGTGGAGTAAACAGACTTAACTGGGGAAGCTTCCATTATCCCTAATCTTCACCCTGTGACTCAATGCTCTGAGAACTGGTTGCCTTCAACTTGTTAATGAAAACCTTTTGGCCTTCCAACAGTTTTGAGACTATAAACTTATAACTTTCCCTAATAGTTTCCTTAATATTTTGCCAACCACCTTGAGTGAATCTCAACAATGCTCACTCTTCAGAAGCCTCCAAAGTCGGTATCGAAGACTTTGCAGTTTTTTTCTAACAGGTATGAGTAAGGAAGTCTAAAGAAGCAGGTGTTATAGATGCTGTCTTGGCAGTTTCCCTAGTCTACTCTTACTAATAAATAGAGAAAACCTAAAGTATGCTCAGAAAAATCACATAATCTGCTCAATTTCTTTTTGCTCTTCCTTTGTATATTGAATGTTTAGTATTACCACTTGATAAAGTGTTTTTATTTGTCATAAAATCCTCAGCTTTTGCTCTCTGAAACTTATCTAGATTATCTTCCCAGAAACTCAAGGCTTTATTTTTACCTTTGGTCTGTTCATAGAATTAAGTGTCCTGTAATTACTCTGAAACCAGTCTAGTCCTTTAAAGATTTTTTTTCAAGCCAGGACCAAAATTAAACAATTAAACTCTTTTCTTTCAAGCCAGGACCAAAATTAATCTTGGGCTCTCAACCCTAACATATAAGTATTACTCTGATAATAAACTATGGTAGACCCAACTGCTTTACCTGGCTAACTTGAAGGCATCATTTGCACAAAATTGACATGTACTTCTCCTAGCCTGAGTTTCCATATGTTGGGTAGATACCAACAGTCATATAATCAAAGGTCTTAGATAGGAAGTAACCTTAGGAAACCTCTTATCTTAATCCATTTGTCCTTCTATAACAGAATCTATTTTGGATAATTTATGAACAACAGAAATTTATTTCTTACAGTTCTAGAGGCCCAGAAGTTTCAAGATCAAGATGCTGGCAAGGTCTATGTCTGGTGAAAGCCTGTTCCTCAAGGATAGCAACATTTAAGTGTCCACATATGAAAGGAAGGCTTGAAGATGAAGGGTCAGGGTAGTTCCTTCCAGTTCTTTTATAAGTCACTAATATATTCATGAGGACTGAGACCTGATGATGCTTTTGAAAGGCTCCACCTCTTAATATTGTTGCACTGAGATTTAATTTCAACATGAACATTAGAGGGATATATTCAAATCATGGCACCTCTATTCTATGATTCTTCCTTTATAGAAAGAAAAGCTTTCAGAAACTACTTCAGAGGAATATCTTCCAATGTTTTATTTAAGTATATTATTTAATTAAATAAATGTCTATAGCCCATGCTTATTAGTTAAAATATACAAAATATCCATAATTTCTTTCTACTTCTCAATATATCTCATAATAATGATACAATATGATTTTTATGTAAAGTTGGTGGTATATTCTGAAATCGTAATACTTGTCAGCCATAATCAATTTCCCATTGCATTTATGCACATGTGAAAAATGAATAAAATTAACAGTCAACAAAGGGGAAAACATTTGTCCTGGCATCTTCGGTAAGCGCTTTAAATAAAGTACTATGAGGTTGCAGATATTTTGAAACTGGATTAAATTGTAGAATTACCCTTTGTGGTATTTGTTTAACTTATAACTGTAGTATTTTGGACTACTGCATGTAGCATTTACAATTACAGAATATAATTTAAAATATGTCAAATTATGAGACCCAATGACAGAGAACTGCTGAATCAAAATGGTAATACATAATACCTTTAATGTATAAAACAATAACAACACTCTCTACATGAAAAATAAATTTAAAATATGGTGGTATATGACAATTATCCAATTTAATCAGAATGTAGCTTCTGAAATTTCTTAGTTTGGAATGCAGATTGAGTCTTAGTAGAATCCTAGTTTGCTTCCTATCTCACTAGTTTAGATTTTACCTATTATTTATGTCAGAGCTTTTCAATTAATGTTGATGGTTAGTTCACTGTTTCATATACTTTAGAAATAATTTTGTCAATAATATTTACAATGAATTCCCAAAGCTTAAATCTGCCAGTTTGACCAATGGGCCAATTATGACATTCTCTTGACTGAAACAATACTTTTGTTGAAATTTATTTTTTTCTAAATATAAATCGCATTTAAATGTTTGTACTTCCTTTGTAGCTCCTTACTTTCTAAATTTTCCCTCTATCCTTAACTGAAATATTTATTTACAACTAAGAAGTATTTGCAATCCCAGAGTATGTGCAGACCAAGTTGAAGGCTGGTGAATTACTTTCTTAAAAAAAATGACATATTCAGGAGATAAGTTTATGATCCATAGAAAGTAAAATATTGATGAATGTTAGCAGAGGATATAGGTTCTCCTGCTTACTGCCATTTCTTTGTTGAAGGTGGTCTAGGCCATAAGGGCTACAACTCTAAGGTGAGTCCTAGTGCTGAACTAAGTCCACAGACACCAGATGGAAGGGCATGTGACATACTGAGACATGACTGGGGCAGCCAAAAGTGCTGGCATCACCCCTCCCCAAACCCTGGGCTTCACAGCTCACACTCCAAAAGAGATCCTCATTCTTCACTTTAGGAAAGGAGAGGTGAGAATGGAAAGGACTTTGTTTTGCATTTTGGATACCAGCTCAGCTACAGAATGACAGGGCACCATCAGTACTGTAAGGCTCTTGTTTCAGGCCCTAGCTCCTAGATGATATTTCTAGACACACCCTGGACCAGAAGGGAACTTGCTGCCTTGAAGGAAAGGATACAGTTGTGGCAGCATTCATGACCTACTAACTGAAGAGCCCTTGAATCCTGAATAACCAGGAGCAATACCCAGGTACTATGTTGAGGGCCTTGGGTGAGCCTCTGAGACTGGCTAGCTTCTGGTGAGACACAGCACATTCCAAGCTGTGTTGGCTATGGGGCAAAACTCTTGCTTGAGAAAAGCAGAGGGAAAAGTAAAGGGGACTTTGCCCTGCACTTTGTACACCAGCATGGCCACAGAGGGGTAGAGCAACAAGCGGAGTCTTAGGGTCTCTGATTCTAGGACTTGACCCTTGGATGGCATTTATGACACTGCCCTAGAACAGGAGAAAGCCCACTGTCCTGAAGGGTGAGTCTCAGGCCAGGCAGCCTTGAGCCTTAAGGGAACATTATTAGCTAAATGATAGCTTGGTATTACTCCTTATGGCCTGGGGTGACAAGGGCTATGGAGTGAGGCTTCTCTGCCTTTAAAAAGTGGAGGGAAGAGTGGGAAGGACTATATCTTGTCGCTTGAGTGCTGGTTCATCCACAATAAAATGGAATACCAGGTAGATGTCTAAGGTTTTGTTCTCTAGTTCCTGACTCTAGTCCCTGGCACCTTTGGATACACCCAGGGCCTAGGTGACCTCATTGACCTGAAAGCAGGGATGTAGGCTTGACTGACATTGCCAATGCCTTATTGTTGTACCCCAGGGCCTTGATATGAACACTGGCAGTAGCCAGGGAGTAGTTACAGCAGGCCCTGTGTGAGACCCAATGCTATTCTGGCTTCAGGTCTGACCCAGCACAGGAATAATGGTGGTGGCCACAGGGGTGATTATATTAATACACCATCAGTGGTAGATGACCCAGAAGAGAGAGAGAAAAAAAAAAAAAAAGAAAAACATTCTGTTTGGGAGAATGTAAGGGAAGAGAACAAATGTCTCTGCTTGATAATCCAGAAAATTCTCCTGGATTTTGTCCAAGACTATGAAGGTGGTACCTTCCAGAGTCTGTAACAATCACATTGTTACTGGGCGTAGGGTGTCCCTCAAATTAGATACAGCTTACATGACAACACTCAAGTCCTTTCAAACATCTGGAAAGCTTTTTCAAGAAAGTTGGCTAGGTCCAGACAGTGAAGACCACAATAAATATCTTACTTTTCAATGCCCAGACACTGAAGAAAATCTACTAGCATCAAAACACCATCCAGGAAAATATTACCTCACCAAATGAAATAATCAGGGAACCTGGACAGAATCATGGAGAAACAGATACGTGACCTTTTAGACAGAGAATTCAAAACAGCTGTGTTGAGGAAACAAAGAAATTCAGGATAACCTAATAAGGAATTCAGAAATCCATAAGATAAATTTAGAGATTTAAATAATTGAAAAGAATCAAGCAGAAATTCTCAAGCTGAAAAACACAATGGACATACCAAGAATGTATTGAATCCTTTAATAGCAGAATTAATCAAGCAGAAGAAACAATTAGTGAGCTTAAAGAAAAGACCTGAAAATTCACAGTCAGAAAAGACACAAGGAGAAAGAATAATAATAAAGCATGCCTACAGAATCTAGAAAAGCACTCCAAATAGTCAAATCTAAAAGTTATTGACCTCAAAAGGAAGGTAGAGAAATAAATGGGGTACTTGGATATTGATATCTTTCTCTAGGTTTGGAAGTTCTCTGCTATTTTCCAAACCTAGACAAAGATATCAGTATCCAAGTACAAGAAGGTTATAGAATGCCAAGCAGATTTCACCCAAACAAGACTACCTCAAGGCTTTCAATAGTCTAACTCACATAGGTTAAGGACAAAGAAAGGATGCTAAAAGCAGTAAGAGAAAAGAAACAAACAACATGCAGTGGAGCTCCAAAACATCTGTCAGGCCAGGAAAAGTGACGTGACATATTTAAAGCACTGGAGGTAAAAATAACTTTTAGCCTAGAATACTGTATCTGGAAAGAATATCCATCTAACATGATGGAAAAATAAAGACTTTCCCAGACAGTCAAAACTGAGGGATTTAAACAACACTAGACTTCTCTAAAAAAAAAAATGCTAAAGGGTGTAGTTTAATTAGAAAGAAAAGAGTAATAATGTGCAATAAGATACCATCTGATGGTATAAAACTTACTGGCAATTGTAGGTGCACAGAAAAACATAGGCTATTATAACACTAACTGTGGTGTGTCCACCGTCACCACTGTTATTCAACATGGTACTGGAAATCAGAAACACAGAAATCAGACAAGAGAAAGAAATAAAGAGCATGCAAATTGGAAATGAAGAAGTCAAAATATCCTTGTTTTTAGATTGATCTTACATTTGGAAAAACTTAAGACTCAACAACAAAAAAACTATTACAACTAATAAACAAATTCAGTAAAGTTGCAATATACAAAATCAACATACAAAAAACAGTAGCATGTCTATATGCCAACAGTGAGCAATGTGAAAAAGAAATTTAAAAATTTATCCCATTTGTAATAGTCATACATAAAATTAAATACCTAGGAATTAGCTAAAGAAGTGAAACATCTCTACAATGAAAACTACAAAAACTAAAAGAAAAGAAGTTGAACAGGACACTAAAAAAGGAAAAAATATTTCATGAATTAAAATAATAGATACTGTAAAAATGTCTATATACATCAAAGCAATCTATAGATTCAATGCAATTCCTATTAAAATACCAATCATTCATGGACATAGAAAAGATGTTTTAAAATTTATTTGGAACCACAAAAGATCCAGAATAGTGAAAGCTATCTTAGAAAAGGAAACTGGGAATCATGCCACTGACTTCAAATTATACTAATGAGCTGTAGTAACAAAAACAGCATATACTGGCATAAAACCAGACACATAGACCAATGGAACACAATAGAGAACCCAGGAACTAGTTCACATACCCATAGTGAACTCACTTTCAATAAGGTGCCAAGAGATATACTTGGGAAATGACAGTCTTTTCAATAAATGGTGCTGAGAAATCTGGATATCCATAAGCAGAATAATTAACTAGACCCCTATCTCTTGCCCCATACAAAAATTAAATCAAAATTGATTAAATACTTAAAGACCTCAAACTGTGGAACTACTATGAAAAAACCTTGGGGGAAATCTCCAGGACAGCAGTTTGGGCAAAAATTTCTTGAGTGATATTCCACAAGCAGAGCAACCAAAGCAAAAATGGACACATAGGATCATATCAAGTTTAAAAGCTTCTGTGCAGCAAAGGATATAATCAAGAAAGTGAAGAGACAGCCCACATAAAGGGAGAAGATATTTGCAAACTACCCATTTGACAAGGGATTAATAGCCAGAATATATAAGGAATAATCTCTATAGGAAAATTATCTAATAATCTGATAAAAATGGACAAAATTTGAAGACATTTCTCAAATGGAGACATATAAATGGAAAACAGGCATATGAAAATATGCTCAATAACACTGATCATTAGAGAGATGCAAATCAAAACTATAATGAAATATCATGTCACCCAGTTAAAATGGTTTATATCCAAAAGAGAAGCAATAACAAATGCTGGTAAGAATGTGGAGTAAAGGGAACTGTTGTACACTGTTGGTGGAATGCAAATGAGTGAAGCCACTGAAGTTTAGAGTTTCCTCAAAAAAATAAAAATTGAGCTACCATGTGACATAGCAATCCCACTGCTGATTATAGATCACAAAGAAAGGAAATCAGTATATTGAAGAGACATCCACACTCAAGTTTTTTGCAGCACTGTTTACAACAGCTAAGATTTAGATGCAACCTAAGTAACCATCAACAGATGAATGAATAAAAAAATTGTGGTACACATAAACAATGGAGTATTATTTAGTAATAAAAAATAACGAGATCTAGTCATTTGTACAACATGGATAGAACTGCACATCATTATGTTAAATGTAATAAGCCAGGCACAGAAAGAAAAACATCTCATGTTATCTCTTAGATGTGGGAGCTAAAAATGAAAAATAGTTGAACTTACGGACACAGAGAACAGAAAGATTCTTACCAGAGGAAGGGTGGTAGGTGGCTGACAGGTGGTGGGAATCATTAACTGGTACAAAAACAATAAAAAGAATGAATAAGAGCTACTATTTGATAGCACAACGAGGTGACTATAGTCAATAATAAATTGTACATTTTTAAATAACTTGAGTGATTGAATTGTTTGCAACTCAAGGGATAAATGAGGGATTTATTTCATCATAGAGAACCATTCTCAATGATGTGGTTATTTCACATTGCATGCCTGTATTAAAACATCTCATATACCCCACAAATACATGGAGTCACCACAAAAATTAAAATAAATTTTAAAAATTAAGTATAAAGAGACTCTTAAGGCTAACAGTGAAAGTTTACTGATGCAGTCTAGTTAATAAGGGGAAAGAGAAAAAGGGGAATAGTGAGTTTTAGAAGGCCAAGTTCCATACTTTCATGGATATAAATGTCTTGTTTAGACTTTTTTCCTTTTTGTGAGACTGCCAGAGTATATGTATACCACATCTCTATTATGGAAATTTTATTTATATGGCAACCATTAACAATCAATGACATGTAACAGCTTATTTTTTAATATACTTTTGGCTTTTATTGATTTCTGTTCTGTATGGAGACGGATGGTGAGTGGTTTACTGGCTTAATTTTTGTCAGGAATGGTGCTCCAATTTGTAAAACTTAAGTCAGTTTCCACTTATTTTCTCTGTCCTCACACTCTCAGGCTTTTACAAAGCCATATGTTTTGTTATGTTTGTGTTCTTTTTTTAAAAAAACAAAACAAAAAGATCTTCACTCAGATATACCAGCAGTCAAATTCTCCCCAACTGAGCTCCAGCTGTCTGTGCTTAAGGGACCTTTGATGGCGAGACATAATCTCAAAACTCCTTTGTAATGTGCTTTCAGACAGCATACTAGACAATGAACAAACATAGGTTTGAAACTGATATTTTAAACATTCATTTCTTGTGTAGAAATATTTGTTTCCTTGTATCTTGAATTGTCTTATGCCCCATGACATTTTGTAACCATAGCAATGTTTTCACGAGTATTCTTGTACCTAAAATGTTAAAGAGAATAACATATTATAAGGTTCTTACCCATAGCCTCAGTTTTTCTCTACCCTTTCCCTAGGTTCTCCTCTCTTCACAATTACAAAATGGTTGTGGGCTAGAGGAACATAAAATATTGAGATGTGGACAGAACTAATTAGCTTTAGAACCCTAGTTAGCCTTCCTATCTGAGAGCCATAATTGTAAATACAAGCCTGCTTCAAACCACTCTCTCATTTGAGAGCAATCATTGCAAGTACCATCTGCCAAAGGGGAGAAAGAAGGCTGCTCAGAGCAGTTGGTTTGTAGGATGAGCAGCTCATCGTGTCATTGTGTTCTGGCTCTTTGTTTTAAGAAAGTATGTTTGATTTGACAATGAGCTATGTTTTCTTTTAAATATTGTTTACATGGGAGTTAAACATCATATAAACAACAGCCATTGACGTTAAGAAATTCAGAGCTGATTTCTTTTGTGTTGCTCTTTCATCTAGTAGAGGATTATGCTCTATTCTTATTTGCATTCAAATAGTTTGCATATGTTGTAATTAAAGTCTGTGAAGTTTGCTGATTACCAATATGTGTAGAACAAGGAATCATTTTTAATCTATATAAACTGTAAAGATAAGTAATATGCATAAAAATGTTAGGCACTGATGTGAATGTACTAAAATTATTGGATATATTTTTTTCTGTTATCAAGGGCTTTATCATTCAGGTTCCAAGGCCGCATATATACATAATAATGATGACAGCTAACATTTTTGGTATGCATTGTAATTCAAATACCTGCTCATTTAGATAATTTTTTTTAATCACACAATAACATTTAATTGCAGTTCAAGACATAATATAATTCAATGGCAATGCATGGTTCCAAAGCAGGTGTGACTGTTGTTGACAGAATGGAAAGTATAATGTTGATCAAAGTAGTCATTAAAGAGGATACATAAGACTATTTTGATATAAATAAAATAAAATAATTTAAAAAGGAAGCAAGACAGGGATCATTTTTCTAAAAGATTATAACATTTTTTAGGATATGGTCTGTTTCAAAGAGATTGTGATAGAAAGAATGTTCAGTTGAAGAAGTTGGACTAAAAACTCAAGTACCAATTTGGATAAGAGCATAATCAGTCACTATCAGCCTATGCTAATTGTGTTTTGAGAGTAGAAGTGACATATAGGTTTAAAGTCAAGGCTATGGTCGGGATGGGTACATAGGGTGACCCTCTGTGTCATATTGGGGTACATTAAGATTAAAATGAAGAGAATGGAAGATAAACTTGCATACATGGTGGTAAATTTTGTCAGTGTAAAAAAGGAAAGACATAAGAGGATAGTCAAATGGATAAAAAAAATCTACTACATAAATTAGCCACAAATAATGATTATTGTTCAAACATTGAGTATATGGTATGTTTTTTACATTAGTCCTACCTGATAGAACATTCTGCAATAATGTAAATGTTCTATATCTCCACTGACAAATACAGCAGTCACTAGCTATTTGCACTTACTGAGTGATTAAAATATAGCTAGTGCAACTAAGAAACTAAATTTTGAATTTTACTCAATTTAAAATTATATAGTCACATGTGGCTAATAGTCATAATATTGGATAGCAAATCTAGGTATTACTGATGCAAACAGGAGCAGAAAGGAATATCATCTTCCTTTGAAATTGAAGTAAAATTAATACACATTAAATGCATAGATCTTATTTGTAATCTGATGACTTTTGAGATTTGAATATTACCGTAAAACTATCACCTAAAATATGACATAGAATTTTCCATCAATTCAAAATGTTCCTTCATTTCTCTTTCAAATTAATTCCATTTCTACTTCCAAGAGAAGACATTCTCTGCCTTTTTTTTTTTTTGTATAAATAGATTCTCACAGTATATTTTTCTGTCTGGATTTTCGCAGTAACATAAAGCATTTGATGTTTATATATGTTGTGGAAGTGTGTGTGTGTGTGTGTGTGTGTGTGTGTGTTTGTAATCAACAGTTCATTTTGTTTTATTGTTGAGTGGTATTCCATTATATGGATAATATATAATTTGTTTATCTGTTTTCCTGTTGATGGAGATATGTGCTGTTTCCAGTTTGGGACACCTATTATGCATTTACTGTTTATAAACAGAGGGAAAAGTGTGTGAGTCATGGCTATTTCTCTTTTAATCGCAGGATACACAAAATTACCCAGCTCAGGTAACTGAAATATCTAGGGGAAGATTTGGCCTCTGATGCGGCTTGCTGCAGCACTCACACAGTTCCATTAAGTTTTTTTTTTTTTTTCATCTTTTTAGCTCTTTTTCCTCTCTCACTCAGTGTCTAAATTTATGGGAGGAAAATCATTGCAGTCACTTCAGTGTCACATCTTTGTAAACATAATTCTATCAAATAATATATATAAAGTAAGTAATATGTATAAATAACATATATATGAATCCACCAAAGATAATTATTCAATAGCTTTTATGAAAACCAAATATATCTTCAAAATATGGTTAAAACAATCCAATTTGCATGGGTAGACACAATGTGGTGGAAAATTTGATAGCCAAGGTACTGCTTTTTGAACGAAAATTTGAGCATGAAGCATAATAAAAATTGTATAATCTAGTGTTTAAGGTTTTGGTTTCTGGGCTAAGATTTTAAATATTACATATGTAATATTGGCTAAGTTATTTATCTCCTCTCTTTATTTATATCTAAACTGAGAAAAATTCATAGTATTCAATATTCATAACATTGGTAGGTTGCAAAGATTAAATGAGATAATGTGTGCAAAATTCTTAGCTTAGTGCCTGACACAAAACCTTAATAAATTTGAATAATAGTAATCACATTAAACGTGTTCAATGAGATTCTTTTGTAAATACAGAAATTGCGATCATAGAGAATTTTTATTTTGTATTTAAAGGCCTGAAGATGTCTGGAACTAACTTTCTATTCTAAGCTGATACACTAGTCAGTTGATGAGCCAAATCTGGACCCATTCTCTCATTTTTTATTTCTACTACAGCAGCCAATAAGCATTATTTCAAGTCATGACCTATTTGTAGCTTTACCTATCCTTTATGTATGAGAAATAAAAAAGAATCTTGTTTACACATAGGCAAGTAGAATTACAGGCATACATTGTTTTTACTGCATTTTGCTTTATTGTGCTAAGTAAATACTTCATTTATTACAAATTAATGATTTGTGGCAATGTTGCATCAAGAATTTTTTCAATAGTGTATCTTTACTTCCTGTCTCTGTGTCAGATTTTGGTAATTCTCACAATATTTCAAATTTTAAATGATTGTTATATCTCTGATGGTGACCTGTGATCACTGATCTTTGATATTACTATTATAATGGTTTTGGGGCTCCAGGAACTGCACTCATGTAGAATGACTATCTTAATCAATAAATGTTGTGTGTTTTCTGACTGCTCCACTGACCAGCGGGTTCCCTTATTTCTATTTCCTTGAGCCTCTCTGTTCCCTGAGACATAACAATATTGAAATTAGGTCAATTAATAATCCTTTAATGGCCTGTAAGTGTTCAAGTAAAGGGAAGAGTTGTGCCTCTCTCACTTAAAGCAAAAGCAAGAAATGATTAAGCTTAGTGAGGAAGACTTGTGAAAAACTAAAATAGACCAGAAGGTAGGACTCTTGTGCCAAAGAGTTAGCCAAGCGGGGAATGCAAAGGAAACATTCTTGGCAAATATTTAAAGTACTACTCTAGTGAACCTTCTACAGTCAAAATCTATGACTTCATGAAAGCTTAGATGATAATTAGCATTTTTTTAGTGATAAGGTATTTTTAAATGATGGTAGGTACACTGTTTTTTAGACATAATTATGTTGTACACTTGATAGACTACAATATAGTGTGAACATAAGTTTTATATGCATTGAGATATTAAAAAACCAAAAATGTGTGTAACTTGCTTTATTGCAGTATTTGTTTTATTGCCTTGGTCTGAAAGTGAACCTGCAATATTTCTAAGGTATGCCTGTACCTCTCCTCATGTGATCCCATTTCCAATGTTAAATTAACTCACAGGATATAGTGTCAGTAATCAGCAGACAGTACAGTCTTAGGAAAACAGCCAGGATACTTGGCATTTCATTGTCATCTCTTTGATTATTTCATGTTTCCTCTTTCTCCCCCTCTTACTCCCTCCCGTTCATCCCCCAGTTAATCTCAATTTTTTACATGAAATTTTTCTAATAAAGACTCTAACTTATGCTTCTTCTTCATTTTATCCTGGAATCTACTAGGCAGCTAGGAAAGTGTTTCTGACACATAGATTTCGGCAACCAACCACATGAATACCACTGAGGGGTTTACCAATGCTGTCCAGAGGTTTCCTATAGTGGCATTTCCTTTCTTCTCACCACTGTCTTCTCCTTTCCTACATCCTCCTACAGATAAAACAGGGCATATGATCCTGTGCCAATGAATTTGAAGCTTGTTGTCAGAGACAATGTCCAGGATAATTTAAGGTAAAAATAGGTTAAAGAAGGGAAATATAAAAGAACAGTTTCTATGCTTCAAATAATGCTGAATTCTCAATATCTGCTGTTCCTTGAGGCTGACACATTTGATATGTGGCTTTTATTCTATTGGAGGTCACTTTAAACTAAAGAAACAGAAACCAATATAAAAGATTTGTTTAGATTCTTAGCAAGAATATCCCTCCAGTTGACAACGCTAGTCTGCTTTTCTTCTCAAAGTTCTGTGATGGAGGTTTCCTGAAGGGTAGATAAATAGACCTTCTGACGAAGCTGAGAAGAAGGGCAGTATCTGAAACAACTTGAGCAGATAACGTAGTGTTCTTGAAACTTAAAAGAGGAATGAGGAAAGGAAAAGTGGGCAGGAGAGATGTAATATATGAAATAGGGAAGGATTAGAGATAAAGTGCTAACAGATGAGTTTAAAGAAAATCAAATAAGGGAAAAAGTCATGCCGCAAAAGGGGAGAGGAAAAAGAACAGCTGAAACCAGAGGACAAACCAGGGTTGTTGGTCTAGAGAAGTATGATCTATTTGTGAAAGTAACAAGGAAATAGTGATACTTGCCATGGGATTTTTGTTGGCTCCTGAAATGGGATCTATAGCAATAGCTGAAAGAATAATCAAGATCAAAGGTGCAAAATAAATGGATTGAGATATAGAGCTAGCATTGCAAACTAGCAAGGTATTGGTCCTCTCTGATTAGTAGAAAATAAAAATTCATTTTATATTTTAACATTTTACCTATTAGTATCTATAATTTAGTAGGCAATAAAAATTTAGTTTATATTTTAAAAAATTACCATTCAGTATCTGTAATTAATTTGTGTTTTTAATTTAACTGATTGGTAAAGCTGGTTACAATTTTTTTCCCAGATTTTATGGATTGAGTTATTTTTAAAGCATGCTTTGACTTTGAGGTATGAATTTGAGAATTTTAATCAGGAACATTTGAAATTGAAATATTTGAATCTCTTCACACGGTTCTCAGTACTTCGGTTATTATATTTCTATGTCTTATTGACGAAGAGGTAAAATATCTTAATTTCTACTCAGCCTATTATTGTTTATAAAATAAAAGATAACTAGATTATGTTCCACAAAAAAAAGCCACCTATATTAGCACTAATGATGATGTAATTTGGAGACACTGTCCAGGAAAAAAGAAATTGTCCAGCAGTGTGGGGCAGCATCACAGAGGAATGTTATTTCCAGATTCCCCTATATAGAAGAAAGATATACACTGTTATTCTGTCTGTTTTTATTTTATCTTATTGTACATTAGGTTCTGGGGTACATGTGCAGATCACACAGGATTGTTGCATAGGTACACATATGGCACTTTGGTTTGCTGCTTCCAGCCCCCCGTCACCTACATCTGGCAATTCTCTCCATGTTATCCCTCCCAAACCTTCCCACCCCACCACCGTTCCTCCCTTGGTTCCCCCTAACAGACCCCAGTGTGTGATGTTCCCCTCCCTGTGTCCATATGTTCTCATTGCTCGACACGCACCTATGAGTGAGAACATGTGGTGTTTGATTTTTTGTTCTTGTGTCAGTTTGCTGAGAATAATGGTTTCCAGATTCATCCATGTTCCTACAAAGACATGAACTCATTGTTTTTTTGGCTGCATAGTATTCCACGGTGTACATGTGCCACATTTTCCTTGTCCAGTCTGTCATTAATGGGCTTTGGGGTTGGTATTATAAACAGTGCCTCAATGAACATATGTGTGCATGTGTCTTTATAATAGAATGATTTATAATCCTTTAGGTATATACCCAGTAATGGGATTGCTGGGTCAAATGGAATTTCTATTTCTAGGTACTTGAAGCACCACACTGTCTTCCACAATGGTTGAACTAGTTTACACTCCCACCAACAGTATAAAAGTGTTCTTATTTCTCCACATTCTCTCCAGCATCTGTTGTCTTCAGATTTTTTAATGATTGCCATTCTAACTGGTGTGAGATTGTATATCAATGTGGTTTTGATTTGCATTTCTCTGATAACCAGTGATGATGAGTATTTTTTCATGTTTGTTGGACTCATATATGTCTTCTTTTGATAAGTGTCTGCTCATATCCTTTGCCCACTTTTGGATGGGTTTGTTTGTTTTTTTCTTGTAAATCTGTTTTAGTTCTTTGTAGATTCTGGATATTAGCCCTTTGTCGGATGGGTAGATTGCAAATTTTTTTTTCCTATTTTGTTGGTTGCCAGTCCACTCTAATGATTGTTTCTTTTTCTTTACAAAAGTTCTGGATTTTAATTGGGTCCCATTTGTCTATTTTGGCTTTTGTTGCCAATGCTTTTGGTGTTTTAGTCATGAAGTCCTTGCCTGTGCCAATTTCCTGAGTGATTTTGCTTAAGTTTTCTTCTAGGGTTTTTATGGTGTTAAGTCTTATGTTCAAGTATTTAATCCATCTGGAGTTAATTTTAGTGTAAGGTGTCAGGAAGGGATCTAGTTTCTGTTTTCTGAACATGGCTAGCCAGTTTTCCCAACACCATTTATTAAACAGGGTACCCTTTCCCCATTGCTTGTTTTTCTCAGGTTTGTCAAAGATCAGATGGTTGTAGATGTGTGTCATTGCCTCTGAGGCCTCTGTTCTGTTCCATTGGTCTATATCTCTGTTTTAATACGAATATCATGCTGTTTTGATTACTATAGCTTGTAGTGTAGTTTGAAGTCATGTAGCCTGATGCCTCTGGCTTTGTTCTTTTTGTTTAGGACTGCTTGTCTGTATGGGTTCTCTTTTGGTTCTATATGAAGTTTAAGGTGGTTTTTTCCAGTTCTTTGAAGAAGGTCATTGGTAGCTTGATGGAGATTGCATTAATCTTATAAATTACTTTGGACAGTATGGCCATTTTCATTATATTGATTCTTCCTAAACCTGATCATGGAATGTTTTTCCATCTGTTTGTGTCTTCTCTTATTTCCTTGAGCAGTGGTTTTTAGTTCTTTTCTAAGAAGTCCTTTAAATCCTTTGTTAGTTTTATTCCTAGGTATTTTATTCTCTTTGTAGCAATTTTGAATGGGAGTTCACTCATGATTTGGCTCTCTGTTAGTCTATTATTGGTGTATAGAATACTTGTCATTTCTGCGCATTCATTTTGTATTCTGAGATTTTCCTAAAGTTGCTTATCAGTTTAAGGAGATTTTGGGCTGAGATGATAGGGTTTTCTAAATATACAATCATGTCAACTGCAAATAGAGACAATTTGACTTCCTCCTTTCCTAATTGAATACTCTTTATTTTTTTTTCTTGCCTAATTTCTCTGGCTAGAATTTACAATACTATATTGAATAGGAGTGGTGAGAGAGCACATCCTTGTCTATTGCTGCGTTTCAAAGGAATTGCTTCCAGTTTTTGCCCATTCCGTATGATATTGGTTGTGAGTTTGTTGTAAATAGCTTTTATTATTTTGAGATATGTTCCTTTGATATCTAGTTTATTGAGAGTTTTTAGCATAAATGGATGTTGAATTTTGTTGAAGGCCTTCTCTGCAGTTATTGAGCTAATCATGTGTTTTCTTGTCTTTGGTTCTATTTATGTGGTGGATTATGTTTATAGACCTGCATATGTTGAACCAGCCTTGCATCCCAGGGATGAAGCCTACTTGATCGTGATGGATAAGCTTTTTGATGTGCTATTGCAATTGGCTTGCCTGTATTTTATTGAAGATTTTTACACCTATGTTCATCATGGATATTGGCCTGTAGTTTTCATTTTTTGTTGAGTCTATAACTTATTTATTAGTTCCTGACATACTGCTGACTTTTTCATGGATGCCCTGCCCCACACAGAGATAGTTTAGCCACAGTCTGCCAGCAGAGGTGTTGCTGATCTACTGCAGGCTCTGCCCAGCTGCTGTGTGAACTGCCTTGGTATTGGTGGTGGACACCCTTACCCCATCTGAGCTGGACCATCTCAGGTCCAGCTGCACTTTCTGTGAAACTCTCAATCAAGAGCATTTAAGACTGCTTGTTTTGTGGGGGTGGTACCCACTGAGCCAGGTCACCTGGTCCTGTCTCAGTCCCCTCCCTTTCATTTGAATGGGTGGCTTTGTTTCCTAGGCATTCCAGGTGCTGGTTTGTGTGCATTTCTGTGCACCTACCTGCAGCGCTGGCTGAAATAGCTATGCTGAAATCTTGCGGCACTTTTTGGCCTGGGAATCACCTGGTCTGTGGGCAGTAATAACTTGTTTGGAAATGTAGTGATCACTCAACCTCTGTGTTGTTCTTTCTGGGAATTACACTCCAGAGCTGTTACTATTCAGCCACCTTGGATCCTCCTCCAGATATACACTGTTTTAAAATATTTGACACATATCTTGGGTAGAGATAGTTACATGTTTTGGTAATAAATATAATTTTCCAGTATTATCCTTTACATTAAATGTTTGCAACCACTGTTTTGATATTTGATATTGCTGATAAAATATAATCTTAATATTTTTGCCTGCATATTTATGCTCTAAAGTTTTGTAGAATAAATTGCAATTCATCTTCCTCTGTCTCCCATTTTGTTGTCTTTTATTTTTGGAGTGATCTCTGTATAGTTACTTGTTATGGTTCTTTGTGTTGTAACCAAGTGAGTCAGAAGGAAAGTGCCACATTCTGAGATCCAAATTAAGAGTCCTTTATTTGCTGGCAACTGAGAGATGGCTAATACTTAAAATTCTCTTGGCCCTGAGGAAGGGGCTTGATTTCCCTTTGTACATTGATTTAGGTAGGGGAGGGCGTACCTAGCTGAAGTGGTGCACAGAATTTTATAGAAGCAGAAGAAGCAAGTTAGATAAGGAAGCTGGTAACCAGGGGGCAGGAGGTTCCCAGGATTGTTGGCTGCTAAGGGTATTTCCATACAATCATTGGTGGAGGGGTCGGTAACAAGGGGAACTTTCCATATAATCAATCACCAAGGAGGGTATTTACAATAGCAGGTAGACTTGCCAAGCAGGATGTTGTTACAGTGGTTACAGGTACTGTGAACAGTGTGAACCACTCTTAAGTGTTCAAAGCTTTGAGTGCAGCCTGACCCAGTAATGCACCTGAGGGGGCCAAGGCAGGGAGGGAGAAGCTAAGCCGGAGCAAGTCAGGAGCACAGATAAGATGGAGTCAGTTAGGCTAGCACAAGCTAGGTTATTACATTTGAATGCTTAAATAAGTATCAATACATGCTCAAAAATGGCTTTCAATCAACTTCAGTTTAAAATCTCACTTAAAACTATTGGCATCAGGATTTGCCAGAGCCTTCTATACAGGGCTACATTTTTCTTTGTCACATGTTAAATTAATTGTATTCTTTTTTGCTTTCTTCTAAGTTATTTGTAGCTCTGGTCATTGTTTCCTTGTATCATTATTAAAACAGTTTTTCTAGACTTCTTATGAAACCGTGGAACTTCTCTAATCCCAAACAAAAAAACTTTGATCCATCAGGCTGTGTATTTTGTATCATATTTTCACAATAGCCTGTTATTTTGGGTCCTTCAGTTAGCTTGTTTGAGGTATTTCCCTCAGAGTCATCATAACGAAAGTCAGGCCATACTGTTCATTTTATTATAGAATCCCTGTGGGAAAAAGACAAAAAGCACTGGTGGAAATGTTAGAGATTATTTTTAGTGAATCATAAAATAGTTTTCTATGCAGTTAAAAGTAGAGAACATTGAACAATGTGAATGAACTCAAATGTTCTGTTTAAAAAAAGAAGCTTTTCATAATTTTTAATTTGCTTTCTTAAAATAAATATGTTGCATAATAGACGTTGCTTTAAGTTTGATGAGACATTGTTTAAGCACCCACTCTGAATCTCCATAGTCCATTTTTGGTCCAGAGGTCACATGATTAGCACTTTTTAAGATTTGTCTCTGATTTAATAAATGTTACTTTGGAGAATCTTATTATATTTAGGTAATGTTTAATAAGAATTACCTATAAATAAATACATATTCAGCTTATATAGCTAAAGCACAAACACTACATTACTTCACTTGTGATACATTATGCTTCTGTGGTTCCTAGCCTTGAGAAAATTGTCACTATATACGTATAGTTGTATATCTGGAAGATCATCTCATCACTGAGGTTCTCTGGCCATGTGGTTATCCTTCTAGGTATACTTGAAAAAGAAAGCTTTATTGATTGTCTGGAACCTAAATGCCTAGTATTTAGTAAATGAGCTCAATAGCTTATTCGCTAACATTCTTTAATTCTGGTTTATTTATCTCGATGTGACCATTCACATCCATCTTTTCCTCTTCTTTATCTATTTTCTATTGAGTTCCTCAAGTATGTAGTGACTTCTAGGACCTTATGCTGTCTTCTCTTTCATTCTCAGTTCTAACAGTCTATTTTTTCTTTGCCAAAGGAAATGCTACATTCTCATCAAATTTAGACCACAGTCATCAACATTTTGTTCAAAAGTGCTGCAAATGAAAACAAATCAAATTTTTTCCAGTTTTACATTCAAGTGCTTAGGACAACAATTTTATGTGGAGATGAGCTTAATAAAATACTTTCATATGGATTATTTGTATTGATTTTCAGTTATGTGTGATGATGGTGTTATTTTTACTTTGTAGGGGAGTAAATTAATGCTTACAGAATTTATGTTACTTCACCAAAAATCATTGAACTAATATTTATTGAGTGAATATTAGTTCAGCAGTATAACTCTAACCCAAAGCTTTATACTACATTAGGCCAATATTCTGACCAGAAATTATTATTGGGACATTCTTATTATCAATATTTAGAAATACTATCTTTGAATTCTCCTGAGTCTGTGATTTCAGCTATGAGCATTCTGAGAATGTATTACCATGTATAAACTTTTATATCCAAGCCAGAGATTAATGGAATTTTATCCCACCTAAGTCGAAAGACTGTCTATTAAGTGACTTCTCTATTTGGCAGTGTGAGGTGCTAAATATAAGTAAAATACTGAACTCACACATAGAGTTCAAAAGTGGAGAGAATGGGGACAGCATCCGTAAATGTGGAGTATACCACCTCAATATGTGATTTATAGTTAAATGAATGAAAAACATAAGAAGTGCTTTGGTAACAATTGTAGGTGCCATTTATTTAACACTTCCCATGTTTAAAGAGGGAACTGTGTGTGTGCATACACATGCACACACACAAACATATGTATATTTTTAAAACCAGTCTTTATAAAATCATGTGAGTTAGATATTTATTTCATAATGGCCAAGTACCTTAAAAATAGAAAAAATGAAGATATTTGTCTAGAATTGCAAATTACTAACAAAATAAAAATTTGAAAAGCACTTTTGTTTATTTCCAAAGCCTACTATCTTTTAATGCCTCAATAAGAGGAGAGTACCATTGGCTAACAAGCTCAGGAAAATTTTCTTGAAATAGATAATACATGTGTTGAGTTTTTAAACATTAGTAAGATTCGAATATGTGAAGAGATGGGAAAGAGGTTATTAAGATTTGGAGCAATTGGCAGCACAAAATACCTTCCTGAAATAGAAATCTCTATAAAATATTTAAAGTGTAGTAATTATGACACATTACAAATAAAGGCAGGTACAGATGGAGAAGCCAACATACTATTCAGAGAGAGTAATATTTAGATTTCCAGGTGAAAAACCAATAGGATGTATTATGAGAACACTGAAAATTTTTCAGAATAAAAATATCTTAAAACAATTTGTGGTTAAGAATATTAATGTGATGTTGATATTCTCTATTGATGGGAGGAACCATAATAGAAATAAGGCGTGTTTTTCATTGTTATTTGAAATAATTAATTCATGCCTTAAATATAAAAGGAGGGCCTCAAGAAAAAGAAACTAAAAGAAGTTTAAGACATGTTCTACAGAGAAAGAACACAGCATTAAAAAGAACAGAATTTTCAATATACACAGCAGCAAAAAAAAAAAAAATCATGATCCATTTAATTCTACCTTTTCTAAATACTAACCACAAGGAATCATATTAAGTGTTATTTTAATCCTGTCCAAAAGATAGGTGAAAAGAAGAAATTACACTTTAGACAGAAGAAGAATTTAATATTAGACTGTAAAGAATTATTAGGAATCATTTATTTTGAAGGTTTGTCTAAAGTAGGAGAAGTCAATACTTAAAAATTTTGAGAATGGTTTTATTCAGGTTCAATATATAGTGTTTAGAGAACTGATGGCCATATCACACATTTTGCAGAGTGCATTCTTTCAGAGCAAGAAAGAGAAACCTGTGAGAAAGACAAAGAATAAAGAGTAAAGCAAAAATAAGACTGTTGTATTTTCATACAGGAAAGGCAGTTTATAAACTGTGGAAAATATAATACCAAAAAATCAGTTTTAAGAACTTTGGAAATGAAAGACTTGTATAATACGTGCATTTTAAAATTTTTCTTTTGGTTTGAATGGATTTTGTTGTGGTTTTTGTTTGCTTCTCAGTATATATATTCCATTTATAAACTGTAGTCTTCAAAAGAAAGCTCAGATTCATGTTTAGGATTTCTTCCAAAAATTTTCTATCATGCTCTTATTTAAAAAAATGAATGCTTAAGAAAAAAATAATAAACAAGCAAAAAAGTTTCTTTCCCAAAAAGCTAAATTTCCTAAAAGAGTTTGTTATGAAAATTCAATCTCTTTTATTTTGTTTAATACAAGGGATTGCAAAAAAGATGTATGCATTGTCTAATCTCTGAAATGACAGTAAAAAATTATGATACCTTTGATAAACTGCATAGCTCTCATTAATTTTGACCATTCATGTTGGCTAGTAGAACAAACTTATTTAAAACATTTAAAGTACTCTTACCTAGACATGGATTCTAATTTTAAGTTGCTATAGTTTTCATATACAATGTCTTACATTATGCTGAGGATAGATCCAAAGTTTACTAAGTAGTGGATGATAATCACAAAATTGATTTGAGCCCCATCTTTTCTTAAGAAATTTAAAGATTGTGGTTCTAAAACATAAACTGATCTTTATAACATCACAGATGTAGTACTGAATTTTTAAATTCAAAATATTTCTAGTATCAAGTAAATTGTCTTCCTGGAAATTGGCATGCACATTGTTTTACATACTTTCATTGTACTTGACTCCAGTTCTCTTAAAATTATAAAGGATGCTGCTTAATCTTAGCACTAGAAATCCTAAAATGGTCCCATTCTATTGACAGTTGTTGCTTAAGAAATTTCTTATTTTTAGGTTTCACATTTGCTTTAGATTTCATGTTTTATTTAATAACAGTTTTAGCTTTGGTTTCAAGAATCTCTTTTTAGAATTGTTTAAAAACCTGAGAGGTCAAACCAAAAATTTATGTCTCTACTCTTCAGGAATAGAATCAAATGGACTTAGGAGGTAGGAATCCCTCAGTAATGGCAAAGTTTCAGAAACATGGCAATGCTGAATTACCATGCAGTCTAAAATTAGAATATGATTGACTTAAAATGAAGACACCTTGATATAGCAACGTAGTATAATCCTTACAATACAAGCAGTGTTTAGTGGAGCTCTGTGTCTTTATTTAGGGTAACTACCCCTCTTTCTTATATCACTAATGTGTGAATCAGATTTGTATTCAACAGTCAAAGATAGAAGAATTGTTTCTGTTCTTAGATCAGAAAATAATGGAAGCTTATAACCAATATAATTTGGTGAAAGTCAAAGTTGGAGTGAGTTTAAGAACTAAGACATGCTTACAGATCACTTTGGATACCACTTGCTACAAATTCAGAGATTATTACAACTGGAAAACTGAAGTGACCACAGAGAAATGTATCTGTCATTCTGAAACTGGCAATAGGTGTGTGTGGTGTGTGGAGAGTTGTGATATACCTGATAGTTTTCTCTAGGAATATTAAGAGGTTAGAAAAATACCCACTTCCTTCTCCAATAGAAGAGAAGACCAATAGAAGAATGGATTTATGAAAAGATGTTGTCGTAATTGAATATGGAATTCCTTGTATATGACAAATATCATGGCTGGTTTATGTCAGAATAGCTAGAGAGCAATGTGTAGCAAATGAGTGGTACGGTTATAAAGACCAGAAAGAAAAGTGGTTGTTGACAGAATGGACCTTAATACCATACAACCAATAATATTGACCACTTTGAAGGTCAAAATTGGGATCAATGTTCTCACTGTTGCTAACGGTTTTATTAATACTATAATAAATAAGTGTGTGGAACATCAGAGGATTGGGAGAAATGTAACATGCTTATTTTGTTTGTTTGTTTGTTTGTTTTTTGTCTACATTTTTACTGGCTAGTGAGTTCTATGATTACTGAATTAACCTTATTCACCTTCATGTACCAAGGTATAAAAGAGTGTGTGTTACAATATAGGTGTTAATTAAATGTTTGGCAATGAATGAATTACTTTTTGGGATTAGAGCACATAAAAAGACATAAAATCTTTAAGGTATATTTAATAGGCATGTCACAAAATGGAGAATATGATAAAAACTGATTTCACTGTAAGATAATGTCTTACAGACATTTGCAGAAGATGAAAGAAAATTTAGTGATTCTTAATCTTTTAGAGCCATGAACATTTTTGGGAGACTCAAAAGTAATGAACATATATGCCCAAACACAAACACTCCTGCAACTCTCCACACACACCCTTTTGCTTTTGACATAGAAGAATGAAGAACTATCTAAAGCTCTTATTTGATCCCATTGATGTTTCGTGTATGTTTTTTTTTTTTTGATGGATTTATCCAGCCTATCTTGAATAGTCCTACTTTACTCTGGTATTCCAGTGTAACCAAGAATTGTCCTCATTTTTGCTCTTTAAAGTATCACTCTGTTAAGAGATATATATTATATTTAGTCTATTAATACATTTTAGTGTGTATCTATATATGTGCTGTAAACCTCTTTGTACACATGTACTTGGTGTGCATCATTGTTACCAGTCAAGCAATGTTCAGCCACAGGAGTTATATACTAAGATAATTATTGCAAATAATTGGCTTGTATAATTATGAGGACTTGGCTGGTCAAGTCCAAAATTCACAGAGAAGGTCAAGAAGAAAGCCAGGCTGAAAGCCTTCTGGTCATGACTGAAGCTACTGTCAACAGGTAGAATTTCTTCATTAGGAAAATCTCAGCTCTACTCTTAAGGCATTTCAGAACTGATTAAATTAAGCCTATCCAGATCACCTGGAAAATATATTTTACTCAAAGTCGACTGGTTATGTACTTTAATTACATCTATGAATTTCCTGCAGGGCAACATCTAGACTTGTATTTGATTGAATAACCGAGAATTGTAGCCTTGCAAAGTTCACACATAGATAAGCCATCAAAGTGGTATATTTGGGATGTGGGTTTAGGCATCAATATTATTTTATGTTTATGTAGGATCATGCCTCTCTTCCTCAGTATTGTGAGCACTAACTTTAAAAACTTGGTTACTAAACTATTGCAAAATTAAAAAAAATATATTACCAGAATTATGTTGAATACTCATGAGAATCATTGAAGTAGTGAACCATCTGTTTTATACAAGCAAGGCAATTATCCAAACACATTCACCTGTATATGTTGTTGCTTTGATTTTGAATATAAGCATCTCCTATTTTTGCAGTATCCTGGGAAAACTGTTTTCATGTTTTTATTTCTCTGAAATGCTTAACATGTGTATGTAACACACACATATATAAAAGGTATACATGCATATATATATTATATATATGTACCAATCAATTAGATAATGCTATTAATATATATTTTATTCTGTCTTATGTGTTCAGCCAATGAAAGCTAGTGAATAAAGCTGTTCTGTATACTCATTGGTCAAGAGTTTTCTTGCACCATACCACTATCACTCAGACAATAAGCACTAAATTGAGCTATCAGAATATGAGGAGGGTATGAAGTCTCCATGGTTTACTCAACTGTGTCTTCACCTTCATCAATAGCTTCTACTTAATTTAAAATATTTGCACCATAATGCTGAAAAAATGTGTGCAAGTCATAGTATAATAGAATGCTTGATACATCTAAAAAATGAACTCTACAGTGTTTCAAAAGGGTTCAAGAAATACACAGCACACAGAGAACTAAAACTAAATTGGAAATTAAAGATTTATATAAGTCCCTGTACATGTTAGGCATTTAAGAAATATCACTTTTCCTGAGAATGTTTTCCAACAATTACAGAAAAGGTAGCTGGAAGCAATTATTGTCTAAGTCATGTTATTACTTCAGGGGATTCAAATAAATAAGAAGAGTGATCACAAATATGTGAGTCAAGAACTCAGAACTGATTCATTAAGGGTGTCTTTGGTAAACATGTATTACAACTCCTCTGCTTCTCGGCAAAATATGACATGAAACTATTGAGACATATTTAAAATGTGGACATTGTTCTCTCTGCACTTGATGTTAAATTTTGGAAGAGTATAAAACACTATAACAAAGTGGTTTACATCCTTACACAGAATTAAAAACAAATTAGAATTTCAAGGAACACTCACCTGAGAAATTTGCATAATCATAACTGTTGAGTAACAGCACAGCAAAGACAAAAACAAATGTGTTGTCATCAGTAGAACATATTGTGGAAAAGAAGGGTATATATAAAAAGTAGAAGAGTAACTTCATGAAAGAGGATGAGCTGAATCTTATCATGAAAAAGCAGTAGAGTTTGATGAAACAAAGAGGAGTTGAAGCCTCCTGGTTGGAGGAGACATATTGTGCAGGCAGTGGTGTGCCTAGCAGACTTTTGAACTATGCATAGAACAGCCTAGTTGCCATAGACAATTGTGTACAGAATTAGTAGGTGATGAGGTTGGAAAAGCAGCCTGTGACCAAACTGTGAAGGAAACTAAGGACCAGAAAACAAAGTCAGAAATTTACACTTATAGGTAATGATTTCTGAGAGAGTTATCAGTACAGCTAGTGGTGACAAAAATAATTTAACATGAGAATTTGAGAGAACACTTTAGCTTAATAAATGTATCAGATGTATCACTTACCATAATGGATAGAATAAAATGATTTATTTTAGTGCTAGTTGTAACACATGAGATCAGTGTCCTAATGAAATGATTTGGTTTAATGAATTAACTTGTAAACCTACTGGGCAAGATCTAATGCTATGTCAGGTGCCAGGCTTAGCATATTGTCACTACTCAAAAAGTGAAATGTAATAATGGTACTTGTCAAGACTGTGAAGTAATAAATGTCATTAAACCCAGGAGAAAGGAGATGGCTTTGATTTCATTTACCCGGGGACATACAGTCCCAGTTTTCTCAGGAAAACCTAAAATCTTGTTGCTAAATTTACATAGAAATGAATTGAATAAATTATTTAAAGCCTGATTCAGGCATCCCATCATAAAGCACAGGGAATCTTACCTATATTGATTGTTCTTTCAAAAAGTGTATGGGGAAATGTCCCTGTTGTAATCATTGAATTAAATGGAATTTGCTAGGATTAGTTTAATCAGTACCTTGTAATCAAATCAGGCATGAAATCAAGTTTTGATTATATATTGTTCTCCCTATTACTATCAAATTGCCAAATCATTGGAAACACACCTAAATATGGGGGAGGAAGGCAAAGGATCAGGGAAGCAAATATTTTATTTGGTAAAACAGAGAAATACAATTCGATTTAACCAAATTTGTTAAGCTCTTCCGCCTTCTTTTTTGAGCTGTCCTGAAATAGCTGGGAGTTCCAGTATCATTCCTATAATACATCTTAAGCTATCCAGAAGAGTTGCACCAAGTAGACAGATAAAACTACTTGCTTCACATCAAATTTCGTCAAACAATAATTAAACATGTAGAAGCTTTAAAAAATATTCTTAATTTTCAATTAAATGTGATTCTATAAATAAAAAGTTAATTTGATTATAAAATTCTCAGTTTGTTACTAGGTAAAAACATGTTTAGGGCCAACCACCACACCAATCCATTTACTTACTTACATTTTCACATGAAATTCTGACAGCCCCGTGAGGATGCTATATTCCATTTTACAGAAGAGAACTACAAAATTAACATCCTTTGTTACACAACTACTAAATAGTAAATGTGAAATCATGATGTTCTTGTTTACAAAGGCCTTCTTTTCATATCATTATAAAATAAGCCATTTTTCCAATACAAAATTTATGTACTTTTTTCTTTTCAGAATGCAAGCCAGACACCAGAAATAGGAAAATGTACCATCTCAGCCTTCCAGAGCTCTAATAAATAAATCATTTCTACAAGGAAATTAGACAAGGATTTTGATTGGTACATCAAGTAATTCAATTTTAAAAGTTTGTTGATTAACTATTGTGTTTCAACATCAATTCAACAATAGAAAATGTAATTACTCTGCATAACCAATTATAATTTATTAAAGGATGCATAGTGTTATAAATGAGAAAACGCATTTATTATAAATTTATTTTACTTTATATAAAACTAGTAATATTAAAGGGTAAATGATTGTCAGACCATTGATTATTTGTCTATTGTTCATAGCAGAATTTTGCTTTGAAAGGTAATTACATGCAGAGTACTAACTTGAATATTTCTTTATGCAGAAAGAAAACTTATGCACAGTCCTGAACCCTCAAAAATCATATTTTTACAGGGCATTTATTGTATGTGGAAATACATAATAATGAAAAATTTATGTTTCTTACAGAAGACTATGGTTGAGGAATGTGACTGGAATAATTTAATGAGAAATGCACAGAAACAACCACTGGACAGATAGCCATACTAGAGAAAACGATGGCCAAGTGAATAACTCCAACAAAGCATTTGAGCTGAAAAGCAACCGTTTTAAAAAGAAAACGATTTTGGCTGAAAGTGGCAAGAGCAACGTTCGGCCTATAATTTCTTCCGGTTTTCAGTATTATCAGCATTACATATTACTAGATTTTTGAAAGAAAAATTTGAAAGAATTTTCAAACCCTAGAATTGTATATTCAATTAAGCCATCAGGTATGAAAAATGAGTAACTTCTAGAGGTCTTCTGTACAACATATAAATATACATGTAGATATACAAACTGTAGCTAAGAGTACAATATGGTATTGTACACTTAAGAATCTGTTAAAGAGGGTAGATCTCATGTTAAATGTTCTTACCACAACAAAACCAAGAAAATAAATAATAATAAAATTATTTTAAAGTTTATATTCATGAATCTAACATTATTATTGCCCTGTAACCATGTGCTAAGCCCCGCGCTAGGTGCAGGGTATTCCGAGATGATCACGATTCAATTGTTTTCCACAAAGAACTCAGCAAAAATAACAAAATAGCAAATAACAATTATACAACATGACAAGGGCTAAAATAGAGGCATAATTAAAATTTAAATAAGATACAGGTGCAGAGATAATGGATTCTGCCTACTAAGAGAACTGGGAGGTAGATGATCTCAGGAAGTTGTAAAAAAGATGTCACCTATAAAAATGAGTAGATATTTGTTGCATGGATAAATAGGGGAGTGGGTAGAGGAGGGAAGGAGAATAGAAGAGACTAGAAGGTGTAAGGAATACCATCAAGAAATGCAAAAATGAATAAAATGTGTCGAATTTGGGAATTTGTGATTTGGCTAAAGAATTGGGTACATGATTGAGAGAGATGAAAATAGGAATGTAGTCTTGAGACTGGTTCTGATCGACCTTATATGCTGTGCTAACTAATTGTATTATTTATTCTGAAATAGCTAGTGTAAAATAAAACTTGAAGAATGTGTAAAATGTTATTTGTAAATATTGTATTTAACCTAAATTAGTGTAATTTTATTTTTCAAAATCTTTATGCCTCATGCACTCTCCATGAAAGCATGTAAGAGGTTTTACCTTTTTCCTTTTCAACTACAGCCTTTTTTTTTTTGAGACACAGTCTTGCTCTGTTGCCCAGGATGGGATACAGTGGCGTCATAACTGCAGTTTTGACCTCTTGCATTCCAGCAATCCTCCCACCTTAGCATCCCGAGTAGCTGGAACTATGAGTGCATGCCACCATGCTCATTGGCTATTTAAAAAATTGTTTTTTGTAGAGATGGAATATTATTATGTTGCCAAGTTTAGTCTGGAGCTCCTGGGCTCAAGCAACCCTCCTGCTTCCACTGCCCAAAGTGCTGGGATTACAGTCATGAGCTGCCACATCTAGGCTATTAAACCATAAACACTTATTTAAGTTCTGAAGATTTTTTTGTTCAATTATGGTACCTATACTATGTTTTTTGTGGGATGACAAAGGTTATTTGCAGTACGTTTTATGTCTTAACTTAGAGGTAAAAGTTTAAAAGTCCACAATTATGATCACCAGGAAAATTTGTGTCAGAGAAGTAATAATCATTGACTTGATATCAATTCTCTGCAACGTATGACAGATTAAGTAAATGATCTTTTTCAAAAACAGCACATATGTATTCATTGTGATGTCTGTTATAGAGCTATTCACTGTCTGTCACCTACCTACCAGGCCTTGGGTTTCACACAATACCAGTAGTTGTAAAAATACATAAATAATTAAAAAGCTTATTACTCTTTCAAATATATTTTAACAGCACACTAGTATTATAGTACATAAATAATAAAAAAAATAAAAAATTACTTTTAAATATATTTTAAGGGCATACTAGTATTATAATAAAAACATTATATTAAAATATTCGTTTTAAAATTTATATAGTAGTTCATTTTCAATTTTCTTTTTTACTTTAAAAAATGGTGAGTAGCTTGAAATCCAATTGATCACTGCTTCTAAAATCTACATGTGTATCACTGATTTGGAAGTCTTTATTAACATCAAGAGATAAACTTCTGTTTCTTCTCTCCTCCAAGTACACTCCATGTAAATGACAATGTACAATCTGCCAGCTAGGCACAGCTGCGTGCCATCATTTTAGTTAAATTCTTTCTGCTACATGAAGCTAGGATTGCTGGGTGCAACGCTTCTCTGTGTACATAAATACTCTCTTGAAGCATAACATGACATCAAATTCAATGTCATTTTCAAGCAGATTAAGGTGTCTTTGGGGTGCCAATATTGATAAGCCACTGTTGCAGAGATGATGGGTTTTCTATTTAAAAAATACAAAGGAACCAGTGCACATATTTGGACACAGTGACACTCCCTCTCTATATTGAACTTTCAAAAGACTCCACAGGATCTTTTGCTTCATGGGATCTTCACTAGCAGGCCTATTTACCCCTATTGTGGCAAGCATATGTCTCCAATGCTCACGTACAGTTTACGGCTTTGTCAGGCATCAGTTGCAGCAAATGTCTGCTTTTCTGTATTTGATTGTACCTTGTGTTCATGCTTTTTCTCAAAGCCTTTAAGTCAGAGGTTCTTAATGACTACTACAGAAAAGGGCAAGAGGAAAGTGGGTTGTGCCTGTGGCTCACGTTCTGAAATGCTGTCTAGAACACCAACATATGGCTCACAGGATCAAAGATCACTGGGTTTTCTATGCTTTGAACCTATTCCAAATATATCAGGAATGAAATATCTCTCTAAATTGGTTACTTAATATAAACACGTTACTAGCTTTACTTTTCTTAGCCGACCGCTATTGAGATTTTTTACTAACTCAGCACCAGCTATGCACAAAAGAATGAGTACATGCACAAATGCTTGTTTATATCCATCCTGTTTTAGTCCTTGATCCTTAAAAGACAAAATCTGAGATAAAGACTATTTCTGGTCTTCATTTGAGAGGTACAATCCCAGGGCAACAAGAATGAGGGGAAATGGAAGTAGAACAAAAAATAATGGAAAGCACTGCAAACTTACTTTAACAAACTCACCAGCAGTTGCAAAAAGACACAGCAAATCATTCAAGTAGTTGCCCACTCTATAAAATCGAGCATATCTTCACAACATTGGAAAGCCAATGAATGGGAAGAGAAAACAGCAGTTGTATTTGTCCAATTGTCTCTAGATTTCTTTCTCATTAGTCAACATTTCCCCATGGGGAAAAAATTTCATTTCATTTATATTATCTCTGTTCTGTTCCCGCTTTAGTTGTCCACAAGTCAGAACACATGCTTTATGGTGGGTGCCTTATTCAGTTGGGAAGCGATGGCAGAAGCACAAAGTAAGGTCATGTGACATATTGTTCTGATTGTGTGGAGATAGCCAAGAAAGAGAACACAGCCTGACTAGGAAAACATCTAGTACTCCCTGGGTAGCAAAATCACATGAGCCTAAGCTTTGCTCGGTGGCAGCAAAGGCAGGTATATGGCTGAAGGTCTGAGAAATTATGGCCCTGAGAGAATGGGAGGAAGCATATGAAATGTGTTCAATATTCAACAAAATTTATAGACATATTTACTACATTGTTTCCCCTTCATCTTTTTGATTCTGCCCATTAGGAAGTAGGTGCATGATTATGGATGAGGATTATAAAAATATATAAGCTTTTTATATTCAAAAATAAAATTAATGCTTTATATCAGTGGTCCCTAACCTTTTGATTACCAGGAATTTGTTTCATGAAAGACAGTTTTTCACCAGACTGGGATGAAGAGATTCAAGTGAATTACATTTGCTGTAATAAAATACTTTTATTGTTTTTTTTCTTTTGAGAAACTCCAAAGCCATGTCTTTCAACACAGGGTGCTTGGTGCCCATGTGTCAAACCAGTTTTGAAGGTTTCATGGCTTTGTTGGATAGCTGGTTGCCACATATTGTACAAGGCAGACTTTGAGAATGTGAATCACCTCTTGCAATGAACTCAAAATTTAAGTAGGACTCTTTGTATTTCCTTTAATGCAGCTTTCTTTTTGTTGGCTGTCTTAGTGTTTTCTGCTTTCTCATCATTGGGTCTTTCTTCCTTTTTGGAGAATCTCTCTACTGATGTTTGTTTTTTACATTTTGGCTAGAATTAGCTTGTGGGCTTACCAAAACTGTGACTGAGACAAGTACACAGTGCGGGAAAGAGGTGTGGATGAAAGTGGTAAATAAAATAATAGGCAGGCCATACACAGACTAAAATAGTGTCGAATTCTGACTTAAAGCCTGACACCAGATGCAGCTGTACAATTGAAGCACATCAACTCATTGCCACTATAAAGCACGCCACCTAATGCAGTTTAATTATCACTTGCCACTCACCAAAAGGGTTTTGATATGAGTCTGCAGGCAATTGATTTAGTATGGTCTCTGTGCAGTCACACCTCTCTGCTAATGTTAGTCTGTATTTGCAGCTGCTCCCCAGCACTATAGCATCACCACAGCTCCACCTCAGATCATCAGGCATTAGATTCTCATAAAAAGCACACAAACTAGATCCCTTGTTTGTGCAATTCACAAGAGGGTTTGTGCTCCTATGAGAATCTAATGCCACTGCTGATCTGACAGGAGGCAGAGCTCAGGCAGTAATGTGTGCCATGGGGAGTGGCTGTAAATACAAATGAAGATTCACTTGCTTGCTGGCCTGCCACTCACCTCCTGCTTTGCTGCCTGGTTCTTAACAGTCCACAGACTAGTACTGGTTCATGACTCAGGGGCTGGGCATACCTGCTTTATATTCATTAGGCATCAGTTAATAAATAATAATAATACAATTATCCTATAATTTATATGGGTACCCAATAGGTCAAGGCCAGAAATAAAATAGCCAATGTTATTTGTTTAGAGGCTACTATCATCTAGAAATTGGTTTAATTCCTATGGATATAAAATTCATGAAGACTAAAGCTTCATACTTGAGAGATTCACAGTACAATGGGAGATATGTACAATTATATAAAAATAATATGATCTTTGTGATTACTAAGTAAAACTTACCTCAGAATATTATTGGGATAGGAAAGATAAACAATCAAAAAAGACTTGGAGGTAGCACAAGATTCTTTAAGGAGAATATAGTTAATCCAGTGTCAAAGACCAAGAAAGGATTTAAGCAGGTAGATAAAATAGAAAAACCCATGAAAAGAAATGACACCATATTGCTCAAACAATTAGAAAAATTAGAGTGTAAGGTATATCATGGATCAGCGAAACGTTTTATGAGAGGGAATGGTAAGAACTGAAGTTCAAGAATTAAAGAGGAGTCTTACGTGCTCAGTTTAAGAATTTGAGCTGAGTCCTCAAGGCAGTAGAAAGCATTGAAAAATAAGATCAGTGACGATTCATACGGGTTTTGAGTTTTAGAATATTACTCTGGTTCTAGAATGACATCTATAGGAAGAATCCAGACTCTGGGCAGAGACTACTTAGGATTGTGTTGTGTGGAAAAAAAGCCAACCAATGAGAACAAGAAACAGCTATTTATTCAGAGCTCGCTATCTATAGAAAGGGAATCAACACCATCACTGGTGTTTTGGCAGAGACTCAAAGGCAGGTACAGAGTGAGAAAACTTTATAGTGGAAAAAAGAAAAGCTCAGGTATGCCCTGATTGGAGGCTTTGTCATGGAGGAGCTACAAATGAGCTAACTGGAAATGGAGCATCCTGTGTGATAGGTTAGGGCTGCATATTTTGGCTTTCCCTGGTGGATCTGAAATTTAAACAGTGAAAAAAAATTAGGGAACCTGTCAGTTACTAATCAAGTCCTGGCTATTAGATCCAATTGTTACAGGTGCTATTGTTTAGCTCCTTGGCTTATTACTAGAGATAGGAGTCTAACTTTCTATAACTCTGACTCAGAGTAGGCTGACTTCTAAGATATTTATTGTAGGTAAGAGTGGGGTGTGGTATTTATTGTTGGGGGTTGGTTAGCTGGGTGGGTTGCTATAGGTTACAGATGGGAGTTATAGAGTTCTATATTTATACAAGGTCTGTCCATTGTCTATATGTACCTTGAGTCTCTTAATTGAGATATTCTAGTCAATGCATAAGGGCTGAAATAAAGCAGTGACAGTGAGGATAGAATTAGACACTTCAGAAGAAGTAATTGGGTTTTGGTAATAAATTGCATGTAAGAGAAAATATACACAGATATGTATTTGAAGCAGCATTACACTTGACATAGCAGTAATCAGAGGAAGAGAATATTCTGAGTGCTTGAGAGTAGTCTAGGAAAGACAATCTGATAGATTCAGTTTGGGTAAAATTGAGTTTCAGGTATCAGTGCTATCTAGGCATGTAAGGATGATGTTGCAGGCACTGTCTCCCCACCTGAAATAGTGTCAGGCAAATAGAAACATCCTCAAAATATTTGTTAGCTGAATAAATTAAATATATTGACCTATCACTCAGGAGAGAAATATACTGGGGCATTATTGACGTTACATATCACGGCCATGAATGAATTGCATAGATTAAACATCTAGAGTTAAAATAAAGGTAAGAAAGTCAATCCTTACCTTCCCCAGGGGGAAATTCTAATGGGTGAAAGGTGGAAAACTAGAGCAAACTGGAAAGAAGGTTTAATGATAAGTGGAAGCAAGATGGATAGTTCATGAAAATAAAAGGAAGGGAGCATTTGAAGGAAATCACTGATAACAAAAACTTCAGAAAAACAATCTAAGAAAGATAAGCATTGAAATGTGAGATGCTGGCAAGTGATAACTGACAGGTAAGTGATAACTGTATTAAAAATAGTTGTCAGTTTATAATAACATAATCAAATATAGTAATAAAAACCCAAATACTTATAAATTTGTCCCTTATACAAAGAGAGGAAGGATTGCTTCTGGGACCCCCAGGCATATAAAAATCTAGGCATACTCAATTCCCACAGTGAGCTCTCTGGAACCTAAATATACCAAAGGTCAGTCCTCCTTGTACGTTAATTTCATTCTGTAAATACTGTACAATTGATCAGCCTTTGGTTGAAAGGAATTTGTAGATACCGGCACCTATGAAGTTCAAACCCATGTTGTTCAAGGGTCAACTATATTACCACCCTTATAACAATTCTAACCTGAAATTTAAAAAAAATATTATTTGGTAACACAAATAGAAAATATTTGTTTGTGATTTCCCTTTAGTAAGAAATGAAATCTCAAAATCTTAGTACTTGAGGAACTTAGGGACAACACTGACAAGCTCTGAGATAACCTGGATATTTGTCTCTGAACTTCATTCTGACTTTGGGAATGGTATGTATTTATTGTAGTTTTAGGGATTATAAATTTTTATGACTGTAAACTAGAGTAACTATAAACTTATAAGTTGATGACAATATATGAAAATGTTAAAATAATTGAGCAACCACTAAAGGTGACATTACTATGTATTATTTTTCCTTTATTTAATAATATTTATCAAGTACTATGTGCCAGGAAGTGGGAAAGCAACAGGAATTCAATTTTGGACTAAAAGAACACATGATGCCTGATTTAGAGGGCTTACTACCCTGCGGAAGAGATAAACACTAGTTGAACAATCACATAATTAATACATTAAAATTAAAATGTGCTGCAACTGAAAAGTAAAAGGTACATGAGACCATTTAATAAGAATTGACCTTCTTAGGTCAATTCTTGTGTGTGTGTGTGTGTGTGTGTGCGTGTGCGTGTGTGTGTGTGTGTGTGTGTGTCTTTAACATTTATTGACGGGGTTTCCCACAGGGAAAGGAAAGGATTGCAGCCAAAGGATCGCGAAGCCGTGTTTCCTCGAGATCAGTACGTGACACGGGTGCCCGCCTCGCTGCTGCCCAGGTCCCAGAGCTCGTCCTGTGGAGGCATTGGCTAAAGGAATCTTATTCCAGCTCCAAACTGGACGCCATCACATATCCTGTCGCCCGTCTGTATTCCCATGGGGATGCAGTAATTAAGTTCCAGCCGCGCGATGTTGCCAAGCCTGAGGACGATCCCGGCCCCATACGACCAGCGGATGCACTCAGCCAGCTTCTGGATGTGAGCTTTGGGGCCCTCCCCATAGTTGAGGTTGCAGAGGTTTCGAAAGAAGTGTGTTCGGAAAAGTTCTCCAAAGCCCCCCTGGTCAGGCCAGAAAGGTAACGGGGTGTAGAGGTGCAAGGCCGCCAGCCCAGTACGCTTCTCCATCTAGGTAGTCTCCTTCGCTCTGCGGCCCGATGCTGTGCATGCTGAATCCTCGGACGCTTGTGGGTCCCCCGAGGTAAAACCTATCGGCAATACTCGATGGCTTATCACCAATGGGTACCAACATTCCACCCCAGAGAGACGCTGAAAACACTGAATCAAATATGAGTGGCTTGTTCACCTGAAGTTCAAAATCTTCTTTGATGAAGCTCACATCCCCGCCACTGTAGCCTGCCAGTTCCTGGTTAACTTTCAGCAAAGCACCTCTTCTTGGTAAGAGGGAAGAATTCCGAGAATCGATGACCATGGCGTGCAAAAGAGATGACTTCAGTGAATGTCCACTTTCTTTTCGAACAGCAAAGGAAGCCGTCCTGGAGAGGCAGCCCAGCTCTCGCCACACGCCTTCCCACTTGACCGTGTGGCTGGTTTTCCATGTGGGAAAACTGTACTCGGCTGACATTCCTCTGTCCGTCTCCCGCAATGAGCTCCAAGGGAACTGTCCCGCAACTTTAAAGAAGTTTACAGAGAAATTTCTTTCGAAGCTTCCAGGCCAGGGTTTGAAGAAGGACAGGCCATACGACATTTCTTTTGTTCCATAGGAAAACTGAAAGGTCACCTTTTCTGCACGACCAAGAAGATTAGGGAGTTTGAGGCCAAGTACGATACTGCCTTCATTGTTTCCAACCATGGTGTTATAACTGCCCGTCAATCTCCTTAATTCGGTTACTTCAAAGGTAAAGTCCAACCCATTTGGAAGTGCATCATCACCTTGACATGTGTCAATCAAAACATCCACCTGTCTAAAAATCCCAAGGCGAAGCCATTTTTCACGGGCTTCATGAGATTTTCGCATTACCTCAATTAGGTTTTTGGCCTTGAAAACATCTCCAATTTCACAAATGATGGTATCATCTTTTATCCTTCCAAGTCCATCAAAATGAACATGGAAGGTGATTGAAGACTGTTTAGGAAGGCTAGTGGCAAATAAAATAGTCCGGTAGAGGACAATACATGTTTAAAGATCTGAGGTAGATGGAGGAATTGGGAAACTGAAGAGTGACCTAAAACACAAAGGACAAGAGGAATGAAGTGTGTGGCAGTCAGCCCATGCATGAAAGCCCGCACAAATTCATTAACACATCATGATCAAATTTGTATTTCAAAAATATTGCTCTGGATTTAGTGTAAAGAAAAGAAGAGACAAAAATTGAAGTGGGGAGACCCATTAGGAGGCTCTTGCTATAGCTGGTGTTTCATGATATAACTCCCATTAGATATTTAATTCAATACATTACATATAGAAAAATGTTGATTATTTGGAGGAGGAGTTCTTAACATTTTATGAATGTGTATATTAGAATCAATTATGATTTTGTACAGTTCCTGTTCCCTTCCTGACTCTCTTAATTTTGATCTCTTAAAGCTGGAGTCAGTGAACTCGAAGATATTTCAAAAGACATTCCAATATACTCCTCTGGTATGCTCATCATTAATAATCGATCACTAAATAATATCCAGGGCAACATTTCTCAAAGATGGAATGCAGATGACTTGCTTTCAAAAAAGATGATTCCCAGACCCAGTCCCAGAACTGATAAATTGAAATCTTAGATTGGATTTACCTATTGGGATTAGTATAGGTGTTAAAACTTGAGAATGCCAAATATTGAAGAAACAGTGAATGGCATGTTCTTCCAAAATGCTTCATAAATACTGCTCTTCTTAAAGAATTGTCAGTGAAAAATGTGACTCTCAGAAAGTCTGAGTTTATATGGTATAGTGATTATCAGGAACACAGATACTATATGTTATTGGTTGGTGAACATTCCATGTGCACCAGAAATCAAACAACTAGGCAGCAAAGTTGAAATCTTGACAAAAAATTTGAGAAGTGTGAAAAAACTCTCACCAATATAGATGATAATCTCAATATTATTTTATCCAAATACAATTTATTTTCATTATTACAACCTTATCAAAATATTTTTATTCATATTATTAAGAATTAGGGCCAGTAGTCAAGCCTTAATAAGTATATAGACTAAGGGTATTTAACTAAAAATAGAAAGAAATATTCAAATAGTTTTAAAGTATAAAAATATGCACTTAAATACACTACATGAAAACGATTTTTTTCTCAAAATAAAAATGAAAAACAAAAGTCAAAATTAGGGTATATTGTAAATATCTATTGTTTGGGATCTCCAATACTCATTTAACTTTCTTAACAGCAAACTGGTATTCTTTTAGGTATTATCACATTCAAATTATGACCAGTTTTTTTGTTTTTGTTTTTGTTTTTGTTTTGTTTAGTTTTGTTTGAGACAGAGTCCCACTCTGTCACCCAAGCTGGAGTGCAATGGCATGATCTCGGCTCACTGCAACCTCTGCCTCCTGGGTTTAAGCGACTCTTTTGCCTCAGCCTCCCAAGTAGCTGGAATTACAGGTGCACACCACCAAGCCTGGATAATTTTTGTATTTTTTGGTAGAGACTGGGTTTCTACTAAAACCAGGCTGGTCTTAAATTCTTGCCGTAAAGTGATCCACCAGTTTTGGCCACCCAAAGTGCTGGAATTACAGGCTGAGCCACTGCTCCTGGCCTTCAAATTATTCTCACTTTTGATGGGATTGTTGAACAAAATTTTGTACTCTCTTATTACAAAAATCCAAGAGACCTTAGAGATTTTCCCCATGAGATTTATGTTCTTATTGACAAGAAACACTCAGGCAATGGACTCTTTAGTGTAGAGAATGAGAATCTAAAACAAAGAGATGCAAGAAAAAAACCTGAAGTTAACTTATTAAAGCAGCCGAGTCTGTGGTCAAGTTGTTTCTTTGACTTTCAGGGCCTGTCTCAATCCTGACTCTTTCAAACTTATTTCATCTACTCTATTCCAATAAATGTACTTTAAGGATCAATTCCAAATATGGAAAAGGGCTAGTATGCTGGAATTTACTATGAGAATTAATTGTTTCAGTCAGGAGTTGACTTATAAGTTGAATGAATGATTGTCTTTATGTGTGTGGTGTATAGAAATATGTCTGTATCTCTAAGTTTAATAATACACCTACTCATGGTGTGTAAATATTAAAACCCACCAACATGGGGAGAGGCAAAAGATATTTCCCTTAGAGAACCAGAATTTAAACTCTGCTACTGCTTCTGCAAGTTCTGTATAATGATATCAATGCTGCCTGTCAACATTTTCATGTGGTATGTTGAGGACATACACTTAAAATATTTCAAACAAACTCAGAAAGTTGAATTATTCTTTAATTAGTGTTGATGCCCTGCAAGAAAAGCAAGCATGTTAGTGCACAGTTGTGAATGTCAGCCAGGTGGAAACACGTAGGAGCAACTTTCTAATATACTGATACTTCTATAAAAAATAATATTTTCTGCCCTTTTTCAACATTATTAACCCTTCCATTCTGAAGAGGTATTAAACATGCCATCTTAATCATTAAATAAACTCACATATATACAGCCATTAATCCAGGAACACATGGTACAACAGGAACAGACTTTTAGAATAAATTAAATGTTCCATATTTTTAATGAAATAAGATATTTTATTGTTTGCAGTCTTGAGTTGGTATCCTGATTTGTGATCTTCAACTGACATCCCAGGTCCATGTGTATGGTTTCTTATACTGTTTTAGCACAGGTAAGTATCACCACAGATATTTTTCCATTTTTTTAAGCTTCCTTTGTAAAATGATTTACTTTTTTATACAAATAACTGTATTCATTTATTCATGACTCTTTTTAAAACACCATAGAGTTCATGTCACTTTTGTGTTTAAAATCATTCAGTGGCTTCCTGAGGGATTTATGATTAAATTCATAGACAAATGCCATGTATGCACTTTGATAACTATTACAATCCAGTCCTTAACTAGTGTGGACTTTCTCAGGACTCCTTTCCATGTGCCTTTTTTCTTGGTTTGTTACTCATTTGCTCATTACTTATCCTGGCTACCTGGTGTTCTGTCCATTACTCAAATTACTAATATGCTTCCCATTGCAAGTATGCACTGTTTGCAGAACCTGGAACTCTTTTACTCCTATTTTCTCCTTGTCATTCTTTACTCATATTACTTCCAAGCTATTCATTCACCAAATGAATAGCATGAGGATAATATGAACACATACTAAACACCATGCACTAGAACTGTGGCAGTGAATACAAAAGGAAAAAAAGAAACGCTAGACCTCTTAGAATTTGCAGTTTTGTATAATTGAAACAATACATTAACTATATAGTTATTGCAATAGAATGCCAAGAAGTAATAAGTGCAACACTCGAAAAAAATTCGGTATAGAAAATAGAATGGAAAGCTGGTGCAATTTAAAATAGATTGTCCAGAGAAGGCCTTCTCAAGGTAGTTACATGTGAGCAGTAATCTGAATCACAGGGGAGTATGCAAATACCTGGAATAGAGTGGTCTAAGAAGGGAGAAAAAACTAACAAAAGCCCTGAAGAAAGTGACAGCATCATATTTTCAAAGGCCAAGGTGGAGAACAGTATAGCTGGAGCATGGTGAGGAAGGGAGAAAACCGCAGATAGTGTAGGCAAAAGGAAACTAGGGTTCAGATTATGTAGATTCCATTGCCTATTTGCAACATTTTGTATTTTATTGCACATATAATTGAAATGCACTGGATATTTTATGTAATGATGCAATATTATCTGAATTGTTTCTCAGAAGAATAATTATGGCTGCTGAATAACAGAGTCTGGTGAACGTAGTAGTCAGCTCTTACCAGGTTACAAACAATGTTAAAATCTCAGTATAGTGGAGGGAGATTAATGCCAAGGGTGGTGAGATGGTAGGTAAAATGGTGATCATCATAATAAGACCATGAAATCACAGCTAATTAAGGACGTAAATGATAATATGAGGGGAGTTAGTGTTATCGACCCTACTGGGGTCCGAGTTTTATGACAGGGTAATATTAAATGGAATGAGTTACAGAGAGTATGTGTTAATCAAAGAGTAATGCATTTAGTTGAGGCCTGGATGCAGTCCTATTATTGGTACTGCCTAAGATATGGACATAGGGTAGGCAGGTGAGAAAAGATCAAGAATAAGGTCATTAGAGATGTGGAAGTCAATGAATTAAAGACAAGAGTGCTGGGAGAATCAGAATGACTATTACAATTGCCAAAGTTTTTGAATCTTTTGTAGAGAATACATCTCCCTGTGTTGCCCAGACTGGTCTCGAACTCCTGGACTCAAGTGATCTTCCCACCTTGGCCTCCCAATGTGATAGGATTGCAGGTGTAAATCACCAAGCTTTGCCCTTTCTTCATGACTTTTATTAAAATCGATTAAAATAGAAAAATGGGGATTGAGATAAATTATTACACGGGCTTTCAGAAGCATTAAATATTATTCTCCTTTCAAGGATATTTGCTTCTGCACGTAGAAATTTTGTTGATTTAGATGGAACTTGCTATTTGATTGAAAGTAAAACTGTATAAATGGATTAAAAAATGATGACCTCCTGCGTTCTGGAACATTGGGAGGCAACCAACAGAGAAAGGGAAGTCAGTAACAAAGGAAAGTTTAAGGAAGATAGAGGATAATTACTGAGCTATACTTTGGGTAGCTTTTCTTAAAAGGAATAAAAAATATCGTGTGGAGATATTTTAGAGATAATGGGAAGTAATTGAAAGCCTACAAGCCGATGTATTCCTCTAGGAAAAGTAATATGTAGTAACAATGTGAAAGACATAATATATTGTACAATTCAACAAAGCCAATGGGAAATAGTATTGAGTACATTGGCCTATGCTTAAATCACAGAATCGATAAAGATTTGCCTCTGTATGGGAAGGGCTTCAGAAGATAAATTTCAGGGTACTGATACTAAAGAATTGGTTTTTTTTAAATCTATAGTTTACAGAAAGTAAAAAGGTTTTGCACATAGAACAGAAAACATCTTTCTTTCAATACTAAAGATATATTTGATATATTTAGGATTTATCATCATTAATAAGCATTTGTTAAATATATTGTGTGCATACATAGCACTGTTCTAGATTCCTGGATATGTGTCTTTAGTTTTTGGTTTTCATGTAGTAATTTGAAGTTTGTAAATATAAACCCCAAAGATACAAGAATGTAGAATTATTTCAATTCCTTTTTTAGGCTAGGATTTTTTTCTTTTTGCTTTTGTATAATGTTTTAATATATCGTTATATAATTTATTTCTTCTTTCATAAAATGGTTTCATTCTGAAGCTTAAATACTTTGTTATGCTAGCAGGTAATCTTCCAGATGCAAAAGGTATTCAGAGATAAAAGAGAAGGAAGTAAACCATTTATAAGCATTCTACAAACATACCAGAGGTTATTTCAAAAGCACAATCAAATTACAAAGCAACATATAATGAATTAAAATACAGATCAAGATCACTGTGATATAAATTTATTTAAAGCATGTATTTGATATCAGCAGGCTTAAGAATGTTATTGCAATATCCTACTGGGCAAAAACTAAATTTCTGTACATTCAATCATTTGGCAGTTAAAAAGGATTTTGCAAATATATTATGGCCAATATTAAGGAATACATGGGAAGCAACTAGTTTTTCAGTAGTAAGAAATAAGACAGTGAGATGGAAAATAAAAGACACCTTTGCCACTCATAGTCCACCTCTCCTCTTGCTCATGCATGCACATGTGTGTGCACACATGTATACACTCAAATGCATAGAACAAATAAAATATAAAAAAAGAGAAGACAAAGTACGAGACAGTTACTATTAACATAGAAACATCATTCAACGTTTAACAACACTTTTTTTTCTTTTCAAGTTAGATTATACTCTATTTATTTTGAAAGAATTTTCTGGTCAGGGGAAAACTATATTTTTAGTAGAATAAATCAATCTCAATGCCACTCACGAGCAATGACAATTAAATGTGAAAATAGGCAATATCAGCAGCTACTAGCCCAAGTAAAATTACTGCTCCTCGTTTTCTCTCTTAATTAGTTGCAAGAGAATATTGTTTGTCTATCACAAAGTCTCTATGTACCACATCAATAGCTCATATTTGTAGATTTCATTGTGTTTGTGTTGAGAATATTTATATATGATGTTGCTGTACATCCAGTCTTGAACATAAATTATACTGTATACATATTCAACTCTAGTTACTCTAATTTAACCAATTACAGTAAGTGGAAACAATTTATTCATTTTATAAATTTTATTTGAACTCTGTACAGCCTATTCTTTTTTCCTTTCTATGATCATACTTTATAAGTCTTTGATGTGATAATTTTTAGGAAGGTATAATATATTGCTTTTGAATAGCAAAGTAATTTTTAGGTGATTATACATCACTTCAATAATATTAGATAGTTGGAAATAGTGACAGTGTAAATTCAACCACTAATAATTAAAAACAGTAATTACAATTTCCCTTATCAGCTATACTACTGTGCTAAAAAAATCTGCACTGTCTATCAAATGCTATTATATTTGTATAAACAGAGCAACGAAGCCCAGTGGCCCTATCCCTATGAATACTGAATGAGGTTGCCTGGGGTTTGGCATAACTTCTGTAAAAAAATTTTAACTCTGTGTCAGTGCTTCTTTTCATCAGTCATGCACTTGCTCTAATAATGGTGCCTGTAAATGTGCTGACAATGTATTGTCATCTCAGAATATGCCCTAACATGTTTAAACATAGGTGATTGTTCAACATGATTTACCATTCAAAGGAAAGAGTGAAAGTATTCATTGACAGATCAGGAAGGCATGTCGTAATTTATGATGCCTGTTTCCAGGAATGTCTTGAGATCCCAACTACCTAGGGATTTACCCTCCTAGACAATTTGCACAAATTCAGGCCTATCACCCTGCAGAGTTTTTCAATTAGACTAGCTCTGCATTGCTACACATTTTAAGACTATTATGGCAAATTTTTAATGTGCCTATCTTCCAGTATCGCAGATTAAAATTAAAATATATATATGTATCTTTTCCTTATCTGAAGACTAGAAAACTTTATACATAAATGCTATCAAATTTTAGAAATCTACTGGTTACCACATGTGAATAGATTCGTTAGAAAAATAAGGTGCTATCCAGTGTTCAACCAGAAAAGATTGATGTTTTACTATTTGTGAATAGCGTTGTATTATGTCTTACAGAAAATATTAAGAGTAATTGAAATTTACACATCAGAGAGAAATACAGGGCAATACATGTTCAAATATAGGATATAAAATTTGCAAAATGACATAAAAGAAACTATGTATTTAAGCTCTAAGAGAGATAAAGTTCGGTAATTGTTGAAAAGCAGTGCACTGACCAGATGGTTTTAAATAGATAGTTTAAAGATGGAAGGACAGCATGATGGGGTAGGGGTGAAGCATTGATTCCCATCTATAGCAAAGACTTATAAAAAGCCAGGAACACATATTCAAAACAAATTCACAGGAAAACAATCATTTAGTGGGTCAGGAATGGAACTTCTGCACAGACAGTAATGAAAGATAAGTATAAGTAAATAAGGCAGTGTAATAAGAAACAGATGGCATACACTTGAAAGAGATGCTAAAGAGTTCAAGTCTAAAAATAATGGCAAATGGCAAGAACATGACACTTTTTATAAAGAAAAGAATAAATTTTATGAATTCCATCTAGTTTACAAACCTGACCTCCTGTTGTAGAATTTTCAGCTAGACCATCCTGTAGTTGACACCCATTGAACTTGGGTAGTGGAGGCTGCAAAGTGCCCCCAAATGACAAACTACTACTCTTCCTTTTCTGATATTGTAGTTTTGGAATTCCAGGGATGCCAATGCTTAATTTTGGAAAAGATCATGTGATACAGATATGACTAATTTCCTTGAAGAAGTGATAAATGAACCATGGATCAGTTCTTTAACATATTTTATTAATATAATTAAGGTTCATTGATTTGACTAATGATTTCTGATAATGTAATACTCTATATTTATTTCTAATTCCAGGAGTTTCATGGACTCTAGAGCACTGTTTGGCTGAATTTCACCTTGAGGGGAAGGAGTTGAGATTAGCATTTGCATAGAGAGCTACATTAATGTGTTCTAAGCCTCTATTTAATTATGATTTCAGGAAACGTTATCCTTTATTATAAATAGAAAAGGTTTTGGTTTGTTTCTGTGTCTTCATATCTCTAATCATCCACTTAAATAGACCTCCTGTGACAATTTAATAGCCAACAATTCAACTTGATCTATTGTTTAAAAAAAGCAGTGACATTTCCGTTTCTAACTGATTACAAATGCCCTCAGGACGGATCACGCTATTGCCTTGTTTCTTCCTGTTTAGCTTAATTCCTTTTACTAAGGTAGAATTACACCCTCCACCTTAATCACTGTACCCTGTGTTCCTGAACACGCTAAGACTATATGAAGTGCTTTCCTTTTAGATGCCAGTAAGACTCCTATTTGCTTTCATTTATGTCTCCACTTGCTGTTTCCTCTTTTGGAGATTTAGAATCCCTGAATCTAAGATGGCATACTTTCCCATTCATCTTATAACTATTTATTTTTCTTTATACTATTGTATCATATTTGTTTATTTTTTTGACTCCCTCACTGCAATGTAAGCTTCATGAAGGTCCAAAGCAAACACCCAGAAAGGCTTTAGTAAATATAGGTTGAATGAATTTTAAAAATAAACAGCATGATGGCCATTAGGATCCAATTTTTATCACTTAACTCCACAAGCTTCAAAATGTATGAACTATCTTTTATATTTGCATATATACCCTACACATAACTTTAGAAACACCATCAAATACTGCTAGCAATTATTACTTCTCTTTTTGAAAATTAAAAGATAGCTAAACCCTAGGAGTATTGTGAATTTATAAAGAAATTTTATCCTGTTAGAAGTAAAGTCACTTTACAAAACGGAATTCAAATTTTCAGCTCACAGGAAATATTCCTGTGAGTCAGAGTTTCTCGTGCTCCGTCCTGGATTACTTCCTTTTAATTTTACATCCTTTCCTGGGGTAATCCCAACAATGGCCGCAATTCCAGTAACCATTTGTATGCACATTGATTATGTATTTTCATCTTCAGCCCAGACATCGCCTATAAGTTGTGGTTCCTTGGATACAAATGAGTACGTGGACTTGGTATTTACACATGAATCTTCCAAAGGTACCCAATGCACAATGGGTCTCAAAACAAATCCATGATCTTTTCTAAACCCATCTCTTTTTTTCTTTCTTATTTTTTAAGGCTTACCAAAGGATAACAGTATTTGTAAAAAAGGAAGACACTTAGGAGCTTGGATTAATTGTCAGATCTATAACTTGCGTAATACAATACAAAGTAATGTATTATTTAATGTTTTGCATTTAGGGTCAGTATCCTTATGCCTTCATGTCCATCCTTTAGAATTGTATTCCCCTGGTTTCGGCTAGCCTTAAAATGTTCTGCTTGTTTGAAATTTTATTTTGTCTTAATATTTGAAGGGTATTTTGTCATCATATAACATCTGAGGTTGATAATCATTTTCTCTTAGAGCATTGAAGATGTCATTCCACTGTATTCTGACTTCTACAATTTATATTAAGAAATTCAGGAATTACTTCAATCATAATTTTGTTAAAATTAACCATCCTTTTTCTTTCTAGTTGCTTTTAGAATTTTCTTTTTGTCTTTGTTTTTCTAAATATTTAAATTTGTTTTATTTAATATTTCTCTTTACAAAGGTGAGGGGGTGATCAAACAGCCTTCTTAAATCTGTGGAATGTCATATTCATTACACAAAATTTTCATTCATTCTTGTTGAATGTGTGTCTTTTTTATTTTCTTTCTCATTTTCTTCTGAATTCCCAATTGGGTCTATATTTGATATTAGAATTCTGCTATACGGGTCTCTAATCAGTGTGTTTATATTTTTAATCTTTTTGGATTTTTGTGTGTTATGTTTTTGGTGACTCCCTTCCATCATGTTTTCTGGGTACAGGCTCTCTTCAGCTGTGCCTACTTCACTATTTAACACATTTATTAAATTTGTATCTAAATATTATATTGCTAATTTCTAATTTTTTATATGCATTTATGTTCTGTCTATAGTATCTGCCAATATTTATTTCCTTGCTATTTAATAACAATTTCAGTTCCTTATTACTTTCAACATGTTTAATATTACATTTGATAATTTCATCATCTGAAACCTTTGTGTATCTGAGCCTTTTTTTTCCTTCTGTTATTCATGGCAGCCTGTATTTTGTTTGCTTACTGTTTTTGTTTTCTTTGTTTTTGATACTGTGATCTTATTATTCTTGGAGCTTTATCTCTGGAAATTTCTGGAAGCTCTCATAAGAAGTGAGAGCCAAGAGAACAAGAAAAGAGATTTTTATTTGTTTTTAAAAGGCATATGGAGCACTACCAACTTTTGATCACTTTAATTATTCATGCATTTATTTGTATAATTATGTACTTATTTATTTATATTTGTGACTATGTCCTGCTCTGTTGCCGAGGCTGGAGTGGAGTGGCATGATCTCAGCTTACTGCAACCTTAGCTTCCCAGGCTCAAGGGATCCTCCCACCTCAGCCTCCTAAGTAGCTGAGACTATGGGTGCATACTACCACGCCCAACTAATTTTTTGTATTTTGTAGTACAGACAGGACTTCACTATGTGGCCCAGTCTTTTTAATCATTTTAAAGTAGATTCTCACTTTGAGGTACTATGAGCTCACATTTAGGATTTCCTAAAAAAAACTTCTTTATCCCTTGTTAGTAAATTAATCTCAGTTACCTTGCTTGTTTCTCTTTGAATAGCTAGCTGTAATAATTAACACATATCCTGGAAGATGTGCATTTTATTAATAGCATTTGTTTCAATCTTCAAAATTAAAAAAAAAATTAATCAGCCTAAACATGGTATATCTGAAATGTTTGTCACAGGGTGACAAAGAGAATGTAAATAGCCTCCTCCTTTAATGGAGGAAATGTAATGACATGCTCCACTTCTCAGTGTTTATATTAATTCCAGTTGAACAATTTGGAGTGAGAGCAATGATCACACCATATGTAAATAAAAACATAAGTAGAAATAAAATTAAAGCACAAAAAATTAGCAAAATAAATTAAAAAGAATTATTATAATGCTACTCTTTAAATTTGGTATGAAAATAATTTGACACTGAAAGGATTGCTTCCCCAAATTCTATTGTAGTTATTAGTTATACATTCCACATAATGCTCAAACTTCCATTTAAGTCTACAGTATATAAAATATTTTTGAAGTGTTTTCTGTATCTGCCCATCTAGTACATACATAACTTCATATTTGCAAATTCTTACTGGAGGTTGGCAATGCAATTATTTCTATTTTCTGAACACTCTGATAACATCAAGTGTTATCAAAATCCATCATTTTAGAAAATGTTTATAAAAGACCGTTTTATGTAATCCCAGCACTTTGGGAGGCCGAGGCAGGTGGATCACGAGGTCAAGAGATCAAGACCATCCGGGTCAACATGGTGAAACCCCGTCTCTACTAAAAATTACAAAAAATTAGCTGGGCACGGTGGCGCGTGCCTGTAATCCCAGCTACTCAGGAGGCTGAGGCAGGTGAATTGCCTGAACCCAGGGGGCGGAGGTTGTGGTGAGCAGAGATTGCGCCATTGCACTCCAGCCTGGGTAACAAGAGCGAAACTCTGTCTCAAAAAAAAAAAAAGACCATTTTGTGTTCAACTAAACTAATGCTGTGAATAGCAATTAATGAAGCAATCTCTTTACCTTTCTTTAGATGTAAAACAAAATCTTTTTTTTTTTTTTTTTTTTTTTTTTTTTGAGACAGTTTTGCTGCTGTTATCCAGGCTGGAGTGCAATGGCGCGATCTCGGCTCACCGCAACCTCCGCCTCCTGGGTTCAGGCAATTTTCCTGTCTCAGCCTCCCGAGTAGCTGGGATTACAGGCGTATGCCACCATGCTCAGCTTATTTTTTGTATTTTTAGTAGAGACGGGGTTTCACCATGTTGACCAGGATGGTCTCGATCTCTTGACCTCGTGATCCACCCGCCTCGGCCTCCCAAAGTGCTGGGATTACAGGCTTGAGCCACCGCGTCCGGCCAACAAATCTTATATTTGCAAAAATCTCTAACAGAAGACCAATAAAACAGCTAAATAGGAAATGAACAAAAATAGAAAATGTATATTATTGCTTTTTAAGCGACTGTCAATTACATTATGATGTTAGATTTAAAAGGCTCATCTTCATTAAGTGAATGCCAGCTGTTCTCTTGCTTATAATAAGGGTAAAAATTTTGTATAATTTACTGCTAACTTTTATTAAAAATATTTAGAGTATTTCCTTATTTAATGAGTCATTATGCTGAATTTGAAATGCAAAAAAGACTGAGAAATATTCATAAAGAAAAAATGAAAATATTCTAACATATCAATATCCAAGAAGAATCATCTATTTAGAGAGGCTTCTTGTAATCTGTTACCTATGTATATAGCATATATAGACTGATAGATTAATTCTATAAAATATGTAATATACATATGTATTAGTCCATTCCCATGCTGCTATGAAGAAATACCCAAGGCTGGGTAAAGTATAAAGGAAGAAGTTTTAATTGCCTCACAGTTCCACTTGGCTGGGGAAGCCTCAGGAAACTTACAATCATGTAAAAGGGGAAGCAAACACATCCTTCTTTACGTTGTGGCAGGAGAGAGAAGAATGGGAGCAATGAAAGGGTTAAAAGCCCCTTATAAAATCATCAGATCTGCTGAGAACTCACCCTCTATCACAAGAACAGCAGCATGGGGCTAACTGCCTTTATGTTTCAATTACCTCCCACTGGTTCCCTCCCAGGACATATGGGATTAAGGGAAATACAATTCAAGATGAGATTTGCGTGGGGACACAGCCAAACCTTATCAACATGCATATGCATAAGAAATAGGCACAAACATATATCTCACAAAATCTACTATACAGAGTATAATTTGTAAGTTCCTTTTTAAAAAACACATACATATAGAGTGGATATACACAGTTAATACAACTGTTCTCTTAACGTTTGGATAAGAAATAGCAAAAATATATATCATATATGTAGGTATATCATAGATTCCTTATTTTTTTTATTTAAACTACATAATTTTAACTGTTTTAACATCTTTCTACATAGCCTAAAGGTTGTACAAAGTGTACACTGTCTACTTATTGCTATAAACAATTCAAATCTTCTAAAGGCACTACATCTTTGATTGATAAATTTTATCTTATTTTACTTTAAATTTGAGTGCTGATAAATATCTGGTTCACATACACAAGTCTTGAGAAGTTAAGTGTACTATCAATGCCAATAATTGCTGCCACTTTTACATTGCTTTATATTATATAAAATATATTTTTTGAGATGTAGTTTTGCTCTTAATGCCCAGGCTACAGTGCAATGGCAGGATCTCGGCTCACCGCAATCTCTACCTCCCTAGTTCAAGCGATTCTCCTGCCTCAGCCTCAGGAGTAGCTGGGATTACAAGAATGTGCCATCATGCCTGGCTAATTTTGTATTTTTAGTAGAAAGGGAGTTTCTCCATATTGGTCAGTCTGGTCTTGAACTCCTGACCCCACATAATTAATCACTAATAATATCACTGAGGTAGATATTATTAGTAGCAGAACTATATGAATTTAGAATTTAAGAACATTTATTTGAAATCAACATTGCTACTATCTAGTGGTACTATTTCTGATAAATTTATTAATATCTCAGATCCCTAGTTTCCTTTTCTTTAAAAAAGATATTACCTATTCCCTGTATTAATTGGGGTAAATTAAATGGAAAACAATTCATATATGAATTGCTTAATTTATGTTAGCACATGGTAAGTAGTCATAAATGTTGTCCTCTATTATAATCTACTTTCTTTTCAGATGAGGAAATGGAAGCATGGAGAGATATAATCACATATTCAGCACTCGATAACAAAAGCAGAGTTGGACAATGAATGCTCAGTATTTCACTCTCAGTACCACTTTTAATTATTGCCCTCCTAGTGCTGAGTGCTCTCTACAGACAAGAGGTATGATAGAGAAATGAAAGACATAGGCTCTCAGCTCAGAAATGCAGAATGATGGGAGAGCTAGATATTTTCCCTGTGCCTGACACTATATTCAAAACTATAAGGGAAATGACTAAAATCCTCATTGTTATAAATGTTCATAAAATATATGAAGGGATTAATAGAATGAAGTAAAAAAATGATATTAATTCTAGATTGATACTGATTTCAAATACATTGTCCTCCAAAATAATAAGGGTTAGACAGCTTTTATATAATACTACTCGATACCAAACCAATTCTGTACAACTTTATTCATAATATACAATCTGTAGAAATTCTGTGTTGGAGAATTCTACCTACCATGGAATATTATAGCTTTGAAAAGTGATTTTCCATATTACTGTGACTAAATTGGCATAAATATTGAACATAAATTTAATGTTCACTAAATGTATGTAAAATGTTGAAAAACACTTTTAGTGTGCTGGTTAAATGGATTAATGGAATCTTGACTAAACTTGACAATGGACTCTTAGTAAGTGTTAATTGCTCTTATTTTAAAAAAAATACTGTGCATAATTAGATTAAAAATAAAATCTTTAAGATACACATACTTGGGTTAAAAGTGTATTTCAGAACTGATAGTAAAACTGCAGTGAACTACTAAATAAGTAAATGCATATACATAAATACTCTTCTATAGTTTTTACTATGTCTTAGATATAAACATCTATTTAAGGCCAAAATAGGGACATACACTCTTCAAAAAATATGTTACCCACCCTAAACACTTATGTCCAATGAATTTTCAAGCTCAGTTGTCTTATCTTTACTGGAAAATCACAAAATCTTGAAAATGACTTGGGACCTCCATATAACTACATCCATTCTTAACTGTATTACATGCAGAAATAGCAGAAAAATCAGGGAGAAAAAACAAGTGGGAGTTCAACTTGAATACAGCCTAATAATACTGGATAACACTGTGCAATCATCACTAACCAAGATCTAGTGCAAAATGTTTCAAGGTTGAAACTGGTTTTACAGAGATAGCCGGCATGGATTTGGTCTGAGGAGGCTGAATCATGCTGATTAATGAACAAGACATATAAAGCAGATTTCAATTCATTAATTCATTGTAGGGAATATATATTTGCCCAGAATATTCATGCTCCTCTATCTCCCACAGCACTTTATGTTATCAAGATCACGGAGATATAAATTCACAATCAGAATCTGTCCAAACACAGCACTAGAGTAAAGGGATACAGACACTGTAAGCCTAGGGTAGCAAATGGGATTGAATTGGGAATGGATCAAACTTCAGATTCACCTGGGGAGATAATATGTGTGCTTCATTCTCACCCTAATCTAATACTTGATAGAAATTTGGGGGTAATAAAAAACATACAGTTTTTAAAAATAATATATACTAAGATGCATGTGAAGCTTGAACAAAAAGATCCTCAGGTGATTCTAATATGCATTCTGAGAACTACAGGTTTTGAGAGAATATTTCTTCCATGCCATGGAGCTGGAAGAATTTCCCTACGGTGCCACAGAATATGCCTTTCTAGTACAATAATTTTCACACCTGGCAGATAGTCAGATATGCCTTACTTGAGCAGTATTAGATAAAACTTATAAACATATTTCACTTTTCTAAGAACAGAGAAAATTATAATGATATTGTTTTGTTGTAATACAATATTTATAGCTATCAAATATTAAATGCACATTTTATTTTAGGCACTGTATTAGTTCCTTTTTATTAATTATCTCTTTTTCCTGTTTTATAAATGAGGGATTTGGAATGAAGTGTATTCAGTAACTTGATCATTGTTACTTATCTAGATATTAAGTACCATCACTAGGATTCAAAGACTTGCTTAAAATTTAAATCCCTATTGCTGAGTTGTCCTTAGTAGGAATGAAGTCCATAAAATAACTTATTTGGTATTTCACAGAGCACTATTTTGTACTTGACAAATAAATACTCTTCAGTTACAAATATAGTGTACAGCTATCAACACTTACATTGGTATTTAACAATATAGTTGATATTTTGGTCATATTTTAATCCTGCTAATAAATCTTATTTAAATTCTAGTGATTCCTATGTTTATTTTTGCCACATTGTAAACAGTTTTGAATGGGTTACTCTGCTTATAAGCAGAACTGAAAATACATCCAGTTTTTTAAATATGTTAACTATATTACTTTACTGATGGTTAACCACAACTAGACATAATAAGATTGAGGATCGACTTAAAAAATTAGTAGAAGACATTTCAGGGTATATTTGTGGCTTAGTCTTTGAAATCCCAAATCCTGTTCTTCTATGTGAATAGTATTTCTAACTAATTGTCACTTTTGGAGAGCAGAAGAGAAACAGCAATACAGAATCCAGCTCTTCTGCAGCATTTTGAATGGCTTCAAAAGATGATTTTGACAGGCTTCCCCCTGCCCTGAATTAACTATACAAATTGTTAATCTCTGGAAAGCTGTTCACATTTACACAGTTTGATTCTCTATCTTGTGAAATGATAGATATATTAATGTCATCAGGAAATAAGTAGGAAGCAAATGGTTTTTTAAGACCCAGAAGAAAGTAGTTTAATGCCACTCTTATGTAAAATAAACTCTTGATCTCTAGCAAGAATAGATTATTTAAAAAACATCTGTACTTTCAGTAGGGATGGTGAATTTACATTATGAGGGCTGCATTATGGCTTGTAATAAAATCCAGTGTTAGAAATACCATGGCAGTATCAGAATTCTCTCTGGAAAGGATTCTGAGGTTCATTTGAAGGTAAAGTGCAGAGCATTTTCTCTTAAGGGCTTCAGTCTCCATTGTCTCTGACAGCCCTGCCATGACCAGATACATTGTTTCTTATGACATTTGAATGCAGCACAATATCAGTTTCACATAATTTAAATGAGAACCATGTTCTATTGCATTTGTGCTTATGCTGTAAAATCAAGATTCATGAGGGCTCAAGGAGAATCAGACTATGAATGTGTTGCAAGTGAAATTGCTAAAGGCCGTAAAACTAAAGAAGTCACGCTATGACAAATTGGGACTCCCATTACAAATACAAATCTAAAAAAGTAAATGCCATGTTGTAAGAGATTATAATAAATAAACATTAAAAAACTTACATCCATTTAATTATATTTTTTAGCATTTGAAAGAAAAACATTGTTTCAAAAATCTTCTGAGAATGATTGACAAACATCAGAATGCTTATGATAATTTATAGCTGAGATACATTTGGTTTTCATAATGAGACTTGCTTATGTTTTACTTGGCATTCCTATGCCAAAATAGACATGTTTTTCAGTTAGATGATAGTCTCCTCAAGGTAGAGCTTTCTGAATTCATACACAAAATAAAGATCTCAGTCATTACATCCACTTCCAGAGATTAACATGCTCATTGTTTTAATTTTGTTAATTTTTTATATTTATCTTATTTTCTCTACCATAATCATGCATTGTTATCGGCATAGCTATTTCTGAAATTTCTACTCAGCACAACACCTTTTTTACTGAGTGCAGTATTTATTTTTAGGTACAATAAATAGTAGTGTATTTTCTTTTGGCCAAAACATTTTGAATATATTGTAGAGGTTTTAAATATAATACATTGTATTTTCTCTCTATTTGCCTTTAAATATCTGAATCTACCTTTAGTTAGACTTCAAATGACATAAATAATAATTATTACTCAAAATGCACTTGTAATCACATGTTACATTAGGACTATATATATATATATATTTGAAACAGGGTCTCACTCTGTCACCCAGGTTGGAATGCAGTAGCATGATCATGGCTCATTGTAGCCTTGACCTCCTGGACTCAAGCAATCCTTTCACCTCATCCATCCAAGCAGTTGCAACTACAGGAGTATGCCACTATGCACAGCTAATTTATTTTATTTGATTTTTTTTGTAGATACAGGGTCTCCCTGTTTTGCCCAGGCTGGTCTCAAACTCCTGGACTCAGGCAATCCTCCTGCCTCGGACTCTCAAAGTGCTTTGATTACATGTGTGAGCCACTTTGCCTGGCACTTTGTAATATTTTTAATTATATTATTTGATTCATTTTCTCTCTATATAACCACATACATGAGCATTAGAAAAGAATAAGTCAACATATGCAAGTAAATACTAAACATTTTGATATATTCACCATTAAAATATTTCTAGCCAATGTAAATTTGTCTTGTTTGAAATCAATTTCTACTAAAAGTGCTTATTGACAGCATATGCTTGATTTAAGGGCCCTTAGTATGAGAATAGCCTTCGAATTTTTAAAATTCCATTGTGAAAAACTGGGACTGCTAACTAAAATTAATCTGATGATCTTGTCTTGTCAATGTGGTTTGAATATAAGAAAAACATGTATGTCTCTTATTTCATGCTTCCTATCCTCTCTTCCACCTTCTTCCTTATGAATGCTTGCTATATTTAAGTTTCTCACCTGCAGTCATAATTACGCCTGTTTCTTTCCCCCAATATCTTTGACGTTATCACTTGATAAAGTCTCCCATCAAAAGGATCTGTCTAGTTCTGTTTCTTCTTCTTTTGTGTATGTTTATTTTGTTTACTAGGCCACTTTTTTTTTGTCAAACTCATAGATTTTACAGCCACTCTTTCCTCTCTTTAGCCTTCTTTTATTCACCATTCCCTTGGCTCACTTCTGCTTTTCATTGGACAATTTATTAAATGCCACTTTGTTAAAGTATGACTTTCCCTGGGTTCTCAATCTGAATTAAGGTTTTCCTATTATTCACTCTCCAGTTAACCTACTCTTTTCATCTATGTTACTTACACCATTTGTATATCTATTCAATTATTTTATTAACAACTATTTGTTTCATGAAAAAACAAAAGCCGACCAAACAAGAAACATTCTATGTGGACAAGTCCCATGATTTTTGCCTTTAGACATCTTGTTAAATAGTACAGGAACAATATTTTGAAAAAAGTAATAAACTGTTGTCAGTGTAAACATTGCCTCAATGTGAAAAACCATGATCTGTGAAATAACTAGAAAAGTTATTTTATGTATTATACTCAGACAGGATCCATAGTGAAGGCAAGTGAGTTGTGGTAGAGATTTAGACTTTAGACAGTTACCTGAATCCCACTCCTGCTATTTAATGGCTTTATTATGACCAAGTTATTGTATGCATTTAAAAAAAAGTATTTATTATACTTTAAGTTCTGCGGTACATGTGCAGAACATGCAGTTTTGTTACATAGGTATACACATGCCGTTGTGGTTTGCCGCATTCATCACCGTGTTTTCCTCATCTATAAAATGGGAAAGATGAGCACAGTGCCTAAATATCATATTTGTGTGATAAACAGCAGCTGTTTTTTGTATTACAGCACAACTATATTATTAGATCTTTCTTTAAATTTAACATTAATCAGTGAAACAGGCTCAAACTGTTCACAATTCTTTCTTATGCTATGTGATATTTATTTTGCCTTTTGTTCCTTGGACATTACTGCTCCTAGCAAGGCCATTTAGTGATATTATCTTACTTGTCCTCTGTACGCCAAGGTGATGATCTTAACTGAAATTCAGTGTTTTGTCAGACTCATGCAGCACTTTATTTTACAGATAAGTTTATAGATCAGATTTATCAGAATCCGCAACAGCTATTGAAAAAAAATAGTAATCAATAAAATGAAACCTACTTCCATAATTATCATTCTTTCATTGTGTGAGCTTTTAGTATGTTGTACACATATGTGTATGTGTGCCTGCGTATGTGAAGGGCCTGGTATAGGCATTGTTGGAACATAGATGTGCTTTTATAGTAATCAGAGATACTGTCCTTGAAGTTAGGCTTTAGTCCTAAGCATTTGGTCATAGATGAAGCTCTTCAGATTTCTTGGGGGATGGGGGACGTAATTCTTGTCTTGACGAGGGGACATAATTCTTTATGCTCAGTCAGCAGAGGTAAAACTGATAAAATGCCCTACTTTATCATTTCATTCTTGGAGGAGTTTTATGCTCATAATATTATTTGTGCAAAAAGAAATATGATGATAGAAAACACAGACTTTAAGGGATTAAATTAGACTTCCATTTACTCTCATTAGAATAACAGGCATTAACACATGCTTTGAACACTTAAGGTGGCAAAAATTCAGGAATTTTATTTATTTCACTTGGTTGAGATTTAGCTCAAAATGTAATTAAGCTGATTTAAACATGTTTTGACAATTTTTAGTCAAACTACATGGTCTTAATCAATGACATGTAGCCTAATTTAAATGGTAACTAAAATATTTACCATTTCATTTACCACTCTTTGTTTCAGTGGATTTTTTTTGTTTGTTTTAACACACACTCCTTCAGATTTTGGTGAATAATGTGCTATAATTTCAGATATTCCATATCAGACATATAGTGACTTTCTTTTCTTCTCTTCTCCAAAGTCCTTATTTCTGCTATAAACATAATCACAGTGAGATATAAAGAAAACAGCAACCTATACAAATGATTAAAGTAATTTATACTGGCTTATGAAATCTTTTCCAATCCATGGAAATGCATTCTAAAAGGAGAAAAAAAATCAAACAATAAAGCTAATAGAAATTATCTGGGAGAAATACTTTTATTGAAATCAGCTGGTTTACCTTATCATTCTTGGTCCATTCAGGGCATTGGCATTCTAAGAGGTCTCTCAAATCACTACTTTTATTTTATATAAAAACAAAACTTAAGTGACAATACCTATGTGGAACTTTACCCTAAAACTCATGGAAGGTTACATTGAGGATTTGTGAATTCCTTTAGCAAAAGAGTAAATAAATAAATAAATTTAAAATAGCCAGGGCAGTGGGATGTGCCTTGCGTCTCAGAGGCAGAGGCAGGAGGATCCCTTGAGCCAAGGAGTTTTACTCTACCCTTGCAAGATCCCATCTGCAAAGTAATAAAAAATTAAACAATACGTTTTTTGAGACAGGGTCTCAGCTCTGTCACCCAGGCTGGAGCACAGTGGTACAATCATGGTTCACTTCAGCCTCCACCTCTGAGGCTCAAGTGCTTCTCTTCCACCTCAGCTTCCTGAATAATTGGAACTACAGGCTTGTGCCACCATGAGTGGCTAATTATTTTATTTTACTTTTTTTGGTAGAGATAGGGTCTCCCTATGTTGCCCAGGCTGGTTTCAATCTCCTGGGCTCAAGCAATCTTCCTACCTTGGCCTCCAAAAATGTTGGGATTACAGGTATAAGCCACTACATCTGACCAAAAATAAATTTTAAAAGCATTATTTTTATTTTTAGCATTATGCAATATTTATTTCTCAGCAAGCTTATGTCATTAGAAGGTGCACAAGATACCACTTGATCTACTTTTTCCCCTCTGAAAACGGTTGAGAAATGGGATGTTTTTGGAGACTGAGATTCGTTAGCACCAACTTATCTTTCCTTTTTTGATGCTCTTATCAGACAATGACGATGATTAAAAGTGATGAATAGCAGATTCATTTGAATCTATAATTGAACATCTTTAAGCATAATGACATTTTCCCTCATGTTGTATTGACTTGTAGAATCCTGATGTTCAGCAGCAAGAGCAAACATTCATACTAGAATGACTTATCTGTGGTCCCAGGTTGGCACCTCCAAATACTCTTGTTGCAGCTGGCAACCTTTAAATCAGAGACTAAAGCCAAATCGTAAGCAAGCTGAAACTTATGTCATATTGAAACGCAAGATATGCACCAGCCTTGGAGTACATATTATGCATTTGCTTTTCAGAGGATTATGTTTTTTTCTGCATTAATAGGACCAGATGTTGCTGTTAATACAACTGGGAAACACATTTTTCTTTGTTTTGGTGTCAGATGAGAGGATGCTGTCAACTCTGACAAAGTGCATCTTGATATTTTTAAGTTGCAAGGGGCACCAGGAAGGTGGATAGCTATTAATCACAGAATGGAATGCAGTGTTTTGGGTTATTGAAACTTTGGTTGACCAGGCATTTATATTACTATACGCTGTATAATTCAGGGACTCCACAATTCTCAGCAGTTTTCAATAAATATGGATGGCATGTCTTTTATCTGACATTGCTAGTATATTGCCTGGAATAGATTTTGAACGTCAGTCATTTGAATTGATAAGTGCATGAGAAGCAACAACCAACCACTTATCTGTTTTCCTTATACACACTGTGACTGTGTTATTTGCTTGTCTCTGTGAGACAATATAGTACTTTAGAAAACAATATTGGCACATCAGAATACCAGTGTTGCTTCTAATTTTGTGACACTTTGGCTGGTGGTCTTATTTGTCGAAGTCTTTGTTCCTTGAATTATGAAAGAAGGAGGCTGATCTAGTCATCTCTAAGACCCTTTTATTGCTAATATTCTATTATTTTTTCTGCCTTTGAAATTAAGACAAAATTTACTCATAGCTCATCTGTCTTTTGAACAGAAAACTCCACATTTAAATGCCTTCCATTTCATCCCACCTCATTCCTCCCATAACTCTTTGATCCATCCATTTTGACATTTTAAATTAAAATGGATTTTTTATTCCACAAAATTTTTAATATTTATTTTCTTATTTTAAAGTCAATAAAAAGTATATAAGATAAATATTAGTCTCGTTATATAATTACTGTTGTTATTATTTAATCATTCTTTTTTTAGAATAAGGCAATTGATAGTTTAAGTGAATTGCCTAAGGTTGTCCAGTTAATAGCACAAATAGAACTCAGTGTAGAATCTAGGTCATTTATATTCAATATTCAAGGTTAGTTCTTTCTATAAACTTGAAGCTATACAAAATTTTATTACTCTGTATATAGCCCCTGTATTTTGGAAATTTGCAGTCTAAGGCTCACAATGCCACCTTGGTATAGGTAAACCATGTATGTAAACAAACCTAAGAAACATTGGAAAAACAGATGCAGACAGCAAGCAGAAAGATGGAGAAATGCAAACCGCAAAATGAAATATTAGGGTAAATTATGAACTGCACGTGTTACATTATTAGTCATATACACTAACCTCATGTTCTATCAGAACCACTAAATCCCCAAGTAAAAATTCAAACTTCAGAAGCCATTTTATGACATGTTAAAGTAATAGTTAAAGAGAAGAAAATTAGGAGTGGCAGAACTGTGATTCTTGGTGTTTTGCATTTACGTGGGTGGCCCTGGGTAAGTTAAAGAGATTCTAGGGGGGCTTGGTTTTTTCAGCTGCAAAATAAGGATTGGAATAGAGAAATAGTTATGCATTTTAGTTCCAATGCTTTGGGATGTAATTTAAAAAAGCAACTCAATAAACTGTTTAAAGAATATGTCAGGAAGGCAGCAGAAAATTAGCCAAAAATATAATAACAAATTCTGATTTGTGAATGTCTTCATTGTAAATTGTTGAACCATACTAAAATCTCTAAGCCTCAGTTTCTTCATCTATGATTTTGAGATGATGTTGGTACTTTCCTCAGAGGTTTTTTGTGATGATTAAAGAAGATAATATATGCAACACCTTCAAAAACATGCCTACAACAAAATTAGGTCTAACAATTACTGAATACTTCCTGGAGATCATAATCCTTCAGAAAGGCAGCCATTATTTTTACTAGTAGAGGGTAATTTTTATATATCTGTTTACAAGTACATATATAAAAATATAAGATGAAAATTGAATCTCATGCTATTCTTACGATTGGAATAAGCCTCACTGTCTGTCTCTAGCTTCTCCCTTTTCTTTCTTTAATTCAGTTTTAAGACTGTTACTAACTTGTGAATTTTTCTTTGGTTTTAAGGAAAAAAAAGGTGATTTATTCCTCTGTCAGTTTTGTTCTGCACATTCCAAAATTCATTTACTCTTCTTTCAGTATATGCATTAGTTTTGTTTTGGGCTTAACCTCTAAAATTCTCCCTTAAAAAAAAAAAAAAAGTCCTTTGTTAAAATGTCATGGCTACTTCTGAGTTTATTTTGAAACTACCTCCAGTGCTAAGCTACTGCATTCTTCTCGAAATTTTCTTTTTTCTTGGTTTCTATGACAATGTACTCCCTTGGTACTCCTGTTTGCACTCTAATCTTCCCAACTTTTGAATGTAGGCTTCTCTTCATTTTCAAGTTTTTTTTTTTTTTTTAATCCCAAGACTTCAGATATCACCTTCTGGGGGCTAAAGCCAAAGTCCATGCTTCTGTTCCTTCTCACATTTCAGAACACAAGACCTGCATTCCTAAAAGTCTCTTAAACATTTTATCATAGTTGTCTTCGAGCTTTTCAAATACAATTTATCTAAATAGGACTCACTTTATTTTCCAATCCATATTCTATCTCAAATATAATAATATTCTTTAATTTTCAATATTATTTAATATCACTTTATTTGACTCTATCCTGTGAGCTCTAAAATCTTGAACTTTTACTCTCTGCCTCACTCTCCATTCTCTATGGCAAGTGTGGTTCAAACTTCTTAAAATTCTATCTTTGCAAACTCTTTCCCATTTCTCTGCCCTTTTCATGCTTATGAAAAATACTTCTTTTTTGTGAGAGAGGAATTTGTGCATGTGTGTGATAGAATCCTTCACTAAATCCTGAATACATGAAAGTCAGATACAATGCCTTAACATGATAACTGTCACGGCATATAGAACCATCTTTTTAAATAAGAATATTTAATATGGGCCGGGCGCGGTGGCTCAAGCCTGTAATCCCAGCACTTTGGGAGGCCGAGGCGGGTGGATCACGAGGTCAACAGATCAAGACCATCTTGGTCAACATGATGAAACCCCGTCTCTACTAAAATTACAAAAAAAAAAAAAAAAAAAATTAGCTGGGCATGGTGGCGCGTGCCTGTAATCCCAGCTGCTCGGGAGGCTGAGGCAGGAGAATTGCCTGAACCCAGGAGGCGGAGGTTGCGGTGAGCCGAGATCACGCCATTGCACTCCAGCCTGGGTAACAAGAGAGAAACTCCGTCTCAAAAAAAAAAAAAAAAATTTAATATGGTATATGTGTATTTAATGGGTTTTTTTTAGTCTTTTCTTTTCAAGGAAGATATGCATCTTATTTTACTCGTTTGTAAAAAACACAACTCTTATATCTGACTTAAAGTATAGAGTTCCTGCCATTTGGTTAGTCAAGACATGTTAATAATCGTAATGGCTTTATTTATTTATTATCTGCTTATTCTGAAAATATATCAAATGACATAAAATGTGCCTATGAAAAAATAATATTAAATCAATTTTTAAAGAAAAATGAGTCAAGATGTCATGTTAATTTGAACCATAAGTCAATGGTTCTAGCCTTATTTTAATTTTAATTTTGTTAGATAAATGTCATTATAGCCACAAGTAGCTGTAATAGTTAATTCTAAACTATAACTGAGGGCTCTCTAGTTTCAAATAGGAGTAAATTACACAAAATTATCAACAAATAGAAAGTGGCAGTAGAGTCTATATAATAGGTAGGCTCAACATACATTTTAAAATATCTAAATAATTTTCACGTATATTGATTTAACTCATTTCAAAGTGTTTTCACCCATATCATAAACATGAAAATATGTTTCTTCACTTTAGATTTATAGCATTTGAGTCTTAAAATACTTCTCTTGTCTTTCTTGGTAGGCATTTTGGCATTTTATTCATAATAATATTTCTTAAAACATTCAATATTTTCTTATTGTTTGACGATTTTCAAAGTTGTTGATTGTTTTGGTTTTATGTAACAAATAAAACATTCCCTCCCTCCCTCTCACATACTTTCTTTCTTTCTTCCCTCCTTCCTTCCTCCCTCCCTCCCTTCTTTCCTTCCTTCCTTCCTTCCTTCCTTCCTTCCTTCCTTCCTTCCTTCCTTCCTTCCTTCCTTCCTTCCTTCCTTCCTTCCTTTCTTCCTTCCTTCTCTCTCTCTTTGACTTTGTCTGGTTTTGGTATCAAGGTGATATCAGCCTTGTAGAGTGAGTTTAGAAGTATTTCCTTGTCTTCTATTTTTGGTAGCAGTTGAGTAGGATTAGCAGTAAGTCTTTGTTAGATGTTTGGTAGAATTCAGCAGTAAAGCCATTGCGTCCTTGTTTTTTCTTTACTGGGAGACTGTATTATGACTCTGATCTCATTACTTGTTATCAGCCTATTCTGCTTTTGTCATTCTTCCTCATTCAATCTTGGTAGATTATATGTTCTAGGAATTTGTTAATTTCTTCCAGATTTTCCAGTTTATTGCCATATAGTAGCTCATACTAGTCACTAATAATTCTTTGGATTTCTGCAGTATCAGTTGTACCTTAAATCAGTTTTGGATGGTCTATAAAGCATTGTCAAATAAGGAGTTTTAAGTTATACATAACCCAGTTGAGACTTTTTCTATTAGAATGTTTTCTAACTTCTTCATCTACTTGAATAAAATTTTATTATATTTCACTTTTCCAATAATATAGACTTTTTCTTCACCTTGATTTTAAAAAGTCCAATTGCTCTCAGATTTTGAGTTTCTTTCTCCTACTTGCCAAGGCCTTCACAATTAAATAAAAACTATAATCTCTCTAATAAAATCCGAAATCCTAGAGTAAAATTATATTGACTTAAAATCAACAAGATTTTGAAACAATTTTCAACTCTATATTGGTTTATTTAGTTCTCTCTTTTATGGTGACTGTAATTATCCTTTAGTATCACATTATGTCCTGAAGTTGTCTATACCAAGAGTATGGCATGAAACCATTTTCACTTACATCTTTCCTGGGAAGATTTTATCACTACTTGTGGAGATCTATACTCTGAATTCAGAAGAAAAAGGAATAAAATAATAGATTTCTAGAGAGATTTTTAAGATCAAATTATTGTAACAATAAATTATGATAAATTACCTCTAGCTGGATATTAAGTTAGAAAACAATAATTTCAGCCAAATTCCAAAAAGGCGATTTTTTTCCTAAATATATAATGTCTACATATTATATACTGAAAGTATCTGTAAAAATTGAATAACATCTCATTTGAAAACTATACCCCATAAAGTGTAAATTATGTAGATTATATATCAGTTGCAAAATGAAAAACTAAATTTAAATCAAAATATTTTAAGGTAATATGACTGAAATATGTTGACACATAATAAATGCATTTTTATTGTGATCAAGGTTGATGTGCTTACATTATTTTGTGTATTGTTTCTACTAAAAAACTCAGCTCTATAACTATAAATGGCACCCTGTGGTCAGTTGCACTGTGGCTCAATTGAATAAAACACATACTTCTATACATTTATTTTTCATATCTAAGAGCTGTTGTTCATATTTTATAAATTACTTGCATACTTCTAAAATAATAGATTGGAATAGATGGAATTAAACATTGAATTACTTAACACTTTGTTACTTAGATATCAATAGAAAGAGTATTACAAATTGTCACAAAAGGATTGTTGGTTGGAATTGGCAAGATAGATTTAATAAGAATGAAAACTTTTGTCCAGTTTAAAAGATAGAGTCTGTAAATAACTTGTATACCCAGAGGTTCTATAAAACAAAAAGTTACTGAGGCATTGCAATCGATTTAGAGGTTTGTTTTGCCAAGGATGTGGACGCCCTGGGAAAAAAGAAACACAAGTCACAGTAGGATCTGTGACCTGTGCTTTATCCAAAGAGGGTTTTGAGGACTTCTATATTTAAACAGGAAATAGCAAGCAGGAGGAAAGAGAGGGGAAAAAAAAGTGGGGAAGGTAGGCAATGAGGCAAGTGGTCACATTCTTGTGAGGCTTTGGTCAGGACTCAGTGAAACTACATTTTACATGAGAAAAGAAAGGAGTGGGTTGGGGGGAGTCAATTATGCCATTGTCTCCCACTCAGTAGATCTACATGTTATATAAGATAAAGAAAGGATGCAAAAGTACTATCTGGGAACAAAAGGAACACAGTTTTGCTATGAGAAAGTTATCAAGTTTAACTCTCCTTTTGGCATAGTGAGTTTGGGGTCCTGAGATTTTATTTTCCTTTCACTGGCCCAATAGTCTTAAAACATCAAATTAGGGTCAGTAGGCTGACAATTCAATGGGAGTAAAAAGCAAGAGACTCCAAAAGAATATTACTAAAAAGCAGGGTTGATGACTTTTAATCCAGTGACAGAAATTGGTTCCTTCCTAACCTGTTTTATCTTTCTATTTTATTTTATTTTTTGAGAAGGAGTTTTACTCTTGTTGCCCAGGCTGGAGTGCAATGGCATAATCTCAGCTCACTGCACCCTCTGCCTTCTGGTTTCGAGCCTCCTGAGTAGCTGAGATTACAGGCCTGCGCTACCACACCTGGCTAATTTTTTGTATTTAGTAGAGACGGGGTTTCACCATGTTTGGTCAGGCTGGTCTCAAACTGCTGACCTCGTAATCCACCTGCCTTGGCCTCATTTTATCATGTTTAATAAGAGAGTGACACAGCCATTAAGATACCAAAGCACAAAGACAAAATCTGTGTCAAATCTGGGCATGTTTCCAAGTGATAAGATCTTGACCGGTACCAGTAGAGTTCTGATAACACAAATCACCAGGAGGCCGCTTTTCAAGCCTCTTTCACTTTAAAAACCACTCCCTAGTTATGCAAACACTCTTGATTTAAGGAGCACCACTTAAAAAAAAAAAATTCTTCTGCTTCCCAGATTTTTCTACTTTTGACTCTAATTACATTGATAATCACTATGCACTTTCCACATTTTCTTATATTTATTCAACATATGTTTTTTAAGCTTTCATTGTGCGTCAGAAATTGGTCAAGTCACAAATATAAATAAAACATATAATTTCTGTTGTCATGCACTTGACATTCTAGTGGAAGGAAACAGAATTAGCAAATAAAAAAAAAATTCATACTAAGTCAAAGAATGGGTTGATTTATATCTACTCCACACTAAAGATATCTACAAGCTGTAACCCTGTTTACCTGTGAATGTGATCTTATTTTGAGGAGAGGGTCTTTGTAGATATAATTAAGTTTAAAATTTCCACATGATATCATGTTAAATTTTTTTTTTTTTTTTTTTTGGTGGTGGGAGGGAGTGCAAAATTCAATATCAGTTGTTTTTTCAGGATGGGAAAATAGCATCACAGAAAGAAAGCAGCCATGTAAAGATGAAAGCAGAAATAAGAGTTATATAAACCCAATGCCAAGGGTTGGAAACAGCCGCTAGAAGCTAGAAAATAGGTGGACAACAAGTTGTCCCTCATAACCTCCAGAAGGGGCCAATTCTGCTGATGCCTTGATTTTGGATTTCTGGCCTCTGGAACTGTGAAAGATTAATTTTCTTTCGTTTCAAGCTACCAAGTTTGTGGTAATTTGCTGTGGCAGCCCTAGAAAACAGAAATAGTCAAGATGCTGCAAAGTACTTTTACAGTAGGTAGCTAGTCGGGCACCAACAGGACAGGAGAGGCACCCCCCGTCCCTGACCCCACCAGGAATGTCAAGTGACCATCAGGTGATGATTAGGCAGCTGTCACACTGCCTCTCTAAAATAATAATTGGTTGCAGCTGGCACCAGGGAAAGGCAGTCTCCCCCATAGAAACATCTGAAACTGGTAATGAGCAGCTTCCTGGTAAGATCTCAAGAGTTGGGTAGGTGGGCTCAAGCATACACATAGCGGCAAACTGGTAGATTTTTACTGGTATATGACCTTCCAGGGACATTACACTGGTAAGGGAACAAAAACTCAAGTGAGCATGCATGCAACTCCAGTAAACACACTGCGCATACTTTTCTCCCAAGTGCTGGCAGGCCACTGTGCATGTGGACAGCCCATCCCAAGGGAACCGTCAGGGGAGAGGTAATGCAAGACCCCAGAAACATGCCACAGTATAAAACCCCAAGTCAAGGCCGGGCGCGGTGGCTCAAGCCTGTAATCCCAGCACTTTGGGAGGCCAAGACGGGTGGATCACGTGGTCAAGAGATCGAGACCAGCCTGGTCAACATGGTGAAACCCCGTCTCTACTAAAAATACAAAAAATTAGCTGGGCATGGTGGCGCGTGCCTGTAATCCCAGCTACTCAGGAGGCTGAGGCAGGAGAATTGCCTGAACCCAGGAGGCAGAGGTTGCGGTGAGCCGAGATTGTGCCATTGCACTCCAGCCCGGGTAACAAGAGTGAAACTCCGTCTCCAAAAAAAAAAAAAAAGTCAAAAGGTCAAACCATGCACTTGATCTCCCAAGTCTCCTGCTTGGCCCTTTTCCTAGTGCACTTTACTTCCTTGTTTTCCTATTATAAAGCTTTTTAATGACCTTTCACTTCTGTTCTAAAACTAGCCTTAGTCTCTTCTTCTGCCTTCTGCCCCTCAGATAAATTCTTTCTTCTCAGAAGGCAAAAATTTAGGTTGTTGCAGACCTATAGAAATGTGGATTGATTGCTGGTAACAGTACTATTGAATAAAATAGAGAATCAATTTAGTGATTGTAAAGGTATGGTAAGAAATTGCACATTTAAATATGTGAGCACATAACATTTGGTGAAATAGGTAAAAGAAGGTAAAGGTAAAATAGGTAAAAAAAAAAAAAAAAGAAGAAAAAGGTAAAGAATTTTAATCAAATGCAAAGAAAAGGGGATCAGAGCATGGGTATGCTTTACAGGAACAGTAAGAAAGGGTGGATGAAGCAGTAGAAATGAGGGCAGACAGAAAGATATAAGATCAGTAACATGACCAGAGGCTGCTGCTTCATGGAGTATCTGGTGAGTAACTACTCACAATGAGATGTAGTATGTTTGTTTGAGGGTCCTGTATAGAAAAGTTGTGTGTTATGATTTTGGTGCTGTGTTTAGAGTACTTTTATTTGAAAGGAGGTAAATGTAATAGTAGGTAAAATAGTTAAAAGGCTATTACAGTATTATAAAAGAGAATAATGGGGCACGGTGATAGGACCTAGATAGTATTAATGGAAGTGGTGAGAAGGGTTCAATTTTGAGACATATTTAAAAAATGGAAACAACAAGATTTTTCTAACAGATTGTCCGTGGAATGTGAGAGAAAGAGTAAAAATAAGTTCATGTTTGTCATTACATTAACTGGAGAAATTGAGTTATTTTATGAGGGGGGAAGAAATCAGGACAAGATTTTTTGGGGAGAATTGGTAGTTTTCTGTTAGACAAAATAAAAGTAAATGAGGCAGCACTTCAGTCTCTCTTGTTTAGTGGATTATGCCTTCAACTTCACTTCAGTAATTGCCTGTCCATGTCCAGTTTTGGACTCTTTCTGCTAGGTGATGTTCTAAAAGAAACTCTTACATCTCAAAAGAATATTATGAATTTCTTTCTCTACCATCCAAATATGTTACTCATCCTTCTTTTCTTCCTTTGGTTAATAACATTGCCATTTATCCAGTTACTCAGATTATAAATTGTAGTACTCTCTGTGATAGTTAATTTTACATGTCATATTGACCAGATAATGTGATGCCCAGATATTTGGCTAAACATTATTCCTGGATGTTTCTGTAAGGCTGTTTTGGATGAGATTTGCTTTTAAATTGGTAGTTGAGTAAAGCATATTAACATTAGGGCCTGAATAGAACAAAAATATGAATGGAAGATTAACTCTTTCTTTGCCTGACTGATTGAGCTGGGACATTAGTCTTCACCTGTCCTTGACATGGGACTTATTCCATTGACTCACTTGGGCTTCAGGCCTTAGATTAGAATTTACATTATTTTCTCTCTGATTCTCAGGCCATTGAATTGGACTAAAACTTATGCCATCAGTTGTCTGAGTTCTCAGGACCTCAGATTCAGGGTGGAGTCACACTGCTGGCATTCTAGGGTCTATAGCTTGCAGATGACAGACGGTGGGACTTCTCAGCCTCCAAAAGTGCATGAACCAATTGTATGTAATAAGTATCTTTCAGAAATTTCAAAACACATTGTAGTTAAAAAACACAAAGAAGGGGGCGAGTAATATTTCAAATCTCTGTTGGCGAACTTTGAGCCATGTATGAGAATAAGCAAAAAATAAATAAATAAATAAATAAATAATTAAAAAGCAATGGGAAATATAGCAAAAATGCCCAAAGTAACTGTTTTAGAATTCTGAATCTTAAAAATTGCAGCTTTTCTGGAAAGTGCTCATTCAAGAAAAATGGCTTAATCACTGTAGGAACAGTAAGACCTGTGGCATTTTACCTTACCTTAGTTTCTTTCTCAGCTGAGCAGTAGACTTTAAAATAACAGAAAACATTTCTGGTAGCAGTGTGGAGTGAGCAAAATAGACCTTATTTTTGAAGAATTTTCCTTCTCTGATTTATCTGGTGACTTCCAGAAAAATCCACTCAAAAGGCCTGCCTTTATTTTACCTGATTTATTTATCTTTATTTGTCTTCATTTACCTTTAGCTGTAATCATTATCTGAGGAGTGGAGGATGGCATTTGTGGAAAGTCATCCAGGCAGGCAGATGTTTTAGTTATTGAGACAATGATAGCAATTGGGGCAAACAATATACTATGATAGGAGTTATTAAGAAATTATTTTAGGCAGACAGAGAGAATAACGGGTCTTTGGTAAGTTTTTTTTTTTTTTTTTTTCTTTTAAAGCACTTCCAGAAACGTTTCTTGTCTAGTAGAAAAACATCTTGAAGGGCCAGGTCAGCAAGCTTTGATATGCAAATACTGGCCATTGGAAATTGGTCCACCCAATATGGCAATTCCTGCCCTCTTCTTATTACTTGTGCCTAGCATCATGGCTGCCCCTAGATATTTCCACCTGTGTAAAACATCATGGTGCCCTGCATTTGCATATTAAAAGGCTAGGGTTGGGGAAACAGTTTTTTCAAGGGCTATGTGAACCACATACCAGGTCAAACCAACCCTGGGCCCTATGCAAGTCGGACACTGCCTCCTCCAGCTTCCTAATACAACCAACTGTTTTCCTCCAACCCCCCAGAGGGTTCCCTCTCTGGGCTTGGAGCCCTCCTCCATCTGTCTCTGTACAGGGGAGCCTCTTCCTTCTTTCTTCACTATTAAATTCTCTCTGCTCCTTAAAACCACTCCAGGTGTGTCCTTGTTTTATTTAAACTGGCACCGGCCAAAAGACCCTGATGTTTCTTCAGTCATCTGAGCCATATCAGTACTAACCAAAAAGCTTGAGAGAAAAGGTGAAGACTGAGATAATTTGGGGAATAAGGACTTTGGAAAGCTTTCACATTCTCCTTAAATCTACAGGATTGTATGTGTACCCAAAACTGTGTGTATAATCAGGAAATACATGAAAAGACACTAAACTCGACAACCTTTGGCCAATCTTGAGGCTCTGTACAAGCAGAAAGATGATAATTAGGTTAGGGTTTTAACCCTCCTGCTTTTGTGGTGAAGGTGTGCCCCAATATATACAGAGTCCTCTGTTAAAACAGAAATTTTTTGATTTCAGGTCCATAAGAAAATGTCTATCTAATCATTAGGTGACCATTAATGGAACAGATGTAGTGATTCTACATAACAAAGAATAAAGACTTTACTAAATTTGATCAGAAAAGATGTTAAACAGAGAATTGCAATAAGTGTATCAACAACAAATCCTGGGAAAGAATTTCATTTCAAAATTTGGCACATTATAATAATCAAAATGACGAGTTTTCAACAAAAAAAATAGCATGAGGCATGCAAAGAAACAAGAATGTGTGACTCATATACAGGAGAAAAGCAACCAATAGAAGTTTTTTATGAGGTGACACAGATGTTAGATTTACTAGATAAGAACTTTAAATAATTAAATAATTAATTTTAAATATATTTAAAGAGCAAAAAAAAGCCACGTATAAAAAATTATGTATCAATATAAAGCACAAGCCTTAAAATATTATGCATATTACACTTAATTTTATGTGTGCATGCATGTGCATAGACATGCACTTTCGCACACACGCACATGTGTATATACTATGCCCAAAGTAGTTATTATCATTTCATTTTAATTTAACTCTTACTGATGTTTCTAATCCATTATAATAGATTCCAAACCCTTTTCTTCACAAGTGGAAAAATGTTTGCAAGACTGTAAGATCATGACATAGCCATTAATAAGAACCAAGTTTCTAGAGTCCTCAATATGATATGCTTTCAATAATATTACAGTGCTTCTACTGACTTGCATATTCTCTCTGCAATCCTGGCTGCTGTGGTGTAATCTTTTTTATTCCTCCATCTGTTTTAACTTGTGCTTCTCTCAAAATATCATACTACAGCAGAATTTCAGTGCTGACGACCTACAGACTGTCTAGTTCAGCTTCCTTTTACTTTCCATAATTTCACTGAAATCATTCATGTTATCTAACCAGATCCCCAAGGTAAAAATTTCTTCCCATTGTTCTGTAACACTAATCTAAATCTCAACAGCTTTTTAATCATCACATATTTTAATTTACTAGTTTATAGATTATATTTTTTAAAAAACTGCCTACTCTGTCAACATACTAAGTATCAGTCTACATTGTACTAGTTCTGTAAGTTTAGATTGTACATGCTATCATTCATAGGTCACACATATGTACCGTTTTGAAAAAAATACATATGTACAGTATTTGAAGTTACTAATTTTAGAATTTCATTTGAAACAGTCTAAGTAGTCTTTGTAAATGTTTTATACATATCAGTTATTCTCCTCTTTCTCATTTGCCAACAAGAATAATGCCCAGAAGCAACAAAGTAATCTATATCACCTAAATTTAGTTAAGAAGAGAAAACCAAACACCGCATGTTCTCACTCATAGGTGGTTGTTGAACAATGAGAACACATGTCAGGGGGAAATAGGAGAGGGACAGCCAGGGGGTGGGAAGCTGGGGAGAGAAAGCATGGGGAGAAATGCCAGATATAGGTATGGGGAGGAAGGCAGCAAATCACACTGTCATGTGTGTACCTATGCAACAATCTCAAATGTTCTTCACATGTACCCCAAAACTTAAAATGCAATAAAAAAAGAATTATAATTGCTACTCAAAATTAAATACTTTAAAATAAAAGTCTGTGTTCTAAAAATTAGACTTTGGTGTTTTAACAGATAAATTTTTATTTCTGTGTTACATTTCTTTTTTTTTTTTTTTTTGAGACGGAGTTTTGCTCTTATTCCTCAGGCTGGAGTGCAATGGCGCGATCTCGGCTCACCGCAACCTCCGCTTCCTGGGTTCAGGCAATTCTCCTGCCTCAGCCTCCCGAGTAGCTGGGATTACAGGCCCACCGTGCCCAGCTAATTTTTTGTATTTTCAGTAGAGACGGGGTTTCACCATGTTGACCAGGATGGTCTCGATCTCTTGATCTCGTGATCCACCCTCCTCGGCCTCCCAAAGTGCTGGGATTACAGGCTTGAACCACCGTGCCCGGCCTCTGTGTTACATTTCTTTGTTTTAATTTCACTTGACATTTTAAAGGAAGGGCATATATTAATTCCTGAAAGAATTATATTTACCCATATTGGATGTACTGTTTCTCTTTTCTGGTTAACAAAACGCTCTTTTAAATTGTTACTATTACACAGTTAACTAAATTGGGGTAAAACTTCCTTATAGTCATCAGAGTAAGAGAACAACATTTTCTGTTTATTCTTTGAGTCATGAACAGATATAACATGATAGACTAGTACCATTGCTATCTTTACTTGTTTTCTCTTCATAACTATGCTTTTATAGTACTTGTATATTCCATGTAGCATCTAATCTCAAGGAAAAAGCTTGGAGATAATATTTAATTAAAATTAACTGCATGATTTGATATTGTTGATTATAAAAGTTACATACATTAGATATTATTTTTAATGTTGTATAAATATTTTCATGACATATATAACTAAAACTTTGTTAACCAAGTCTAAATCTCTGAAATTATTTTTCCTTTGTGTTTAATGTTGTTTAACTTATAACTTATAAATTTAAAATTAAAATTTAAGAATTTTTTTCAAGAAGCTACATAAGCACAAAATAATAGTGAGCTAATATTTTCTTAATTCATAGCTAATTATTTTTTAAATAGTGACCAATAATATATATTTTAAGCAGTAAAATGACATTACTACTATTATGCTATAAAGACTTCCCTGTGTATTAGAGATAGGATCATTTTAGGCAATTGATGAGGCAAAGTTTTATTTCTTTATGATTTGAAACTTTAAAAGTACTAAATGGGTTAAAAATTGAACATTCTATATAGAAAATAATAGAAGGTAATTATAAGAATGGAATGCTATAATTTTAACAAGGAAATAAGACTTCAGACAGGACCCGTGATTTGTATCTTAGACTAAAGAGACCATGAATATTAGTGTACTAAGGCTGAGACCAGCTGTTATCTCTAATCCAGGTCTTTTCCCTATGTGAGGAGAGAAGCCTATCATCAGTACCTAGGGCATCTGCCACCCAAATCCCAATATGCCCTCCTTGAAAACTCAGTTTATAAACCTTGAGATGCTATTCTCCTTTTCCACCAGGTTTCCCATCTTCTTCACATCTTCACCTGTATGTACTTTATGGTGCAGAATTCAGTCTAAACCAGTAGCTTCGTTCTAAATGTACCAATTGCCTACAAATATATTTCTCTATGACTTAGTTAAAATGGCTTAGAGATTCACTGCCAAAGAAGATCAATGAAGAAATAGTTCCAATGTCCAATAAAAATAAAAACAAAGCAACAATAAATTAACAAAACCAAAAAGATGATAAGGCAAACCTGGTTTTTTTTCTTGGCAGCAATATGACTTTAGTAAAGTTATTTACACTAGACCTCCCTTTTTCTTCTTCTTCTTCTTTTTTTCAATGGATAGGGGTAATTTATACATTTAGTGTAGGTTTGTTGGAATGATTAAATTAGTCAATATCATGCACAGTGTATATTTTCTTAATATGCTCATTTTCAAAAATATTTATATAAACCAAAAACATGGGGGAAATGTAAGGTATTAATGTATTTCTATGTTTTTTTTATTCTATAAAGGAATTTCTAGCTTGTATTTCCCTCATGGTATGTGGTCCAATATGTACTGCTGAGTAGGAAGGAAATATTTTATGGCTATGTTAGCTTTGTATGGCCAGTAAGCGTTATTTTGTTCACTCCAGAGTCATAATTTATTACATCGGCTTTTTATTGCTTTGAAGGAGTACATACTAATATTCCCTGTGCACTAATATGGTCAAGTGTATTGTTGGGAATATGCTATGAAGTTCTCAGTGAATAATATTCTATAAACATAATTTGATGAAGTTTTAATAGCAAAGAGTTGGTAATAATTATTCTTTCCAATGTGCTAGAAAACATCGTAATGTCTGGTGCTTTTGAGGTCTTTACTCTGCAAGATTACTCTTGCTGAATATCTGGCAGCGAGTCTCCACCAGGAAGTTAACTTTGTGCTTTCTATTTGTGTATGCATGTATTTTTCAAACATTGAGTCATCTTGTCTTATTTCTGTTTGATGTGGTAATGGCACTATTTAATTACTCACCTACCCTATCAAGAATTAAATATGACAGCAACTGCAATAGACACAGCAGTGATAGTGGATAGTTTCTTGCAACATTCTTTGCCAGCCTTTAAAACAGAATCTATCCAAAAATAGAATTAAAGAAAATCCATTGTCCTTTGATAAACAACTTCTATGACTTCAGGTAACAAAGAAAGCTGTTGAATCTACTAATTTTTAAAATTTCATGCTATATTATTTAAAGTCTCATAAGCTTTTTGTCTGTTTCCTCCATGTCCTTAACTTTATATTTGCCTTCTTTACTCCCTAGCATAATAGCCTAATTTTATGAATCCAATATGGTAGTAAACCAGCTTTTAATCATTACTATTATAGATTGCCTGACATAAATTTGAGCATCAATGAAAAGAAGAAAAACATAAGTTAGTCTTTAAAGGACTAATATTAATTATTAAAGCATTCTTCTATGGCTAATTAGAGATCCTTAAAGGCAGGCTGAGAGAGTGTCCATATATCTAGGAAATTAAGTAGGATTCCTAGGACAACTAGATACTGTCATTTCTCCCTGTCCTTTTTTTAAACAATGTAGAAAAGCATTTGTTGATCCATAGCACAATGAGTAATTTTTAATTTACAATGGATTTATTACAACCTACACAAAAAGTTATAAAAATTAAGTACATTACCAGATTTTGTGGTTCAAAAAAATATTTCATTTCTCTGTGACTACCAGTCAACTTGGCATTTTCTTATAATCTGAAACATATTGATAGGAATTGAAAGCTTGTACTGTCCAAAGTAAAACAAAATAATTCAATTCTAAAATAAATTATTTTCATTGAATCAAGGAAAGAATTAGGAAAATGTGTTGGATATAATAATTTTTAGTTTATTATGATAAATACCCAAGATCCATTTATAAAGAGAAAAATAATTATATATATATATAATATATATTAAAAATTTATATATATATATTTAAAATATATATTAAAAATGTTTTTTTAAATATTAAAAAATTATGTATTAAAAAAATACATATTTTTATATATATATATTTTTTTTAATTGCACTTTAGGTTCTGGAATGCGTGTGCAGAATATGCAGGATTGTTGCATAGGTACCTACGTGGCAATGTGGTTTGCTGCCTCCATCCCCCTGTCACCTATATCTGGCATTTCTCCCCATGTTATCCTTCTTCATCCTCACTATCCACCACTGTCTCTTCCCTATTCTCCCCAACAGAACCAAGTGTATGATGTTCCCCTCCTTGTGTCCATGAGTTCTCATTTTTCATCACCCACCTATGAGTGAGAACATGCAGTGTTGTATTTTCGGTTCTTGTGTCAGTTTGCCGAGAAAGACAGTTTCCAGATTCATCCATGTACCTACAAAGGTCACAAGTTCATCATTTTTTATGGCTGCATAGTATTCCATAGTGTATGCCACATTTTCCTTGTCCAGACTATCATCGATGGGCATTTCAGTTGGTCCCAGGTCTTTGCTACCATAAACAGTGCCTCAATGAACATATTTGTGCATGTGTCTTTATAATAGAATGATTTATAATCCTTTGGGATATAATGGGATTATAAATCTCATTCATGGGATTGCTGGGTCAAATGGTATTTGTATTTCTAGGTCCTTGAGGAAATACCACACTGTCTCCCACAATGGTTGAACTAATGCATAGTCCCACCAACAGTGTAAAAGTGTTCCTATTTCTCCACTTCCTCTCCAGCATCTGTTGTCTCCAGATTTTTTAATGATCACTATTCTAAGTGGCATGAGATGGTATCTCAATGAGGTTTTGATTTGCATTTCACTAATGACCAGTGATGATGAGCATTTTTTCATACCTTTTTTGGCCTAATAAATGCTTTCTTTTGAAAAGTGTCTGTTCATATTTTTTGCTCACTTTTGAATGGGTTGGTTTGTTTTATTCTTGTAAATCTGTTTTAGTTCTTTGTAGAATCTGGGTATTAGCCCTTTGTCCTCTGCAAAAAATTTTTCCCATTCTGTTGGTTGCCAGTTCATTCTAATGATAGTTTCTTTTGCTGTGCAGAAGCTCTGAAGTTTAATTAGATCCCATTTGTCTATTTTGACTGTTGTTGCCCATGCTTTTGTCCCTTTAGTAATGAAGTCCTTGTTTATGTTTATGTCCTGAGTGGTTTCACCTAGGTTTTCTTCTAAGACTTTTATGTTGTTAGGTCTTATGTTTAAGTCTTTAATCCATCTGGAGTTAATTTTAGTGTAAGGTGTCAGTAAGTGGTCCAGTTTCTCCTTTTTGCACACTGCTAGCCAGTTTTCCCAACACCATTTATTAAACAGGGACTCCTTTCTCCATTTTTCAGCTTGTCAAAGATCAGATGGTTATATATGTGTGGCATTGCCTCTGAAGCCTCCATTCTGTTCCATTGGTCTATACTCTGTTTTGGTACCAGTACCATGCTGTTTTGATTACTGCCACCTTTTAGTGTAGTTTGAAGTCAGGTAGCATGATGCTTCCAGCTTTGTGCTTTTTGGTTAGAATTGTATTGACGATGCAGGTCCTCTTTTGATTTTTTATGAAGTTTAAGGTGATTTTTTCCAGTTCTATGAATAGGGTCATAGGTAGCTTGATGGGGATAACATTGAATCTATAAATTACTTTTGGCAGTATGGCCATTTTCACAATATTGATTCTTCCTGACCATGAGCATGGAATATTTTTCCATCTGTTTGTGTCCTCTCTTATTTCCTTGAGCAGTGATTTGTATTTCTCCTTGAAATGGTCCTTTGCATTCTTTGTTAGTTGTATTCCTAGGTATTTTATTCTCTTTGTAGCAATTGTGAATGGCAGTTCATTATTGATTTGGCTCTCTTTAAGTCTGTTACTGGTGTATAGAAATGCTTGTGATTTCTGCACACTGATTTTGTATCCTGAGACTTTACTGAAGTTGCTTATCAGTTTAAGGAGATTTTGGACTGACACTATGGGGTCTTCTAAACATACAATCATGTCATCTGCAAATAGAGACAATTTGACTTCCTCCTTTACTAATTGAATATGTTTTATTATTTTTTTTTCTTGCCTAATTGCTCTGGCTAGAACTTTCGATACTATATTGAATAGGTGTGGTGAGAGAGTGCACCTCTATCTAGTGGCAGATTTCAAAGGGAATGCTTCCAGTTTTTCCCATTCAGTATGATGTTCACTGTGAGTTTGTCATAAATAGCTTTTATTATTTTGTGATATGCTCTGTGGATACCTAGTTTATTGAGAGTTTTTAACATAAAGCACTGTTGAATTTTTTGAAGGCCTTCTCTGCATCTATTGAGATAATCATGTGGTTTTTGTCTTTGGTTCTGTTTCTGTGATGGATTATGTTTATAGACTTGTGTTTGTTGAACCAGCCTTGCATCCCAAGATGAAGCCTACTTGATCATGATGGATACCTTTTTTGATGTGCTATTGCAATCAGTTTGCCAGTATTTTATTGAAAACTTTTGCCTCTATGTTCACCATGGAAATTGGCTTGAAGTTTTCTTTTTTTTGGCTGTGAACCCGTCTGGACAGGGGCTTTTTTTGGTTGGTAGGCTATTAATTGCTGCCCCGGTTCAGACGGGTTCACAGCCAAATTCTACCAGACATACAAAACAGAGCTGGTACCACTCCTTCTGAAATGATTCCAAACAATTCAAAAAGAGGGAATCCTTTCCAAATCATTTTATGAGACTAAAATCATCCTGATACCAAAACCCGGCAGAGACTCAACAAAAAAAGAAAACTTCAGGCCAATTTCCATGGTGAACATAGAGGCAAAAATCTAGATTGTTTGGTCCAGATCTGAGTTGAAGTCTTGGATATCCTTGTTAATTTTCTGTCTTGTTTATCTGTCTAATATTGACAGTGAAGATTTAAAGCCTCCTATTGTTATTAGTGTGGGAGGCTAAGTCTCTTTTTAGGTCATTAATAACTTGCTTTATGTATCTGGGTGCTCCTGTATTAGGTGAGTATGTATTTGGGATCATTAGCTTTTCTTGTTGCATTGATCCTTTTACCATTATGTAATGCCCCTCTTTGTCTCTTTTGATCTTTGTTGGCTTAAATTCTATTTTATCAGAGACTAGAATTGCAAGTCCTGTTTTTTTTTTCTCTCCATTTGCTTGATAAATCTTCCTTCATCCCTTTATTTTTAGCCTATGTGTATTCTTTTACATGAGATGGGTTTCCTGAATACTGCACACTGATGGGCCTTGACTTTTTACCCAATTTCTCAGTCTGTGTCTTTTGACTGGGGCATTTATCCCATTTACATTTAAGGTTAATATTGATATGTGTGAATCTAACCCTGCCATTTTGATGCTATCTGGTTGTTTTGCCCATTAGTTGATACAGTTTCTTCATTGTATCAATGCTCTTTACCATTTGGTATGTTTTTGGAGTGGCTGGTACTGGTTGTTGCTTTCTGTATTGAATGCTTCTTTCAGGAGCTCTTGTAAGGCAGGCCGAGTGGTGACAAAATCTCTCAGCAATTGCTTTTTCATGAAGGATTTTATTTATCCTTAGTTTATGAAGCTTAATTTGGCTGGATATTAAATTCTAGATTAAAAGTTCTTTTTTTTTTTAAAATATATATTTTATTGCATTTTAGATTTTGGGGTACATGTGAAGACCATGCAGGATTGTTGCATAGGTACATACATGACAACATGGTTTGCTGCCTGCCTCCCTGTCACCTATATCTGGCATTTCTCCCCATGTTATCCCTCCCCAACTCACCCGCTGAACCTTCCCTAGATCCCCCCAGACAGACCTCAGTGTGTGATTCTCCCCTCCCTGTGTCCATGGTAATGTGGTTTGCTGCCTTCCTTCCCATCACCTATGTCTGGCATTTCTCCCCATGTTATCCCTCTCCAACTTGCCCACTGAACCTCCCTTAGATCCCATCTGACAGACCTCAGTGTGTGATGCTTCCCTCCCTGTGTCCATGTGTTCTTATTGTTCAACACCCACCTAAGAGTGAGAGCATGCACTGTTTGATTTTCTGTTCTTGTGTTAGTTTGCTGAAAATGATGGTTTCCAGGTTCATCCATGTCCCTACAAAGGACATGAACTCATTGTTTTTTTATGTTGACATAGTATTCCATGGTGTATATGTGCCACATTTTCCCTGTCCAGTCTATTTTTGATGGGCATTTGGGTTGATTCCAAGTCTTTGCTATTGTAAACAGTGCAATGAACATTCATGTGCATGTGTTCTTATAATAGATTAGTTTATAATCATTTGGATATATATCGAGTAATGAGATTGCTGGGTCAAATGGAATTTCTATTTCTTGGTCCTTGAGGAATCACCACACTGTCTTCTACAATGAAAGTTCTTTTCTGTAAAGGTGTTGAATATTGGCCCCTGCTCTCTTCTGGCTTGTAGGGTTTCTGCAGAGAGATCTGTGGGTCTGATGAGCTTCCCTTTGTGGATAACCCAACCTTTCTCTGTGGCTGCCCTTAGCATTTTTTCCTTCATTTCATCCCTGGTGAATCTGATGATTATGTGCCTTAGGTTTGCTTTTCTTGAGGAATATATTTGTGGTGTTCTCTGTGTATCCTGGATTTGAAAATTGGCCTCCCTTGCTAGGTTGGGGAAGTTTTCCTGGATAAAATCCTGAAGAGTATTTTCCAGCTTAGATTCATTCTCTCTGTCACATTCAGGTACACCTATCAAAAATACGTTAGGTCTTTTCAAATAATCCTATATTTTTTGGAGGATTTGTTCATTTCTTTTCACTCCTTTTTCTCTCATCTTGACTTCTAATTTTATTTTATTGAGTTGGTCTTCAATCTCTGACATCCTTTCTTCTGCTTGGTTAATTCAGCTACTGAAACTTGTGTATGCTTTGCAAAGTTCTTGTGTTGTGTTTTTCAACTCCATCAGGTCATTCACATTCTTCTTTAAGCTGTTTATTCTCATTAGCTTTTTGTCAAATCTATTTTCAAGGTTCTTAATATCTTTGCATTGGATGATTCTCCATCCAGCTTTGTTCCTTTGCTGGTGAGGAGTTGTGATTCCTTCAAGGGATCCCTTGAAGGAGGAGAGGCATTCTGGTTTTGAGTGTTTTCATCCTTTTTGCACTGGTTTCTTCCCATCTTTGTATATTTATCTACCTGTGGTCTTTCTAGTTGGTGACTTTCAGATGGTGTCTGAGTGGATGACCTTTTTGTTGATGATGAAGTTATTTCTTTCTATTTTTTAGTTTTCCTTCTAACAGTCAGGCCCCTCTGCTGTAGGACTGCTGGAGGTCCACTCTAGACCCCGCTTGCCTGGGGATCACCTGTGGTGGCTGCAGAACAGTAATGGTTTCTGCCAGTTTATTCTTCTATTATCTTTGTCCCAGAAGGATACCACCAAATGTAGCCTAAGCTCTCCTTTATGAGGTGTCTCTATGGGTATATGGGGGTCAGGCAGCTGCTTGAGCAGTCTGAGCCTTATAGGAGCCCAAGTACTGAGCTGTGAGCTCTGTTGTCTCATTCAGAGCTGCTGGGCAGGTACATTTAAGTCTGCTGCAGGGGAACTCACAACTGCCTCTTTTCCCAGATGCTCTGTACTGGGAAGGTGGGGCTTTATTTGTAAGGTCCTGATGTACTGCTGCCTTTTTTCAGAGATGCCCTGCTCACCTAGGAGGTATCGTAGTCATGGTCGGCCAGCAGAGTCATTGCTGAGCTGCCATGGACTCTGCCCAGCTGCTGCGTGAACTTTATTGTGGTTTTGTTTATAGAGGTATAGTTAGAACTGCTTCAGTAATGGTACTCTGCCTCAGTAATAGCAGACTGCCTTGGTAATGGAGGACTGCCTCGGTAATGGCAGACTGATTAGGTAATGGTGGACACCCTTCCCCCCACAGAGTTGTACCATCCCAGGTCCAGCTGTGCTTTCTGGGAAACTCTTAATCCAGAGTGTTTCAGATTGCTGGTCTTTGTGGGGGTGAGATCTGCTGAGCCAGATCACCTGGCTCTTTGTTTAAGCCCCATCTTTTTTTTTTAGTTGAATGGGAAGTTCTGTCTCCCAGGTGTTCCAGGCACCAGTTGACAAGGCTGCCTAGATTTATGTGAGTTTTTGTACAGAGACCCACTATGCCAGCTGAAACAGCCATGCTGGAAACTTGTTGCACTTTTCAGCCCATATTTTGTTAAAACCAAACATAAAAATGAACAATTCTCCCTGTATCTTTAGGTCTTCATTCTGAAGGTTCCAATGTATGCATGTTAAATAAACTTGTGTCTTTTCTCCAATTAATATGCCTTTTGCCAGTTGATTTTTTAGTACTACTTCAGGGGGTCAAGGGTCTTAGCCTTTACAATATACTGCATATCAGTGTGAGAGCTCCTTTAACAATGGGTTTGTTTGATGGTAGGCATATGCATTGTTTGCTATATTAAACATAAAATTCTATTTCCAAACAGTTTCCTGATTTATACACCCACAAACAATGTATAAGGAGTTTCTGACAATTCCATGTTGAACCTGTTTGTACTCAGAAGCTTAGCAAATAGTGAATATTTGAATGGAAGTCCAGTACATTTTTCAACATACTTTATGAATATAGTTAAGATTCATTTAAAAATTAGCTTAATATTTCACATTCAAACAATAGCTGTTAAACGTGTTTGTCTCTTTAGAAATTTTGCTTTAATAATTCCCCGTGTACCTATACAAGCCTATGTGTCCAAGAGCTTGAAGTAAAATAGAAAAAATTAGAAATTAAAAAAATCTGCTTGTATTATTAAATTGCATAGTAAATTATCTCTCATACACAATAAAATTAAAAAGTTCAACTAATGTACTAGCATGAAAAATTTTAAATTAGTTGATGACTGGGATTATATTAAATTTATGCATATGCTTTTATAATCTTCTTACAAATAAGTCTCTTTTTTTTGGTAACATGAATACTCACAGTAAACTAAAAAGAGCACATGCAAATATTTAAGTAACTGTAATCTTGCCCTTCTTGAGTAAATTATTTATTGAATATAGTTTTAACTATTTATATAACTTGTTAAGTATATATACACCAGAATTTAGAATACTACTCAGCATGTGATATGTGCTCAGTAACATGAAATAAATAAATAAATGGAAGAAATGTGTGAATAAATGAAAACTGCTAACATTAAGCTAGGATGCAAATTAATATCCTTGGAAAGTTAATTCAAAATTTAAATTTACATTGTAAATAGAAGAAATAAAAATAGACTTTTGTCTTCAACAAGTAAGGAGCTTGAGAATTATCATAGGCATCCTTATAACCACCAGAAAACAGAACAAATTGAAAATCAACTACTTTTTTTCAAGTTAGGAGAGAGCTGAGGTTGCAGGGCAATCTTAAAGCCTAAAATCTGGAGAGATAATTTAACCAAGAGTCATAGCTAAGATTCAGCTACCTGGAGCAGAAGCCATAGAAGTAATAAACTGGTAGGAACATTTACATAATTTTAATGAATGATAGGAGACTGAGTATGGAATAACATGAGAATGAGAAACCATTGGTGTCAGTCTTAAATAGATTACCACACTTCTGTGGGTTTTAACTCCACACATCCCATCAGATTCTTAAATTGATGATCCAAGAGAAACCTTCTTGTGGCCCTGTGTGGAAGAGAGAAAGAGTAATCCTTGTGAAATATGTCTAGAGTCATTTTCATAAAAAATAACTTATCTGCAGTGAAAAAGACTGTAAAGTTTTATCACATTTTGTAGAAAGGCATTTCTTCCATCTTAGCCTCCTCTTGCCTTATTGTCTCATGGAAGGAAGAGAGAGAAAAAGGTACCGGTTGAATATCGCTTATTTGAAATGCTATGACTAGAAGTGTTTTGAATTGTGTATTAGTCAGGGTTCAGAATCTTTCTAGAGGGACAGAACTAATGGAATACACACACACACACACACACACACACACACACATATATGTATACATGCTATATATGCTACATATTGTGTACTATGTATTTATGTAGTATATAGCATACAGTAGAGTTTATTAAGTATTAACTCACATGATCACAAGATCTTACAGTAGGCCTTTGGCAGGGTGAGGAGCCAAATGAGCCAGTATAAGCTCCGAAAGTGAAGAACTAGGATTAAAATGTTCAAGGACAGGAAGTATCCAGCATGGGAGAAAGATGTAGGCTAGGAGGCTAGGCCAATCTCTCTTTTCACATTTTTCTGCCTGCTTATATTCTAGCTGTGCTGACAGATGACTAAATTGTGCCCACCCAGATTAAGAGTGGGTCTGCCTTTCCCAGCCCACTGACTCAAATGTTTATTTCCCTTGACAACACCCTCACAGAGACACCCAGGATCAATACTTCGTATCCTTCAATCCAATCAAGTTGACACTCTGTATTCACCATCACGAATTTTTTTTTTTTTGATTTTTGTTTTTCAAATTAGGGATACCAATCTGCATGTCACTGGAGCAACACTATAAAGTCCACAACCAGGAATAGAAGGTCACTCATTAAAAGACTGAGATTTAACCATGAGACTATAGAATGTCCCTCCCATCAACACTTGACCACCATATCAACAGGAGTCCAGTATAGGAACAGTGGATTATAACTTAAAGATTTGCAAGAGGCAGGCATTTTCTGAGAATAGTACTTAGTGAAGTCTGAAGTTTAAAGAAGAGAGGAAAACAAGGAACTTAAAGAAATTTGAAATTTCTGGCATCTTCAAATGTAGCAGATATTAAACATAGCCCACCTCCTATCCTTATTGCCATAAGTCCTAACACTAAAGTGTATACACCTCAGTTTCTATGGCCCAATGCAACAGGTCTGGCTATCAACAAAAAAATACAAATTATACTCAAAGGCAAGATGAACACAATCTAAAAAGAGGAAGTATGCATCTTAAGCAGATTTAGATATGACACAGATATAAGAATTAGTTGATAGGGAATTTAGAATAATTGTGATTAATACATTAATGGCTCTAATGGAGAAAATAAACAACACACATGAGAAAATGAGTAATGGAAGTGGAAATATAGACAGTCTAAGAATAAAATAAGTTAATAATGAAAAACTCCTTAATACAAATGAAGAATAGCTTCATTGGATTCATCAGTAAACGCCACATAGCTAAGAAAAAATTATTGAAATTGAAATTGAGTAAATAGCAATTTTCCAAACTTATATGCTAAGAGAAGATAAATGATAATAATAGTTAAAAGAACAGCATACCAAAAAACTGTGGAAATGTTTCAAAACCACTAAAGATTAATGAAATAATGGCCAAGAACTGCTAAAATCAATGGCAGACACAAAACAGAGATCCAGAAAGCTCAGAGAACATCAAAAAGGAGAGGGGGGTGGGTAAACAACGATAAAAATATACTACCTCTAGGAATATCTAGTAATAGAGTGGTGTAAAATATTTAAGGTGTTGAAAGAAAAAAAAAAGCCCACTAATGTAGAATTCTATATTTAATGAAATTGCCCTTTAGCATTAAAGGAGAAATACATACTTTCTCAGATAAACAGAAACTGAATACATCACGGGATGACTTTCTCTCCAAAAAATATTAGAAGAAATTATTCAGGAAGAAGGAAAGTATAAATAAGAAAACAAAACGTATTTGAAAGAGATATTAAAATGATTTTTTTTCTTTTTTCTAAATATCTGAAAGTCCAAGTACAAAATAATAGAGGTCAGTTTATAGTGAATCTCATATGGAGATGTTAGAAAACTTCTGTAGGTATTGCAAGACAAAATTTTTTTAAAGAATTATATGGTTTTAGCTGGGCATGGTGGCTCACGCCTGTAATCCCAGCACTTTGGGAGGCCGAGGTGGGTGAATCATGAGGTCAAGAGATCGAGACCATCCTGGCCAACATGGTGAAACCTCGTCTCTACTAAAAATACAAAAATTAGCTGGGCGTGGTGGATTGTGCCTGTAATCCCAGCTACTTGGAGGCTGAGGCAGGAGAATTGCTTGAACCTGGAAGGCGGAGGTTGCAGTGAGCCGAGATTGTGCCACTGCACTCCAGCCTGGCGCCTGGTGACAGAGTGAGACTCTGTCTCAAAAAAAAAAAAAAAAAAAGAATTATATGGTCTTTAGTTCATACACTATTTAAAAAATATAAAAGAAATAAAGCTAGAGAATCATAGTGAAGGGCTTATTATTTGAGGACGTATGTATTTCCTAAAGTGAGGAACAGTGGGAGCTACTGCTAGATTCATTTATCACAAGAGGGAATGGCATATCTGCTTTGTTTCTCTGATGGTAGAGAAAGGAGAGACAAGGTTAGAATTGGTCTACATCAGAACTTGTTGGGATTTTTTTTTTTAAAGCATATGTGTGTTATTTGGCTTAGAGATGAGGCAAGAGGGAATGAGTCATTCAGGAGCTGTCTCCAAGGTACTTTGCCCAAAAGGCTTTCTAATTGATCAGAAATCTCTACAGAGCATACAGTGAACCAACAAAAATCAAACACTGAGAGTGTATCAAAAGAGGCCAAGCAGATGACACTTGATCCATATTTGAAAAGGCAGATGAGAAATACCTAGGAATAGAATGTCTCTAACAAACTAACACATCACTGCAAAATATTTTTGAATACCTTGCAAATCAAGAGAGCCCCAGTGCATATCAGGGCAGTAAGAAGCACATAAAGTCATTCCTTCAACACAGTGTTTTTTTTTATATCTATTCCTTTTCTGAGCCAGAACTTCTACAACTCACCACTGGAAACTTACAAAGAAAGGGACTGAGAACCAGTGAAATAAAGAAGAGGCCTTCCCCCCCCTCCATTTTTTACTTTAGGCTTCCATTTAGATATAAGACAGAAATGAGGGAGGGAGCTTACAATGACAATCAGAATTTTTATCACTCTGTGTGGGACTCCATTATTATTTACTGAAATAAAACACTAAAATAAACAGAAACCTTTGTGTATCATGAGTGTGCATCAAAAATTTTTTACTTAGAGAACTAGTCCCAGACAGTACACTTTTTGAAAAATTGATTACAGAGAGATGGAATGCCTGGCAGTGTAAAAGATCCAGTTAAGTTAAAGATCCTGAAATGACATACTAACAGTTAGCATGGGTGTGTGATTTTTTTCCCCCTCAGTAGGAGTTGGTAGGTTATAGCAGTTAAGAGTACAGACAATTGAGCCAAACTGCTTGGATTTTAGTCCTGGTGGTATCACTTAATGGTCGACTGATCTTTGTTAAATTATTTAAGCTCTTTTTATCTTCACTTACACCTGCTTTACGTGTGTTAATTGTAGCGCAGGCTTTGCATGATTGTGAGGATTGTAAAATTGGTATATGTTTGCACTTAGCATTGGTATATGTTAACAATAGTACAGAGTAAGCATTCTACTAATATTATCTATTATTATTATGTTTCTCAGCAGCTCTTAGTTGCATATGTATGGAAAGAGAACATAATAACATATAACATTGTGCAGAGTTAAGATATTATGTGATGGATAGACATGGGTGAGTTTAGAAAATTAATTACAGTTTAATTAAAGAATTGGAGAACCTATGCTGCATAAATAGAACATAAGAGCAGGAGAGGGCTGATAGAGAGATACAAGAAGATGACTTGCATTGTGGACCAAATGAAAGTATAATTAAATAATTTCATATTTTAAATGTCAGTCTGTTCAGGCCACAAACCAGTGGCTTATAAATAATGAAAATTTATTTCTTACAGTCCTGGAGGCCTGGAAAGTCCAAAATCAAGACACAAGCAGCTTTAGTGTCTGGTGAGGGTCTGCTTTCTGGTTAATAAACTGTCCCCTTCTCACTATAACTTCCATGGCAGAAGAGGCAACAGATCTTGCTGGGATCTCTTTTATAATTGCACTAATGTCATTCATGAGGGTTCCACTATTATCACCTAAGCAACTCTCAAAGATTCCACCTCCAAATACCATCACATTAGAAATCAACATATGAATTTTAATGGTTTAAAACATTAAGTATATAGTATGATACAATCCCACGTATCTTTACTCATTCTAGCATTAACTGAAAAGTTTAACTTCCAACATCTCATCTAAATATTATCTAAATTAGATATTGATGATGCTTAACATATGATTCATCCTGAAGCAATTCCTTTAAAGCCTTGAACCTGTGAAATCAAATGCATTACATGCTTCCAAAATATAATGGTGGGGAAGGCATAGGATAGACATTACTTTTCTAAAAGAGAGAAAATAAAAAGGAGTGACAGCTCTTAGGTAATTTTAAAAGTAAATGTGGCAAATTTCATTAGACCCTAAAACATTATGCCTTCTAGATCAATGTTCTGCCCTGCAGGACAACTGGGATGAAGATCACACACTGGCTCTGTGGGACTAAAGTCTCATCCTTTGAAATCTAAGTGGAGGCAACTATGCTCCCAGGGCTTTTATTATCTGTGAGCTTGTGGAGTTGGCACCATGCAGACACCACCAAACTTTTCTGTCTTGTGCCCTTCAGAGAAGTGGCCAGTGCAACCTGTGCCACATGAGGGCCCACCAAAGCTTTACCTGGGGCAGCTGTGTGTAATGCCAGAGAGCAAGGCATTGAGGCAAAATGGGTCTCACAGGCTCTGACAGTCCTTCCTTTGAAACCAGTCTCCTCACAAGGCCCTTGCACTTTGAGCCTGTGATCAGAGAGGTAGTCCCAATAATCCTTAATTGCCTTCAGGGTAATTCTTCCACTGTCCTGGATAATAGCGCCTGGGTTCTGTTTACATGGCTGATTCACACAACAGTCACTTGACCACACCCTTAGTGTTCTTTGCCAAAGAGGCTTTCTCATTCATTATAATATAAATACACTGAGAGTTTTCCAAATCTTTATGTTCTCTTCTATTTTGATTAAAATTATTGTCCTTATGTCATTTCTCTCTTCTTGTATTTTATTGTAAGTAATCAGGAAGAATCATGCTGCTCCTTCAACACTTGGTTTAGAACTTTCCTCAGGCAGTTTCCAATTTCATCATTCACAAGTTCTACTTTCTACAAAAACATATGGAACAAAACCAATTCTGCCAAGTTCCATGCTGCATTATGATAAAGATGACCTTTCTTCCAGTTTCCAAAAACATTCCTTTGCACTCTGAGTTCTCATCAGAATGCCCTTTACTATCCATATTTCTACAAACATCTCTTCAAGATAACTTAGGTATTCTCTAAAATAATTTAGGTATTCTCTGTAATTTCCCCTTCTCTTTTTGAGTTCTCTTAAGAAGTATCTTAAAATTTGATTCATGACAATATAGACATTTTCAGCATGTAAGTCAAAACTCTTTAAGGCTCTACCCATCACCTGGTACCTTATGTTGGTTTATCTGAGCTGCTATAACCACATGTCATAAACTAGGTGGCTTATAAATAACATAAAATTATTTCTTATCATTTTGGAATCTGGAAAGTCCAAGATCAAGACCCCAGCAGATTTTGTGCCAGGTGAGGTCCCACTTCCTGGTTGATAGACTGTCAACTTCTTGTTGTGTCCTCACGTGATATAAGGAGCCAGGCAGCGATTTGAGGTCTCTTTTATAAGGGCAATAATTTCACTAATATGAGCTCCACCCTCATTACCCAATCACTGCACAAAGGCCCCACATCCAAATACCATCACACTGAGGATTAGCTTTAAATAAGTCAATTTTGTGGGGACGTAAACATTCAGTCTATAGCAGAAAGGAAGAGGCCAGAAAATACATAATTTGGGTTTGTACCTATCTTTGTCTTATTTTAAAGGTCACTGTGAATAATGAATAAACCCATAGAAGATATTAATACTTCAAGGAATGATGGCAAATAAGCAAAGTTTAGTAAATGTAAATAGAGAAAATGGAATGTGGTATATGTGATTTCGTGAACTCTAATGTGTATACAATTCTGATCATAATGCTTAGTACTTACAATTTGCTGTGTAAGTATGATGTCAATAAATGCATGCACCATAGAGGAGTTGGGCTTTTCTTATTATTGAAGAAAAAATGGTCTGGAGGACACAATAGGAAATAAGGAAGATCCAATCTCAAATATGACTCTATGTCAGACTCTGGGGAGGATGACTCATAATCATAATGGGAAGTTTTGTGGGTTATGCGAGTAAAAGCAGTTTCCATCTGAAAAAGCTTTGAGTAAAACAGGGTGATTTGGTGAAGGACACGCATTATTTAGGATAAAACTGTGGAAAGAATAATAAGTTAACAGTTAAATTATATATAAACAAGTTCCATACACAAAAGGGCATTGTAGAATGATTTTAGAAGTAATAAAATAGTGGAGCCTGATCATATTTGTCTCTCATATTGATGGTGTCACACTGATATATATGTAGATTTAAAAAATGACACCAGAAGTCTTGGTAAAATACATGATTGGCATAAAATGAAAGCTTCATGCATTCACTCTAGTGTTCCTGTCGTGGGCTGGACATTCCAGGCACTTTAACATAACTAAAAAATAATGAACAAGCATGTTTGGCTGAAAGTCAACAGATAATAGACACAAACAATGTAAGTTATATAGAAAGTTAACAGTGTAATGGTACTAAAAGATAGAGAAAAATAAGCAGTTTTGGCAGAGGTGGATTGCAAAGTAAAAAAAAAAAAAAAATGTTGAGATGGAGTCTTGCTCTGTCTCCCAGGCTGGAGTGCAATGGCACACTGCAACCTCGGCTTACTGCAACCTCCACCTAATGAGTTCAAGCAATTCTCCTGCCTCCTCCTCCTGTGAAGCTGGGATTACAGGCATGCACCACCATACCCAGCTAATTTTTGGTATTTTTAGCAGAGATGGGGTTTCCCCATGTTGGTCAGGCTGGTCTCGAACTCCTGACTTCAGGTGATCCACCTGCCTCAGCCTCCCAAAGTGCTGGCATTACAGATGTGAGCCACTGTGCCTGGCTGCAAGGTAAATTTTTATATTTTGAGAGCTAAACATTTGCACAAATTCTTAAAGAAATTAAATGAACTATTTGTGAGCCCGTATGGGAGGACATTCCAGTTACAGTGCATGGCCAATGCAGAGCCTGTGGGATGCTCTATAACACATTATCTCATGTGAGAAATGATAGTTTGAGCCAGGATGATAGCATTTGAGGCTAAAACAACTGGGAAGAATTGGAATATTTTGATAAATTAAACAAGATAGGGCCTACAAATAGACATATGTAAAAGGTGTGCCAACCTGAGGAACATAATTACCTGAGTCTGACATTCATTAAATATGCAAAGGCAAACAGATATTGAATAACCTTACAGATGAAGTGATTTGGGTCTTTGTATAACTGATTAGTTACCTTATTCTATTTAATCTTTATTTTGAACAGTAGGTTTAAAAAATGAATTTCTATTTTTTGCCTCCATTGATTATAGCAAACTTCTAGATTAAATCAGCATATCATAAAAACTACAAAAAGATCAAAGAGATGGATAAGAGGTGATAATCAAGTAGTAAATTTTTCATTCTCTATCTAAATTTCATGGTTATTTAGTTTCACTTTTAATAAAATAATCTTTTAGTAGGCATGACAGTGTTTCTTGAAAATTAGTTGAACTTGAAAAAAATGTATTAACTCATGTAATTCAGAAATATTATGATGTTTAAGCAATGAATGTAGGACATTTATAAATCCAAGTTTTTAAAAAAGTATCAATATGTTACTGAGTAAAACATGGATTTTGTATTCCATAGGTTAATATGGTTTTTATCTGTTTCTCCACTCAAATCTAATGTTAAATTGTAATTCCTAATGTTGAAGATGAGGCCTGGTGGGAGGTGATCAGGTCATGGGGGCAGATTTCTCATGAATGGTTTCATATCATCCCCTTGAAACTGTCCTTCAAATAATGACTGAGTTCTCACAAGATCTGGTCATTTAAAAGTGTTTGGCCCCTCCCTCTCTTTTCTTGCTCCTGCTTTGGCTGTATGATGGATACTCTGCTGCCCCTTCGCCTTCCACCATGATGTAAGTTTCCTGAAGCTTTTGCAGAAGTCTAGCACATGCCAGCATCATAGTTGCTATGCATCCTGCAGAATTGTGAGCCAATTAAACCTCTTTTTATAATTTACCCAATCTCAGGTATTTCCTTACAGCAATATGAGAATTGGCTCATAGACACAGGAAACTCCTTGTGTAACTTAAAAATGAACTGAGAAAGGCAAAATGTAAGATTAGAGGAAAAAGGTATGAGCAGCATTAGATAAGAAAACTTGTCACAACAGTGTTTGTACATTTTTATATATCAATCAATTTATACTAAATAGTACCATCATAGAACATTTTTATGTAAAATTCAATGAAAATCAAAGATGAACTAACAATACCAGTAAGACATGGAAGAATATACTCAATTAAGTTTTACTAAACTCTTTGTAAGCATAATTTGTAAGTTTAGTAACCTCTTTATGCTGGTTTATATTTGGAAATATTTAAAAAGATGCCAGTGTAATTATATTTCTCACTCTAAGAAAAGAATCTATAGCTTGAAATGAAGATATTTCATTTCTAATTTGCATTATTTAATAACAAATATAACGTAAACTACTTACGCACTAAGAAATGTAATTGCTAATTACACCTAAAGAATTTTTTCTGCTCTTTTGATTATAGCAGAAAATAGATGAACTGAAATTTCCAGTTTTACTCTCAGAATTAAAATTATTAAAATACTTTTTTAATTAAAAAAAAAAGGTGGGTATTGGTCTAAATTACATGCCACTTCAACCTGATAGACTATTGATGAAAAGAAAGTATTTTAAAAGAGAAATTTCTCATTAAGCAATTAGCACAATGACCAAAAATGAATAATAGGGGCTTATTAATGAGATAATGAAATAAAATTTATTTGTATTTCCCAAAGAGAATAATTCTGTTCCAAGCGCAAAGTCATTATTCAAGTGTTTGAGTTATATGAAGAGTTTTAAAACATACTGGTATAATGAAACCAAGACATAAAATAAATAGAAATTCAGGTGATAGGGAGGGTTATGAATTACTAATGATTGTGGAAGTGTCACTCCTCTCCTGAGAAACAATCAGTAATTCAACATGGGATTGAGAACTAGCAAACTTGAACTTATTGATGAACACATTTTATATTAAAGAAATTAGTCTAGTGGACAGCTTCACTGATATAGATATGACAAAAATAAATGGTTAAAATTTACTGTAAGAAGAGTCCATATTCTAAAGAAAATTAGGTCACTGGGGCAAAGATCCATTTTCAGAAGGAAATCAAATTTAAAAATTATATACTAGAATAGAAGTTGTCTCAGACAGACTGTTCATCTCACATGGTGAGAGTGTCATATAGAAAATGTGCTTTCACCCTCTTGCAGAGGATATTCAACACAAACAGAATGAGAGGAGAAGGCTCAAATAACATCAGGACAAGTCTTCATTGACCTAGCAAGGATAGGCTAAATTCTATCCTAGCCAGATAGGACAAGGCTATCCTATCATTGATGAAAAATGGGTGAGTCTGAGACAGGAATAACCAGGTTCTAGTGGCTTACAACATTTAAGGGTTTGGCTCATCCTAGGATACATCCACCTAAAGAGTATTTGTGTTACCTAAACTACCACTAGATTTTCCAGTGAGAAATAAAGAAGCAAGAGCTGAGCCTTTAAGTGATTCATATTGCTAATGCATAGACTGAAAGGAGCAATTTAGTAGAAAAAAAATTTATTTGGAAGTTTAAATTTCTTAATAGGCTTTCTATGTTTCAAAGAGTGTAACCTTGAAATATTCAGATAATTTTCACAAAACATGTAGCATGAAAATAATTATGAACTATATAAAATGGCAATAGGTAATTTCCAAGTTCATTTACTAATGCTAAGCAAAAACAATTAGTATTAATGAAAAATAAGTCAATTATTTTTTTTGAGGTATTTCATATAATGTACAAAATGAGTAATTATGTCTCTTGCTGATATAACTTGATCAATTTATGAGACTCACATAAGAGATTAGATTTAGAGATCTGATTTTATGATTTTGTGAAACAGTGATACATATATGTATATAAGAACACTTCAAATAGGAAAGGTAGAACATAAAAAAAAACATGAAAAGGAGTAGATTATAAAACTCTTTCACCTACAGGCTAATTCAATGGAGAATTTTTTAGCATTGTTTACTTAAAATATAATTCAATAAATAAAATGAGACTCCCAGAGAGCTTTTGTGTAGCACATATTTCATATAACAGTTTTCTACATAATAAAGATCTTTTCTGAACAGAGAGGAAAAGTGGGCCAAGGTAAAGTTGGTGGCCTATGAGGATATTTGAAAAAGCTAAAATTGATTGATATTGAACACATATAATTTGTAACCTAATACCTCTCTGGGGCTAAATGCAGGTTGTTCAAGTGTTTCTACACTGTATTTGATTTGCAAATATAGTTAAATGGGGGAAGTAAAAACACTTTAGAATCAATGATTTGTTGAGTTACAGGTTATGGAGGTTTGTGTTACAAGTGGGAAATTGGTACAATAGGCATATTCTTTGTGCATATGTGAGAAAAAAATATTAGTTTGAAGGGCTCCTACATTTAGCTTTTCTCTGAGGAATTAAGGAAGTATGCATGTAATTAATTTTCAAGTATTTGGCATTCACATTCATTTTATAAATTTGTGATGTTACTTCTTATTTCTTGACAGGTTTATAGTCTCAAAAATTCTATTCTAACCTCTCTTCTGATCAGGCTTCTTTCTTTTTTAGTAGTTCAAATAAAATTTCTATTCTTTCAAAGACAGGGTTTTATTTCTTCAGAACTTAGATTCTTTTATCTTTATTGCTTAATAAAGCTTGACAAAACATATCGTTATCTCCCACAAAAATTGGCTTATTCTTCAAAAGTCATTACCAGGAGCCATGTTCAACCCCTGCCTTCAATGATCACCCTAATTATTTATGCAACAAATCTCATAAATTGATCAAGTTATACCAGCAAGAGATATAATTACTCATTTTGTACATTACATGAAACACCTCAAATAAAATAATTGACTTATTTTTCATTAATACTAATTGTTTTTGCTTACATTCAATCCAAACAATGCCCCCTAAGGCTAACCTGTATAAAACCACCTATTTCTAATAATGTTAAAATTACACAATTGGATTAACTCTGAAACTCGTCTGTAATCTTTCTCTATGATAACTCTGTCTACACATTGCAATCATATTTAGGCTGGAGATAAAATTAACAATTACAATGACTATTAGTTAAATGATAATACAAACCTATGCTTCTTTTAGTGCTTAGTGCTTCAACGTGGAATGTTTAATTTTAAATTTTGACTTCAATTTCTTTTCTTATATCTGCTGAGACAGAATCTCTGCAGGAAGAAACTTTTATCTGAATTGTCTTTGACTTCAGATGATTCTAATGAATGATGACCTTTGAGAACTAAGATTATAGTTTCAAGCTCTGTTCATTGGAATCACCAGGAAAGCTCATTAGACAGTGCATTATCACATTTCAGTCTAGGTAACTCTAACTCAATATGTTTGAAGACCAAGCAATGAACGTATAACCCAGTGTGGTGTGTCTGAAGCTTGACCTTTGGGAATCCTTAACCTTCAGAATTGACTCCATATTTTGAAGGATGTTTAATTTCATAACTGGATGTCCAAACATTTCAATAGTATGCTCAAAGGCTTGTCTTGTATAACATTAGAGCTCTCTTTCTAGCATTCAAAAATGTCCAAAATATTCCCTAAAAGAAAAGAGCACCATCTTATCTACCATTATTGATTTTAAACATGCATCTACGACTCTGATAAAAGCGAATTCTCCCCATTGTTCTCCATAGTTTAAAATGTTCTTAGCAATTTTCACATGTCTGTTGTACCAGGTATAAGGTATAATTTGGGAAAACTTTTGTAATAATTTTATAAAAATTCATTTAGAAATATTTAAATACTAACATACTATCTAAAATAATAAGCTGTTTTTGTAAACGTATATTTTACATTGTTTTTCTATAAAATAACATATTTATTAGCAAGTATTTTAAAATTCTTAATTTTTTTGTTTTTTGGTTGTCTGGTCAAGTGTATATTAGATATAAACCAATTTTGAAGGTTTAGATTTTTTTAAAACACAATAAAAAAAGTTCATAGAACATATAAATATTTTTTTATTTAATAAGTGTCTTCTGAGGGATGAGAGTAACCATAAATAATAATTCACTGCTTTGCAAAATTTATAAAATTCATAATAGATGGATTTAGCAATAAAATAAATAGAATATGTGATGAAATTTTTGAGCTGGAAGATCAACTGATAAAGTTTCTGAGAATACATTTTAACCTGTCAAATATATAAAAAAAGACAATGGAAAGTTAAAAGATATAGTGAATGAAATAAAAAATGTTAACATCTATCCATTTTTATTGCTAAATGGTGAAAAGTGAAAGATTGAGAAATATATAAGATCAATGAAATTTTAAAGATAATTTACTTTAGCTTAAGGAAGACCTTTGCATTCACACTTAAAGAGTCCAACAAATATGAGTAGGATTAATAAAAAACGTATTCTTATTTGGAACTGTCCTTGAAATATAAAAATTACAGGGAGATGAAGAAAATTATAAGAGCTTCCAGCATAAAAAGGCAGATTAATTACATAGAAAGAGAATCTTACATGCATTATTCTTTATAATAAAACCACCTTCAAACCTATAGTTTTAAAAGTGATTAAAGTAAATTTAATTACAGAACAAAATTTTGGAGTTTTATGTTTCTGCTTTGGTTTGTTTTGCCTAGTAACTACAGGTAATAGGTTATGAATAGAATTTAAAAAATAAATAATTGCTAGAGGGAAATTTCCACATTTAAACAATGTTGATTGGAAAAGAAAAACCAGAAAGTAGAGTATAACAAAACAAAACTACAGTGTAAATAAATTTCAAATATGCATATAAACATTCTACATAAAACATTTTCAAATTCCATTTATTTATCTTTTAAAAAGAATGCTATAACTTAATCAGGAATTCAATATGCAAGATTAAGTTTACATCAGAAAATAGATTCAACTGATAAATACAGTAATCATTCATTATACAGATTTGCAAGCTAAGAATAGAACACAAATTATTGTAGGGATATCAAGCATTTTCTAAATATTAAATAAAAATATTAATCCCAAGCCTAAAATGCTAAAAACAGTCTTATCAAATTTGAAACAACACAAAGATTTAGACTTCTACCTCATATTAACTGAGCAATTTCTGCTTTCCATATTCTAAAAGAAACAATTAAATTAAGTACAATAATAGAAAGCCTTTGTGAATTTCAATTAGGTAATTGGAGAAAAAAATTACAAAACTATGCATATATAAATAAGATAAAATTGTCTCAAAGTATAAATAGCATTAATACAAGTCATAATTTCAAATTTAAATAAAATAGAGTACCATATAGTATACCAAATCAAGTTGCGGGCTGGAAACAATACAAAGGATGTGACAAAAATAAAATATGTAATTCTTTTGTATTTAATTTCAAATTTTATTTTAAATACAGATAGTGCATGTGCAGGTTTGTTACATGGGGATATTATGTGAGGCTGATGTTTGGGATATAGATTCCATCACCCACATAGTGAGCATAGTAGGTAGTTTTTCAAACCAAGCCCCTCTCCCTACCTCTCTGCTCTAGTACTTCTGTGTCTATTGTTTCCATATTTATGTCCATGTGTGCTCAATGTTTAGCTTTGACTTATAAGTGAAAACGTGTGGTATTTGGTTTTCTGTCCTGCATTGATTCACTTAGGATTGTGGCCTCCAACTGCAATCATGTTGCTGCAAAGAACACAATTGTATTGTTTATTATGGCTATGTGGCATTTCACGGTAAATATGTAGCACATTTTCTTTATCTAATCTATCATTGATGGGGACCTGGTTTGATTCCATGTATTTGCTATTGTAAATAATGCTGTGATGAACATATAAATGCATGTGTCTTTTTGTTAATATGATTCATTTTCTTTTTAGTATATACTCAGTATTGGAATTGCTGGTTGAATGGTAGTTCCAAGTTGTTTGAGAAATTTCCAGACTGCTTTCCACAGTGGTTGCACTAATTTTCATTCTCACTAACAGTATATAAGCATTTCTTTTTCTCTTCAGCCTTGCTAGCATCTGTTGTTTTTTTGGCTTTTTAATAGTAGCCATTCTGACTGGTTTGAAATGGTATCTCTTTGGGCTTTTTTTTTTCCCTAGACTGAGTAACCCAGGCTGGAGTGCAGTGGTGCAGTCTCAGCTCACTGAAACCTCTGTCTCCCAGATTCAAGTAATTCTCCTGCCTCAGCCTCCCAAGAAGCTTAGATTACAGGTACACACCACCATGTCTGGCTAATTTTTGTGGTTTTAGTAGAGACGGGGTTTCACCAAGTGGCCAGGCTGGTCTCAAACCCTTGACCTCAAGTGATCCAGCTGCCTTGGCCTCCCAAAGTTCTGGAATTACAGGCATGAGCCATCATGCCTGGCCCTCATTGTGGCTTTGATTGGCATTTCTCTGATGATTAGAAATGATGATCATTTTTTCATATGTTTGTTGACCACATTTTTGGCTTCTTTTGAGAAATGTCTGTTGATGTTCTTTGCCCATTTTTAATGGGGTTATTATCTTATTTTTGCTTGTTGATTTATTCAAATTCCCTATAGAGTCTTGATATTTGGCCTTCATCAGAGTCTGTGACTATTATCTTCCATTCTGTAGATTGTCTGCTTACTCTGTTGATAGTTTCCCCTTTAGTTTAATTAGGTGCCACTTGCTTACTTTAATTTTTATTGCAATTGCTTTTGGAGACTTAGCCAACAATTTTTGTAAAGGCCAATGTCTAGAAGTGCACTTCCTAGGTTGTCTTCTAGAATTATTTTTTGAGGTCTTACATTTAAACCTTTGATCTTTTTTGAATAAATGATTGTATATAGTAAACTGGAGAGGTCCAGCTTCATTCTTCACCATATGGCTAGCCAGTTATGCCAGCATTATATTTTGAATAGGGAGTTCTTTATCCATTGCTATTTTTTTTTCAAACTTGTTGAAAGTAAAATGGTAGTAGGTATGTGGTTTTATTTCTGATTTTTTCTATTCTGTTCCATTAGACTGTGTGTCTGTTTTTGTACCAGTACCATGCTGTTTTGGTTCCTGTAGGTTTATTTTATAGTCAGATAATGTCATTCTTCTGCATTTGTTATTTTTACTTAGCATTACTTTGGCTATTTGGGCTCTTCTTTGGTTCCATATGAATTTTATAATAGTTTATTTTCACAACCATTTTTATAATTTTGTGAAGAATGACATTGGTAGTTTGCTTGGAATAGTATTAAGTCTGTAAGTTGCTTTGGAGAGTATGGCCACTTTTATGTATTAAATCTTTCAATCTATGACCAGGGAATATTATTCCATTGATTTTTGTTATTTCTGATTTCCTTCATCAATTTTTGTCATTCTCTTGTAGAGATCTTTCACCTCCGGTGAAATGTATTCTTAGGTTTTTCACTTATTTTTTTCTTTTGCCTTGTCTTTTCTCTTTCTCTCTCTCCTTCCCTCCTTCCCTCCTTCCTTCCCTCCTTCCCTCCTTCCCTCCTTCCCTCCTTCCCTCCTTCCCTCCTTCCCTCCTTCCCTCCTTCCCTCCTTCCCTCCTTCCCTCCTTCCCTCCTTCCCTCCTTCCCTCCTTCCCTCCTTCCCTCCTTCCCTCCTTCCCTCCTTCCCTCCTTCCTTCCTTCCTTCCTTCCTTCCTTCCTTCCTTCCTTCCTTCCTTCCTTCCTTCCTTCCTTCCTTCCTTCCCTCCTTCCAACAGAGTTTTACTCTGTCACCCAGGCCGAAGTGTAATGGTACAATCTCCTGCTCACTATAACTTCTGCCTCCCAGGTTTAAGCAATTCTCCTGCCTTAGTCTCCTGAATAACTTGGACTACAGGAATGTGCCACTACACCCGGCTAGTTTTTGTATTTTTAGTAGACACAGGCTTTCACTATTTTGGCCAGGATGGTCTTGAACTCCTGACCTCAGGTGATCTGCCTGGGTATTGTAAGTAAAATTGTGTTGTTGATTTTACTCTCAGCCTGCACATTACTGGTGTATAGGATTGCTACTGAATTCTGTGCATGATTTTGTAGTCTGTAACTTTACAAAAGTAGTTTATGAGTTCTAAGAGATTTTTGGCAGAGTCTTTGGATTTTCTAGATATAGAATCATATTGTCAGTGAAGAAAGATAGTTTGGGGATTAGTCTGGTCTCATGAAGCTAATAAAGACATACCCAAAACTGGTAATTTATAAAGGAAAGGGGTTTAATTCACTCACAGCTCGACATAGCTGGGGAGGCCTCACGAGCATTGCAGAAGGCAAAGGAGGAGCAAATCATGCCTTACATGGTGGCAGGCAAGAGGGCATGCACAGGGAAACTCCCCTTTACAAAACCATCAAATCTCATGAGATGCATTCACTATCACAAAAACTGCACAAAAAAGAACTGCCCCCATGATTCAACTACCGTCTGCCAGGTTTCTCCCTGGACATGTGGGAATTATGGGAACTACAATTCAAGGTAAGATTTGGGTGGAGACATAGCTAAACCATAACAGTTTGTATTATTTTTCTATTTGAATGCCTTTTATTTCTTTCTCATACCTGATTACTCTGACTAGGATTTCCAGTACTATGTTGAAAAGAAGTGGTAAAAATGGGCAAACTTGGCTTTTTCCAGGTCTCCAGGTTAATTCATCAAACTTTTGCCAATGCAGTGTGACGTTGGCTATGGGTTTGTCATAGACGGCCATTATTATTTTGAGGTGTGTTTCTTTGATATCTAGTATGTTGAGGGTTTTTTTTTGATGAAAAAATGTTGAATATTGTCAAAAGCTTTTTCTGTATCTATTAAGAAGATTATATGTTTTTTTTTTATTTTAGTTCTGTTTATATGGTGTATCATATTTATTGATTTATGTATGCTGAACCAGCCTTGCATCCCAGGAATAAAGCCTTCTTGATTCTGGTATATTAACTTGATGATGTGACACTGGATTTGATTTACTATTACTTGAGTATTTTTTAAATCTATATTAATCAGATATATTGGTCAAAGGTTTTCTTTTTTCATCATGTCTCTGCCAGATTTTGGTACTAGGCTGACTATGCTGGCTTCACAGACTGAGTCAGGGAGGAGTCCTTCCTCCTTGATGTTTTGAAATAATTTCAGTAGGATCATATCATTTTTTTATTTGTACATCTTATAGAATTCAGCTGTGAGTCCATATGGTCCAGGGCTTTATTTTGTGGGTAGGTTGTTTATTATTGATTTAATTTCAGAAGTTGATATTGGATTATTCAGGGTTTTAATCTCTTCCTGATTCAATCTTAGGAGATATTTTGCTTCTAGGAATCTATCCATTTCCTATAGGTTTTCTAATTTGTGTTCATAGAGTTGCTAGCAGAAGTCTCTGAGAATCTATTGTATTACTGTGGGATCAGTAATAATATTGCCTTTGTCATTACTGAGTGTGCTTATTTGAATCTTCTTTTCTTTTTCTTTGTTAATCTAGCTAATAATCTATCAATCTTATTTTTTGAAGAGCCAACTCTTGTTTTATTGATCTTTTATATGGACTTTTCAATCTCAATTTTATTATGCTCTCCAATTTTCATTATTTCTTTTCTTCTGCTATCTATGGTGTTGGTTTGTTTTTTATTCCCTATATCCATTAGGTGCAGAGTTAGACTTAATTTGAGATCTAACTTCTTGATGTAGGCATTTAGGGCTATACATTTTTCTTTTAACACAGATTTGGCTGCATCTCAGATATTTTGGTAAGTTGTGTCCCTATTTTTGTAAGTTGAAAAAAAATTAATTTCTTCCTCAATTTTTTTCTTCTTCCTTAATTTTGATATTCACTCAGCAGTTATTCAGGAGCAAGCTGTTTAATTTCCATATATTTGTGTAGTTTTGAGAGATCTTGATATTGATTTTTATTTTCATTACACTATGGTCTGACAGTGTACTTGGTTAGTCTTTTTGAATTCTTTATGACCAAGCATGTGGTCAATCTTAGAATATATTTCAAGTGCATATTAAAATAAGTCATATTCTGTAGTTGTTGGGTGAAATATTCTATATATATCTATTATGTCAATATGATCAAGTGTAGAATTTGTATCTACATATTATTTGTTCATTTTCTGCCTCAGTGATCTGTATAATGCTGTCAGTGGGGTGTTGAAGTCTCCCACTATTATTGTCTTGTTGTCTAAGTCTTTTCATAAGCGAAGAAGAACTTGTTTTATGAATCTGGATACTCCAATGTTGGGTGCATATATATAAAGGATAAAGTTTCTTGTTAGACTGCACCCTTTATCACTAGGTAATACCCTTTAATGTCTTCTTCATTTTTATTGGCTTAAAGTCTGTTTCACCTGATATAAGAATAGTGACTCTTGCTCTTTGTTTTCTGTTTGCCTGGCAAATCATTCTCTATCCTTTTACTTTGAGTCTGCGGATGTCATTAAATGTGATATGTGTCTCAGGAAGAAAATAGATGGTTGAATCTTGACTTTTATCCAAGCTACCACACTCTGTCTTTAAGTGGGACAGTTAGCACATTTACAATAAAGTTCGGCATTAATATGTGTGATTTTGGTTCTGTCATTATATAATATTAGCTGGTTGTTATGTAGACTTGATTGCATAGTTGCCTTAAAGTGCCTGTGGGCTATGTGTTTAAGTGTGGCTTTGTGGTAACCATGTATCGCTTTTTTTTTTTGTTCCATATTTAGCACTCCCTTAAGGATGTCTTATAAGGCTGGTCTAGCAGAAACATATTCCCTCAGAATTTGTGTGTCTGAGAAAGATTTTATTTCTCCCTCACTTATAAAGTTCAGTTTTGCAGGTTATAAAAATTACTGATTGAAATTTTATATCTTTAAGGATGCTGAAAATAGGGTCCCAATCACTTCTAGCTTGTAAAATTTATGCTGATTTTTTGGCTGCCAGGCTGATGGGGTTCCCTCTGTAGATAACCCGCCCCTTCTTTCTAGCTGCCTTATGACTTTTTATTTTGCATCAACCTTGGTGAATCTAATGACTGTGTGCCTTGGGGAGGGTTGTCTTTTATAGCATGTAGCTAGACTTCTTTGTATTTCTTGGATTTGCATGACAACATCTCTAGCAAGATTAGGAAAATGTTCATGGACTATATTTTCAAATATCTTTTTCAAGTTGCTTATTCTCTCTCTTTCTCAGGAATACCAATGAGTCATATATTTGGTCTCTTTACATAATCCCATGTTTCTCAGAGGTTTTGTTCATTTTTCTTAATTATTATTATTTTTGATATTTCTCTGACTGAGTTGATTCAAAGAACCAGTCTTTGAGCTCTGAGATTCTTTCCTCAGCCTGATCTATTCTGCTGTTAATACTCCTAATTGTATTGTGAAGCTCTTTCTTCGTGAATTTTTCAGTTCAAGAAGTTAAGCTTGGGTCTTTGTTAAAATGGAAATTTCATCTCTTAGACCTTGAAGCATTTCATACTGGTTAAGAACCACTGCTGGGGAGCTGGCAGGCTCATTTAGAGGAGATATTTCGGTTTTTGGAATTGCCAGAGTTCTTGAGCTAATTTGTTCTTTGGGACGGCTGGCACTTCTTTAACTATGATGTGTATTGAGTATAGTCAGTTGGCTTCATTTCTGAAAATTTTCAGAGGGCTAAGGCTTTGTACAGTTTCTCTTGAATTCTTGCCTTGGGTTTCACAGTGGGGAGAATTAGGAAAGTGCTCTTTGGTGTTGTAGTATAGGCTACATACCAGTAGATGACGCTTGAGGGCAGTGGGTGGTAAATATGCTCTTAGCTCTTCAGCTCCTTTGTGTATCTTCATGTTTATAGCTGTGCCTTTCAGTGCAAGGGAGAGAAGTGACCCGGTTACTACTCTATTCATGGGCTTTGGCGGAGCCACTTTTGATCACTGGCATTGTGCCCGATATTCCTTGTTATTGTTGTTAGGTGTTTCAAGCCATGGAAATTCCTTGGGCAGTGGACTGTTAAGGGCCAGCCCAGCGGAGAGGCATGTCTAGGTTCAACACCAGCCCACGAACCACTGTGACTCACCCCTTCTGAGTTTTTTGAGAGTGTGGCTTCCTCTCACACTCCAATGCCAGGCAGATTCCAGCTCAGCACTCCTAGCCATGGACCACAGCCCTGGGGCACCAGGACCTGCCTGCTCAGGGAACCCTCCTCTGGACCACTGAGGTTGGGTTACAGTTGCACTGTAGGGTCCAAAGAACTCCCAGGCTGCCAAAACATAGTCGGTGAAATGAAGCACACAGACTGCACAGCAGAAGCTGCACTGTGTACATACTCCATTGGGGTAGCCAGGCAGGAGCCCTGGGAAGGGGTGGCAGGCAGGCAGGTCTATAAGACAGACATGCCTCAGTCCCACAGGGAAACTTGCCCTAATTTAATAATTTTATATTAATTAGTAACTAATAAAATGTAAATAAGTTATTGAAATAATCATAAAATAGAGGAGGAGAGAAACAAATATGTAAATGCAACGTACTAATATTTCCCTACTCACTAGAAATGAATTTCGAGGATATTTGTGCTTTCTAATGAGTAGGGAAATAGTAGTACCACACCTACGTTGTGTATCAGCTATAGTATCTCCTTTTTAATTTTTGTTTTTATTTGAGTCCTTTTTATTTTTTATCTTTTTAGTCTAGTTAAAGTCTTATCAACTGTGTTCATCTTTTAAGAAAATAAACTATTTTTTCTATTGTTTTTGTTACTTATTTCATTTATTCTACTCGAATTTTTGTCATTTTCTTCCTTCTGCTACTTTTAAGCTTAGTTTGTTCTTCGTTTTCTAGTCCTTTAACATAAAGTTAGATTATTTATTTGCACTCTTTCTCATTTTGTGATGTGAGCATTTATAACTAAACTTTACTCTTTGCCTGCTTTTGCTGTATTCCAGAAGTTTTGGTATATTGTGTTTTCATTTTAGTTTGTCTGAAGATAATTCCTAATTTTTTTTCTCTTTATTCTTTGCTGCAATTAAATCAAGAATTTCGAATACTTTATATGTTTTTAGTTGTTCTTCTGCTATTGATTTCTAGTTTCAATTGTGTTTAGAAAAGATACGTGGTGGGATTAATTTTTCTCGAGCTTGTTAAAATGTGTTTTGTGACCTAACATGTAATCTATTCTTTTTTATTTTTAATCTACCATTCATCTTTATCTCTCCTTCACTTATGAAGAACACTGTTTCTGTAGTATGTTCTTGGTGGGTAGTTTTCTTCTTTCAGCACTTGGAATGTGTCCTCTCATTTTCTTCCAGCCTGCAAAATTTCTGCTTAGAAATGCACTGATAGTCTTATGGAATTATCCAGTACATGAAAAATCACTTATTTTTGCTACTTCACAATTATCATTGTCTTTCACTTTTGATAATTCAGTTATATGTCTCTGTGGATTTCTTTGTGTTCATTTTTTTGGGTCTATTGGAATTCTGGATTTAAATGCTCATTTTCTTTCCCAGATTTGGGAAGTTTTGGTCACTAGTTCTTTGAATAAAGTATTTTCTGAAAAGATGAACACAATTGATAAACCTTTAACTAGACTAAAAAAAAAATAACATAAAAAGGACTCAAATAAAAACAGAATTAAAAAGGAGATACTGTAACTGATACAGAACCTAGGTATGGTAATCTGGATTTAAATGCTCATTTCCTTCTCCAGATTTGGCAAGTTTTGGTCATTATGTCTTTGAATAAAATATCTTCCCTTTTCTTTCTATTTTTCTGGGAATTCCATCATGGATATATATGGTACATGTGATGGTGTCTTTTAAGTCTCTTAAGTTTTCATTATTTCTTTTTCTTTTTGTTATTCTGATGATAACTTCTGATCACCAATGTTTAAGTTTATCAATCTTTTCTCTACTTGATCCAGTCTGCTCTTAAATTAGTCTAGTAGATTTTCCATTTCAGTTGTAGTATTTTTCAGCTTCAAGATTTCTGTTTGGTACATTTTATATTTTCTATTTGTCGAAATTCGCACTTTGTCCATTTTTCTCCTGACCTCATTATATATGCTTTTGATGTTTATTTTAAATGATTTGTCATGTAAATTAAACATCTGCATTTTATTATGGTCAGCTTCTGGAGATTCATTTTTTTTCCCTTTGTTTGAGACATTTTTCTCTGTCTCTATTTTCCTTGGTTCTTTGTATTAGCATCTGTGCATTAGAAAAATAATCAATAAAAGTCATCTCCCTCAGTCTTAGTAACTGGGCCTTTACAGAAGAAAATCCTTGTCAACACAAGCCCAGCAAGAGATTCTGAACTCCTAAAACTTCATGCTAGTTGAAACTGCCTTCTTAGTTCTCAGTGACTCTAAAGCACCTAGAATATGTGAAGTACCACCAGCACTTTCAGAAAGTAAAATATAGTTTCTCTTTCAGGCAGAAAGAGTTGGAAGATTAGATAAATAATACAATAAATGATAGAACTTTCTTCTTCTCCAGGAAGAAGATGGTATATGTAGTTTTCCACACACTCAGGCTGCACTGAGCCAGAAAGAGGGACTAAAGTTAGTGCTTACATGTTAGCAAAATATACTGTCTTTCCTTAGTGGCTCCCAGGCATCTGCAGCATGCCAGATACTGTCAGTACTCTGAAACAGGGAAAACCAAACCCAGAGCCTTGGAAAATCCCTGAAAAAATTGAATATTGAAAATGCAGTCCAACTTTTTCTAACTCCACAGAAAATCCGGGAACTGGGACCTTCTTCCTGATTGCATGATGCTATGTCCCTACAAGCTTCAATGTGGCTGGCTTCATGTTCCCCCATTTCCAGGAGCCTCTTGAAAAGTTTCTGAATTTTTCTTTTTTTTTTTCGTTATCTAGAAATAATTAGTAGGTAAATTCACAGATTTGTAATTGATTGGAATTGGAAGGTAAGGTAAGGGAGATGAAGTTGTCTAGGAGGATTTTTGGTTTCTAATGGATAGTGGTGCCACATAAGTGAAATAGGAGGAGAAAGAGATTCAGGGATATGGAAAGTTTAGATTTAGACTTGGCGAGATCCTTTTAGGACACAGATCTAATCACATCACTTTCCTACCTTATACACTTGAGTGGCTTCTCATTACTTTTAAGATTTAGTGCCAACCCTACATGACTGCAGGGCCTTGTAAAATCTTGTCCCTCCCAATTTGCTCCTTCACTCCCTCTCCTTTTTTTTTTTTTTTAACGGGAGAATCACAAGGAATTGGGTGTTCAGAGGAATGTATTGAGTAGAGGTGAGGAACTAGGATGTTGAAAAGTAAAAAAAAGGAGAGAAGGAGAGGAAGAAAGAGGAAGAAAAAGAGGGACCAAGAACAGGAATATTGCTTCATTCTAAAAATGGGTATTAATAATGGCCGATCAATATTTTGTGTATTTAAAATGGAGAACTCTATAAATATTTATTGAGTTTACTTGTTCCAGATCTGAGTTGAAGTCCTTGATATCCTTATTAATTTTCTGTCTCGTTGAGTCTAAATCTCGTTATGGGTCTTATGTATCTGAGTATTAAGATCTCTTATTGTTGCATTGATCCTTTTACCACTGTATCTTTGTTGCTTTGAAATCTATTTTATCAAATGTGAGAATTGCAACTCCTGCTTTTTGTTTATTTATTTATTTATTTTTGCTCTCCATTTGGTTGGTAAATTTTTCTCCAACCTTTTGTTTTGAGCCTTTGTGTATCTTTGGATATACTGTTAGGTTTTGGCTGTATCTTTTGATTGGGGGATTTAGTCGATTTAAATTTAGGGTTACTACCATTTGATGTTAGCTGGCTATTTTATCCATTCGTTGATGTAAATTCTTCTTTATGTTGATGCTCTTTACTTTTTGGTATATTTTTAGAAAGGCTCATACTAGTTGTTCCTTTCTATGTATAATGCTTCTTTCAGAAGTTCTTGTAAAGCAGGCCTGGTGGTAATAAAATCTGTGAGTACTTGCTTGTTCATAAATAATTTTATTTTTCCTTCAATTGTGAAGCTTAGTTTGGCAGGATATGAGATTCTAGGCTGAAAGTTCTGTTCTTTAAGTATGTTGAATATTGGCCCCCACTCTCTTCTGGCTTGTAGGGTTTCCGCTGAGAGATCTGCTGTAAGTCTAATAGGCTTTCCCTTTATGGGTAACCTGGCCTTTCTCTCTGGCTGCCCTTAGTATTTTCTCCTTCATTTTGATCCTGGTGAATCTAACGATTATGTGCCTTGGGGTTGCTCTTCTTGAGGAATATCTTTGTGGTGTTCTCTGTATTACCTGGGGTTGAATAGTGTCCTGCTTTGCTAGATTGGGAAAATTTTCCTGGATAATATCCTGAATAGTATTTTCCAGCTTGGATTCATTCTCTCCATCACATTCAGGGACACCAATCAAACGTAGATTGTGTCTTTTCACATAGTCCCATATTTCTTAGAGACTTTGCTCATTCCTTTTCATCCTTTTTTCTTTATTCTTGTCTTGTCATTTTATTTTATTAAGTTGGTCTTTGACCTCTGATATCCTTTCTTCTGCTTGATCCATTCTGCTATTTAAACTTGTGCATATTTCACTAAGTTCTTGTGTTGTATTTTTCCACTCCATTAGTTCATTTATATTCCTCTCTATATTGTCTATTCTTTTCAGCATTTCATCAAACCTTTTTTCAAAGTTCTTAGTTTCTTTACATTGGGTTAGAACAAGTTCTTTTAATTCCCAGAAGTTTCTTATCATCCACCTTCTGAAGCCTACTTCAGATAATGGAACACAGTCCTTTTCCATCAGGGCTTGTTCCGTTGCTGATGAGGAACTGCAATCCCCTGTAGAGGGAGGGGGTTCTGATTTCGGGTATGCTCGGCCTTCTTAGGCTGGTTTTTTCCCTTTATTATAACTTTATCCATCTGTCATCTTTACAATTACCACCTTTCTAATTAGGTTTCTAAGTTGAAGTCCAATTTATTGATTCCCAGTGCTGGGATTCAAGCAATCCACTGCGCCAGCCAAAATAGCAGTGATAAGACTGATGGTGCTCTTCTGCCTGGGAATCTCTGGTCTGGCTTCCTTCTTGAGTCTGCAACAAGTGGCTCTGCCTTCCTGGAGCTCCAAACACCGGTCAGTAAGGGAACCAGTCCCATTTACTCTGCATGAAGAGCTGCCGTGCCAAGGTGCCGCCAAAACTGCTGCGCTGGCCACAAGAGTCGCACTGATGACCCGTGGGGCTCCTCCACTTGAAATCTGCTGGTCTGTGAGCGACGAAAATTTGTCTGAAAATGTGGCATCCTCTTGTTCTCTGAGCTTTCACTGGGAGCTACAATCCTGAGCTGTTAGTGATCAGCCATCTTGGATCTTTGTTTCTGAATTTTTCATAGTGGAATTTTTTTTCTGTGTATTGTTGTTGAACTGGTATGTTTATGGGGGAAGAAGAGACATCACCCCTACAGAACAACATTTCTCTGACTCACCTTGCAGATATATGAGTGTTAAGAAAATACTGGATTTATAATCTTCTGAAAAGAAGAAATAATTATTTTTTTTATGGATTAATACTTTGATTAATCTCTACAATCCTTTGTTTGATAAATTAACCTGTTACCAATTACTAATGAAACTGCCCTTAAAACCATCCTGAAAGAAAGTCCTAACCTCAGAAATTTCCAGGAAAGATTACCAGCATCCTTCAATAACCCATGCTAATATTGAATAACTTTTTATGACAGAAAAAATATATTTGTCTTAGGCTTAAATCTCTCACACAATAACTTAAGGATATCTCTGGTTATACTCTTAACAGAGAACACATATTCAGTATTATTTCTCTGTGATAATATCACATACCAAATGGCTGATATTATTTTCCTCTTCTCCAGATTCAATAACCCTGTTTCTTAGTCATTTCTTCTCGGGTTTTTTTTACCCAAACTTTTTATCCAGTTTTGTGACTCTCTCATGAATGATTGCCAATATTCCATGCAACATTGTTAGTCTAGAGACTAGGGTTAAAATTAATGACCCAGTGTGGTAGACAGAATTTTGACCCTCATGGTCTCTACCACATGTGAATATGTTATGTTACATGGCCAAAGGAGTTTGTAGATAGAATTAAGGTAACTAGCCATCTGACCTTAAAATTTATTTTATTATTTCATTATTTATTTATTTATTTTAAATTTATTATACTTTAAGTTCTGGTGTACATGTGCTGATCGTGCAGGTTTGTTACATAGGTATACACATGCCATGGTGGTAGTTTGCTGCATCCATCACCCCGGCATCCACATTAGACATTTCTCCTAACGCTATCCCTTCCAAATCCCCCAACCCCTGCTATTTCTCCCCTAGCTCCCCATCCCCCGGACCCTGGTGTGTGATGTTCCCCTCCCTGTGTTCATGTGTTCTCAATGCTCAACACCCACTAATGGGTGAGAACATGCGGTGTTTGGTTTTCTGTTCTTGTCCGACCTTAACATTTAAAAATATGCATATTTTTGATTATTGAGATGGACTGCTTTCATCACATGGACCACCTCTTTCTGGCTTTTAAGAGAGAGGAAAAGGATTACAAATAGGGAAAGGTGTGTAGTTTCGAGAAGCTGAGTACAATCTTCACCCAATAATCATTAAGGGAACAGGGACTTCAGTACTACAACCATATGGAACTAAATTTTGCTATGACCTGACAGTGGATACTGCCTAATGCCTCTAATGTATCTCACACTGGTCAGCATTTTGATTTTGGCCTTGTGGGTCCTGAAGCAGAGATGAGATGAGTCTACAGGATTTTCGAGTTACAGAAATGTGAGATAATAAATTTGTATTGTTTTAAGCAGATAAGTTTGTCGTGATTTGTATGACAGTAACAGAAAACCAACTCAACTAGTAGGACCTAATCAACCAATAATTCTTTATCAATCAACTACTATAATACTTAGTTATACTAGTTGATGTTTAAAGAATAGACCCAGCTCACAGGAACTACAGGATGGGACCCATAATATGTGCTCTAGTTATTTGGGCTTAAGAATTTTTTTGAAACTGTAATTCATTGACATAAATTCAAGTTAGCTAAGCTTATAACAACATTTTTCCAGGTCTGTGTTTATGTATTAAAAAAAATCTTTGAAGTATCTAAAATGTTAAGTTGCTTCTAAGCTAACTATTCATCTCCCATAGTTTTGTGGTTGCTGACAGAGTATATAAGTCTTTTGAATTAGAGACAAAAGACAGTTTATTACTCACAATAATAGCAGTAGATAAAGTCCCTAATCCTACACAGTAATGTGAAGGGCACCAGACTACACATGCTTAAATGGGTATTGTGTGATTGAAGAACATCAAACATAGAGAATCTCAAACTTTTTAGGGAATATGTCTGCTTGACTTTTGTCCCAGAGAGAAAAAATATTTATTATACTATATAGGAGATACATTTGCCCTTTCCCCAAAAAGAAGACAGTTTCTCTATTTTCCAAGGCTGTTTTCTATATAAATATCTTGAAACTCCAAGGCTGTTTTCTATATAAATATCTTGAAACTACAAAACAAAAGGCAGTTAGTATGCAACCTATTTTCATAGTATCTAAGTTAGCACTGTTTCACCCACGTTTCAGTGAGTTTGTTTCACACAAAACAGTGTGAAGTTTTCATGTCACATTTTGCATTTTACTTTGGTATCCCCTAATCTCCTAAATATTTTTTAAAAGTTACATAAATTAAGGTCCCCTTTGTGATATATTACACAGAATGTGGTCTATCCTGGTGATTATTTCATATGAGTTAAGGAAGAATGTGTATTCTGCTGTTGTTGAAAGAAGTGTTCTGTAAATGTCAATTAGATCAAATTGATTTATAGTGTTGTTCCATCAACTCTATCTGTCCTGACTTTCTGCATGCTTGATACAGCAATTACTGAAAGAGAAGTGTTGAAGTTTCCAAGTAAAGCAGTAGATTTATCTATTTCTCTTTCACATCCATAAAAGTGTTTTTTTCCCACATAATGTTGATGCTTTGTTTTTAGGTGCATCCACGTATGCATGCTATGTCTTCTTGGAAAATTGACCCTTTTTCATCACGATATATTCTTTATCTCTAGGAATTTTAGTTGCTTGAAAATATACTTTGTTTAAAATTATTACAATTACTCCTTACCTCTTTTAATTAGTTTAGAATATGTTTCTTTTTCATCTTTTTACTTCTAACCTATCTGACTCTGAATTGTCATATTTATAGTAAATTTCTTATAGTGCATACTAGGGCTTTCAAAAAAATCAACCTTACCAGACTCTGTCTTTTATTGGCTTATTTAGACCATTCACTCTTAAAAAAATATTGATGCAGGAGGATTAATTTCTAATATGTTGATATTAGTTTCTATATATTTAATTTGCTAATTGTTTCAATTTGAAGCCTTTTTCTTTGACTGTTCTGGTTTGAGTATTTTATATAATTTTGTTTTATGTATAATTTTTACAATGTCAGTTATGTTTTTTTAGTTCTTGCCCTAGATCACAATATTTTTAAGTTAATATAGTTTTTAGGTTAAATAGTTTCCAAGTTATATTTTTAATCTAAGTTCACCTTCATATAACACTATGACACTTCATGTAGTGAAGGTACATGAATGAAATATTCTCAGTGTCTCCCTCCCAACCCTTGTGACATTGTTCTCATTCATTTCACCTGTCTATGTGCTATACATGCTCAATATATGGTTAATATTATTACTATAAAGTTATATATTAGAGCAATTAAAGTAAGAAAAGGAAAATATTCCTTCTGCCTTCATTTGTTTCTACTTGCATTCTTCATTTCTTTATGTAGATCACTTCACAAAGTAGTTCACCATTACCATAGGTCAATTTTAGAATATTTTTATCTATCCAATAAAATCTCTCATGCCTATTTACAGTAAATTACTGTTCTTATCTCTGGGTGATGACTAATTTACTTTCTGTCTATACATTTGCTTTATGAACACTTCTTAGAAATGAAATTATGCAACACATAGTCTAGTGAGTCTGGCTTCTGGTTTTTGAGATTTATCTGTGACAGCATACATCAGTAGTTTATCCCTCTATATACTTAAATAGTATTCCGATTTAATGATATGTACTACATTGTATGTATCTATTCACCAGTTGATACACTTTTAGGTAGTTTTTAGGGTTTTGATCTAATGAATCATGCTAGTATGAATGTTACAGTGAAAGTCTATTTGTGGACTTGTGTTTTCATCTCTCTTGTGTACATAGCTAAGGAGTGGAATGGCTGGGTCATATGATAGTTTTATTATTAACTTTTTGAGAATTTGATAAATTGTTTTTCAATGTTTTAATTAATTAAATTAACTAAAATTAGTTAATCAGTATATTTAACTGAAATGGAGCAACAGTGCTCTATTTCCTAATTCAACCAGAAATGTATGAACATATTTGCTTCTTCATGTTCTTGCCATTACCTGCTATTGTGTATTTTTAAAGTTATAGCTATTTTAGACAGTGTGAAATGTTATTTTCTTATGATTTTTATTTGCATTTATCTAATGACTAATGCTGTTAAATAGTGTTTAATGTGCTTAGTAGACATTTGTATATGTTTTTTGTCTATTCATATTTTTGTCAATTTTTTGTTTGTTTGTTTTGAGAAGTCTCACTCTGTTGCCCAGACTGGATGGATTGTAGTGGCACAGTATTGGCTCACTGCAGCCTCTGCTTTCTGGGTTCAAGCAATTATCAGGCCTCAGCCTCCTTAGTAGCTGAGATTACAGGCACACACCTGGCTAATTTTAGTTTTTTTTTCTAGTAGAGATGGGGTTTCTACTAAAAATAAAAAATAGGATGGTCTCAAACTCCTGCAGCCTCCCAAAGTGCTGGAATGACAGGCATAAGTCACTGCATGTGGCCTACTTTTGTCAAATTTTTTTTTTTTTTTTTTTTTTTTTGAGGCGGAGTTTTGTTCTTGTTACCCAGGCTGGAATGCAATGGCGCGATTTCGGCTCACCGCAACCTCCGTCTCCTGGGTTCAGGCAATTCTCCTGCCTCAGCCTCCTGAGTAGCCAGGATTACAGACACGCGCCACCATGCTCAGCTAATTTTTTGTATTTTTAGTAGAGACGGGGTTTCACCATGTTGACCAGGATGGTCTCGATCTTTTGACCTCGTGATCCACCCTTCTCAACTTCCCAAAGTGCTGGGATTACAGGCGTGAGCCACTGCGCCCGGCCCATTTTGTCAATTTTTTAATTGGGTTCCCTTCTTACTGAGTCATGACATTTTTTTGTGTGTATATTCTGTATACAAGTATTTTACCAAGTATGTGCTTTGCAAGGTTTTCTCCCAGTCTTCTGCTTGTCCTCAGAAATTACTTTAAACATTTATTTGATACTCAAATCTTCAATCTTATCACCTACCTCATTTTCCCCTCATGTTCAGGAAAGTTAATTTATATTTTCCAGGAATCTACTTACCATCAAACTAATATTCATTTATCTTAATCCTTTTACACTGATACACATAATTGTATCTTTACCAATGATTTGCAAATCATTTGTGTTACCAGAATTACTTTTCTATTTATGCCCTGGATCTTATACCCTCCTGCTCCCTCTGTTACATAATGCTGTCAGTCACCCTTTGTCTGTTGTTGCTTGTGGTCTTCTGACACACCTAGTTTCTTTACTAATAATTAAATCTGAATTAAGTCTTATTTAATTCCTAATGAATTAAAATATGCTCAATCCTTTTTTCAGTTTAATTTTTTAGAAATACTAAACTCCCTCAGTTCCACAATTTTTTACAAATAGGGATGTCTCTTTTTTTTTTTTTTTTTTTTTTTTCGGCAATAAAACTCATTTCATGACATTTTCTACACCCCCATTTCCAGTTACTTGTCTTTCATTCATCCTTCAACCTAATGTTGCTAGTTCTGCCATAATACTAAAATGTTGCTCAACACAGTCACTAAGAAACTATTTTTATTAATGAAAAGCGAATGTATTTTTTTGTTTGCATTTTATATGACCTTTCCCAATATGTGATAACATTTCCTCTCACTTTCTATGGCATTACATGCTTCCAAATTTTCTCTTCCATTTCTGTGCCTTCTGCTGCTTCTACATGAACTTCTTTCCAAGGTCTTTAAGTTGGTACTCTCTATAATATTTTACCTTTTACAAATCACTTTACAAATTAATCATGCAGATTATTTAATTTATATCTATTCTGAACTTTCACAAATCTGTATTTTCAGCACAAAACTCTTTACCAAGCTTTAATATACTTTATAATCAACTACACATCCATCTAACTCTGTCATATAAATAACATCCATGGGTAATCAGCTAGTTATATAAGTGACTACCCATGGATGTCATTTATATAACCACAAATATTCCATTTGTCCAAAACAAAACTCACTATCAAAACTCAAGAATGTCCTCCATTTCCTGTCTACCTTATATCAATGGAAAACATAATAATTTATAATTTGCCTTCAATAAAAACTTGAACATCAGGACATCAAAGCCTTATAAAAGCTTAATTACTCCAACATAAATAAATTAAAAAAAACTGTGAGGAGACATGTCACTAAAGAATAACGCACATAGTCAATATGCACATACAAATAAATCTGACTTCACTAGCAATCAAAATGCTAATTAAAACAATATTAAGATGCTACTTTTTGTTAATTGACTGGCAAAATTAGAAAACATGTATGCAAAATCCGTACTGTTAATGCTTAGAAATGTATATTTTTTTATGATGTTAGCAGTAGTATAAATGATAAGCTTTCCTACAAGACAACTTTGCACTGTGCATTTTTATATATGACTTCTGTTGATCCATGACATCTGTATTTGTACCTAAAGTTTAAACAATGAGTGTTAATAAAATATATTTAATTATAATGACTCTACTCATCGAAAAAGTTAACTTTGACTAACTGTGCCCTAAGTTAGTAAGCAAATGGGTAATGAATATTTACTGAAGGTTGCTTAAAGTACTCATGTGCTTATAAGTCAGTATATTAAAACTTCAACATTTTTACTTTTCTGATTATGTGGGATATTTGAATTATGACATTGTCCGATATAAAAATACTATACTAAATATTAGGAAAAAAATATAACAGGAAAAACTCTACGCAGAAGCAGTTGACATCCTCAAATGTAGTAATTAGAGGATGTTGAATAAAATGATATTTACAATGGTGTGGGCATGGTGAAGGAAAACCAACAAGGAATGATGAACCCTCCAGGCTGGGTCTCACAGTTTGAAGAGTATCATCAGCTCTCATCTTCAAGGGGTCGGGAAGATGGAAAAGTTCCCACTTCCCGAAGGGAGTGCTTAGTCTCAGATGGCCACCTGACAGGAACTGCAACTTCAGTTGAGAATTAACCAGAGCTAATTTGCAGCTAGCCAAAAAAGGAGCCAGAAGAATAAGCTTCACCCCTACTGTCATCTTGACTCCTAATATTCTCTTCAGAGGGCCTAAATCCAGTGAGAAGTTCAAGGGTCAGATTGCCTATTGACTTAGTCCATGAAGTTAAGCACAGAACAGGATGGAAAAAGGTAGAAAATGATTAAGGAAAGATTCTAGACAATATTAGCAATATAAATATTTTCAAAATGTCAAAAGCAAGTGAATCATATTATAATGTTTCAAATATTGCATTTTTTAAAAACAGGGTCAATAAAGAATGCTACTAGATGGCTAAAATACATAAATTTTCTTTTATGTAAGCATGATTTTCCTGTATAGAAGTTTATTTTTTGCTAATTACTATGCCGAAAGTTATAATGGTAATGTTTCTGCCATATTGAAGCAGATACCATAATTCTTCAATAACTTTTTATTGTTTGATAATTGGTCATGGTATATTTTTGTTGTTTACCTCATTTACATGGAAATGTTCTTACATTCATAGCCTAATTTTTTAAAGTCCTAAGTTCAGGAAATTGATGACTAGTAAGCCCAAATAAATGATAATATGGGTCTTCATTATATTTGCTTTTTTTCTTCTGTTTTCCCTTACCATACCTTCAGATTTAAAATATATGTCTCTGACAGAAGTAGAAAAAAATGTCTGAATGCAAAGTGAAAAAGTATGTTTATGTTATTGCATATCTGTTATGGATACCCCTGATAATCAAATAATTATGGTGCTTTATTTTTGTAATGAAAATATTAGATATGTAAATCTAGAAATCTCTTTTATAGCTATGTGATAAAAAATCTCAGTTCAGCTGTTACAAGAAAACAAATATCAATACCAAAAAATTAGCATAAAATATTTAATCTATTTATTGTCTTTCATCTCTTTCAATGATAGCTATAAAATATTATAATCAAACTGACTACAGTAGTCTTTTAAAATTTAATTGTGTATCTTTTATTGGCATATTCAATTATAAGTGTTATTTTTTACTAGATTCTTGGATTCAAATGATTTACTAGAAAAAGGAGATGATAAAGTATTAGGGAATACTGGCTAAATAGTGTACAAATTTATTGCTGAATTGCTTATCAAACATGGAGAGACTTAGCACAATTATAAATTTGACCTAAAATAATTTCTATTGAGTTGAAATTACCAAAGTCTCTCATCCATCAAAAACTATGAAAAAAAGGGAAGCAAAGTTATGTCTGTGAAGAAAAATAATTAGTTAGATCTTCAATGAAATTGTATTAAATATTTGATTTCTGAAATAATTAAAGTAGGCATTGTAGACAAACTTAAAAATCAAAACAAAACACCATAAAGTACCTTTGTCAAATGACTGAAAGTATGCAAAAATATACACTTATGGTGCTATATGGAATTAATCAAAATAATGTACTGAGAAATCATGCAGTGCAGATGGCAACTATTTAATAATCTTTTTTTTTTAATTCTTCACCTCCCTCCTAATATTTATACAGTCACTTTCCCTATTCACAGGCACCAGATTTATGTTCACAATCAAATTATATTATGCCTTATCTATCTCAAAATTGTAAATAAAATAAAGTTGCTCAGGGAATCAAACCAGTTTCAACTGATCATCACAAATTTATCTCACTAATGTCTCTAAAATCAATTACCCAGTTCAGCCATGTTAGTCTGTTACATGCATATATAAAATAAATTTACCTATGATTCTTTTTACTTGGTAATCTATTAAGATAAACACTGGGACAGTGTTGGTATATTTAAGGGTTAGACAACTTGGACACAGTTGGATGGTATTACAGTTTACCATGATGTTTGCACCTTAGTTTATTCATTTGAATTAACATTGCTGCAAATTTTAAATGTTATTAAAATGTCACATGAATTAATCAATACTAAAGCAATATTGGGGACCAGCAGTCATGATTCATGCTTGCTATCATAGCATTATGGGAAGCCAGGGTGGGAGGATTGCTTGAAGGTAGGTGTTTGAGACCAGCCTGAGCAATATAAGGAGACATCCCCCTCTGTCTCTACAAAAAAAAAAAAAAAAAAAAATTGGCAGGTGTGGTGGTGTGCACACTAGGTGTTGTTCTAGCTGCTCAGGAGCCTAAGGTGAGAGGATAGCTTGGGTCAAGAGTTGCAGGCAGCAGTGAAGTATGACTCCACCACTGTACTTCAGCCAGGGTGATAAAGTGAGTCCCTGACCTTTAAAAAAAATAAATAAAATAAATAAAAATTTAAAAAATAAAACCATCCTTAGTAATGTCAATGCTCAAAAGCCAAAGACCAACATGAATATCTATCCAAAGTTGGTATTCATTTTACCAAAAGAAACTGCAGCTCATTAAAAAATGTGATGTCCAAGAGAGGCTTGTTATATTAGTTTGTCTCATTGGTAAGTCTTTTTGTGGAGGGTTTGGCATCTTGCTCTTACTTTCTTTGTTCATATAAAGCTTCTTTTGACATTATCTCATGACAAATAATGTACATTTTTTGTTATCAAGAAAGCCTAATTTGGAACCATATTAAGCAATTAACAGATGTTTGCTGATTTCAGTCTAATTTCTGATGTCAATATTTCATCACTTTATTTTGATGAAAGGCATGTTTCAGGTTATGACAAGTAAAATTTAAGCCAGTATGTGAGAATCATACTATAGCAATGTTCACAGAGAAAATAAAAATAAAAATTTTACTTACAGATATTTAGTTTGACCAATGTAGCCACTATTATAAAATACTGGCAATGGAAAAATTTAAGAATTGACAGTACTATTTTATGAAGTTATTATTCTTTAAAATATATTTTCTATTCATAGGCTTTCAGGAAAGTATTTATAGAATAACATATTTTATTAAAATACAATTCTTTGAGAAAGCTTTCAAAATTTATATGCTAGTTATATCAGTTGGAATTACTTTTTGATGGAAGAAACAGAAAATTCTTATACTGTGGCTTAAGCAATAATAGATGTATTCATTTCAACAACAAGGACCTCAGAGGGATGCAGACCAGGGTACATATATTATTCTGGTAATAGTATTTGACCTCAGCTTCTTCTCACATCTTGCCCTTCCATTTTTTGGTGTGTGGTTTTTGCAAGATGGCTGCTTTATCTCTCAGCTTTATGTTTATGTTTCAGGAAAGATGAAAGTGAAAGAACCCAAACCACCTTTTCATTAAAACTTAATGAAAAAAGACAATACTCTCAAGTACTTCTGCTTGTATCACATTGGCCAGAACTATGATACCTGGCCACCCCTAAATGACAGGCTATGTAAAAAATGTGATTATCTTTTCTATCTGTATAATAAAGGAAGTCAAGTGAATCAGTAGGCTACAATTGGCTTTTAGGGACCATTCCACAGTGACCACACCTTAAAATAAACACATGCACACACACATACACACAGTTTAAGTATATGTATGTTAGCTTATAAATGCAAACATTTTCCTGATGGTTTCTATTTTAATAAAATATACCATACTTAAAAATGCCTTTCTGAAACCAAATAGTTTTATATATATATATATAATATTAGTTTATATAAATTTTATATATGAGTATATAGGCATATATAAGCAAATAAAATCCATGTCTTAAAATAAATTATTTTAAAATGAAAGATATATCTTTAAAAATTGGGCTGGGTGCAGTGGTTCACACCTGTATTCCCAGCACTTTGAGAGGCTGAGATGGGTGGATCAACTGAGGTCAGGAGTTCTGAGACCAGCCATGGCCAACATGGTGAAAGCTTGTCTCTATTAAAAACACAAAAATTATTTGGGCATGGTGGCTCATGCCTGCAATCCCAGCTACTTGGGAGGCTAAGGTAGGAGAATTGTTTGAACATGGAAGGCAGAGGTTGCAGTGAGTTGAGATCCCACTACTATGATCCAGCCTGAGTGCCGGAGGAAGACTTGGTTAAAAAAAAAAAAAAAAAAAGAAAAAGATGATTACATCATTGTTTACATATAAATGTAAAGAAATAAAAGTAAAGCTATCTTATTCCTAAGCAATGTTTCATAAATTAATATGTATAAATTTGGGGAATACTATTTTGAAACAAAGTAATGCATACACAGAAATGAATACATTTTAAAGCCACATTGAAATTAAAAACCTGAGAGAATAATTGCAAAACTGGATTTGTCAAAGAAAATTAAATGCAGTTCTATTTATTTTGTTCTTTGGTATATCTCTCTAGGCTGTGTTTTTGTTACATTTTGATAACTCATTATAGCAATAGGAAAGATTAATCTGGATTCCTTATTGGTAAAAATAGCAGGTGTGTATTTTGGCTGTCTATTACATACTACACTGGTAGCCAAGTAGTCTTCTCTGATCCCATCTCAGGCTTTATCTGCATAGTCCCTTGTCTAAAATGACCTGTCAAGAATGTATTTATTGTGTTCTGATATGTCTGCCTCACATTTTTTAACCCCTTGCTATTTTCTGCTTAGTTTCTATGTAGTTTACATCTCTGCATGGATTTGAAGATCTGATCTTGCTGTGTGAGGAAAATGAAATTTCAGTGTCTGTTTCCCCCTCAGCCCCAAAACTATCCCCATAGAAGTCAACTGGTATCTGTATTCTAATTGGTATAAAGTTGAAGTCTTATGAAGATTAGAACGTTTTAATTTAATCTAGCTCCATCTGTTTCACATTTATTGGGGAATTTCTCCTGTATTCTGTCTTATATTGTCTGTCTCACTAGAATTTGTTGGTGTTAAACATTTTTCTTTTCTCCAGTTCCATTGTTCTGTTTTGAACTGGGCATGAAGAGAGGCTGGTTTGAACATGAAAATCCTTATCAATACTTTAAAAAATAAAGTAATGACAGCTAGTATGGGAGAAAATAAATGGAAAAGACAATATGAAAGAAAACAGAAAGCCAAACCCAAGTTAAATTGGTTAAGACTGAGCAAATTTTGAAACTACAATTAATGGTGATTAAATGCATGTTTATCAAACATGAAAGTGGACCTAAATTTATTCAAAATAGGAAATCACGAGGCTAGAATAAAGTTGTACAAGTATTCAGTCTTATAAGGAATAGATTTGGTGTGGGCATTTTTAAGTAATTCCCAGTAAATTGGTTTTGCAAATTGCTCATGTTAAAGGGTCCAATATTTTTATTTACTAGCCTTCTCTGACCTAGAAGAGACTGAATATTGATTTTCCAGTCACCAGGAACAATGACAAGCCAGGCTTTTTTTCTTCTCTCTCTCTCTCTCTCTCTCTCTCTCTCTCTCTCTCTCTCTCTCTCTCTCTCTCTCTCTCTCTCTCATTAGTTACTTTAATACCTTAAAAGACAAGAAGACAGAACAAGAGAAAGAAGAAAGTTGGAATTGGGTGGCAGGGAGAGAAATATAACTAAAGGTCAATTTATTTAGTCTAATTACAATATGTAAAGAAATAATGGATTCCTTGTAAATTCCTAGGCTTCCTTGTGTTTACTTTCTTTGAAAGCACTAAAAATTCATGCAGACATTATTTGGCAAATGCCTCTCAAATTGGCACTATTAACAAATGTCTAAAACAGAGATAAATTTTAGGGAAAGTAGATTAGTACACAAAGAAAAGTTACAGTCAATGATTCAAGGCTTTATTGATTTAAAAGGCTTTGGAATGCCTTGTCTTGCAATAAATGGTGCATACAATACACATACACACGCACAAACATATTCACATTGATTGGAATATAGACTTCAATGTGTTTCAAATTGGCAAAACTTCTAAACTTAAGTCATTAGATGAGACAAGATGAAATAAAATGTTCATCCCTCTGTAAAACTTCAAAGAAAGGGACTGATGAGATAAAACAAAAATAACAGATGAGACTCCTTTGCCATCTTCAGTTATGCACTTTGGGTACTCTTTCCATGTCATTTTTGGCAATGATAGAGAATGCTAATAAGGAAAAAATTAAGACAACACCAATTATTTTGAGGGCATGCAGTTAGGTACATAGCAACTAACCTGAAGCTTTGTAGATTCCAGATGGGACAAGTAATCAGATTACTTGTGGGTGTTTTAATAGTACCTAGAGGGCATCATAAAATCACTCACCATATGTTTAATAACCATACAGCTCTGTTTCTTTGAACTGCTACTTTAATCTTCCTTTTTATTTACGTTTTATTGCTATACACTTAAATTGATGTCTTTTCTTATCTACAGATAAACTTGCAGGCAGTATGTGAACACTCACTTCTCTTCTCTCTCATTTTGCTGTATTTCCTACTTATTTATTTGATATTTTAGTTGTCTGCACAATAATATGACCATCTTTCAACCTTTATGAGTAAAGATTTTTATTCCCTTGTCTCTTAGCTGAATTTTCTCTTTATTTATGTTTCATGATTAAGAGTATGAAGGACAGAGACAAAATTGTCATGGGTTAGAAAAAATATAGAAGGTATAGAAATACGAAAAGTGAGTATAGATTACATGCAGATCTGTCAGAAAACTTTAAGTGGTTCAAAAATTGCATTTATGGTCTGAATTGGAGTAAAATATCCTGATATGTTACCTTAAATACAAAGGATTGGAGTAAAATATAAGTAATATGTTACATTAAATTGTTATTGCTTGCTTGTTAAGACTATTTTAATGGCCTTGCAAATTTTTTTTCAGGTAAGTTGAGGATTTGTTTTCAAACCAAACTCCTGGAAGGTAGGGATCATTATTCCTAAAAGATCCTATTATAAATTCAGCCTGTAGCAGTGTAATAATTACAGCAGAGAGAACCCAGAACATTCAAGGTAAAGACAAAGAAAGCTAGAACATTACACATTCACTTTCCTGAAAACATGAGGCAGACAGCTACATTATTGCAGATCATGTGGTAGGGCGAAAGCAGACTGTTAAGGATCTCTCAATATTCATCCATGTTGTATTTGATAAGAGGATACCCGAGTTTTAGTTTGGTTTGGCTACCCGGCTAAAGACTGTATTCCCAGACTCCCCGGCACTGGTGGATGCCATGTGACTAAGATTAAAAGAAGGGAATGTAAACATAGTGAGCTTTGCAAAGTGAATCCTGCTCTTAGATCAAGACATTTGTCTTTGACTTTTCATACCTTCCTTGTCACTGGCTGGAAAATAATTGAAAACTGTAACAATGGGAGCCACAACTGGAGGATGGTAGAGATGTCCTGGGAGCCGTAGCCAACTCACTTCTGGATTATTTTTTTGTGAAAGAACTCTTTCTCTCCTATCTAAGCAAATTGATTTCTATATTCTGAGATTTTTTGTTAAAGAACTTTAACTTGAACTCTGACTACTAATTATGTCTTCTGTGAAATTGTTAATGATGAGTTGCTTAAATGAGAAGAAGGTAAGTAAGCACAACTGAAGACCTTTACAGTTAATAGTGAGGCACCTAACTGGTTAAACCAATAGAGGTTATGTTATTTATAGAATTCTGAGTTAATGCCATTATTAAATGTTAGTCCTACAGCATCTTAAAGTTATTATCTAGTCACTGAAGGACCACATATTCTTAGCTTTTAGTGTTCTTATTAACAACTTTATGAGAAGTTTAAGAAATGTAACTTTGATTTGACTAAAATATGTTCTGATGTACCCATATAGGATCAGTATGACTGAATGTTTCTATTTACACTTATATTTTAAAAACCTTATGTGCTTCTCAGGATTTACAATGTATTTATGATGGTAACACACACACACACACACACACACACATTAATTGTTATTATATGCTTGACTTCACAATGACATTTTCAGTGGAATCTGTCAACCCTGGTTTTCAGGCTGATTACTTACTTTATAGCATTGCAAATATAGATTGCCATTATTCTCTTATTGCTGCAAATTGATAAACTGTGTACATATATATATGTATATATATATATACATATGCATTTAAATGACATTTGTTTTGTTTGCTTGAATTTTAGTAAAGTTGAACATTTAAAAAATACATTAGTCATTTTTATTTATTCTATTCAATGTTCACTATTTCTGTCTTAAATCTCTTTCCATAGAGTATCACACCAATTTAAAAACAGTTATTACTTATTTAGAATATTACATTATTGTCATATATATTTGTGGCAAATGCTCTTTTTGTATTATAATGACAATATGTTTTCAAAAATAACTCAGTTTTTCCTTACTAGTCAGTAAGCTGAGTTTTAACCTGTACTATTGGTAAGACTTAATTATAAGTTTCCTGTAGAGAAGAAATGAGATATTATAAAAGGCAAAACTTGATACAGGTCTTTATTGTCTCTGAGGGACAGTGGAGAACATAAGAGTAAATAGCGAGAAGTGAGAGACTTTACCTCCGCCATTCCCAACTCTTTTAGGTATACATGAAAGTTTGTAGTCCTTAGGAACACCCCATCCTTTGGGAGTGGCTTTTGAAGCTCTAGGTGGTATCAAGCATCTCCAGGTTCACTATTCGAAGTCTTCCTGCCTTTAGAAAATGCCCACAAAACAGTAGCATAGAAAGTAGAGAAATGAAATTGAGTTGGTAATCATCACCTCTCACAGCTGATCCAGTATCTCAGAAGTTCTTAAATGTTATAGTAAAAGAATGCCAAAGATAACAACTGATATTTATTGAGTCAATGAAGGCCAGACAACAGGAATTCACTACATATGGTGATTCCTAAGGCAAAACGACAAGAAATTTTAGCTCTAAGAATAGATCTGGGCACTCCTTGCCCAAAATGCATATGAGACCAGTCTTACTTTTAAAAGTAATCTCCAAGTAACAGACAAGACCATTTACCTTCTCATTGAGATATACAGTATATTAGTCAGAACTCTCCAGGGGGACAGACAAATAGGATATATGCATATATGAAGGGAAATTTATTAGAGAGAATTGGCTTACATTATACAAGGTGAGATCCCACAATAGGCCATCTATAAGTTGGGAAGAGAGAAGCTGGTAGTGGTTCAATCCAAGTCCAAAACCCTCAAAACCAGGGAAACTGAGTGCAGTCTTTAGCCAGTGGCCAAAAGCCCTAGAAGCTTTGAAAGCCACTGGTGCCAGTCCAAAAGTCCAAGGCCTGAAGAACCTAGAGTGTGATGTCCAGGGGCAAGAGGAGTGGAAGCAAGCGTCCATCACAAGAAGAAGAAGGAAGCCAGGAGGCTCAGCAAGCAAGGTTATCCCATATTCTCCTGTCTGCTGTGTTCTAGCCAGCTAGCAGCCAACTGGGTGGTGCCCACCCACATTAGGAGTGGGTCTTCCCCTCCATGACCAACTCAAATGTCAATCTCTTCTGTCAATACCCTCACAGACAGCACTCAGAAACAATAGTTAACTAGGCATTTAGGTATCACTCGATCCAATCAATTTGACACCTAATGTTAACCACCATGTAAAGGGCAATGTAGAGGATGCTGTGTAGCTCTAAGGATTCTTCCACTTATTGTTAACCTAAGCACTAACATTAACCTGAGCACTCACATCTTCCCGGCTATCTTTGATTGGAGTTGTAGGAGGGATAGGTAATTTAAGATACAGGGCATTTCATAAAACCATCCTGAATACATGCCTTAAATGGATGTTTTTATTATAATAATGTAATAAATATAATTGGGGAAAAATATAGTGAATTACATTTTTCTGATACTCAGAAGCTTTTGGCTGATGAGGAAGAGTTATAAGGAAATAAAGAATATATACACACACACACACACACACATATATACACATATATATGTATATATATAAACACATATATATGTGTATATATATATATTTTTTTTTCATACCTCTGAATGAAGAAGGATATTTGTGTCCTTGTTACATGTACTCTTAGTTGAGATGGCTCTAATGTGAGCCTATTATCAATTAATTGCCTCTCATCTCTAAACTTACCTTTATTTGCCCTGATTTATGATACTGGAGCTGGGCCCCATTACCATATTTCCTTTGCCATCCAGCAAGATGGTAGCCTTGTCAGTAGAGGGCACTACAGGCAGAAGGGGATTCTGATTCTGCAGTTTTGCCTCTTGTTCTTACAGCTTGGCTGCCTTCAGTGACTCCCTGATGCTGGCAACTTCTTTGTCGGCAAATGAGTTTCTTACCAGTGGGTGTGCCAGAGGCTCAGTGGCACACCAGCAAGTTTTGCTAGTACCTCATAATATACATTTCTGGTAGTTTGGCCAGCATCTTTGTATACAGATTCATAACAAATTTCACCATAATCCCAGTGGAAAATTCCCTAGTTAGTTTTGCAGACATACCAGCAGCTTTCTTACAAGTACTGCTGGCACTGTGAGTGAAGTCCTGCTCACTAAACTTAACCTGTGGCAATTCAGAGATCCTCTCTGCCATCTAGTGGACCACAACCCCTTCTGCTCCAGTAGGATCTGAATCTCAACCTTGAGGTAGAGCAGGTTATTTCAAGTTTATTCTGTCTTTGTATACTTTCCTTATTTCTAAGGTTATATGATCCTTACATCTACTGTCCCACCACTCAATAGAGATTTTTTTCCCTCATTTTTGTACATCATGACCTTTAAATAGTTAACACTTTTTTAATAGTACATTTCTTCCATTCGAAAGACTAAAATGGGCTCTATCTCCTGCCTAGACCCTGAACGATATAACATATTTGGATTAGTTTATTTTACTCAGAGTTCTCTGGATTCTAGGTCCCCTTTTCAAAGTAGTATCTAGTCTAGTACACTCATCAGACATAAGACATGAAAGCACAACTCATTCGTTGGCAACAATAGGTAAAAGTGGATGAGGAGCATAAGGAAAAGCTCTGCACTGTCAATGCAGCTTTCTCTCTATATAAAATTATTTTAAAATATAAAGTCTACTTTAAAAAGTCTGCTTCAGAAATGTGTATAGAAGAACCAAACAGCACTCCTTTTGTTTGCTCTGAGCATGAAACCAGCATAATTCATGTTAAATAGTTTTGAGAACTATTTATTTGCTGTAATAGTTTGAGCTCAGGATCTCTACTAAAGCTATACAATTTGCAAAAGACTCCCTCTTAACTAAAATATGTTTAAAAACACTACTAATTTTCCTTCATTTTTAACTGTGGTTAAAGAAACTGAACATGACAGGTGCCCTTTTACAAATTTCAAGTGTAAAATACAGTATTTCCAACTATAGGCAAATATTGTACAGCAAATCTCTAAACATTATTTATCCTGTAGAATTGAAATTCTATACCTGTAAAACAGTGGCTCCCTATTTCTTCCTTCCTATTCCTAGAAACGACCATATTTCTCACTATTTTTATTAATTTGACTATTTTAGATATCTCATATAAATATAATCATGAACTAATTCTCCTTTTCTTCTGTGGCCTCATCAGAATTGCCCTTAATGAACTGTTTATGGCAATGTAGACCTTTTGTAATATGTAACTCAAAATTCTTCCAGCCTCTGTTCGTTACTCACATTGATGAATAACACCTGACTTTCATGGAGATAATCTGTCCATACTAAACTTGCTTAATCATCACTTGGCCATATCCTTGGTATTCTTTCCTTAATACTCTTTCTCATTATTTTCAATATATGCAAGTTGAGAATTTTCTAGATCTTTAGATTTTGCTTTTTTTCAGATTAAAAATTATTTTAGTGTAACTTCTCTCTTCTTGCATTTTACTATAAGTAGTTAAAAGTAGCCATGATGCACCTTCAACACTTTACTTAGAAATTACCTTAGCCAAGTACTCAGTTTTATTAATTACAACTTCTACCTAATACAAAACACTAGGACACGAATCCAATTCACCCGAGTTCTTTGCCACTTTGTAACAAGGGTAACATTTTTTCCATTTTCTGATTACATGTTAATTTTTCCTTAAGACGTAATCAAAATGATCTTTATGATTCATATATCTACCAACATTCAATTCATGACCACCTGGATGTTATCTAAGAAAATTGAAGCATTCTATAAAGCCACTTATTAGGAATTGGTTATAACAACATCCCAATCCCAGTGCCAATTTCTGTCTTAGTCTGTTTGATTTTCAGTAACAAAAAGACTTTAAAGGCTTATAAAGAAACAAATTATTTTTCATAGTTCTGGAGTCTGGAACGTCCAAGAAAAGTCACTGGTGGACTTGGTGTCTGTTGAGGGCCTGTTCCTTATAGACAGTGCCTTCTAGCTGTATTCGTGTATATTGGAAGGTAGGAGGGAGCCCTCTGGAAACAGTTTTATAAGGAACTAATTATCTCAAAATACCATGCTTCTTAATACTATTATTTTGAGACTTAAAACTTTAACACACAAATTTTAAAGAAACACAAATATTGAAATCAAAAGTCATGCTCAATTTATTGATTTTTCTAAAACCTGTCTTTCCCCTGTGACTCTGCTTCTTCTTCATTTCTCTTAACTGTTGGTGTTTTTTTCTCCCATTATCCTTTATACCTCTGGAATATTATGTAATAAATTTTTCTCTTTATTCTTATTATTTATGCTAGCTCATTTTCCCTCCCTTCACCACACCTACTTTGCACCAAGGAGCTTTGGCTCTGCAAACACACTAATAATTATGCCCCTTATTACAGAAACTACTTATCCTTGTTTACTCCCCATTATTCCTTTTATTTCTTGTAATTTTGGCTTTATTATTCTTGGAAGTGGCTCTTCCAATATGTTGTCTTTTATTTACTCTTTTCTTCAAGGATTCTTCAGTGCTCTTATCTATCACTCTATCTTAGCCATTTACTCATGTTTGTTTTTCAAAAACTCCTTGTATTTCAGAAAGATAAGTTTAAAACATGTATACTTAAATTTAAATCAAACTTTTTGTTCCAACTAAAGTTGCAGTGGAAGAAAATGGACAAAATCAGGAGAAGCAAAGGAGGGAGAATATGTTGGTATTGCTAACCTCTTTAGTAGCAGTAAAATATTTGTAGGTTTTCCTGTATTATGTAGAGTGTTTCTGCTTCTTAAGATGGTGGTTAGAAGAGGATAACAAGGAGGAGTTCAACTTTCTCTCTCTTTCTCTCTCTCTCTCTCTATATATATATATAGAGAGAGAGACACACACACACACACACACACAAATACATATGTTTTGCTTAGCAAGTTTATTATATGATTCTGTATGACAGAATAGAATATAAATACAGATTATAGTTTGGAGATTATTAAAATTTTTGAATAATAATTGAAGACAAGTCAAAGGAAGCAATTAAGTAACAAAACCAATGATAATTCATACTTTGTCAAACTTAAAATACAACTGAAAAATTAAAAAAAATGATAAAGACACATAAATAAATTGTATACAACATGTGATGGTTAATTTTATGTACCAAATTGACTGGGATAAGAGATGCCCAACTATCTCATAAAACATTATTTCTGTGTCTCTGTAAGAGTGTTTCCAGAAAAGAGTAGAATTTGCATTGATAGACTGGGCAAAGATGGTCTTCACCAATGCAGCTGGGCATTATGCAATCCACTGAGTGCCTGAAGAAGACAAAAGAGCAGGCAGAAAGTGAATTTTCTTTCTGCTCAAGGTGGTACATCAAGTTTTCCCTTACATCAGACATCAGCATTCTTTGTTCTTGAGTCTGCAGACTCAGATTAGGACTTACAACACCGGCTCCTGCTGTAAAAGAGAGTTTGACCTCTCTAACCTTTATGTTGAAATTTGATCTCCAATGTCAGTGCTGACAGGTGGGGCTTAATGGGAGGTATCTGAGTGATGGAGGCAGATCTTTTATGAATAGATTAATACCCTCCCTGAGGCAGGAATGAGTGAATGCTTACTCTGTTACTTCCCAAAAGACCCAATTGTTAAAAACAGTCTGGCACCTCCCCTCTCTGTCTCATTTCTTCTCTTGCCATGTGCTCCCAGAACACATCAGCTCCCCTTTGCTTTCCCTTATGAGTGGAAGCAGCCTGACACCCTCACCAGAAGCTGGCAAATGTTGGCACCATGATTCTTGTACAGACTGTAGAACCATAAGCCAATTAAGCCTCTTTTTCCTTATAAATTACTCTGACTCAAGTATTCCTGTACAGCTACTAAACAAAGACAGCTCTCCTGGTTCTCTGGATGTCGGTTTTGGGCTGAAAATACACCACTGCCTTACCTGTGTTAACAGTTTCCAAACAAAAGATTGTGGGACTTCCCAACCTCCATAGTTGTTGGAGCCAATCCCTCACAATAAATCTCTTTTATTTATGTATCTATCTATCTACAGCCTATTGAACCTCTTTCTCTGGAGAAACCTAGCTAATAGACTATATGTGTTGGGAGATCTTCAAGACCTCTTCCAGATTTGATGATTTACAGATGTCTAATATTAGGAGGTCTCACAGGACTCAGAGTATCACTGAACTTGCAGCTATAATTTATGACAGTGAAAGGATACAAAGCGCAACAAGAAAAGCAAAAAAGATACAGAAAAAAAAAAATGTCTAGAGGAAACCAGATGCAAACTTCCAGAGTCTACTCTCAATGGAGTTCTTCACTTAATTCCCTCAGGAACAAATTATGGCACTGTGTAAAATGTTGCCAACAGGGGTTGTTCATTAGAGATGGCATCTAGTTTTTACTGGGGGGCTGATCACATAGGCATCCCCTGTCTGGCATGTACCCACTTCTTAAACTTCTAGGAAAAAAACAAATGCTCAACATAAACAAAATTGTTTACACAATGTAGGCACAATAAGTCACTCTGAGTTTTAATTAAGTTTCAGAAACCATGTGAAAACCGAGTTCTCAGATATCAGCCAAGGAGCAACCCTATAAGCAGGCCTTTCAAAGAAGAGCAGTTAGTCCTGCTATGTTAATTCTTTTCTGCACAGTATATTTAAAAGGTAATAAACACAATAAAAGTAAACCAAAGTGGAGATTTAGGAGGGTTGGGAGAAGGGTAGTGTGCAATTTTAAATAAAATCATTAAGTAGAGTTTATTAAGAAAATGACATTTGAGCTAAGTTACATGGCCATGCAGATATTTTGGAGAAGATATTTGCAGAAGGAATAGCCAACACAAGGGATGTCAAAGAGGCCAAGTGTGTGTGCCTAGAATTTAGGAGATTTCAGAGATGTGGAGAAGAGCTAGGGCATCAGTAAAATGGCAGAATGAGACTTTCCAGTGCTCATTCCCTGCAAAAACATCAATTTGAACAACTATCCATGCACAAAAATACCTTCATCAGAGCTAAAGAAACCAAGTGAGAGATAACAGCACCTGGGTGCAGCACAGAAATAAGAACAGATTAATTGATGACAGTAAGAAGGATGGTTTTACTTTACTCCCATTGCTCTTTTTCTAACCCCGGGCAGCAGAGTATGGAGAAAGACACCAGCTATTCAGAGAAAAGAGAGAGAAATTAGCTCTAGACTTTGTCTCAGTCCCCAATACTAGGACCACTGTAGGAAAACCTGGTTTGTGACAGGACTGTATAACCCCAGACTTTGGACCTGAACCAACACTCAACCTGCCCCAGTACCAGGGCAACCCCCACAGTCTTATACACAAGTTCTGTCTCAGGGCAAGGCTACATGACAGCCCTGACCTCCATTTTACCTTCAGCAATAGACTGATACCTAAGGCATCAGGTTTCAGGCCTGCCCTAGTGTCATGCCCCCTAAGCCTAGTCATCAGGGCAGCATCTTCAGATCCAGACTCATGGCTGGTCCCTGCAGACACAAGTACCAGACCTACTTACTGCCAGACCAGACCTCGTGGTTCCAGCTTCCAAGCCAGCCCTAGATTTGTGACCAGCTCTGAGCCAGGTCATCCCACACAGCTCCCAAATTCAGGCTTACCCTGGCATGAAGTCAGCACTCTGCCCTCAGACATCAACCTGAAACCTGCAGGCATAGAATCTAAGTATGTCCAGTGCCAGACTGTTATTCCCTGAAGCCCCACTCTCCAGACTGGCCCGTATAGCCCCATGTTTTAGCAGACCTAGGATCTAAGCCTATTCTATTGGACTCAGGTTCCAGGACTGTCCCACTATATCCTAGCACTAGACTGTCAGCCATGGATCAAGGCTCCAAAACCACCACTGTGTGCATGGGTTCCAGGCTGACCCTCAGAGCCCCAGGATCTAGGCCAGCCCTTGCAGATCTCTCCTTTTAGGCTAGCAACCATGGCTCCATGCATTAGAAAAGCAACCACAATTCCAGGCTCCTAAAGAGCCCCCGCAGGCCCAGCCTTCACTCTGCCCCAGTACCAGGCTGGTCCCAGGTCTGGGTCAGTTCCTACAACCTCACACTCCAGTGGACCCAGGGTCCAGGCTGTTTGTAGCAAATCTAAAATCCAGGTCCATTCCATTGGACTCTAGTGCCAGGTCGGCCCTCACAAACCAAGTCTCCAGGTTGACACTTGTAGATCTAGTCCCCAAGCCCCAGGCCTGCCCATAAGGACTAAGACTCCAAGCCTATCTCAGTGAACTCAGATGCCAGGTTTATCCCAGTGCCTGATATGACCATGAAGATTTAGATTCAAGACTAATTCTAACACACTGGGCCAGCTTCTTTGGACCTAGTCTTCATGGCTTTAGGCCAGTCTTTATGGACCAGGCTCCAGGCCTAACCACAAAGACTCGAACAAGAGATTTATCCCATTGGATCCAGGACTCAGGTTCAGTCCTGCAGATCTAGGTACCATCCCCACCCACATGTTTACTCAAGCACCAGGAAACCCTGCCCTAAAATTCCAGCATCAAACCTGCTCATGGTCTATGTCAAGTGGCCTGCCCAAATTCTCTGATTGGGCTGATTGTTTAAGGTATTCCCAGATAAAACCAATCGGCAAAGACTAAAGTAAGTTCATAAGTCTTCAAATATGTGGACACCAACACACAGCCACAAGATAAAACAATAATCAGAAAAATATGACACCACCAAAATAACAAAATAAAGAATCAATGACAAACTCTAAAGAAATGGAGATGTATAAACTGCATGATAAATAATTCAAGGCAATTATATTAAGGAAACTCAGTGAACTTCAAAAAATACAGAGAAACAATTCAATGAAATTAGGAAAACAACAAATGATCTGAACAAAAAATTCAACAGAAAGATTAAACTTATTTTAAAAAATCAAACAAATTCTGGAGTAAAATATATAATTTAAAAATGCAATAAAGAACATCAACAGAAGAATTGATCAAGCAGAAGAATTTGTGAGCTCAAATTACTTAAAACTATATGATCATAGGAATTAGAAGAATGAAGAAAACAATAATGAAAATGAATGAAGAAAGCTTATGGAATTTATGGAACAGCATTAAAAGAGCAAATGTTTACAGAAGTGCAAGAGTTATAGAAGTGCAAGAGTTACATAGTGCAAGAAGGATGAAAGAGACAAGGAAGTTAGAGCTTAATAAAAGAAATAGCAGAAAACTTTTCAAATCTGGGGAAAGATACCAATATTCAGGTTAAAGAAGGTGAAAGGCCTCAAATCAGACTCAATCTAAACAGGACTATACCGAAACATATAATGATCAAACTTTAAAAATCAAAGTCAAAGAGATAATCTTAAACACAGTAAAAAAAAAAAAAGAAACAAAGTATATCTGCTTAGGAAGTTCCAATAAGAATTATCAACAGATTTCTCAGTAGAAACTTCATAGGCCATCACAATGTGAGATGACATGTTCAAAACACTGAAGGGGAAAAAAAAAAAAAAAAAAAAGCACTGCCGTTCAAGAATGCTGTAGCTGGCAAAGCTGTACTTTTGAAATGAAGGAGAGATAAAGAATTAAAACAAAAGGTGAAACACCAGATCTGTTTTATAAGAAATACTAAAGGGACTTCTTCAAGCTTATATAAAAGAATATTAATTGATAACACAGAAATTTATGAAAGTGTAACACTCACTGGTAAAAGTAAGTACAGAATTAAATTCAGAATATTCTAACCCTGTAAGGGTGGTGTGCAAATTACTATATCTTTAGTATGAAGGTTTAAAGACAGAAATGTTACAGATAATAATATCTGGGAAAATTTGCTAAGGAATACATAATATAATTTTATGCAAATTGTGACATCAATAACATAAAATCTGGGGGTGGGAATGGCATAGTAAAAGTTCAATATTATTTTATGCAATAAAAGTTGGTTTCTATCAGTGTAAATTATTGTCTATCACTATAAGATGTCTTATGTAAGCCTCATGGTACCAAGAAGCAAAACCCTACAGTAATTACACAAAATATAAAAAGCATACTCTAGAGAAAACTGTCCAATCACAAAAGAAGATAACAACAGAGAAATAAAGGTGCAAAATGTCTACAAAAAAACCCAGAAAACAATTAATGACATAGCAAGATTATGTCCTTACCTATTAGTCTTTACCTTGAATATAAATCCATACATTCTCTTAATAAAAGACAGACTTGCTAAGTGGGTAAATGTAAACAAACAAAAAACTAAAATCCAGCAATATGCTGGGGAAAAGATATAAATATCCACGTACAAGAAGGCCAAAGATATTCAGTCATAGTAAATACAAATAAGATGATACAAATATATATTATAATCAAACTTCAAAAATTAAAGTCAAGGAGAGAATCTTAAACGTAATGAGAGTAAAGAAGCAAATCACATATAAGAGATTTCCAATAAGAAATAACAGGCTTGGCTGGGTGCGGTGGCTCAAGCCTGTAACCCCAGCACTTTGGGAGGCTGAGGCGGGTGGATCTCGAGGTCATGAGATCGAGACCATCCTGGTCAAAATGGTGAAACCCCGTCTCTACTAAAGATACAAAAAATTTGCTGGGCATGGTGGTGTGTGCCTGTAATCCCAGCTACTCGGGAGGCTGAGGCAGGAGAATTGCCTGAACCCAGGAGGCGGACTTTGCAGTGAGCCAAGAGTGTGCCATTGCACTCCAGCCTGGGTAACAAGAGTAAAACTCCGTCTCAAAAAAAAAAAAAAAAAAAAAAAAAGAAATAACAGGCTTCTCAGTAGAAACTAAGGCCTGGCACCATGGCTCATGCTAGTAATCCCAGCATGTTAGGAGGCCAAGGTGGGTGGATCATGAGGTCAGGAGTTCAGGACCAGCCTGGCCAAGATGGTGAAACCCCAACTCTACTAAAAATACAAAAATTAGCTGGGTACAATGGTGGGCACCTGTAATTCCAGCTACTTGGGGGACAGAGGCAATGAACTAAGATTGTGCCACTGCACTCTAGCCTGGGCGACAGAGTGAATGTCTGTCACAAAAAAGAAATGAAAACTCACTTAGTCTTTAAAGACCCAAATAGGTTGAAAGTGAAATGATGAGAAAAAGATATTTGGTGCAAATGTAAAAGAGAGCAGGATAGCTGTACAGATAAAATGGTCTTTATGTCAAAAACTAAACAGAGACAAAGATAGTCCTTATATAATGATAAATTAATTCATCAAGAAGATATAACAATTGTTAATATATATGCACCCAACAACAGAGAACCTAAATTTAAAAAACAAAAATCACCTGATCATTTCAATAGATTCAGAAAAAGCATTTGATGAAATCCAGCATGTGTTTATGATTAAAACTCTCAGCAAAATCAGCACACAAGTGGCATATCTTAATGAAATAAAACCCATCTATGACAAACTCACAGCCAACATAATACTGAATAGTGAAAAGTTGAAAGCATTCCCTGTGAGAACTGGAACAAACAAGGATGCCCATTCTCACCACTCCTCTTCAACACAGTACAGGAAGTCCTAGCCAGAGCAATCAGACAAGAGAAAGAAATAAAGGGCATCCAAATTGGAAATGAGGAAGTCAAACTGTCACTGTTTGCTGATGATATGATTGTTTACTTTCAATGACATTTTTAACAGAAATAGAAAAAAACTATTCTAAAATTATTATGAAGCCATAAATTTCTTATGGAGCCACTCTGAAGAGACAAAGTCATGCTGAGCTAAAAGAACAAAGCTAGAGAGATATCACATAACCTCATTTGAAAATCTATACAGGACTATAATCATAAAAACAACTTGGTACTGGCATAAAAAAGACATACAGGTTAATGGAACAGAACAAAGAGCCCAGAAATAAATTCACATATTTATAGTCAATTTATTTTTTCAACTAAGATGGCAAGAATATGCACAGTGAAAAGGGTCTTCTCTTTAATAAATGATATTGAACAACTGGATATCCTCATGCAGAAGAATAAAATAAAACCAACATCTTACACAAGCTACAAAAGTTAACCAACAGGAATTAGATACTTACACATAACATCTGAAACTAAAACTACTAGAAGAAAACATAGGGAAAAAGCACCATGACATTGGTCTAAACGAAGAGGTTATTTGTGTAATACCAAAGCACAGGAAACACACACTCACACATGCATACACACAACAGACAAATGGAATTACATCAAACTGAAAAGCTTCTGCACAGCCAAGAAAATAATCACCAGAGTGAAGAGACCACCCACCAAATGAGAGAATATATTTTCAAACGATACATCTGACAAGGGCTTAATATCCAAAAGATACAAGGAACCAACCTACTCAATAGTAAGGAAATAATCCAATTAAGTAATGGGCAAAAGATCTAAATAGTCATTTTTCAACAAAAGACATAAGAATGACCAATGGTTATATCAAAAAATGCTCAACATCGTTAATCATCAGGAATGTAAACCAGAAACACAATGAGTTGCTTACCTATCGCCTTGTACAAACATTAGCTCAAGATGGATTAATGGCTTAAATATAAGACATCAAACTATAAAAATTAGAGAGCAAAACCCAGGAAACAGTCTTCTTAACATTGGCCTTGGCAAAATGATTTCTTGCTGAGTCCTCAAAATCTATTGCAATGAAAACAAAAATGACAAGTGAGACCTAAGTAAACTAAAGAGCTTCTGTTCAGCAAAAGAAACCATCAATAGCATGAACAGACAACCTATAGAAAAAGAGAAAATATTCACAAACTGTGCATCCAACAAAGGTCTAACATACAGAAGCTATAAGACACATAAACCAATCAAGGAATAAAAAACAAATTACCCCATTGAAAAGTGGACAAAGGACACAGACACTTCTCAAAAGAAGATATATAAGCAGCCAACAACTATATGAAAAAAATGCCCATCATCACTAATCAGAGACATGCAACTCAAAACCACAGTGAGACCAATCAGAATGAAAATGGTTATTACTAAAAAGTTAAAAACAAAACAAAATACAACAAGAAACAGCTGATATCAGGACTGCAGCGGGAATACATAAACACTGTTGGTGGAAATGCACATTAGTTGAGCCACTGTGAAAAGCAGTTTGGAGATTTCTCAAAGAACTAAAAATACAACTACCATTCCACCCAACAATTCCATTTCTGGGAATATTCCCAAAGGAAGAGATATTATTCTATCAAAAATACACAAGCACTCATATGTCATTGCAGGACTATTCACAAGAGCAGGGACATGTCAACTGAGGTGCCCATCAACGGAGAATTAGATTTCTTAAAAAGTGTTTTTACTGTGTTTACGGTGTTTACTGACACCGGTCAGTAAGGGAACCAGTCCCGTTTACTCTGCATGAAGAGCTGCTGCGCCAAGGCGCCCGCAAAATCGCTGTGCCGGCCACAAGAGTCGTGCTGGCGAAACTTGCGGCTCCTCCACTAGAAATCTGCTGGTCAGTGAGCGACGAAAATTCGTCTGAAAGTGTGGCGTCCTCTCCTTCTGTGAGCTTTCACTGGGAGCTACAGTCCTGAGCTGTTAGTGATCAGCTAACAGTGAAAAATAGATTTCAAAGCAACAAAGAAACGGTGGTAAAAGGATCAATGTAACAATAAGAGATCTTAATACCCAGATACATAAGACCCATAACGAGATTTAGACTCAACGAGACAGAAAATTAATAAGGATATCCAGGACTTCAACTCAGATCCGGAACAAGTAAACTCAATAAATATTTATAGAATTCTCCATTTTAAATACACAAAATATTGATCGGCTGTTATTAATACTCATTTTTAGAATGAAGCAATATTCCTGTTCTCTCTCCCTCTTTTTCTTCCTCTTTCTTCCTCTCCTTCTCTTCTTTTTTTACTTTTCAACATTCTAGTTCCTCACCTCTACTCAATACATTCCTCTGAACACCTGATTCTTTGTGATTCTCCCATCCCACCGAAACCTCCAAAAAAAAAAAAAAAAAAAAAAAGATTATTGAAGAGAAGTAGTAATGTTACTAAAGAGCAGAAGATATCAATCCCAGCAGTGTAGGATATAAGCTTCAAACATACCGAGGCAGATGAAGTTGGCTTTCTAAGTAGGGGACTCATTCTCATTTTCATTACTGAAGGTGTACTTAGCATCATCACTTAGTACTGGTCATAAACTCTTTCATATAGCAAATAGTGGTCGAAAGTCCCTTGGTGGGTTGCCACATGATGAGAACAAAGAAACTCCTTAAGTGGTCTGAGCCCTGTATACCATTACCACTTATTAAAGATGCAGCTTCTCTTTTTGATTCTTGAAGTGATGGGGAAATAAATGAAACAAAAAAGAAAAAGAGAAATATATAAGCATTTCTGTTCTCACTAAACTCTGAGGCTACTATTAATCAGAAAGTATAGTTACTTTAGAAAATGGCCCTAGAACTAGAAACCTGTCTCTGCCATGATTACCCATGTGATCATGAATGTATATCTTAAATCATTAAGCTCATCTGCTCACCTGTTAAGTTGAAAAAAAAGAAGACATTGCATTAAGGGAAATAAGCCAGGCAAACAAAAATAAGTACTGCATGATCTCACTTATGTGTTGTGTATAAAAACGATCAAACTGATAGAAATCGATTAAAATTGTGGTTACCAGCAGCTCTTGATTAGGAGAATTGGGGAGATGTTAGCCAAAAGACACAAAACTTTAGTTAGACAGGAGAAATAACTTCAAAATATATATTGTACATCAGGGTAATTACAGTAAATAATGATATTTTTATATTTAAAAATTGTTAGTAGATTTGAAGTGTTTTCTCCACAAAACAATAAGCATATCAGGTAATGAATATGATAAATAGCTTGATTTACCCACTCCACCATGTATACATATATCAAAACATTATGTTATATAACATAAATGCATATGATTTTTGCTTGTCAATTAAAATAAGAAAAGAGAGGTAAAAAAGCAAATTTTATGGAATATTAAAAGGTATAATTATTGACTTATAAAAGTATAAGATTATCAAGAGAGTGAGTTTAGACAAAGAAGATAAAAGAACCAAGGATTGAGTCCTGGTACATTCCATCATTAAGAGATTTGGAGACAGGTGATTTAACAATAAACTCTGTGAAGGCCCAACCAGTAAGAGTAGAAAGAAACTAACAGCATGTGATATTTTGGGGAAAAAAAGCTATGTTATAGGTCACATCAAATGAAAATGGGGAAGCGACTACTGGATTTAACAATTTGGAGGTCATTGAACATCTTAATTAGATCAATTTGAATTAATCATAGTAATAAGAAACCTGCTTGGAGAGTGGGGTATTTTATTTGCAAAAAACAGAGCAGGTAAGGTTGGCGCAGGAAGAGAAAATTGTATCAGGAGAAGCATATTTGTTACTGTTTGCATTAGTTTTCTTAGGTTTAATTAAATTTTTTTTCAGGATGAGAAAATAGTCACATGTCCATATACTAACAATAATGAACAAATATATAGTTTTAAATTAATAGAGTAGATAAAAGGGGATTGGCCGGATGTGGTGGCTCAAGCCTGTAATTCCAGCACTTTGGGAGGCCAAGGCGGGTGGATCACGAGGTCAAGAGATCGAGACCATCCAGGTCAACATGGTGAAACCCCGTCTCTACTAAAAATACAAAAAATTAGCTGGGCATGGTGGCGCATGCCTTTAATCCCAGCTACTCAGGAGGCTGAGGCAGGAGAATTGCCTGAACCCAGGAGGCAGAGGTTGCGGTGAGCCAAGATCGCGCCATTGCACTCCAGCCTGGGTAACAAGAGCGAAACTCCGTCTCAAAAAAAAAAGGGGGAGGTGGGGGGATGGTATCTAGTGAATTTCTAGAGGAATTGACTTGAAACAATAGGATTGATAATTCTCCTCTGTTAACAGACAGAAAGGTTGAGGATTTGGCCACAGATGCTTATACGGTGTCTACATGTGGTGATGGGAGTCAGAACTTTTAAAATTTAATTTTTTTTATGTTAAGTAAGAGGAAAGTCTCATATATGAATGAAAAAGAAAACCCCAGGTTTTTGAAGGGATTGGAGAAAGTATGAAATACTGCTCAAGGACTATGGGGGAGTGAATAGACTTGAGATATGTAATATAATTTCTAGACAACATTAAGACTCCTTGGGTTTTATTGTCATGATTGTTAAAGGGAAACCAATTAGTGTGATGCTGTTTTCCTTCTATCAGATTAATTTGTCTAGATGCAGGTTCAAGGTAGATCATTGTGTTTAAACATAAACACATTTATGAATTTTCCATGTGGATAAGGCAAAATGAGAGAGAGACTGAGGAGCTGAGGATATATGAGAGAAAGTGAGTATAAGAATTTACTATACAACTGAACCTGGAAAATAAGGGAAGAGAGGTCATCAGTATGATCAAGAGACAGCAGTAACTGGTAATGGCAAGGTCTAGGATTATCATGATGGAAAGAAATGACCTAGGGAGAGTGGAAGGTAAAATTATTTGAAGGAAACGAAGAGTAAGAATAGAATGAGATTCAAGTATTTTTTTTTTTAAAGAAGCAGTACGGGAAAGTGTTTGCAAGTGTCAGTATGGATAAGGAAGGACAATGCAGGATCTAAACGAAATGGAAAAAGGAATAGTCTCTGCCTTAGAAAGCTGCAGCCCTCTAAGGGCTCGCTCACTGCCCTTACCAATGTATGATTTTATTTGTATACGGTTTTGCATGTTCAATGCCACATTTAACAAGCAAAACAGCAAATGAGTCAAAGTCCCTTTCCAATAATCACCATTGTAAGGTGGGTACAGAAGCTTTCCTCAGAACCTCTTTTCTTCCAGCCATCAGACATATTTGTATTTGCTGCATCCTGTCTTGAGAAGCTGTGTGCTCAGGACAGACCAAGGTTTCTGATAGAGTAAGAAGGTCATGATAATCTGAATAAGTGTTTGAGAATATAGAGAATGATGCTAATTATAAATTGGAAAATTAAGGGTTGGTGTTCATGGGTTAGGGAGGAGTGGAAGATGGAGAGAGGACAGAAAATGTGCAAAGACGTATGAAAATTTGGTTGGGAGAGATGAAGTTAGTTTGAGCTTCCATGATATTATACCTAGAGAGAGATAAAATATATCATGGAATTAGTTTAGATAGCCTAAAGGCATTGAGTAATGATGATGAAAGGAAAGACAATGACTAGAATATCCAGTTGATGTGCGTTAGAATATCTGTGGAATCTAGGTCATACTCTGAACTTTAGTGTCTCTCCTCTTTACCTCTGTAAATGGTTTGAGGGTTGAACACACTCAAAAGGAAGAAAAAACAGCTTGTATTGAGAGGAGACTTGATGCATTCTTTTAATACTTAATATCTGGAATAAATGGAAATCTCTGCATACTATAAAGCAAAAAATAAGTGTGGTTGGATCAAAAAAAAAAAACTTGCCAGGTGTGGTGGTTCGTATCTATAATCCTAGGACTTTGGGAGGCAAATATGGGGGGATCATTTGAGACCAGGAGTTTGAGACCAGCCTGGGCAACATGGTAAAACACAGTGTCTAGAAAAACTACAGAAATTAGCCAGGCATAGTGGTGGCATGTACCTGTAGTCCCAGCTACTAGGGAGACTGAGGTGGGAAGATCAACTGAGCCTGAGAGGAAGAGGCAGAGGCTGCAGAGAGTCGTGATTGTGCCACTGCACTCCAACCTGGGCATCAGAGACTCTGTCCCAAAAAAATAAAATTAGGCTTAAGTAAAATTTGGAAGCGGTGTACGAAGAATTAAAATTGAATTGAGAACCAGCAGTAGTTAATAGTGGAGTGAAAACAATATCTACTAGTTGTATACAAACTTCTTTAAATATTGTGTAATTTTTACCTTAATATCTTAATATAGTTCACTAAATGTTTGATAAGGTATATTAAATTAGCTTAATATACTTTGGTATGTTGCCTTAAATGTCATTAAATTTCAGCTCAAATGAACATATTATTCTAATTATTACCTTGGATAAATTGCCTTCTAAAGGTAAGTATATTTATGGCAACAAATATAATCTATAGTGTTACTGAGACATAATATTACTTCTGTTGCATTCATTGGTTACTTTTAACATCACTTTTTATGATGTCCAGGTTTCTTGCCTGACAGATATAATTTGGTAACAGAGCTGCTTTTCAATGGTGAAAGTCACTTTTTTTTCTGAGATATGTTTAAGGTCATGGTGTGCAAATGTTTATTCCCTGAAGATCTCAAAGATAACTTACTCATGGGGATTCATTATTTCTCTCCCTGTTGAAATTCATATTTTATCTCTAGCCTTGCATGTGTAAAGAGTTTTCAGGGAAGAGAAATACTGTGTCTGGTGCATAATACAGTGCATTAAAAGGCAAAATAAGTTTTATTGTCATTCCAGATGGTAACTTTTGCATTGATGGCACTAAAACTTTTCAAATTAAATAATTTGGACTTGTAGCTTTCATTTACAAAAAGATAAATAAATACCAAGTGTCATTAGCAAAAGTTAATGTTCACCAGTCACCAGGGCAACAGGAAATAAGTTTCAGAGGGGTTTACTCTGTAATTAAATGCTCTTCTTTTGAAGCTGTACAAGTCTTCTCTTCTGGCTACTCCATATCCTAACCACTTCTACAAAAGCCAGAAATACAATTCTATCCTTAACAGTAAGAGTGATAAGTGTTTGGTGAACAGCATGAATGCTCACTCTATTGGTTCCATTTTTTAGTAAATGTTCTTCTTAAGAATACGAAGGATACTAAAATGTAGAACATGTTAGAAAACTGATAGAGTCATATTAGGATATTTATATAGGTTCTACCTCAAAAGACAAATCAGATGGACACACCATTAGTGGGGATTTAGAAAATGCAGACATTGAGAATGCATTTTTCCCCCCAAAAAGGTCTTAGCATAACTCATCTTGTTAATAAAAAAGTGGAATGTTTAGGTTTTGTTTTAAGTCTTTATTAAGCCCACATGTTAATATATCTATGACACTATTAATATAGTTTAGAAATTAAACAATGTATTATAAAATAGCTCACATTAAAATTATAAAGTTTGTTTATGATTTTCGTTTTATTTCTACTTTGATTTTGTCATAGCTTGCAAGTGAATAAATGTTAGGATTTCTCGTTTTAAATTTTGTGGGACTCTGGAAGTCCCTCTGGAAGTCTATGCATGCACAGACTGTGGTTGTAGGATGGAGTCTTTCCTTTGAAATAGAAAGTAAACATTGGTTTTGACCACTTACCAAAGGAAAGCTCTAATTCAAATATGTATATGTTTATACTGATGTGTTCAGGACGTGTTTGCATTTTAGAATGGTCGGGTATCATACATTCTTTTCTTCTAAGATGTCAAAAAATTTTAAAAAATTTAAAGTATTCTAGAATAACAATTGCAGATTTCTTTTTAAACAATGTAGGTGTTTGAATATCTGCTTTTATACAAATCATTTGCTTGAGGAAGAATAATTTTTAATATTAATTTTTTAAAGTTTTGTAAAACCATGATAATTGATCTTTACTCTGTAATGTAACTTATTGTACCCACGGAGTGCATTTGTGAGAAGATTAGCTGCAGGCATAGACTATGGTTGTAGGATGTAGCATTTTCTTTGAAATAAAAAGAACAATGTATCTGTTAAACATTATCTAGGCTCTGGTAATGTCGTGCTGTTCCCATTTGTATACAGAAAACTAAGAACAGGAACAAGTAATTACCTTCTTATCCACAACAGACTGAGTGAAAAACAGGGGACCAATAAATATGAGTACTATCTCTGTTAGGTGCTTTCCTAAATACAATAGAAAGAAGCTTATAGTAATTTCCTCTTCTGCTTATTTAGCTTGACGACTCATGAGAATAAAGAGTCAAGATTAGCCATCGGAATTGAGTCAAGACAAATGATGAGAATCAGGATTCTAAAGGTCAAACTCGCATCAGAACAAAACCAAGTCTATTTTTTCTTTATTTCATTTTTTAACATTTTTTTTTCCACTTGAATAGCTTAAAATACTTCTAATGACTTCCCATTGCTTTAAGTATAATTCAATATCCTTCGCATCAAATATGAGGTGGTAAATTCTCCGATACCTGACTATATGTGTGGTCTTGCAACAATATTCCAAATCCATGTGCCTCTGGATGTTCCTTCCTTTTGCTCCAACTTCCCATCCTTCAACCTCCACGCTAAACAAACTTTGCCTGATAAACACCTATTTACCCTATATGGCCTTGTATTCAATACCACTCTCTTGCAGGGCTTCTGTAAACCTCCAGAGCATGTTAGATGCCCTTATATAGCAACACAGTACTCTGTACCATGAAATCTCCAATCTTGTCAACAGTCAAGTTTAAACAGTTTAAACCATGTGGTAATAGAATAGGAGACAGACTGTACTGTTGTGACTATTGTGACATTAATTAAATTATAAAGTAAAGCCATGGTATTCTGGAAACAAACCCAGTTACTAGATTACATAGTATCTTATCTTAGTACAGGAATTTTCCTTTTATTTTTTTTTTCCTTCTAGTTCCAGGAAACTCCAAGACGTTTTTAGCTCAACAACAACAACAACAACAACAACAACAAAGACTAGCCAGTCTTTTTGTTTTTAACCAAAGCAATAAAACAGCCTCTTGAGATATATAATCTATTTATGTTCCCGTTTATTTATTTCTTCAGATGTCTTGCTGCATCGCCCAGGCTGGAGTGTGAGAGCTGTCCATAGGCATTATCATGGCATACTATGGCCTTCAACTCCTGGCCTTAAGAAATCCTTCACCTTCAGCCTCTTGAGTAGCTGAGATTACTTCTTTTTCTATGCCAAGCATTTTAAGTTATCAAATCAAATAATAAATAGCTAAGTCTAGAATTTTTACATTTATTTAACCTCCCCAAATCTGAAGTTAAATAAGAAAAGTGAGTAAGCAAAACTTTTAGGTTTGAATGATTATGAAGGCTCACTAAAATAATTCTTCCTGAACAAGGAGTGTCTAGTCAAGGGACAGATTTCTGTACCTAGTTCTCTAAAGCCACAGGAAGTAAATTCTGCTTTCAGTCTCTGAAAACTTAAAAATGTTGACAAGTACTTTCAGAGAATATTCCTATATACATCAAATAAGATAATTAATAAAAATTAGAAACATTGGTCCAACCTGCCCCTGACCTAGCCCCTTTCATCATTTTATTATATAAAAAGTCAAAATGGCAAACCATTTTCTTAGACAATGCACACCTATTTTATCTCTTCTATTGCAGGAGAAACTACATTTATGATTCTGTATTCATACCTAGATTCTCTACTACCATGCAAGTTCCATGAAGCTGGACTCTGTATGTCTTCAATACAGCTCTGTTCCATACTACACCAGATAAGGGTGATATAAGTCCTCAACAAATATCTGTGACTTAATGAACGAAATATATTAGAAAACATGTGCATAGAGTAAGTAAAAACATGTTTATGATACTCTAATGCTACAAGCTGTTTTCCCTAATGTCTTCAAATGATGACATTCATTTTCTTTGTTTTATTACAGATATTCTAATGCAAGGAAACTTCATTTTTGAAAATATTTTCCAGTTGACATTTCTTTTGCAAGCATGAATTATACCTCAAAAGAATTACAAACTCATCAGCAAAAGAAACTTTACCTTACTAAACTTTTTTCTTAACTAGAGTCTGGCATAAATTATGCACTCAATAAATATTTCCCAAATATTTATTTGTATAAAACCTTAAAATAAGTTGAGTAAAAGCATATTCAGAGGATGCATCATTTTTGGATATGAATCGAGAAATATTTTTTCTCTATGTATTATTGTTCTGCAACAATCAAGCATAAAAAGGATATCGTGTTAATTTCACCTTTTAGTACTTTATATATAAAATCTAATTTAAATCCTCACTGTTTAATAATTACTTGCAATTATTTAAGTGTATTATATATGTGCTTTAAATAACATTAATTTCAATGTAGATACAATTTTCCTGACTAAAATACATTTTCTCAATATAGAATAAAATGTATTTCAGCATAAGGAAAATATGTGGTTTGAGGATAACAATCATACAGAGTGAAAATGTATTTGTGGTAGATCATGAAATATAAGCTTCACACACTGTTTATTTCAGAAAAATGAGGATTCAATCAAATATTTTAGACTGTAACTTTCTGAAGAAGCAAATTTATAGGACTTTGGTTTGTCTTTGAACTGAAATAATCACTTGTAATACTTTGAACCAAGGAATTTTGAAGTGGAAAACTAATTGATAAAGCAGGTTACAGACAATTTCTGAGGCCATTTTATATGCTTTGATTAGCAGATTAGAAACTTCAGTTAAAATAAAACACCTATATAGAAACAGAGAAGTAAATTCAGAATGAAATAATTCCCAGCACAGCATTTCTTTTGGGTGATTTTTCCCTCTGTAATATACCTTTATGGTAAACGCCTATTAAACTATTCTATTAAATATGATACAATTATTTTGTGTAGATGCCTGTGCAAATACAATGCAGTTATTACTACCTGATAATATAAATTAAAAGCATAGGCCGGGCACGGTGGCTCACGCCTGCAATCCCAGCACTTTGGGAGGCCGAGGCGGGTAGATCACAAGGTCAAGAGATGGAGACCATCCTGGTTAACATGGTGAAACCCCATCTCTACTAAAAATACAAAAAATTAGCTGGGCTTGGTGGTGCATGCCTATAATCCCAGCTACTCAGGAGGCTGAGGCAGGAGAATTGCCTGAACCCAGGAGGCGGAGGTTGTGGTGAGCCGAGATGGCACCACTGCACTCAGCTTGGGTAACAAGAGCGAAACTCCATCTCAAAAATAAATAAATAAATAAATTAATTAATTAATTAAAGGCATAAACCTTTTCACAATTCATGTTAACTAATGACGTTACAGAGAACACTTAATTTTGCTGCAAGGTAAAAATGGGACTTTCTTATAAAAAGAAATATTGTTGCCTTTTCTGCAACAGAACATATGGTGGACTATAATCCTTTGGACTGAATATCTCAATGTGTTTAGTAATAGATTTGGGTCTTGAAACAATATAAATAAAGCATCAAAAATCATAGGCTTAGTCCCCATTTTTCAGATAGTTTCTTTCTTCACTGAATAAAACTTAGCCAACATTTATTAATGCAACCTTAGAAAAATTTGGATCAGATTAGGACAACATGAACTCAGAAGGAAATTATCCTGTTAAATCATGGCTTTCATTTGTGATCTGGGGAAAGCAGAGAGATGGCATTTAGCCTGAGATGGTAACTAAGCTACCCAAATGAATGAGCAATGAAGGGAAATATGGACAACATTTAAGGTACTCCTTTAAGAAATTAAAATCAATAAAAGAAACTGGAATTGAAGTAAATGTTATAATGCTTATGGTATTTGCTCTTGAGTCAAAAACACAACAAAAGTGTTTACGTGCTTTGTATTTCTCAGTTAAATTATATGTTGATTGTGTAAAGAAAATACATTTACCTATTTACTGGGACCTAAAGTATTAGTTTTTTTAGACAGAAATGAATTTAAGACAATCTTCATTACATGCACTTAACTGATATCCTTCCTTTCTCCCTCCCTCCCTCCTTCCCTCCCTCCCTCCCTCCCTCCCTCCCTCCCTCCCTCCCTCCCTTCTTTCCTCCCTGTCTTCTTCCCAGGCTTCCTCCCTGTCTTCCTTCCTGTCTTCCTCCCTTTCTTCCTTCCTTCTTTTCCTCCTTCCTTCCTTCCTTGCTTCCTTCCTTCCCTCCCCCTCTTCCTTCCTCCCTGACTTCCTTCCTTCCTTTTTTCCTTCCTTCCTCTCTTCTTCCCTATCTCCCTTCCTTGCAGTGAATCCATATGGATCTGGAGCAACCTTAACTCTTGTCTCCTCAGAAGAGATAATTTGACTAAGGTCAATAAGGAGGAAGGAGAGACTGAGGCAAGTTTTAAAGCATGAGTAAAAGTTTATTATAAGTTTTTAGTGCAGAAACAAAAGGCAGGAAAGTATACATGGAAGAGAGCCAAGTGGGCAACTTGAAAGACAAGTGCACGATTTTACCTTTTGACTTGGGGCTTTTTACGCTGGCATACTTTTGGGGTCTTTTGTCCCTTTACCCTGATTTTTTTCTTGGGGTGAACTGTCCACGTTTACAGTGACCTGCTAGCCCTTGGGAGGTGAGTATATGCAGTTTGTTTATTGTTGTTGTACGCTTGCTTATTGAGGCATTCTTTCCTTCCCGTTGTATGTCCCTCGAAGGTCATATACTGGTTAAACTCTGCCATTTTGCCTCTTAATGCACATTTGTGGCCCCACTTGCCCCAATCCTGAGATCTTATCAGGAAGCCTCAGGTGTTTCTGTTTATTGGGAAACTGCCTTTTCTAGAACTGGCTGCAACCAATTATTATTAGAGAGAGACAGTTAACTGCCTGACCATTACCTGATTGTTGCCTGACATTCCTGGTGTGTGTACATGGGGCTAGAAGCCTGTGAGTAGGGGGAGCCTTCTCCTGCCCTGCTCATGTCTGACTAACTACCTATGATAACACTTCCTTCCCTTTTTTAGCACACACTTGCTATATATTAAGCAGGGTCTCCTTTGCTGAGGATAAATATATGAGTAAGTAATCTCACAGGCTATTTGTCATGCTGTGCACTGCCCAGCTCCTGAATCCCAATCTCTTCTTAAATACAGAGAATTCTGAGTCATTCTATTTAACATGAGGCTTGGTATAAAGCAGGTGTTACTATCACCAAGGAACCTGGAAAAGTTGACTACTTGCATTTCCAGATTATTCCATGCTTGCATAGACAGCAACTTGAGGGACCAGTTAGCTGTAAAATCCTGGATTTGAATTGGAGCCAGGGAAAGAAAGGCTCCAGGAACTTCAGAGTCAGTGTTGGCAGCAATTCCCTGTTTTCCGGTGCAGGGGCAGATGTGGTATCCTTCACAGTGACCTATGTTTCAAATGAATAGCAGAGGTGTTTAACTGGACTGCTTCTGTGGTGTAAGTTTTTCTGTACCTCTGGATGTCCTCCCTTTCCTCCTCTTCCCTCCCCTCTTTTGTCTTACCCTTCCTATTCTTCTTTCTTCCTTCCTCTTACTTTTAAGGACAACCGCTTTTTAAGATTTTATAACAGTTCCTGGAGATATTCGGTATGCTTTGAATAAAATAACTTTCTGTTTTAGTTAATTTTATTTTACTTGCAACTAAATCCGCCACCAGTACAGTTCTGGTCCTTATAGAATTCACGATATGGAAGGCTGTGTTGGCCAGAAGCCTTCAGATACTAACGTAATTATTAAAAGTGTCATATTTTTTATGTGAGGAACAATAAAGATGAAATCTAATATGTGGGGTATATATGCTATATGTGTGGCCTGAGTTGCTCATTGTGTACTGATACTTGGCCAAAGGCAATACACACTATGTACCAGATGAATCAAGATAAGAATAGCATGTTGACTGTGGTTTGAATAATACATAGAATTTTGATATCTAGAGTCTGAAAATATCTAACCAACAAACCTCTAGTATGACTCTAGTTTTATAGTGGAAAAGGCACAAATAATTTTTATGAGGAACAGAACATAGGGAAACACCCAAACCAAGAGAAAAGAAAAGACAAGAAAAAGCACTAGAGAAATATGTAAATATTCTGGTAACTATATACACAACAAACTTTAAACAAACCAAAATTCTATCTATGTTAACAGAAATTTTCACATTAAAAAACTTATTTATCTCAGATTTCATTACCCAATGCAACATGCCTGGCTTCCAACAAAATATTGTGAGATCTCCTCAAGGGCAAGAAACAATACAGTCTGAGATAAAGCATCAGAGTTAGACTAAGATATGACACAGATATTGAAAATACTTGACAGGCATTATGAAATAATTACATGTATGTTAAGAATTTTAATGAGAAAGGTAGACAATATGCAAGAACAGATGGGTAATATACATAGAGAGATGAAAATGCTAAGAAAAAAATACAAGTAAAATGCTAAAAATCAAAAACTTTGTAACCAAAAGAAATTTCTTTAATGAGTTCATCAGCAGATTTGAATATAAGTGAACAGAAACTTTGCCAACTGAAGATGTCTAGAGTAAAAAATCATTTAATATTTTGGGATCATATTAAAATCTATAATATATGTGTATATGTAATACTAAAATGAAGTAGAACAATGTAGAAGAAATATTTGAAGTAATCATGGCAGAGAATTTTCCAAAATTAATGACTGACACCAAACCATCCATCTGGGAAGTTCAGAGAACACAAGCAGAATAAACACCAAAAAGCACATCTACACATGTCATATTCAAACTGCAGAAAATCAAAGAAAAAGAAAATACTAAAGAAAGCCAAAGTGGGGATGAATACAAACAACTTAATTACAGTAAATGAGGATAACAATTATGGTAGACTTTTCACATAAAACACGAAAGCAAGAAGAGATTGGAGAGACATTTTTAAAGTGTTGGTGGAAAAATATTACCAACCAATAATTCTGTATTTAGTAAAATTATTCACAATGAAGGAAAAGCAAATAATCTCAATGACAAAAACTGAGGGAACTGACTTTTTGGCAGATATATTCTGCAAGAAATGTTAGAGATTATTCAGACAGAAAAAAAAAATGATATAGACACGAAACTCCCTAATTCTTAAGTGTTAGCAGCACATAGTCATTCTCTTACCCAAAAGAGTAATTATTTTACAATAAAGAACCCTAACAATGCCTGCCATTGTCAAATAAGCAAGACTATCATCCACATTGATAGATGTTGGTAGTAGATACTTTAGATAGAGTATTATTAAAATGGCACTGTATCTCTGCTATACCTATCTTCCATTAACTAATTACCCAATGAAAGCATCAGAAAAATGTAAATAAACCCCAACTGACAGTATTCTATAAAATACCTGAATGTATCTCAAAACTGTCAAAATCAACAAAACACGGGAAATCTGATAAGCTGTCACAATCTAGAACTTTCTAGATAAACGTGTTGACAAAGGATATACAACTAAATGAAATGTAGTATTTCCATGGGTAGAATTATTTGAACATAAAAATATAAATATGTATCATTCTAATATAAAATATTCACATTGTGGGAAAGTTGGTATAGGATATTTGATGTCTCTCTATCATCTTTGGTATCTTTCAGTAAATATTAAGCAATTCTCAAAACAAAACATTTATTTAAACAAAGTGAAACGAAAACAAACCCACACAAAAAAGCAAGTTCAGTGGCTTTGCAAGTATTATGCTGTGAAAATTTATACTATTATTTTTGGATTTGGAGCTGCTTCATATTCCTCACTCTAGATAGGATAAAAAGTAGTATTTTCTTGAAAATATTTGGATGGGAGTGGCAAGATGGCCAAGTAGAAACAGCTCCCGTCTGCAGCTCTCATGGAGACCCATGCAGAAGGCAGGTGATTGCTCTATTTCCAACTGAGGTACCTGGCTGATCTCACTGGGACTGAGTAGAGAGTGGGTGCAGACCACAGAGGACAAGCAGAAGGAGGGTGAGATGTTGCCTCACCTGGGAAGTATAAGGGATCTGGGGACTCCCTGCCCTAGCCAAGGAAAGCCATGATGGACATTGCTGTGAGGGACAGTGCTATTTGGCCCAGATACTGCACTTTTCCCATGGTTTTTGCAACCCACAGACCGGAAGATTCCCTCTGGTGCCTACACCACCAGGGCCCTGAGTCTCAAGCACAAAATTGGGTGACCGTTTGGGCAGACACCTAGGCTAGCTATAGAATTTTTTTTTTCCCATATCCCAGTGGTGCCTGGAATGCCAGCAAGAGAAAACTATTTTGCAGTCTATCCATCTGAGAAAGGGCTAATATCCAGACTACAAGAAATGTAAACAAATTTATAAGAAACAAACAACCCCATTAAAAAGTGGGCAAAGGATATGAACACACACTTTTCAAAAGAAGATATTTATGCTGCCAACAAATATATGAAAACAATTTCATCATCACTGGTCGATAGAGATAGGCAAATCAAAACCACAATGAGAAACTATTTCATACCAGTTAGAATGGCAATCATTAAAAAGTCAAGAAACATGGAATGCTGCAGAGGATGTGGAAAAAATAAAAACACTTTTATGCTTTTAGTGGGAGTGAAAATGAGTTCAATTATTGTAGAAGACAGTGTGGGGATTCCTCAAGGATCTAGAACCAGAAATACCATTTGACCCAGCAATCCTATTACTCGGTATATACACCCAAAGGATTACAAAACATTCTACTATAAAGATACATGCACACCTATGTTTATTGCAGCACTGTTCACAATAGCAAAGACATGGAACCAACCCAAATAACCATGAATGATAGACTGGAAAAAGAAAATGTGGCACATATACACCATGGAATACTCTGCAGCCATAAAAAAGGAGGAGTTCATGTCCTTTGCAGGAACATGAATGAAGCTGGAAACCATCACTTTCAGCAAACTAACACAGAATTAGAAAAGCAAACACAACATGTTCTCACTCATAAGTGGGAATTAACAATGAGAACACATGGATACAGGGAGGGGAACATCACACACCGGGGTCTGTCAGGGAGTGAGAGGGTTAGGGGAGGGATGGCATTAGTAGAAATACCTAATGTAGATGACGGGTTGATGGGTATTGCAGACCAGCATGACATGTGTATACCTGTGTAACAACCTGCGTGTTCTGCACATGTATCGCAGAACTTAAAGTGCAATAGAAAAAGAAAATATTTGATAAGAAATTCTTTACTCTTTTAAGCTTAATTCACTATCTCTGTTTTTATCTAATATTATAGACACAGAATTGAAAAAAAACAGGTAATGCTGAGATTTTCTTTTTAATACAAAATAATGGGAAATAATTACAGAGACAGTGACATTATCTTATTAGGAATAATATAAAATAATTAATACACTAACAATCTTTGCTTTTACATTTTTGAGAAAAGTTGACAACACTTGTTCTATTATGAACCTTAAAAAATGGATAGTCTTGTTTAGCATCTTTTTGAAGGATTTAAACATGTTTTAATTTGTCTGAATTAGTTTTAATTTAGGGAGTTCTATATACACAATTACACAAATATCAGACATAGATTTTAAGATGAGGAGTTAAAGAACCTTGCTTATGTGCATCTGAGGGGCTTTTTTCATGAGCAAGATGGGTGGTGGTTTATTTGTTCCCTTGATTAGAAAACCTGTCTTAGGTTTCATTCATATGTAGGCCAGCTGACTTTGCTACATAAACTGAGGAGAGACTACTCCTGTGACATTCATAAACAGGATATTTTTAAGATTGGACACCCAAGGTCATTTTGTTAATCCTTACAATTTTTCAGGGGAGTACTACTACTTACAGATGAAGGGACTTCGAAAGACTTGGTGATGTGCCAGAGAATGCAATGCAGTCTGAATTAGGGGTGGAATAGGTTTGTATTGAAGCTCAGTTCTTTAACTTCAAGTATGCTGCCTCCCCAGATCTTAGAACTTGGTCTAGTTTATTTGTTTCTCATGTGACCTATTGGAAACAACATTGTTATCAGATAAGTCATATGCCCTTCATCTCAATACCATAGAATGTAACTTTTTTATGGAAATACTGTTTTTACTGGTGTAATCAATTTAAAATGACGTCCTTAGAGTTGGCCCTAACACAGTAATGATGGTATTCTTTTAAAAATAAAAAATTTGGACACAGAATCAGACATGCACAGGAAGAAGACGATGAGGGATGCAGGGAGAATGGCATGTGAAGATGGAGGCAGAGATGGGAGTTACGCTGCAATAAGCCAAGAAACACTAAGGATCCATGGTCACCACCAGAAGCTCAGAAGAGGTAAGCAAGGATCTTCTCTGCAGGCTTCAGAAGGAGCATGGCCCTGCCAACACCTAGATTTCAAATAGTATCTTTATAGAACTGTGAGACAAGAAATTTATGTTATATAAAGGCTGTCAGTTTTGGGTAATTTTTTACAGTAGCATGACAAAATTTTTACAAAAAATGAAGCAAAATTTTGGTTACACTAAATATTCCCATACTGTTTTATAATAATTTCACCTTTCTATTTCACTCATTATATTTTTCTATAGAATGAATGCAAGAATGTTTTCAAATTTTCCTCCAACTCATCCAGTTATAGTCACAGATTTTTTTTCATGCTATCATTGACTTTTACAAATTGATGACTTCTCCAGCCAATTGTAAGGAATATTCATTTTTTCCTATTATTTTAGATGTTTCTGAGGCTTAAAGAGAACTGCTCTTGTCTTTTTTTTTTAGAAATCAAACTCTCACTTGATTCCTCCATATTAGTTATTTTTAAAAAATATTTTTTGTGCCATCATTGCACATCCTGCTTCAAGTTCCTCACATAGTTTTCTGCCCCGCCATATATTTACAAGGCTTGAGTTAAAAAATTGAAAAGTAGGACCTATGAATTCACAGATCAAAGTGGATGTTACCTTACTTCTTCACCAAGTGGGTGTGTGTGCACACACCTGAGTACATGTGTATGTTTTTATTTCCATGTGAATGCATATGAACAAACGTTTATCCCTCTGATCCTCTTTAATTATTAATAACATTAAACTAAATTATCTAAGCACACTTAACTAGGGAAAGTAGCACAAAAGTGCCTGAAGTCAGCCTGGAACTGCACATTTCCTGTGGAAAATTTACAGACAAACATTTCAAAGTTAAGTCTGATAAATTTCTTTCATTTTTACACTAAATAAGTCAGTTGACATAACATTTAGTGCACTTTTCAGAATAAACTATATTTGCTGTCTTCCAAAAGAAGCAGGAAGAATGCAAAAGAAGGTAATTTACCTCAAAAATTTAATCAGATAATATATTATCACTTACTTCATAATTTGTTATAATAAGTATCGTAACAAGTACATAATCAGATTTATGATTTATGTAACAAGGTAAATTGTTTGTTTCACTTGCATACATATTCCTGACTTTAAATCCTAGTTTACATTTTTAAAAATATTTTCTTCTATGACATTTTCTAAAAGTCATATCACTCGTATTTTAAGTTCACATAATTCCTTAAGATCCTGACGGTGCCTAAAGGAACTGCTAAAGATAAGTATCTTCTACAGCTTTTTCAGTTAAAGCCATTTAAAAAGAAAATATATAATTGTACCAAAAACGTTCTATTATGTTCTGTCAAAGCCAGTTCATGTAATTTTCATTTTAACAACACAAAATATACTTACATGTGAATCTTTTATCCTCTAATAAACATAATTTGGTACTTGTGCTGTACGTCCCTCTAATTGCAAGCTTATCTTTTATGCTAAAGACAGCCTCAAACTATGGGTAAGAGGAGGAATTTTTTTCTTTTATGAAAAGACTTAATTATGTAGTTTCACAATCATCTTTGTTGCTTAGTATTTTCCTTCCTTTCAAAACACAATACTCCAATTTATCAAGTAATCATTCTACCTGCTCTTTAATCTCTAATTTCACATATTCATCTGAAAGCTTTAAAAATAATTGTTTTATAATGCATCTGCGTTTTTTTTACTTTTAATTAGGATGGTTCATTTCTAAATGTTTTCAGTCCTAACCTCTACCATTAACAAATATGCGATTTCCAAAACCCATGAAAATGTAAAACACATAAAAGCTTTTATAAGATAAAAATATGGAAATCCTTGGATGAGAGGATGAGGAATGAAATCTATACCCTTTATCTGACAGATACTGGTTTGAATTGGACCACCTAATTCCAGATTTGTATATATGGATTGCACAGTCTATAAATGCCAAACTTTTTTTTCTTTTTAGTGAAAGTCAGATAAAGGAGAAGCAATACATAATAGCTCATCTTTTGAAACCATTACAAACAAATTAAACCTCTTTTAATCAATAATTGCTAGCACTTGATACTGCAGCATTTGCAATAATTCTGAATTCTTGTGTCTGATTTTTTCCATCAAAGGCAAATGGACTTTTAGTTATAAAATATTTTCCTGGAGAATCATCCTGCAAGCCAACCATAACCTAAGAAACTTGTTACGCATATTGAAAATTCTGTCTCTACGTTTCCCTCAATTATATTTAACTTTATTCTTTACTCACCATAGAAATTCTTTTTAAAAAACATAATTTTTTATTTTAAAAACATGGTTATAATTACAATTTTTACTTAAAAAATAAGTGTTACACTGTTATCCATAATTCTCAAATGTGTTTTACCAAGAAATGAAAAATCATTTTTGAAATAACATAAGCAGGTTTACATCTTACCAGCTAAGCATCTTTTGCTAAGACATAAATTCTGTGAATCATAATTTTCTCATCAGGCCAATGAATATTACAATAGTACATAGCTCAGAATGATAATTCAGTCAATAAATAAGTTTTAAATACCTGCTGTGTTTTAGAAACTCTTCGGGTTGCTGAGCATACTATTTTTAAATAAAACTAGAAAATCCCTGATTTCCTGGAGCTTACATTCTTGGAGGCTGCAAAATAAGTGAAAATAAATAACAAAGAAGTATACAGACCCCTTATCCAAAGGGCATCTTTTCCAAATGCCCCAGTAGATGTCTTAAACTGCAGACAGTACTGAAACCTATATGTTATCTTTTTTCTTATTCATACACACTTATATTAAAGATTAATTTATAAATTAGGTGCAGTAAGAGTGTATTAGATGGTTCTTGCATTGCTATAAATAAAAACCTGAGACTTGGTAATTTATAAACAAAATTAGCTAATGGTTCTGCAGACTGTATAAGCATGGCACCAGCATCTGTTTGGTGTCTGAGGAGCCCTCATTTAGCTGTTACTCATGGCAAAAGGTGAAAGATGAAGTGAAGAGTAGGCATGTCACATGGCCAGAGCAGGAGCAAGAAAGAGAGAGTGGGTAGGGAGGTGCCATACACTTTCAAACAACCAGATCTCGCAAGAACTCACTTACTATGGCAAGGACAACAGCAAACCATAAGGGATCCATAACCATGACCCACATATCTCTCACCTAGCCCCATATCCAAAATTGAGAATTACACTTCAATGTGAGATTTGGGTGAGGACAAATATTCAATCTATACCAAAGAGATTAACAACCACTAACAATAAAATAGAATATTAATAGCCACATACTGTAATAAAAGTTATGTGAATGTGAACTGTCTCTCTCTCTCTCTCTCTCAAAATGTCTTATTATACTGTACTCACTTATATTTGGACCCCAGTTGACCAAGGGTAACTAAAACCATGGAAAGAAAAAGTGTGGATAAGAGGACATGAGACTACTAGGTATAAATATAATTACTAGATATAATTAGAATAAACAGGGCAAGCAACTTGATAGTAAGTTGGGAGGATGCTATTTAAAATAAGGATTGTTTGTAAAAACCTCTTTTCCTGAAGTGACATTTGAGCAGAGTCCAAAATTAAGTGAGCGATTTATGAAAGCATTTGAGGAAGGAGGAAGAAGTCACTGTAATGGTCCTGAATGGAGCATGTGTGGTGTTTTCAAATAGCAGCAAACAGGCCATTATGGCTGCAGCTGAAAGAACAATGATGAGAATAAAAGTAGTTGGGATCCGAAAGGTTGGCATGAAGAAGCAGAACACGGAGAAATGGACAGATCATGTAGGACACAGTGCACGTGATACATTTGTGCGTGAGTGAGACCAGAAGTCATTGCAAAGTCATGATCAGAGAAGTGACATGATGTGATCTATGTTTTGGGGATATCAGTCTGGCTGGTCATAAAAAATAGACTGTCAATAAGCAGAGTAGAAGCCAGGAGATTATTTAGGGGATATTCCCAGATTTGTTCCTGCTTTGGGTCTTTCTGCAGGCTACCTCTGCTCAGGATGCTGTCTTCCCATTCTTGAAGTTTGCCTTCTTACTTATTAAGTTTTGACTCAAATGTTATCTTGTTAGAAAATTCTTCCCAGACAGCCCTTCTAAACTTTTTCCACTGTCACTTCTTATAATCATTCATTAATATTTTTTCTTCATAATCTGATTATCATTTAAAATTATAAATTTTTTGCTTCTTTGTTAATTGAATGTTTCTTCCACTAGACCAAGAAAACTTGTATTTCAGCCATTGGATTCTGCATTTCCTAAAAGTATAACTAGAATATGATAGATAGATGTTCAAGTTATATTTCATGATAAAAGAATAAATATCATGCATAATAAAATTATTTGAAAACAAAAGTTTAACAAATGCACAATATAGTAGTGAAAAAGACTCCTCATCTAATCTTTAGTCAGGTTCCTTTGAGTCTTCTTTTTGACTAGGCCTCAAACTTGGCCCTCATCCCTGCTGGGCCCATAGCCTAGTCTTAGCAAGATTCCTTCTAAGTTGGTTTAGAAAGATTCTTCTACCCTTAATCACACTCAAAATCTAATTGAATTTCTTATTTCCCACTCTTGACATCTGATCACACTGACTCGCCTTCAGCAAAAATTCTTCAAGTTAGTTTGACAAGAATTTCCATACCTTGATATTTCCTCTTGGTAATTTTCTATCTACCAACCCCTTCCCCACTCTGAATTCTTGGCCATAAATCATCACTTACCCTTGTTGTATTTGGAGTGGAGACTGATCTTTTATTGCAATAGTCTTGAATAGTCTTTCTGCTAGAGTAATATTTTCTTTTGCACTAATACATTTGAATATCTAAGTTGAAAATTGTTACTATATATGCATGCTTGAATTGTTCCAATTATTTCACTCTTATTCATAATTTAAGTATAAAGATATTTCTGCTGATATCATTAAAAGTTTTAATTTTATTATTCTATATAAATAATGGATTCTGAAGTGTAGTTAGGGCAAGCACATTTATTCAAACCAATTATTCTATAAAAAACAAATAGAATGTCAGTTTAAATATTTTTAAAAACCCACAAGAAACAAAACTTCATATAAACATTGAAATTCTAATAACTTTCTAGAGTTACAAGGCCAAAATCAACAAGAAACAAGAGAACTCAGAAGGTTAGGGTGAACTCCAATGGCTGCTTTTCAATGTTTTAGCCTAAACAAAATACAAACTTGAAATTTGCTTAAAAAAAAGACACTGCCCCATTTACATTTACATTGAAATAGGATCAATGAACCAATTAGAAAATAATCAATAAACTTGTCTGACTATATTTAATATATAAAATAATAAAGAAAGGGTACAAAATCTTTGCTATATAACACACACACACACACACACACACGGATGCAAGATCAGGCTCAACTCCAAATACAACAGGGAGAAGTGATGATTGATAGCCAAGGAGCCAGAGTGGGGGTGAGGGAAGAAGTTGATAGATAGTGGTTGATAGTCTTCTCATACACAGTTTACCCTTGAACAATGAGAGGGTTGGGGTAGCTGACTCATGCATTTGAAAATCCATGTATAACTTTTGACTCCCCAAAACCTTTAGTACTAATAAAAGCCTACTGTTAACAAGAAGATTTACTGATTAATATAAACAGTTAACGCATATTGTGTATGCATATCTTTCCCTATATGGGAAAGATTAATGCATATATTTTCCTATATGTGTGTGCAATTACATTGTGTTATGATATTGATTGGAATGCTGAGGCCAGGATTGTGGATTGTTACCAGTGACAGTGCTTATATGGCTTAACTGCACCCCTACCCAGTCTTTGTTGCTCAATATAATATTTATATAATTTAGCTGGATCCTTATGAGATTACAGATCATATTCTTATAATTAAGGAAGGTAGAGAAAAGAAAATGTTATTAAGAAAATCATAAGGAAGAGAAAATATATTTACTGTTTATTTAATGGAAGTGGATCATCATAAAGGTCTTCATCCTCATCGTCTTCATCTTGGTCTAAGACTTCCTTTCTCTTTCCATTTTTATTGCAGACCGTTCATTTTAAAAGACATTAATAGTTGCTCTGAGACAAAGATTCTATAGATAAATCGGAAATACTACCTACTTTCTTTTCTCAGCAATAAACAATGCAATTTTGCATATTAAATATGAGAAATTATTTAGCAATTTAATAAAATTAAATTTTCAACTTATTTCAACTTTAGCCTTTTTTGCCCGATATATATTATGATCTCCTTGACTTGAAAGTGCAGAAAGTATTTATTAAAATTATTTTTATTCTTCAGAGTCTCCATAAGAGTTATAGAAACTGAATTGATATATCTAATCAAATAGGTGGATTTGAATTTCCAGGACCTAGGACAGTTAGATAATAAATAATTTGTTAATTAAATTTTGTGAATCATGTTGTGGCACATGAAATTATGAAGTTATTTGTAGTAAAAATGTGCAAGCATTTGTGTGTGTATATATATACATAGATATTTTATTTACTTATTTATTTGTTGAGATTGGGTCTCAGTCTGTCACTTGGGATAGAGTGTGGTGGTATGATGTGACTGTGGCTTTCTACAGCCTCCAACTCCAGTGCTCAAGTGATCCTCCTGCCTCAGCCTCCCAAGTAGCCAAAATTATAGGCATGTACCACCATGCCTAGGTAATTTTTTTTTTTTTTTTTTTGTAGAAAGGAATCTCACTATGTCATGCAGGCTAGCTTACAGGCATGAGCCACTGTGCCCAGTCCATAAGAAGTATTTGTTTTCCTTACAAAATATGATTGTATGACAACATCTGCCATTTGCACATGCCATGTCACTATGCATATTGAAAACAGAATTACCATGTTCTAGAACTTCAGTCATAGGCAAGATATTTTTTGAGATTGCCTTATAATAACATTGTGTACAGTTTCATTTTTAAACAATCAATGTAGCAGGCTAATTAGTTTATTCATTTTTTTAAAGAAAGGATTTTAAAAAGGTTATTTTTGTACATTGTACTTTTTATAAGATTATACATATAACATAGTACATATAATTATGTAAGTACAATAATTACATTGTACTTATAATTTTATGACATTGTACATGTAAGACATTGTATATATAACGAAATAAAATTTTGTACTTATAATTTTATAAGACATTGAAATAACAGAGACAAATGTGAAATAACAGGAAGAGAAATCAATTTGATTAAAAATCTCAGAAAACAATGTGGATGATACCAGGTAAATATCCATATTAACCATGCCTTTTTAAAAAAATTGTATTGGCAGGAAGGGAACAAGACAAAAAAAAATGATACCAAGAGAAAAGAAGGAAAGAAGGGAAAAAATGTGTATATCAGCAATTCCTCCAGGCATTTTCAGCATATTAATTTGCTATTTTTGAAGTTCTGTACATATTAAGTATCATCATGACCCAATGAAGACACTGAGATATGGAAAGCTTAAAGAAAGATTTTCAAGAACCTAGCCTAGTATGAAGCACTTGCAAAGGTCTTTAAATAGTTATCTTTGATTCAAATGCATGTATTATTGCATACTTTTCCTTATATATATGTGTGCAATTACATTGTGTTATAATATTGATCGCAATGCTGAGGCCAGGCTTGTGGGCTTCTTACCCATGACAGTGCTTACATGGCTTAAGTGCACCCCTACACCACCTTTGTCGCTTAATATCATATCTATATGATTTAGCTGTATCCTTAGAATGCCTAAGCGACTTAGCTGGATGCCTACCCTGCTTATGTTGCTCAAGAGAGTGTCTAAGGAACAGCTAAATTCCTACTCAGCTTTAACTCTACTTCATTTTAAGAATCAGAATGTCTGTGATTATAAGTTTCTTCCTAGGATAAATCAACTGAAGTTGGCAGAATCCACAGTGGCAGCTTGACCTCTGAAGAACCTCTAGCTTCATGTCACTTTCCATGATAAATGACCATGACAGTTGACAATCACCATGACAATGACTAGAAGAGACCTTAAAAGGACAGAAAACAGGTGGTTTCTCAATTCTTGGAAAATCTGTCTCTTTGCAAGAAAAGCAGGAATATTCCTTCTCTTGCTCTTAATGCCTAGCTCCATAATTAAATATACCCTGTATTTGTAAATTACCTCTTCTTAAGTGCTGAGAAGTTGATTTGTGAGCTACACACCCAATTCTCCCATTCTATGACCATTAAATAAAATTCATACTATTTGACACTCACTTTGGGTTTTGCATACTGGCTTTGTGACAATTGATGGAAAACAGCTTCTTTTTTTGGAGTAACCAGGACCTACAGTGACAGGTTCACTTGAACCAAGACACCTTAAGTCTGCAAATTGCATGTACTAATTTTTATGCTTTCCATTATAAGTGGTATTACGATGCTTATAAAGATATTTCAGTGTACAATTTTTTTGCCAATAGTAAAAGCTAAAAGGCAATTTTGCACTTCAAGCAAATATTATTTACTATCATCTGTCACATATTTTTCTCATCATCATTATTATTTAATGATCATTATTATTATTTTATTTTATGTAAACATAAAAATATAAACCAGTAAATATAGTATATTACTGGTATAATGTAAACTAGTAAATATATTTTTTAATTTTTTATGATTTTTTCTTTATGGATATAAATTGAATATGTGAAAATAATTCTTTCTTTAATAAGCAAGTAGTATCAGTCTTAACTTTCTATGAACCTGCCTCATCTTTGACTTAATCTATTTCTAAATTACTATGTTTATTGAACAGCAGTTTTTAAAGTTGCAACTTGTTGCTCTGAGATAAAAGGTTCACAATATAATACATGAGAAATTCTACCATCTACATTTCTCAAGTAGTAAAGATAATTTCCTCTTGAATTCAGGTAGATTTAGGAGATTTTCTCTTTTATCAACTTTATCTTGGTCTCACACTGAAATTTTTCTTTTTTTTTTCCTCTCCCTCTCTTATTTCTTTTAGAGACCGGGTCTCACGCTGTCTCCCAGAATGGAGTATGGTGGTGCAATGATGGCTCACTGAAGCCTTTATTTTTTGGTCTCAAGCCATCTTCGTGTCTGAATCTTCTTAGTAACTGGGACTACAGGCATGGGCCACCACATTCTGTTAACTTTAAACATTTTTTGTAGAGATGAGGCCTCACTGTTTTTCCAAGGTGGTCTCAGATTCCTGCATTCAAGTGATCCTCCTGCCTTGGCCTCCCAAAGTTCTGGGATTATAGGGGTAAGCAATTGGCCCTGAATGTTTTCTTAATGAGCAACATTGTTAAAGACATACTTAAATGATATGTAATTTTTAACTCATCAAAATACTGATTTTATTTAATTTGGTATTATGATCTAACATATATTATTTTTTCTCATTTTTTTAATGTTAAACAACATTTATTTTAGTATAGGCAGTGTTCAACGTGTGTAATCAATTTGGTTTGGCCATAGTAAATACCTGAGAAGATCTCAGTTCACCTCAACAATATTTTCATTGCAATTTGCCCTTAAGCAGAATACTAATAACAACTAAACACAATACTTTGTCTCTGGGAGAAATAATGAAAATTTTGTTAATGTTTTTAAGAATGTGATTTCAGTCCTGACTGCTCCAGATTGTTAATGAAACATAATTCCTACATATAGAGAATTGTGTTTCTCTAATGATCTTATCTTGAAAGTGAAATAATAAATAATTTCACTATGCCATCATTCTTTATTCTTTATCCACATTTTAATTTCAAAATTGAAATCTACTCTTGGAATTATTTTCTGTGCTGGGGAGAGCAAAAAGTGCAGGTACTTTTTAATAGATTGATATTCATGTAGTAGTGCTGGGTACTACTTGTATAGAAGTAAATAAACCAGATGACTTTTCTTTGGCACTCTAAGGGATATATATTTTCAAACATTTTTGTTGTTATGTATGTTGAAGTTTTCATGTACTGGTGGTTAAGGGCAAACTTGTCAATAATATGAATCCTAGAATTATAAATAGACTGTGCTTTATTATTTCTTATAAGGCATTTTGCAATTATTACATCAAAATCTTCACAGTGGTATCTTTAAAAATCTAAAGGCTACTTTTTCACTACTTTGCACTAGACAATAAGGTATTTTACCCTTCAACAAATGTTCATAAAATTTCTTTCTGCAAAAAAAAAATATATATAGAAGAACATTTACGAAATTACATGATATACAAAATAAGGAATAATTTCTGCAGAATGTCACCTTTTTCAGCATATCCAAGGCTGCTCCACATAAGCACACATATATACAAATTAGTGAATCAAAAATTCATAATATACTGAATACTATATTCACCATTGAAAATCCAAAGGTATATTGTACATTTAAAATTTATTTACTGCATCCAAAATTTTCCACATTGCTTGACACTGGTTATATGCACTGTAGTTCATATGAGCATAAATGCAAAATTCAGTGCTAGATAATAGAGAACCACTAAAATTTTTGGAATCTGTGAGGACAAGGGCCATATCTGTATGTATCCCAGTATATAGTACATTGTCTTGCAAATTAAAGGTGGTCAATATATATTTGTTGAATAAATGTGTGAAAGGAGTAATCAAACATCAGCTTTGCTTCAGAAAAAATGAATCTTCTAACAATGCATATATCTGAGTGAAGTAGGGAAAATTTGAATCAGAAAACTTGGGCAGGAAGCTATTACAACTGTCAAGATAGAGGCTGTGAGGTCATCATAAACATCCTGTGTATTTTTAAAGTAATACCGACTTTGTTTAGCTGCATAAGTATCATAAGTTTGTAATAATACAGATTCAATTTATTTTTTGAGTTTTGGTGTTTGTACTAATAATTTAATAAATCTGTTTGAAATGTTGTTCTGATAGTTTGGGTGCAGTTTATTGGAGACGTTTTCATTTATACATCATTGCAGTTGTTTTCAACTTCTCTATTAATACCACCAATGAGCCATACCTAATGCTGCAGAAAAAAAACAAGATGATCAAAGAGCATTTACTCAATTAGTGTCAGCCATTCTCGCCTGAATTCTGTTATGCTACAATAAACAGGTGGGACAACCAATACTAGATGAGAAGTTGATATGGAAAAATAGGAAGCAAAGTGGAGTAAAAAAAAATCATCAATGGGCAAATACAAAATTAAGCCAAACTACTTTTTATGTTGCAAATTTTTCTTCTTTATCCTTTGTGTTAGTCTAGTGAAATCACATTCTTTCTATAAAATTCAACTTCAATCCTGCCTCTTTCAAGATTTCAAATATCTGCTATTGCAGAGCACCTTTTACAGATTAACTCACTCAAAAACGTTTTTTTTAAGCACCTACTATATGCCAGATATTATTCTACATGCTGGGGATACTGCAGTGAATAAAACAGTGCAAGAATCTGATATGCGGGAACTTATATTCTAGCATGAAAGGAAAACAATAAACAGCAATAAGGTTTGCCAAGTAGTGGTATAATAGCAGGATAAGTGGATAAACCATACACAGAAATCATGACTATTTGTGTGATAAGTGTTTTTATCTATATCATCCACATAGTGGATTAATTGTAATAAAAATTCTGACTCAACATTTTGATTTTTGACAGCTTTATGTCTCATGCCTCTTCCTCTCCTCTGCTACACATCTGGAAAAGATGATATGAAAACACAGATATTCTTCCTTTGGTACCAGTGGGAGTTTCAAATCATGAAATAATTTTGGCTAAAATGTGTCCTTTTCAGGTAGGTTAATAGGTAGTGATTCACCAGGATATATCTGAGCTATTTTTTTTAATAGCACTTAAAAGCCTAAAATTCTATCAGTTTAACTACAAAAATATGTTAGTAAGTAAACAAATTTTTTCCAGCATCTGGAGTTTTGGTTAATTGATTTATTTAAGAGTTGACTATTTTATCTATAATATATAGTATTCTTAGCACTTAGGTTATTTGGTTTTGTACATAGAAATTTATTCATATGTATAAATCTTAATATTTTCATGTGGAGATATTTTACCTTTTTCATCAGAATGAGAGAAAAATTGAAAGATAGACATAATCTACTTTATTTTATCAAGAAAATTTGCAGTGAAGGATATGTTAATTAATAAAACTTACTTTTTAATGAGTACATTTTTGTTCCAGGAATGGTATAAGAACTTAGCACAAGTGATCTCTTTAAATCCTTAGAAAAGTCTATGAGGAATTGCTCTTATTTTCTTGATAAGGAAATTGAGTCTTATACAATTAAATCACTTATCTGTTTTCTCAGACTATGTGCTGGAACTGAGATTCGCATCAAATTCAGTCAGGATAAGCAATCATTTATGTTGGTGATTTAAATATTGACTTCTTAATTTTAAGTGACCCTGTTTTAGATGCTAACCCTGAGACATGGATTTGAGAGCTAGTAGTATATTTGGGCAGTGTGGTGCAATACGACACTTGGACCCTGAAAGCATGGCCTTTGTTCCAGGATAGTATCTCTGAGTACCCTGTGTTTTAAATGGCTTTTCTCAATTTTTTTTAAGTCACCTTTCAGTGGCTGAGACCAGCCAGGGCCAGAAGTGCTATATTGTCAGAGATACAGATGCTTACTGCTCAGGGGATAAAAATGTCTTTTTTGAAAGTTTAAATCTTGTTGGCATTGCAATAGTGGATGACACTATTGCAATGGTGTGCCCTGAATTTCCACTGTGAATCTTTCAAATTATGGTTCTTTTTTTTTTCTTTTGTGGAATTTTGCAACCACTAACCCCTATGTGGCATGGATCAGATGTCCTGAGATGCACTGAGCCTCCCTCATGTGGTTGTTTCAGGTCCCTGGTTTCTGGAGGACAGTCTGGTAACCAGACTGACTTTGCTGGCCAACATGATGTTCCTTTCCCACTATAGCATGAGACTGAATAACTAGACTGGTGTTGAAATGCTGGCCTTGGGTGACTGTTACTCATATAGAAGAAATGTTACAGTCAGGGCCAAATTTTGTGCTTCAGCTCTGTTTGGATCTATGTAACAGCTGCTACCTGCTAGGGCTCTGAACATAAAGCCAACCACACTTAACAACATTTGAGGTCAGCCATATTATTTTTTCTGTGATCTCTTTACCATGGGTAACCAGTGCATACCACCCCTCTGCAAGTCTCTTACTTTATGTCAGGCAATTTTCCAAGATTACTGCAGTCATCCAATGGACATTTCAATAAATCTCTTCTCTTGACTCTGGTCAATGTGGTGATAGCATGTTCTTCCTGGAAAGTCTTACACCATCCCAAGTTAGGGATGGATATTCTTTGCATAAATGGGCAACCCTTCTTGCTCCATTGATGGGCTCCTTGCCGCTATGCCTTTATAATGCCAGGGTGTAGCAGGCAGGGGACTGAGCCACTATTAGCTCTAGGAGAACAGAGACCTTTCCCCCACAGTTTCCTACAGTCCTGTTTCATCAACATTGAGAAAAGTACCTGGCACATAGTACTGGCTTAATAAATGTTTGTTGAACAAAAGAGTTAATGACTTTTACTCAACTTATGTTCAGTTCATATTAATTCTGCTTCATGAAATATTTTCTCTCTTGTCTCTTGTCTGCTATGTTTACCTTTCTGTGTGCTCTCCTTTGTACCTCTTAAATATTATTTTGTCCCAGTTGCATTTTCCATTTCTTAGTCTAGATTTCAACTTGAATGGGCTCATGTACTGATCTGTGTACAACCACCTAACGTCTATAAAATAACTCTGAAATGTGATTGCCAACATAAAACTTTCTTTTAAACTTCAAACTGTATATGTAGATATCTCCACCCAGATATCCCACGATATTTCACTCCAATACATTCAAAACTTAAATCCTTGTCTTTCTACCTCAAGCTTCTAATTTTCCTGTTCTTCCTTTGTGAAATAGCTACTTACCAAGTGTTTTTGTATATAAATAAAAAAGAAACAATGGAGCGTATCTCACTAATAAACTATATACAGAATTAGGAAATATACTTCAGGATGTAGAAAAACTCTAATATAATGAAAATAAAGTCTTCTGAATACTGTGAGGAAAGAAGTGGACTTGTGAGATCCAGGCCCTTCCTCTTGTACTCTGGCTTAAAATTTGAGCTGATACCATAAAAAAGATAAGAAATTGTAAGATTTACATTGAAATGTCCAATGAAAGGAAAACCAATTAATTCAGGGATACTTAGCACACATTTCATTGTGTGATATAATTTGCTCCTTTTTTCTTTCATCAGAATTACAGTCCAGGAAAATATTAAATTATTTAATTGAATTTGATTTAATTCAATTAAACAAATAGTTATCTTCTTGTTATCTTCTAGGTACTTCACTATTACATGTGAATAATATAGTAATCAAGACAGACATAGCTCTTATACTCATTGAAAACACTAGTATTAGAGGTGATTTAGCATTGCTATTGCTGTGAGTTCAAACAATATAATCAGGAAACGTCCCTTTCCCTCTTTTATCTATACTTTCCTTTTTATGACTATGCATTTAATAGTCAATGTGGCTGGGAAGAAAGTGCTTTTGCTGGCCAGGTTCAGACCGTTTTCTCATGCCTGGAACCTGGAGTTGCCATCAATCTCACGCAAATCTCATGGACAGAGAATAGGCCAGAGGTAATTTCTAAAGAGAAAAAAAGAGCATCTATTAGTAGGAGTAGAAATTCTTTTTTGGTAAAAGCAGAATATATTAGCTATGTTCCACCACTTCTATGGATGCTCAAAGCCTTTCTTCCTACACATAACATTTAAAATATGTTCTCCTCTAACATAATGCAACTATCTATATACCATTTTGGAAACCCCGCTCATCCTGTTCCCAGAGGAAGAAAACACACTGTCTTGCCCGGATCCACATCCAGGATGATTAGCATTTCTTTCATTCAAGTCCAGATGGAACTCATCACAGTCCAGTAATCTGGGGAGAAATGATAAATTTTACAAACGTTCACAAATTCAAAACACATTGGTGCGGAAGAACAGCAATATAAAAGTTGCAACTTAGAGTAGGTACAGGATGAAAGAATCACAGTGGTCTTTCTGGGCAAGAATAACAAAGATTCTTGTCCTGGAATACTTGACAATTCTGAAGTAGCCATTCAGTTTGGCCGACTAGAACTCTGTTCTCAATAGAAGTCCTTTGATCTACTATCTACATGTAAAAAAAAAAAAAAAAAAAAAAAAAAAAGGTAAAACAAGAAACAATTTCAGACAGTTTCCTTTAGGAGATGCACTTTTTTTTATTTTTTTCTTTTAATATTCTTCCAGTTTATTTGCAGGACTAGAAACTTTCACTGATGATAAATTAAACTTGTGACAGATTTGGCTTTTATCTTGAAATATAAGTTTACGATTAATGTTAGGCTAAATTGAGGACCAGTAGCTGAAGAATGAGAAATGCCTTTCCAACAGAGTGCACAATTTATGATTCCAATGATTTTTTTTGTTGTCTTCACTGTTGTAGCACCAAGTTCAGTAATATTGCAGTAATTCAATAAACATGTATTAATTGAATGAATTAGTTTTTCCTTTATCTTTTTTGTCTTCCAACTTCTGTCATTTCTGCCTACCGAATTCTCCTTAAACTTGCTTAGTTCTCTCCATTTCCTTTTGGTGCTACCTTACTCCAATTCACCATCACCTACTATTACTGCGTCAGCCTACTAAATGGTCCCTTTTCCTCAACTCCATATTATTTTAAGCTTAACTCTAAAGTTTTATTTTTAAAACATGAATCAGATCCTGTCAATCCTGTCCTTGAAAATTTCTGGTTGTTTTACATATTATGAAGGATTTGAATAAGATGTAAGCCTTGGTAAGGAGCCCTTAAAACAATTTAATAACATGCTTCTTTCTTATAACTCATTGCTCCATGTCTGTATAGGGGACATCTATTGTGTTTGTCCACACAGAACCATTCCTGGTACAGAATCCTCTTTTCTGATCGGGAGTCATCCTTCCTATGACATTTTATTTGCTAGGAGTTCATGTCAAATGTCCTGGACCCTGCTATAGGAGAAGGAAGATGTTTCAGATCTGGCCTTGGAACTCTGCTTTGACCCCTTCTTCTTAGTTTGATGGCAGAGGCTGGCCTTTCCATCGCTCCATTTTGGGGCTAATTGGATTCTTCTTTCTACACTGCTTCCCAAGATGATTTAAAAAAAAGACTCTTTTTATTTTTTTCAGGGGTTTCTGGGAGAAAACTGGAAGATCAATCATTTTCTGGGCTTCTAAAAAAAGAATAGTGTGCTCCTAACAGAAATTTGAATCATCAAAATTTTAAGACTGAAACGTGCCTTAATTATATAATTAATGCTTCTTTTTCACTCCCACTTGACAAAAATATAGAAAATAATTACAGTCCGGTCTCTTTGAGGCATCCTTTTGTATTTAAACTTCTAGATTATAAAATAGTGTTGACCAAATAATAATTACCTAGTAAATATTTTTAAATTTAAATAAAAAGGAACAGGCTGGGTGCAGTGGCTCACACCTGTAACCCAAGCACATTGAGAGGTTGAGGAGGGTGGATTGCTTGGGCTCAGGAGTTTGAGACCAGCTTGGAAAATATGACAAAACCCTGTCTGTACTAAAAATACAAAAGTAGTCAGGTATGGTGGTACATGCCTGCGGTCCCAGCTAATCTGGAGATTGAGGAGGAAAGATCACTAGGGTCCTGAATGCAGAGGTTGCAGTGAGCTGAGCTCATGCCACTGCACACCAGCATCGGTGACAGAGTGAGACTAGTCTAAAAAAAAAAAAACCAGAATAAACAACTTACTGCTTTTTCTTTTGAATGATTTCTTATAATCAGAACAAGAAAACTCACTGTAGAGATTATTTTTCCGCTTCAATCTCACGAGAATATTTTAGTTAAGATTATAGGAAACATAGCTACCATAGGGAAAGATTTGAGTTTTTGAAATATAAAAAGTATTTATTAAGTCTTTCTATGACTATATTTATTTTCCAGGATAGGACATATTAATGATAGATTTTGTAAAATAAATTTTAGGAGCTAAGTAGTTTTAGAGACATCATTAATTTCAGTTTCTCATTTATTCAATGTATCTATATCTCATTTTCCATATTCAATTATAAAAGTCAATTCACTTAATGAAATGACTATATTTTAAAATTTTGTTTTAGTATATAATTCATCCATTGTATTCCTAAAGCTATTGTAATAAAATGAAAGAACACAACAAGAAAGGGATGTAGGGTTGATATGTCTATTCTTTCCATACATGCTCAATCTTTATATGTACATCTGACTTGCCCTTCTCTGACTGCTTCTAGTGCTGCATCTTCAACAATTCTTTTCTCATCTCTGCCAAAATTAAGTTTCTGTTTTATAGGAAAATAACAATAAACAGTAGTACTATTGTAGATGTCTGTATTATTTATTTGAATATTAGGTTACATAGCATATTAGTCTGTTTTCATGCTGCTGATAAAGACATATCTGAGACTGGGCAATTTACGAAAGCAGTAGGTTTCAAGGACTTACAGTTCCACATGGCAGGGGAGGCCACACACTCATGGTAGAAGGCAAGGAGAAGTAACTCACATCTTATGTGGATGGTGGCAGACAAAGAGAGAGAGCTCGTGCAGGGAAATCCCCATTTTTAAAACCATCAGATCTCATAAGACTTATTCACTATCACAAGAAAAGCATGGGAAAGACCTGCCCTCCATGACTCAATTACCTCCCACCAGGTTCCTCTCTCAGCATATGGGAATTGTAGGAGTTACAATTCAAGATGAGATTTGGGTGGGGACAAACCTTATCACATAGTATCTTTATGTATTTATTTATTTATTTATTGAGACAGGGTCTCACTCTGTTGCCCAGGCTGGAATGTAGTAGTGCAATCTTGGTTCACTGCAACATCTGCCTCCTGGGCTTAAGCAATTCTTATGCCTCAGCCTCAAAAGTAGCTGAGACTACAGGCATACACCACCACACCCAGCTAATTTTTTGTATTTTTAGTAGAGATGGGATTATGCCATGTTGGCTAGGCTGGTCTTGAACTCCTCTCGTCAAGTGACCCACCCACCTCAGCCTCCCAAAGTTCTAGGATGATAGTAGTGAGCCACCACCTCCAGCTCAGTTACATAGTATCTTTAAAAGGTAAAGAACACAGGCCAAACAGACGTTTAAACTCTTTTAGAACACTGACACCTACATTTCCAAGACTCCTTTGTCAGGAAAATTCTGGTTTCGAATATACTAGTTGAGAGTCATGATGGTGAGACTTGGAAAGTAGAAAAGAAGAAGAGGTATTATCCTGCTATGGTAGTAGAAGATAGAGTCAAGAGAACACCTCGCAATTGGGATGTATTGCAGTTTACAGTTGTGATCCTGTCACTCTGCTTTGGTGCTCATGAAGCGGAAACTTTATATCCACCTACTGAGATTCCCGTGCTTCTGATTTCACCAGGGCCAAGAGTGACTCTGTCTTTTATCTCTCCTGTGCTGCTAAAGGCTCTGCAAGCACATAATTCTCTGTATCAAATACCCTTTTTTTAAAATGTCTGAAATTATTTTTCTTTTCATAGACAAAGATGAGGTGTGTGTGTGCATTTAAATACCTGTGTGTAGGTATACATATATCACAATGACATACATAATGTATGTATATGATAAAAGATAATGTTATTTAATAATGAAGCTGCATTATAGGTAAGCTATAAATTCTTTACAGACTCTTACCCTGAATTGTTTACTGTGATTCATTGAGTAGGAAAAGAAGGCAATTTGTAAGAAAAGCTAATCATGCAATTGTTAGTTTAGCTCACTCAAAAATAAGTACCTACTACCTGCTTATGATATAAACTGCCTCAATGTTGTAAGTCAATAAAATGTAATAAACATATTCTTATACACTATGAGTATAAATTCCCTGATAAAAACAAAGTGACCTTGAACCAACAGAATATAAGATCTGTCTGTGACAACTGGGGACATAAGCAGTAAAAAAATTTATCTATGCTGTTGAACATTTGAGAACCACACATTGCTCTCACTGCATCTCCTGAGAATATGTTGAGAATTTTCACAGATTAGAATGAAGAAATTGAAGAATAAGCAACTCTGACTATTTTGACAGAGCAGGTTGAGGGTATCAGTAAACACATGGCACTATTCACCAGCTGAATATGAACAGTTCTCCAAAGGAAGTAAAAAACAGTGAACCCAACCCTAGTAAAATAATATGTGCCATACACATCCCCTCTCATGTATCCTCTTCAATCTTGAAATTAACATCATTGCTTGATAGTTTTAATTGCTCAGAGAAATCTTGTTGAAAAAGAAGAAATGTCTATGATGGATTATAACTTTTATGGTTGCCTCTCCCAATGTCTTTTCAACATATCTCAGTTCACTATCTTTTGATAGCTGTAGCCAAAGATTTTATTTTTAATGTGAGCATTTACTTATACCAATTTGAACTTAGCAAAATACAGTATGTGGAAAACAAACAATGAAAACACCTGATTATAAAATTATCAATGCAGTATAATCATGTAAAATAAAATGCTCTTGATCTAAACAAAAATTCCACAATAATATTTTTTTGTGTTGAGAACCTGAAGTTAGTTTTTTCTTTCTACTATTTTATATTATCCAAAACTTAGTGAATTTTAACTTGTAATTTAGTTTAAATGATTATAAATTTGTGTACGTGTAATGCCAATTTATGCTTGATTGCATAACACTTTCAAAATTTGGGTATATTTAATGAATATGAATTTAACACAGTTCTGAGCCTCCACAACGATAGCTTAGACTACAGTGGAAAATATGCCATACTCAATCTTCTAATAAATAGAGAGAACACTTGAAGTTACTGTGTTCTTCCTGATGATAGAGAGGTAAGCTTGTGTTAAGAAAATTCAAGTAGCCAAAGAAAAGGTTAAGTGAATTTTAAACACTGACAAATAGGATACATAGAATCTGCAGTGAAAACATATTGAGGCTCAGTATGTGATTTTTATACTACAATATGAATTCAGTATGAATATCATACTACAATATTAATTGCATGATATGCTTTGGATCTGTGTTCTCACCCAGATCTCATGTGGAATTGTAATCCTCTGCATTGGAGGTGGGGATGGGAGGTGATTAGTTCATCGGGTGGTTTCTCATAAATAGTTTAACATCATCCCACTTGGTACACTCATAGTGACAGTGAGTGAGTTCTTGTGAGAGCTGGTTGTTTAAAAGTGGGTAGGAACTCCACATCTCTCTCTTGCTCCTTCTCTGGCTTTGTGAGATGCTGCTTCCTTTTGCCTTCCACCATGATTGTAAGTTTCCTGAGGCTTCTCCAAAAGCCAAGCAGATACCAGCATCATGCTTCCTATACAGCCTGTGGAACGTTTTGCCAATTAAAACTCTTTTCTTGATAAATTATCCAGTCTCAGGTCTTTCTTTTTTAGCAACGTGGGAACAGACTACTACAATGCATATATTAAAGTAGAGCCACAGGAAAAAAAAATACGTTAATACCTACTTAATGGAGTAATTTCAAATATCAGTTCATTAGTTAAGTTTTTGGTAACTCTATTACCTTAATAATAAGTTATTGCTTTAATAAGAAGTATGAGGTTCTACTCCTACTAGTCTTTAAGCAAGAATAACATTTTAATGAAATCTTTAAAATTAGTTTATCAGAGGGGCACGGTGGCTAACACTTGTAATCCAAGCACTTTGGGAGGCCAACACAGGTGGATCACCTGAGGTCAGGAGTTAGAGACCAGCCTGACCAACAAGAAGAAACCCTGTCTCTATTAAAAATACAAAACTATCCAGGCATGGTGACACATGCCTATAATCCCAGCTACTCAGGAGGCTAAGACAGGGGAATTGCCTGAACCTGGGAGGCTGAGGTTGCGATGAGCCAAGATTGCACCATTGCACACCAGCCTGGGCAACAAGAACAAAACTCCATCTCAAAAAAAAAAAAAATTAGTCAATTCCATGGACAAAACCTAAATCTGGTTATCATTTTACCTATGGATACCCATGATCAAGGTGAGACAGGAAATAAATAGACCTGGAGGCAGGGAACATACAGCCAATCTACATGGACATCCTAGAACTAAATCAAATGAAAGCACTTCAGCAATGACAGGAATGTGAACGGCTTTGGAACTTCATTTCATCCACTCCATTTACACCATTTACACAGTGTAATTTCACATTCACCCTCTTGATTTACATAGGGCACATTCCTAGCAAATCACTCTGTAACTTCATTTCATTCTCTTCATTTACATAGAGCATAGACTAAGTAATGAATGGGAAACCTCTAGACTATTGAAATCCCAGAAAATTCTGTAACCAGGGCTCTCGAGCCACTATGCTTAGGCCCCTTCCCACACTGTGGCGTGCACTTTTGTTTTCAATAAATACTTGCTTTTGCTTTCCTCACTTTGTGCATTTTGTCCAGTTTATTTTTTTGAGACACCAGGAACCTGGTCACTTTCTACTGGTATCGAAAATGTGTTAGCTACTTTAAATTTAGAGATTATAATTTGTCAATGAGAGATGAATTATAAAGCATTATAATTTGTAACTGGGAAGGCTGTTCTTTGTGATTAACATCGTTAGCATCTATTTGATTTCTGTTTGCTTGTGAAAAACCTTCACACAGCTAGTAATTTTAAAACCAAGCCCCTAATAATTTGAAATCAGCCTTTCAGGCAGTTTTAAAGAACGTGTACTTATGGAATAAAGTATGGTATATTAGTTTGCTATGGCTGCCATAATAAAACACCATAGATAAGGCAATTTAAAGCAGATTTTTTTTTCTCCCAGTTTTGGAGGCTGGAAGTCCATATGTAAGGTGTTGGCAGGTTTTGTTCCTTCTGAGGACTCTCTCTGTGGCTTCTGGAGGACTGCATTTTCCCTGTGTCCTCACATGGTCTTCCTTCTGTGCAAGAGCTTATCTGGTTTCTCTGTGTGTTTCCCAACATCTTCTGATAACACACCAGTTAGAATGGAGTGGAGCACTGAGTGGGCTCATATTAATTTAATTTTTATCTCTTTGGAGGCTCTATCTCCAAAGCAGTCACATTCTGAGGTACTTGAGGTTAAAGCTTCAACATATAAATTGAGAACTCAGTGCAATTTATAACCAACAGGGTGCCCTGAATGGTCAAATTTGCCTACCTAGCTTCAGTTCTACTCTTTGTGTGTTTACTAGGGCTTCATTAAAAACTGGAGAAAAAAACAAAAGAATCCTATGTATATATGTTTAAATATATGGCAAAAATTTTAGCCTTGACATTTAGAGTTCATTATATAAGGGCTTGATGAATTTCAGAATCTTAGTTTCTCTGGTTCTCAATTATTTAGAAAAGTATTATATTACCTTTATCTTTTAGAATATGAATATAAAAATATTTATATTATTTAATTCATAATATAAATTCAGATTTATATTATCTTTTATACATCTGAATTATTCATTTCTAGAGCTTTATATTTTAGAGAGTTTTGTGGTTCTGACTCCTATCTTTGTTTGGTCGTTATAATTCAAGGCTATTTTGATTTTAATTAGCAATACATGCAGCTATAGCTGATGATACTCCTATTAATACTCTTTTTGCAACTGCATAATCGTGGGAGTAACAAAACTGTTGTAAATGTGATTCTTTTCTTCTTTCTGTCAAAGATAGGGTTAACATTAATCTAGTTGTGGGGAAAGCCCTATGCTTTTGTGGAAAATATTGGCTTTGAAGTAGGCTAATTTGTAAGCTATTCCCACCATTTAAAAATATTAAAAAAAACAAACCTCTCTATTGTTTGTTTGTTTGAGATAGAGTCTCACTCTGTCTCCAGACTGCAGTGCAGTGGCATGATCTCGGCTCACTGCAACCTCTGCCTTTTGAGTTCAGCAATTCTCCTGCTTCAGCCTCCCAACAGGCCAGGATTACAGGCAGGTGCCACCACACCCAGCTAATTTTTGTATTTTTAGTAGAGACAGGATTCCACAAGACCAGCATGGTCTTGATCTCTTGACCTGGTGATCCACCCGCCTCTGCCTCCCAAAGTGCTGGGCTTAGAGGCGTAAGCCACCATGCCCAGCCACTATTGTTCTTAATATTACCTAGTTATAGTGTATTCATATGGTCTTAATTGCTGCTGTGTAGCCGGTCAGAAAGTAAGGTCTACTACATAGCAGAAAATTTCTCCTTCTTCTCTTCACGTTTGACATATAATATATATGACGTTGTACATTAATATATACTAGAATCAGTATTTAATTTTTGGATTATTTCCTCTGTAATCATGGCCTCCAAGTTTCTCATGATAATAAAATGAAGATGGAAAACTAGCCCGCTGAAAGAAGTCCAGAAAAATTTATTGGCTTTCTGGGGGTAACCAACATAGTAGCATAAAAGATATGGTATTGAATGTAGGGTGCTTTCTGACAGGAATGTGTATAGTTTCATCTGGGGGTTTTGGTAGGGTAATGCTTTCCAATTTCTCTGGTTTGCATTAGAGGGGACTTTCCTTTGGTCTTTTGCCCACCTGTCTTACAACTCTGATTTGAAGTGAAATGTGTTAATTCATTTACAAATGCTAACCATTGATTTGCATCTCTCAAATGGATAGAGAAAATTTCACCATTATAGAAAAGCAATCCCTAGTTATATCCACTCTCATTTAACAGTTAAATTAGTGTGACTTGGGTGTCTGGATAGATGCATCTTTTCTGAAGAGCTGGTCAAGTTCTACACATATGGGCTATCACATGAAGCCTCTCACACTGAGGTATGTTCTCCAATAGCTCTATCAGGAATGAAGGTGACTTTTCTTTTTTCTTCAATTGATGTTATTATTTTTTGATTTGGTTCAGAATTTAAGAAGGATGTGGGCTGGGTGTGGTGGCTTGCACTTGCAATCTCAGCACTTTGGGAGGCTGAGGTGGGTAGATCACTTGAAGTCAGGAGTTAGAGACCAGCCTGCCCAACATGGTGAAACCTTGTCTCTACCAAAAATACAAAAATTAATCGCTTGAACCTGGGAGGCAAAGGTAACAGTCAGCAGAAATCACACCACTACATTCTAGCCTGGGTGACAGAGTGAGACTCTGAAGCAAGAAATAAAAGAATGAAAGAAAGAGAAAGGATGAAGGGAGGGAGGGAAAAAGGAAGGGATGGGAAGCATCAGGAAGGGAGGAGGGAAGGGAGGAAGGAAGGAAGGAAAAGGAGGAGGAAGAAAGGAATTAAGACGGGTGCTATATTTCCAATCCTTCAAATCCCAACTCTTTTGAAACTTTCTTCCCATTGAAAATGTTTTTGTTAGTATTTTCCATCAGAATGATAGCTTAAACCATATACATGAAAACTGCTAGGTATAGTGGCTTATGGGGAGGATTATCTAAAGAAAGAGGAGAAGCAGCATCAGTTAGACATATAAAACATGTGAGTGTGATTTAGGAATCTTGTTTCTGGAGTTTCCAACCAATTAACTTGATAATTTGTTTGTTCTTGGTTTCTGGTGAACTACAGACTGCCAGAAATCACTAAAGAAGTTTGTGATGGAGATGGAGGTTTTCAAAATCTTGATAAGAATGCTTGACTTTGGCTAGTGTACCCTGCATTAGATGATTAGGAAAAAAAATGAATAAATGTTATATATTACTTAAAGAAGGTTAAAGTAAACATTCTGTTGTCAGGTGTGGTGGCTCAGACACAGGACTCATCCTAGAATTTTGGGAGGCTGAGGTGGGCAGATCACCTGAGCTCAGGAGTTGGAGACGAGCTTGGGCAACATGATGAAACCTCTTCTTTACAAAAAATATAAAACTTAGCCAGGCATGTTGACATGTTGTTGCAGTTTTAGCTTCTCTGGAGGTTGAGGTAGTTGAATCACTTGAGCACAGAAGGCAGAGGTTGCAGTGAGCCTAGACTGTACCATTGTACTCCAGCCTCAGCAACAGAGCGAGACTCTGTCTCAAGAAAAGAAAAAAAATTCTGTGAAAGAAAAACACTATAAAATTATGACCAAATCCATCTATCCTTAGATTTAAAAAATGACATGCTATTAGTGAACCTGGAATATCATTTAATATGGAGGCAACGGAGGCCAGGATAGCATGAGTGTTAATCCATTAAGCTGGTTGAGTATAATCTTCTTACTTCTACTTAAACACATCTTTTAAAAAGCCTACTTTAATAGTATCAGTTTTCTACACTTAATTATAAGTTGTATTCTGTCTTGAAAGTCTTACCCTTAGCATAGGTCTAGTATACAGAAAATACTCATGAAATGCTCAGACAAATAAAGGAAAGGAAGAAGGAGGAAGGGAAGAGAGAGAAAAGGAGGAAAGTAGGAGCAATGTATTTTAATGTTTTTTTAACCTCTGGGTTGCATAACACAAATATATATATATATTATATATATATAATAGATTCTGGCAGAAGGAATGAGAAACAGTATGTAAAAAATGAGATGGAGATAACAAACATCAATGAGAGTTTGAAACCTCCTGAAATACATAAAATTATACATTTTCTCTTTTGCTGTCTCTCTGAAATCTATTCAGAACAACTTGTTAGTCATTATAGTTTATGATTTTGAGATCTTGTACTTATTACAGCTGAAGAGCATATGAAAAATATTTTAATATTAATTGGCAATATATGTTTGTTTCTTCATACCTTAACATGCCACAACATCTTGGTTTTATCTTTTTAAACATCTAAGAAAACAGAGTGAGTTTTCATTTTGGCTGTCAATATAATACATATTTTAGCAACACATTAGGAAATTCTTTCTCTGTGAATTATCTGTAGAGATTAAAAATAAAAATATGATGGTGTAGAAAAGCTGCCAAGCACATTACATGACTGTTCCTGGCTCCCAGTCTACTTTTTTCTTTATCCAAATGAAGCATTTTTCTGCCAAAAACATACAGGTGTGGAAGCAGATCTTTCAGTCTGTGAACTCTTGGGTTTACATCCGAAGGCTGTATCTTATTTTAGAATATGTATTGATGGTTTATAAAAAAAAGAGAAGTGGGATGTTCTTATGGAAATGAATAAGAAGGGAAGCAGATGTCACCCTTTTTGCATTATAGAAAATGTCAGTGGGATATATCTGGAACATAGCTACTGAGTTGTGCTTCAATATTTGTGATGCAATATTGGGTGCAATGATCCAGATACACATGTTGAGTGTTGAAAAATAGATCTTAAATACAATCTGTAAAACCTGTGCAATATTATTCTAGTTCATAGTGATGTCTGAAAAAAATCAATGCCTATAAGTGACTTATGTTTTATGTTTTGTCAAGTATAATTAAATGTGATGTTATGGTATTTTTGATAAGTAGCCTAAAAACATTTTACTGAAAAGAAGGGGTGATTACAATAGATTCTGGCAGAAGGAATGAAGAAATATTCATATAAGAATCTCAAACTCATTTTGGATTTATTTAGAAATGTGTTCTTATTGTTGAAAAATATAGCAGTTAAATTGTTCAGTCATAAATATTCAGATTCATTAAATTTTTAAATAATTGATTTGGTAGTCTTTTCCAGTGAATTGCTTTGTAAACAATGTTTTGCTTTGTTGTTTTTTTTTTCTATGTATTAAGTCCAGCATTCTTGTTTTGAAGGACAGCTATGGGCCAACTCTTATGCAGAACACCATGTGAAGTACAGAATGGTCCACCATATGAAATGTTCTCCTTTCCTAATTTTTAGTTTAAAAATATTGTGAGAGTTCAAAATAAAAACAAATTTGATTTTTTTCTCTCTCTGTTTACTGACTTGAAGTTATGTGCTTAGCTTCACACTTGAGTGCCAACACTTATCCGGATTTACATTTTCATCTTAATCCTCTACCCATCCTCACTTGAGTACATGGAATTCCTTTCATCCTTCTGATCTCCTTCACATTTTCAGTGTGAAGATTAATTCAGGTACACACTTATTAACAGTACAAAGAAAAGATTAGTGCATGTAAACAATGCAACATAAGAATGATATGAACTGATAATAGAAAAAATTACTAGACTGAGATGATCAGAAAATAGACTTAGTAGAAGTAATTGAATTGGAGCTTGAAGGAAGATTTTACTTTGAGTATCAAAGATGTGAGCAAAATATATTTCAGACAGAAGAAAGAGGATAAGCCTTTTTGCATCACTTTTAAGATGCAAAAGTGAAAATCACATTATATGTTGAAACAAATGTCTGTGCTATTTTTAGGTGGTAGAGTAGAAGATTACATTGAAAATGCAAGATCTGGGTGGGGAAAGAGTGAGTCAGATGCCAAGATAAACAGGTTGTCTCCACAAATAGTACTTTGTGTTTCCTTGAGAAACAAATACAGTTTTTGTTTTTGTTTTTGTTTCCACAGTGAAAATAAATCAACATCAAAGTACAATGATCACCAAAAATTATTATATAGCAATGTATATGTCTTTGAAATTTTCAATATTATTAAAATAAAGCCAGATTAGCAAATTTTTATATATCTGACTCTTCTATCTCCAAAACATGAGCTTATGCAATTTATTTCACTTGCATTAAAAAAAATTATGTCCAAACTAACAAGCACTGAGAGATTATAAAGCTCTAGTATAACCTGCTATACATCTACTTGGATACTTTATTTAAACATTATTTTGCAACATATCATTTATTACAATAATTTATAATATTATTATTATTCCTAAATATGTGCTATATTTTTCTTCTCTCTATAAAAAAACTTTCTGATCTGATTTGGAGCTCTTTGACCTGAAGAGACTTATTTTTTTAATGGCATGGTATTGTGGTGCTGAAATAGAGAATGCGTAAGGCACTGAAGAACAGCCACCTAAACAGGTTTCTGTTTGGGTAATTGTATCAGTCCCAACTGGAAAGAGATGACAAACACATTAGGATAATTTAAGGATGGTATATAACCAGGGCTAATTACAAAGGTGTGTCCCCTCAAGGGACAGTGAAATAAACATGTCTACATTAGTCGTTCTCAAACTCTCAGCCATGTTCAGTTTTTACTGTCAACATGTACAATTTTCTTGCTCTTCATATTTAAAACTAAATGCAATAACACTTTATGTTACATAGTGTCTTTCATTGATTCTGTCTTCAATAAGTGGTTATATGAGTTTAACTAGATTAATAAGACATATAAATCAAGAAGGCTTGATTAAAAAGTACCTCACTTGAGGCTCTACTTAATATGTACGTTTTCTTGAATTGTTAAAAAGATTTTTAAAAGTTATTGCTTTATCCTGATAACATACAAAGCAAAATATTGCCTTAGACAATGTTTAAAGTGTTTTTGCACATTTAGCAGTTGAAACAATCATTAAAATATAAAAATAGTGATGTTGTGAGATACATGTACATATATGCATAAGGAATATTTAATATCCCTTTTAGGGGACAGTAAAATTTCATTTTTAATACTCTAAGGTTACTCCTAAATATGATTCTGCATAGGAAAACTTAGAAATGTAACACAGAATTCTGTCCATAGAACCCTGTAAACAATTTGGCAAATTGTGTACTGTCAAGAGACAATAAATAAATGTAACTTTTTATAATTAAAATTTTATATTTTCTGTCCTGATACAGTACTTCTTTTTGTTTCAGTTAGAATGTCTTCCAAATTTACCTCAGCGCTCATCAGACTTTTACTGTTTATTCTGTCGCCCGCTTGGTAAAGTAGTTATCTCAGTATCCTACATCATTTGCTGTTAAAAGTTATTTACCATCTTTCTAAGGATTTATTCTACCTTTATGATTCACCAGCTTCCCCTGAGATTGGTTTTTCTATGTCTTTCTCTGAACTTATAGCTCACAATACCATTAATATAATCCTGAATGTTTAATTGTACCAATTGATGTTTAGAAAGAACAATCTATTAACTTTCCGTTAATTAATATTGAGTAAATACATGCCTTAATAACACATTTACATTTTTATCATATAAAACTAAATTATTTTTAAGTAGATTTTTGTAGTAGTCTGATGATATGGTAGACATTTATGCTAAATAAAAGCTTAATGTAAGAATAAATTTAACATGGAATTTTATAAATTATTTCAATTTGAGAACATTTGGAATAATGTTATTCATTTGCCTCTTATAAATGCCTATGTACATTTCTGAAACAACTTCTATAGCCTAGGTATTGGAAGAATACTAAAATATGCTTTAGGTTAACTCAATTAAAATAATTCCCAATTACAGCAAAAGAAGTACACTCTTACTGATAAACCAATCGTTAGGTATAATTTCTTTGACGTTTTATTTAAATTATATTTAAGGAGTGCTTTTAGCAGTAGCAGTGGAGGCAGTGTTCAGGGTGTTCAGACATAAAGCAACATAGAGTAAGCAAAAATAAAACCATCAAAAATGGAAGAGTATATCTTTTTCTTACTGCTCTCAAATTTCTTCTTTCCAACTAAGATTTCCTTTTTATGAAATATCTCATTTATATCCCTCTTCATCTTCAGGTTCATGTTGCAGAGTGTCTGTGTTTTCTGGTTCCTCTCAATTTTTAAATCCTTTCTTAGGAAATGATTTCATATCAGCCATTTATTCATTCTCTTTACAAAAGGCTTTGCCCAATTAGAGAAATTACAAGCATGGGAAGAGATTTTAGGAGAAGCAACAAGATCTTCTCACAGTCTTTAAAAATCACAATGTGTGGACAGGTGCTTGCTGCACTAATGAGGAAAAAGCGGCCTTGTTCCTGATGTGTGAAAAGCTCTAAGGACAAGATCAGCATATGTGCAGCAATTATCTTCATTTCCCCATATGTATGGATAGAGGAATGGAGGCTTTTGAAGTACGCAATTTAACTATCAGATACTGAAGTATTATTTCTGACCATAGTGAGTGCAATGAAAATGTAACACTTTAAAAAGCGTGTTGACACATTTATTACCTATATCAGAAATGATTGATCATTTGGGATGTTGGAGAAAGGTACTTGGGAAAGAGAGCAAGTGTGAAATGTTAAAGTACTTGGAACCTTCAGCAGGTGAAGACAGAAATCACTATTCCACTGCAGCAGGTGGTTAACAGAGGCTGGTCAGAGAGAAGTGGGAGCCAAAGAATCAGAATATGTGAACTGAGCAACTGATTGACATGAGGATCAGAGCATCACAGAAACAAGAAATAGGAAGCCAAAGACAGTCAAGGTGAGAAAATAATGCACAGAGAAATTGATAATGAGACCGTGTATACTGACAAGTCTCAGAAAATGTTCTGCCATTTCAGCTCACTTTTACCCAGTTCTGTACTCATAAGAGTGTTAGACTCCTTCCCACCATCTCCAGTATTTTTTTTTTTTTTGAGACGGAGTTTCACTCTTGTTACCCAGGCTGGAGTGCAATGGCGCGATCTCGACTAACTGCAACCTCCGCCTCCTGGGTTCAGGCAATTATCCTGCCTCAGCCTCCTGAGTAGCTGGGATTACAGGCACGCGCCACCATGCCCAGCTAATTTTTTGTATTTTTAGAAGAGACGGGGTTTCACCATGTTGACCAGGATGGTCTCGATCTGTTGACCTCGTGATCCACCCGCCTCGGCCTCCCAAAGTGCTGGGATTACAGGTGTGAGCCACCGTGCCCGGCCTCATCTCCAGTATTTTAATTGCTGTATTTAAAAACCAAAGTATGTAAGATAATTATGTTCTATGTAAATATCGTTCCAAGAATAGCATCTAGCAGAACTGATAAGATTAATTATGTGGCAAGGTCTCAAAGTCATTTGTGGATGTTTCAGGGGATGGGGTAGAAGCCATAACAATGTCTGGACTCCTCCAGGAAGGAGATTATCTAAGTTACATTCTTCTGCCACTGAAATATTCCTCAGTGTATCACTCTTCGGGCTGTGCACTTATAATCACAATTGAACATTACTGAGACGATGATGTTATGGCCTTCCAGATGTCTAAATACGAAAATAGAGAACACTTTATTTCCAGTTAATAATGAGAAAAGTATGCTGTCCCTAGATTAATACTTTATACACATTCAACCTTTGGTAGATATTTAATGAATTCATTTGAATTGTATTGGAGATAGAGAAGATTAATGTGTACTTATTCATAAATTCCCAAAAGGGATTATTTTTTAAAATAAGCCTAAACATTTATCGCTAGAATGTAATTTACAGAATTTAGGCTAGATGAAGAGTATCTAGATTATACAGCAAACTATGTCCCTATTTCCCCTTACCTTCTACCATTGCCACCTTTGAAATAGACGGAGAAACAGAAATCATGTCTTACAGTTTTTTACAGTTAAAGACTTGGTTTCTTCATTCCAAGCAATTTTTATTTTCCATTTTTATCACATTACCTCAGTCAATGTGTAAGAACAGAATTACATTTGGTTATTATTTATTAACATATTTTTCCAAATGGTCCTAAAATTGGTTAAAAAATAGCCTTTTGTTCTTTAAACATATAATCATGCATACTTTAGCTGTTTGCATTTGAGGCATGTTTTTTAATATAAAAACTATTAATTATGTTTGTAAATGCCAGGATTAGCAAACTAAGTAACATTTCTAATCTATTTGGAAGTGTATGGTGACAAATACAGTTTAAGTTTGTGGCATTGCAGCTCCCAGATTCTTAGACATAAAGTTATTGAACATCCAGCATTATTTTGTGTTGCAGGGGAGTGAGATGGGGGAGAGGAATAGTGAGAGATAAGATTAATGGTGTTTCACAAGAAATTCCATCATTCTATGTAAAGCCTACATCTATTTCCAGAATATACTCCAATTGAGAGGTGACTCTTTCTACCAAAGTAGTTATGAGCGTTTTCCCAGAGCCACACTCATAGAAGGAGGCTGTGACACATATGTGACAAATATGTTCTCTGTAGACACATAGAACAGAAAGTGCTGCAATGACAGTCATAGAGACAGGATGTGTGTGTTTTTCTTTTATTTTTCTTTTAAAGTACAAGGTAATGGTTCTTAGAATGAACAAGAAAAGATCAGAAACAAAAAAATACAGTCAACAATAAAGACCATAAAATAAATTCTCGCAGTCTGGTTGGATGAGAACATAATGTGGCACAGAGAATGGCAAGAAGCTGGGACAGTGTTGTTGCCTTAATCAGGAGATGAATCTGTTTCTAAAAATTCCAGAGAGATTTAGGATATTACCATTTTGGTCAATTAATTACTTTCAATGTGTGTGTGTGCATGTGTGTGTGTGTGTGTGTGTGTGTTTAGAATATATTCAATAATTCTACAAATATTTGGTGGAATTTCAGAAAATAACTTTTTAAACATTTATAAATGTTAATAGTTATCCCAAGTTTCTCAGTAATTGGTAACTGGAGGCACATAAAGACCTACTAAAAATCATTTTTTTTACTTGTGGCACTTATCTCTGTTTGGTACATCTGTATGAAGTACATGAGGGGATGCCCTTGTCTTTTGTTAAATACTGAATACCCAAATACCCAGCACTAGATCTGACTTCTGAGACATTTTTAACATAATAAATTAATGAATGATGAATGAATTATCTGATAAAGTGCGAATTTTTCTTAATGAAATCTTGAGCTAGAAAACTTTTTAATGTATTACTAAATATAGATAATGTATCTGGTGAATTCTGTTAGGGTTGCTAACCTAGAATAAAAATATAGGATGTCCAATTATATCTTAACTTCAGATAAAAAACAAAAACATTTTTAGTATAAGTATACACCAAATATGGCATGGGACATCTTTATACTAACACATTTTGTTTGTCTTAAATTCAAAATTAACTCCTGACTTATAATTGCCAGATAATATGTGATGTCTCATATTTTCTGGCAATTATGACCCAACTAAATTATTTGATTAACATTTCTGGTTGTAGTATTAAAATCAGGTAAATAGACTCTTGTGGAATACTGCCTTTAAAAAAGATCTATTTCTACCTATTTTTTTTTAAATTTTTTATTGGATTTTAGGTTTTGGGGTACATGAACAGAGCATGCAAGACAGTTGCGTAGGAACACACATGGCAGTGTGCTTTTCTTTCCTTCTCCCCTTCACCCACATTTGGCATTTCTCCCCAGGCTATCCCTCCCCACCTCCCCCTCCCACTGGCCCTCCCCTTTTCTCCCAATAGACCCCAGGGTTTAGTACTCCCCTTTCTGTGTCCATGTGTTCTCATTTTTCATCACCCGCCTATGAGTGAGAATATGCGGTGTTTCATTTTCTGTTCCTGTGTCAGTTTGCTGAGGAAGATGTTCTCCAGATTCATCCATGTCCCTACAAAGGACACAAACTCATCATTTCTGATTGCTGCATAATATTCCATGGTGTATATGTGCCACATTTTCCCAATCCAGTCTATTATCAATGGGCATTTGGGTTGATTCCAGGTCTTTGCAATTGTAAACAGTGCTGCAATGAACATTCGTGTACATGTGTCCTTATAGTAGAACGACTTATAGTCTTTTGGATATATACCCAGTAATAAGATTGCTGGGTCAAATAGAATTTCTATTTCTAAGGCCTTGAGGAATCGCCACACCGTCTTCCACAATGGTTGAACTAATTTACACTCCCACCAAAAGTGTAAAAGTGTTCCTTTTTCTCCACATCCTCTCCAGCATCTGTTGTCTCCAGATTTTTTAATGATCGCCATTCTAACTGGCATGAGATGGTATCTCAATGTGGTTTTGATTTGCATCTCTCTGATGACCAGTGACGATGAGCATTTTTTCATATGATTGTTGGCCTCATATATGTCTTCTTTCATAAAGTGTCTGTTCATATCCTTTGCCCACTTTTGAATGGGCTTGATTGTTTTTTTCCGGTAAATCCATTTGAGTTCTTTGTAAATTCTGGATATCAGCCCTTTGTCAGATGGGTAAACTGCAAAAATTTTTTCCCATTCTGTTGGTTGCCAATCCACTCTAGTGACTGTTTCTTTTGCCGTGCAGAAGCTGTGGAGTTTCATTAGGTCCCATTTGTCTATTTTGGCTTTTGTTGCCAATGCTTTTGGTGTTTTGTTCATGAAGTCCTTGCCTACTCCTATGTCCTGGATAGTTTTGCCTAGATTTCCTTCTAGGGTTTTTATCGTGCCAAGTCTTATGTTTAAGTCTTTAATCCATCTGGAGTTAATTTTAGTGTAAGGTGTCAGGAAGGGGTCCAGTTTCTGCTTTCTGCACATGGCTAGCCAGTTTTCCCAACACCATTTTTTAAACAGGGAATCCTTTCTCCCTTGCTTGTTTTTGTCAGGTTTATCAAAGATTGTATAGTTGTAGATATGTTGTGTTGCCTCCGGTGCCTTTGTTTTGTTCCATTGGTCTATATCTCTGTTTTGGTACCAGTACTATGCTGTTTTGATTACTGTAGCCTTGTAGTATAGTTTGAAATCCAGTAGTGTGATGCCCCCCGCTGTGTTCTTTTTGCTTAGAATTGACTTGGCTATGCGGGCTCTCTTTTGGTTCCATATGAAGTTCATGGTGGTTTTTTCCAGTTCTGTGAAGAAAGTCAATGGTAGCTTGATGGGGATAGCGTTGATTCTGTAAATTACTTTGGGCAGTATAGCCATTTTCACAATACTAATTCTTCCTAACCATGAACATGGAATGTTTCTCCATCTGTTTGTGTCCTCTCTGATTTCATTGAGCAGCGGTTTGTAGTTCTCCTTGAAGAGGTCCCTTACGTTCCTTGTGAGTTGTATTCCGAGGTATTTTATTCTTTTTGTAGCAATTGTGAATGGCAGTTCGCTCTTGATTTGGCTTTCTTTAAGTCTGTTATTGGTGTAGACGAATGCTTGTGATTTTTGCACATTGATTTTATATCCTGAGACTTTGCTGAAGTTGCTTATCAGTTTCAGGAGTTTTTGGGCTGAGGCGATGGGGTCTTCTAGGTATACTATCATGTCATCTGCAAATAGAGACAATTTGGCTTCCTCCTTTCCTATTTGAATACCCTTTATTTCTTTTTCTTGCCTGATTACTCTGGCTAGAACTTCCAGAACTATATTGAATAGGAGTGGTGAGAGAGGGCATCCTTGTCTAGTGCCCGATTTCAAAGGGAATGCTTCCAGTTTTTGCCCATTCAGTATGATATTGGCTGTTGGTTTGTCATAAATAGCTTTTATTACTTTGAGATATGTTCCATCGATACCGAGTTTATTGAGGGTTTTTAGCATAAAGGGCTGTTGAATTTTGTCAAATGCCTTCTCTGCGTCAATTGAGATAATCATGTTGTTTTTGTTTTTGGTTCTGTTTATGTGGTGAATTACGTTGATAGACTTGCGTATTTTGAACCAGCCTTGCATCCCCAGGATGAATCCTACTTGATCATGGTGAATAAGTTTTTTGATTTGCTGTTGCATTCGGCTTGCCAATATTTTATTGAAGATTTTTGCATCTATGTTCATCATGGATATTGGCCTGAAGTTTTCTTTTCTTGTTGGGTCTCTGCCGGGTTTTGGAATCAGAATGATGTTGGTCTCATAAAATGATTTGGGGAGTATTCCCTCTTTTTGGATTGTTTGAAATCATTTTAGAAGGAATGGTACCAGCTCCTCTTTGTGTGTCTGGTAGAATTCGGCTGTGAACCCGTCTGGACCTGGGCTTTTTTTTGTGTGGTAGGCTCTTAATTGCTGCCTCCACTTCTGACCTTGTTATTGGTCTATTCATAGTTTCAGCTTCCTCCTGGTTTAGGCTTGGGAGGATGCAGGAGTCCAGGAATTTATCCATTTCTTCCATGTTTACTAGTTTATGTGCATAGAGTTGTTTGTAATATTCTCTGATGATGATTTGAATTTCTGTGGAATCTGTGGTGATTTCCCCTTTATCATTTTTTATTGCATCTATTTGGTTGTTCTGTCTTTTCTTTTTAATCGATCTGGCTAGTGGTCTGTCTATTTTGTTGATCTTTTCAAAAAACCAGCTCTTGGATTTATTGATTTTTTGAAGGGTTTTTCGTGTCTCAATCTCCTTCAGTTCAGCTCTGATCTTAGTTATTTCTTGTCTTCTGCTGCGTTTTGAGTTTTTTTGATCTTGCTCCTCTAGCTCTTTCAATTTTGACGATAGGGTGTCAATTTTTGGATCTCTCCATTTTCCTCATATGGGCACTTATTGCTACATACTCTCCTCTAGAGACTGCTTTAAATGTGTCCCAGAGGTTCTGGCATGTTGTGTCTTCGTTCTCATTGGTTTCGAAGAACTTCTTTATTTCTGACTTCATTTCATTGTTTACCCAGTCAGCATTCAAGAGCCAGTTGTTCAGTTTCCATGAAGCTGTGCGGTTCTGGGTCGGTTTCTGTATTCTGAGTTCTAACTTGATTACACTATGGTCTGAGAGGCTGTTTGTTATGATTTCAGTTGTTTTGCATTTGTTGAGCAGTGCTTTACTTCCAATTATGTGGTCAATTTTGGAGTAGGTGTGATGTGATGCTGAGAAGAATGTATATTCTGTGGATTTGGGGTGGAGAGTTCTGTAAATGTCTATCAGGTTTGCTTGCTCCAGGTCTGAGTTCAAGCCCTGGATATCCTTGTTGATTTTCTGTCTGGTTGATCTGTCTAATATTGACAGTGGAGTGTTAAAGTCTCCCACTATTATTGTGTGGGAGTCTAGGTCTCTTTTTAAGTCATTAAGAACTTGCCTTATGTATCTGGGTGCTCCTGCATTGGGTCCATATATGTTTAGGATCTTTAGCTCTTCTTGTTGTATTGATCCTTTTACCATTATGTAATGGCCTTCTTTGTCTCTTTTGATCTTTGTTGCTTTAAGGTCTATTTTATCAGAGATGAGAATTGCAACTCCTGCTTTTTTTTGCTCTCCATTTTCTTGGTAAATCTTCCTCCATCCCTTTATTTTGAGCCTTTGTGTATCCTTGCATGTGAGATGGGTTTCCTGGATACAGCACACTGCTGGGTTTTGGCTTTTTATCCAATTTGCCAGTCTGTGTCTTTTGATTGGTGCATTTAGTCCATTTACATTTAGGGTTAATATTGTTATGTGTGAATTTGATACTGCCATTTTGATGCTAAGTGGCTGTTTTGCCTGTTAGTTGTTGTAGATTCTTCATTATGTTTATGCTCTTTAGCATTTAGTGTGATTTTGGAATGGCTGGTACTGCTTGTTCCTTTCTATGTGTAGTGCCTCTTTCAGGAGCTCTTGTAAAGCAGGCCTGGTGGTGACAAAATCTCTGAGTACTTGCTTGTTCGCAAAGGATTTTATTTTTCCTTCACTTCTGAAGCTCAGTTTGGCTGGATATGAAATTCTGGGTTGAAAGTTCTTTTCTTTAAGAATGTTGAATATTGTCCCCCATTCTCTTCTGGCTTGTAGTGTTTCTGCCGAGAGATCTGCTGTGAGTCTGATGGGCTTCCCTTTGTGGGTAACTCGACCTTTCTCTCTGGCTGCACTTAGAATTTTCTCCTTTATTTCAACCTTGTTGAATCTGACGATTATGTGCCTTCGGGTTGCTCTTCTTGCAGAATATCTTTGTGGTGTTCTCTGAATTTCCTGCATTTGAGTGTTGGCCTGTCTTGCTAGGTGGGGGAAGTTTTCCTGGATGATGTCCTGAAGAGTATTTTCCAGCTTGGATTCATTCTCTTCGTCCCCTTCTGGTACACCTATCAAACATAGGTTATGTCCTTTCACATAGTCCCACATTTCTTGGAGACTTTGTTCATTTCTTTTTGCGCTTTTTTCTCTAATCTTGGTTTCTCGTTTAATATCATTGAGTTGGTCTTCGACTTCAGATATTCTTTCTTCTGCTTGGTCAATTCGGCTATTGAAACTTGTGCATGCTTCGCGAAGTTCTCGTATTGTGTTTTTCAGCTCCTTTAACTCATTCATATTCCTCTCTAAGTTATCCATTCTTGTTATCATTTCCTCATATCTTTTTTTAAGTTCCTTAGTTTCTTTGCATTGATTTAATACATGTTCTTTTAGCTCACAAAAGTTTCTCATTATCCACCTTCTGAAGTCTAATTCCGTCATTTCGTCACAGTCATTCTCCGTCCAGCTTTGTTCCCTTGCTGGTGAGGAGTTTTGGTCCTTTCTAGGAGGCGAGGTGTTCTGGTTTCGGGTGTTTTCCTCCTTTTTTCGCTGGTTTCTTCCCATCTTTGTGGGTTTATCCGCTTGTCGTCTGTGTAGTTGCTGACTTTTCGATTGGGTCTCTGAGTGGACACCCAGATTGTTGATGATGAAGTATTTCTGTTACTTGGTTTTCCTTCCACCAGCCTAGCCCCTTCACTGTACGACTGCTGAGGTCCACTCCAGCCCCTGCTTGTCTGGGGTGCACCTCTAGCAGCTGTGGTGCAGCGAGGGATGCTACCCGTTTCTTTTTCTGCTATCCTTGTGCCAGGATGATGCCTGCCAAATGTCAGTCTTTTGGATATAGAGGGGTCAGGGAGCTGCTTGAGGAGACAGTCTGTTCTTTTTAGGAGCTCAATTTCTGAGCTGTGAGCTCTGCTGTTCACTCAGGGCTGTTAGGCTGCTATGTTTGATTCTGCTGCAACAGAGCTCATTAAAAAAACCCTTTTTTTCTCAAATGCTCTGTGTTGGGGGGTTTGGGCTTTATTTTTCGATGTCCTTTGATGTGTCCTGCCCAGCTAGGAGGCAGACTAGCCACTGTTTGCCTGCCAAGTCTCTGCCCTGCTGTTGTGTGATTCGCCCTGTTCCTGCAGGCTCTGCTGTGGTCTCAGCCACGCCCTGCGGCGGAGTCTCTTCATTGTAGCATGTTTCCTCGGCAACGGGAGGCTGCGTCCGCAGTGGGCGTGTATCTCAGTAGGGGCGGGTTGCCTCGGCAACAGCTGGCTGCGTCTGCAGTTGGTGTGTATCTCAGTTGGGGTGGGTTGCCTCGGTAGTGGTTGACGCCCCTCCCCCACAGAGCGTCTTGGACAGTCTGCTCGGGATAGTTTGAAATCGCGGTTTTGTTCGTCCCACTGGGTATCCTGAACGCTCTGTCCCTGCAATCCCCTGGGCTGGCCTACTGTCCAAGTCTTGTTCAGTCTCAAGTCCAGCCCTCTCAAGTCTCAGGTTGCTGGTTCAACAGGGCACCTGGACAAGCGCGCCCTGTGGGGATTGCTGGGTAGGGCCGGCTGCTGCCGCGCCCCGGCTGCCAGCTTCACCAGGCAGACTTACTGCCTGGTGTCCCATGTCTTTTTTATACTTGGGAGTTTCCCCGTTCTGTGGGCAACAAAGATCAGTCTGGAAATGCAGCTCGGACTCACCTCTTTGCGGATTCAACGAGAGCTCCAATCCTGGGTTGTTCTCACAGCGCCATCTTGAGTCCTCCCCCCTACCTATTTGTTATATGTGTTAGTTCATCACTCAGGTATTGAAATAATTCTATACATACTTCCATTTTAGACTTTTGAGTTTTTTTGACATTATAATGAATACTTACTTTTCCCATTCATTTATGTTTTTGTGCTTAATATGCTATTAATTCTCATTTCATTTTAGAAAAAACAATCATTCTTTACTGGAACAAGATGGTACACATCTGTGTTCCCAGCTACTTGGGAGGCTGAGGAAGGAGGACGGCTTGAGTCCAGGAGGCTGAAATTGCAGTGAGCCAATATCACATACTGCTCAAGCCTGAGGGACAGAGCAAGTCTCTGTCTCAGAAAGAAAGAAAAAGGGGGGAATCCCAGGGATTACAAACTTTAATGTGCTTATTTTTCAAATGAATATCTTCAATTGCAAAGAAGTTAAGAGACTTGCATTAGGTTACGAGTCTAATGAGTGAAAAAGGCACAAGAACAATGTCTGTCCAACTTATTAATAAGAAAATCAACAAGCAAATAAACACCTAGAGTGAAATCAAAAGATTGGAAGAAAGGGTTTAATTAGTCCAATAAGATGATTAGCACATTTAAGGAGAAAAAAGAAAAGTACATAAATTTATTGGGCTTATGCTTTATTTCATAATATGCTTTTACCTCATTTAAGCCTCTCAAAAATCCTATGAAATAATTACTTCCTATTTTGTAACTTTCTCAAGAGGTTGGGAAAGTATCATTTAAGATGTTTGAGAAATTATTTTCAAAATGTATCATACAATTTGGTTATCCCTCTACTTCAAAATTGTCCCTTCTTCTGTCAGAATTTGGCATTCTAACACATCCTCAGGTAAGACAGCATTAGGTTATCTGGGGGACTATACTGACCTAAAATTACAGGTATTTGTCTGAATCGTTTTAGATGAAGAAAATACATATAATTTGGCAGGGAAGGCACCAGGGGAAATTGTTGCCTGGAGAAGATCCTATGAAATACAGACATAAGAATAAACACTTTGCTTAGTGTCTGTGCTGCCAATTTCACTGGCATTGGTTTTGGAAGCAGCTTCTACATCAATTTAAGTTTCTTCTTATGGGTCCAAAGGATTGGTCTACACGTTACTTCTTTTAAGTCTCTATTTCTTCTTTTCATTGAAGTGTTTTTGGCTAAGTAAAGAGCAAATCAGATTATGTGACTTTCTTGCTTAAAATTTTGTAAGATTTCTCAAGTTTTAGTGAGAAAATCACTCTTTAAGAGTCAATCCTAACCACTTTCCACAACTCAGACATAAAGACTCCACAATTACTAAACTCTACTGATATTAATGACAACTGTAGCACTTATCAGACCATTCTGCATCTCACACTAGGTTCCTTGAGGGCAGGACCTTTGTCTTATTAATCATTGTGGTTTTAGCATCTTGTGCATCCTAGTGGAGAGTATGTGCTCAACTTAGTCTGTTGAATAAATATAACAAAGGTATTACATAAATTTTCACAAATGGAGACATACTTTTCTTAAATTTTTTAAACTTTATTCATTTTCATTTGTTTGTTTTATTGTTCTATCTTTCAACTAATGGAGATAGTACTATTTATTTTTGAGACGGAGGTTCACTCTTGTCACCCAGGTGGGAGTGCAATGGCACACTCTTGGCTCACTGCAACTTCTCCCTCTTGGGTTCAAGCGATTCTCCTGCCTCAGTCTCCCAAGTAGCTGGAAATACAGGTGTCCACCACTACGGCTGGCTAATTTTTGCATTTATAGGAGAGACAAGGTTTCCCCATGTTGGCCATCCTGGTCTCGAATTTTTGACCTCCTGTAATCCACCTGCCTTGGCTTCACAAAGTGCTGGGTTTATAGGTGTGAGCCACTGCACCTGGCCTATTTATTTTTCCTTAAATGTGTTTTTCACTATTCTAGATTTGGTGGATACAAGTGCATATTTCTTACCTGCATGTAGTGGTGAAGCGTGAGCTTTCAGTACATCCATTACCTGAAGAATGAAACTTCTACCCCGTAGGTAATATTTCAACCCTTATCACTATATCATTCTCCCATCTTTTGTAGTCTCCAATGTCTATTATTACACTCTATGTACTCTAAATATTCATGTGTACTCTTTGTTTAGCTCTCGCTTGTAAGTAAAAACATGCAGTATTTGACTTTCTGTTTCTGTCATATTGCTTAGTATAATGGTCTCCAGTTCCACCCATGTTTCTGCAAAAGACATGTTTTTCATTCTTGTTTTTTATTGTTGAGCTATATGCCATGGTATACAATTTGTGTATACACACACCACCTTTCCTTTATCTAGTATTCTAGCCTTCCATTGCTGGACACCTAGGTTCATTCCTCATTTTTGATATTGTGAACAGTGCTGCAGTAAATACGCAAGTGCAGGTATCAGGTATCTTTTCAATATAATAACTTCATTCCTTTTGAGTATACATCCAGTAGTGAGATTGCTGAATCAATTGGTAGTTCTATTTTTCGTTCTTTGAAGAATCTCCATATTGTTTCTATAAACGTTGTACTAATTTACATTTCCACCTACAGTGTATAAGTGTTCACATTCCTTTGCATCCTTCCCAGCATCTGTTGTGGTTTTTTTTTTTGATATTTTAGTAGTAGACATTGTGACTGATATAAAATGATATCTCATTGTGGTTTAAATTTGCTTTTCAGAAGATAGTACTATTAGACTTTGTTTTTAATTCCAGACTGAGGCTTAGTTTTTTTTCTATTGTTTTTATTAAAAATGACTTCATCTTTTATATGTATTCTCTTAACTTTCCTCTTCTATTTTCTACACATCCCTAAATAGAAAAGGGCTATTAATTAAGTATCATAGGTATTAAACTCTCAAGTAAAAGTCAATTTGCATTCCCTAGGTGTCTCTAGATGTGCTATTTAATACCCAGCAAAATTATCTAGAGTAATTTTAAAACATATTCACCTGAGTCATCAATTTGAGATTTTCTTTACATACTTGTACTATTTTGAAACAATCTTAGGATGTGAACTTTTTTAAAATGGCGAAATAAGATATTGGGATTTTGTTAGGGAATGTATTCAATATATATTAATATATTGCTTTGGATAACATTTACCTCTTAAAAATGTTAAGTCTTCTAATCAATGAATATGGGATGTGTTTCCACTTACCTATGTCTTCTTTACTTTATTTCAGCAATGTTTTGTAGTTTTTATTTGACATGTTTCTTATCTCATTGGTTAATTCTGAAGTATTTTATTCTTTCCGATGCTATTGTAAAGGGAATTGTTTTTATAATTTTCTTTCAGATTGTTCATTGTTAGTGTATATAAATGCAACTGATTTTTATGTTTTGATTTTATTCTGCCACTTGCTGAATTCAGTGATAAATTATAATAGTTTGTTAGTAGAAATTTTAGGATTTTCTGTATACAACATTACATAATCTGTGAATAGAGATAATTTTACTTCTTTCTAATTTGAAAGCTTTGTTAATATTATCCATACTATATATAGTGATCCACAGATTCAATGCAATCCCTGTTAAACCCTAATAACTCTTTGTAGAAATAGGAAAGCTCTTCCTAGAATTAATATAAAATTTCAAGAACCCCAGTAGACAAAAATATTGGAAAAGAAGAACAAAGGTGTAAGACTCACACCTTCTAATTTCAAAACTTACTGCAAAGCTATAGTAATCAATACAGTGTGATACTATCATAAAGACAGACATATAGAGCAATACAATAGAATAGAGAGCCTAGAAAAAAAACCTTCACATATAGAGTCATATGATTTTTGACAAGGGTGGCAAGACTATTCAATGAAGAAATAACAGTCTTTTCAACAAATGGTTATGGGAAAACTTAATATTCACATGCAAAGGAGTAAATTTGAACCCTTGCCTAATATCAAATACAAAATTTAGCTCAAAATGCATTAAAGACCTAAATGTAAGCTAAAACTATAGAACTCTTACAAGAAAACATATGAAAGAAGCTTCATGAAATTGAATTTGCCAATTATTTCTTTAATCTGACACTAAAGGCACTGTCAACAAAAGCAAAAATTGATGAATGTAATTTATGAAAAAAATTTTTAGAAGTGTGTGTAAAAGGACACTATCAATAAACTAAAAAGGCAAACCAAGGAATGAGAGAAAACATCAGTAAATAATATATCTGTTTAATATCCAGAATATGTAGAAAGTCCTCAAGAGGACAACAAAATAAACCAAACAATTCAATTCAAAAATTAGCCAAAGACTTTAACATTTCTCCAAAGAAGATACACAAATAGCCAACAAGTACATGAAAAGATGCTCAATTTCACTAATCACTAGAAAAATGCAAATCAAAACTACCAACTCACAACTAGTAGAAGTGTGTGAAAACAATAAAAATAAAACCTCAAAAATAAGAAGTGTTGGCAAAGATACGGAGAAACTAGAACATTTACACATGGTTGGTAGGAAAATGTAAGATGATACAGCTGCTGCTGTGGATAACAACAGTATGAAAGTCCTCAAGAAATTAAAAGCAGATTTATTATATAATTCAGCAATCCTACTTTTGTGTATGTACTTAAAATAATTAAAAGAAGGATCTTGGAGAGCTATTTATACACCCATGTTCACAGTAGCAGCAAGGGCTAAAATGTGGAAACAACTCAATTTTCCACAGTAAGAAAGTAGATAAACAAAACAGGAAATACACATACAATGGGCTACTATTCAGTCTTTAAAAGAAAAAAGTTATGATGCATGCTATTATGTGAATGAATCTTCAGGACATTAAGTGAAATGAGCCAGTCAAATAAAAGACAAATACTGTATTATTCCACTTATATGAAGTAGATAGATTAGGCTAAATCCTAGGGCCAGAAAGTAAAATAGTAGTTACCAGCAGCTAGATGGAAAGAAGAAACAGAAGTTATTTAGTGGGAACAGAGTTTCAGTTTTACAAGATGGAAAGAGTTATGGGAATGGATGATGGTGATAGTTGCACAACATTATGAATACACTTAACATCACTGCACTACATTAAAATGGTTGAGATGTAAACTTTGTGGATTTTACCACAATAAAAGCAATAAATTTAAAAAATAATGATGTAATGAGTAACTTTGTTTGGACACATGTCCATATATGACTATATCTAGAAGATAATTTCCTAGACATGGATCACATGGATTTAAAAGTTTGATGGACATTGACAAATTTTCTTACAGTAAGGTATCAGTTTAAGTATATTGTTATTATGTAAAATAAAGTGAATGTTTGAAGAAAAATTTTAATTAGTATTCTCTTTATGTCTGTACAAAAATACATGGTGGATTCAAAGTTAGCATCTAATTTTTATGCAAGATGTCAGCAACTGATGTAGCTAATGGCATTTATCTTTGTTTATTGTTGGGTGTTTAAAGGAATGATACTAAAAGTAATAAACTATATACAGTATTTTAGGAATTGTAATAACATATCATAGAACAGTGCATCTCAAAAGACAATGTGGCCATTTACAATCAGAGCCTAATATTGAATATATTGTGCAGTATAATACAAATACAAATCTTAGTGGATAAATCTGCAATCGTTTCAGGTACTAAATTTCCACTCTGAAAAATTAGTGGCTGTTAAGAGAACTGGTTCTCTTCCAGGAGTGGGAGTTTTCAATTATTAAAAGATAGATGAAATCCTGTGATAATTTAGCATCAGCACATTTCTGATTGAAGGGTCTCTCCCATAAAGGATCTGACAAGGTCAAGAGGTTTCATTCCGTGCTGTTTACTCACAATTGATTTCTTTCCTCACTTTGCATTTTCAAGCAATTAATATTTTTCTTGTACTAAATGCACTCTACTTCTTGTTCCCTCTCACATGTTCTCTATTTCAGAAGTGAAGAAGAGAAAAAAAGAAAATAAATATGTTGAAGTAGAGATGTGAGGATCCTATTTATGGAAAGATGCTTTAATTTCATATATCTAAATTAGTTAGATAATGTTATTAAATTACTTATGTAATTTCCTCAGTTCTCCTGGTTAATTCAGGTATATTTTCTAATTGTTTAAGTACTTAAGTAGTTTGTGAGTTATAACTTTGAAGCAACCTTGAATCTTCTTGTGTCTGTGCATTATTATTTTAAAAATCTTTTAAGGATCATGCACTTTTGGACTCAAGCAAGCATTAACATCTGGAGGTGAAAGATCTAGAGGATAAAACACATGTGAGAAAAATTTCAAAGACAGGTAATTATTTTAAAAATTATTAGGGGACTGGTGGTTTTTATTGTGTCTGTCCTGCAGATAAAGCATGATGAACCTGAAAGGGGGCGGGGGAGGGGGGAGAGAGAGAGAGAGAGACACTAATACAGAGACAAATATACATTTAATTCTATCCATTGAGCAAATATTAGAAAAATATTGACCAGAAAGGAAGTAAAATGTTACCTGTACATCTATATTTAAATTAAAAACAACAGATTTTCATTTAGTAGGAAAACACATTTGAGGATATCAAATCTTTGCCAGTAACACAAGGCAAGTAGGTTATTTTGCTCTAGTATAATCCAAGATTAAGAGAGAGTGTTAAAATAAAGCCAGCACATGACTATCTCTGTTTATTCTGATGTTTTCTATGAAAAGCCCTGGACTGATTGACCACAAAGCAACTTATGAAAAGGTTATGATAAATGTTTTGTACTATGGAACTGATTTTCATGATTAATAAGGAACACAATTACATGCTTATATTTTTCTTTTTGAATCAATGTTTTCTTTCAAATATTCAATGCTATAATTTAGTACATGTGTATTAATTTGTTTTCACACTGCTGATAAAAGCAAATCTGAGACTAATCAATTTAGTAATGAAAGAGATCTGTTGGACTTACAGTTCCACATGGCTGGGGAGGCTTCACAATCATAGCAAAAGGTGAAAAGCAGGTCTCACATGATGGCAGACAAGAGCAGAGCACTTGTGCAGGAAAACTCATATTCTTAAAAAAAACATCAGATCTCATTAGATCTCATTCACTGTCAAGAGAACAGTTCGGGGAAGATCTGCTCCTATTATTTAATCACCTCTTACTGGGTTCCTCCCATGGCATGTGAGAATTGTGAGAGTTACAATTCAAGATGATATTTGGGTGGGGACGCAGCCAATGCATATAATTCTGCCCCTGGCCCCTTCCAGATCTCATGTCCTCACATTTCTAAACTATGAGTGCCTTCCCAACAATCCCCCAAAGTCTTACCTCATTTCAGCATTAACTCAAAAGTCTACAGTCCAATGTCTCATCTGAGACAAGGCAAGTCCCTCTGATTATGAGCCTGTAAAATCAAAAACAAGTTAGTTATTTCCTAGATACAATGGGGGTACAGGCATTGAGTAAATACAACCTTTCTAAATGTGAGAAATAGACCAACAAAAAGGGGCTGCAGGCCTTATGCGAGTCTGAAATCCAGAGAAGGAGTCAAATCTTAAAGTTCCAAATGATCTCTTTTGACACCATCTCTCAGATCTAGGTAACACGGTTGCAAGAGGTAGGTTCCCATGGTCTTGGGCATCTCTGCCCCTATGGCTTTGCAGAGTACAGCCTCCCTCCCAGCTGCTTTCATGGGCTGGTGTTAAATGTATATGGCTTTTCCCAGATACACAGCTGCAAGCTGTTGGTAGATCTACCATTCTGGGGTCTGGAGAACAACAGCCCTCTTCTCACAACTCCACCAGGCAGTGCCCCAGTAGGCACTCTGTGTGGGGGCTCTGGCCTCCCATTTCCCTTCTGCACTTTCCTAGAAGAGTTTCCACATGAGAACCCTGCCCTGAAGCAACCTTTTGCAGGGGCATCCAGTTTCCATTCATCTTCTGAAGTCTAGGCAGAGGTTCCCAAACCTCAAGTCTTGACTTCCGTGTTCTCACAGGCCCAACACCAAGTGGAAGCTGCCTAAACATGAGGCTTGCACTGTCTGAAGCCATGGCCCAAGCTCTACATTGGCCCCTTTCAGCCATGGGTGGAGTGGCTCGGACATAGGGCACCAAGTCCCTAAGCTGTACACAGCACAAGGACTCTGGGTCCAGTCCACAAAACCACTTTTTCCTCCTAAGCCTCTGGGCCTGTGATGTGAGGGGTTTCTGTAAAGACCCCTGACATGCCCTAGAGATATTTCCCCATTGCCTTGGGGAGTAACATTGTCTCCTCATTACTTATGCAAATTTTTATAGCCAGGTTGAATTTTTCCTCAGAAAATGGGATTTTCTTTTCTATTACATTGTCAGACTGTAAACCTTCCAAATGCTTATGCTCCCTTTCCCTTTTAAAAACCTGAATGCTTTTAACAGCCCCCAAGTCACCTCTTGAATGCTTTGCTGCTTAGAAATTTCTTCTGCCAGATACCCTAAATTATCTCTCTCCAGTTCAAAGTTCCACAAATCTCTAGGACAGGGGCAAAATGCCACCAGTCTCTTTGCTAAAACATAACAAGAATCACCTTTGCTCCAGTTCCCAACAAGTTCCTCATTGCCATCTGAGAGGACCTCAGCCTGGATTTCATTGTCTATATGATTATCAGTATTTTGGTCAAAGCCATTCAACAAATATCTAGGGAGATAAAAAATTTCCCACATTTTTCTGTCTTCTTCTGAGCCCTCCAAATTTTCCAACCTCTGCTTGTTACCCACTTCCAAAGTTGTTTCCACACCTTTGGGTATCTTTTCAGCAGCACCTCTACTGGTACCAATTTAGTGTATTAGTTCATTTTCACACTTCTGATAATGACATAACAATGACTGGGCAATTTACAATAGATAGAGGTTTAATGGACTTACAGTTTCATGCAGCTGTGGAGGCTTCACAATTATACCAGAAGGTGAAAGGCATGTCTCACATGATGGCACACAAGAGAAGAGAGCTTGTGCAGGAAAAACCTGCTCCTATAATTCAATCACCTCCCACTGGGTTCATCCCAGGATATCTGGGAATTGTGAAGAGTTACAATTCAAGTTGAGATTTGGGTGAGGATGCAACCAAACCATATCAACATGTATGCGGAATGTTCATAAAAATTTGCTTTTAAATATGAACATATTTTTATTAAAAATAATTATATTTTATTCAGATGGTAACCCACTTGAATAGCCAGTTATTTTTGTTTTTAACAGGTAAAGTACACTTTAAAAAGTTTATGGTAGATTATTTTTGGTGTTTTAACATAACAGGGATTGGCTCACTTTTCTCTTTTCAACCTGTGGGGGCAATTGTTACTAGCCTGAGAAGAATTAGAGGAAATTTGTACATTAATAAAACATTTTCGAGCCCTTTTTTTTGGTATATTTTATTGTATTTGCTCTGTATCTTAGATGTCAGTGTGTTTCCTTGTGAGCCTCTGACTTAATACCCTCTATCACTTTCCTGGAATTCCTGAAGGTTTACTTATCATCTCACAGGGTAGAGTATTGAGACCCACAGTAATAATTCTTTATATTTTTACAGGAAGTCAGATAGAAAACTTCTGCTCAGTAGAATCTACAGAGATTACTCAAGTCCTCTGCTCTCATGTTCCTAGATTCATCTGGATTAAATACTCTTTTTCTGAGAATGAAAATTATTATTATCTTCACTGACTTCAATGCTCACTATTGCTTATAAAATACATATATTTTTATAATGGAAGTAGGATTGAAAAATGTTTATTGGGATGTAATCATAATTGAAATAAAAAATAGAATAAACCATCAAAAGAAAACACACAAACACCAACGCAATTGTGCACCCACAAAAGCACACACTAATATGATGGCATCTGCTTCCCTCATCCTTCTCCCGACTGTGAAAGTCCACATATGAAATTTCATGAAGCTGTGAAACTTTCCTTCTTACCCTTTATATATACTATGATCAATATGATCCTATCTAGCAACTAAGATGATTTATGCTCTTATGACATCTACTATTCTGTGAAGTCGGTAGGATTGCCATGCTTTAATTAACTTTTTAGGACTGAGTCAGGTATAAAAACAGCCCACAGATTCTAATGTGTTTCATGTGCATGCAGCTTTGACTGCTTTAATACTGTCTTTTTTCTGAGAATAGCCTTCCACTTCTTTTTCTCAGTATTTACTTCATAAAAGAGAGAACACAAAGTATTTCTATACAACAGAGTGGGTGTTAGAGAGAAGAGGTAAGAAGGTGGAAAATACTTAGGCAAGCAAATGATTGGATCAATGCCTAGGACTGTGAGGGCCCTGCTGGAGTTTAATATAAATAAGATGTTATGCTTCATTGACTACGTTTATCTAATTCTTTTATACATCAATATTGCTTTTTATGATGCTGTTGCCTAACTTTGTTGCAATTTGCTATCTAATCTATAATGTCACTATTACCTCAACAATCATTGGGAAAGCCCCAGGAGAATGCTCTGATTAAACCTTAATTATTGCATTGCTTTGCTATTTGTACAGTGAGAATATATGCTCTCTGCTACCACTATTGCTCTCAGTATCTTAGGTCAAAACAGTAGTTAAGACACCACATCTGTTTAAAAGCAAATCTGCTATGTAGTTCTCACAGTGAACTTCAAAAATCGTAGAGATTTGTTTATCCCCTCTATGTTAGCATCCAGGAAAGCACTTGGTTAACCTCATGTATTACATATTGTCATCGACAATAGAAACTTCATAAATAATAAAATGTTCTGGTTTGTTTTAGGATATAGCTAAAAACTTGATTTTGTATTCTGTTGGTTTCTATAGTTAAAAGCTACATTAATCTGGCTGAAATACTTTGAAGTAAGTAGAGATAAAACAAATCAGCAGGTATTTAAACTGAGGGCTATGAGGTGGAAAAATCACCGCTTTCCCTTCAGGTAGAGACCTGAAGATATATCTTTGTTAATGAGGTTTCATGCTGTCTTACTGGATCCTTAATCATTTAAAATGCAAATCCCAAAGAATGAAGAAAGAGCTATCAGATGTATGAGAAAGTGGCTGATTTTTTAATAAATGATTATGCCATCTGCTTCCCTTATCATTCTCCCAACTGTGAAATTTCATGTATGAAATTTCATGAAGTTGTGAAACTTTTCTTCTTACCCTTTATATATACTATAAAAACACACATCAGAATGGAATATCACTCTGTTTCTTTGCAATCTCCTCTCAATTCAGAGAGTTTCTTCATATGGTCAGGCACACAGGAAGGTAAAAATTACCTTTCATGAACAGCTGGCATACTTCTACTTACAAATTATATTATTTTTGTCATAGTGACTTCTGATTGAACAAGAATGTTTATAAAGAATTATTTCAAAGTGACCTACTTCAGAAATCTGTAATACCCATAGAGACAAACCGTGCCTGCAATTTTTTTTCAGGTAATTTCATGTGGAATCAAGAATGCAGGAAGAGGATTTTGTTTTTATTTTCAGAAATTTTTTTTTTGCTCAAGGAGAACTCAGGGTTGACTTATGCTCGACTTAAATGTCAGCTGTCTTCACAATATTTAATTTAAGAAGTTTCTTTTTCCTCTTCCTTCTTTCTCTTCTTCTTTTTAAAAAAATTTTAATTCACTCTTCATTGAATCCATGCTGCAGCCTCCTTCTATTCTTTCACTTTGCACTTAACAAGAGACTTTCAGCTCTGTTTTTGAGGCCCCATTTGCCTTCCTGCTGCCTTCACCTTTAACTATAAAGTGTCATCCTTTTTGTCCCCATTTTGACCCCTGTGAGGGCTGAGACTGCTGCCTTTACTGTCACTAGCAAATCCTTAATTCCCCTCAATTTCTCTAACACATTCAGCAACAAAGGCAAAGCAATAAGAAGCAAACAAATATAACCATAAAATCATTTCTGAAGTTGAAAATGAGAAGCGAAACACTGAGTTCTCACCTGTGGTAGCTTTTTTATCTGACTGCAAAGTCCAATTTCTTTTCTTTAGAGAGAGAGTATTTTTATGAACTGTTAATATATACTTATAAAAGTGATTGAATTTGTGTGTAAATTTTACTATGCTTTATCCCAACACACAACGTTGAGTGTTTTTTTTTTTCTATATGTCATTTGTTAATGTGTTAATAAACTCTTAAAGAGAAGGACCCTTATAAACAACTAATTGTTTTTGGCCAACAGTGTGATTCTAAGTTTTCAGAGAAGAAAAGCTCTTTTGGATCAGGTGGGATACATAGTTTTTGAACTGCTCAAACAAAATCAAAGGTAGCATGATAAATTTGAGGCTGGATGAAGTGTGTAAGACTGAAATCATCAAGTCATGTCCAAGATGAATTTGGAATATCTTTTTATAAGTGTGGACATTTATTAAAACACTTAAGAAAATATCTATCAGATATGCACTACTGAATAATCCCTTATAATGCAATGTAGGAGAGATAATTGGCAACAGTGAAGCTGAAGGCAGATTGAAAAGCTCTTTAGGTCAGAGGGGTGAGAATGTTGACTATCTCTGTTAAAACTTGGCAATGGCTGAGAAGGAAACTTTCTTAAGGAAGCAAAAGAAGAGAGGAGAGTTTGATTTAAAATACTCGGGATACAAATAAGATTATTATGTTAAATTTTCAAGTTAAAAAAGACTGAAAAATTTCCCATTTGCAATGCTCTCTTGCATATAATGTTGAGCTTTGAAGTTTCAGCCTAATACCTAAATAAGTATTCGAGGCAACCTGTAGTGTATTCTTCTCCCTGGTGTTTAAATCACATTATATTTGTGTTCAACATTATTCTATGCAAACTGGCTTTTAACATTCTAGGTAAATGACAGTAAAATAAATCTGACTTTCCCCAGCTTTTATTAATAGCTTTACATTATTTAAAATATTTAAATTATTTTATATGAACTTCAAGAAATAAAATTATATGTTTTATTATGTATATTTTACATTAATTTTAAAAATTTAATACTTCAAGTAATATGTATAAAGTAATAGACATGCGGGTGTTGGGAGTCTATTTCACTTTTTATCAGTGTTGCTGAAATAAAATACAAAAACCTGTTTTATGAATGTTTTTTATCTATTTATTTATTTTAAGCATTCACAAGAAGTACATTTTTGTGTCTTAAAAATTAATTTGATAAATAGATTTTACATAATGAAATAGTAACTGATTTTAAACATTTCTAAGTAAACTTGAGTATCACAAATATATAACTGTGTAGTTTATAAACTGCTATTTTAAATCTAGTTATTCATTGATTTTGTAATATAAACCCAATACAATTTTTTCCCCTGCATTTGAAAACTTTGAACTCTGATTTATAATAAAATCCAGAATTCTACAAAGGAAGTTATTGGAAGTAATGTGAAAAAAACCTATGTATGACTTATTTCTTAGTTAAATGGCTTTAAGCTACTCTCTGTAGGATGCCAGATGAAGAAAACGAAAGACTGCAATTTCAGTGGTTTTCATGTTTTTAATAAACAGATAATAGTTTTTCTTTCTCTAGACTAATGCACTAATGTGTATATTCAATCAACAACAACTTAGTGTCAGAGAATATGGCATTATCCTTGGTACTAACGGATGGCTCGCAGCGTAATAAAGGACAGAAAATAACTATTAAACAAAAGCGACTGACATATGCCGTAAGAAGCTCCAAAATATGTCTGTAAAATTTCAGAGGAAAAATAAAAAACATAAGAATGATTGGAAAATAAATCCTGGGAAGGTGACATTAGAGTCAAATTATGAAGGTTGAACTCATGCCAGTAGGAGGAGTTGGAGAGGAGTAGACATGCTACGTAGAGAGCAACACAAGGAAATGTGGGGAAGTAGAAACGTGGAAAAACATGGGCTGTGATGTGGTGGCTACAAAATACATTTTATGAATTCTATATTAAATAAGTAGGATAAAGATTGACATTAAGTGATAAACTAAGGAATTTGAACTGAATTAGTCCAATAAATTGAATGAAGAAAGGGAAGATACACATGAGGAGTCATTCAAAATAGTGAAAAGTTGACACAGAAGTGAAAGATTTTGAGCTGTGTTTTAAGGTGAATTTGTGAGCGTAGAAAAGGAAATTAGAGAAGTTGCAAAACAATTCAGAAATGTACGATGTTATCTAGGTAAGAGGTATTGAGGAGCTAAAGAGTGATAGTGCTGATGTCAATTTGTAATGAGAAAATACCATCTTTTCTGTGGTGGGGGGATTACTGTGGCTCATGGAAAGAATCTAACTGAAGAACGTGTTGGTTTGTATTTTCTTTGATGGAAAAATAGAAGTGTGAATGAAAAATCCCTAACGGTTTATATCTTATTGTGCATTAGGAGCTGTTAATTCACATAAAGTTTTGCTAGTAGATTCTCTATATGCAACCGGAAACGTATATAATGTACTTCTATCAAAATACCATTCTTTCTGAGTGAAAAAAGTTAGGCAAATATGAGGAAGATGCAATATTTATTCAATATTTTAAAATAATTCACTTTATGTAGCATATTTCATATGAGATTTGGGATATATAGTCAATTATTAAAATCACCAAATTTAAAAGTCACTGTTTTTTATTTAACTAATGGATTGCAGACATTATACTTAAATCCACACACATAGATATTTTCTGAGCCCTGCATTGTTATGAAATGCCAAAATAAAGTTTGTGGAACAGTAATTGCTTGATATTATATGTCACCCACACCAGTCATCTCATCTTACTTCCTAAAGTCCATAGATATTAATAGAGAATCAACTAATTATTTAACAGAACTATGCATATTTGCAGTGCCATGTGTAGGCAACTCATGGAATGCTTACTTTATTTTGCTAAATGTAAGATTAGGAAATATATATACGATCTCATGTGTTAAAATACTATGATTGGGTCTCTTAATCTATATTTTACTTCCCCTTCACTTAGAAATTGTAGAATGCTTAAAACCAAAAATTCCAAATTCCCTTGCAGCTAGGGTTCTAAATTTTAAATAGATTTCACCTGTTAAATGTTGTTCAGCAGATCTGCAAATCAAAGCCAAGTGAGATCCTCTGTCTTCGCTCTGGCTGTACATATTAGTTGGAAATGTTATGGTTCTTGAGCAACAGGGCTAAGGGTTTATTCTTTGACTTTCAGGAAGAGGTAGTAGCTCTTTGATCTTACTTCTCCCTCCATATTTTATAGTTTTGTGTGTCAGTTTTAGTTTTTGGTATCCAAGACTTCTCTGGTATGAGAGGAAGCATTATGGTCCACCCTAGGTGAAGTCTTGCTTCAGAAGTACACTGGTTCTAGATATTCTTGGAATCACTATGGAATCCCAGATTAGAAATGGCTTTTTTAGCCCTTCCAACAAATTTGTAAGCACCTAATTCTAGTAGTGATTTATTTTTCTTTAGTTTCTGTTTTTCACCCAGTAAATGATATAGCCAATTTATATTAGTATCACTATCTCTAAGTGTATCTCAACATTTTCTGAATATGTATGAGAACAACTTTCATGTAAACATGATTCACCTCAGAACATAGGTAACCATAGAGGTGGAAAAATGTGCTTCATATGAGTAATTTGACTGAAGCAAAGTAAAAAGCTAAGAAAGGTATAGTTAGTTTTATTGGACATGTATTTTTGTGAGTGGCCATCCTTGAGCATTCTTCAGCTTTGGACTTAAGAGTTTTCTGTTTTTTGTTTTTTCTTTTGTTTTTTTTTCTCCCACTACTTCCTTGAACTCTTCTTTGAAGCAGTCTTTTCTCATCGTCTTCCCTCCTCCTTGCTTTGCTTATTACTGTGTTTTCTCACATTTCCATTATTTTTCAGTCATTTTTCAACCCTGTCACAACTCTGCCCCACTCTACTTTTACGTTGGTGCAAAAGTTATCATGATTTTTCATGCTAAAATTATTGCTTTCTTTGAGGATTCCTTTCCTCTCATAGAATGAAATTTTGAGATCATGTTTAGTCTTTCTGGTGTGTAAAAAGGCATTGTATATGTACATACACAAAGATGGTAAAAAATGATTGCTTTAAAGAACTGTGCCATCTAGAAACAGCTATGCAGACATAACGGAATGTCAGAAGCCTCATGAAAGATTAAAGATGGCTATTGAAATGGTCTTGTTTGCTGAGCGACTTCACTGATTAGTTTCAGGAGAGGGGTCAAGAACCTTTGGCTATTTTCTTACATTGCTACATAAGACCTGTTGTGATTCAAAGGAAAGGGATAATTAAGTCAGTGGGGAAACCTAACATAACTTGTCAGATAAAAGAAAGTTTCTTGGACTTTTATAATGTATTTTCTAGATATATACTCAGTCCACAGAGTTTGAATATTTACCATGTAAATTCAAGGTCTACAGATGAAATCTTCCATATAAATCTTGGCAAGATAATGTACAAATCCATAGTCTTATCCTGCTATTTGTTTGGCTGAAATATTTTTATTTCCATTATTATAACTGTGTATTGTATCAAAATTATGAAATAAAAAGTGATGAGGATGATTAGGTAGCATAAGACGTACTTCTTAATGATAAATATCCTTAAAAAACAGCTAAAATTTTTTCTGATCTACTTAGTTGTGCATAACTTGGTAATTCTCAGTGATGGGATCAAGGTAGCATTTGAGACAAATTCATGATAATTTAAATCCTCATTACATTTTAATCCACATAATAATAGTTATTCTAATTTCTATTTACAAATTACATGAATCCTCATAGGAGAACATTATTTTATGCTTTAAATAGATATTTTAATTAAAAGTGGCATATGATATTGAGAGAAATAAAGGGCATCATATATCTTCTGGGTGAACCAACATCTGGCAAACACATGATTGGTAATATTCCTTTAACGCTCAACACCACATACAGGTTTAAAGCTTCAGCATAAATTATTTGGAGTTAAGAACACAGAAGAAAAAGTTAATGAGATTATTGTATCTAACTGAACATTTTCCTTTTTCATTGTTTTCTCCAGTTGCTCATAATTAAACACTGGTATTTATGACAATCCTTAAAACTACATGGTTAAAAGTCCCCAGAGCTGATCAAGCCATTTGCTCATGTGACACAATGTACCTCTGCACCTCCAGCTGGAAACTTTTATGCTAATGATGAATATATTAATTAAAAGTGTTCATAGCTTTTTTTTCTGTTTCTTTTTCTCATCCTTTTATTGACTGTGATGTCACTTAATAAACAGTTTCTTAAATTTAAGAGCCTTTTGTCAAGCAATAAAGTGCACATAGAGTATAAAATGAGATAATTTTTGACATATGCATTCATGAAAAACCATCAACAAAATCAAAATAATTATCATGTCCATCACCCTAAATTTTCTTTATGCCCTATAATTTCTCTTGCTTGTTGTTCTCTGCTCATGATATCCCTCAGCTGATCTGCTTTCTCTCACTAGAGATTAGATTTCATTTTTTAAAACATATTTAAGGTGAATTGCAGAATGTATGCTTTTTTAGTTGTTGTGACCTAGTTTCTTTAATCAGTAGAATTATTTTGAAATTCATTTATTTTGTAGCATATGTAAAGAAGTACTCTTCTACTTCTGAGTAGTTTCCTATTGTGTGACTATACCACAGTTTGGTTATCCATTCACCTGCTGGAGGATAATCAGGTTGTTTTCAGTTTTGGCTAATACAGACAGATCTGCCAGCACTTCGTATAAGTGTCATTTTTTAGTTTAGCCACTCCATACATGGATAGTGGTATGTCACTGTGGTTTAATTTATAGATCTCTAATAACTAATGAATTATTTTAAGTATGTTAATATATTTTCTTTGGTAAAACATCTGCTCAACACTTTTGTCAGTTTCTTTTTTTCTTTTCTTTTCTTTCTTTCTTTTTTTTTGAGATGGAGTCTCATTCTGTCATCCAGGCTGGAGTACAGTGGTGTGATCTTGGTTCACTGCAACCTCCACCTCCCAGGTTCAAGTGATTCTCCTGCCTTAGTTTCCCGAGTGGCTGGGATTACAAGTGTGCACCCCCATGCCAGACTAATTTTTGTATTATTAGTAGAGACAGGGTTTCACCATGTTGGCCAGGCTGGTCTCCAACTCCTGACCTCAAGTGATCTGCCTGCCTCAGCCTCCCAAAGTGCTGGGATTGCAGGTGTGAGCCACCACACCTAACTACTTTTGCTGATTTTTATATTGTTGTTGTTTTAAATTTACTTAGGAAATTCCTTCATATGTTATGGTGACTCAATCAGTTATATGCTTAGTAAATACTTTCTCTCAGTCTATGGCTTCTATTTCATTGTTTTAACTGTGATTTCAGAAAGCAGACATTTAAAATTTTTAGTAAGTCAAATTAATCTATATATTATGATTCTGGGGTTAAATCAAAGAAATTATTCTCTAGCTCAAGGTGACAAAATGTTTCTCCTACAATTTTTCTAAAACAATTATAGTTTTTGGTTTTACATTTATGTTTATTACCTGTATTGTTAATTATAATATGAAATGAGGCATGGTTTAGAGTTTATTTTGATGCAATATCCAACAGCAAAATTTGTGAAAAATAATCAAATACGGATTTTTTCCAAATGGAGTTTTTGGTATTAAGTTGATGATGTGTTTTTTCTTTATTAATGTGTTAACAGGGTGAATTGCATTGATAGATTTTTTTAAATGTTAAACCAACCTTGTATTATTTTTATACTTCATTAGGTCAGTTTGCTAAAATTTTGTTTAGAATTTTTGCATCTGTTTTCATAAGGGATATTGCTCTGCAGTTTTTTTTGTTGTTGTTGTTTGTTTACTGTATCACACACAGTAATTATCATTATCACTCACAGACATATGCAACATATATATGCATGTGTATATATATGTTCAGGGTCTCAGCCATAGTTGTTGTCACTAGGAATTTATATTTCTTTGTGTAGTCATAATTCAAGTAATGTTTTGAATGTTTCAATGCAACAGTCTATATTCCAAGCCATTGGACATAACTGCCTCACATACAATATATCAGTCACACACATACACACACACACACACACAATATATATATATGCACGTATATATCTCATGCACACAGAATACATACATGCATATGTATATGTATACTATGTATGTATATATATGCACATTTATGTATACATATACATACACAATATACATATACAATGTATACTTATATACATATATTATGTATTTTGTGTGTGTGAGATATATTGTATTTGTGTATTGTAGAGTGTGTGTGTGTGTGTGTGTGTGTGTGTGGTTTTTATGTCAGTGGGATCTTCTCCTTGTAGAATGAGTTGCAATACATTATTTCCTTGTCAATTTGTGATAAACAGTGTTGGTTTTTCTCCACATAAAAATTTACTAGAATTAACTAGTGAATCAATTTGGGCCTGGTTGTCTTGTAGGAAGATTTTAAACCAACTTCTATTTCTTGAATCCATATAAGTCCATTCAGGTTTTCTATTTTTTCTTGAATGGCATTTGTGTGTTTCAAGAAATTTCTCCATTTCTTTTAAGTTGTTGAATGTATTATATTAAAGTTGTTCACAATATTATTTAATTATCTTTATTCACTGTATATAGACTTTGTAGTTATGCCAATTTTAAATCCTGATATTGATCATTTGTGGTCTCTTCTCCCTCTTTCCCTCATCAGTCTGATTAGAAATTTTTCAACTTATTGATCTAAGTAAATTAGCTTCTGCTTTCACTTGCTTTCTCTATTTTTTCTGTTTGTATTTTATTTATGTCTACTCTGATTTTTATGGTCTCCATTTTTTTATCATTTTGGATTTAATTTGTTCTTCTTTGCTAGTGCATTAAGGGTTGAAATCTAAAACCATTATTTTGATACTTGATTATTTTCTGACATAGTTCTAATGTAGTTTGGTGCCATGTATTTCCTATATATGTTAGCAGCATTTTATGATTCTGAATATTTTTGTGTTTTCACTTTTATTCAGCTTAAAATGTTTTCCAATTTTCTTCTCTATTTCTTTTTGACAAATTATTTAAAGTTTTAAAGTATTTGGTGATTTTTAAATATTCAGAGATTTTTAGAATGTATTTTCCTATGATTAACAATTTATTGAACTCCATTGTCAGAGAACATATCTTACAGGGGTCAAATTCTTTAAGGTTTATTGACATTTGTTTTATGGCCCAGAATATTGCCTTTCTTAACCAATACTCTATGTGAATTTAGAAAGCATGTGTATTCTCTTCTAGGGTGGTGTGTTGTATAAATGTTAACAAGTTTGTTTAATAATGTACCAAGCTCTTATTTATTATTATATATGTAGTTAATTTTAAATGCACCATCTATGTTTTACTTGCTTCTTTCTTGTCCAATCTGCTTTCTTTTTCTATCTTGTCCCCATGTTTTGAATTTAAATAAAATTAAATAAAATATTTTAAATTTTATTTTTCTCTTGGTGGTTTATCAGATATCACTTTTTGTTATGTTATTTTAGAGCTTGGTTTAGAGATGATACAATATCACTTAAAGGTATAATGTAGTATGTTAAAGATTTTGCATATTTTACATTTTATAAATCAAATTTAGATTATATAATATATAGTTTTATATATGCATATAATATATGTAACATTTGCATCTTATATTTGATTGTTATTTATTTTACAGGGTGTGTCAGTACTATATAATACTATACTTTTATTTCTTCCCTCCTTTGTAATGTGTTCAGACATTTCAATTTTGCATATGATATATACTACAAAAGTGTTAATTTTTGTTTGAAAAGACAATTATCTTTTAAAGAGGTTTAAATAATAAAAAAAAAACTTTGCTTAATACTTCTTTTTAAAGCATATAGCTAGGTTTTCCTAGTGAAAATTCCTGCAACTTTGGCATGATTAGAAAAAATATTTTTTCATCTACAATTTTATAAAGAATTTTTCATCAATATAGCTTTCTTGGTTGACATATTTTCCTTCAGTTTTTAAAAGATATTGAACTGTTGACATCTTGCTTGCACTGTCTTTGACTAGAGATTTTCAGTCATCCATTTTTTTCCCTTTTTGATCGGATTGATTTTGAGATTTGTTTTCATTATCACTAGTTTAGATAATTTTGATTATGATAATTCTTGTTGCAATTATTCACATGTTCTTTGGGCCCAGATTCTACTGAGCTCCTTGGATATACAGGTTTACATATTTTTAAAAATTGTCAGCAAATTTTTCTTTAGAGAAAAATAGATTTTTGATCTTTCTTATTTCCAGAATCAGAAAATATCAAAAACAATGACATTTCCTCACCTCCTCAATATTCAACTGTTTCATGTTCTAACACATTTTGAATCATGAGTCACATTTCTGAAAGGCATTTAATCTTGATAGGATGAATAAAAGTGATTGCTCAGCCTTTAACAGGCACTTTTCCAAATGTATTATTATCATTATTAATTATTATTGATGCTGGTGAAATGGCATCACTATCAATCTCATTATGCATGCCAAAAAGCTGGGTGTCATCATTGACATTTCCTGTCCTTCATCATTTGTATTCATTTATTACCAAGTTTAGTCAATTTATGTCATAAATTTTTCTGAAATATTTTGATGCCTCTCAATTTTCACAACCACATTCTACCATCATCTGCAGGCTAGAATATTTTAATAATTTTATATTTGGCCCCATCTTATCCACTCCTGTCTTCCAACCAACTGCTGCTCTAACTGTGATTAAAGGTAACTTTTGAAACAAACAACTGATTGTATAGCAACTTGTTATTAACATTATTGACTTCTTATGCTTTTAGAAAAAGATTAAAATCCTCCAGATCCATTTTAGCAATATGCCTACTTTAAAAATTATTTAACTACATTTAGTATAAATACTCATGATATATTTATTTCTTATCGATAATTGCAACTGTAATTTTACATTAACTCATATGATTATTTGCCTAATACATATCTCTCCCATCAGCTTATAAACAATGTCTTCATTTATCTTCTAATCCCTACATTTGCACAGTGCTTGACACATTTTAGCAATAAAGACATGATTGCTTGGTGCTGTGGCACATTCCTGTAATCCCTGCTACTCAGCAGAATGAGGCAGGGGGATGGCTTGAGCTCAGGATTTCCAGACTGCAGTGCTCTATGATTGCGTCTGTGAATAGCTACTATATTCCAGCATAGGCAACATGAGTCTCTATCTCTAAAGAAAGTGATGACTGAATTATACAACTTATTTGTCACGTTTGTGCAATTGCAAATATATATAATATAAAACTCTTATTGAATACTTCACAATGCACGGTGATCAATATTTTACATAAAGTTTCTCTTTGCACTTACATTCATTCAGTGTAGTCTTTTTAAAACTATATATAAAGGAGGAAAATTCAGAAAGGTTAAGACATTTCCTGAGTCAAATAGCTAGCAGAAAGCAGAGTAGAATTTAAATGAAGATTTGTCTGACTCAAAAGATATTTAGTCTCAGTCGCTATATTGCTCCTGTACACAATATGAATAATCAAACAACCAGCTTTTGCAAATGAAACCACACAATTTTTTACCATGTACTTTTAGTTCATTGCTGGTCAAAATTCTTATGTGGATATATTCTGCTGTCATCGTGTATGTAATAATTCACCTCATTGAGAGATGTTTAATACTAAACACATTTAATGTGACATTTCTGACAATTTTTCCAGTGCATAACAAATTATGGTATAATTGGAAAATTATAAGAATGTGATGCCTGGTTAAAAATTCAAGGCTTATGTCCAGCTATAAATGTAGCAGACCTCTAGCATTTTAAATATTGTCGGTAAAAAGCAACTTGAAATTTTTTGGGGTCAACATGGTATAAGGCAAAAAGAAACTATATTGTGAGGTTCTTCTAGATATGCCTCTTGTTGAATGAATGACTTTATATTAGCAGGGGTGATATTGCCTGTCCTCATTCCTTCATGAAGTTGGGTAAAACAAATAACCAATAAAATAATCGTTAGAAAAAATGTTATTTTATCACTTATATTAATAAATTTTATTGCAATACTCTGAGAAATATAAATATCTAAATCACCAATGCAGAATAAGGTTATTAAAAAATATCTAAGTGCTCACATTCTGTGTCTAGTTTCTAGACTTCTAGTAATTTTCATGAATACCTTCTCTCAATTTCTCTGATAAACACATGAATTTCTTTAATCTATCCTATATGCATTCTTCCTGCAAGATGACCTGAATCTAGGTGTATGCTTGATGCAGAGTTCTGCACACAGGAAATCCTAATTTAAGACATTATTTGCCTCATATGTTTGTCTTATGGGTTGTTAATGAACTCATATGTTGCTAACATAGCCTGCTAAAACTTTGGCAATTGAGTTGAGACTGCTTGCTCCTGCTGTCTCTAGAATAACCAGCTTTAATGTAGAACTCAGAGTACTATCTGTCTATAAAAAGTTTGAGATGCGCCTTAACTCTCCTCTACTTCAGAGATTTTCAATAAAGGATATGCATTCAAAGAAAATAGCTAAATTGGAAAGTTTTGTTGTATTAATAAATATGTAATGTCTAGAAAAAGGGGGAGTAATAAAAGGGAAAAAAGTGTAAGTTTTGATTCCTTGGTACAAAGGTATAGTATAATAAATGCTAGTTTGGAAAACATGGCTTTTAGTTGCTATTAAAATGCCCTTCTCCCAATTTTTACTTAAAATGAAAATTTGGATTCATCTTTTCAGGTCCTCCTATATACTGTGAGATAAGGCTGATTGTATTGTGTATACTCCAAGGCGAGTCTGCTGCATAAGAGGCTTTATAACTTACCTTATTTAGGAAAAAAAGAAAGTACTTGGCCCATCCAAAACTGGCAAAACAAACTATGGTGGATGTGCTTTGCCCCATGGAAGTAAAGAGATTAAAGACAGTAAAATGATACACTATGTGTAAGCTTCACTGCCATTTTACCTGTTGATAGGGTTCTTGCCTATTAGTGAAATGAGGCCCAGTAAGGCTTTCACCACTGATATTCATAAACTCCCCCAATAGAAAGGATGAATAGAAGGTGGAAATAGAGCTCCCCTCAAGTCGTGGGTATAATAAGAAACTCATTCCTGGGCCAAAATTGCAGTGTGAGGATATTGAAAAGGGTATAAATACTTCTCCCCATACTATTACACTGCTGAGGATTAAAAGAGGAAGCTTCTTTCCTCTAACTACATTTAATCAGAAGTACTTCATACAACTTCCCGAGAGATGTCAAAATTTATAGCACTAGGGAAATAATTCCTTGAGTTCATAAAGAGAACCATTTCTCCCTAGCTCCCCAGGAGTGTAAAGGTAGTTGGGCTGGATTTGGTTCTAAAGCCAAGTATGTGCTGTTCCAGAATTACTTAATTTGACAATTTGGACTCTGTAGTAAATTGATAAAAATATAGTGTTTAGACTATTAGCCCCCTAAATGAGCTTATCTAGTAGTATACATTTATTTTTAAATGGTCCATGAATCTATTCTTACAATCTGTCTTGGGGCAGGTGTGTAGGCACAGTGTGAAGTGGCATGATCATTATCAGATTCTTATGCATTTGTCCTCAGGAGGAACCTCTACTCATACTAGAGTTGAATGATGAGATATATTGAAATGCTATTAGTAGCTAATGTAGTAAACACTTTGAATTTTGCTCAACATTATGCAAATGTATTGACATTATGCAAATGTGCTGGCATACATTATCTCATCTAATCTTCACAACAAACTTAAGAAGATTTCAAATATAATTTCTCTTTCATGAATAGGGAAACTAAAGCCTGGAGAAAAGAAACAATTTAATCGAGACAATTTAACTAATATGTGATGGACCCAGAACTAAAACTCTAGATCCAAAGGCAATAGGCACTATTTAGCTTCATTGGAGAAAATCAGAGACATTGCTGCATTAACTAGTCAGGAATGAAAACCAGTTCTACCTACCACCATTTGCTAATTCTAAAGTCTTTGCTAAACTAAAAAAAAGTACCCTAAAGTTATAATATTATAAAATAATTTAATATGTATTAGCAAAATGAACTAATTGTAAGTACACATATATTACTTTGGGCACTAAGTGTTTGTAACTGACAAGAAATATGCTTTTTCTTTTTTTTTCTCATTCAAAAACTTTGGTTTTTGAGCAATAGAAGAATATTATACATGATTTTCTTGCTTTAGACCTGAAGTTACTTTCAACGATTTGACAACTAGAGCTCACAGCTTGAAATATGCTATCTATCTCTAGCACTCAATATAAAGATTTTGAGGGGGATTTATTGCTCAAGAGAACTGTAATGCATGGGCTATTCTAAAATAAGTAGAAATATTAAGAGCAGCAGTAACTCCTCTTATCAAAAAAGAACTTATGCAATGTTAGGATGTTATGGGTGTTATTTTTGTTTTAAATATTTTATTTGGAATTTGAGATATATCATAATTCCTAGTGCAAAATCAGAGTACCTTCCCCTACATGAAGTGTAGAAACAGAGGCAAGCTTAGGTATCACACTATAAAGCAATATGTGAAACTACCCTGCAGAGGTAAGGTTCAAGTGCTGGAAATCTACAGAAAGAACTGTCATAATATGTCAAGCAGGGGAGAGGGCCCATTCTGAATCAGAAAGCTGTTTGTCTATATATGTGTCACTCCCCAAACTCACAATATGTTTATATATATGTTTATACTATGTAACTTTGATAAATACTAACTTATACAAGGCTAGGGATTGACATAGAATTTAAAAAGTTGAAAGATTTAATGATGATGTTTCACTTGCATATTTTATGAAATGCAAGGTACCACTCAAAGCATGATCTTCCTTAATGCAAACTCTAGAAGTAAAAACTTTGCATATTTGTGCCGAAGATGTGACTACTTTGATAATGCCTATCTTAGATATGAACATCTCTTTGTGAGTAGTGAACAAAGGGCTATGGCTATGTGCCCGGGTTAGGGAGCCAAGTGAAGGTTACAAGTTAATATTTAACAAAGCAAATATCATTGCTGAAGTAAGTTTCATGAAAAACCAGATCATAGGATTTAGTCTTTGTTTTTCTTTGCATAATTTCCAGTAGATGCTTAGCTTCTCAGACCCAGTGGCTTATTCAATACTATAGAGTAAGTTTTCTACTGGACTTCTTGCCTGGATGGTGTAGCGAACTATTGTTGGAAGCCACACCAATTAGGGAATCTTAGACAACTCAATCCCAGCTGGAGGAAAGACTAGAACTAGGATGAATGCAATTATTCTCATGATGAATGACAGATATTATTTCAAGTAATTGAACAGAAGACAAGACTGATGTGGCTTGGGACAGAGGGACTTATAAATGATCCTGTAGGGATCATGAATTAAAAACTCTCAGAAATGATATTTCCACTAAAGAATGATCATTAAGGACGTCTGAGATAAGAATTGGCACTGGCAGGTTAACAACTGGATTCTTTAAAATTTAAAATTGCCATTTTCCCCCATAAAATCTATGAGTGTATAACTTCTTTCTTGTCACTGTAAAGAATGTTATCCCAGAGGAAAAATACAAGAACAGTTGTTCTTAAGTAGGGCCAATTTGTTTTTTCCTCAGGGGAAATTAAGCAATGTCTGTAGACATTTTTGGTTGTCACAATTGGGGAGTAGGTGCTACTAGCATCCAGTGAGTAAGACCAGGGATGCTTTTAAGCATTGCACAGTGCAGAACAGAATTTACAACAGCAGCATTATTCAGCCCCACCCACGTGCTAATACTATCAAGGTTAAGAAACTGCACAAAGTCAAGTTTATAATATTTATATGAGATACTACTGCTATGATCCAGTTTATTTTTAAGTATCTAGTGGCACACTAGAAGTTAATAAATAGCTAACTCGGTAAACAAAACTACTATATTAAACATTTTGGAAATGTATCCTGCAAATTTATACATCTGTCTCTTTGTATGTATACCTTGAAATGAATGTTTGAATATTATTTTCTGTGAAGCCCATTAGACTATAAGATCTTCAAGGTTTGAGCTATGTCTTGTTTCTATTCCCAAGTCCTTACAAAAGTCTTTTTTTTGGTCTAAAAAAAGTATGTGCAAAATAGCAAATAAATAAGTGGACAGGGTTTGTGTTTTCTTTATGTTGTGTTCTGATGAAAATAAACTGATGGGAAAGTAATAAAATAAGCAATGTAGCATGACAGTGATATGCTTGTGACTTCCTTTGTTTAATTTTATATTCTCTACTTTACCAGCAGTGTGACATTGGCCATGTTGAGTAACGCCTCAATGCACTGATTTGATTACATATTAGATGATAATAATAATACTGTACAAAGTTGTTATAAGAATTACATGAGAATATATATATATATACACACACACACATAATCAAGAAATATACACACACACACACATAATCAAGAAATACACACACACACACACACACACACACACACACACACATATGTAATATTTATATTAGGAAAGACTTCTGGGCACAGTGGTCTATGCCTGTAATCCCAGATGTTTGGGAGACCCAGGTGGGCAGATCTCTTGAATTCAGGAGTTCGAGACCAGCATAGGTAATATGGTGAAACCTCTTCTTTACAGAAATATACAAAATTTAGCTCAGTGTGCTAGTATGCACCTGTGGTTCCAGCTACTCAAAAGGCTGAGGTTAGACAGTTGTTTGAGTCCAGGAGGTTAAGACTGCTGTGAACCGTGACCAGGCCACTGCACTTTAGCTTGTGCAACAGAGAGAGACACTGTGTCAAAAACAAAACAAAGAAAAAACTTTATAGCAATGCCTGGGCATATAGTACATTTTGTTTACTGCCATATGTATCCTTTCTTCTTCCCAAAATCTTTGATAGGTGATAAAATTTGGCAGAGCCTAGAACACTTATTTGACTTCAGTATGTCTCCTTATATCTATAGGAGAAAGAACAGACATGGTACCTACCATTTTTGTCTTCATAGAGTGCAAGAATAGGGTCTATAGCCAATGAGAAATTGTGCTTTTTTTCTGGACTCAAGGAAAATCATGAGGATTTCAAGATTTCCTAAAAGGCTCAGCAGGAAACCAGTAAACTCCATCAGAGAAGGACTATGTGTATTGGTTGCTTGAGTGTTGTCTTGTGAGGGTCTATAAGATCTTGGTGTCTTCAGTGAACTTCTAAGTAAAGTGCTCTTGAAAGTTGATTGCCTATAGTCTCATTGCTTGGAGGAAGACTATTGAAATGTACAAAAAAATCTTGGGATAGGAGGTTCCTGCAGTGCATCAGCAAAACAGTAAACCTCCACCAGCTTTTTATCTACCTGCTTCCTAGAGAAGAACCTACCACTTCTTCTGTTTGTCATTCACCTTGCCACTGAGAAAGGAATCCTAACAGAAAGCATCAGGACTTACTGAACTCAAAGTATAATTAAGAAGAGAAAGTAATCACAGCTCAGTTAAGGATACATGTTAACAAGCAATGAAGGTATATGCTCAAGGTGGATATTCAAAACAAAAGCCTCTCTTTAAAGTATATTGAATGAAAGAGATAGAATTTCATTAGGGAAAAATTAACAACAACAACAAAAAGTAGTGAGAAAGCTCACACATATGAAAAAATGTTTTCTGAACCAAAAAATTCCCATAATTTTAAAATTTTAAAGTTAATAGAGCAACTGAAAAATAATAGTTACTATTCAGAAAAAAAATTGAGAAAGATCAAGTCAAAACGGAAATGGTGTTTTTTCTTTCTGCTTTCAATTTATATGGAAATTGAATTCATAAGAAAAATATATCACATATAGAGAACAGAAGAAAATTGTATATGCAAATTACGAGAATAATGTAACAGAAAACACTTGCTGAGATCATAATTGAAGATATAAGAAATTCCTTAAGCTAAAATAAATTTAAATTAAGGCAACTCAATAATTTAAGAAAAAATTATTTTTAAAGAGTTACTCTTAGACTTAAGAGTATTTTTGAATTTTCAGGATAACTGGATATCTTAGCAACCTTCAGAGCAGAAGAAAACTTTACTGACAAACATTTTATCTGCTACACTAGATACTAATGACAGTGGAAGGACACCTGCAAACTATTGAGAGAAAATGATAGCAATTCCAGAAATCTCTATTCAGCCAGTATATCTTTTCTCTGTCAACATAAACATGCTACATAGTTAGACATGCATGCAAGAATTCAGAAAATATTTACTTACATGCACAGTTACCCAACTATCAATTGCTTCAGTATGGATATTTTAAGATATGCAAGCTACAATAAGCAAACAGTGGTTGGCAAGAGGTCTTACACTATTTACGACTAACTTCAGATAAATGGTAATATTGTAACTGTAGTTAAAAATATATAAGTAATTAAATAATTATTACTGAAGTAGAGGATAAAATTTATGTAAACATATATAATATCCCAAAACCAAGAGGATAAATGCACAGCTAATCAGGAGAGTAAAATGATTTCTAAGAGAAGATTTTACACTGGAGTAGAATGAAAGGGAAAGCAAATTACTCAAAGCAAGTTTTTTTCTTGTAGAGACAAGGTTTTATTCTGTTCCCCAGGCTGGTGTACAGTGGCATGACCATGGCTTACTGCAAATTCCTGGGCCCAAGGAATCTTCCTGCCTCAACCTCTCAACCTTTGTGGTAGTCAGGACATTTCATCTCATTTTGATGGAAAAGCTGCTTGTGAATAAATCATCTAATTTGAAATCATAAAGAAATACAACTTGAATTGGGCAAAAGTAAAACGCAGAACAGAATTTTGAAACTAGGAAAAGTAAAGGATAAATGAACAGAATTGTAACAAAGTAACAGAAGTAAATGAGAACAAATTAAATGCTAGTTATTTATTTTATTTTATTTTATTTTATTTTGTGACAGTCTTCCTCTGTTGCCAAGACAGGAGTGCAGTGGCATGATCTCGTCTCACTGCAGCCTCTGCCTCCCGGGTTCAAGCAATTCTCCTGCCTCACCCTCCTGAGTAGCTGGACCTACAGGTGTGCCACCATGCTAGGTTAATGTTAGTATTTTTAGTGGAGATGGGGTTTCACCATGTTGACCAGGATTGTCTTGATCTCTTGATTCTGTGATCCACCCACCTTGACCTCCCAAGGTGCTGAAATTACTAGCATAAGCCACCACGCCAGGTGCTAGTTTTTATACTGAACATGGATTCATTGAACCTCTTATTAAAATACAGAAATTGTCAGATTGGGTGTATTGGTTAAAGTCTCCTTGTGGCCTGTAAGCAAACTTTGAAAGAACCACTGCAATGTAGAGCCAGACGGAATGTATAAAGTCCTTTCCACAGGAGTGCCTAAGTTTGTGTGAGCCTCATAAAGAGACCTGATCATATTGGCCACCAGACTGTTCTCTAAATTTTTAAGTCCGAAAGGCTTAATGTGACCTGGCTATTGGAACTTGAATACCTTATAATTTATCAGGTTGACTTTAGTCTTCAATGCCCTTTTTGAAATGTGATGAAGAAGATAATTCACTTGGAAATCTATGAGATTAAATAAACCCTCAGCATGTGTTTTAACACTGTGAGGGATGACAGTATCTTACTCTACTTTGTCTTTGCCTATCGAACTTCCCCCCTCACTGGCACTCAGGATAGTGAAGGATGGATTGCTCATGTCTGGCCTGTATGTTACAAGATGGATTCTCTGTAGAAGAAAAAGAAACGATTTCAGTCCCAACTCTAGAATTATAAAATCAGCCCACAATAAGGTTAGTATATTGAAAAAAGGCATCAGCTAAATATTGTCCACAATAAGCAAACCAAAATAGATAAATATATAAATAAACCCCTAAAAAGAGAAAATTCAGGGACAATCAAAAATAGGCCAAGCAAATGCAAATAAAGAAATTATACTTACTATAAATGTTAGACAAATTGAAGTTGGGGGCCCAAAAGCATTATATAGGAGAAAGAGTGCCACACGTAATTACAAAATTTAAATCGATGAACACACTAAACATTCATGAACCAAAGATGAGAAGTAAAATATATAAAAGAAAATCACTTAAAAATACAAAATCACTTAAAAATTCATAAAACAAGTTTAGTGAGTGATTTAAAATACTCTTTTTGGACAGTAACAAGAAAAATATACAGGAATCAAAATGTGTAGCCATAACAGAGGATCTAAGCATACAAAATCAAAAAGCTTACATATTTCTATGTTTATAAATATTACACACATATAATTTTGTTCTCTATAGAGGGTGCACACTTTTTAAATTAAACATATCTCACTTACAAAAATATATCCTATAATGTATAAAGTATAAAGATACATTTACTTAGTTCCAAAAAGGTATATATTTTATAGGATATAATTAAATGAAACCTATACATTAAGAATAGAAATGTGGTCTAAAAATTTTGGATTTAAAAATTAAGAAGCATTCTCTAAAATAACCATAGAATACTACAAGATATCTGAAATAAAAAACAATTGAAAATAAACCAGAAAATAATATAAAGCAAAGCAATTCAGCAAACTTATGAAATCAAGTAAGAATTAATTCAGATAAACAGTTGTCACCGTAAACTTAATCATTGAATGAGCCAAATTATAAGTATGTAACTTAAAAAATTTAATTTAGAAAATGAACAAAAGATCACAAACTTAATCAAAGTAATTGAGAAATTAAGCTATTACACAGGAAATATTAAAAAATAGAAAGGAATAATGAAATCAAATTATTTTTTAAAAGACCAAGAAATCTTTCCTGCTTGAATGACGTCAAAAAAGAAAGGCCAAATTTACGATGTTTTTTGTTATCTTTTAATCATTAAGTTATTAGCTACCGTGACTTTTTTCTTTTTTCTTTTCTTTTTTTTAGTAATACAACTTTGATTTTGTTTACTGTGCTTCAAGTAATCATGGTCTTCAAGAGAGCCATAGATGGTGAATCTTGATGTACGGTCTAAAGAAATAGAAATAAACCCAATCACCTTGCAAAGACCTTTGTTTAGTTACAGACATGTGGCAAAATTCTTGAAAATAAGAAATGAGGACAAGGCACTGCATGGAATTTGAAAAAAAAAAATCCTTCAAAATGGAAAAATAGGAATATTGTGTACTCTGTGTACTCTGCCTAAAGACCCTGCAAAAATTGCAGCTGCTTTTAGGTAATGAGAAGAGTCAGCTTGAGATTATTTCTCAAATTGTGGTGTATCCCACAGCATCAGCATCACCTGGAAAAGTGTCCTTTGCAGAGACATGGATGAATCTAGTAACCATCATTCTTAGCAAACTGACAAAGAACAGAAAAACAAACACTGCATGTTTTCACTCACAGGTGCACATGAACAAGGAGAACACTAGGGCACTGGGAAGGGAGCAACACTCAGTGGGCTAGATTGAAGGTGGAAGTAAAAGGAGGGGAGAGACAGCAGGGGTGGGGGTGGGTGGGTGCTGGGAGGATGGGGGATGGATAACAATGGAAGAAATGCCAGATTGAGGGTGGATGGAGACAGCAAACCATCATGGCATGTATGTACCTATGCAACAATCCTGCAGGATGCAGGGTGTGCACATGTACCCCAGAGCCCAAAGTGCAATAAAAAAGAAAAAATCTAGGGCCTACTCCATCCCAGAGCTACTAAGCAGAACAGTCTTGTAACAAGTCTGTCTGATTTTGATGCAGGCTTAAAGTTTGATAATCACGGTTTGAAGAGGAAAAGTGCTATGCTAAAAATGGTTGAGGGGAAGTGTTTGAGAAAACTGGCTATGAATGAAGTTGTTGAGCTGCTGATTTAACTGATTTACATCTGTCTTATGTCCAGATTTATTTTTAATTATTTTTTGACTTGTCTGATGCATCTTAGATTATAATTAAGAAATACAAAAAAAGAAAAACCTAGCAATGAAAAATTAAAATTATAAGAAAAGATTACATGTGATGCAATGGCTATACATTAGAAAAATCTAGAGTTAATTGATTGTTTTCCAAGAAAACATAATCTAAGAAATTTATATGAGAGGATTTAAAACATTATCAATAAAGTGATCACAAAGGCAATAAAAACTCCAACATTCAAAGGAAGACACTGAACATTAACAGTTTGACAGTGGATTCCATTAGGTAAATAAGGTAATTTCCTTATATTTCAACCATAATAATAGTTAGAATTTAGCATAACATTAATGTTCTAACAAATAAAGATAATATAAATTTATAGTCACATAAATACAAATAAAACATGCAAAATAAAATATTGACATGGTGAATCTGGCAATTCATACAAGCAATGTAATATAATTATTATTTATTACAAGTAATTCAATGCAAGAACTAAAATTGTTTTTAAAAATGAATTTATTTAACATTAGATTCTAAAAAGCGAATTGATAAATTGCATCAGTAGTCCATAGTAAACTCTAAGTAAAATAGAAACAGGGGAAAACTAAACAGGGTACAGTTAATTTTTCCAATCACAGTAGAAAACATCAGTCGACATGTTGAAGTACTTAAACATTTTCTCCACTAAATTTAGGAGGAAAAGAGGAATTATTTTTTCTTGCTATTCTTCCTGATGAGGGAAAGTTTCTACACATTTTGGAAAGCATTGTCAAAGTATTTTATTTTAGTTTTGGGGGGCAAGATAATTGGATTTCTAACTTCATAGAAACTAAGAGTCTCTGGTTAAAAATACTTAAATAAGTGAAAGATTTCACAGTTTGATATATACAAAAAATATTTTCCCCAAGTCAAGCAAAAGCTACATACAAATTAAAATAAAAACATACACAGACAAATATTTTCTGTATGTGGCCAAAGAAGTAAGAACCTGAGAAAAAATGAAATGAGAAATATATCACTACACTAAGACTTAGAGTAAGGAAACAGCTAATTTTTAAGGATATTAAAACTATAAGAAGAAAGAAAGTTATATTCTTAATGGGAAGATTAAATTTCAAAAAGAAATGATTACCCCCAAATAATGTATAACTATAATAAAAATCCAGTAACTGTCCCTAAGGATAGTTTTCTTGATTCTAATACTAATTAGTCAAGCTCAAAAATTCTCTGAATCAAAATTCTAATACTAATTAGTCAAGTTCAAAAATTCTGTGAGTCAAAACATATGAAAGAAACAGAATTATAAAGAACTGAGTTTATCAGATATTGATTTCTTTTTTTTAATAAAACCACTGTAATTATAACAAACTATTGTTTTAGGAATAGTGAATTAGGTTAATAAACAGAATACCTAGTCCAATTAAAGTTAACATAAAAATAAGTTCATATTTCAATTCAGTGAGAAAGAGAAAAAATAATAATAATCTTACTTTTTTTTTGAGACAGAGCCTTGCTCTATTGGCCAGGCTGGAGTAGAGTGGCACAGTCTCAGCTCACTGCCACCTTGGCCTCCCACATTCATGCAATTCTTCCACCTCAGCCTTTGGAGTAGCTGGGATTACAGGCACCTGCCACCAAGCCCAACTAACTTTTATATTTTTCGTAGAGACAGGGTTTTCCCATGTTGGCCAGACTGGTCTCAAACTCCTGACCACAGGTGATCCAACTGCCTCAGCCTCCCAAAGTTCTGAGATTACCGATTAGCAGCATGAGCCACCATGCCCAGCCTTAATGATCTTATCTTAATTGATCATCTTTCTGAAAGCAAAAATATATTTTCTGAGTTTTTTTTTCATTGCTGTGGAACATATCAGAGAGTTAAAGACAAACAAATAAAATCACACAGAAATAAATAAAATATTAAGAAAATAACTTAAAAAAAACACAAGATGTAGACCATCCTCTCCAGCCAGAAAGAAAACCCATGACCAATAAAGTTACGCATATTTTCCAAGATGAAAATATTTAAAAATGGTAAAACATACAATAAGCAAAGTCAAAGAAAAAATGAAACATTGTTAAAAGTATTTGCACGCTGTATGAAAAAAATTAACAATTCTGATTTGTGAAATAGCCTAAGAAATAAATAAAAGAAATACATTCTGGAGAAAAGCATGAAAGAAATATCAACAGGAAGGTCACCATGAATGTTAATAATACCTTTAGAATCAATAAAAATAATGCAAACCTAATAACATATGAGGTTGGCAAAAGGAATGTCTTCTGTGGATGATGAGAATATCGGTACTCTCATATGTTGCTGAATATTTCTGAATTGCTATGACATATTTTTGAAGACTCTTAATATTTATCAACCTCAAAAATATGCATAACCTTACATTTTATTATATGAAAATTTGAAATTTTAGCCTAGACAAACAAAATTACTCATGAAAATACATATATTTATATACAGACATAGAAATATATTATAAGCACAGTTTCTATTTGCATGAATAAAAAGATTTACTTCTTTGAACAGTAAATAATTATCTTGGTGATATTATGCTATAGAATTATTTCAATTTTATTGTATGATATTTCTAATTCTCAGGTAATTTACAGAACTTACAATTTCCTCATAGTATTATTACTTTAATGCTAGCAATTCACCAATAGCATAGAAATGATTACTGTGTTGATCACTAGATCTCCTCTGATTAATAAAATTAGAGCATATCTTTCTTTTCAGAAGTAAAAATAGAATATACCCATATTCCATTCAATCTTCTTCTAAAGACAGAATACAGCTATTTCTAAATTTGAAATTCTTCCCATAATGTTAATACACAGTTGTTTCTTGAGTGAATTACTGATTAACATGGATATATCCCAATAACCAGTTTATATTGAGAATAGGTTTTAGCACACTCAAAATATATGTATGTATATTTATATAAAATAATGAAATTATATATTGGAGACAATGTAAAAATGTACTGATCTTCAGATTTAGGCCATATATTTTTATAAGTATATGATCATGGATTTTCTATATAAATTAGGTTAATTGTATTCTCTGAAAGGTTCATCCAGATTGCCACACAACTGATTGACGCATGACTGGCAAAGTCAAGTGCATGTATTTTATTTTCCTTTATCCCGTTTTAGCATTCTGAAAAAAAATCTCTCTCTGAATACAAGTGACTCATATAATCATAGCTGTGTCCTATCTGATTAGGTTAATAGACTATCTGAAATTGCTTATATAGGAAAGCTATTGAGATAATCTCAATGGGCTTAAACTGCTAATGTATCCTTTTCATCTCTGCATTTCCAATTTAAACTATGTTTCCACAAATCTCTTAAAAACAACACAAACAGACAGATAAACAAAAAACAAATGGAGCAGTTTTATGGTCTCCAGATTTTGCTGCTGGAGAAGACATTAGAATGTATCATTTTTGAACCTATCACTTTATAAAATAAAATTATGAACTATAATATAAAGCATACAATCCTTTTTAAGCTAATAGTCCTTTAAATTCTGCTAAGACTAATTAAATGAAACTTATGCATCAAGTAATAGATAACAGGAAAGCTAAGACTCTAAATTGTATATTTTTATTCTAAATCCAACTTGTGCTCTGCAAATGTCCATGATCACAATAATTGCCTCTTTAATTTGTTAAAATAAATATTCTCACACTCATTCACTGAAGATCTTGACTAATTCTGAAGATCAATACGCTTGGTTATTATTATTATCAAGGAAATTTGGGAATTGCTGAACAATGAGCTTTCTTTCAGTATAATGGAATGTTGCCAAACCTTAAATTTTGACCTAAAGAATACACAAATCAATTACATCTATTCCATAGTATTTTTCTCCTCCACTCATTCTTTTTTTGCATCCAACTGTATTAGTCTGTTCTCATGCTGATATGAAGAAATACTGGGTAATTTATAAAGAAAAGGGTTTTAATTTACTCACAGTTCTCCTAGCTGGGGAGACCTCAAGAAACTTACAACCATGGCAGAAGGTACCTCTTCACAGGGTGGCAGGAGAGAGAATGAGTGGCATCAGGGAAAATGGCAGAGGCTTAAAAAAATCGTTAGATCTCATGAGATTCACTCATTATCACAAGGACAGCATGAGGAAAACTGCTCCCATGATTCTATTACCTCCCCCTCATCCTTGTCAAGAGGGGATTATGTGGATTGCAATTCAAGGTGATATTTGGGTGATGACACAGAGCCAAATGCCTCTCCCAAATCTCATGTTCTCACATTTCAAAACATAATCATGCCCTTCCAACAGTCTTCCAAAGTCCTAACTCATTCCAGTAATAACTCAAAAGTCCAAGTCCAAAGTCTTTTAAAATTCCTAGTTTCAGATGTAACAAGGCAAGTCTCTTCCACCTATTACCCTGTAAAGTCAAAAGCGAGTTAGTTACCTCCTAGATACAATGAGGATCCAGTCATTGGGTAAATACACCCATTCCAGATGGTAGAAATTGGTCAAAGCAAAGCAGCTATAGTTCCCATGCAAGTCCATAATTCAATAGGGTATCATGACACCTTAAAGCTCCCAGATGATCTCCTTTGATTCCATGTCTCACATTCAGATCACGCTTATGCAAGAGGTAGGCTCCCACAACCTAAGAAGCTCTGACCTGGTGGCATTCATGGGTACAGCACTGCTCCTTGCTGCTTGGGTTGGTGCTGAGTGTCTGTAGTTTTCCCAGGCACACAGTGCAACATGTCAATGGATCTATCATTCTGGGGTCTGGAGAATGGGGACTGTCTTCTCATAGCTTCACTAAACAGTGTCCCAGTGGGAATTCTGTGTGAAGTGTCTGACACCACATTTTCCTTCTGCACTGCCCAAGCAGAGGTTCTCCATGAGGACTCCACCCCTGCAGAAAACTTCTGCCTGGCCATCCAGGCATTTCCATACAACCTCTGAAACCTAGTTAGAGGTTCCCAAACCCCAATTCTTGACTTCTGTGTACCAGCAGGCCCAACATTACAGGCAATCTGCTAAAGCTTGGGGCTTGCACCCGCTAAAGCAACAGCCTGAACTATACATTGGCCCCTTTAGCTACTGCTGGAGCTGAAGCAACTTGGACACAGGGCACTAAGTCTCCAGATGGCACAAAGCAGCAAAGCCCTGGGCCCAACCAAGGTAACCAATTTACCATCCTAGGTCTCCAGGCCTAGGATGGGAGGAAATGCCCTGGAAGTCACTGACATGCTCTGGAGATATTTCCCCCATATCTTGGTGATTAACTTTCAGCTCCTTGTTATTTATGTTCTTCAGCAGGCTTGAATTTCTCCCCACAAAAATGGGTTTTTCTTTTCTATCATATTGGCAGCCTGCAAATTTTCCAAACTTTTATGCTCTGCTTCCTCTTGAACACTTTGCACCTTAGCAATTCCTCCTGCCAGATACCCTAAATCATCTCTCTCAAATTCAAAGTTCTTCAGATCTCTAGGGCAAGGATGAAATGTCATCAGTCTCTTTGCTAAAAGATAGCGAGTGTCATCTTTATTTCACTCCACCTTTATTTCAGTTCCTCATCTCCATTTGAGACCACCTCAGCCTGGACTTGTTGTTCATATCACTATCAGCATTTCCAAGCTTTCCCACCTTCTTGTGTTCTGAGCCTTCTGAGTCTCTAGGAAGTTCCAAACTTTCCCACATTTTTCTGTCTTATTCTGAGCCCTCCAAACTGCTCCAACCTCCACCTGTTACCAAGTTCCAAAGTTGCTTCCACATTTTCAGGTATTCCTATTATAATGTCCCCACTCCCTCAGTACCACTTTACTGTATTATCTTATTCTTACATTGCTATAAGAAAATACTCCAGACTGGGTAATTTATAAAGGAAAAAGTATAACTGATTCACAATTCTGCATAGCTAGGGAGCCCTTAGGAAACTTACAATCATGGAGGAAGGTACCTCTTCACAGGGCAGCAGGAGAGAGAATGAGTGAAAGGAGGGGAAATGCCAAAAGCTTATAAAACTATCAGATCTTGTGAGACTCACTTACAATCACTAGAACATAATGGGAAAAATTGCCCCATGATTCAGTTACCTCCACCTGGTCCCACCCTTGACATGTGGAGATTGTGGTGATTGCAATTCAAGGTGAGATTTGGGTGGAGACACAGAGCCAAACCATGTTACCAACATTAAACTCCTGGTTACCTGCGGTTAATTTTTTTTTTTTTTTAATGAATCAGGACACTTTGAGCCATAGGATCTCCTTCCACTATGATTCTTAAAGTTGTAATTAAATAAAACCCTCACCTCTAATGTCTAATAGTTTGAATATACTTATTTTAACTAATAGGTACTTGTAAGTATTAATATATTATTTCACATATAGAAATGTTTATTGACCCCCAGATGTAACCAAACTTTATGTCTATTAAAGCTATCAAACCTTGTAACAAATACTTTAAAAAATCCAATAAGTATACATTCAATAAAATTGTATATTATTTATCTTTGTTTATTGAAGAATACTTTTCTGACTCTCATAGCATATTTAAGATGATATTGTTGTCAACACATATGACTTGCCAATATCATACCCTGTGGTGTTGATATTTTTCTTTATAATGATTACTTTTTAGTATAATTTCAATTTAGTGTAGGTAAATCATGCAGTCAGAATTGAATTCAAATTTTGCAACTGGTAAAGTGCCTGAACAATTAGAACAGATAACCAAATAAAATCAAAATAACCAAATACATACTGACTTTGGATGTATAAGGAATATTTACTGAGCATTTATATGAAATGGATCTTCTGCTGGGTTCTTGGAGACAAACAGAGAATGTATTCATTATATGTTGATTGCAATTTAGTGATAAATAGGTATCAGCCTTATGAAAACATGAAATCAATCTTATTTTTTACTCATTATTTATCAGACTTTTTGTTAAATACAATTTATTTTACAAAATAAAATAAAAAAAATCTCTATAGGTTTCAAATATCTTACCTTTAGCTAAGATAAAAAGATATTTGTTTTGAAGATTTAACCTGAAAATTAACAAAATTTCCAAGCTCAAGGCACATACCTGTAGCTCAGTCTACAACTGCCTGCAGACACATTTTCACAGACATTCTCAAATTTGACATCCTCCAAACTATTGCGCCTTTTATAAAACTTTCCTTGATAAAGTATTGCTCTAGTAATTATTACTAATAATCACAGAGATTATTTTAAATTATCACAGATAATAACAGACCACACTAAATAGAGAAGGCTGATTGGACAGGGTTAAAAAAGGCTTCAAAAAATACCAAGTTTAGCTATGACAATGGATTATTACTTGAGAACTATGAGTCTGGTGGGATGAGAACAAAGTGGGCTAGAAGTTCTCTCAATTATGCTCTCTGTTTCTTATGTCTTAGTCTTTATTGTGTTTACAGATCTTACAGCAATGCTCAACAAATACTTTTGAGTGTGTGTGTGTGAGAGAGAGACAGAGACAGAGACAGAGAGAGAATTGGGAGAGGGAAGGGCATCTGTTTAGCATTGCACTAAGGGATACCTTGATGACTAGTCAACAAATGAATACTACATTTTTCCTCTTTCTCTCCTCTTTCTCTTATTCTCTTTTCGATTTTTTTCATTTACTTAGTTTATTTACCCATTTTAGTGTGCAATCGCCCACTTTAACTTCGCAGTAATTTTCCCATCCTGCTATAAGGCACTTATGCAATTACCAAGTGAATGCCCTAGGAGTATCATGTTAGAGTGTGAATTATAACATCTTGTTTAGCCTCCCAGAGGACCATACTGCTAAATGCCCAATAATCTGTTTTGAACAAAGCACAGCAATTAGAGATAATTGAAAGGTATATATTGTAAAGTTATTTACTCATCTACATCTTTGCTTGTAATAACAGCCAAACACATTACTGCATGTTATTCAAATATTTGATATTGTTGTCAACACATAGAGATTTGCCAAAATCAGTATATGATGTCAACTCATATTTACTATTTATTGCATTGGAATTTAATATTTCATAAGGTAGCAAGTGCTTGGCTCCCTGAACTACATAATATAAAGTAGAAAATTAATAAACATTTATTTGCAACTGCATGAGATCAATGGTGGCAATATTTCTATTCTCTTCAAACAAAAATATATATTATACTCTTGAAATTGCAATGAATCTGTTTTTCCCACTATTATATAAATGTTTCACTTGTTTCTTACTAAATTAAAGGTCTGAGAGAATATAGATTCCTAAATGTAAAGAGAATACAAATTTTGGATCAGCAATAAGAGGAGCTCTATTTTGAAAATGAGTTGAAGGCTAGTTGAGCTTACAGAACTAGCATTCAATAATGCTTCAGGTTTAGAGTGTCAGTTTAAACTCAGAGCTCCAAATTCCCTTGGTTGAGTGTACTGGTATATGCTTTACTACAAAAAAGAATGGATAATTCAAAATTGTATATATCTATTGTTAAAAGATAAATTGATGCACAATAAAATTGTAGTTTATTTGAAAAAACAGTAATTCATGAGTCAGGAAGCACCAAACCAAAGGTGGTTTTAGGCTCTGCCGAAGAAATACAAAGGGAAGAGTTCTACAGAGTCAACATGTAAGCAAGGCAAGCTTGATTCGTTACAATTATGTAGTTTCCTTATTTGCATTATTCTACTGAGAAGTTCCTAGTTGTACAAATTAGTTCGAAGCTTCTGATGAGTTTAAGTTTTGTTTTCTTTGATATAGCCATTTATAGTTTGTTACATTTTGCTTATGTTTGCACAGCAAGTAAGGTCAGTGTTGCTTCCATGGTTTAAATGACTTTTGTCTACTGAAAAAATTCCCAAGCCTGGTTTTCAATTTATTTTACTTTAACTCTATATATTTATATTCTCTCTACTTATAAAAATGTAGAGAGTGTTTGAGAAAAAGCAAATTATATTAGCATATTTCCCACTGTGGGAATCTTTTGACCTCTTTTAAACTGAGCAAACTATTGAGTCTCCTTTTGTTATAATTAAGGTTTAGGAAGATTTCTTTGCAATTGGAGGCAGCCTGTGGACAGTCTAGGAAGACTCCTGCATATCCTCCCAGTTAAGATACACAGTACAAAATGATTTGTGTCCGTGTTTCTGACTTTCTTTCTAGTGGATTTTCATTCTGTCAGTTTAGCTAAGTAGCAGCTATGTTTCACAGATATTCTTCACGGCATGGTGTCTAGTCAAGTTGGTTATAAGACAGGTTTGTGTGAGAAGAAAAGCACCATTTTTAATGCTCTAAAGTTTAGTGTAGGGCCAAGTGCTGTTACAGTTTCTGAACATCTTCACTCATCTGTTGGCTTGACTCATTAATGCGTATAATTCAGATCCCCCATTCCTTCCTCTCACTAGATCTTCTTCACCATCTCTGAGTCCTGGGCCAGAGAGTGGGCACTTTCATACTGAAGAGTACCAGGCTGTCTTGTAGGTCATCTTCATCAAAAAGATTTGAAGCGGTGAAAGACAGATGTGGGAGAGGACTCAAGATGGCGCTGTGAGAACAACCCAGGATTGAAGCTCTCGCTGGACACATGGAGAGGGTGAGTCGGGGAAGCATTTCCAGACGGATCTTAGTTGCCCACAGAAGGGGGAAATTCCCAGGTATAAAAGAGATGCGGGACGCCAGGCAGGGGTCTCAGCTGGTGCAGCCAGCAGCCGGTGTGGCTCTGGCCCTCACCTGAGTGCAGAGGCACTCCACAGCACTCCATACAAAAGCGCACTGTTACGGGTGCCCTGTTGAACCAGCAAACTAAGACCCGAGAGGGCTGAACTTGAGACTGAATGGGTCTTGAACTGTGACCCAGCCCAGGAAATCCCAGGGACTCAGCATTTGGGGGAGCGCAGAGCAACAAACAGAACGGCGATTCCAAACGCTTCTAGTGAAAAGGATTTTTTTAAAGTGCAGCTCCGTGGGGGAGGGGCATCCGCCATTACCGAGGCAATCAGCCCCTACTGAGGTACACGCCCATTGCTGACACAGCCTGCCGTTGCCGAGGCAACCCAGTACAACAGAGAGACTTCCCCGCAGGGCGTAGCCTGTGGCAACAGGGCGGAGACCACAGCAGAAGGGCAGAGCCTGCAGCAAAAGGGCGAACCTCACACCAGCAGGGCGGACCCTCGGCAGGCAAAAAGTGACTAGACTGCCTCCTAGCTGGGCAGGACAGCGAGGCAGACACTCACAAGGAAAGCCAAAACACGTCCCCAGACAGAGCATCTGAGAAAAAAAGGGGTTTTCTTATGAGTTAGGTTGCAGCAGAACTAAACAGAGCAGCCTAGCAGCCCTGAATGAACAACAGAACTCACAGCTCAGCACTTGAGCTCCTACAAAGTACAGACTGTCTCCTTAAGCAACTCCCTGACCCCTCTATATCCATAAGACTGACATTTGGCAGACATCATCCTGGGACAAAGATAGCAGAAAAAGAAACTGGTAGCATCCCTCACTGTTCCGCAGCCGCTATAGGCACACCCCAGACAAGCAGAGCCTGGAGTGGACCTCAGCAGTCATACAGCAAAGGGGCTAGACTGGTAGAAGGAAAACCAAGTAACAGAAATAGTCCATCATCAACAATCTGGGTGTCCACTCAGAGATCCAATCAAAAAGTCAGCAACTACACAGACGACAGGTGGATAAATCCACAAAGATGGGAAGAAACCAGCGCAAAAGGGAGGAAAACACCCGAAACCAGAACACCTCACCTCCTAGAAAGGACCAAAACTCCTCACCAGCAAGGGAACAAAGTTAGAACTCAGAATTCAGAAACCAACCCAGAACCGCACAGCTTCATGGAACTGAACAACTGGCTCCTGAATGTTGACTGGATAGACAACTAAATGAAGGCAGAAATAAAGAAGTTCTTCAAAACCAATGAGAATGAAGACACAACATGCCAGAATCTCTGGGACACATTTAACGCAGTCTCTAGAGGAAAGTATATAGCAATAAGTGCCCATATGAGAAGAATGGAGAGATCCAAAATTGACACCCTATCATCAAAATTGAAAGAGCTAGAGGAGCAAGATCAAAAAAACTCAAAACCCAGCAGAAGACAAGAAATAACTAAGATCAGAGCTGAACTGAAGGAGATTGAGACACGAAAAACCCTCCAAAAAATCAATAAATCCAAGAGCTGTTTTTTTTTTAAAAGATCAACAAAATAGATAGACCACTAGCCAGACTGATTAAAAAGAAAAGAGAGAACAACCAAATAGATGCAATAAAAAAATGATAAAGGGGAAATCACCACAGATTCCACAGAAATTCAAACCATCATCAGAGAATATTACAAACAACTCTATGCGCATAAACTAGTAAATCTGGAAGAAATGGATAAATTCCTGGACTCCTGTGTCCTCCCAAGCCTAAACCAGGAGGAAGCTGAAACTATGAATAGACCAATAACAAGGTCAGAAGTTGAGGCAGCAATTAAGAGCCTACCACACAAAAAAAAGCCCAGGTCCAGATGGGTTCACAGCCGAATTCTACCAGACACACAAAGAGGAGCTGGTACAATTTCTTCTGAAACTATTCCAAATAATCCAAAAAGAAGGAATTCTACCCAAATCATTCTATGAGACCAATATTATCCTGATACCAAAACCCGGTAGAGACCCAACAAGAAAACTTCAGGCCAATATCCATGATGAACATAGATGCAAAAATCTTCAATTAAATATTGGCAAGCCGATTGCAACAGCAAATCAAAAAACTTACTCATCAAGATCAAGTAGGATTCATCCCAGGGATGCAAGGCTGGTTCAACATACGCAAGTCTATAAACGTAATTCACCACATAAACAGAACCAAAAACAAAAACCACATGATTATCTCAATTGATGAAGAGAAGACATTTGACAAAATTCAACAGCCCTTTATGCTAAAAACCCTCAATAAACTTGGTATCGATGGAACGTATCTCAAAGTAATAAAAGCTATTTATGACAAACCAACAGCCAATATCATACTGAATGGGCAAAAACTGGAAGCATTCCCTTTGAAATCTGGCACTAGACAAGGATGCCCTCTGTCACCACTCCTATTCAATATAGTACTGGAAGTTCTAGCCACAGCAATCAGGCAAGAAAAAGAAATAAAGCATATTCAAATAGGAAAGGTGGAAGCCAAATTGTCTCTATTTGCAGATGACATGATAGTATACCTAGAAGACCCCATCGCCTCAGCCCAAAAACTCCTGAAACTGATAAGCAACTTCAGCAAAGTCTCAGGATATAAAATCAATATGAAAAAATCACAAGCCTTCCTCTACACCAATAACAGACTTAAAGAGAGCCAAATCAAGAATGAACTGCCATTCACAATTGCTACAAAAAGAATAAAATACCTTGGAATACAACTCACAAGGAACGTAAGGGACCTCTTCAGGGAAAACTACAAACCAGTGCTCAACGAAATCAGAGAGGACACAAACAGATGGAGAAACATTCCATGTTCATGGTTAGGAAGAATTAGTATTGTGAAAATGGCTATACTGCCCAAAGTAATTTACAGAATCAATGCTATACGCATCAAGCTACCATTGACTTTCTTCACAGAACTGGAAAAAACCACCATGAACTTCATATGGAACCAAAAGAGAGCCCGCATAGCCAAGTCAATTCTAAGCAAAAAGAACACAGCGGGGGGCATCACACTACCGGATTTCAAACTATTCTACAAGGCTACAGTAATCAAAACAGCATGGTACTGGTACCAAAACAGAGATATAGATCAATGGAACAGAACAGAGGCATCAGAGGCAACACAACGTAGCTACAACCATACAATCTTTGATAAACCTGACAAAAACAAGCAATGGGGAAAGGATTCCCTGTTCAACAAATGGTGCTGGGAAAACTGGCTAGCCATGTGTAGAAAGCAGAAACTGGACCCCTTCCTGACACCTTACACCAAAATTAACTCCAGATGGATTAAAGACTTAAACATAAGACCTGGCACCATAAAAACCCTAGAAGGAAATCTAGGCAAAACCATCCAGGACATAGGAGTAGGCAAGGACTTAATGAACAAAACACCAAAAGCATTGGCAACAAAAGCCAAAATAAACAAATGGGACCTAATGAAACTCCACAGCTTCTGCACGGCAAAAGAAACAGTCTCTAGTGTGAATCGGCAACCAACAGAATGGGAAAAAATTTTTGCAGTTTACCTATCTGACAAAGGGCTGATATCCAGAATTTACAAAGAACTCAAACAGATTTACAGGAAAAAAACAAACAAGCCCATTCAAAAGTGGGCAAAGGATATGAACAGACACTTTACAAAAGAAGGCATATATGAGGCCAACAATCATATGAAAAAATGCTCATCGTCACTGGTCATCAGAGAGATGCAAATCAAAACCACATTGAGATACCATCTCACGCCAGTTAGAATGGCGATCATTAAAAAATCTGGAGACAACAGATGCTGGAGAGGATGTGGAGAAAAAGGAACACTTTTACACTGTTGGTGGGAGTGTAAATTAGTTCAATCATTGTGGAAGATGGTGTGGCGATTCCTCAAGGCCTTAGAAATAGAAATCCCATTTGACCCAGCAATCCCATTACTGGGTATATATCCAAAGGAATATAAATCGTTCTACTACAAGGACACATGCACACGAATGTTCATTGCAGCACTGTTTACAATAGCAAAGACCTGGAATCAACCCAAATGCCCATTGATGATAGACTGGATTGGGAAAATGTGGCACATATACATCATGGAATATTATGCAGCAATCAGAAATGATGAGTTTGTGTCGTTTGTAGGGACATGGATGAATCTGGAGAACATCATTCTCAGCAAACTGACAGAAGAACAGAAAATGAAACACCGCATGTTCTCACTCATAGGCGGGTGACGAAAAATGGGAACACATGGACACAGAGAGGGGAGTACTAAACACTGGGGTCTATAGGGGGGAAAAGGGGAGGGCCAGTGGGAGGGGGAGGTGGGGAGGGATTGCCTGGGGAGAAATGCCAAATGTGGGTGAAGGGGAGAAAGCAAACAAAGCACACTGCCATGTGTGTACCTAGGCAACTGTATTGCATGCTCTGCACATGTACACCAAAACCTAAAATGCAATAAAAAAAAAAAAGAAAGACAGATGCGGATTCCAGTTAGTTCTTTCTCCTTGAGCACTACACACATATTTTTCTTTTCTTCCTTCTAGGCCAAATTCCAGGCTGGAAAACTACATACAGAGGCCACAGGGAGGACACAGTGCTTAACTTGCTCCCAGAACAGCTTAAGGTCTAATTCTTGTAATACGTTCCCCCTTTTTTGTATCACTGAAGTTTCCCTCTTTCAAACTCTAAGACAAAAGCTTTTATATTAGGATGTTTAGCTACTACTCAATGCCTGCACTCATTTATCTCACATCTCTATTTAAAAATGGAATATGTAATTATCTAGTTTTTTATGAACAGCTAGATATCTAAATAAAATAAATAACAAAGTAGATACTTACAGGATATCTCTGCCTATTGCTCTCCTCCCCCTCGTCCCCCACCCTCTTTCTCTGCTGAGGGGTATTTTTTAACATCCATATGAAGACTGTCTTCTCTTAAAGGAGCAATTCCAATACACCCCAGTTTTTGGCAGAGCTCAAGAAGAACCGCCTTCCACAGGACACCAGTAGAATATTGTCTTATTTCTGTGGAAGGTAAATTTAATCAGAGCTTACTACTCTATGTTATTAAGTGAGTCTCTGGTACTTTCCTATGGAAGAAAATTTAGTGACTGAGAGTTCCAGTGGGTTTTGCCACAGCAAGAGGGAAACAAACTATTGGGCTAGCATTTTGTCAGTACTTCCTGTTTTTGTCCATAAACTGCTGTTCTATAGCTTAGTCTTCCCCACATCCTTGATCCTCTGATGGGTGACCGAGTAATTCATAGGTTAGTAGCATATCAAGAACAGCTGACAGCACATGAATGCCTTAAGACAGGTATCCCTCAAAACTGGATAATCTGGACATGCTGGCTCTGCACTTATATTTGTTGAAGGTACAATTACAATCTTTCTTGAAGATTTTTAGTTTTTCTTTTTTTCTTAACAAAGATGCTTTGTAGCAGGGTGCATGTTACTTGGAAACATTTTCTAATATTAGGTCACCTAGCTTCTTTGGACCTTCTTTATGGTTATCACACATTTTATATTTATTTATTCATTATACATATATTTAGTTATCCTCTCATGATAGAGAAGTAATATTTAATATTGGCCTTTCCTAATATCCTACCTTCTTATGATTTTGTTCTCATTTGCAAAATATGTCCAAGAAGTCAGTGTCACACAAATTTACCAGCCAGAAATTCATGCTTTTTATTTAAATTAAACCTATTAAAAGAACTCCAACAGAATAATGGTCTTCCTTCCCTCCTTCCCTCCCTTTCCTGCCTCCTTCCTTCCCTTCCCTTCCCTTCCCCCTTCCCTCTCTTCCCTTCCTCCCTCATTCTCTCCACTCTCCTTCCTTCCCTCCCTCCCTCCCTCCCTCCCTCCCTCCCTCCCTCCCTCCCTCCCTCCCTCCCTCCCTCCCTCCCTCCCTCCTTCCTTCCTTCCTTCCTTCCTTCCTTCCTTCCTTCCTTCCTTCCTTCCTGGTTTCTTCTTTTTACTTTATAAGAAAATAAGCTTATTTATGTATTTTTTTTTCTGTAAGAAACTCCTTTTGCTTTTAGTTTTCTGCCCAAGGCTCTTGCTTAATCTATCTTTAATAATAAATTTCTTGATTCTGCCAATTTTTCTTCAACCATACAATTAGCTTTCTTATTGAAATATACTCAGATAATTATTTTAACCCTCAAAAACAGTGTAGGCTATTGTATATCTGGCAGAGCATGCCAATCTATAATTTAGGACAATAATTAGTGTCTTTCTTTTCAGTAAATGTATTTATGTATTAGCTTCCCTATTTACAAAATGGGAATAAAACTTGCTGATACACTTAAAAAATACCTAGAAAACTGGTACTACATAAATAGTGAATGAAAAATAAGTGAGATAATTATTCTGAATTATACTGCAGACTTAAGATAAAAACAGCTTATTTTCATCTTTCTATGATTTTTCTGACTGAATTATACAAAACTCTTTTCATTGAGGTGTCTTGGTGGACTTGTGAGCAAAGCACTCAGGAAGTTAAAAGTAGCCATTTGTTATCCATTCCAGCTCTCCCTATTTGACTTTAGCTCACAGAACGCACACATTTAATACATCAATAAATTGCAAGGATATTTTATTTTTTTTACATCTTACACATTTGTGTTTTTAAAAATAACAGACACAACGAAGGTTTAAATATCTTTTTCTCTGAAACTTAAAATGCATCTTAGGACTCTGCTAATATGCTCTATATTGGTAACTCAATGAAACAGATGAGTCATTTGAAAAAGAAGAATAGATTTTTCAGGATCCTTAACAATGTTTCTCAGTATATAAGATTATAGCAAGTATGTGGCAAAGGATTAAAAACAAATTTTGAAGGTAATTCTGATTTCCCTAACACTTACTTAGAAACAGAAAACTATTCTGATGTTGAATTTGCGTTTTTTTATTATATAACTCATATCATTGACACTGTAATAATTAAATGTGCTCATATCTGACTTCACTCTTACTTAGATCAACAAATACAATTATGACATCATGACATCACACTAAAGCATATGTTTTATTTGCTTTACATTCTTTTTCTCTTTCATGTAACTAACAATTGATCTCATAAGCAGAGTCAGTGAACAAAATTTTTTTCCATATTTGAACTGCAAATATGGCTTTCTTTTGCCACCAATATCAGGCGTTCTCATTAATTGCTATTTTAAAAGACACTGACTCAGAAACCAATTATTTTATTGGGAAAAAAATTGTCAGCCAGAAAGTAATATCTTATTTGCTGAGAACTATTCTTCATGTCATGCTCATTATCAAATAAATGATATTTCTTACAAATGCTGAGTTAATTTGGTTATGAAAAATTCTACCTTGTGTCAGAGTTGATGAATTTTTCTTCTCCTTGTCAAGTTTTTTCACAAATAAAATAACTTTGCCTATATGTGTATTTTCTCGACAATTGGCTCATATTTGCAGGTCTTCCTCAAATTAATGATAAATTTCTTGATTCCATCAAATTTTCTTCAACCATACAATTAGGTTTCTTATTGAAATATACTCAGATAATTAAGTTAACCCTCAAAATAAAGTATAAGCTGTTGTATATCTGGCAGAGCATGTCAATCTATAATTTAGTATAATAATTAGTATCTTTTTTTTTTACTAAATGTATTTGTATATTAGTTTCCTCATTTGCAAAATGGGGATAAAATTTGGTGATACACTTAAAAAGTGCATAGGAAACTGGCCATAAAACATCCTTGAAATGTGTCTTGCAGTGAATGAAATGGTTTATTCATAATCAAAATAAACTTCATTGACTCTTACTATTTAGCTTCTGTAGAAAGCAGTTTTCCTTTCCACTACTTAATTCTTGGTTTGTTTGTATGAAAATCATGTGGCTGCCTAAGTTTCTGTTTATACGTATACTAGCAAAAAATGTGCAATGGAGTTTCTAATATTTGCAGCTTTCTGATTTTAATATGTTATGTTTACTTTCTAAGCTATCCAAAGGTACACTAAATATGACAGAATCTTAGCATTTATGAGTTTCTTATCATAAGTCATTAAAAATATAAATAGTTTAAAAGGCTGATGAGAAGAAAATTATTCAAGGATCCTGTGTGTGATTTGCTCAGATAAGAATCATATCAAAACATCATGACAAGGTTGGCAGCAAGAATTTTTTTCTTTAATATTTTTACTGAGTTCAAAATAAAAGTAGCTACAGATGACAGGATGATATGTGAGATACAAGGAGATATTTCCATCCCAAATCAGTACCTTCTTGTGCAACATTATGCTTGCTGTAGCTACTCCACTTTTCAGTTTTCATTTCCATGTCAGTGACATTTCTCAAGAAGTGATGCTTGATTTATTTTTGTCTCGTATCCTGTTTTTCTCTTTATTTTTCATGGTCCTTTGTGGATTATTTTTGCTTCGTGTTCTTTAAATCTCAACTAGTCTCGATACCAGTGATAATGATAGAACCATTTGGATGAGAAATTGATGACATTTCTCATCAGAGAATGCTGGAAGGAAACTTACATATTTTCTTCTCTAGCATTCTTTTATTAAGAAATAAACCCAAAGAGTTAGATTGTCTTGCCCAGAGGTTTGCAGGGGTTAGCAGCAGAGGCAGATCCAGAACATAAGGCTGTCCTCTTTCCTTTAGAACATGCTACTCAATTTCCCATAATTATGAGAGCATGTTCCTCTCCTCTGCCAGACTTCTCTTTGGCATTGGCAGAGGTGCTTTGCCTGATTAGCTTTCAGTCAGCTGTCAGGGTTCAGCAGCCATCTCAAAATGTATCCGTCTCATCATTTTTGTGCTTGTCAGCAGCTACCTTTTCCATTTCACTCTGTCATAACTTTTCGGGTCCTTTACAGTATTCTATGAAGCATGACACAGAGAGACAGTTTTACAATATGGGAGAAGTCCTGAGAGAAAAAGTTCATGGTTCAATATGTGACCCAAAGAGAGATTTGTCCCAAGCTGTCAAACAAACAGCCTTACTCAGATCTAAGGCACAGGGACTAAAATGATTGAATAGGTAAGTAACTTGGATTTTTCAAAAAGAGTTGTGACACTCCAGGCTGTAGATATTTGTGGAAAGGTATAATGGCTTTGTTAGGAAGCTATTCTTGTTTGCCCTGTACCCTACTACTCACATCTGATGTGGACTTCCCATTGACTTCAAAGGATCTTCAGCCTAGGTAGGTAGGCAGGGTGCTGAGAAAAAGGAAAATGTCCAATGTCCTTGAAAGTCACATTAATCCTTCTTGATGATTCAGTTAGCCAAGTAACAAGGACAAAAACAAGGAGATAAGCTTTAAAATAAATTGAAATAAACGTGATAATAAAAAAGGAACATGAGATGAAAAAATGTCTTTGGTCAGTGGTTTCTATTTTGTGAATTCTTGTCCTATTTTCAGTGTGTCATATTCTAAAGCTTAGTAAGTGTTCATTCTTTGTGCTTCCTGTAACAGAGAAAGGGAAAGGCAAAAAGGTTTGCCCAATATAATATCCATATGTGTTATATCACCTACTCTGATAAATTATATTTTATTTGCAAAATTACTTCTTTGTTCTTTATAATTAGATTAAACGATTTTGCCCTAGGTAGTTAATTTTTATCTCACTTTATTTCTTTATGAATGGCTTAGTTGATTACAGTAATAGATATTAATTGAAGATACCTACTGAAAATGTGAATCATTTTGAACGTCTTATTTCAAATATATGTCTGCTTGTATATATGTGTAAGTAGTAACAGTAGGTGACAAACATATATGTCTCTCTATATAACGTCCGTATGTAATATACACCCATGTGTTTGTATATCTACTAATCTAAGTAAAAGAAATTATCTCAGTAAATTGACATGGTTGGTACATAGGATTATAGTATACTCAAATTGTGTTTAATATACATATATTCCATCTTTTGCATATGTATTTTATTAATAATTTTAGATGGTCAATAATTAGTATTCCAGGAAATGTAGTAAATTACTTAACTATAAGCTAATTTTATTGGGTAGGAATTTTGATCATCTTTTCATATGTCCTGCACATTAAATATTTCTTTCAAAACAATGTTACAGTTCAGCCCCCATTCTAAAAAAGAAAAAATAAATAAAGAGAAGTACAATATTAACCACAATTTTCTTCCAGTTATAATTATTTTGTGGTAAGTCTATGAAAATACAGTAAAAAAAAAACCACTGGTTCAAGATAAAATATGTATAACAAAATGTATTGTTATTCTTCTAAAGTAGGTTATTATAACATTTATAATTTTCAAGTTGTTACAGTATATTCTTTTACTAAAATTGTTTTGTGACAGGAAAATATGTAGTTTTGTTTTTTCCATGTAATGAAATATGTATATGTTAAATACAATGAATTGAAGCCAATTGGATTATAAATATATACTGCCAGTGAGACAAATGAGTGGTAGGATTTCTAAATTTGGCCAAGTACTTACTTGGTTGGGGTAATGGTTACCTTGTTTCTGATCAGTGTAACATCATATACTGATGATAAATAGCTATTGAGTGAAACTTAGTAAATGATCATGAAATCTTGACTCTTCTAAGACATATTCCTAAATTTTATGCACAACCAAGAATATATGAAGTATTATATAATAAGTATATAAAATAATAACTCTCTTTGGATGTCAGGTAAACTGCTTAGATTAGCATCTAGTTTTGCTCAGAAATGGTAGTTAAAACTGTTATTATTATTGCAAAAAAAAACACAGAAAGTAAATTCCATATTCTGCTTCAATTTTCATTAACATTATGATATATATGTAGTAACATATTTATTAATAAGTAGTGAGTAGTCAGTGATACATTGGAGTTTAGAAGTGGGAGTTTCAAGCTAATACTTAGATTACTCAGAAATTACATTCTTGTGCTTTGAATCCACCACAAAAGTGGTTAAATTAGAATCCTTTTTTTTTTTAAAGTGTTAAAGCAGCAATACAGACTTATTCAAAAAAGCAAAACTTTTATAATGATTAGGTCTAAGAATCTGGCTTATAAATGATAAAAACAGAATTATATACTGTGGAGACCCACTGTATTATTATTATTTTTTGGAGATACCCTGGTGTCAATATTAACCATACTTTACCTTCTAGTTGAGATTATCATGTCATCATTTTTTAAGATTTTTTTCTGAAAGCTTGTAATATGTAAAATCTTAAGAGACTAAAACATAATTGTAGGGTATCAGTCACAGAACCTTAAAATTTTCAGTTGCTAGTATAATTCAACTGAAACCTTTTTTTTTTTTTTCAATTGATACAATGTTTCACTCCTCTTGCCCAGGCTGGAGTACAAGGCACCATCTAGGTTTACCACAACATCTGCCTCCCAGGTTCAAGCAATTCTCCTGCCTCAACCTCCAGAACAGCTGAGACTACAGGCATGCACCAGCATGCCCTGCTAATTTTGTATTTTTAGTAGCGACAGTATTTCTCCATATTGGTCAGGCTGGTCTTGAACTCCCAACCTCATGTGATCCACCTGCCTTGGTCTCCCAAAGTGCTGGGATTACAGGAATGAGCCACCATGCCCAGCCAACCTTAAAACTTTTAATTACTAAAATATTACATTTAATAAATAATTATATACATCCTATTTATAATTAAATATTTTGCTTGAGATAATTATAGAAATTTCAATGATAACAACTTGCAAAACTATGCTACAATATTATAATCAGGGTATTAATGTTGCTACAATCAATATACATCACATTTCCATCATCAAAGGGATTTCTCACATGGTTCTTTTATAGGCATACCAACACCTTCACCAACCCCTAGAAATTACTAATCTCTTCTCCATTTCTATGATTTTGTCATTGCAAGCATGTTATGTAAATCATACACTAGAAAGCATTTGGAATTGCCATTTTTGAACACAGTATGTTCTGCTGGAAATTCAACCAGGTTGTTGCATGTATGAATAGTTTATGCTATCATCTAAATGCTTTTGTCCCTCAAAATTTATATGCTGAAATTCTAAGCCCCAATGTGATGTCATATTAACAAGTAGTTACTTTGAGAGGTGAATAGATCTAAGGGCAGAGCCCTCAGTAACAGACTTTGTGCCCTTATAAAAGAGGTCCAAGAGAGATCTTTTGCCCTTTTCGCTATGTGAGGACACAGCTGAAGGGCACTGTCTATGAGCTACAAAGCGAGCTCTCACTGGACACCAAATCTGGTGCCTTGATCTTGGACTTCTCAGCCTCCAGAAATGTAAGAACTAAGTTTCTTTTGCTTAACAGCCACCAAGTTGATAGTCTTTTGTTACAACAGCCTGAAAAGACTAACATAGTCTACTTCCTTTTATTACTATTATTAATACTATTCCATGGAATTAATGTAACTATAGTTTGTTTTATCTTTCACTCATGAAAGGATATCTAATTGTTTCCAATTTTTTACTATTACAAATAAAGCTGCTATGAATAATCATGTAAAAGTTTTGTCTAAAGTTTTCATTTCTCTGGGACAAATGCAGTTGAATATATATTTTTTAACACTAGCAAATTGTTTCCAGGGTAGCTGTACCATTTTACATTCTCACCAGCAATATTTGATTTATCTGGTTTTTTCACCTTCATTTTTGTTTTAGACAGTCAGATAGCCATTTCTCTGAAGACTAATGATGTTGAACAATCTTCCATGTATTTATATCATACTTGTATATCCTCTTTGGTTATATGTCTGTTTTGTCTTTTGACTATTTCCTAATTGGATATTTTTGTTTGAGTTTTGTGAGTTTTTAAAAAATATATTCCAGTTACTTATTTATGCTCAAGATATTAGTCTTTTGTTGCATATGTATTTTCAAGTATTTTTTGCCAGTCTGTAGCTTGTTTTTCATCCTCCTAATAAGATCTTTCAAAGAGCAGAAGATTTGATGTCTAATTTATCAATTTTTTTCCTTCCATGGACTTTGCCATTAGTGTTAATTCTAAAGACTTTGTGCCTAGCTGTAGATCCTAAAGACACCTGTGCTTTTTTTTTCTCCCAAAAGGCTTTTAGTTTTATATTTAAACTCTGAAATCCATTTTGAGTTAATTTTTGCATAACATTTCGGACTGAAGTTAATGTTTATATTATACCAATGAATATTTAATTACTCCAGCACCATTGGTTAAAAAGGCTACTTTTTTACTTTTCCTCATTGAATTGATTTTGCACATTTGGCAAAAACTATTAACCACATTTGTGCAGATTGGTTTCTGAGCTATATTATATTGCATTAATTTACACATCTCTCTTCCAACACCATACATTTTTGACTAACTTGAGCTATATAATTGAAATCATAGAATGATATTTTTCACTTTATCATTTTTTAAAAATTGTTTAGCAAATTATAATTTCTTTCCCTTAGCATACAGATTTCAGTATAACCTTATCTACATCTATTCTTCTATAATTTTGAAATAAAATGTGACAAATATCTTTATCAATTTTGAGAAAATTGATATTGTTACTTTGGTAAATCTTCAAATTTATGAACACAGTGTTTCTCCACTTATTTGAATCTTTTTTGAAACAGCACTGTAGTTTTTCACATATAAGTGCAATACATATTTTGTTAGATTGACATTAAGTATTTTATTTTTTAAAAGCAATTGCACATGATATCATCTTTCTAATTTCAGTCCCCATGTGTCCATTGTGAGTATGGTGGACCCTTGAATGGCAAGGATTTGAACTGCTCTGGTCCATTTATACACAGATTTTTTTTTTCCATTTCTGCCATGCTTGAGAAAGCAAGACCAATCAAAGACAACAAAGATGAATACCTTTATGAATATTCACTTCCACTTAATAGTAAACACATTTTCCCTTTTTTTGTTATATTCTTTCCCTTTTAACATTTATTTTAGATTCAGGGTTATATCTGAAGGCTTCTTACATAGGTAAACTCATGTCACAGGGGTTTGTTATACCGATTATTCATTACCCAGGTATTAAGCCCAGTACTCAATAGTTACCTTTTCTGCTCCTCTCCCTCATCCAAGCCTCTACCCTCAACTAGACCTCAGTGTCTATTGTTTCCTTCTTTGTGTTCATAAGTTCTTATAATTTAGCTTCCACTTACAAGTGAGATTATGTGGTATTTTTTTTTTCTCTTCCTGTGTTAGTTTGCTAAGATTAATAGTCACCAGCCCCATCCATGTTCCTGGAAAAGGAATGATATTTTTTTTATTGTGAAAATTATCATTTTGATAAATAAAAAATGATAAAGGGGATATCACCACCAATCCCACAGAAATACTAACTATAATCAGAGAATACTAGAAACACCTCTATCCAGGATCTTTTGTATAAGGTCATTAATCCTACTCTTGAGAGCGCTCTGCCTTCATGAGCTAATATGCTACCAAATGCCTCAACTTCTAATACCATCATATTAGGGGTTAAAATGTCATCACAGAAATTATCAAAAAATAAAATTATTCAGTTTATACTACAGTGTATCTCTTTGCACAACTTTGTTAGTTGTTGGACTAGTTATTGTATTGTATAAACATAACTTATCATAGTCTGCTGGGTCCAATATATTTCCAGGTAGTTCAAGCCAACCGTAGACAGCTTATCTCCCTTTCTCTCTCCTAACCTTCCATATACCATACCCTTTATACATATTTTCTCTAAATACATTTAGAACTTCATCACAGAGTTCCATACTTTTTTTTCTTTACTCACAAACATAATTTACAAGAATTGATAAAGGAAGGAGAGTTTGTAGTATTTATTCATGTTTTTGTATTTTGTTAATGTGTTCTCTCTTTTGATACCACAAAGTTCTTTTATTTGCTGTTTTATTTTCAATTTAGAGGACTTGTATTAGCTAGTGCTTTAAGGTGGCTCTGATGGCAACAAACTCTCTGAGTTTTAATACATTTGAGAATTTTTACTTCCTTTTTTATTCAGGAAAGATGTTTATGTAGAATATTGAATACTGAACTGGCAGTTATTTTCTTCTGCACTTGAAAAATGGTAGGCCATTTCCTTTTGACCTCAATGGTTTGGATAAAAAATTAGTTCCCACCTTCTACCTCACCTTCCACTACTTCGATTACATGAATTTTCAGTTCAGTTATATCCTCACAGGTTCTGGATGCTCTTTTTATTTATTTTTCAGTGTTTTTTTCCTTTTTGCATATTATAACTTTAATCATTGATTCATGTTCACTGATCCTTTCTTCTGTCTCCTTCATGACGCTCTTGAGTCCACAGTTTTTAAATGTTCGATTATCTGCATTTTCAACTCAAACATTTTTATTTGTTTTTTCCTTATATTTTGAATTCTTTGTTCAACTCTTTTCTAAGGTCTTTTTTTTGTTTGTTTGTTTCAATTGTATTAGTGATTTTTCTTTGAAGCATTTTTTTTTTTTTTTTTTTTTTTTTGAGACGGAGTTTTGCTCTTGTTACCCAGGCTGGAGTGCAATGGCACGATATCGGCTCACCGCAACCTCCGCCCCCTGGGTTCAGGCAATTCTCCTGCCTCAGCCTCCTGAGTAGCTGGGATTACAGGCACGCGCCACCATGCCCAGCTAATTTTTTGTAATTTTTAGTAGAGACAAGGTTTCACCATGTTGACCAGGATGGTCTCGATCTGTTGACCTCGTGATCCACCCGCCTCTGCCTCCCAAAGTGCTGGGATTACAGGCTTGAGCCACCGCATCCGGCCTCTTTGAAGCATTTTTATGGCAACTGCTTTAAAATCTTTGTCAGGCCGGGCGCGGTGGCTCAAGCCTGTAATCCCAGCACTTTGGGAGGCCCAGGCGGGTGGATCACGAGGTCAGCAGATCGGGACCATCCTGGTCAACATGGTGAAACCCCGTCTCTACTAAAAATACAAAAAATTAGCTGGGCACGGTGGTGTGTGCCTGTAATCCCTGCTACTCGGGAGGCTGAGGCAGGAGAATTGCCTGAACCCAGGGGGCGGAGGTTGCGGTGAGCCGAGATTGCGCCATTGCACTCCAGCCTGGGTAACAAGAGCGAAACTCCGTCTCAAAAAAAAAAAAAAAAAAAAAATCTTTGTCAGATAATTCTAACATCTCTGTTGTCTGGGTGCTGACATCTATTGACTGTTTTAAAATTATCTTTAAGATCTTTATGGTTCTTGATAAAAAAAAGTGTTTTTTATTGAAGCTTAAACATTTGGTTATTATGCGATGAGACTGGAGATCTTACTTCTGTTTTAGCTGGCTTTCTATGAAAACGTAGTTTCTATGAAACCATGCTGACACAAGATGTATGTGTGTGGAGATGGTGCACTGCCTTACTGCAGTCAGGTGGGTGTGGAAGTCTAGGTCCTTCACTCATTATCCACATACAAGGGAAGGCTTTTCATTACTGCTGGACATGTGGAAGAATTCTGGCTCTCATTGGGCCTCCATTAGGCCTCCTTACTAATCCCCACAGGTCTCCACTGATACCACAGTGGTGGAAGAACTTACTGGCTGGAGACAGTGATATGCCTGACTCTCCAGTAGCTTTTCTGAGACATCACCGCAAGGGGAGTAGGAGGAACAACTTATTATCTAGTGATGGTAGAAGTCAGACTCTCTCATGATCGCTGCTGACAGATACCATAAAGAAGTATGGTATTGCCTGGGGGGCATAAATGTCTTGAATCCCTATTTGGCCTTTTTTAACACTACCTTGCTGGAAGGAGAGGAGAAATGCTTTATTAGTCAGATTTCTCCAGAGAAGCAAAACCAATAGGATACACATATATACATGCATTCATATATAAAAAATATATAGATACAGTGGACATTTGAACAACACTGGTTTGAACTGCACAGGTCCACTTATATGCATATTCTTTTCAACAAATACAGTTGGCTTTCTGTAGCTGCAAGTTCTGCATCTACAGACAAATGATTGAAAATCCAGAATTTTGCAGGATGTGAAACCCACAGATAAGCAGGGCCGACTTTTCATATATGAAGGATCCATAAGGCCAATTGTGGGCATTGAGTATGCAGGGATTTGGGTATACATGGGGTTCCTGGAACAAATCCCCTGTGAATATAAAGAGACGACTGTGTATAAGTTTCAAGATTTGTAGCCAGCAGGCTGGAGAAACAGGAAAGCCAGTGATGGTATAGTTTAAGTCTGATGGCAGGCAGCTTCGAGATCTAGAAGAACTGATGTTTCTGTTTAAGTTTGAAGGGAGGAAGGAACAAATGTTCCAGTTTGACGACAGTCAGGCAGGTGTTCCTTTTTACTAGTGGGAGAGTCATCCTTTTGCTCCATTCAGGCCTTCAACTGATTGAATGAGTCCCACCCATATTGAGAAGAGCAATGTACTTTACTCGGTCTATTGATTTTAATAGAAATTTCATCCAGAAACACAGAATAATGTTTGACCAAATGCCTGGGAACCCTATGACTCAGTCAATGTGACACATGAAATTAACTATCACAGGTACTTTTCTATAACCTGCCAGGAGTGGAAGTCTTAGCTTTCCACTTTGTCTTTTAAATGTCTGTGTCATTTGGTTATAGAAAAGCATTTCGTGTCTTAAACTTTTTCTGTCCTGCGAAGCTGCCCCTTGCCTGTTCCTTTGGCTAGAGAGAGCAGACTTTTGCTGGGGTTTTTATTGTCTGTGCCTGTTGGTATTTCCAGGTGGCTACATCTTCAGCTCCAAGTCTGAGGTATGAAGCAAAAAGAAAACTAGGGAGCTTACTGCTATGCCATTTATTTGAGTCTCAAATTTCCTACCTGCCTTTTTCTCTCCACCTTTGAAAGACTATCTTTGTTTTATAGAAGATGTCCAGGTTTGGGGGTATACTTAATCAGAGATATAGGAAAAAGTGTCTTCTCTATCTTCCTGAAAGCAGACTCTCCAGAAATAAATTTCCAGATTATTTAATTTGAAAGCTGATTTGTGTATTGCAAGGTCAAGGAACAGCTTGTCAATTACCACACAAAAGTTTCTGAGCTGGCATTTTGTCCTGAATTTGGTCTTTGCTTTTGATTACATTGACTAGAGAGTTGCCAAATTATCAGTTCATGCTGTACTTTGGCGACAGTCTTTAAAAGTAACTTTATGTATATTCTGGTATCCAGTGTTCATGAGCTGTAACATATTATTTTATCATCTTTGTTACTGTAAGGTATACAGAAACATATTTGAAGTCAATTGCAGAAGGTTCTTCTGCTTACATGTAAAAGCCATTCAAGAAATAGACCTTATGGGAATTGAAATGGTTCAGACTATGAGGTTTTAAAACATTCCTTAGGGGGAATCTGTTTCTATGCCTTCACTTAAAAATCTTGAAATAAATGAAAATGTTTCAAACATTTTTTTCTAGTTATATTTACGACTTTTGGAATGTTCCCATGTTTTTACAATGTATCATCTCTTACCTGCAGTTTTCTCTGTGACAGTACTGAGTATTTTTTAAAAGGAATTAGTAGTTATCAAATGAATAGTTTAATTGAGACTGAAGATTTAGAACTCCATTCAAAAACATTTAACTTTTATATCCACTTGTAGTTTAAATTAGGATGCACTTTATGTCAGACGTATCCTTCAATACATCTTAAAAGGGTGAATTCATTTGCTACATTTAAAATACAACAATTGAAAATACAACATATAAGTCTTTTATAATATATGATAAAAGAGATATTTAAAATAAATGTCTATTATAAGGTGACCCTTTTACTTCAAATACATGTTCATATTTCATTTAACCATCTAATAAAAAAGTGGTAAAATGCTAAATTTAAGTTTAATAAATAAAAAAAGTATCAGATGAGCTTACTATTCTGAATGCACCCAAATATAATATCCTTTTAAATGCCTATTGCTAGAGATACGAATTGTGGAATATCAACTAGTGTTTAGATTTGTCACTAAGACATGCCTTAAATATCATTTGGTAAATAACATTAAAATCCACTTACTGTATTTATTGTTTGTGTTTCACCCTGATAGAAATTTCTTTCTGTGATTTGGGAGGGGAATCAGGTTTATGGATCCTTTCAGTTGGCACTGCCTCATCCCTTACAGAGGACTTGTTAGATAAGTTATGCCATTTAACCTTTACAGCTCCCAAATGCATGAGTAGTTTTGTTTATGAAGAAAGTAAAAGTGTGATTTAACTAATTTCTTCCAAATTTTTATTGTATATGGTTATTTTAATTACCTTTTAACAGCATTTGACCCTGATTTTTTCTATTCTCAGTATTTTCTTGCACTGTCTGAGTTGTAAACATTTTTGAAAGTTCTGAATATAGAGCTTCTGGTTTTATTTTGATTAAACATTATTACTGCTTTTCATGTATTTGGATTATCCTGTGCTTTCCAATTTTCATCAAGTAGTTCATGACCAGTTAATGAATCCTTCACATTGAGTATAAGTTGTATGTTTGTTTGTTTTTTTAAACTGGTGTTTAGTAAAAAATAAACTTTTTTTGTTAAAACATATATATATATATATATATATATATACATATATATATATATATATATATACATATATATATATATATTATGTAGGTATATAATTATAAAATGTTACTATACCTATATATGGTTATACAAATGACAGCTATGTGTATTATATGTATGTACACAGATACATAATCTACCTTTTTAAATGGTAGGATAGAAAATAAAGTATTTGTTGGCCGGGCAAGGTGGCTGACACCTGTAATTCCAGCACTTTGGGAGGCTGAGGCAAGTAGATCACCTGAGATCAGAAGTTTAAAACCAGACTGGCCAACATGGTAAAACTTTGTCTCCGTTAAAACTTAAAAAAAAAAAAATTAGTTGGGCCTGTTGGTGGGTTCCTGTAATCCCAGCTACTCAGGAGGCTGAGGCAGGAGAATCTCTTGAAACTGGGAGGTGGAGGTTGCAGTGCGCTGAGATTGCACCACTGCACTCCAGCCTGGGCAACAAAAGCCAGACTCTAGCGAAGAAAGAAAGAAAGAAAGAAAGAAAGAAAGAAAGAAAGAAAGAAAGAAAGAAAGAAAGAAAGAAAGAAAGAAAGAAAGAAAGAAAGAAAGAAAGAAAGGAAGGAAGGAAGGAAGGAAGGAAGGAAGGAAGGAAGGAAGGAAGGAAGGAAGGAAGGAAGGAAGGGGAAAGAACAAAAGAAAGAGAAAGAAAGAGAAAGAAAGAAAGCAAGCAAGAAGGCAAGAAAGAAAGAAAGAAAGAAAGAAAAGAAAGAAAGAAAGAAAAAGAAAGAAAGAAGAAAGGAAGGAAGGAAGGAAGGAAAAGAAAAGAATTTGTTTTAGTAGATTTTTCAGAGATGTTATATGGAAAATTGATCTTAGATATTCTTACTTTGAAGTAAGGTCATCAAATCTGTCTGGAACTCCAGGAGAATATACACTTTTGTCCCTTTAACTTCTCTTCAAGCTACATGTTAAATTGCTCTTCCTTTCTTCAGTGATTTATTTGAAATGAAGAAGTATTTACCATTCTCTAGGTGAGAAGCTCTATTGTGCAGAGAATATCTTTAAATAGGCACAAATACATTTTCTTGTATTTGTCTGCTTAGATTTCGTTTACCTTCTCTTTGATCATGTGTGATCATGTTTCGATTATCAGACTAAAAACTGGGTAAATTATTAATACATATGCAGGACTTCGTAATTTATTAAATAAATTTTGCTCTCCTCATTAAAGCCAGGTCAGATATGGATAGACTGTCTTTTATAAAGCTCATTAATTTTATTTCATTTTGTTTTGATAGAGCAGACATACACATCATGCCTTTCTATGACATAGCTTTTCTAACTTTACCTCATGTGTTTATATTTTCTCTTGCAAATAGGTAGCATCTGGAGATATTAACATTGCTGGACATTCCATTCTAATTATGTTATAATTAACAACACTTTCTTTCAAATGAATTGGTGTTTCAGCATGAGCTGTTTACCTGTTCAGCCACTGAGCAGGAACGCCTTGGCAAGGTTCTGAAATAGGGAGGAAATTGGGGGTTATCTCTTTAACTCGACTGTTTCTATTTGTTGTATATTCCCATTTAATACTCTAGACTGTCTTTTTTTGCATTTAATTATAGTGAAAGCAGTAGACTTGAATTCCCTCGATTAACAGCTGCTTATAAGATGTTGTGCAAATAATTTTATACTTGTTTTAGAATAGCAAATCCTGTATATTTTTCACAAATTGATATTGGATGTATAAAAACAACAACGGAATTAACACTGTGATATTAGCATTGTCCAAATAATTTCTCTGATCCAAAGTAAAGTATTTTTTAAAGTTTATTGTTAGAGAAAAACAGTACTAGTGGTTTCTGTTCAGAAATATTGGAGTTGATATAATGTATAACAATATAATCTTATATTTCCTTCTTAACTTTTGAATAAATTAAGAAATAAGATAAGAGTCAAAGTTTTAGTGAAAAATAAATAGAAAACATGGCACAAATTCATAGTCAAAAGTTTACTACTATATATTCCCCCTCACATTTTGCCTTCCAAATTACATTATTCTACCCAGTCAGAGGCAGAACTGTTGGAAAACGTTGCCTCCCCAGAGAGATAGGTAGCTTAATTAGTTCAAGAGGGGAAAAAAAAAAAAAACAAAGTGCATTGTGGGGATATGTGGTCCTGAAAGATTAGGAAAGAAATGACAAGGGTTGAACTAAACATTACAAAGCTTATTTCCCCAAATTCAATTATGTACCACAGTTGTCAAATGTACAGAAAAAATTTTCCTTCTATAACCTTTCCTTCTTGGGGACTTCAAACAATTTCTGTCTCTTCCATGAACAATGGAGGAGTGAGTAATAATGTATTCTAACAATACTAACTTTAGGAATGCAACTAAAGCTTAAAATGATAGGGATTTTACTTAAGCCATTTATATTACTTAAGATATACCTGTTATGTATTCTGAGGTAATGGAATTTTTAATGTGAACATGACTTTATTGACAATGACTTCAACTGCATATCCATAGAGGAACCAGGGTGTTGTGGACACTAGCGTGGACTTGCAGACCACAACAGCATCCAAAGAAAAGAAATCTAGCTTTTCTTGCTTGGCCAACCCTTTGCTCTGTTTTGAGGCCGAGTCAGCCTGGAGAGAGGGATATTTTATGTCAATATGCTTAAAGCTGCTCCTTGTTTTGCAGTTTGAATAGACTCTAAATAAGACAGTGGAGGCCCCTGCTTGACAAGGGGGGTTAGATAAAGATGGCCATCTAAAAAACTGTTTTAAATATATGGCTATCATTTTGGAGCAGATGGGACTTATAGAGGCATGTAAATCATATCTCACAGGTCACTATGTTACTATGGAGTAGTGGCCTTGACTGTAAAATGTGGTTCAGCATTTTAAGATTTAGAATTTTTTTTTCCTATTTTAGGCCTTGAGTTGTAAATAACCCTTGAAGCAGGGGCTACATGTTTTAATATGGTAACACTTCATGAATAGAAGTGTTCTGATAGGAATAAAAGTGACAGCTTCCTGCTGGAGTGAAACACACGCTTCCTTCTGAGATATCACCACTCTGCTCATGTAGCATAATTATACTGCTTACAAAAAACTCAGAAACAAGATAATAGGTATCAGCTATCACTTTTCTATAACTATCCAACTAACCTTATGTATGACATTAAAAAGTGGCTTTCATTATAGTAGACTTCTATTTCTTTTTAATTGCTTTCACTTCTCTTGAAGTCATTAATATTCAAAAAATTCAATTATTACACTTACTTCATTTCCTTTTTGAGATTCTTACATGAAAGACTTTATAAAGCTATAAAATATAAATAATTATTTCCATATTGGAATAGCTTTTAAAGCAAGATTCTGAAGTCTTGCTTTACATGGAATGAGCCTGGACTCTTTTGATATCTAACAGCTGAAAAATTACTTTTGAGAAAATGTTCTTAGGTTCAAGGCCTTTTGTCTCCTCCGATAATTGCTCAAATGTCCATATTCTACTTCGTGTTTTGTTCTCTTTAGATTTCTCTTTCATTTTAATCACATGCAAAATTCTGAATACAGAAAATATGTTTTAAATTTAGAAATTTATTTCAGAAACACTGGCCTTTCTATCTTTAGAGGGCAGTGTTGAAAGTGCTATTTTGCATTTGTCTTTTTTTTAATATATTTTATTCTGTGAACCTCTGCAATTTGAAATACTTCATTTTTATCTTTGCAATAATAGAGATTCATTTATTTGCAAGTTCTGGTAAAAAGGTATTGTTGGGGATATTTTAAAAATTAAAAACACGTATTCTGGGAGTAATAATCTCATGTTTTTCAGACATTTTGAATTACATTTACAATGACATTTATGAAAGTCAAGGTTAGTACATTTTTTCCCACATTATATACTATCATTATTTTATGCATTTGCCTCTGTTTCTTATCTTTGCTTGTAAGCAAAAAACATTTTCAAAAGCTTTGGTAATATATTAAAAATACAAGTATCAATTATCTCTTGTTTTTACTAAATTTTATATCATTAATATCTTAATACATTGTTAAAAACTGTTCAAAATCATGTATAATAATTGGCTGCTTGTCGGAAAGTTGCAAAGCAGAAAAAGTCTTATTGTTTTTAATGTTACAGTTAAATGGCACAAGTCACTTTATTTCCCATTAAGAGAATGACATTTTTAACCTCTCTATGTCATTTTGCCAGTGACAATCGTAAACCATCCCTATGTATATGTTTGTCCAAATGCTCCTTAGTCTTGCATGCATTGATGATGGAGCCAGAATGTATGAGTAACCATTTCTTAAAAGATGCTTCTACTGACACCAAGTAAGTAACCTGGTGCCCAGTCCAACACACGATAAATTCAGATAATTTTGCTTACTGTAACTACAGCCCCTGCTATGGTTAATAACCTTTGCCTCTGGTGGTAAGACTAAATTCTGTTAAGAGATCGTCAAAGATCGGTGGGGATAATGAACCCTCTCTATCACCATTCAATTTTTCTTTTCCTCTGGTAAGAATATTTGACATGGGTTGGTTCTGTGTCACTAACAAAATCTCACCTTGAATTGCAATAATTTCCACATGTCAAGGGCGGGACCAGGTGGAGAATCAATGGGGGTGGTTTCCCCCATGATGTTCTAATGATAGTGAATTCTTAAGAGATCTGATGGTTTTATAAGGAGCGTTTCCCCCTTTGCTTGGCAGGTCTCACTTCTGCCACCTTTTGAAGGAGGAGGTGTTTTCTTCCCCTTCTGCCATGATTGTAAGTTTCTTGAGGCATTCCCACCCATGTGGAACAGTGAATCAGTTAAACCACTTTCCTTTGTAAATTATCCAGTCTCAGGTATTTTCTTTAAAGCAGCATGAGAGTGGACTAATAGAGTCAATTTGTACCAAGGTAGTGAGGTGATGCTATAAAGATACTCAGTAATGTGGAAGAGACTTTGGAACTGAGTAACAGGCAGACGATGGAACAGTATAGAGTACTCTGAAGAAGACAGGCAGAGGTTGGAACAGTTTAGAGAACTCTGAAGAAGACAGTAACAGGCAGAGGATGGAACAGTTTAGAGGACTCTGAAGAAGAGAAGGAAATTTTGGAACTTCCTGAAGACTTGGAGGGCTTAGAATACAGGAAGATGTGGGAACGTTTGGAACTTCCTAGAGATATATTGAATTATCTTTGAATAAAATGCTGATAGTTATATGGACAGTAAAGTCCAGGCTGCAGTGGACTCAGAGGGAAATGATGAACATTTTGGAAACTGGAGCAAAAGTGACTCATCCTATGCAGTAGCAAAGGAAGTGATATTTTGCCCCTTCCTTAGAGATGTGTGGAAGTTTGAGCTTCGGAGAGATGATTTAAGGTATCTGGGGAAAGGAATTTCTAAGTGGTAAAGCATTCAAGAAGAAACAGAGCATAAACGTTTGGAAAATTTAAAGCCTGACAATGCAATAGAAAGACAAAACAATTTTCTGGGAAGAAATTTAAGCCTGCATCAGAAATTAGCATAAGTAACAAGAAACCAAATATTAATCTCCAGACAATGGTGCAAATGTCTCCAGGGTATGTCAGAAACCTTCAAGGCATTTCCTCCCATCACAGCCCCAGAGGCCTAGAAGGGAAAGTGCTTTTCTGGGCTGGGACCAGGGCCTGCCAACCCTTGGTGTATGCAGCCTCAGGACAGTGTGCCAGCCACTCCAACCATGGTTAAAAGGGGCCAACATATAGTGCAGGCCATTGCTTCAGAGGGTGCAAACCCCAAGCCTTGGCAGCTTCCATGTGGTGTTGGGCCTATGGATACACAGAAGACAAGAATTAAGGTTTGAAAACCTGCCTAGATTTCAGAGGATATATGAAAACACCTGGATATTCTGGCAGAAGTCTTCTACAGGGGTGAAGCCCACATGGAGACCCACTGCTTTGGCATTGCAGAATGAAAATGTGGGGTTGGAGCCCCAACACAGAGTCTCCACTGAGGCACTGCCTAGTGAAGTTGTGATAAGAGGGCCACCATCTCCCAGACCCCAGAATGGCAGATCCACTGACAACTTTCACCATGTGCCTAAAAAAACTGCAGACATTCAACTCTAGCTGTGAAAACAGCAAAGAGTGGGGCTGTACCCTGCAAAGTCACAGGGATAGAGCTGCCTAACGCTACGGGAACTCACTACTTGCATCACTGTGATGTGAATGTGAGGCATGGAGTCAAAAGAGATCAGTTTGAATCTTTAAGATTTGACTGCCCCATTAAATTTCAGATTTTCATCGCATCTGTAGCTCCTTTGTTTTGGCCAATTTCTTCCATTTGAAATGGGTGTATTTACCCAATGCCTGTGCCCCTATTGTATCTAGGAAATAATTGACTTTCTTTTGATTTTACAGGCTCATAGATGGAAGGGACTTACCTTGTCTTGGATGAGAATTTGGACTTGGACTTTTGAGTTAATGCTGGAATGAGTTAAGAATTTGGGAGACTGATGGGAGGGCATAATTTTGGTTTTAAACCTGAGGACTTGAGATTTTGGAGGGGCCAGAGATGAAATGATATAATTTGGCTCTGTGTTCCCACCCAAATATTACCTTGAATTGTAATAATCCCTGGGTGTCAAGGGCAGGACAAGGTAGAGATAACTGAAGCATAAGGGCAGTTTCCCCCATAATGTTCTCATGATAATAAATTCTCATCAGGTCTGATGGTTTTGTGAAGGGTTTTTACCCCTTTCCTTGGCACTTCTCTCTATTGCTGCTATGTGAAGAAAGATGTTTTTGCTTTCTTTTCTTTCAGAATTGTAAATTTCCTGAGGCTGTCCCAATCATGTGAAACTGAGTCAAGTAAACCTCTTTTCTTTATAAATTATCGAGTCTTGGGTGTTTTGCTTTTCATAGTGGCATGAGAATGGACTAATACATTATTGTACTCTCATGTGGAAACTCAGGTCCCAACATTGCAATATTTTATTTTAATTTCACAGTCTCTTTTCTTAACATTCAAATGGATTTTTATATTGAAATTCCCTTTCTATCACCTGACCCAAGAGAGGTGGCAGAACAATAATCCCAAGTCTATCAATTTCCAAGAAAATGTAAATCTTCAGGACTCACTGTCTTTTCCTATTGCAGAGCTTTTAACAAGATTATTATTATTATTATTATTATTATTTTTTTTTTTGAGATGGAGTTTTGCTCTCATTACCCAGGCTGGAGTGCAATGGCATAATTTCAGCTTACCACAACCTCCGCCTCCTGAATTCAGGCAATTCTCCTGCCTCAGCCTCCTGAGTAGCTGGGATTACAGGCACGCACCACCATGCCCAGCTAATTTTTTTTCATTTTTAGTGGAGATGGGGTTTCACCCTGTTGACCAGGATGGTTTTGATCCCTTGACCTCCTGATCCACCTGCCTCAGCCTCCCAAAGTGCTGGGATTATAGGCGTGAGCCACCATGCCCAGCCCAAAATTGTTTCTTACCTGTATAGATCAAAACTAGATTTCTTCTAGAGGCATTACTTTTCCTAAGAACTTTCAATTAGTTCTCCATATTTTTATATACACAAGAGTCTCAGAGCAGGGAAATGATGTCAACTAGCTCCTCATGATCCAAATGTGAGACTACATATAATATACTATACATTATATATAGGAAGAAATACATATATAGTATATATTATATAGTATATTTTTATTTATGAGTGCAAGTGGAAGCTTTTACTGCTTTGAGTGGTGTCATGTGCATTGTCATTTATCAGCATACAACATTTCATTATTTTATCCTACAATCAGACTCCAGAGCAGTATATATTTATAATTTCATTTCCAATGAAAATAAAAATTGAAGATCCATTTTTCAAGACATGCTACCAATTATTTATAAGACTTCTAAAATTTTCTTGTATAAAGAAAGCACTATTTTAGCATTTCCAACTGAAAAAAAAAAAGAGTAACAAAGACCTAGGACAAAAGAGTTATCTTCAAAGAGAAAAATTGAACACAGGGATTCTCCTGTTTTAGTTATTTCCTTATAAAAAAGTCATCTTTCCTAAGTTATTTCAACCTGATTCAGTGGCCGTTTGCATTTAAAAAGTACCCTTACAATGTTGATATTTCATCAACTAGAAAAAAATGTTTTTTATATTATTTAATTTAGAGGAGTCCCCATCAAACTTCCACTGCATTTATCTCCCTGAAAACCTCTTATATAATTGATACTTTTTACAATTAAAAATGGCTTTGACAAAAGGAAATACAGTTAATTATTTCTGCTGCTTATTATTATGAACTTTCTAGGGGATGTTTGTTAACTTATATCCACTAATCTTGTTTCAGACTGAGCTACTCCTGCCAAAACACAGAGCGCCTTGGAAGCCCAATGAATTCAAAATGGGAATTTGGGCCCTAATACTTTAGCAATTCTGAAGGCTCATCTTGTCTCCTTTCTTAGTGTTTTTGGACTAATGAACATTTAAGCTCTTCCCTTTACCTCCATTTTAGCACTTCTTCTCTTATCCAAATCCCTTTCCTTTCCTTCCTTGCTAAATGTTCCATTCTGCAATAGGAAACCTACATTCTGTGTTTAAGAAAATCACCTTTATTTTAAATGTCTTTCATAAAATGCTTCTATGCTTCCTAAACTGAATAGAAGCCAGTAATTCCTGAGACCACTGCTTTATCAGTGCTTTCATTACTCTGGATATGCTTCTTTACCCTCTTTTTAGATTTGGAAAATCATGTCAGCATTCTCCTTTTTCTCCAACTGACTTTCAAATGCAATTTGCCTACCTTTAGAGGGTAGAAGCTGTTACAGATGAGAGCCATATTATCTAGAAAAATTATACTGAATATCTTTGCCTTCCTGTCCTAGAAACTACCTCTCAGTTTTGGAAAATTTGCCTCAGAGACCCTGAAAATTTCTTGTATCCTCGGTAATATCAGCTTTATAATGAAAACCTGAGATATTACCATTTCCTCTTAATCCATTAAGCCCTTAATTTCTATATGTTCCTAGAGCCATATTATCTAGGAAAATTACACGGAATGTCTCTGCCTTCCTATCCTAGAAACTACCTCTCAGTTTTGGAAAATTTTCCTCTCCTCTACTCTGAAAATTTCTTGTATCCTCAGTAATATCAGCTTTATAATAACAACCTGAGATATTACCATTGAATAGTGTTCCCACACCAAAAGATATGTAAAGTACTTACCACAGGACCTTAAAGTATTACCTTATTTTGAGATAAGGGGGTAATTTGGATGGAGATACAGATGCATAGACGGAAGACCGTATAACAAAGAAGCAGAAGACAGCCATCTGCAAGCCAGGGAGAGGGACCTGAACCATGTATTTCCTTCACAGCCCTCGTAACTATAACTCTGCCTCTGGCATCTAATTCCAAAGCCACAACCTGTGCTATACTATAACACCAAGGACTGACAAATCTCACATATATTAAAATTAAGAATCTCATACCCAATTAAAATATTTTTATGCTTGAAGTCTTATTACCTTATATATGCTTCTATCCTTTGGGCACACTAGCCTTTTGACACCTTTCTATACTTTCATTCAATTCTCCTGTCTTCAGTGACTCTTCATCCAACTTAGGCAATAAAAGTCATCATTTCAATCTCAGCTGCTTTGCTATTGTCATTGTATTGCATCAAACATTAAATTTTATTTCCAAATTTTTTTCATTTTTTCTCTCCTTCTATATCTGAACTGTTCAGTGCTGCCAAAAAAATTTATGTAAGCACAAATATGCTCCCTGTACAAATTTATAGTATCAATTAGTACTAGATCTTTATCAAGTTGTCCTAAATCTCCACCCTTCTTTTATTTCCACTCAACTCTTGTTGAAGTTATCTCAAGAATAACTTCCATATTCTTCCATTTTCGCTTTCCACCTCTTACCTAACTTTTACTCTCAGGAGATAATCTTATCTCTTTCTTTGAGTTGTCAAACATCATCTTACTGAATCTCCAGAAATTTCTCACAATCTCAATGGCAAATCCAATTTCTGCACCCAGAATAACCTAAGAACTGTAATGTAATTGTAGAATGACTCATTTGATGTACACTCCATGTTCAGTATTTCACCCATTTATACCTCAGTTGCTAGTCCTTTTCTTTTCTTTGTTGCCAGAACTTTCTATAGGTCAATTTATCCACCAATCAACAACTATTATCTAACACATCTGCTATTTCATTTAAATACTTCCACTTCACCCATTCACACTAAAACTGTCTCACTGTAGACAATTGTTATCTTTTACCTGAATTACACTAACATCATCCTGATGAGTCTCTAATGCCCTATCTTGCCATCTCCTTAAGTGCAATACATTCTTTATACTACATTTCTTGCAATCCTAATTGTTTCAAAATATAAATGGTTATCTTTTTCAATTATTTTAACTGATGGATGTTCATTGAATTTAGTATAAAGTTCATTACTCACTAGCATTGTGTAAAGATGTCTTGGTTGGCCTGAGAAAGTCTCGGTCAATGCTTATTGCCTCAGCATAATTGTCTCTTGTACTCCTGTAACATATGAAAATGGCCAGGTTTGGATGGTAAATTTCCTCAACTTGAAATCTGGCTCTCAATACAAGGTCAGTCAGTTAATCTTAGATTTTTCTCATTATTTTTCAAGAAACAAAAGTTAATTAACATATTTAAAAATTACAAACATTTACAAATGCATTTTATTACATCAGCCTTTCCTTATCTACAGCTTTAATTCCCTCGGTTTTAATTACCCATAGTCAGTTACAGTTTGAAAACAGGTGAATGCAGTGCAATGAGATATTTAAAGAGAAAGACCACATCCACATAACTTTTATTACAGTATATTGTTATAATCGTTCTATTTTATTATTAGTTTTTGTTGCTAATCTCCTTTTGTGCCTAATTTATAAAGTTTTTCACAAGTTTGTACGTATGGGGAATATATAACATATGTCAGTTTTGGTACTACCTGCAGTTTCAGGCATCCACTGGGGGTCCGGGACCACATCTCCCAAAAGATGAGGGGGAACTATTGCATATAATAGTTAGAAATGTTTAGAAATGCACCCAATCAGTTCCTGTGCATTGCTTTTGTATAAATAACAGCTTATTGGGATATAATTCACATCCCCAATAATTCATCCATGTAAGTGTAAGATTTAATGGTTTTATTGCATTTACAAGATTCTCCAACCAGTACTGTAATTCATTTTAGAGCATTTAAATAACCTCAAGAAGAAGCCTCAACTATTAATAGTCACCTTGCATTTCCTCCCAATAACCCAAATCTTAGGCAATAATAATTTACTTCTTGTCTGTATAATTTTGCCTGTTCTAGATCTTTTGTGTAAATGAAATAATACAATATGGGTTTTTTGAATGATTTATTTCACTTAGGATAATGTTTTCATGGTATATCTATGTTGTAGCATGTATCAATACTTCATTTTTTTATTGCCGGATAATGAAACATTGTATTAATATATCAAACTTTATCTATTTGTCAGTTAAATACATAACATTTTATTTATATATTCGTCAGTTAATGGGCATTTGCGTTGTTTCTGCCTTTTGGATATTATGAATAATGCTGCTGTGAACATTTATGTACAAATTTATGGTATAGATGTATGGTTTTATTTTTCTTGAGTATAATCCTAGGAGTAGAATTCTAAATCATATATATGGTAACACCATGTTTAAATTTGTATGATACTGCCAGATTTTCCAAAGTTGCTGCATCATTTTGTATTTTCAATAAAAATTTAATGTAAGTGACAACTCTTCCACATCTTGGTCAACATTTGTCCTTAGATGTAATTTTTTAAACTTTTCCTGCATTATTTTATTTTATTTTATTTTTTAAAATATATTTTATTGTACTTTAAGTTCTGGGGTACATGTGCAGAATATGCAGGATGTTTGCATAGGTACATTCATGGCAATGTGGTTTGCTGCCTCCATCCCTATCACCTGTATCTGGCCTTTCTCTCAATGTTATCCCTTCACAAGTCCTTATCACCTGATGTCCCTCCCTTATTCCCCCTCAACAGACCCCAGTGTGTGATGCTCCCTTCCTTGTGTCCATGTGTTCTCTTTGTTCAACACCCACCTATGAGTGAGAACATGCAGTGCTTGATTTTCTGTTATTGTGTCAGTTTGCTGAGAATGATGGTTTCCAGATTCATTTGTGTCCCTACAAAGGACACGAACTCATCATTTGTCATGGCTGCATAGTATTCCATGGTGTATATGTCCCACATTTTTCTTGTCCAGTCAATCATTGATGGGCATTTGGGTTGATTCCAGGTCTTTGCTATTGTAAACAGTGCCTCAATAAACATATGTGTGCATGTGTCTTTATAATAGAATGATTTATAATACTTTGAGTATATACCTAGTAATGGGATTGCTGGGTCAAATAGAATTTCTATTTCTAGGCCCTTGAGGAATCGTCATACTGTCTTCCACAATGGTTGAACTAACTTACACTCCTACAAACAGTGTAAAAGTCTTTCTATTTCTCCACATCCTCTCCAGTATCTGTTGTCTCATTTCTTAATGATTGCCAATCTAACTGGCGTGAGGTGGTATCTCAATGTGGTTTTGATTTGCATTTCTCCAATGACCAGTGATGATGAGCATTTTTCATATGTTTGTTTCCTTCATATATGTCTTCTTTTGAAAACTTCCTGTTCATATCCTTTGCTCACTTTTGAATGGGTTTGTTTGTTTGTTTGTTTGTTTGTTTTTCTTGTAAATTTGTTTCAGTTCTTTATAGATTCTGGAAATTAGTGCTTTGTCAGATCGATAGATTGCAGAAATTTTTTCCCATTCTGTTGGTTGCTGATTCACTCAAATGATTGTTTCTTTTGCTGTGCAGAAGTTTTGGAGTTTAACCAGATCCCATTTATCTATTTTGGCTTTTATTACCAATGCTTTTGGTGTTTTGTCATGAAGTCCTTGCCTATGCCTATGTCCTGAATGGTTTTGCCTATATTTTCTTCTAGGGTTTTTATGATGTTAGGTCTTATGTTTAAGTCTTTAATTCATCTGAAGTTAATTTTAGTGTAAGCTGTCAGGAAAGGGTCCAGTTTCTTCTTTCTGCACATGGCTAGCCAGTTTTTCCAACACCATTTATCACACAGGGAATCCTTTCCCCATTGCTTGTTTTTGTCAGGTTTGTAAAAAATCAGATGGTCGTAGATGTGTGGCACTCCCTCTGTGGCCTCTGTTCTGTCCCATTGGTCTATATCTCTGTTTTGGTAGCAAGACCATGTTGTTTTGATTACTGTACACTTGTAGCATAGTTTGAGGTCAGGCAGCATGATGCCTCCAACTTTGTTCTTTTTGCTTAGAATTGACTTGGCTATATGAGCTCTTTTTTGGTTTCATATGAAGTTTAAGGTGGTTTTTTCAGTTATGTGAAGAGGATCATAGGTAGTTTGATGGGGATATATTTGAATTTATAAATTACTTTGGGCAGTATGGCCATTTTCATGATATTGATTCTTCCTAACCATGAGCATGGAATGTTTCTCCAGCTCTTTCTGTCCTCTCTTATTTCCCTGAGCAGTGGTTTGTAGTTCTCCTTGAAGAGGTCCTTTACATCCTTTGTTAGTTGTATTCCTAGGTATTTTATTCTCTTTTTAGCAATTTTGAATGTCTGTTTGTTCTTGATTTGGCTCTCTTTAAGTCTGTTATTGGTGCATAGGAATGCTTGTGATTTCTGCACATTGATTTTGTATCCTGAAACTTTGCTGAAGTTGCTTATCAGTTTCAGGAGATTTGGGGCTGAGATGATGGGGCCTTCTAAACATACAATAATGTTGTCTGCAAATAGAGATAATTTGAACTCCTCCTTTCCTAACTGAATATGTTTTATTTCTTTTTCTTGCTTGATTGCTCTGGCTAGAACTTCCAATACTATATTGAGTAGGAGGGGGAGAGAGGGCATACTTGCCTAGTGCCAGACTTCAAAGGGAATACTTCCAGATTTAGCCCATTCAGTATGATATTGGCTGTGAGTTTGTTGTAAATAACTAGTATTATTTTGAGATACATTCTGTTGATACCTAGTTTATTCAGAGTTTTTAGCACAAAGTTCTGTTGAATTTTGTCAAAGACCTTTTCTACATCTATTGAGATAATCATGTGATTTTTGTCTTTACTTCTGTTTATGTGGTGAATTACTTTTATAGACTTGTGTATGTTGAACCAGCCTTGCGTCCCCAGGATGAACGCTACTTGATGGTGATGGATAAGCTTTTCGATGTGCTGTTGCAATAAGTTTGCCAGTATTTTATTGACAATTTTTGCATATATGTTCATGATGGATATTGGACTGAAGTTTTCTTTTCTTGTTGAGTCTCTGTTTGGTTTTGGTATCAGGATGATTTTTGTCTCATAAAATGATTTGGGAAGGATTCCCTCTTTCTGGATTGCTTGGAATAGTTTCAGAAGGAGTGGTATCAGCTCCTCTTTGTATGTCTGGTGGAATTCGGCTGTGAACCCATCTGGACCTGGGCTTTTTTTGTTGTTGTTGGTAGGTTTTTAATTGCTGCCTCAACTTCAGCTCTTGTTATTGGTCTATTCAGGATTTTGACTTCTTCCTGGTTTAGGCTTGGGAGGGAGCAAGTGTCCATGAATTTATCCATTTCCTCCAGGTTTACTGGTTTACGTGCATATAGTTGTTTGTAGTAATCTCTGATGGCAGTTTGTATTTCTATGGAATCTGGTGATATCCCCTTTATCATTTTTTATTGCATCTGTTTGATTCTTCTCTCATTTATTTATTATATATCTGGCTAGTAGTCTGTCTATTTTGTTGATCTTTTCAAAAAACTAGCTCCAGAATTTATTAATTTTTTAAGAGTTTTGTGTGTCTCTATCACCTTTACTTTTTCTCTGATTTTAGTTATTTTTTATCTTCTGCTAGGTTTTGAGTTTTTTTTTTATCTTGCTCCTCTAGCTCTTTCAATTTTAATGATAGGGTGTCACTTTTAAGGCTTTCCTTGCTTCTCCTATGGGCATTTATTGCTATAAATTTCCTTCTAGACACTGCTTTAAATGTGTCCCAGAGATTCTGGTATGTTGTGTCTTCATTCTCTTTGGTTTTGAAGAGCATCTTTATATCTTTATTTCTGCCTTCATTTTATTATTTATCCAGTAAACATTCAAGAACCAGTTGTTTAGTTTCCATGAAGTTATGTGGTTCTGAATTAGTTTCTTAATACCGAGTTCTAATTTGGTTTCTCTGCTCTCTGAGAGACTGTTTGCTATGATTTCTGTACTTTTGCATTTGCTGAGGAGTGATTTACTTCCAATTTTGTGGTCAATTTTAGAGTAGGTGTGATGTGATGCTGAGAAGAATGTATATTCTGTGGATTTGGGGTGGAGAGTTCTGTAGATGTCTATTAGATTTGCTTTGACCAGATCTGAGTTCACGTCCAGAATATCCTTTAATCTTCTGTCTCATTGATCTGTCTAATATTGACAGTGGAGTGTTAAAGTCTCTCTACTATTGTGTGGGAGTCTGAGTCTCTCGCATGTCATTAAGAACTTGCTTTATGTATCTGGGTGCTCCTGTATTGGGTGTTTATATATTTAGGATCATTAGCTCTTCTTGTTGCATTGATCCTTTTACCATTATGTAATGCCCTTCTTTGTCTCTTTTAATCTTTGTTAATTCAAAGTCCATTTTATCAGAGACTAAGATTGCAACTCTTCATTTTTCTTGCTCTCCAGTTGTTTGGTAAATCTACCTCCATCCCTGTATTTTGAGCCTTTGTGTATCCTTGCATGTGAGACAGGTTTCCTCGATACAGCACACCAGTGGGTTTTGATTTATTTTCCAATTTGCCAGTCTGTGTCTTTTAATTGAGACATTTAGCCCATTTACATTTAAGGTTAATATAGTTATGTGTACATTTGATCCTGCCATTTTGATGCTATCTGGTTGTTTTGCCCATTAGTTGATGTAGTTTCTTCATTGTGTTGATGTTCTTTACTATTTCGTACATTTTTGGAGTGGCTGGTACTGGCTGTTTCTTTCTATGTTTAGTGCTTTCTTCAGGAGCTCTTGTAATGCAGACCTGGTGGTGATAAAATTTCTGAGCAATTGCCTTTTTTAAATGATTTTATTTCTCCTTTGTTTATTAAGCTCAGTTTGGCTGGATATTAAATTCTAGGTTGAAAGTTATTTTCTTTAAGGATGTTGAATATTGACCCCCACTCTCTTCTGGCTTGTAGAGTTTCTGCCTAGAGATCTGCTGTGAGTCTGATGGCCTTCCCTTTGTGGTTAACCCAACCTTTCTCTCTGGCTGCCCTTAGCATTTTTCCTTCATTTTAACCCTGGTGAATCTGACAATTATGTGCCTTGGGGTTGCTCTTCTTGAGGAATATCTTTGTGGTGTTCTATTTCCTAGACTTGGTTATTGGCCTGCCTTACCAGGTTGGGGAAGTTCTCCTGGATAATATCCCAAAGAGTGTTTTGCAGCTTGGATTCATTCCCTCTGTCATATTCAGGTACACCTATCAAACATAGATTAGGGCTTTTCACATAACCCCATATTTCTGGGAGGCTTTGTTCATTTCTTTTCACTCTTTTTTCTCTAATCTTGCCTTCTCATTTTATTTCATTGAGTTGATCTTCAATCTCTGATATTCTTTCTTCTGCTTGGTTCATTTGGCAATTGAATCTTGTGTATCCTTCATTAAGTTATTGTGTTGTATTTTTCAGTTCCATCAATTCATTTATATTCTTCTCCAAGCAGTTTATTCTTGTTAGCCTTTCATCAGACCTTTCTTTAAGGTTCTTAGTTTCTTTGGGTTCGAACATGTTCTTTTAGCTCAGAGCAGTTTCTTATTACCCACTTTCTGAAGACTGTTTCTGTCAATTTATCAGACTCACTCTCCATCCATCCTTGTTCCCTTGCAGGTGAGGAGTTGTGATCCCTTGGAGGAGGATAGGCATTCTGGTTTTTGGTATTTTCATCGTTTTGCCCTGCTTTCTTCCCGTCCTTGTGGATTTATCTACCTGTGGTCTTTGTAACTGGTGACTTTCAGATGGAGTCTCTGAGTGGAGTTCCTTTTTGTTGATGATGAAGTTATTTCTTTCTGTTTTTCAGTTTTCCTTCTAATAATCAGGCCCCTCTGCTGCAGGACTGCTGGAGGTCCACTCCAAACCCTGCTTGCATGGGCATCACCTGAGATGGTTGCAGAACAGTAAGGGTTGCTGCCAGTTTCTTCTTCTGTTATCTTTATCCCTGAAGGATATCCACCAGATGTCAGCTTGGGCTCTCCTTTATGAGGTCTCTCTTTGGATACACGTTGGTCAGGGAGCTGTTTGAGGAGACAGTCTGTCCTTTATAGAAGCTCAAGTGCTGAGCCGTGAGCTCTGTTGTTCCATTCAGAGCTGCTGGACAGGTATGTTTAAGTCTGCTGCAGGGGAACTCATAACTGCCTTTTATTTCCCAGGTGCTCTGTCCTGGGAGGCTGGGGCTTTAGTTATAATTTCCTGATTTATAAGTTTTTCAGAGATGCCCTGCCCAGAGAGGTGGTAGCCTAGTCACAGTCTGCCAGCAGAAGTGTTGCTGAGCTGTCATGGGCTCTGCCCAGCTGCTGTGTGAACTTCCTTGTGGTTTTTGCTTATAGAGGTATAATTAGAACTGTCTTGGTAATGGCAGCCTGCCTCAATGGCAGACTTCCTTGGTAATGCTGGACTACCTCAGCAATGGTGGACTGCCTAGGTAGTGGTGGACTGACTCGGTAATGGCGGATGCCCTTTCCCCTACAGAGCTGGACCATCTTGGGTCCAACTGTGCTTACTGTGAAACTCTCAGTCCAGAGCTTTTCAGATTGCTGGTCTTTGTGGGGGTGGATGTGCCACATCAGATAACCTGGCTCCCTCTTTCAGCACCCCTTTTTTCAGTTAAATGGGTGACTCTGTCTCCCAAGCCTTCCAAGTGCCAGTTGAAACAGCGGCCCAGATTTGTGTGAGTTTTTCTGTGGAGACCTTCTGTGCTGTGCTGGAGACTCATGGCACATTTCCACCTGGGAATCTCCTGGTCTGTGGGCAGTGAAAACTCATTTGGAAATGCGGTGATCACTTACCCTCTGTGTTCTCACTGGGAACTGCACTCCAGAGCTGTTCCTATTTGGCCATCTTAGACTGTCCATCAATGTCTCCAATCTTATAATTAGATTTCTACATAAAATAGTCTACCAAAAATCAGAAATTTTAAAAATTTACATTTTCTAAGAAAAATATGTATTAGTTATTTTAGCCTTTTAGAGAAGATAATTTAGCATTTACTGAATTAAAGAACATAAGAGTGATAGCTATTTCATTTGGAGTAGGTTTTGGATTCAGTTCATCTATCTTCAATTTCGATAAAAGCAGTGAAAATTACTACCATTGCAGTTGCCTGATTGTAGTCCATTATAATGGGATTAACATAAAACATCTTGAGAAACATTTCAAAGTAATACATTTTTCCAAGTAATATGATTTGAAGCTGTTGGTCACTAAACAAATACTGTGCCAACCAGCAATATTGAATTAGAATAGGGATTTCTTATTTAGATCTTAAGGACTGTTAACTGAATTTGCTTGTCTTAACTCAATTTTAACTAGCTCAGAGAAAGAAAACTGGTCAAAGAAACATCTTTCATTATAACTGGAACATGCTATGAAGCATATTCTAAAATTTAAAATAGAATAAATTTTTGTTATAAATATTTTAAGTAGATAAAAGGTAAATGTTTTCATATTATGCTTTACATGAAACATTTGAAAAATGTATTAAACAACATTTAATGGCTAAATGCAGATAATGCAAATGTATATAATCTGAAATTAACTTGAAGTAATACAGATAAAAGTATAAAATATATGTATAGGATATTTTATACTGAGATTTAATTTTCTTATTTTAAAACAAAGAGGTTTGTGAATAAATTAGATGTAAAACTATGATTTTAATAGAATGTCATTCTGTGCAAGGGAAGAGGTATATGACAAAGGTTAAGAAGAATAAAAAGAGAAGGATGGTTATGGGATTTGCAAGGAAAATAGCAGATTGGACTAAGAAGAGTTAGCTTGTAATTTTTTTTCTTTTCTGTTATAATGTGATAGAAGAAAAAAGGTGAAGAAATAAATAAGATAGTAGGAAGAGGAATGACTAGCGGTAACTAACACTAATCCCCTCCTATCCCCCCTTCCAAAAAAAAAATGAACATTTTGACCAATGTGGCTCTAATATATTGTTGGACTACAACAAGCAAGTAACAGAAACTCTGGAGCAAATAAATTCGGTATGGCCACAGGGAGAATGAAACAAAACACCCTTCCATTGCCACTTTGCTTCTCTATTTGGGACCAACTTGAAATAAGAAGGGTCTTCTCCCCATGAGGAAAAAGTAAACTGGAGGACCCCAGAAGTTCCCATTACCACTGCAGACAACTACAATCTTTGCTACCGGAGATTGCTGCAGTCTTCACAGTTCATGGGCCTAGTTTAGTGAGCTACCAGGAACTCACATGGCTGCCTTCTTCTGGAGAAGGAACCCACATTGTGCCCTACCATTTCACGACTCAAGCTGATATTGCGATTCATCATCTTAAAACCAGACCCACTGCTCAAGTACATCCTGTTCTGATAGCCAGTAGCAAATGTGTCTCACCATCCCTGATACTCCATTGTCATTGTACCATGCTCAAATATGGTAGTGTGCCATTCCCACATAAGCTGCTGCAGTTCACTAATCCAGAATACAAGCTGTCCAGGGGGCATTCCATTGTCACCATCCCAGTGGCTATTGTGCCCATTTCTAATACTTACAGCCTAAACCCAGTAGAATAGCCATGATGCTGGTGCCCAATCACTGTGGCACTGTGTCCTTCAAGGAACATGCAGTGTGAACCAGTAGGGTGGCTGACCATGAGTTATAGGAGTAGCCACACCCATTTCACACACAAACCTGCACCAGGATAGCCACATCTGAACCAGCAGAGCAGCTGTACCCTATCAGCATGCAAACAAATCTGGCACCAAGCTCCCAGGGAAGCCACATTCAAGAAGGTGGAGTGCTGTGTCCATGGGTCACTGAAGCTCCTCAATATAAAAATTAGCCCAATGTTCTACTCCAAGGTAAGTCACATCCAAGAGAGAGAATGGCTGTGTCCCTCTGACTCCCAAACCAGTCCAGCAACCCTAGGGAAGCTGTGCCCAAGCTGGTCAGGCAAAATCTACCTTGTTATCACCACTTCCAGAACTCCTGCAGCCAAGACTATTTAGGCACACACAGTCATAACTGATGCAATCTATAGCTAACAAAGCGACATGGAGACAGTACTATTGCAACCATCTGGAACCACAGCCAACACACTATATCCAGTTGATCTAGGAAACATCTCCCAGCTTTTCCTATGAAACCCATTCTGTAAAATTGGGAGAGGTGGCTGTTCCACCAAATGCTCGTGTATCAATGCAGTGATACGAGAAATGTAAACAAGCAGAAAACACACCACCACCAAAGGAACACAATATTTCTTCAGTAACTTAGGCCTCAGAAATAAAAATTTACTAATTGCCTAAAAGGAATTCAAATTAATGATCTTAAAAAAACTTGGTGAGTTAAAAGAATGCAGGCAGACAATGCAATGAAATCAGTAAAACAATCTATTATCTAAATAAGAAATTTAACAAGAAAATAGATATCATAAAAACAAACCAAACCAGAATCCTGTAGCTGAAGAATTCCATAGGTAAAGTAAAAAAAAAAAAAAAAATACATTTGGCAGATTCAATAGCAGAAGACATCTAGCAGAAAAAGAGAATTTCTTAAATTTTGTGACAGGCCTTTTGAAATAACTCAGGAAAAAATGTAAAAGAGTGAAGAAAATCTATGTGGAACTCACAGAACATCTATGAGGGACCAAATTTTTTCATTATGGATTTTTTTAGAGAAAGAATAAATGAAGAAAGTCATAGAAAACCTACTTAACAGAAAACTTTCCAAGTATTGGGGAAAAAATGAACATCCAGATCCACAAAACTCAAAAATCCCCAAACACATCATACCCAAAGAGGTCTTCTAGGCAAAGTGCCAAAAGTCAAAGAAAATTCTAAAATCAGCAAGAGAAAAATGTCAAGTCACTTATGAGGAAATCCCCATTACCCTAACAATAAATATCCCGCAGAAACCTTTCAGGTCAGAAGAAAATGGGATTATATATTGAAAGTTTAAAAGGGGGAAAAAAAGGCAATACTGTCAGCCAAGAGTACTACACTCAGCAAAGCTGTCCTTCAGAAATGAAAGATAAAGTCTTAGATAAGTCAAAACTGAGAGAATTCACCACCACTAGACAAGCCTTGCAAAAATTGTTTATGGTTGTGCTTCAACCAGAAGTGAAAGGATAATAATTACTATAATGAAAGCATATGAGAGTATTTAGGTTTTGTTGTATGTTCCAGCTATTTAAGAACAACCTTAAAATGTTATGATATTTTAATCTTATTCTACTATGCCTTTCCTTTATGGTTATAACTTTAGCATTTTTTACTCCAATGCTATATGAATGTTTATATGAAATTTTCCCTAATACTTTCATAATTTCATTTTTATATTTACATTTTAATTCACTAAATGTTACCTTTGGTGTATGCTGTAATAGGCACCTGAAGTTTTTATTTCTAAATTATGTTAATTGTACAAACATCATTTAAAAAATAAACCACTTTTGCCCTTATTGGAAATAAAATCTTGACAATATGCAATAAAAAATAAAGTATACAACTTACTGTTTGAGGTGAATTTATAATCAAATTCAGAATATTTCATTACTGTAATGGTGATGTATAAATCTTTAAAATCTCTAATATAAATGTTAAAAGCCAAAATGATCAAAAATAACTTTAGCTACAATAAGATGCTAAAGAATACACAACAAAAAATATGTTAAGTGGAGGTGGTTATTCTATATCAATCCTTGCATATTGTAGCATCCCACTTACTAAGACTTTCATTTGTGAAGATATGAAAGTGGTACACATTGGAGATGTACTGACATACCTATTTTCCAGCACTGGATACATACGGTGACAATAGTAAGGAGAAGGTCTGAAGAGTTTTCTGTATTCTGTTCATCATTATCAGTGAGCTGAAGAAAGAAAAAAAAAAGGGAAGATTAAGTTAGCCAGTAACCAACTCAGAAGTATGGTAAGAATCAGAAAGCCTCAATAATGGCATTTTAAAAGACTTTTCATTTTCAGCCAACTGACACAAGAATAGAAAATCAAACACTACATGTTCTCACTCATATGTGGGTGCTGAACAAAGAGAACAGATGAATACAGGGAAGGGAGCATCACACACTGGGGTCAGGTGGGGGGGACTAGAGGAGGGACAGCGTGGGTAGGGTGTTGGCAGGGATAACATGGGGAGAAATGCCAGATATAGGGGATGGGGGGATGGAGGCAACAAACCACATTGCCATGTATGTATGTACCTATGCAACAATCCTGCATGTTCTGCACATATACCCCAGAACTTAAAGGGAAATATATATATATATATATATATATATATATATATATATATATATGTGACTTTTATTTTCAAACATGGACCTTACTTTGAGCATTTGTGACAATATCAAGAGGTTTAATTCACAGTTGTAACATAACTATAAAACTAAAATCAGGCCACTACCAGAGATATAGTGGGATTCTTAGGCGTGAGTCAGGAACATCTGGGTAGATGCACTTAAGGAGTTTAAATGGTCAGATTTGCCTGAAAACACTAGGCCTTTGGAAGTGGTCATTCTCCCCTTTGCTTGAAGAGAACAGCCTTCATTACTTTACAGACCATGCAGAATTTCATTCGTGGAGAAAGACTATATACCATGTTATAAAATCTCTTCAAGACTGTCTATACCTCTTCTCATGGCTCTTTATAAACCCTGAAGAGACAACAAACACAATTATGAGAGTACTCTTCACATTTTGGGGAAAAAAAGATATGATTTATGAAAAGAACTGCAGGATCTAACTAATAAATATTGGCAAGTATTATCAGAACATGTTTTGAAATGGATCTTGAGGTTGCTGACCCTGACCTGGAATGGATCTTGAGATTGCTGACCCTGACCTGGAATGGATCTTGAGATTGCTGACCCTGATTAGGGAGTGAAAGTGTATATATCAGGCTAGAAAATGGGGGGTTTACTATAGGTTGGTGCCAAATAATTGAGGTTTTTGCCACTTCTGCAAGGTCTACATGAAATTTAGAAAAAATGATGTCCAACAGCAAATGAAATTTTGAAGAATTGCCTTGGCAGAATAAGGAAGAATTCAAAGAACTCTGAAAGTGGGGTGTGCAATAATGAATTTGTTTCATAAATTTAGAGAACCCACATTTCCCAAGAGACTTCAGAAAACTCTTCCTTTACCAAATCAAAATGAAAGTATTAGTAACGTCTTCACTGTCATTATTGAGAAGATCTATGGTAGCTGATCTTTGTATTCAAGGATTAGCATTTCTTCATCTCCAAAGTCAAGACAGACATAATTATCATAATTACCTCTGAATTTTAGAAGCAAAATCAGAATGGTTACGTAGGGGTGTTGACTATCACTGATCTGTGGTGATGGCCACATATTAACGTTTTATACCTGAGCCAGTTCTCATATTTAAACCATTGTGTGAAGGAATGGGTAGGACCCTGAGAAGGGACTCTATGATGTCAAAACACATGTATAAAGTAGAAACTCTCTCATAGGAAATCCAAAATAAAATCATACCTTCTCTACATGGAGTGGGAATATGTGGAGTACAGTAGATAAATAAAATCTTGACCCAAGTCTGTCTCAAACTGCTAAAGGTCCAAGGATACGTCCTATGTTCATTTACCTGGGCCTTGAAAGCATTATGGGATAGATATACACAACAGCTTTCAGAGCCCCCAAATTTGTTCCCTGAACTGTCCAGGAATATTAATAATGGTAAAAATATGCAAATGGAAACTACTGAAACTATACCTTGGCAAGATAGAAAATTCAAAGTAGAGGCACATCTGAGGTAGAATGGCACCATTACATAACTAAGTATTGATTCTTATTTTTTAAATTATATGTGTCAGGTAGTCATTTAACTGATTATTAACAGGATCTGACAGTTCTGTAGCTGTGGAATGAAAATTAAAATGGCTCTGTGTACTTTTTTATGAGTTACTGAGGAATAATAAAATTCCTATTTGCAGCAATTATTTTTAACTGCTGTTGAAGTGAAAATACAAAATCTATGAATTCAAGAGTTAAGTGCCATTTTTGAAGATGGAAAATATTTTTCCATTTGTTGAACTTTAATATATAGAAATGTTGAACACGTATTTAAAAATTGTCTTTTTATGTGGTTACACTAGAATAGAATGAAAAATAATCAGGCTTTTATTCTGAAGACCCAGAAATTTCTTATCTGTAGGTTACCCAAAAGCCAGCTATTTTTATATGCAAGAACCTGTGCAAATGACTAACAGAGGACTATTGTGTTGGGATGTACTTTTACAACTGTATTTTAACTTCTTGCAGAGTTCTTAAAGAAGCACTATAATGTGCATTGCCCACGTAGAGGAAAAATTTATACTTCTATTCTTAGATGAGTGCTTCATAAAAGCTCTTTACTTTTTCTTTCTTGGAACAGCTTGTGGTGGCTGCACTCCAAATCAATTATAGGTTTAATGGTCAACTAGACTAAAACATGTTGTATGCCATTTTCAAAAGTTTCTGTTTGTTCCTTCAGATTGGTTGATATTTAAAACATATCTATTATAAAAAAAACTTATATCATATGAGCAACAGTTTATCAGGTAATGTGAATTTTTATCTTGTCGGAGGCATGGTTGGTTGTCTCATACTTTGCTTCTTTTTTACCAGAGCCTTTCTTTGGCTCAGGTAACCATCACTCCATCAGAATGCTTTGTGCATCAGAGGAAGCTGAGCCACCATGCCCATCTCCAGGTGGGGTTTCAGCATTTTAGAAGTAAGCTCATTTGCCTTGATTGTATTTGGGTGTGATCAAATTATGGTGGTTAAAATGTAAGAGGAATTCTGCTAGGAGCCTTTGAATAAAAGTTTCCTTTTTCTCTAGAGGAAACCACAGGCAAAGTTGGTCTCTTACTCCTTCTGACCCTGGATGGTGATCCTGGACCAATTTAGCTATTTTGGAATAATCCCAAGGATGAAGCCAGTACAGGGTATGGCAAATGGGAGAGATGGAAGGTTCAATGAACCATTAAGATTACCATAGATTCAGATGATGTGAGGTAATATCTTTCTTATAATAAAGCTAGTTTGATTTGTCTGCTACATATAGCTAAAAGAATCTTGCACATATAATAACTACATGTTTGATATTACTACTTATTTCATTATCCTTTTTTCTGTTTATTTCATATTTTTCAAATGCTTTATACTTTCACTTCCAAAGTCAACAGTGTATTTTTTGTATTATAGAGTACTAAAATCAAAATTAATATAGAAGTCTTAGAATCCAATATTATCCATAACTGTTTTTTTTCTTTGAAAAACAGCAAAACAGAGCTTTATAATACTATGAATTGTTTATCTTACAATGCAAGAAAAACTATGCTAGATACTTTCCATGTTATTTGTATTTAACTCTTATAAACAAATAAAATTTGTATTATTTCTGTATGCAAATGAGGAGCTGAATCTCATGGAAATTAGGCAACTTGTTTAGAATTAATCGGATTATTAAATGAAAGCACCAGGATTTGAACACAGGTGTCAGTCATCCTAAAGCCCTTAAAAATTCCTCATTCTCTTTAATTTAGTGAAACAAAGAAAGATGCCTATCCTGAGATAACTCAAGTTAGTTGCCATCTGACATTCTAATTAACTATTTTGGTGTTAATAGTTTTTTTCCCCCAATTACCTGTTTGGGGAAATAAAGTGCACTAACTGTGGTAAAAATGATAACATGATTATGTTAACTTATTTTGTGGCAATTGTATTGCAAAACACACAAAACCAAATATTTCAGTGGATTACTAAAAACAAACATTTATTTCTTCCTTCAACCCAGTGTTTTTAAATTTACAAACCCATGGATTGGCTGGAACAGGTCTGCTCTTGTCTGCAGTTTGGATTTAGATGTGCTCTGTATGTCTTACTTTTTGAGACTAAGACATGTATGTTCTTCTTATGGCAGACAGTGGAGCACAAGGTCGGCAATGAACTCGTCACACCCCTCAAAGCCTCCACTGAGAAATGTCACATTGGTGCATTCAATTGGCCAAGGCATGTCACTTTGATGCACTCCTCATGGGGACTTTTTTGGTGGTAACAAAGGGCTAGAAAAGAGTGAATATTTGCGTAAGAAAAAAGTCTACATGAACTACTAGCATATTATATATTAGCTACTCTGTCTAAAACTCAATGGCTTATCTGCATTTCATTATACTTATCTTAATAATTTTAATTAGCAAAATATATGTTTATACAAAAAAAACTTAAAAATCTTCAAAATGCTATAAAATGAACACCCAGATCCTCATTTTTAATGAAAAAAACACCAAATTTTGTTCATATTTGTTTTTTGGCATGAATTTAACTAAAACATTTGTACAACTATATGCTCAATTTTAAAAATAAATATGGTATCTATTGCTTCCAACTATAAGACACATGGACACTTAAGAACTCCCTTTCTTTTTTATTTTATATTTTGAATAACAAGCATGAAATATGAATTATATGTTATGCACACACAATATCTGAGTTAATAACTTGCAATTCTGATATTTATGATTAGTTTTAACTTAGTCATTTATTTTATTTTATTTATTTTTGAGATGGAGTCTGGCTGTGTCATCAAGGCTGGACTGTAGTGGTGTGATCTTGGTTCACTGCAACCTCCACCTCCTGGGTTCAAGCAATTCTCTTGCCTCAGCCTCCCTAGTAGCTGAGACTACACACATGCCACCATGCCTGGCTAATTTTTGTATTTTTAGTACAGACAGGATTTCACCATATTGGTCAGGCTGGTCTTGAACTCCTGACCTCATAATCCACATGCCTCAGTTTCCCAAATTGCTGGGATTACAAGTGTAAGTCATATTTATTCTTGTATAAAAATTATCAGGTTAAAAATTGTGACTGCTCAGTTCTATTAAAAGAAAAACTTTAGATAAATTTAACAGAATTTAGTTGAACAAACAAAGACTCATGAATTGGGCAGCACTCTGAACTGGTAGAGTGTCAAAGAGACCCAGTCAGCAAAGTTGGCTGGTAGAATTTAGAATGACAAAAAGAAAATGATATAGAGAAACAGCTTAATTGGTTATGGCTCAGCCTATGCCTTATTTAGGCATGGTGTTACAAAATATTTGCTAGTTTATATTTACATGGTCTGATCAGTTAGCAGCCTATGATTGGCTGAGACTCACGTATTTGTTACAAGGATATCTAGTCATGCCCTGAAAAATGATGCTTTTGGTCAAGATCAACCACATACATTATAATGGTCCCATAAGATTACAGTGAACCTGAAACATTCCTATAATGTGATGTCATAGCCATCCCAGTGTTTTAAGACACCACTTTACCTTTTCTATGTTTAGATATGCCTACATCTAGGAATAGTGACCACTGTGTTACTACTGCCTACAGCATTCAGTACAGTAACATAGTTGCATAGAAACAATAGGCACTATCATATAGCTTAGGCATGTAGTAGGTTATATAATCTGGGTTTGTGTAAGTACACTCTATGATGGTCACACAATGATAAAATCTCCTTTCTCATCTGGCATTTCTCAGAATGTATCCCCATCACTGAGTAACACATTACTTTTAAGGTAGATTGAAGTTTATCTACTGAGCTAGTTTACACTTCACCATGTACAGAGAGGTATTTAGGCTAAATTTAACAATTTCAGTATCTTGACGTGTTATTCTCCTGTGTTCTTTCACCTACAGAATTTCTTCTGTCATTTCATATGGCTGAGCATAGTCAGAGTGTTTCATCTTTTTCAGGACACTTCTATTTCTTTCCATGTTTCTTCATGTCCTCACCACATGGGAAATATAGTGATGGAGGTGGGGCAAGGAACCTCTCCTTAAGCAAACATAGGTATGATAGGAAAAACTACATGTTTTTCCACAGTAAAGTATGACAATAAATGATAATAAAGGAACACTGAAGAACAGTAAGAAGAGAATCATTTTCTCCAGAAATATTTTTTTCAAATCCTAGCATGATCAACTATGAGTCTGTATGTCAGAGGCAGAAGAAAGTGACAAAATATATAAAATACTTGTTGTTATCTGTAATCTGTGCCAAGATTTTTTTCAATAGTGTTATAAGTTCATTATATCTTACTGTTTTAGATGCATTTGGTTAAATAAAAATCGAAGGGAAAATAAATATATAAAACACATGATTTAGCATCCTAATTTGCATATGACTCCACTGAAATCCTTATGAAATAATTCCAGTGCAACAGGGCCTTGGTGTACATCTATTTTTAGTTTTCAATGTGTTTTTAAAAATAATAGAAAAAGATAATACATATGGTCTCTTTTGCAAGTAGGTGAATTGTTGCTGAAGTTTGTGATAAACTCATAGTATCTTGATGAAAAGTTCAGTTTTCATTTCAATATCTAGCTCATATAGATACATATATAGTATATGATATGTCTACTTAGGAGATTACTCTGCCTAACCTAATAAAATGACTACATAAAATCATTATGTTTATCATGTTATTGAAATAATTATGAACACTGATCAAAGAGATTTTTTAAAAACAAAATATGAAAAATAAATACAAGACAAATAAAAATAAATACAGACAAATATAAAACAATTTCCATCAGTATTCCTTGCTTGGCATTTTATGATGAATGTTAAAGAATTGCTTACTTATTCATATTCACTCTTCTACTAAGTTAATTGAGCAACTTACCCTTAATTGTTTTCTGTAAAAGAATTTTCTTAAGAAAACACTGATACATCAGATACTGTAATCAAATAATCTTATAATTGATAATAATGAAAAACAAAAACATATTTATTATTTTAATTTTTCTCCATTGTTATAATATTTTGTGTATTATTATATATTTTTATCACTGATACTATGCCTTTTTATATCTCTAAGTCTTTATCCTACCAGGAATTTGAAATGGTCCAGAGTTATAACAAGGAAGCTCTTTCTTGGAGTTGGAAGAAAAGCAAGATGGAAAGCAATATGCACCTGTTTTTCTCAGGAGGTGAATCATTTTCCACACATCATACACACACAGAAATTCTCAGATATTGGGTAAAGAAATAATCTCCAAGTTGAAACCACAACAATGGAGGAAATACATTTAGGAATGGTGATGACACAAACGAAATAGATTCAAAAGGAACAAACCAGGCCACAAAGGGAGTTTTTAATCCATAAAATTCCTCCATGCAGAAAATAAAAATTTATAATAGAGACATATTCTTTTTTCTTGGAATAAAAGATTACTGTTATTCAGAACAAGCTATAGATTCAGATTTCCACAGCAGAAGAATTGGAGGTTTTAATTTAAGATTTTAGAATTCAAACCCTAATTAAGGATTTTTGAAAACACACATGCAGGTACACACGCATACACACACACAAAACCAAAAAGCAAAAAAAACAAAAAAAAGCTTGTCGCCTAGTATCCAAGTGAATACATTCTCTTTAATTAGTGAATTAATTATGTATAGTCTATTTCAGTTTATAGCTTTGTCTGTATATCACTACCAAGACTTTTTATAGGAACTACTGATTCCTGTAAACAACCCTTATTGAGAATGCCATGAAATTATAAAGAAAGTTAAAGGAATAATTAGAGATAATTTACCTGTAATTCTAACAAATACACCTTTGAGAAAAATATGCTAAGTAAATCTGTTCTACAGTAATTATGTCGATCTAATCACTATACAATAATTTTCTCAGCTTTTATTCACAATATGAATTTAAACATTTTTAGATTATTTTTTAAATGTCAGCACTTCATTACCAATATGTATTCAAGCTTTGTTCTACTTTGTCCTTCCGTTTTTATTTTTAGATGGTACTGATTTGACTATATATTTTCTTTCTTTATATAGCAGGAGGCACACAATGGTAGACAAATGGCTCTTGTTGCAGGGAGCTTTCTTATTAATTATAGATATTTAGTAGCATTTTTGGTCTCTGCTTAGTAGACACCAGTAGCATTCTCCCTTAGTTGTGGTGAACAAAATTATTTTGAGACAATTCCCATATCTCATCTGTGGGCCAGCAGGAGTGGGGGAAGGATATTTCCTGGCGAGAAGCACTGATATATAAGAATTTTCAGGATTGTTCTGGTGCATATCATTTTTCTCCTTCTCCTATATTGATGGAACAGACAACTCAATTGGTCACACAGTCTATGCACATAAAATCCTTTGAAATTTTGCACTGAGGTGATAGTATCAAGTGAAAGAGGAGATGACTATTCCTGATTTGCATGTCTTTGTTCTAATAATTAAGCTTATTTTTTGCATATTTAGAATACAGACATTAAACATCACAAAGCCTAATCACGTAAGCTTCCACTGGGATCAAAGTCAATTCAGTAATTAGTTTATGTCCTTCATCACTATATTTGAGAAACTCAAGTAAAGTGGGGAAAATAATTCTGCAATATTGAGCACACTCATAATCTTAGGCCTTGGTATGAAGCTTACTTCAGGCATTGCTTCCCATTGATTTCATTGAATTTAATTCCTACTGAATACAAGGTTTCAGGCTTCATAAGCACAATTTTATCTTTACAGGTGCTTCTCAGAATTAATTGCTATTTTTATAGGTGATTACCATTTATATAATTAGATTAGAAAAGTTAGTAATTTAAAAGATGGTTAGAATTGAACAGTGACATTTAAAGATTGACACTGCCATCATGCTTCTAAAATTGTCTTAAATCTCTTGAAAAAGTGGGGGAAACGGATGAGAAAAAAAGGTACTAAAAACAGAAATCTGGTTCCAAGGAGCCTCAACTTTAAAATCCACTAAAAATTTTACCTTGCAATTTCTGGATATATATGCCCTAATATCCACTTATTCTTGTACTACTTCTTTTCAAATAAATATGTGTTATATAGTAGTGTTGTGACTTGTGTTTTCAGGGATTAATTGCGGGGCACTAAATACACTAGGTAGCAGCCCTGTCTGTTATTTCTTGTATGTTGATTCTTGCCTGATGGTGCTCCCCTGTTATGTCTTCCACCTGTTCTAAATTGACATCCAAATGCTCTCTCCCTGGGGCTTCATTTCAAAATATTTGCTTAGAAGAGAGGTGATGCCTACTCTCAATTTTGACATTCTAGTAATATCTTCACTGAGATCTGAGGCCATTAAATGTTTTTTTCGAGATGGCTGGGGTTGTTTTACTCATAATTCTATGTGTTTACTGTTAATACACTCAACTGGAATATATAATGAGACAAGATGTTAGTTGACCTGAAGATTAATAAAGAATTTTAACATACACACACACACACACACACACACACACACACACTGAAGTGAATTACATTCATTGATATATTTTCTTAACAAAAGAGTATGTGAAAGTATATCAATTACAATTTTCAGTCCTTGTGCTTTTTCCTAGATATTTAGAGCTATATAAGAACAATTACGAATAAATAAGAAGAAAAACTATATTATTTAATTATCAATAAATGAGACACTGGTCATTCTAATTAAAGTAATTTTGTGTTTTTAATTTGTACTGACTTTTGAATCTATTTCTTATCAGGCTGATTATATATTTTTTAATAACATTATGTTTAAAAATAAACATTTAAAAAGAAATGACATTCAAATCAACATATTTTATAGACCCAGGATTATTTCACATTCACTTCAGGAAGAGAAAATACACACACACACACACACACACCCATAATATGTCAATCATTTAAAGTGCTTTAAAAATTAAATTAATTTTTTGCTTTAGTTAGTCACTGTTTGGAGTATCACACTTATCTTATTCTGCATTTTCTAGGGTACTAACTTTAGTCCAAAGTAAGGCTAGTTTCATATGAGATTGAAATGTGGAGCCAAACACAGGATGTTGATTGAATAAATAGGAAATTTCTCAAAAATGTCAAAATATTATCCTCACTGATGTGTCAGAAGTTATTATCTCTAGTTATTTGTTTGGCTTAATCTACTGAAAGCAACTTTGGAACCTGAAGGTATGATAAAACTAGTCTATATATTAATTTTCTAGTTTTCATTCTTAAATAAACAGGTGTAAGTTACCAGATTATGGGGCTAAAACCTTACACTGATGGCAATTTTAAATTTCTTGAATATAGGGAAGGAAGATATGTCAGTGAAACATGTAGGTAAATAGAAAGCAGGATGAGGTCATTGTTGGTAGCTTTAATGAATGAACAGTCAATGTTGACTAAGCAGGATGACTTTATTTTTTACTACCTGATATAGAACACAGTGCAAGCTCCTTAAGAGGGAACAGAGGGAATTCTCTGATACCATTCCTTCTGGGTCTCTATTAGTAGAAGGCCAGAGAATCTATATCTTAACTTTATTTTTTGACATTACTCTCTCAATTGGAGAGGAGATAATCATTGTGCTAGTAGTGTCTGTGTATATACTCATTGTGCTAGTAGTGTATATACACAGACACTACTAGCACAACTAATATCTCCTCTCCAATTGAGAGAGTAATGTCAAAAAATAAAGATATAGATTCTCTGGCCTTCTACTAATATGTATACATATACACACATACATACTACTAGCACAACGATTATCTCTGTAATAGGTAATTACCAAGATAATCTTTGTAAAAGATAGTTTGTTTTGCAAAGAAATTAAATAACAGGTTTTTATAATTTGACTGGTGATTTTATATCAGTTTTTAATATTACTGTGTTACTTATTTTGCCTGTAGCTCAAACATATACAGTAACATGTCTGTATATGGTAGTTTATGCAAAGATAGTTACTTCTTACACATTTATTCAAATTTGCTATCTACTATTTCTCACTTGTAGTATTAGTATTTCCTTCAACTTTGCCTTTTCTCCATTCAAATATTCAATCATATTTTACTCATTACTTGAAGAAAAGCACAAAACAAGAAAAAGAAGTTAAAATATGAGTCACATTTAAGACTTTAGATTTCAAAAGTCTGTACCCATAAAAGAATAAAAGGGAAATAAAATTTTTGAGAAAAATATTAATAGCAAAAATTATTTTACTCCTGGCAAACATTCTTCTCCTCATGTCTCTTCCCACATACCCTAGAAGAGAGTAAGATTCTCTGAACAAGAGGCTTAATAAGGAGAGGAAGAGGTATTGAGTGTGAGAGAAAGGGGCTCTGTACCCTTTTCCTTAGTCAAATCTCAGGTAAATTTTTGATATTTGAAAATAAATGAGACTTTTTTCTTATTTTCTGTGAACAGCCCTTGGAAGATGGTAGAAATGCATAGAGCAGGAAAAATGCATGGTATTTATGGGCATATATGACCTAAAAAGATTCAGAGACTTTCCAAGTTTTTGCTGGAAGATCCCAAAAATGATAATTAGTTCACCAATGACAGAGAATCGGTAAGGGCATTGGCCATCTCAGCATAGATACAATTAATGAAACGGTTATCTAGTGAATATCTATTATGTCATTTTCATAGACAGTGAGGCTCAACAATGAACAACATACACAAAATCTCTACTTTTGCAGAAATCATAATGTAATGATATCTGGGTGGTACTAAGAACCAGATGTTGGCCAGGTGAAGTGGCTTCTGCCTATAATCCCTGTACTTTGGGAGACCAAGGAGGGTGGATCACTTGTGTCCAGGAGTTCCAGACCATGCTAGGAAACATGGAAAAACCTCACCTCAAAAAATAAAATAAAATACAAAAATTATCCAGGCATGGTGGTATATGCCTGTAGTGCCTGTAGTCTCAAGTACTCGGGAGGCTGAGGTGTGAGGATGGCTTGAGCCTGGGAGTTACAGGCTGCAGTGAGCTGTGATCATGCCACTGTACTCCAGCCTAGGTCAGAGAGTGATCTTGTCAAAAAAAAAAAAAAGAAAGAAAGAAAGAATCAGATGTTCATTCCTAACTCCTCAGCCGGATGTAAACTTTCTGGAACTTGAATTAAACTCTCAGGGAAATCAGAGTCCTTGTAAGTGAACACCGAGAATGGGCTGTAATAAAAGTAACATCATACGTGAAGTATGGCGATTTAGTTATTTTAGAAAAGTATGGCAATTAAGTTACTAGAAATAATTTATTGAATACCTGAGTTTGTATCCATGAACAATAGATCAAGGTTTCATTTTTTTTCCACATCTGTGATAAAAACACTTGTTATTCTCCACTTATTTGACTATATAGTGGTTATAAATTGGTATCTCATTGTAATTTTGATTTGTGTTTCCTTAATGAATATTTGTGTTTCAGTATTTGTTCACATACTTACTTGGCTAATAAGATACAAAAAGACAAATAATTCATTTAAATGGAGGCAAAGGATTTGAATGAATATTTCTACAGAGAAAACCATGTCTGAGGTGTTTATGTATTCTGGATACTAGGCCCTTAAGAGATATATATTTGAAAATATTTTCTTCTATTGTGTGGATTGTATTTTCACTTTCTTGAAAATGTCCTTTGATGAACAAAATTCCTTAATTTTGCCAAAGCCCAATTTATCTATTTTTATGTTGTTGTTTATACATTCAGAGTCAAATCTAATACCGATGACAAATCTAACATTACAAAGATTGACAGCTATATTTTCTTACAACAATTTTACAGTTTAAACAATAACTTTTAGGTTTTTTACCTATTTTGAATTAATTTTGCATATCTTGTGAAGTAGGAGTCCATTTTTACTTTATTGCATGTGGATATTTAGATGTCTTAGAACCATTTGTCAAAAAGACTAAAACTAGTTTTGAACATTTTTGGTGCCCTTGTTGAAATCAATTAACTGTGGATATGTAAAGATTTATGACTGAAATAATTCTATTTTATTGCTCTTATGTCTACTCTTAGATCTGTACTATCTTTTCTTGATTACTCCTCTTTAGTAGAAAGTTTTTAAATTGAGAAGTGTAAGTTCTACAACTTTGTTTTGTTGATTCTCCCTTCCCTGAATTTACATATGAATTACAGGTTAAGCTTTTTTATTTCTGAGAAAAAGAGGTAGTTGGAATTTTGATGGGAATTACATTGAATCCGCAGATAAATTTTTGAAGTATTTTTTATCTTAACGATACATAAAATATGCCCCTTTCAGTTACGTAGGTATCATTTAATTTATTTTAACTTTTTTTTTTTTCCTATCACTGCATAAGCCTTCACTATATATCTTGTACTTATTTGGTCAAATTTACTTCTGAATATTCTATTCTTGTTGATGTCAATGGAAATAAAATTTTCTTAATTTTATTTTTACATCATTTATTGCTATGTATTTTGATACAAAATTACAATATTTAAACATATTGAGCTTATAACCTGTAACTTTGTCTAACAAATTTATTACTTTGTGGATTTTGTAGGGTTTTCTATATATAAAATAACGTCATCTGAAAAATAGTTTTGCCTCTTCCTTTAAAATCTAAATTTATTTTGTTTATTTCCCTTGCCTAATTTTTCTGGTTACAAGTTACAATGCATTCTTGGAAAGTAATGATAAGAGTAATTTTATTCAATGTATTTTTTTTTATTTTCAGAGAAAAAGTCTTCATCAGTTCAGAAATAAGCATTATCTTACTTTTGAGAAAATTCTTCTATTTCCACTTTTCAGAATGTTTTTTTCAATCAGAAAAATGTATTTGATTTTGTCAGTTATTTTTCTGCATCTATTAAGAGGATTGATTCCCACCGCTGACATCAAACTTGATTCTACAAATATGGTGTTTTCAGCAATTCATTTTCTTATTTTGAACCAGGCTGTCCTTTCTTAGATAAATCCAACTTGGTCAAGGTTTATAACCTTTATTACACACTGCTGAATTTATATTGGTAGTTTTTATTACGTTGATATTCATTAGGGGTATTGATGTGTAGTTATCTTGTGATGTCTTTGTCAGGTTTTGGTATCATGGTAATACAGGATATGGAAATGGGTTAGAATGTATTTCCTCCTCTTCTATTTCTTGGGGTACTGTTTAAAAAATCATGATAAATATTTGATACAATTCAACAATAACACCATTTTGTCCCCTAAAGAAAAATATATATAATATTAAGATTTACTCTCAACACTGTTACATGATTTTCGACAACTGCAGACTCAGGTATTCAACATTGAATTATCATACAGAATAATTTCATTGTCCTTACAACATCTGTTATTCTTCACTTATTTATTTCTCTTCCCCTACCCCAAACCTCTGGCAACCACTAATCCGTTTACTATTTTTATAGCCTTGTTTTTTTAAAACTTTTATGTAAACAACATATTGCCTTTTCAGACTGTCTTCTTTTATTTAGCAATATGCATTTAATTGCATCTACCTCTTTATGTGGCTTTATAGCTTCTTTGTTTTTATAACTGAATTGTATTTAATTGTATGGATGTTTGCTGATTTACCTTCAAAGACATTGTGCTTCCTACCTGTTTTTGATGATTTTGAATAAAGTTGCTGTAAATAGTTATGTGCAGGGTTTTCTGTGGTTGTTAATTTTTAAATCAACTTGGCAAATATCTAGGTGTGTGACTGCTTGATCTATGGTATCATTACATTTAGTTTTGTAAGAAACGGTTAAACAATATTCCAAAGGGGCCATACTAGGTTTAATTCTCACCATCAGTGAGAATTCCTGTTGTTCCACATCCTCACCAGTAATTGGTATTGTTATATGTTTGTTTTGTTTTGGAACTTATTCATTCTAGTATGTTCATAATGGTAATTTATTGCATTTTTTAATTATTTAATTTTTAATCTTGTGGGTACATAGTCGGTGTAATTATGTGGTACATAAGGTGTTTTGATACAGACATGTAATACGTAATAATCGCTTGTATTTTCCTCAATACAAATGATGTTAACCATCTTTTTGTGTACTTATTTGCCATTTTTATGTTCATTAGTGAGCTCTCTGTTCAGATCTTTTTCACATTTTAAATCTTTTCCAATTTTTAACAGTTTTTTTCTCTTAAATTTTTGTTGAACTTTAAGACTTCTTGCATATTCTGCAAATGTCCCTTAGTTTTATTAATCCATAAAATTAGGATAATAATTGTAATCTCATTGAAAAAAGTTTAGTTGAGAAAATGCATGTAAAAATTTAGTAAAGCAACTGTACACATTAAGTGCTACATAAATCTATTAGGCTAGGAATAATTCTGTTCTAATTTCGCTTACTCAAAGCCTATCACAGTAGAGAAAATCAATACATATTTGTTGAATTTATGAGTAAGTCTGAAATAGGCAAAATCCAGGCTTGTTTGCTGAACATAATTTTTTACACACTCTACATTTGCACCAACTATCTTGACCTTAAATACACTAAAATGAAAAACAATATGTATTGTCATGAACACAGGCAGACATGTTTTCTAAAATGGTTTTCTGCAACCTATTTGTGTCCCCTTCTCTGTTATACTATCTGTTATTCTATACTAAAAATACAATACAAGCTATTGTTTTCTCTATACAGGTAAAGATTCCTGCTAACATGTTCCATAATATGTTTTTATATTAAAAATTCATGGCCGGGCGCGGTGGCTCAAGCCTGTAATCCCAGCACTTTGGGAGGCCGAGGCGGGTGGATCACGAGATCAAGATATCGAGACCATACTGGTCAACATGGTGAAACCCCGTCTCTACTAAAAATACAAAAAATTAGCTGGGCACGGTGGTGCGTGCCTGTAATCCCAGCTACTCGGGAGGCTGAGGCAGGAGAATCGCCTTAACCCAGGAGGTGGAGGTTGCTGTGAGCCGAGATTGCGCCATTGCACTCCAGCCTGGGTAACAAGAGCGAAACTCTGTCTCAAAAAAAAAAAAAAAAAAAAAAAATCATAATATCATGATAATAAAATATTTGAAAAGAACTTCAAATTCCTGAAGTTTAAGAAATGTATTTCCAAACCCTCTCTTATCAGTTAAAATGCTATTTAAGAACATTAATATTTCCTACCTCTTTGCTATTTTTCGAATCCATTGCCTTAATATTTAAGCAGGTCCTAAACCAGTGACACTTAAAATTATTTTAGAATTTCAATTTGCATAGTTGTCTCCCAGATAAAGTTAGGATTATTTTACGAATCCATTGCCTTAATATTTAAGCAGGTCCTAAACCAGTGACACTTAAAATTATTTTAGAATTTCAATTTGCATAGTTGTCTGCCAGATAAAGTTAGGATAAGTGAAAGGTTGGAATTCAATGGTTTAAAAAACTACAGATTAAAGAACATATAGCATTAAGTTGATTCTGAGCATTTCTAAGTACATTGGCAAATATTTGGCAAAACAATAAATTCAATTTCTTTTGTGAAAATGCTGGTCCACAGATAAACAAGTAGTTCATATATATGAAATGCTGCAAAGAATCATAATTTTGGCATGAAAAGATGCTGGAAACACAATGCCTTCATATGAGACATTTAGAGATGTGGAATCAGTGCTAAATAATTTAAATGGATTAGTACATGTCTAAAGTTGCACAAGCAATTAATTGCAAAAACAGGCCTCTACTTATTCATTTTGTCTTTCAAAAGATGAATTCACAGTTCAGAACCATACTTTCAGGTTAATAAGTAATAAGATAATAAAATGTATCTACCTAACAAGTGATTTAACTACTTTGCTTAGTATAGGGGTATCTTTAAAAAAAGGCAAAGAAAATTGTCTCTCTATTTATTTTTTAAAATTTATTTATTTAATTAACTTTTTTATGAAACAGTGTCTCGCTCTGTCACTCAGGCTAGAGTACAGTGGCACAATCCCTGCTCACTACAGCCTCTGCCTCCCAGGTTCAAGCAATGCTCCTTTCACAGCCTCCTGAGTAGCTGAAATAACAGGTGTGTACCACCATGCCCAACTAATTTTTTATTTTTAGTGGAGACAGAGTTTCACCATGTTGGCCAGGCTGGACTTGAACTCCTGACTTCAGGAAATCCACCTGCCTCAGTCTCCCAAAGTGTTGGGATTACAGTCATGAGCCACCACACCCAGCAAATTTTCTCTTTAGTTAAATGAAAGCCAAAAATATATTTTTTTTGGTTTGGAAAGATAAAAATTATAAAAACTGAAAGAGCATAGAACCAACCACAAAGTAATAGAAAGCAGGGCAAATGTTATGAGCACTGATTCTAGATTCAAAAACCTTTCTGAAAGAATACTAAGCTGTCAATAATAGCTCTGAGAATTTACTCATAATTAACATCTTCAGCCTCAGTTTTCTCATCTATAAAATGTAGTTAATAAAAATTATTAATTCATAAGATTTCTAAATATATACTGAAATAATAATACACAGAAATCACTTACACAGAATCTAGAATGCAAGTAATGTTTGAAATAAATGTTCTCAATGTGTAATTTATGGAAAGGAAGTGTTTCAAAGTTGAACAATGGGCATATCAAGTAATTAAAAGTCTTTACAAAAAATTTATTTCTTGTCATATGTGTGTACATTTGAATGTGTGTATGTATATATGTGTGTATGTGCATACATATATGTGTGTTTCTGTATAGGAAGATGTCTTATTAAGGACTTATTTTTTTGTTGTTTGGAATTTTTAATATTAGAGCACAAAAGTAGCAAAAAAGTCATATTGGTTATTTTGGCAGAATAAAGGATTATTGAGGCTGCTTTAGGTTTCGAAGTGAATCTCCTGGTTGAAAAGGTAAAAGTGGTTTGGGGTAAACAACTCATGCCAAAACACCATGACAGAGCATTCCTGGTACCATCAGCATCTTGAAGATCTGAAGGTAGGATTAAATGTGCTAAAAAACACGTTGAGATTTGAACAAGTGAATCAAACTGTGGATAGAGTTTAAAAGAGGAGTCAGAGATCTAAAGACATAATTCAGCAGATTTGTACAACTCGCAGATCAATTTTTCTGAGCTGTAATTTTATGTAGCTTGGAGAAGCAACAACAATGCAACTGAACAGGCTTCAGAGTTTCCCCATTAAAGCCTGCGGTACCAATCTCTTCCTCAGAACTTCTCACATTTCCACATTTTGGAAAGAGGGTGAAATGCAAATAGGCCGAGGCTAGAATTTCAGCTCTTCTGGCACATTAGAGATAGCTCCAGTTTTGAGGATTAAGACACATATGACCTTATCAGAATGCAGTATTTATTTAGTGGACCATATTATGATGTTATTTTCTCAAGGTGATTTACCATAGATTCACTTTATTCAATTGTCCACAACTTATGGGCCTAAACACCTGAAAAGAAATACTACTATTTAGTAGAAACACTTCAAAATGAGTTGAGGCCTCAGTCCTTATAAAGTTGCTAAGCCGTTAAACATAAAAGACATTATCACTTGTCAAAATGTCTTCCTTTTTACAAGTATTTTATACTTCTCCGCTAATTATTTGTAGCATGGGAGAAAATGGGATTGTAAACAACATAATGGTCTCTGAACTAGAATAGTCTTTAAATGATCATCTGATATAATCACTTGGTTTTGTCTCTCAGATAAACAAGTATAGGGCCGGGCGTGGTGGCTCAAGCCTGTAATCCCAGCACTTTGGGAGGCCGAGGCGGGTGGATCACGAGGTCAAGAGATAGAGACCACCCTGGTCAACATGGTGAAACCCCGTCTCTACTAAAAATACAAAAAAAATTAGCTGGGCATGGTGGCACGTGCCTGTAATCCCAGCTACTCGGGAGGCTGAGGCAGGAGAATTGCCTGAACCCAGGAGGCGGAGGTTGCAGTGAGCCGAGATCGCGCCATTGCACTCCAGCCTGGGTAACAAGAGCGAAACTCCAACTCAAAAAAAAAAAAAAAAAAAACAAGTATTTATTGACTCTTAGCTAAAAGCACCCTGCTAAGCTATAGGAATGTAGAAGAAAATATCTTTATCACAAAACAGCTTATTATCCCATTCCATAAATATGAAAACTGAGACTTGAATAAAAATGAAGTAACTTGACTGCTTGAGCAGGTATAAAGACTGAGTAGGACCTAGAACCCAGTTCTTATTTTAGTGTCGTGCAATTAGTCAACACACTAATATGCTTTGTAAACCTAATCTCAAGTTAATAGCAATTTCAATCAAGGATTTTGATATTGCACAATACTGTATACTGATTATACACAATTAATTTCTATGTATAGAATAAAACTGTCTTAGCTCACTAAGAAATACATATACATTCCAACATATATATCCTATAATAGAGTGAAATTTCTGGAGTCTTTACATCGACCTTCTTCTACAATTCCTGACCAATGGTAGAAATCTCCAAAACCACAGGTCTGCAGGAACATTTACCACAATGAGCTACGGAATGAGACGGAAGAATTGTTATGGACACTGAGAAAGTAGAAATATTAATATTGTACATTGAACCACTAAACGGTAATGAAGCTAGATATTGCCTGTTAGTTCTGCAGGCAAGATTCAGGTTGGAAGCAACTACTTTATTATTTAAATGCCTTGTGCTGTATACTCAAACCATAGACAATATCCCGCAGTCAGATTATTTTTAGGCAATAAAAATCATTTGAATACAATTATTTAAGCAAGTGAGCATCTGTGGTTTTGTAAAAAATGACCAAAGACTAGAGCTTGAGGAGAGCAGCCAAGATGCTTTTTCTTAACAAGAGGCAAAACATAAGCAAAAACCACAATACAGAAGTTAAAAACAAGCAACTTCTTGTTGTTTGTAAGTTCCATGAGAGGTTATTATTTTTTTCACCTAAACAATATTGCTACCTTTTGCTTCTGAAACAACTTGCTATTGAAAAGTTATTTTTATATAAAACAATTTCCAAATATTATGGAGAAAGGCTTCATTTAATAATGCTTTCTGTAAAATTGTGCTCTTTTCTTTATAAAAGTTTTGTGCATATACTTCTTGACTTTCATTTTGGAAAGGAACATACACTTCTTTTTAGGGTACAAACTGCTTTAGTAAATAATGGTTTATTTATTTTTCTCAGAAAATATTCTTCTGAGAAAGTAGGCAAAGACATTGCCTTTTACTTATTAAAACAAACTTTTATTAGCCATTCATAGGTAAATTATCTTAAACTGATGTTGTTTAAGATGAGTATTAAGAATAAAAGATGGGGAATATAAAACTACAAATAGCAGACATACAGTTATAGTGTAAGATATGCCAAAAGATTTGTCATGATAGAAGGTTTTCCTCCCTATGCCTTCATTTGATACTCCATTACATGACAAAAAATAATTATTCATTATAAGACCAAATTCGGTATATGACATTCCATTAGAATAGCTGAGAAAATTAAGACATTAAAATATTTTAAAAAGCAAAGAATTGGAAAATTTTGATTTGTTCTTTGTTACCTATATTATTCTTTGAGTGCAAATGAAATATTAACATTATTAATCAGCACAAAACATAGCTATTTTATTCTCAATTAATACATATTATGTAAATAAAATACTTCTGAAAGACTTTTTGTAACTGTAGATGAACAGATTGTAATAACCTAAAAGAAAATGCATCTGATGTGGAACATGCATAGCAAGAGATAGGGTCAGATTACGCCTGAACAATATTTAGAAGCTAGACAAGCCCAGAAAGAGATGTGGTCATTTTGAAGATATACAAGAAGTAGACAACTGATTAAGATTCAAGCAGTGGGTGCTCATGATGAAAAATTATGACTATTGAAAAATAGATACAATAATCTGCATTATCTGCAATGTCCATAATAAGCTAGAGGTGTCACCATTTCTGGTTTTTAAAATTCAAAGGGAAAAATAATGTATATTGTTTTATGCTACCTTCTTTGGGAAACAAGTTAGCAATTTTCAGCTTTTATTGATTATGCCATTTTTCAAGCCCAAGCCCCTAGAATGAAACTGTCTTGGACAAAGATACCTCAGTAACAGACCTTAAAGCAAAAGTCAATTACCAGCTCTCTGCTGGGGAATGTAATCCCAGGGAAATCAGAGTAAGAGTAAAAAAGAAAGTGAATCTGGGAAGGAGAAAAAAAAAAACAAATAAAATATGATACATGAGTAGTCTCTCCTAAGCTTCAACAAAAACAAAAGAAAATGTGTTGCTTATTCATACGAAATATCTCCAAAAAGGAAGGGCAAGGGATTTATTTACAAAGTACTTGCCATCTTTAATTTCTTATTGGTCAAATATTAGTCTAAGATAAATGAATTACTCCACACTGCCTTATAGTTAACCATACCTGTAAACAGCCATAGGTTTAACACAAAACATGATGATTTCTCTGGGCCCAGAAGTGGAGAAAAGTGTCAGAGTCTTATGAAATTTGATTATACAAACTGGAATATTTGTTGTCGTACTCAACTAAAATGGAGTCAAGAATCCATGCAGGGAAAGCATTCAGGTCACAAAGGCCTGCTCCAGGAACTGTCTCACAAACCCAATCCAAGGCCAAAATGGCTTGCTCTGACTTTAAGACAAGTTTTACCTAATAACTGCCACCACTCTCCAATAACACCACAAGCACGCCCATGAATTTCTTGCAAAACAACATACTTAGCTTTATTCTTTTCCCAGAATACTCCAGTGCTTTCTTTGTTCTTCAGCTGAGGCTGTACAGAGGCTGCCCTGATCAGTATGTCTATCCTGAAATGCAGTTCTACTTCTAATATGTTATACCTAAATAAATTATTCACTCGTTCTCTCTCTCTCTCTGTCTGTCTCTTTCTTTCTGTCTCTCTCTCTCTCTACAAATACACACACACAAACACACACACATGCGCAGTTCACAGTTATTCTCACACCTTATTTAAGTTGCAGAATATCAGCTATTGTCCCATAGCTTCCACTTATATTTTGAGTAGTAGTTAGCTCTTATCAGACCTTCCTTTTACACGCCTAAAAATGGTGGCTCTAAACATCTCTCTATCTCTCCTTATATCTGTAGATAGAGTTCTCATTATAGATGTAGAGAGCACCATAGAGCTAAGAGAAAACCTAGGAAAATGAATAAATCAGGTATGAAACTCCAACATCATGTAGCTCCAAGACTCACTGTTTAGAAAACGGGTATACACTGTACCTCATCTATATATATTTAGCAATGTAACCTCTTTATCTGTATTCTCAATGTAATATAATTGGTGGTAATACATTTAACCATGAATATTTTTATGTCAAATGGAATTTATTCATTTATCATGATACTTTTGAACTTCTACTATGTATAGTATTATGCAAGGGCATAAAGATGAATAAGTCATGAGCCCTACTCCAAAGTGTAATTAGTCAGAGTTGCTGTCCAAAGATTCACAGGTGCAAATGTATTCATGTTGGCTCTGTATGACAGAATAGAAAGAAGAGAGCGTTTCTGAAAATGTTATCACTCCCAGTGTGTGTGTGGGTGTGTGTTTAATGTGTGTGCATGCGTGTGTGTGTTTTCTTCTTTGCTTTTGGTTTTAAGATAGTTTTAGAAGAGATATTCATTTGCCTTTGGGGTCTAAGAAAAGCTACACTAAAATCTTATACACACATTTTAAATGATAATAATATTGTGTATATTGTTTCAGACAAAGCTTTCTTTAGGGATTCAGAAAATGTCTTGTTCAGGATTTACTTCAGTAACATAGATTTGAGAATCAACCCCCTTCCCTATGATTAGCTGCTTTTAGGCATTAATGATGCCCTCCAGATGCCCTACTTCAGGCTTTAATAAAGGTACTATTCAGAGCTAAAATTACAGTAACAGGTGCTGGAGTTTATATGGAGACTGTGAAGGTAGCCACTGTTATTGGCAGTTGGAAGAACAGCTCAATAATTGCCACTATGTTATTTGTAAGTTTGGCACAAAATGAAAAACCTTTTAATGAAGTACTAGACTGTTGATTACATTGAAAGATTGCAAGGTTAGCAGACCAATTGTACTAGTTTTCTATTGTTGCTATAACAAATCACTATAAATGTGTGACTTAACATAAATTTATTATTTTATTGTTTGGGACATTAAAAGTTTATCATTAGTCTCAGTGGACTAGAGTTAAAGTGTTGGTAAGCTGTTTCTCTCTTAAAGATATAAATAAAATCTCTTTTCTTGCTTTTTTCAGGATGAGTGCTGCCCTTATTTCTTAAGTCTCGGCCTCTCATTACATAGCTTTTTCTCCTGCTTCTGTGGTCATGTGGCTTACTCTGTACTTTCTACCCTTTTTTCTTTTCTCTTATAAAGAACCCTATGGATACATTGGACCCACCAGGATAATTTAGGATAAATTCCTCATGATAAGTTTTTTAATTAATACACATCTGCAAAGTCTTTCTTTGCAATATAAACTAACGTATTTACATGCTATCGGGCTTATTATGTGGACATCTTTGGGATTGTTATTCTCTCTATATCACACATCAAATTTAGAGCAGTGAATAATGATTTTGTGGTTTATTATAGGGCAACAAATAGGTTCTTCTTACGTCTTATATTAGTTGCAGAAAACCAGCTGTTTTCTTATAATCTCTACTTATATTTTGAGTAGTATTCAGCTCTTATCAGACTTCCTTTTCAGGCATCTAAGAAATCGTAGCTCTGACCATCTCTTGCTGAATTCATTAGCTGAAAGAAAATCAATAAAACAATCTGTACTGTATGCTTCACTAATGGCCAAATATAGCTAGTTCTGTCATAGAATATTCTTAAGCTAAAAATTATATATGTAATTATGTCTCTACTTCCTTGAACATGTAAATACAAATAATAACTAAATCTATAAACACAAACTGAATGTTTAAAACACAGTCTCACTAAATGTTAGTCATAGTTCACTCTACTGTATACCTTATCTCCTTACCTAGTTTTCTGTCTTTCAACTGTCCATCCAATTATTACCTCTTCTTGAACAAGCAAGGATAAATTTCTCCTATATTTACTATTCATTTTAACTGAAATTTCACCCCTAATGTCTCTTACATTTAAATTTTACCTTATAAATTTCTTCTGTTTCATTTCAGTGACGTGAATTTTACGGTATGTCATGATAAAACGTATATCAAAATATAAACTTAAAGGTTTCTTCTTTTAACCCTGAGTTTCCCAATTCATCGGATATGTAACTGTATCCTGAAACAATGTTAGTTCACATTCTATAAAGCTAGGGCTTTTATAGAGCTCACAAGGTTTAGGGAGGAACTTTTTATATTGATTGGATATTTAATACTATTTGGTAATTTACTTAATTTTTCTAGGTGAGTTTTTGAAGAAACACTAATCTTGTTTACACTTAATTTCATTGAATACTAACTTTTCGTATTACTCTAAAATTCCTTTGAATGCATTCAGCTTAACTAGTGTATTTAAAGTTCATAATCCAATGAAGGAGTTTTTAAATATCTTCACTCACACATAAGAATCAGAATAAAAAGGCTAAATATTTAGATAGAAATTTACAGAAACAAATTTCAAGGTATCAGTCTCAAGTGCTCATTTTCTGTATCACTGATTAAACTGTCTTTCAATATAATCTTTAACTACAGCTGCTTTATTAATAAAACTATTCAACAAGGGTTTCAGTACAAATATTAAAAAGGTGTGGTGGCTCACACTCGTAATCTCAGCACTTTGGGAGGCTGAGGTGGGTGGGTCACAAGGTCAGGAGTTCAAGACCAGCCCTTTCCAAGCCCTGTTCAAGACCAGCCCTGTCCAAGATGGTGAAATCCGGTATCTACTAAAAATACCAAAAATTAGCCTGGCATGGTGGTGAGCACCTGTAATCTCAGCTACTCAGGAGGCTGAGGTAGAGAATTGCTCGAACTCAGGAGCCAAGAAGGCCCCACTGCACTCCAGCCTGGGCAACACAATGAGACTTCATCTCAAAAACAGAAAATCTATTTTTAGTCCTTGTGTACATTGATGAGAGAAGTGTAAATTAACTGTAAAGTAAAAGATATTTTAAGAAAAAGGAAAGCAAGTTCTGGCGGTATATATACATGACAAATGATTGTTAATGGCGAGTTTAAAAATAGTACCACTGGTAAATAGTAGGATTCTCTTCTTCTTGACAAAATTTAGTAGCATATGAGACCACCAATTAAAATTGTCTCCTCATATTATGTTGAAACATGGGCTAGCTAGAAGTCAGAAAATCTGAGAGATCTAGTGGGAGCAGGTTGATTCAACTTGCTTTGATGATTGGCTGGGTGGTGTGTCCAGGGGCAGGCTCTGAATAATTAATAAACCACATGAACAGGGCCTGGCTTGTAGTAGCCATTCAATACATATTTGTTGAAAATGTTGATTGTTTTCATTGACGTCCTTAGGTGAATCCAAAATCAGCATGCTCCAAGGATTTATAAGAAGGCCGAGAAACTGAGAACTGAAACAAAGAGCAACATACACCAGAGATTTTGCACATGGAATCTGAAAAGATAAACATGGGGGAAAAATGGTCATTTGAGTAATGGAGGTACTTAAGATCTCAGAGCCTTATTTTAAATGCATACCTATATTTTTAATATTTTCAAATATATTGTATTTTGTTAAAATGCTTTAGTTTATTATAGAATTCATGAATTATGGTCTTTAAAATAAATATCTGTGAGAGTGCTGGTATAGCAGAATAAGAAATCTAGCAAATAGAATGGAAGCACATTATAAATATAATTTTACTGTACATATTAAAATTAAACATATTTTATATACATACTATTTGAAATATGTGTTGATTAAAATTACAATACTTTTTGCTAGATATTTTTAAGCTTCATACTATCTAAAATAACTTATTTATGTTGTCTTTTATCTTATAATAAAAAAGCACAGTTATTGAGATATACTATTTTTAAATCTAAAGTAAACCAACTTGTTTATGACTCTTCTAGTGACATTCTTGGGAATATTTTCAATGTTGATTCATGTTTTCCTATCACTTTTTTCATATATAAATAACATTATGCTACTATATCATTAAATTTTTCTTCAAAGAGAAAATCATTATGCGATTATAAGTTTGACATGAAATAAGTCATTTTAGACAAACTTGCTAAAATTAAAATTTCCTAAATAAAATCTTATCAAGATTAAAGAACTCTTTTCCTATATATACAAAACCTCCTTAAATAAAGGAAAAGATAATGCTATTTGCAGGTGTGATAACAATAAACATCACAATGAAACTAGCAATTATTGAACTCTTATCATGTGTCAGATTGTCTCCAGCAGATTACCTCATTTATATATTAAAATACAGAAAATAAAAAACGATAGGAATATAAGGAGAAGAGCATGAAAATAAACACTTTGTAAGAGAAGAAAGAATAATCGAGATGGGAAAAGAAAGTAGAAAAAAACTAAGGAGAATATGTGAGAAAATACATCTTAGCACTTAGTGAAATTGGCGTTCCTAGATTTAAAATGAAGAACAGCTGCCAAGGCTTTGGTACAGCACTCAAGGCTGTATATTTTTTATAGCACCCTCCCACTCTGCTTGGAATTGTAGGCCTCTGCTGCTAGCTGTGCTTACTGAGCCAAGCACAGCAAGGAGAAAGTCATCAATTACTCCCCACTCAATGTACAGGGCCAGAGCCTGCCCTGTTGAATGTGTGCATAACTCCCTGAGACTTGAATGAAAGTTAGGTGCGTGTAATTGAGGATAGAATTTGACCCCAGGAGGTTGAGTGAGAAATGATTGATTGTTTTGAACTCCAGTAGTTCTTTTTGAACTAATGGACTTCAACAGAACCCAAACTGTCCCCTAGAGATTTTGGTTGCTGTTTTCTCCAATTCTGGCTACTTTGTGTAGCATTTTTTCCCCTTTTCTTGTTTATAATCTCTCGATGTTCTGATCAATTGAGTTATTCAATTGGTTGATTGTTTATTAAAGACACATCTATTATTAATTCTTGAACTTAAAAATGCTGCTTATTAAATCAGAATCTTTTTAAAAGATTATGTATGCTATGCAGTACACAGTACTTAGTGAGTAGAGAACAATAGCATTACCACTAAAAATAAAAAGTTATAAATAAACCTTCATGATCAGGAATAGTGTTCTTTTATTGAACAATCATATAAAACTAAAGAAACTCACCGTGGATGGTTACTTTAAAATATTTTTCTAATTGATCCACAATGGAAACATAATGATCATATTCACAGAAAAACACGAAGCATGTATTTTCTACATTTATAATCCCTAAGATTACCTAACGTAAATGAAAATAAATCTTAATTTATTACTTTAAAATAACTCTTTCTTTCTTTCTTTCTTTTTTGAGATGGAGTTTTGCTGTTGTTACCCAGACTGGAGTGCAATGGCATGATCTCGGCTCACTGCAACCTCTGCCTTCTGGGTTCAAGCAATTCTCCTGCCTCAGCCTCCCAAGTAGCTGAGACTACAGGCATGCACCACCATGCTCAGCTAATTTTTGTATTTTTAGTAGAGATGGGGTTTCACCTTGTTGACCAGGATGGTCTCGATCTCTTGACCTCGTGATCCACCCGCCTTGGCCTCCCAAAGTGCTGGGATTATAGGTGTGAGCCACCATGCGCAGCAAAAATAACTATTTCTAATACATATTTTACATGTGTATACCTGAAGGTTGGATTAAAATATCTCTTCCTCATTTACCTGTCAATTTTAAGAATGCAGGAATTGTGTCTATTTCTACTCAGCCCTGGCTATCTGGTACTTCTGATACTTTCTGGATTTCTGGCGCTGATTTCTGTTACTTATTTCTAGAAGGTGCTCATAGTTTTAAAAATTCAATTTAAAAATAAATAATGTATTATTTAAGACTCTTTGCTACATACACACCAATTGCTGGTAGATTTTCTTTTCATTAACTTAAAGCTTTTATTGTGTCCATATAATCATTAGAGACATGAAACTGTGAGAAAACATTATATCCAAAGTCATTAATTAAATAAGGCAGGGGATAAATCTATTTTTTAAATGATAGCCATTCTTTCAGACAAAGGTTCATGTATATCAGACAAAGCAAGTTTCTACAAGCCTGGTCAAGGATATGGCAGTCTGTTTAAATTAATCAAGTTCAGAATTACTGGATGCACCAGGGTTCAACATTTCAAAATGAAAATAAATTCTATCCCCTTATCTTTGAAGTACAAAGCAGTGACCAAGCATGAGGATATTTTTGTGTGACGTACAGATGGTACTTACATGGATGGGGCAGTTCTGGGGCAATGCCTTATAAATAGTGTCCTATTATATTTTAAATTTTGGTAATATGTTAATAAATCAAACCAAGGTTAAAAAATCGTTTCTTTTCTGTTCTTTATATTTTGTCCAGAATTAAAACCTTTGACTGTATTCAAAGGCAAAGGTAAAAATATGTTTTATTCTATTTTACTCTTTAAAATTTTTGAAAACTTATATTCTCATTTTCTTTATGGCATTGGGCACTCTTCCAGGTTTCTCTTTATTCCTCATTACACGTTTTGTGCAGGCTTAGTTTCCATAGACACTATGAATGCTTACAATATCCTTAGCAACTGTTCTCAGATTTTTCTTTTAGAAAGACAGTGTCACCATTTGCAAATAAATTTGTGTTCCATTGTTTCAGGAGATGTATAACAGGTGCTTTTTAATTTTAATTTTAATATTTAAAAATTCAAGAGATGTATTGGTTGTTCCAAGGTTCTGCATTTACTACACTATACATCCTCTTGTTTTCAATAGCACTTTCCATTTGTACTGTTTTGCACAGTGTAAACTCCTTTTGAGCTATGCAAATATTAATAAATGTCACTCTCCAATTCAATTAAAGAAGCACATCAGCTTTTTACTATAGGAAAAACTAAGACAAATGGTGCAATTTAAGAGCAATGCATACTGAACAGTAGACAAGTCAATGCTTAGCAATCTTGACTGAATTCAGTTGGTCTCAATTCAATGTAACCCCACAAATATTTACTGAGCATCTCCTATAGCAAAGGACTATTCTTGACAGTGGTGTATATACAGAAATAAACAAGTCACAGACTCTGATCTTAAAAGTTTTATGACTCATCAGGTAAAATAGGCATGAACACAAATGCTAAACACTAGGCAAATTGTGATCATCTGGAACTAAAAATGCTAACAACGTGTTCTGTAACACATAAGAAATTGAGATTAATAATAAATAAATACATTTTAGAATGATTCATTTAGGAGTCCACATTAGAATGCACTTTAATGGATGGGTAAGGATTAAACTGGTAAAAACAACGAGAAAGAAATGATTGTGATAATAATGGTATGGACAAAGGCAAGATAAAGGAAAATAAAAGACACAGTAGTGACAGGAGTGTTGAATGGTGTGACTTTTATAAGCTTGAAGACATGGTGAAGCAATAATGCAATGAGATACATGGCAAAGGATGTATTTGAGATCAGATCATGGTATCTAAAATATGGTTGTGCAGAGAAATATGGAGAGTCTATAATGCATATTAATTTAGACTTTTTTTTTCTTGGAAGACAGTTTCATTTAAGGTGCTACAGGTACCTATCTTGACTATGCGTATAATTTTTCTTGTTCCATTCACTAGGCTATTTTGAAACAAACTTGTGTAATTTCACACACACACAAACTGTTAAGATGTCTCTTTATTTGAGCACTTTATTGCTGCTTCTGACATGATCATGTTCATTTATTTATAAATATATCAGCTTTATTTCTGTAACACACATTATAACACCTAATCTACCTGAAATGTATGAATCTGCAATATTTCATCAGAAATGCAATTAAATGCCAACCAATACAGAAAATGTAAATATCTAGGTGGAAAAAAAAAAACATATTGCTATCACAGAGTCAATAAATGAAATTTTCTACTTCTTTTTACAAGGGGTACCTTCTGTATATTGTTTTGATCTACTTTATTTTATACATGGTTCTAATATTTGTGATTACTTGACCATTCAGTCAAAGCAGCAACACATTAAAAGAAGGAAAAAGTGCCATGTAATGTAAATCATGCCAGGTTAGTAAGAAGTGGCAAGAAGGTGAAAATGAAACCTAAGAATTATATAAATAATATAAAATCATTCAAATCTGATAGGTAATTTGGTGGCTAGAGAGAAATAACTTGAAACTTTCTGATATCCTAACAGAGTATAAGAAATGAGTAAGTTATGCTGAGTATTCTCTAAGAGAATTTACATTGTCTTGATCATTAGAAAAAAGTTATCTGATTAAATTTATAAAAGTAAAAATCAGTTAATATGTATAAAACTGAACACTCACATATTGAAACAGTGTGATGCATAATTCCAAATAAACAGTATTTAAACAACAGAGCTTTAAAATTGGAGAAAGTACTTTTGAATAAATGCATAATTCAGGAATTGTACAGATTTTTTTCTATTAGCTTGCATTTGTCTGTTTTTATATTTCATTTCCAACAACTGTGTATGTTGCTACCTGGTTTCACCACATATAATTAGCATGGTGTTAAGGCACTTAGTAGACTACAATGACTACACTATAAATGAATTAGGGGATAGCTGTTAACTTTTGCTTTGTGGCATTAGGCTCTGTTCAGATCACTGAGGTTTAAAGAGGGCACTGGTAATGGTATTTTTATTTCTAGATCCTTGAGGAATTGCTACACTGTATTCTACAATGGTTGACCTAATTTACACTCTCACTAACAGTGTAAAAGCATTCCTATTTCTCCACATCCTCTCCAGCATCTGTTGTCCATCCCATTACTGGATATGTACCCAAAGGATTACAAATCATTCTATTATAAAGACACATGCACATGTATGTTAAATATGGCACTGTTTACAATAGCAAAGACTTGGAACTGAGCTAATTGCTATAAATGATAGACTGGATAAAAAAAATGTGGCACATATATGCCACAGAATACTATGCAGCCATAAAAAAGGATTAGATCATGTCATTTGCAGGACCATGAGTGAAGCTGGAAACCACCATTCTCAGCAAACTGACACAAGAACAGAAAACCAAACACTGCATGTTGTCAGTCATAAGTCAATGTTGAATAGTGAGAACACATGGACACAGGAAGGGGAACATCACACACCAAGACCTTTCAGGGGGTGGAAAGCTAGGGGAGGGATAGCAGGGGCTGCGGGGAGAGGGGAGTGATAGCATTAGGAGAAATACCTACTGTAGATGACGGGGTGATGGATGCAGCAAACCACCACCATGGCACATGTAACAAACCTGCACGTTCTGCACATGTACCCCAGAACTTAAAGTATTATAATAATAATAAAGACACTTCATAGTTTTAATATATAACCACTAAGTCTAAATATATCTTCTGACATCCAGGCATTCAGAAGTAAACAATGATAGGAAGAACTGTAATATATGTATTTTGTCAAGTATATGTTCTCCAACTTACCAAAAAAAAAAAAAAAAAAAAAAACTCTTGAAAACATAATGGATTGGATGAATCTAATAACAGAATTTTTCCAGTATAAAAAATTAAAATATCTTATACAGAAGTTAGGATTGCCACATACAGTGTTATCTTTTTTCCTTTACTATATTTTTCTTTTTTAAAATTGTACTTTAGGTTCTGGAGTACATGTGCAAATCATGCAGGATTGTTGCATAGGTACATACATGGCAAGGTGATTTGCTGCCTTCAACCCCTCATTTGGTATTTCTCCCCTCGTTATCCATCCCCACCCTCCCCAGCCCCCACTGTTCCTTCCCTAGGCCCCCTCCCCCACCAACTAACCACAGTATCTACCACAACACATTTTTAGGTAGAAAAGGATAAACAAATTGAAGGAAAAATTAAGACATTGTGGCATTAAGAAAATTTATTTGGCCTTCTTTGCAACTTCAAAGACTTATATTTCTAGAAAATAAAAATAATTATTTGGATAAACTTATAGTTGGCTTGTATTATCTACAGTAGGATACATAAGCCACTGCAGTAATTAGAATCCGCTGCATTAAAGATAAGCTGCATATGGATGATAGATAAAATAATGTGATTTTATTGATTGATTGATTTTCATCATCATCAATCAGTAGCAAACACTGGTAGCCAAAAAAAAAAAAGTCAGTGTCAGCCTATGAGTGAACTACTTACATGGATTAAATTTCAATTTGTAGAAGTCAGAACTAAAATTCAGGTATGCATGCTTGATACCCAAAGGAAAATGAGAGGACCAAATTACAAGGAACAGAAAAAACTGGAAACATAAGACCTATTGTCTTCTCTCATTTTAAGTAGAGCTTCATGTTATTAAATATTACAAATTTACTGACACATGGACCTTCATATTTTTTTTTAATTCTTGGCATCATCTAAGCCAAAGACTGCAAAAAATTTAAACATCTTTATGTGTTGTTATAGGCTCACTGGAAGATCATGTCAAATAATTATGTTTTCAAATAATTATGTTTCTCATAATTTGAAATTAAACTCTTCTGCCTGATGACCTAATAAGAAAGTTCTAAACTTCTGATCTCTGCTCATGTTTTGTTAGTAAGTAAATTTATGTCTTGAACAAGTGGGTTTAAATGGAAGTTTCGGCTTCTGTTATTCCAGAAATTCAGATACAGCTTCTAACTGTATTTTGAGAAAGTAGGAAACCACATAGTTTAATCTACCCAAAAGTCCTTTACTAATTTCTTGTTGAACTGATTACAGATATATGATTTGCCCACAGGTGACATTTAGTATATTAAATAGAAAAGACATACATTTCCAAGTGTTCCCTTGTATTGACAGCTTGTATTTTGAGGGCTAGACACTGTAATGTCTAATTTACAAACTCTCAAGTGATTGAACATCATCTAAAATTCATCAAAGATTTAGTGATAATATAATTGTCAGTTTAACTCAGAAGTCCTAGGTTTACACTTGAGATAATGTTCTAGTATCCTATACAGTTAATCTAATACTAGCGGAAGAATTTATTTACAACCTGAAAAATGGTAACAAATTTAATTGTGGACACATCTAGAGATTGCTACAGATGGCAGTGTGTCTGTGGAAGATGATGAGGTTCTTGCTCTTGATTATCTGCTCCAGGAACAGTTCCAACTTTATGTTGCGGCTGCCTTTCCTTTAAAAAACTATATATGTTATATATATGCATGTTATAACCACTAAGTCTAAATACATACATATATATGAGCTAAAAAATCTCTATTTGCCTTCTTTCCAAGTTACCACTTTCCCCTTTAGTTCTGGAGTCTTTAATTCCTACCGATAGGCCAAAAAAACTGTTCAAAAATAGAAAGCAGGATATGTATTTTTTTTTTCTAATGGCTATCTCTGAAAAACTGAAACACATTTTTTTGTATTTTTAAGTGGTTTGTTGCTGGTTAACTAAGAGGACATACAATGTAGCATAAAAAGCAGTACTAACTTGTACAATTATTTAGTTCCAGAAACACCAAGAAATAGCTACTTCATCTTTCCCAATTTTTATTTAGATTTGTCAGAGGTGAATTTGAATAGTATAGCCCCTTCCTATCATGCCTTCCTCTTTATTTCGAGCATCTAAGGCAGGAATTAACACATCTCAGATGCTCAATAAATATTTGTTTTATAGCTAAATGACCACCTTTATGAATGACTTACTTTCCCTTCTCAAAAAGACTGTGATTTTCTTCCTTTCTAAACATCTAGATTTGTTCTCCTTTGGGAATCAGCATACTGAACCACAGCTAAGAATGTACACACACACACACACACACACACACACACACACACACACACGAGGGCCATGCTAAAAGCAAATCTCTGTAACTTTATCATTTGTCCATTTATCATTAAATTATTTTGTTTTCCTGAAAGGCTTTGAGTGTTATGTTAAAGTCTACTTGGACTTTGAAGTAAAGCATTATTTCTTCTCCATTTGTTAGAAACATGAGCTGTGCAAAATGTGTTTTGTAGAATTTACTTGTAAATGATGCTTTCAGAAAAAAGGGCTTCATGGCCCAATTATGATCAATACTAGCATAATACGTTTCTGAAAATTCCTGCAATAAAAGAGCCAATTAAATTATATTTAACTTGATTCCTATCTTTATTTGACCAACAAAATTTCTCTCCAAACCCAAACATTTCACCTCAAAGAAAACATTGCATTACAGGATACCTATTTTTATATCCTGTCTTGGGGTAATATGAGGAATATGATTTCACAAGGAGTCATGTACCACACATACTTTGATGGAGGACTCTACTCAAAACTGTCTCCATTTTTACTTCATCCCAGTGTTCTGAAGACCACCAGTTCTGAGTTAATTTGTGCAAAAGAAATAAAGACAACATTCTGATTACAACAAATTATTAATACCACCTATGTTTGGTCACCAACTGTAGCTACTTTCACAGATTCTAAATGTCCTGGAGGTTTATAACTGTACCTCATCACAGATAGACCTCAGATTCATAAAATTACAGCTTACTAATAAGCTATTGTCAACAGTAAAAATAAATAAATATAAAAAATTAATATTTATCCAATAAGACAAATAAATTTAAAAAGTTAAATATCTTACATATTTAACGCAATCCCTGTCAATATTTTAATGATTATTTTTTGTGAAAATGGAAGAACCCACCTAAAAATGTATGGTTTTTTTCCAATATTTCAGATTAGAGGTTTTTTTGCATGTATCAGCCACTTTGTTATAGCAAGATAAGGCATAAAGACTAACTCTGTAAATTTTAATTCAAGAAGGGAAATGAAAATCCACCAGAATCACAGAATCATGAAGGATCCCCCAAATCCTGGGATGGAAAACACTAACAAACGGCCCCTTAATGGAGTATGGTTTATAACAATGACTGAAGCCCCAGTATATAAGAGAGGCAAAAAGTCTCCCTCTGTGACTCTCCTTTCCTCTGGGAATCTAAGCAAGCCAGGCTGAGGGAGGAGACTTTGTTTCTTCCAAGCCCTGGAGCTTCCTTGGGGAGAGGCTTGGATAAAAAGACACCAGGAAAAGCCCCATTTTCCCAGAAGGGACTGAGAGGAGGACGCCACTTTTAATCCAGGTGCACACAAAATCAGCTATTCTTTGGTGGCCTGGCTGCAGAGACACACAGGCCTTTTAGTCAGAACAGAGACTGGATGGCCTGCTCTGGAGTTGGGTAGGGGCTCTACGGCCAGATATGTGGCAGGTGTTTCAGCAGTAGGCAATAGATTTGTGCTATTCTCTGCTGCAGACCTGGCACAGAGGAGCTGCTACAGTTGCAGTTCTCCTGGGTAATGAGACTTGTAGCTAAGGCCAGCTCTGCAACCTAGAACAAGTCTCTGTGTGCTGTTGCTGAGTGTCCCAGTCTCCTCCCCTGAGACTGTTGTGAAGCAGAGCCCTCTCTTCTCTACTCCCAGGCAGAAATCCAGGTTTTCAGAGAATCTCCTTGCCTGGATCAGCAGCCTGAGTCATCCTACCCTTCCTGTGCATAGGTGATGGTGCAGTCGGGCCCTCTTCACTCCTCATCCAGGCGAATATCCAGGCACATGGAGCACCCACTTGCCTAGAATGACTGCCTCAGCCACACTATCCTTCCTGTGCAGAGATCCTGGTGCAAAGGAGCCTTTTTTGCTCCACTTCCAGGCAGATCTTTAGGCATTTGGAGAACTCGCTCTCCTGATTAGAAGTTTAATCACCTCCCATAATTACGCAGAGAATTTGGGGCCAAGGAAATTTCCAGGATCCATGCTTGCACATCTCTGGGTGCTTAGTGGCCACTCAACAAATTCACCTTTGGTGCTGGTGAATGTGCCTGCCATCGGTGTACCTGTAGCTAGACCAACCTGATCTGGCCCCAACCATATTGGACTCTGGGGCTGAGTAGGGAGCTAAGACCACTATACACCCCACAAATCAGTTTATTGTGAGGTAACAGACAGCTACTCCAGGAAACAACCATGAAGTATATGCCCAGCTAAATTGGGCAGCCAGCTCTTTCCTATTCGCGCCATCTACTGGCTTGTAAGTCAAACTATACAGCACAATATAGCCCGACAGAAGAGGATAGGGCTATAGAAGCTAAACCAAAAGACCCTACCTAGCATTCTGTACAGTTGTACCGCGTAGGTATGAGCTTAAAGGGAAATGAAAATAAAAATAATAATATTATTATAGGAAAATAAAGTAAAAGAAAAAATCCTACCTGCACAAAAGTAATTACAAAAGTTAGAAGTGCTAGTGTTTCCAGATGAGAAGGAAATATCTCAAAAATTCTGGCACCATGAAATATCTAAGGTAGTGACACCAAAAGCGGATCACACTACTCTCCAGCAAAAGTACTTAACGAAAATAAAAACTCAGATATGAAAGATAAAGAATTCAAAGCATGCTTTGCAAGAAAGCTCAATGAGATTCAAGACAAGGTTATAAATTGAGACAAAAAAAATTCTAAAGCAATCCAGAAAATGAAGGAAGAGATAAACATATTTTAAAAATCTGTTAGAGGTTCTGGAATTTAAAACTTCACTGAAACAACCTCAAAACACAACTGAAAACTTTATCCATAGACTGCACCACAAAGCAGAAAAAAAATTCAAAGCTTGAAGACCAGTCTTTTGAACTAACTTAGTCAGTCAAAAATAAATAAAAAATAATTGTAAAAAATGAACAAATTCTTCCAGAAATATGAGATTGTATAAAACAACTAAATCTACAAATCACTGGCATTTCTAAGAGAGAAGGGAAAAAGTAAACAACCTGGGTAACATATTTGAGGAAACAATTTAATAACATTTATCTAATCTTGCTGGAGAGGGAGAGATCCAGATACTAAAAGCCAGAGAACACCTGCAAGACACTATACAAAATTAACATCACCAAGGCATATAGTTATAAGACTCTCTAAAGTCAACACTAAAAAAAAAATCTTAAAGGCAGCTAGAGAAAAAGGTCAGATTATATTCAAGGGAATCTCATTAGGCTAACAGTGAACTTCTCAGCAGAAAGTTTATACAATGCCAGAGAGATTGAGAGTCTATGTTCAGAATTTTTAAAAATAAGAAATGTCAGCCAAGAATTTTATATCCTGCCAAACTAAGATTCATAAGTGAAGGAGAAATAAACTATTTTTTCATACAAGCAAGTTCCAAAAGAATTTGTTACCATAAGACCACCACTAGAATACATGCTTAAGGGAGTTCTAAACATGGAAATTAAAGAACAATACCTACTACCACAAGAAACACTTAAATACATAGCCTACACACCCTATAAAGTAACAAACAATAGGAACTGCAAAGCAAACAGATAACAATTTCACTACAGGTTCATATTTTTATGTATAATTATTAACCTTGAATGTCAATACTAAAATGTCACCCTCAAAAGTTATAGAGTGGCAAACAAGACCCGTCTGTCTACTGTCTTCAAGAGACCCATCTCACACATCATGTCACCCATAGTCTCAAAGGAAACAGTTGAAGAAATATCTAATCATGAAAATGGTAAACCAAAAAGGGAAGGATTTGCTATTCTTATGTCAGAATAAGTCAGATAAAACAGACTTTAAACCAACAATAGTTTAAAAAAAAAATAAATGACATTACATAATGATAAAAAATTCAATTCAACAAAGACTTAATAGACGTAAATATATACACACATAAAATTGGAGCACCCTGATTCATAAAACAAGTACTTATAAACCTATGCAAAGATTTAGACAGCCACACAATAATAGTGTAAGACTTAAACAATTCATTGACAGCATTAGACAGATCATAGAGGCAGGAAACTAACAAATAAATTCTGAATAAAACTTGACACTTTGTTGGTCAGGCTGGTCTCAAACTCTTGACTTCAGGTGATCCACCTGCCTTGGCCTCCCAAAGTGCTGGGATTACAGGTGTGAGCCACCGCACCCAGACCATCTATACTAAAATTACAAAAATTATCCAGGCGTGGTGCCAGGTGTCTTTAGTCCTTACTACACAGGAGGCTGAGACAGGGTAACTGCTTGATCCCAGGAAGTGGAGGTTGCAGGGAGCTGAAATTGTGTCACTGCACTCCAGCCTGGGTGACAAAGCAAGACTCTGTCTTAAAAAAAAAGTGACATTTGACCAACTGGACCTAGTGGACATCTACAGAATACTATCCAGCAAACATAGAATGTACAATCTTCTCATCTACACATGGAATATATTTCAAGATTGACCAGGTGCTCAGCCATAAAGCAAGTTTCAATAAATTAAAATTATACCAACCATATTCTCAGACTACAGTGGAATAAAAATAGAAATCAAACCCAAAATCTTTCAAGCCACACAATTACATGCAAATTAAACAACTGGCTTATGAATAACTTTTGGGCACATTATCAAATTAAGTCAGGAATTTAAAAAAAAATGTTCAAAAAGGCGAAAACAGAGACAGAATATACCAAAACTTCTGAAATGCAGCAAAGCATGTGATAAGAAGAGATTTTATAACACGAAAAACCTACATTAAGAAAATAGAAAGATTCAAATTAACAGTATAACATCATACTTAGAGGAACTAAATACTAGAGGAAAAGAAAGCAGTAAAATCAGAGCAGAATTACCTGAAACTTAGATCCAAAAATACATACAAAGGATCAATAAAACCAAAAGTTGTTCTTTGAAAAAATAAAGAGGACCAAGGTACCACTAGCTAGAGAAATAAAAAAACAGAGAATATCCAATCGGAGACAAAAAAGCCACTATTACAAGCAATTACACAGATTTATAAAAGAACCTTGCAGACTATTTTGAACAGCCCTGTACATATAAACTAGAAAATCTAGAGGAAATGAATAAATTCTTGAAAATACACAATCTCTCAAGATGAAATCAGGAAAACATGGAAACTCTGAATAGACCAGCAGTGAATTCCAATATTTAGTCAGTAACAAAAAGCTTTCTGATATGATTAGACTGTGTGTCCCCACTCAAATCTTGAGTTATAATCCTCATAATCCCCATCTGTCAAGAGAGAGACCAGAAGGAGGTAATTGAATCATGGGGGTGGGTTCCTCAGGCTGCTCTTGTGATAGTGAGTGAGTTCTCATAAGATCTGATGGTTTTATAAGGGGACCTTCCCCCTTTGCTCAGCACTTCTCCTTTCTGCCACCTTGTGAAGAAGGTGCCTTTCACATTCTGCCATGATTGTAACTTTTTCAAGCCCCCACCCCAGCAATGCAGAACTGTGAGACCTCTTTTCTTTTTGAATTCCCCAGTCTCAAGTAGGTCTTTATTAGCAGTGTGAGAATGGACTAATACAACCACAAAAAGCCCCAGACAAGGTAAAGTCACGGCTGAATTCTACTAAACATGCAAAATTAAACATAGTGCTGGAACTGCTAGCCACAACCATCAGGTAACAACAAATAAAAAGCATCCAAATAGGAAAAGGAAAAGAAGAAGTCAAACCATATTCGTGGTTGATATAATACTATACTTAACATACACAAAAGTCTTCACCATAATGCTCCTGGAACTGGAGGCATAATCCTAAGCAAATTAATACAGAAACAGAAAACCAAATATTGTATCTTCTCATTTATTAGTGGGTTTTAAACATTAAGAGTACTCATGGACACAAAATAAAAGTTGAAATTATTTTATAAAATTCATATGGAATCTCAATAGACCTGAAATAGCTAAAACAATCCTGAGAAAGAACAAAGTTGAAAGACTTACTTGCTTGCTTTAAAACTTACTACAAAGCTACAGTAATCAAAACAGTGTGGTAGTGGAATAAAGACAGATATATAGAACGTGATATAGAATATAAAGCCCAGAAACAGATCTTCACATATGTCGTAAATTTATTTTTGACAAGCTTTCCAAGATCTTTCAAAAGAAAATTACAGTCTTTACAAAAAATGGTGCTAGAAAAACTGATTATTTGCATGCAAAAGAATTAAGTTGGATTCTTATCCAACTGCCTATACAAAAATTAACTCAAAATAGATCATAGAGTTATATGGAGAACTAAAACAATAAAACACTTAGCAGAAAACATTAGGCAAATGCTTCATGACACTGGATTTGGCAATTATGTCTTGGATATGACATCAAAGGCACAGACAACAAAAGAAAAAATAGACAAATTGGACTTCATAATAATTTTATAAATGGTGCATTAGAAGACAATATCAACAGAGTACAAAGGCAATCCATATAATGAGAAAACATATTTGCAAACCATATATCTGAAAAGGAATTGAAATACAAAATATGTAGAAAACTAGAACAGAAAAGGAAAGGTCAAATAACCTGATTCAAAGGAGGTCTAGTCTCTCACAGTGATTTAATATGCTTAATATCAGACAGAAGTTGTTCAGATGTAGCTCTAGGTTAATTTGAAGGTCAAAGGCTGAAAAGCAAATTCATATTTTTTGGTGTTTATCTAATATTGTAGAATAGTATACAGATGTGAATTATAATTATGTACTCTATAGATCAAAAAGGCAGAAGAAAGTAGAATTTGCTCTTCCTCCTGGATTTAGGACATCCTTCTTCTCCTGTCCTCAGATATTAGAACTTAAGTTTCTTTGGTCTTTGAATTCAGGGAATCACACTAGTGCCCCTCACCATACTCCCACCTCTCCTCCAGTCCCAGGGTTCTCAGGCATTCAATCTCAGGCTAAGAGTTACAGAATTGGTTTTTCTGGTTCTGAGCACTCAGATTAGAATCAGCCAAACTATAGACCTCCTTGGTTCTCTAACTGGCAGATGGATTATCATGACACTTCTCAGCCTCCATAATGGCATAAGCCAATTACCCTACAATCCCCTAAATTCCATCACATCTTGTGAGAACCATTCACTATCATGAGGAGAGCATGGGACAGACCCACCATCATGATTCAATCTTCTCCCACCAGGTCTTTCCCACAACACACGGGAATCTTGGAAGCTAAAGGATGAGATTTGTGTGAGGACACAGAGCCAAACCATATCAGTTTCAAATAGCTAGAAGAAGGATATCAAATGTTCTCAACACAAAGTCATGATAAATATTTGAAAGGGTGATATGTTAATTACCCAGATCTGATCATCACACACTGTATGTATCACAACATCACTATGAACCCCCTAAATAATTACAATTATTATGTACCATTTTAAAATTTGAAAAAATACTTTCTTCAGTATTTAACCATCTCTTTGTGACTTTTTCCAATAAATGTTTAAGAATCAATGACAATTTTACACAGTTCTTTAACTATAAAATATTAATAACTTTCTATGAATTGAGAACTTATTTTTATGATAAAATGATTCTGACTGGCATGCCAAGTTATTTATGGAATTGGCATAGCTATGACCTATAGCATAGATGATATCTTTTCCTAGCTGCCTATCAGCTAGGTTTTGGCTAGTAATCCGAATTACCTATTCAGTTAAGATGGCTGCTGTTGTTATAAAGTATCAATGATTCTACACTGGAAAATGATTGTACTATGCTACTGTGTGTGTGTGTGTGTGTGTGTGTATTTACTAATATACCTGTTCAATTTCTTCTCTTTCATCTGAGACTTTCTGACACTCTGGACCACACATTTTAGTATGAATTACAGGCAATAACTTTATACACACATGCATATGCATATTTGTGTATGTGTATAAAAATGTGTAGTAATGGCAAGTTTTCAAAGGAAAATTAACTGGATTGAGAAAAGAAAGGGTGAATTGGGTTGCTACCATGAATAAGGTAATCAAAAAAAGCTTCTCTAAGAAGTTAACATTTTTAAAAGCAAAAACCTAATGAATGAAGTGAAACAGCAAAGTATGTGACTATTTTGGACAATAGTATGCAAGCATGTAGGGAAAAGCAAATAAAAAGCGACTGAGAAAGAAGTAGATGTAAGGAACAGCTGGAAACCTGTGTGGCATTTTGATTTCTTTAGAAAAATGCAACGGTCACCCCCGGGCTCCTATAGATAATATAACACCGTTAAATCTCATAAAAGTGTTTTTAGGCCTTTAAGGGAACTGCTTTGCTTTTAAAGTGAGAGACTGGAGTTCCGGCAATCTTTTTTTTATGATCCTGAATTTTTACTTTTTCAAAGTTAACTTGTTTAATGCCAACATAAGAGGCAGAAACAACTTCATTACTTTACTCAGACTTTGCAAAGAGCAAAATGTTACCAATGTTATTTTCAATATACAAAATAAGATTTCTCTTAGGAAATTTCCTGTTCAATGATGTCAATGTATATCTTTAAATTTTTTGTAAATAGTGCTTATAATAAAAATATATTCTCAAAAATAAGTTGCTTTCAAAATACAAATATGGAAATAACTGGGATGGCAGGAGGAGAAAAAACTAAATGTTGTATATGATGGATAACATTATATAAAGTTATGAAATTTTTTAAAAATCTGTTAATTTTTATAAAATAAATGCTTCCTCTACTTTTGGATATACAAACAAGACTAACTTCCACATTTGAGAACCCTAACAATAATGCATGTACATTATGTGATTAAGAAAATAACTCACTTTTGATATATAGGATATTGAATATAATTTCTCAGGACAGATGTGGGAGAGAGTGTTGTCCCTAGGAAGAGAGTAACTTGAGTGATCAAAAAAGTACAGGTCAAGTGGGCAATGAAAGATCAGGAGCAGACATAATCTCATGTCAAGGGTGTTAGATAAGAAGTTACTATGTAGCACGCATAAATGTCAAAATAAATGAGAAAGACATGGAAAACAAGCTCTACAAGAATTTACAAAACCAGGCCATACATAATACTGGAGATCCACATAAGATGAGTATTAGAAACAGGGCAAGCAGTTAGGAAAGAAGAAAGCAGACTCTGAAATGTTGAAAGAGCAGTGATGCTTACCTCAGACAGGAAACTTGCAAAGATTTCCTGTCATAACAAAAGCCAGTCCTAGGAAATGGCCTGGATGTGGTCTTGGGAAGAGGTCCCCAGCTCCTGCCATGGACCAATATCAGCCCATGGCCTTTTAGGAACCAAGTCACACGGAGGATGTGAGCTGCTGGCAAGCTAGAGAAGCTTCATCTGTACTTACAGCTGCTCCCCATCACTCACATTACCGTCTGAGCTCCAGCTACTGTCAGATCAGTGGCAGCACTAGATTCTCATAGGAGCTCAAACTCTATTTGAAATATGCATGTGAGGAATATAGGCTGTATGTTGATTATGAGAATCTAATGCCTGATGATCTGTCATTGGACCCCCTCACCCCCAGATGGGACCATCTAGTTGCAGAAACAGAAGCTCATAGCTCCCACTGATTCTACATCATAATGTAGAATGGTAAATGATATAATACTTTTATTGTATATCATAATGTAATGATACTTCATATCATTACATTATGTACTTCATAATAGATATGAAGTACACAATAAAGATAATGTGCTTGAGTCATCCTGAAACTCTCAGTCCATGGAAGAATTATCTTTTGCAAAACTGGTTTCTGATGTCAAAAAAAATTGGGGACCATTGGTCTGCATACAAAGGCAATGAGTATTGCCTACTCCAACAGGCAATAGCAACCTGGTTGTATCAGAGAACTTATTGTAGAGAGTAGTTTTGGACAGGATATTCACAGGCAGAAATTTATGGAACATTTAATGGGGCAATAGAGAGTCAAGTTGCAACCATAATGTATAGCCAGTCATATAGCTTGTCTAAATTTGATGTTTACTAGTCACATTCCATTTGAAGACTCTTCAAAGGTGTCATGATGTGGGATTGTTTATTTAAATGAACAAAGATATATTTCAAAAGAATCTCATAAGCTTTTATCTATGACTTTGCAACAATCTGCTTCTTCTCACACCCACATGAAATGATATTAGACTTTATATCTCATTACTGAGATTGAATGCTTTCCTGGGTTATTTGTGTGGAAGGGAATATAAATTGTCTACCCCCATTTCTGGCTTTCAAAAAGCCTGGCTAAGGAGACATACCTGTAGAAATGAGGAGGTTCTAACCTCATCAGTTTAAGTGGAGACCATTTAAATAATTATGTTGCACCAAGTAATATATTCTGATGTTCTACGAATCAATGCCACTTTTTATGTCGTTTCTTTTCATTGGTATTAATGACTTCAATATCCTCTTATTAAAGGTAACCCTAAATATATCAAGTATTAATAATGCCACTCCAGTGTATGCTGATTATGATTGAGTTCTTGATATTCTCTACATTTTCAAAGAATAAATACCACCTAAATGTTACCTCATTAGTTTTATTATTCACCTTGGAAATATGCAACTTTAGCATATGTTTGATTGGAAAGAAGCCATGAAAATATCTTCAAGAAAATTATTAACCTTAAGATAATGTATTAAGTTCACTCTTTTAATCTTCAATCCAAGCATTTCCATAGAAAAATTGTAAGCTTATTCCTTTGTGAAAAAAATATACATTGTTTTGCTTATGACTCAAGAGATCCTATAATTTAAAAAAGACATTCCAAGAAAGCCCTGATAGTAGAGAAAATCAGTAAGTATTAAACATCTACTGTATAATAGCATTCTTGGACTATTTACAATCATCAAGTTCTCACAACAGATATACAATATGTGGACCATTAAACTCGTTTTTCAGGATAAGGAAACAGACATTGAGAGGATAAATTTTCCGTCTAGGGTCACACAGTTGGACAATGACTGGGTTTCACAACCAGTTCTTTCTAAATCCAAAGTTCAGTGCTCTTACTGCCTATGTAGCCAACAATGACTGTGTGGCCTCTAGATTCTCAGGGAAGTGGGAAATGGAGCAGATCAAATATGAACACTTGAGCAAAGAAGCTGGCAGCAGGAGAGTAATAGCGGTCATCTGGAATAGATTGTATCATGTTTTTTTCTGTCTTCTTTCAGCATTCAGTCTGTATTTAGAGGTAGGATGTTAAGTTCATTTTGGCACAAGATTGAGTGTTCAACAAAAAATGTAGTTACACTAAATTTCTTAAAAAATCTAAAGCTAGAAGATTTAGTAAAATTCTTGGAAAACCATTATGGCATACTATTTGCAAAAATGACTACAAATCTTCACCACCCCTGCATCTGCGTTCTTTACAATGTTATTCTTCGGAAGCTAGAAGTACCAGGAATTAGGATTTGCTTACTCACCTCTTCAATGAAACCTGACCATATAGCTTTCTTTGTTCAATAAAATGCATATGAAGCAATAATGTACTCTTTATTGCTTTTTATTTTCAGAGGGCTTGTGCTCTTCTAATTTACTCTTGGATCTCACAGTTCCTGTGTATATGTGTCCAGGCTAGTATGCTCTACCTGACACCCAGACAACTGAGAACCACTTGAGGGTGACTGTCCTAGGCCAGGCAGCTCCCACTGAAACCCACAGCCTATAGCAGATGCAAGAGTAAGCCTAAGATTAAAAGGCTAAACTCTAACAGCAGATGAGCCCAAATCATCTATAACCATAATACTGAGTTTTTCTGTCTTAAGATGTGGGATGCTAGTTACACAATAATTGCTAAGTAATATAGCTGGTGAGCCATATGACTTAAAAAAAAGTAACACATACCCAGAATCTCCATTTCAGGGAAATAGTGAATGTCAGTTGTAGAAGGAAAGATCATTCAGAAATTCTCTCTTCCTCTGTGAAAAATACACATAATGTTTGAATATGCATTCTGTAGTGATTTATGATTGCTTATAATTCCTAACATGACTCAGAGATAAGAATAATTGGTATTTTTGTCTTTCCCAGAATTTAAATATTGTGGTAAGCAAAGAGGTTTGGTAGGAAGAGGTTTATACAATCTAGAAATATTACCTAGAAACTAACATCCAGAAGAGTTTATATACAAAGGAAATGAGATGAGAATTATTCGTTATTTTAAAATATCACTGTATAACTGAGACAATGCAATAAGATTTCTCTCATAACGTACAAAAATTATTACATCCCAGGTGTTGTCTCATTATAGTAACTGAAAAAAGCAATTCTCAGCCTTCCATTTGTGTCTTGCCTGTATAGACCTTCCATTCTAAATGGGTTGAACCTGTCAGAAGTGTTGGGAGTTTTAAAATGAAAAGTTCAGCAAGAGAAAATAGATTCAGTTTCTGTTGAATGAAAACATTTGAGAAAGCAGAAAACTAGTATTCTTGTTCTTTTGTTCATGTAGAAGTTAGAATTTAATGAGCCATTAGATAGACTTGAATTAGGAGGATTTTAATTTTTGAAATGTCTCATGGATAAAGAAAAGATGTATTCTTCAAAATGTATACTGTTGAGTAAAGTTCTATATTTACTTATATGTGTGTGTATACACATATATTTAAAACCCTGACTATTTTAAAAAATAAGACATTTGTGATATTAAAATTATAAAGCAGGATTACTGAAATATATCTGAAGGTGAAACAAATATAATTTTAAAAATATATAATAAAATTTTTCTGGCTGTAGGATGACATTATTGCTATAACTGAGTACAAATTTGAGTTTTAAACTTTCTCAAAGTTCAGGCATAATGAAAAATATTAGGAATTTACTAAGATCCTACTATATATTAGGCACCTGTTTAAGCATATTATCTATTTTATTTCACTTAATGTACAACACAATGATCCTATGAGAGAAATACATAACGCTGAATATCTTCTTTGCAGCAGAAGAAATAATGGTTTATAACTAGATAATTAGTTCATATCCTACCTTGGCCATTAAAAGGCCGTGTAATACTTTCATGCTTCAATTTTCTCATCATTAAAATGGAAGTAATAAATAACACATTTACTTATGTTTTCATGCAGTTAACATATTTGAATACATGCTATATTACAAAAAATAGTTAAGAAATTATTAACTCATCTGTGAGTGTTTTGTGATAAAGCAAATTCAACATAAACAAATGTGCCAGGAATTTTTTTATTCCTCTATTAAGTAGTGGAATAATAAGCAAACTTAGAGGTAGCTAACGATGTAGAGACAAAGACAATTAGATAATTGAGTGGCCACAAAAGTGGTATAGATAATATATTAGTTTTTTAAATTGCTGTATACCAAGTTATCAAAAACTTACTGTCTCAACTAATGTACATAGACTGTCTTGCCATTTCAGTAGAGTAGGACTACAGGCATGGCTTAGGTGAGTCCTCTGCTGAGGATTTCATAAGGCTGCAGTCTATGTGCAAGGCGGCTGTATTCTCATCTGGAGGCTGAGCTGGGAAAGACTCTACTTCTAAATTCCTTTACGTTGCTAACAGAACTCATTTCCTAACAACTGCATAGCAGTGTACCATGGATTTTGTTGTTTCTTCCCACAGGGGCTTCTTCAACATGGCTGCTTACTTCCTCACATCCTCAAGTGGAGTCACTAGCTCTAGCTTGTTTACGTGGTATAAGTGAAATAGGGGTGACACCACTTCATCTTTGTCGTATTCCATTGGTCAGAACAAGTCAGAGGTCCTTAAAACATTCAAAAGAAGAGATTATTCAAAGCATAAGTACAGGGAGTGAGAATTGTCAAGGGTCATTCTGGATTCTGTTTCTCACAAGTACTCAGAAGGGAATATGAAACATGAAAGTAAATTGTGTCAGAGAGAGGATCGTAATTAAAATGACAGTGTGACATTTGAGGCTATGAAATATGTATGAAATTTTACCTTGTGAAATGGAATGGCGAGAAGGCAAGAAGGTATTTCAGGTAAGTAATGTGAAAACGTACCAAGGGGAATGTATTTTAAATCTTATTATCCCTCACACATTCTTTAATAGTGCCCTGTTAAATAGCATAATCAATACATGCCTTATGATCTATTTTAACATGTTGACCTATTTTACTTGTACGAACATTATCTTTTTCCTTTATTCAACATAAAGTAAAATTTACAATTTATCACAATTAAAAAGAAAATTAGAAAATTATTGGTTCATACTACTTTTGTTTGTTAAAAAATTCTTAAATTTAAAAATGAGCTGTTATATGGATATATGAACTGATATATAAATAGAAAGGAAAAAATGAACTGGTATATGAATATAAAGAAAAAGTGGAATAAAACATAAACACTGATATATGAATATATATTCCTTTTCCTTTATAATTATAGCATTATTTATGCCCATGTTTTACATGCCCCATTCAGTCCTTAAAACATTTTATGTAGTATTTATCTGAATCATATGTATCTTTCTTTTTCTTCTTCTCCTCCTCTTCCTCCTTCTCCTCCTCCTCCTCCTCCTCCTCCTCCTCCTCCTCCTCCTCCTCCTCCTCCTCCTTCTTCTTCTTCTTCTTCTTTCTTTTCTAGTCTCCTTCTGTCACTCAGACTGCAGTGCAGGGACATAGTCACAGCTCACTGCATCACTGCAGCCTCGACCTCCCCAGGCCCAGGTGATCCTCCTACTTCAGCCTCCTGCATAGGTGGAATGACAGGTACACACCAGCACCCCTGGGTAAATCTTGTGTTTTTTTAGAGGTGGTGTATCATATTTTCTAAGCTGTTCTTGAACACCTACACTCAAGCAATCTAGCCAACTTGGCTTCCCAAAGTTCTGAGATTACAGGCATCAGCTACTATGCCTGGTCACATTATCTCTTTCAATTGTTTAATCCAATTTTTATTTTTATTTTAACTGAAAGTTTTAATTTAAAAAAATATATGTTTTTAATTGAAACTTTTCTTATTTAATACACTAAGGGCAATGACAAGCAACAGCTTCAGTCCTACAGCTTTAGCACTGATAATGCCGTGTTTGACAATTCCTAAATTGTTTTAGCCATGTTAGAGAAACAGACAATTAGGACTTCTTTTTATCTTTGACAGATGGGCTTGCACTAACCTCACCTAAAACTCAGGTCAAGGAACTTAGATTCAAATTTAAAATTGAAGCCTAAAATAGAAATAATAATTTTCACTATTAAAATAGTCTTAATCTTGTACTGGTCACAATAATATGGTAAATGCTTTAAAGAAATATTATAAACCTACATTGATTACAATACTATGTATTTTGTTTGATAGACAGTTACAGTCTAAATTATATGCTAATTTAGTCTAATAATGCCAATTATAGTCTAAAAAAACTGTAAGTATAAATTATATTATTTTTTTTAATTGTATGAACTTAGTGTTTAGCAGTAAAAACTTGTGTGTGCATGCTCCATAAGGTATTGAAAATAATTACTGCAATCTAATTAGGCGAAAATAGAAAATGAGTCATTCAGTATGTAAAAGTGCAAACTCTGGATCCAGGACCTTTTAGTACAAACACCTACTCCACCATTATGATTTGTGTTGTAGTAAGCAAATTTCGTAAACTGTTTTTTAAGTAATGTTTTTATTTCTAAAGATATAGGTCATTTCTACATAGCAAATTCAAAGAGCTAGCTGATTTTAACATTGGTAAAATATGCCTAAAATGAATTAGAGGTAAACTTGGTGTATACTACTACGGATGTAATCTAAACACTAAAAAAACAGCATATTTGTCAATAATATTTCTGAATTTAGTAATCGATCATTTAAATAATAATAATATATTATTGTTTTAGCTTTCAACAATTTTTAAGAGATGTTTCTAAAAGCTATACAATTAACCAAAATTAATATTTTTATCATCAAAATAATATGTTTTCAAGATTTCAGTCTGAAAAAGTTATAGTATATGTGAAAAGTCTCCTATTTTTTAAATTCTAAAATCTGATCATAAAATTTTGTATTGAAAGCACGTATTTTCACTCTCTTAAAAATACATAACTCATAAAATTATATATACTTTTAAAAAACAAGTTAAGTATATTGAGTTATGTTATAATCATTTGTCTTCTTATTTATTTATGCATTTATGTATTTATAGTTTGTTGTTAGGTTTCCAGAGCCAGTAGATATAGTGGCTTACATCAGTGTTGTCATATGTGGGAGTAGTCAAAATTGATTTTGCAATTTTTGTTGATATCGATTAGAAAAGAAAGGTTATAAATTTCTATAAAGACTTTTAATCCACCAAAATTATTTATGAAATAGTAGTGACCCTTGATATTTTCAAATATACTTAACTCTCTAACGTTAGGCCTTTAATTTATGTAGATGGCTAAACCTAGTCAAATCAATAATAAGATCAGCATTATTACAACTATTATGTATTCATAAAACGTTAAAAAATAAGATCAGCATAAGTTTTATAGAGATAGATATTAGTTTTATAGATGTACATAGAAGAAGATATTGAATATATATCTTACAGATGAGTAAAAAGACTGTTAATTAAATAATCTATATTGGTAAGTGCTTTTTAGAAATAGAATTATAATCTTCCATAGATTTTTCACAGAACATTCTTAATTTTAGATTAAGATGGTTCACAAATATAACTAGATATTTTTTTCTTTTTAATTCAGGAATTCTTATAATCCCTTGGAAAAGCTTCAACTGACTTTTGGGTTTGGGAGAGATAAATTAGTCCCCCCTTCTTCCAGGAATAGTTCCAACACCCACCCCCAATGCATGCCTGAAACCTTTGAGAGTACCAAACTCTATGCACCCTATTTTGTTTTTAATTTGATAACCAAGGTGGCTGCTAAGTGACTATCACGCGAGTAGCACAGACAGTGTGGATACACATGACGAAAGGATGAGTCATGTTCCCATGGGACAGAGTGGGACAACATAAGGATTCATCATGCTACTCAGAGCAGCATGCAATTTAAAACTTATGAATTATTTCTGAAATTTCTGTTTATACATTTAGGCCACAGTTGACCTCAGGTAACTGAAACCACAGAAAGTGAAGCTGTGGATAAGGAGGAACTACTGTGCTTATTTTACACTTTCTGAGTTCCATGTTTCTCTCTTTTTAAAACAATTTTCTCTTGCAAATATATTCTTGTCTATGTTATTATTTGTTCAATATCCTTCTCTCTCCCTTGTTCTAATATAGCAGAAAGCATGTCTGTTTTTGACACACATTGAATTCCAGCAGTCAGTACCTACCTGGCATATAGCAGCTACTCAATAATTGACTGACTGACTGACTCACTGACTCACTGACTGACAGAATGGCTGGCTGGCTGACTGACTGACTGACTGAATAAATGATTAAATGGATTTGCTTGAGAAATTTCTTACAAATAAAACTTGGGCAGAAGCATTGCATTATCAGCACTCAAGCATGCTATGATTATTTCAGAAGAAATACCTAGGCACATATAATGGATATTTTATTAAAATCATTTAAAAACCAAACTGGAGACATGTCATACAAATAATCAATAAGTTTTTACAGAGCCTATCATTGACAATTCTGAAATAAAATGCTTTTTCTAAAAGACATTTTGTCAATAAAAATTTGTGATTCCAGTTTTAAAAATCCACCATAGGTCGTAATCTCCTGCTCAATGGTTCTTTGTTATGAGCCGTCCTCCCTACAGCCTAACCTATAACATATACATTTTTATTGCACTAGGTATCTATGAGAATAACTAAAATTTCTTTATATAAGAGAATTATTAAAAGGTAGGATTAGAGGCTGAAATTATCATCTGATTACCCTTAGGTTCTTGCCTCAAGCTACTGCTTCTTGACAGAGATATGAACCGTATATCTTTAGAAAAACAAGGAGAAACTGAAATGAACCAGGAAAAAGTAGATCTCTCACTGTTACCACTTGGTTATAATGAATCATCCAAGGTCTTGGCTAGGTAATTTTTAATATTGTATTAGGAACATTCACTTTTATAACAAATCAAAGCAATGCTTCCTTTAAGTTCAGCTGCTCTCTTGAGATTTATCTCCAAATAATAAGGAACCTTAACCTATTTCACACTAGAAGGAAGTTAAATAATAAATGGAAGTTTTGCTTTATTTCTACTGTCCTGTCATACCATTACACCAGAGCTTTTCTGTCCTAAATTGCAGAATAAAGTCAATTCAATTATTTAATTCATAACTGAAAAGATGGTAACACCAAGCCCCATTCTTTTACTTGATAACAGAATGTTTCACACTTTTTTTCTAAAATTTTCAGGAGGTAAAAATTAGACATGTTTAAGAGTAAAATAAGTAATAAGGGGCCAAACGCAATGATAAACATGTATTCATTCACTCACACATGAATTTCATTGAGTTTTGGGGTGCTGGAGCAGATGGTAGTGCAGGAGTCGGGAGTTGCCTGAGTAAGAACCCATGACGGCCGGGCGCGGTGGCTCAAGCCTGTAATCTCAGAACTTTGGGAGGCCAAGGCGGGTGGATCACGAGAGATCGAGACCATCCTGGTCAACATGGTGAAACCCCATCTCTACTAAAAATACAAAAAATCAGCTGGGCATGGTGGCACGTGCCTGTAATCCCAGCTACTCAGGAGGCTGAGGCAGGAGAATTGCCTGAACCCAGGAGGCGGAGGTTGCAGTGAGCCGAGATCACGCCATTGCACTCCAGCCTGGGTAACAAGAGCGAAACTCTGTCTCAAAAACAAAAAACAAAAAACAAAAAAACAAAAAAACAAACAAACAAACAAAAACACATGACATTGTTTTCAAGCACCAACACTCAGTTACATGAAATGGCTATTAACTTAAATATCAATTAAAGAAGAGCCCAAAGGATACGTGTCTTAAGAGGAGTAACAAATTATTAAGCAAAACATACTAATTGTTAGGTACTGTTTTAACTTCATTCTGCATACATTATTAAGTCTAACAAGTTTTATGCAATCAGTGCTATTACTATCCCCATAATATAGCTGAGAAAGCTGGATTGCATGGAATAGAAACCGTATTCTTCAAGGCCATAAAACCAATAGCGGTGCCAGAATTGGACGGCACAGACTGACTCTAGAGTGTCTAGAGTATTCGTTCACATATAGAATGCTCTTAGCATGGGGTATTGTAAACATTTGACTCCTTATAATAGGCCCTACCACTACCTCATAACCCCATTACACTCAAGATCATGTTTGTATAGACTGTTCTTTTCTCAGCATCAGTAGCTCTCCTGCTTTTGTATTTGCATGGCGTGTAAGAGTATAGACGTGAAGAAAGTGAGCAATTTCCTTAACTCAGTTTTAATTGTTTCTGTTTATCCTAAAACAAATAAAAATATAAATGAATAAATCAGTATCATGAAGCAGGATGAAAAATCTTACAAACTTTTATAGCCAGAAGATTGTTTAGTGGTAAGGTATTAATAAAAGTAAAACTGGACCAGGCACAGTGGCTCATGCCTATAATCCCAACAATTTGGAAGTTCGAGGTGGAAAGATTGCTTGAGACCAAAAATTTGAGATAAGCCTAGGCAACGTGGTGATACCCCATCTGTCCAAACAAAACAAAACAAAACCAAAATGCCCAGTGTGGTGCTACTTGAAAGGGAGGCTGACTAAGGAGGATCTTTTGAGTCCAGGAGCTTAAAGCTTCAGTGAGCTTTGATCATGCCACTGCACTCCATGCTGGGCAACAGAGTTTGATCACGCCTCAAAACAAAAAAGTAAGTACAAATACAAATAAAATAACATACTGGAGTCAAGATTTTGAATGAATAAACATTTAATATATTATTAAAATATATTTAAGGAGGTGGTTAGGGTAGTGACTAAAGTCAAAGACCATGAACCGTCTAAATTCAAATGCTGGCACTTCCTCCTGCTAGCTGTGTGACCTTGGGCAACTTGATTAAACCTTTTTCACAATAACAGCACATACTATTGTGATGATTAAATAACTTAATTTTGCATTGTAATGAGAACATTAACTGGCACTAGTACACATTCAGTAAATCTTGGCATTAGTATAATGTATTCAAATATTTAATAAACTCTTTTCTCAAATATAATGTATGACTGGGTATATGGGAAAGGAAAGAACATGGAAACAGACTGAATAGGCAAATCTGTTTTAAATATGGCTACTTGGGGGTATTTATTTATTTGACAAATACTTTATTAATTTCTATTATGAAATAGTCATTGTGTTGGTAATTCCTGAGAGTGAAAAATGTAAAACATTCATGTGAGTCTACTGGAAATTATAAAGCATTTGCTTTGCCTTTTTTTCTCGGTAGTATAGTGTATACATGTGCCTATGAACAATATTTTCTATTCATTTTCAGGTGCGTGCAGATCACGAATATCATTGTAATTGAACTGTGTCAGGTATGTTAAATATTATGAAACATGATAACAAAGACATTGAAATTTTTAACAAAACATTTAAACTAAAATAGAGAGGTTCGAAATAATTTAATGACAGATATGTTTGTAGTAGAAAAACATCATAAAATGATACATTCTGTTAAGAAACAGAAATCAAGAGAATATAAGTATCATAAATATATGACATTTTTAGAAATATAGACTCAAAATATATAAAGCAAAAGACAGACTCAAAATATATAAAGCAACACATACTGGAATTATGGGATGAAATAACTATAAATGGAAAATATTATACAATTGAGTTCAGAACTATACTGTATTTGCTACTTGCTTTTAATTAGATCTATGGTTCTCAACATTTGACTACACATTAGAACTACCTGGGACCTTCTACAAAATACAAATGTCAATAGGCCATTCCCAGGCCTTCTGATTTAATTGGTTTGGGGTGCATATTGGATATCAGTGAGGCAGTTAGAATTGAGAACCACTGTTACAGCACATAAAGGACTAAAAAAAAAAAAAAAGTCTTTTAATTAGTTACAGAGATAACTAAGTCAAGATGGGAGAATAAATGAGAATTTAGTTTCAGTGAATTTCAACTAACTTTATGGGATTGGTAATATTATCAACTTTATGCTGACAGAATCAGCCTTCCCATAAAGGTAGAACTGATGTGGTCTGACAATTTTGAAAAAAGAATGTAGTGAATACTAGAAAAACCCAAGGAAAAAATAATTATTTTATTCAATATAGGAAAGGAAAAGCCAAAAAATGATAAAATTGGTAAATATAAAATAAGTGAAAAAATTCCCCAAACAGCAAGTGGTACAATATAGATATAAATTTGTTATTATTACCAAGTAAACTCATGTATGTTAAGATAAATTACCAATGCACCCCAAAGTGTTTGTTCTCACACTTAAAATAAAGACATAGAAAAGGCTAAAGATATGTTTATAGAAGAAAAACATCATAAAATGGTACATGCTGTTAAGGAACAAAGATCAAGAGAATATAAATGTCTTATGAATCTGTATGTTCTTAACAATATAGACTCAAAACATATAAAACAACAAATGATGGAATTATTGGGTAAAACAAATGACAAATATAGCTGTAAACTTTATAAACATAAATGATAGTGTAGACAGATACTCATATATTATAATTAATTAATTTAAACTAACATATTTAGATAAATTTTATATCCAAAGAAAATGGTAAGCATTTTTTCTTTAGCACATCCAGAAAGTGCCAAATATTTACATAATCTAGTCCACAAAGAAAACCGTAATAAGTTTCACATTAATCAACATTATTCATTTTATATTATCTCATCAAAATGAGACATTAGGCTTAGAAATAGCAAAATGTTTTTAAAATTTAAATTTCTTTGGAAAATAAACTAACTCATGTTACTTCCATTAATGAAGAAATAATAAGAAAATCTATAAAGTAAAATTTTAAAGAAGTATAAAGTAAAAATTTAGTGTTACTCCATTAACGTTAAATTGGGTATCCCCATTTTTTTTTTTAATTTTTTATTGGATTTTAGGTTTTGGGGTACATGAGCAGAGCATGCAAGACAGTTGCGTAGGAACACACATAGCAGTGTGCTTTTCTTTCCTTCTCCCCTTCACCCACATTTGGCATTTCTCCCCAGGCTATCCCTCCCCACCTCCCCCTCCCACTGGCCCTCCCCAATTTTATATATGTAAAGGCAGAGTCACATTATTGTAATATTAATAAATGTCTGAGATGCTATTCTATGGCTAATATTTTATGAGCTCCCAGATATGACTTATACATCTAAATCTAGCCTCATCCTAGATGCAATTTGACTCCAACTGGTATTCACTAATATATCTATGGAAATCATTAATATATAAAAATATATAGGGCGATATAGATCTATAGAGGGATATAGACATACATAGCTATGGAAATAAAAATAGATAGATATAATTAATATAACTATGGAACTATTCCTGTGACTGACTAATTTTTAGTGTTTTGAGGAACAGCCAAATTGTTCTCCACAGTGGTTGTAGTAATTAATAATTTATATTTTTACCTACAGGAAAAGTGGGCAGAGATTGGAACAGTTTGGAGGGCTCAGGACAAGACAGCAAGATGTGGGAAAGTTTGGAACTTCCTAGAGACTTGTTGAATAGTTTTGTCCAAAATGCTGAGAGTGATATGGACAATGAAGTCCTGGCTGAGGTGGTCTCAGTTGGAGATGAGGAGCTTACTGGGAGTTGGTGTAGAGGTCAGTCTTGAGCAATGCTTAGCTAAAAGACTGGTGGCATTTTGGCTCTGCTCTAGAGTTCTGCGGAACGTTGAACTTGAGAGACATAATTTAGGGTATCTGGTGGAAGAAATTTCTAAGCAGCAAAGCATTCAGATGTCACCAGATTGTTTCTAAAATATATGCTCATATGTGTAAAAGAAAAGAATATCTGAATCTGGAACTAATATTTAAAAGGGAAGCAGAGTATAAAATGTTTGCAACATAGGCAACCTGGTCATGTGGTAGAAAAGAAAAAGCAATTTTCTGTAGAAAACTTCAAGCCTACTTCAGAAATGGGCATAAGTAAAAAGAGCTGATTGTCAATAGTCAAGACAATGAAGAAAATGCCTCCAGCACATTTCAGAGACCTTCGCATCAGGCTCTCCCCTCACAGGCCCAGAGGCCTAAAAGAAAAAATTGTTTTTGTGGGCCAGGCCAAAGGCCCAGCTTTTCTGTGCAGCCTTTGACGTGGTACCCTGCATCCCGGCTGCTCCAGCTCCAGACATGACTAAAGGGCCCAAGGAACAGCTTCATCCGTGGCTTCAGAGAGTGTAACCCCCAAGCCTTGGCAGCTTCCATGTGGTGTTGGGCCTGCAGGTGCACAGAACCTCCTCCTAACTTTCAGAGGATGTATGGAGAGACCTGAATATCCATAAGTAGTCTGCTGCAGGGTCACAGCCCTCATGGAGAATCTCTTCTAGGGCAGTGCAGAGGGTAAATATAGGGTTGGAGCTGTCACAGAGAGATCTCACTGAGGCTCTGCATAGTGTAGCTGTGAGAAGAGGGCCACCATCCTCCAGAACCCAGAATGAGAGATCCACCAACAGCTTGCACAGTGTGCCTGGAAAAGCTGCAGTACTTAACACCAGCTCATGAAAGGAGTGACGGGGGAAGGATCCTGCAGAGTCACAGAGGCAGAGCTACTCAAGGCCTTGGGAGAACACCTCTTGCATCAGTGTGCCCTGGATGTGAGACATGGAGTCATAGGAGATTATTTTGGAGCTTTAAAATTTAATTACTGCCCTGCATGGGAATGATAGCCCCTTTGATTTGGCCTATTTCTCCCTCTTGGAATAGGAGCATTTACCCAATGCCTGTTCTTTTATTGTATCTTGGAAGTAACTAAAATGTTTTTTGATATTATAGGCACATAGATTGAAGGGACTTGTCTGGTCTCAGATGAGATTTTGAACTTAAACTTTTGGGTCAGTGATGGAATGAGTTAAGACTTTGTGGGACTGTTGGGAAGGAATAATTGCATTTTGAAATGTTAGAAAGATGTGAGATTTTTAAGGAGCCAGGGGTGGAATGATATGGTTAGGCTTTGTGTCCCCACCTAACTCTCATTTTGTATTGTAATTTCCAATGTTGGTAAGGGGCCTAGTAGGAGGTGATTGGTTCATGGGAGTGGATTTCTCCCATACTGTTATTGTGATAGTAAGTTCTCATGAAATCTGATGGTTTAAAAATGTGTGGCACTTCCTTCCACACCTCTCTCTCTTACTTCACTAGGATAAGGCATGCTTGCTTTCCCTTTGCCTTCCACAGTGATTGTGAGTCTACTGTGGCCTCCCATTCATGTTTCCTATACATCCTGTGGACATGTGAGCCAATTAAATATTTTTTCTTTATGAATTAGTATCATTTTGTATAATTTGATCATTTTATATAATTACAAATTTAAAGCTGTTACTGTTTAGTAATTCCTACAGTAAAATCATCAGAAAATCTTTTGAAAAATAAATATAAATTTTTGAAAACATACGTAATGGGAACTTGTAATATTTTTTAGAATTTTTGCAATGTATTAAACATTAACCAGAATATCTTATTCCCTGTTAGATATTTTTTTGTAGTTCACTAAATTTTCTTTTGTAAAAATTTTTACCTAAATTTTTATTTTTCTTTATATTTTACCTAAATTTTTATTTTTGCAATTTAATATGATCATCATATTTTTCTTAGAACATGTTTGTTTCCTGAATCCATTCCTTATAAAGCAAACCTCCTAATCCTCAGTTAAACCTCGCAGTTCTCCACACAATTAAAAAAATTTGAATCGTGTACTTCTTTAAAATTAGAATATAATTCTAAAAATAATTCTTTAAATTGAACTTATGAGGGCTTCGTGTAATACAAATATTATGTCTCCTAATAAATGTCTAATTCTTGTGCTTATGTAACTTAGAAATATACAAGGTGTTTACAATATGGACTTGCAAAAATGGTCCTTCATGACACTGAACACTATTAGCATTTTTGACTCATTTAGCATTTTTGACTCATAACATATTGCTGTCATTTTATTTAAGAAACATTTTCATTATTTAAAAATGTTAAGTTTAGCATACTAAAAACATGTTAACCAAGAGCCACAGCAAGTGCTGCTCTTGATTATTCATAACATTGTAATGCAATGTACACAAATGGAGTTTCCTGCCAACAACTCCATTAGTAAGCCTAAACATCAAAAAGAGCAATCTTACTGAACTTGATGTGAAAACTGTCCATGGAATGACACCAGTATAATGTTAACAATTTTGTCTGACTTGAAAACAAATTAAAAATTATATTGGTGGTTATACTGACAGTAACATATAATATGGTAGATGGAGACAGAAAAACAAATTAAGAAGTTACTGAAAATTCTAGAAATGTAAAATAAAGGAAAGATTGTACATAATAATTTAATATTCAATATATCTTCTGATATTCTTTTTTAAAGTCTTCGGTTTTTAAACCTTTTATGTTTTAATATGTATTTTCATTTTGCTATTCCCTACCACTAACAACTATAGGTAGCCAAAACTGTAGATTGAGAGTCTTGGCTATTTCCAAAGGTATAATATGTTTTAATTTTAGTACCACTTCATGTCACAACTTAAACTGGAATACATTTCATTTTTGTTTTAGAATTATAGTTAGAAGACCCTGAACATACCGTTCATAAACAATTGGTTTGCCACAGTTTCCTGTTACTCTTATTTCTCCTAAGTTATTGAGGTAGAAACTAGAGATTAATAACTGATCCAACATACTCAAACATACTCTTCTTCCTATAATGCATACGTGTTTTACATTTATTTATTAATTTTACATTTACATCCTTCTTATATGGAAACATAAGGAATGACTTTGTTATACAAAAGAATAATTTATGAGCAACAACTCAAGTTCTGGACAAATTACTTTTTCTGTCAGGGAAAACTAGGTCATCAGTGATATCAGTAGCCTTTGTAGAACATAAGGATTAAGTTCCCAATGCTATATGCCCCAGGTAAACAGACACGTTTCTATAATTCCATGGACCATGTAGTTGGGATAAACATGTACTTCATTATGGAAAGCAGAAGAAAATAGAATGAATTCTGGCATCAAGAAAATTCATCTAAATGCATGGAGTAATTTTAAAACTTAAAATTCTACTATAGCCTATTGTCAACAGAACAGGATTTAGTAACTGATTAGAAAAGATTGGTCTAGATTCTGATCTTTTCTTAAAATTTAGTCAGCTCAGTTATTCTCTCAAGACAGTATTTAGCTCAGGCTCAAAACTCGATGTAACTGAATTCTGCAAACTCCAAATAAGCACAAAACAGATTGTTCTGTAAAGCTCTCAGAAACCAATACAGGCTATAGACATCTATATTTCCAAACATTGAAATCTGTACTAAACTTTTGACTTACAAAACTGTAAAATAATTAATGTGTGTTGTTTTAAGCCAACAAGTTTGTGCCATTTACTTGACAGCAGCTATAGAAATGTATAGACATACTACCTAATCTAAATCATTATGTTAAATCTGTCCTCAAATACTTGTCAAATCAATCCACCTCTTTTTATTTACATTACTATCTTAATTCAAGCCATAGTTATTTTAATTTATGCATTACTATATATGTTTCAATATTATATACTTACTTATTTTAATTTCCAGGAAAATTATCAAAGACTTGGAAATGGGGAAAACAGATTGTTATTTCCTTTCAGTAGAGTGCTGAGCATTGCCTTGCAGAAGCTCTTGGGACTTTACAGGATGAATTTTTGGTCTTTGAATTTCTTTTGACTATGTTGTTTTACAGTTCTATAATGGTAAGTTTATCTTATTGAAATTGATAGCAGTGCAAAGAATTATTGACCATAGGCATGCCAATTATTAATATAATCAAGTTCTGCCCTATAGAAAAGATAACCTCACATTAAACCTTTTTTGTCCCTTGGAGATAATAACCAGTTTTCACTATTAGTAAATAAATTTCGGCATTCATGGCTATAAGGTAGAGTGAGCAAATGGTATGTATTTCCTACTTGGGCCAAGAGCAAAACAGGGGGGATCATCCAACTGAATTATCATGAATGTTGTTACCCTCACTAGTTAATGAGTTAAAAATATGACTGGTATGTGATTATTTCATATTCATAGATGTTATTTTCTTAAACTAATAAAATATTGCACTTTATTATTTATTATCTCAGTCTTATCACCAGTCATATCCTACTTAAAGACACAAGTAGCTCATTTCTTTCTGAATAAACTTCAAATTTCTTAAGCTAATATTCAAAGTCCTTCTGACATACATACCTGAAATCCTCTCTTCATCTTTCAGCAGTCTCTTCTACTTGTATTTCAGATTCTCATATTTTTTACAGGCTGTTACAGGTGTTGTTCATCTTAATTTTGCCTGAACATCTTCGTCTATTCCTCTATTTTCTTCTTTTACCTTCACCTTCCTTAATTTTCAGTTTTTAAGTGTTTCTTCCTCTTAAAATTCTTCCTTGGGCACTCCAACCTGGAATGTTACACTAACAGAGCATATATGATACTCTGTTTCACCACCAATAGATTTTGTTGGTAAAATATTAATTGTAGTCTTCACCAACATAATCTCCATACCCCTAACACTTGACAAAATGTATGCTATGTATGTGTTTAATTATTTAAATGGCTTTCCCTTCAATTGATTACCTATTGTCTAACCTAAAATTACCTTATAAATACAATACTTTCTATAATCAAGGAATCCTGTTTCCATGACCCAGTTGTGAAAATCAATCTCACTATAAATTTATTATTTTTATTATTTTTATGAAAGAAATTTGGGGGTTTTGATAGGAAAAACATGGATACACAAAACCTTGTGAGTTTTGAGGCACCCATATAGTTTTTTAATCAAAATAATTTCAGTTTTTAAAATATATACAGAGGAATCATAATACACAATATGTTATTAAATAAGTGGGAGTTTGCTGAATTATGTTTCATATTTTTGCAAGAATAACTAAAATAAATTATTTTATCCCTAACTTGATAAAATTCAATTTTTAAAATGAATATTATAATATGACTCGGGAATATAAACAGATAAATGCTAAATATTTTAAAAGAATATTAATATTTGCCTTTATAAAATTCAAACTGTTATAAACAACTATAACGTACTGCATAACGAAGATTTCCTTTGCTTACATTGTAATAGCCATTTTCCGACAGAGCTAGAACATTAGATATATTATTTTTTCTAAACAATAACATTAACAATTTGATTATATGTGTATTTATAAACACAACAACGGTATGATATATATAAGACTTTCCTTTTTCATTTATCTGTCCCTCTTGTATCCCAATCATGTTGAACATCTAGCATTATCTTCTGAAGTTATGTAATTCTTTTCTTTTGGTATTTGAAAGAAAAATGTGAATAGCAGAACTATAGGAAGGGAAAAAATCATTATTTTCACTGATACATTAGGGATGATAAATAATGTTCTCTAACCTCTGTATAAGTCAACAGAGAGTTTTCTGAGGACAGCTTGCAGCATTCTGACTAGTGTCTCAGGAATTGATGCTCTGTGAGTTTCAAAATTCTGTCAGACTTATTCTCTATAGCTTCTGAGCCTCTTGAATTTTAAAGCTTAGTTTTTATTTCAAAGCCTCATTATTTCTTCTATGCTATACTATCTATTAGATAATAATATAGCAAAGGACTAGCCATATTTTACAGTGTTAAAATTTTCCCTTTATACCCAAAGTAGTAAAAATTATGAATTGAAGAGTTGGGAAAAATGAAATTCAGAAACATAGGATCACATAATCATTAAACACCATCATACATGATGCTTCTTTTTTATAACCTATGTAATGTGAATAGGTTACACATTTATTCTCTATTGAGGGCACAAAAAATAAAATAAAACAAAGCAAGGGAGAATAGTGATAGAATATTTTCTTGTCCTGAGAAATTGTTCCTCTGATATTTTAAAATATCATGATGTTATATAAAGTTAAATCCCAGGGAGTTAAACTATCTCTGTAACATTTATATCACACACCTTTTGATACTATTTTTTTTAAACTTAGATTTTGTAGTAAGCACCTCCATTGTTTATCTTGCTGAAAGATTGGGAATTTTTACTTGTTTGCTTTTCTCTCATTCTGGAATTTCAAATTCCAAAATCTATTAATTAAGAAATACTTCATTAGTTGATTTCACTACAAAAAAGAGGCTATTATAGAAAATGTATTGTCAGTTCTGCTTCTAGTAACAGCCAAGTTTTTTTTTCTGTCTCATTAGAAAAATATTAATTTCTATAGATTTATTTTTTATGACTTTCTAGGAAATTTTTCTAATAATAATATAAAACAACAATATGGTATCTCCTTACTGATTACTAGATAATTACTGAGTTCACAATTTTGGAACATATCATTGTATTTTTGAAATAAAAAATCTACTTTATAATTTGTTACAGAGAGTTTGCTATATAAAGTGAAACGAACACTTTATATATTAGCTGGAGGAAATGTTCAAAAAATAAAAACTGCAATATATATTTTCTTTAGTCTTAAATTAATATTTAGCACAATTGAAAAGAATTATATAAATGTATTTATATAATAAGAATATCTAGAATGTAGGTTATAATTATTGTAACCAATAAATTAAACATCTATTGAGTGCTTCTGAAGTATACAAATTACCGTAGTAGAAAAACAATAGCAAGTTATAAATAATTAATATTTTATCTGCTTGTTGAGATAACTCTTCTGTCCCAACAGGCTTAGTGGGTAATAAGTTTTGTTAATGATGGTATCTGAAAGAGCATGAAGGCTGAGGATTACTAAATTTCTTTTATGTATTTTTGTTAAAGCTCATATTTTTATTCACAAAGAACAGATATAATCTTTCAATTTATCTTTATATATGTATATTATTGCATCTATGTTCAATATCAAAAAATAAAATAATTTTATGTTTAACATATGTAAAACACTTGACAAATAATTTCTGTGAAATTACTGATATATTTAAGAGTAGAGTCAATAGAGTCTTCCAGGACAGAGGCCATTATTCTGTGTAACAGTACTGACCTAGATATAATAAGGTAGAAAGGAACATAAGGATTATGTACTTTAGTCAACTTATTTTACAGATACAGAAACTGTGAGCTGAGACCAACAGAGGTTAGTTTTTCTGACAAAATTTTGTAGTTAGTTATTGGCAGAACTATTACCAAAACCTGAGTTTTCTAAGCCCATTCCAGCTTTCTGTCTACTATGCCATGCTAGACTTCTTATTTAATAAAACCAAAATGTTATTTTTAAAAATATTCTAGTAAAACTTATTTTATGTTAATCTTATTAAGCTAGAGAAATAGTAACACCGTTTCCTTTATATAATATTATATATTTGTAAATTACTTTATTCAGGGAGTAGATTCGGATATTCAATATTTTCAAATAAATTTCCTGGATATATTCTAAGTGAATATTTGAAATACTAACACAACCGAAACGAGAAAGTATGAAGATGTATATTCTCTGACTCTTGAAGAACTCTCTCGAGTATTCTTCAGAGTTTTTTGGGGATACAATATGTTTCAGGCACCGTACAAGACACATAAAAATCAGACCAAAGAGATAGAAAGTTTAGATCATGACTGATTTTGATAATTACACTAGAGGGATTAGAATTTTCCAGAAAATTGTGAGACGTCATTTGATATTGGAGCATAATGAAGATCAGCATTGTATTTTACATATTACTTAGACAAGTGCAGGATGAAGTGTATAGGGCCAAAATTAAAAGCAATTAAATAAGTTGAATTAACAATCAAAGAATTAGCATGGAAGGCTTCCAAAGTAGTCATGTGTGAATGACAAGCAATAACAGTGAACATAAACAAGAGATAAATGGATCAAGACATATTAAGTAAATAAAATACTAGGTTTCAATGTCTAAAGAAGAAAATGAGATAGAAAAATCATCAAGAACACACACCTGATGCTTGGCCCTAACAGTGTGGATAGTCATGCGTTTAGCAAGAAATAAAACACAAAAGGAGAATTCAGAATTACTGAAAGTAAAAATTATAATTGACATTTGAGACATTGAGTTTGAGGTGCCTATATTCAAATGGTGCTGACAGCTAGTAGAATTCAGAAATGTGGGTCCAGAGAGTTAATGGTTTGGAAATCATCAACATGTAAGTGGTAGTGGAAATTTGGGATGTAAATAGAATATCCTTGGATTTGGATATAAAGCAAAAGCAAATTGGCTAAGATTAACTCTGTTCTATGTTTAAATTCAAGAAACAATCTGAAGAATGGTAACTTGAAAATGAAATAGTGAAGTAACTGAAATAGTAATAATAGCAAGAAAAAATTGTGAGTAGCACACTCCAAACACTAGGTGGAGCTCAAGGTTCCTCTTTGCTATTCCTTAATGTTTCCATTAAGGATGGGCCAAGTTAAAGGGCGCCGTTATTTTTCTATACAAGATGTGGCATGGTCTTCTTCTTGAGATTTGTTTCTTTAGTTTTTCTCTTATTTTTCAGGAATATGGCCTTAAGGCCAAAGTGTTAATTTAAGTCAGTAAAATTTTGGGTATACGAAACCCAGATGAGCTTTAGGCATAAGGCAAATCAGTCTCCTGTCCCCACCCTAGTGCTGCCCTCATTAACTTCTATCACCATTACTTTCTCAAATTGTAACTTTTTGGACTAAATGCATCAAAATTACCTAATCCAACCACCAATCTACTGGATCAGAATGAATTGGAGGGAGAGGTATCTGGCTAGAATGCGTTTAAAATAAACACCCCTTATGATTGTTAAGTTTCCTAGTATTTAGAACAATCGATTAATATGTGAAATATAAACATGAGCCTAAAAAATAGGCCATAAATTTCAGGGTCGAAATCTGCCTTGTTAGACAATATCCAGTAGCCACTTGCTACATGTTGCTACTGGGTACTAATATTATTTACTGGTGAATGAAGAACAGAATTTTTAATTTTATATAATTATAATTAATTTGAAATCTAAAACCTTATGCCTCTGTCCATATAACTTTTGAGTATATCTGGAACAACTTGATTATATGACCATATTTTTAATACTGTAAATATTGTGAAAATTAAATACATATATGCATTTCTGATAAACTAGCATATGGATTGATATGTGCTATGTTTAAGTAAAAACTGTATTTTGAGGATTTGACATGAAAAACAAATGCAAAATATTTATTAATGTTATTGATAAAAATTAAGTATAAATACATATATAAATAATTTATGACCATCACATAAATAATAAATACATAACATCTAAATGATAGTAAATATAGCAATATAGGCAAATAGCATATAATGTGGATATATAATATAAATTTATATTATATTACATATTATGAAATAAAACATTTTGTTGCATGTTAGATAACAATATAGAAATATATACAATAAATATAAGTAAATAAATAATATAAATAAAATATGTTACAAATTTTTATTTTTCTTTTTGCTGATTTTAAATGTTGTTACTAGACACTTAAAATAACATATGTAGTTCACATTTTACTTCTATTCAACAGCACTGAACTAAACAAAAGTAATTCCATATGTGAGATTTCTACTGCTGCATAACATATTACTAAAAATCTAGTGTCTTAAAACAGTCATATTTATTATGTTGCAGTTTCCATAATTTAGATGTCTGGACATAGATGAGCTGTGTCCTCTGTTCAGGCTATCACAATCACTGTGTTAGCCAAGCTACATTCTCATCTGAAGGATCCACTGGAAAGAAAAAAAAGAACCTCTTTCCAAGTTTATTCAAGTTGTTAGAATTAATTACACAGTGAGGGTAAGATTAAGAACTTCAGCTCTTACAGGAAGCCTGAGTTTTTTGCCTTGGAAGCTTCTCTGTAGGTAATTCACAACACAGTGGCCTGGTTTTTCAGAGCCAGCAAGGAGCAAGAGCAACTCTAGTGGCAGAGATTTACAGAACATAATAGCATCACAGGATTGATATCTCAACACTCCTAAGTATGGAAGAGATAAAATGTAACCTAAGTATGGAAGAGATATTCCTACACCATTGCCATTTTCTATTGGCTAGGAACAAGTCACAGGTTCCACAGGTTCCACAGTTTCCACCCAAGTGGAAGGGATTATCCAAAAGCATAAACACCAGTAGGTAGACATCACTGAGCATTACTGCAGAGTTTGCTTGCCATTTATCTGTAGCTTCACAACCATCAATGTTAGTAACAGACCACAATGCGGGTTAGCGTAAGAAATTCTCTTGTTGCTGAGCTTTCATGAGGTTAATTGAATGGTACCTTAGCACTCCTCCTAGAACAACTCTGCATTACAAATTAATATAATCGTGAATGTAATTAACTCAAGGTATATAGAGAAAAAGTAAAGTTGTTTCCAGCAACACAAAACTGTAAGTAGTTATTTCTTTTTTTTATATAAAGATAATAACTGAAAAGATAACACTAGTATATGTGACAGTATGTAATGAATGCTGCTTAGAGAAAAGTAAAGATTATTTTTCTTAGGCAAAACTAGGTCGACTCATATTATGGCTATATTTTAGTTGTATTGCTACTCACTTAACTCATTTTGGTAGCTACATTCATTAATTTAAAATTTAAAAAATTTTGGAGAAAATTTAATTTCATTATGTCAGTCAGGAAGGCCTCTATCCCCTAACCTTTTGTTGCTGATAGTAATTTTATGCTAATATACATTTTGTAAGACTACAATTGCTACAGCAGAACTGTGTATTGTTAATAAAATAACCTTTCATAAAACAACCCTAGGACCTGTGGCAGAGATGACCCTTGGTCAAATATTTGAGGATCCCCTGAGCCTGGATGTAGATTCCACAGGTTGGGATAAAATGGGCTATCCTCTCCACAGGCTGGGAAGAATGGATTTTCCTCTCTAAGAAAACTGAACTTGCATAGAGAGATTTTGACAATTTTATATATTTGTATGATAGGAAATCTTGTAATTTCAAAGACGTGACTCATTCGCATAAACTTACATGAGATTAGTATTTTTTGTTGTTGTTGTTTGTGGTATTAGTAAGTTTAATCATTGGTGCAAATAGGCTGGAAGCATAATATAGCAACATCTAGGGTAATACTAAATGCAGCTGAATAAAAATGAAGGCTGGCACATAATAAAATGAAACATACAATCAATAGCTATTGAGTGAAGTATTAATACAAAATATGCTACATGGAAAGTTATTTTCTTCCTATTGAGTAACATTCCAATTACAAATTTATCTCAGTTGTATCAATTTTCTATTTATTCTTCAACTTAAAAATAGTAATTTTGAATTTAATTTTTGATCATTTTTCTAAAATTATAAAACTTCAATAATTATTTTGTAGTTTTTATCTTTATTTCTTACATAAGTAAATTCACTGGGTAGTAAAAAACAGTATACATTCAATGAGTTTAATGAAAATTATTAGTAATATGTAGTCAGGATGTTTATAACATGGGTCAGTTATCCCTGTGCACATCTCAGCATTTGTTAAGAAGAAAATAGGTAACTTTAAAAACAGAAGCAGAAAGAATACCAATATATTCTTATACTTTCTTTTTTGGTTACTCCTGGTTTGTGGTGTTTTTATAAAATGGGTAATGAAAAGAGGGTATTTAGGAGAACATAGATATTTCAAACAAAATTTTACTGTACTGTCACAAGGTACTAAAACCATAATTGATTAATAATAGAGAAAATCAACTTTATAAGAAGCTTCTATATTATTGTCAAAGAACAGTATTTTAGAAAAGATTATAATAGGCTGTATTCCAACTGAGAATATAATGTTACAAATGCTGTACCACATTTCAAAGATATATATAGTTCTCTTTCATGAGGTAACAAGGACAATTTAGCAAAGTCTTTAGAACTTTTAATTTGACAACATAATAGCTAATGTTTAAATACATATAGGGCTGGTAGTTGAAGAGTCTTATTAACAAGAAACTGTCAACAATATTATTCACTTTCTCACTGGTGAGAAAAGGGCTGCATCATTAATTGCACTCAATCTGTTATTTCATGATTCAATATTATATTGATAACTTGGGAGGTCTCATCAAAAATATTTGGTTAGGAAAGATGAATAAATAATCTCACAACCTGAAATTGTATTATATCATGTCATATCCTTTTATTTATTGCTATATTATTGCATATGTTTATTTTTTGTTTTAATTGATGCTGATCATCCTTAAACTTCATCATATAAGATAACAGTTCTGTTATTTTTCATAATCTCATTTGTCAAGAATTTTGAGCAGGGATTGGATGAGAGGCGGAGTTTTTTTATGTTTTTTGCTTTATATTATTTATTTTATCTACTTTAAAAAATTTTACTTATTTATGTTGGGTTGGAACAGGAGTTTGCTGTGTGGTTATGCTTAATTTGTTGCCAGCTGCATCCCTTCAAAAGGCTGCATCAACCTGATGGCTGAGCTGGGCTGAGACACCCTGGATGATTTCACGCTCAGGTCCTATGTTTCAGTGTTCCTCTATGTGGTCTCTTCATGCTGTTGTTTGAGCTTTCTCACAGCATGGTCCCCTCGGGGTAGTAGAATTTCTTATGTAACAAATAGATTCATGAGTGAAAATGTTAGCAATAGGGTTTGTAAGTGATCAACCTGGAAGAAGCCTTAGTATTACTTTTATTATATTCTGTTGATAAAAAGGAGTTCAAATTTATCCCCAATTTAACGGCTTCAATCTTATTAGAATACTAAGAAAAAAAAAATCTGAGTGATTTGATTTCTGCTTGTCTCCAAAACATTTTCTTACTTCTTCTTTCCCACTAGATGCTGGAATTAGCATTTTTAAATTGTTCCTCCAAATAAAAGCTTTTGCCGTCATCTAGGGTCTTCAGATACGTTTTCTTATTCTTAGAATGCTGCTTTGTGATACTAAAAGCCCAGCATAAATGTTTCCTGTAGCATGCCATTTTTGCTATCTTATTTTACTGGGTATCCCATTCAACTCTTAATTATCATCTTTTATTCATAGTTTTCTTAATGATTTATGGTTGTAGCCATATTTATATCTAAACATAAGTATATATTTTATTTATCTGTCCATTTGTTTATCTACCTTCTCCATCAAACTATAAGTTCCACAAGAAAACAGCAATTTTTTTATAAAGTTTTGTTTGGAACATAAGTAACATACCATTGTCACAAATGGTATTCACCTATTACATGTTTATTAAAGAAATGACAAGAAAATGGTGTGATAATTTAATGTTAAATAAAGAAAAGGAGGTTTTCAATCTGAATGAATGAAATGAGACTTCCGTGTGTGTTTGTGTGTATGTACTTGTGTAGGTATGTAACTGTGTTGAGAATGTCTGGAAGATTTATCAGAATATTAGTCTAACATTTGATCTTTGGATAGTGGCATTATTAGTGAATGTTTGACTATTCCTTCTTTTACTATGTTTTTAAAAAATTACATATGAATATGTATATTTATTCTAATAAATTTGAATGTTTTCTCATGTTACTCTCATCATACTTTAGACTTTTTCTGTGCCAAATGAGTATTCTAAACTTCCATGCCTTATTTTCACTACAACCTATTTTTCTGAATCATAAAAGTAACTCATGCTATACTTTTGTGTAAGTTGAAGCTAATTAGGTTTAATCAATATATTAATTTTCTTTAGGGATACATTCAAGTAATTGTATAAACCATAGAGAAAATTAATACCCACTTTGCCCTTGGCATAATACTTTCTCCTGTGCTATTTAGTAAAAATGGATCACATAAATGTTAAATTTGTGCTATTCTGCTGGCAGTGAAACTTAAAGAAAGCCCTCATGCTATTATTAAGCTAAAGTTGAAAGAGTAGAGCTAAAGAAATTTCTCCATTGTAAGAGAAATGTGAGCTTTGCAGAAAGTAAATTGGCTAGGAGAAATTCAATGAGGTGCCATCTAAAATGGGTAGATAAAGTAAAGAGAATGCTTTGTAGAACCCATGAGAAAGCAATTTAGATATTCGTGGTGATAGCTCAGATGCCTGGATGCCCACAAATAATCTAAATCTGAAACTACTTGAAGGATAGTGAACATGAACACTCTGTCTTGTATCATTGTTGTGTTTATCTTTACTTGTTGATCTGTCATAATGGTTAATTATTTGTTATTTATTGCATCATTCCATTAAAAATAGAGGAAGAACAAAGATTAGAACTCCAAAAACCAAAGCAGTTTCCATGAATGAAAATATTGTCTTCACGTCCAGTATTCATGACCACTGCTTAACTTTTCATTCTGTTTCAAATACCATTGAAAACATTTTGACAAAGTCACTTTCAAGCCTGTATTCATTTGTTTTGACATTAAATATCACTTGAATGTCCAAAGAATTAAACTTCTACATTAAATGTCTTTGCTAAATAATAGATCAAAACATTTCATTATGAATGAATCTATAATTTTTCCTCTTTCTCATTTATTATTTACAATCAGCATGATGTCTGTTAAACCATGTATATACATTATCTACTTTAATGCCTGGGAACACTGAATAAGCTCAATTATATTAAACTTCTTTTAAATGTGAGAAGAGAAGCTCAAAGATCACTAAATTTGTTCAAATTTTGAGCGAGTAATAGAGAAAGCTGGTATTTGAATCACTTCTATTTAGGCTAAAATCCAAATGAATTAATGATATATTAAAAACAAAATCATCAATGTATTAGAAATTTGATGAACAAGTTTTTCATTTTAGCATTAAAATGGTTTCCTGAAGCAAGAAAATGTAATGCAAGAATATGTAATGATAGATTTAACTGCAAATAGTTTTAAATTACTTGGCAACTAACAGAACAGGCCAGGGGCACTGGCTCCCACTTTTAATCCCAGCAACTTGGGAAGCTGAGGCAGGAGGGTCACTTGAGCTCAAGAATTCAAGAGCAGCCTAGGTGACTTGGTGAGACCTTGTCTCTACTAAAAATAAAAATAAAAATAAATTAGCTAGGTGTGGTGGCACACGCCCTACAGTCTCAGCTGTTCAGGTGGTAGGGGTGGGAGTATCACTTGAGCCTGGGAGGTTGAGGCTGCAGTGAGCCAGTGATGGTGTCTACAGCCTGGGACTGATAGCACTACAGCCTAGGCAACAGAGTGAAACCATGTCTTTATTTTTTATAAATAATAAAAGAAAAAAAATCAGAATTATAAAATGCAGACAAAATTAACACTACATGTTGTATTAAATAGCAACATTTTAAATTGAGACCCAATTTTAGCAATTTAAAAAACACTGCTAATTAAAATAGGAAGTTAGGCAGGACACATACATTGCAAAACAAGAAACATACATGGAGAATTAACCCATAAAAGTATGCTGAGATACATAGTAATTAAATATGTGACTATTTTAAAATTGAAAATTATTTTTAGCTAATAATATAGATATTATCAATGAAAGAAAGATATACAAACAAAAACATTCACCAAAAAAAGAAGTTTGCTTTGAGAAAAGGGAGCAGAAGTTAAGGCTTTAATACCACTGCTCACCAAATTAAAAAATAAAAAAGGAACACAAGTAAAAATAATCACTGAAGTGAAAAAAATACACAACAGAATTATCAGATTTATTAGGTTTTCAGCAAGCCTATTTATGGTGAACAATTTTCCTACAACACTATGATAACCAACAAGGTCATATTATATCTTTAGATAAAAGCTAAGCAAAATCACGACAAGAGTCTCATTTAGGAACTATCAATTTATGAAAAAAATGCCTGGTATTTTATTAGGTTTGGAGCCTAGAATTAGACAGAATGACCCAATTATTTACGGTTTATCACTCAATGAAAAGTGTTTTGTTTCATTTTGTTTTCTCTCTGTGAGATATAATAAACATGCCTACCAATAATGGATTCAGATCAGTGTCAACATTGTTTCCACAATTTAGAAAGTGAAACAGCTTTGTATTGTGAAAGGTAGGAAAATGGGCAAAGTCATACACACCTAGTATATGAGCAAATTGACATGCTTTTCCATGTTAAAAATGATCTTTAAAATATGCATACATTTAACCTTGAAATTTCCTTCCAGAAATGTAATATAGAAAAAAATGGACAAATGAACCACAATTTGTATTACAAGGTTGTCATAATGATGTTGTTTATAATATCTGAATATTGGAAACAACATCCCCATGTTAATCTTCGGGGATGGATTAAATTTTAGCATATTCATTAAATCAAATAACATTTACTGATTTAAAATTATGATGCCAATCTCTTTAATGGAGATTGGCCAGTAAGTATAATGAAGTAATAAAATTCAAAACCTTGTTTGATCCTTGTTTTGAAAATACTTATCTATCACTCTTACACATAAGCATCAATATGAAAGACTATGCATAAATGTTTGCCATTATCAATAACAGATACATTTTTTTAACTATTTGATATTAAACATTACATCGTAAACATAAAAGAATGAATATGCAATTTCTAAAACATTGTCAAATTTGTGACAATACTGAATTGGTTTTTCTTTTTTTCAACTTTTGTTTTAGGAATGGAGGTACCTTATGTAGGTAAACATATGTCACATGGGATTGTTATACAGATTATTTCATCATCCAGGTGTTAATCCTAGTACCCAATAGTTATTCTGCTCTTCTCCCTCTTTCCATCTGTCACCCTCATGTAGAACCCAGTATCTATTGTTCCCTTTTTTTTGTGTTCATGAGTTCTCATCATTTAGCTACCACTTACAAATGGAAACATGTGGTGTTTGGTTTTCTATTCCTGAATTAGTTTGCTCAGGATAATAGCCTCCAGTGTCATCTATGTTCCTGCAAAGACATAATCTCATTCTTTTTCTATGGCTGCATAGTATTTCATGGTATATATATATATATATATATATATATATATATATATATATATTTTTTTTTACTTTATGTATTCTTCATTTAGGTTAACTCCATGTCTTTGCTATTGTGAATAGTGCTGCTATGAATATTCATGTGGTAGAATGATTTATACTTCGCTGAGTATATACCAGTAACAGCATTGCTGGGTTGACTAGTAGTTCTGCACTAATTCTTTAATAAATTTCCATACTGCTTTCCACAATGGTTGAACTAATTTACATTCCCAAGTGTATAAATGTTCCCTTTTCTCTGCAACTTCAAAGCATCTGTCATTTTTTACATGTGAATAGTAGCCATTCTGACAGGTGTGAGATGATGTCTCAATGTGGTTTTTACTTAGATTTTTCTTTCTTATGCTTCCTGGCTGCATACATGAATTGTTTTGAAAAGTGTCTGTTCATGTCCTTTGTTTACCTTTTAATGAGATTGTTTTCTCTTGTAAATTTGTTTAAGTTCTTTATAAAGTCTGGATATTAGACGTTTGTCATATGCATTGTGTGCAAATATTTTTCTTCCATTCTGTAGGTTGCCTGTTTATTTTGTTGCTAGTTTCTTTTGCTGTGCAGAAGCTCTTACGTATATACCATTTGTCAACTTTTGTGTTTGTTATGATTGCTTTTTGTGTCTTTGCCATTAAACCTTTGCTTCTTCCTATGTCCAGCATGATATTGTCTAGGTTGTCTTCCAGGATTTTTATAGTTTTGGGTTTTGTATTTAAGTTTTTAATTCATTTTGAGTTTGATTTTTGTATATGGTATAAGAAAGGTGTACAGTTTTAGTATTATGCATATGACTAGCCAGGTATCCCAGCATCATTTAATGAACAGGGAGTCTTTTCCCCCTTGCTTGTTATTGTCAACTTTTTCAAAGATCAGATGGTGATAGGTGTGCGACCTTATTTCTGGGCTCTCTATTCTGTTCCATTGGTCTAGGTGCCTGCTTTTCTACAGGACTGTAGTGTATCATGAAGTTGGGTAACATGATGTCTCCAGCTTCGGTTTTTTGTTGTTGTTGTTTGTTTTGTTTTGTTTTTTGCTTAGGATTGCCTTGGCTATTTGGGCTCTTTTTTTTTAGCTCCCTATGCATTTAAAAATTGTTTTATCTAGTTCTGTAAAGAATGTCAATGGCAGTTTGATAAAAATACCTTTACATCTGTAAATTGATTTGGGCAGTTTGGTTATTTTAGTGATATTAATTTTTCCTATACATGAACATAAGGTGTTTTTCCATTTGTGTCTTCTCTGGTTTCTTTGACTGGTATTTGTAGTTCTCCTTGTAAAGATCTTTCATTTCCCTAGTTAGCTGTATTCCTAGGTATTGTATCATTTCTGTGGTAATTGTGAATGAAAATGCCTTTCTGTTTGGCTCTGGGCTTGACTGTTTTTGATATCTAGGAATGCTAGTGATTTTTGTACATTTATTGTGTATCCTCAAATTTTTCTGAAGTTCTTTATCAGCTATTAGAGCTTTTGGGATGAAACTACAGGGTTTTCTAGATATAGAATCATGTTCCCTGCAAGTAGAAATGGTTTGACTTCCTCTCTTTCTATTCAGATGCCCCTTGTTTCCTTCTTTCTTTCTTTCTTTTCTTTCTTTCTTTCTTTCTTTCTTTCTTTCTTTCTTTCTTTCTTTCTTTCTTTCTCTTTCTTTCTTTCTTTCTTTCTTTCTTTCTTTCTTTCTCAGTTTTTGGTTTTTGTTTTGTTTTTCAATTGTACTTTAGGTTCTGGGGTACATGTGCAGATCATGCAGGGTTGTTGCATAGGTACACACATGGCAATGTGGTTTGCTGCCTCCATCCTCTCATCACCTATATCTGACATTTCTCCCCATGTTATCCCTCCCTGACCTCCCCACTCCCCCACACTGTCTTAACAGACCCCAGTGTGTGATGCTTACCTCCCTGTGTCCATGTTCTCTCATTGTTCAACACCCACCTGTGAGTAAGAACATGCAGTGTTTGATTTTCTGTTCTTGTTTCAGTTTGCTGAGAATGATGGTTTCCAGATTCATCCATGTCCCTACAAAGGACATGAACTCATCATTTATATGGCTGTATAGTATTCCATGGTGTATATGTGCCACATTTTCCTTCTCTAGTCTATTGTAGATGGGCATTTGGGTTGATTCCAGGTCTTTGCTATTGTAAACAGTGCTACTATGAACATACATGTGCATGTGTCTTTATAACAGAAGGATTTATGATACTTTGGGTATACACCCAGTAATGGGATTGCTGGGTCAAATAAAATTTCTATTTCTAGGTCCTTGAGGAATTGCCACACTGTCTTCCACAGTGATTGAACTAGTTTATGCTTCCACCAACAGTGTAAAAGTGTTCCTATTTCTCCACATCCTCTCCAGCATCTGTTGTCTCCAGATTTTTTAATGATTGCCATTCTAACTGGCATCAGGTGATATCTTAATGTGGTTTTGATTTGCGTTTCTCTAATAACGATGATGAGCATTTTTTCATATGTTTGTTGGCCTCATATATGTCTGCTTTTGAAAATGTCTGTTCATATCCTTCTCCCACTATTGGAGGGGTTTGTTTGTTTGTTTGTTTTTTTTCCTTGTAAATCTGTTTTAGTTCTTTGTAGATTCTGGATATTAGTCCTTTGTCAGATAGGTAGATTGCAAAATTTTTTTTCCCATTCTGTTGGTTGCCAATTCATTCTAATGATTGTTTCTTTTGCTGTACAGAACTCTGGAGTTAAATTAGATCCCATTTTTCTATTTTGAGTTTTGTTGCCAAGGCTTTTGGTGTTTTAGTCATGAAGTCCTTGCCTTTGCCTATGTTCTGAATTGTTTGCCTAGGTTTCTTCTAGAATTTTTATGGTGTTAGAGCTTATGTTTAAGTGTTTAATCCATTTGGAGTTAATTTTAGTTTAAGGTGTCAGGAAGGGGTCCAGTTTCTGCTTTCTGCACTTTGGCTAGCCAGTTTTCCCAAAAACCATTTATTACACAGGGAATCCTTTCCCCATTTCTTGCTTTTGTCAATTTTGTCAAAGATCAAATGGTTGTAGATGTATGACATTGACTCCAAGCCCTCTGTTCTGTTCCATTGGTCTATAGCTCTGTTTTGGTACCAAGACCATGCTGTTTTAATTACTGCAGACTTGTAGTACAGTTTGAAATTAGGTAGCATGATGCCTCCAGCTTTGTTCTTTTTGCTTAGGATTGGCTTGGCTATGCAGCCTCTCTTTTGGTTCCATATGAAGCTTAAGGTGGTTTTGTCCAGTTCTGTGAAGAAGGTCATTGGTAACTTGGTGGGGATAGCATTGAATCTATAAATTACTTTGGGCAGTATGGCCATTTTCACCATATTGATTTTTTCTAACCATGAGCACAGAATGTTTCTCAATTTGTTTGTGTCCTCTCTTATTTCCTTGAACAGTGGTTTGTAGTTCTCCTTGAAGACGTCCTTCATATCCTTTGTTAGTTGTATTCCTAGGTATTTTATTCCCTTTGTAGCAACTGTGAATGAAAGTTCACTCATGATTTGGCTCTCTGTTATTCTGTTATTGCTGGATAGAAATGCTAGTGATTTCTGCACACTGATTTTGAATCCTGAAGTTTTGCTGAAGTTGTTTAACAGTTTAAGAAGATTTTGGGCTGAGATGAGAGTGTCTTCTAAATATACAATCATGTCATCTGCAAATAGAGACAATTTGACTTCCTCCTTTTCTAACTGAATATGCTTTATTTTTTTCCCCCTAATTGCTCTGGCTAGAACTTCCAACAGTATATTGAATAGGAGTGGTGAGAGAGACCATCCTTCTCTAGTGTTGTATTTAAAAGGGAATGCTTCCACTTTTTGTGCATTCAGTATGATATTGGCTGTAGGTTTGTCATAAATAGCTTTTATTATTTTCAGGTATATTTCTTTGATACCTAGCTTATTGAGAATTTTTAGCATAAAGGGCTGTTGAATTTTTGTCAAAGGCCTTCTCTGCATCTATTAAGATAATCAAGTGTTTTTTGTCTTTGGTTTTGTTTATGTGGTGGATTATGTTTATAGGTCTGCATATGTTAAACCAGCCTTGCATCCCAGGGATGAAGCCTACTTGATCGTGATGGATAAGGTTTTTGATATGCTGTTGCAATCAGTTTGCAGTATTTTATTGAAGATTTTTGCATGAATATTCATCATGGATATTGACCTGAAGTTTAATTTTTTGTTGAGTCTCTGCCAGGTTTTGGTATCAAGATGATGTTGGTCTCATAAAATGATTTGGAAAGAATTCCCTCTTTTTGGATTGTTTGGAATAGTTTCAGAAGGAATGGTACCAGCTCCTCTTGGTTCATCTGGTAGAATTCAGCTGTGAACCAGTCTGGACCTGGGCTTTTTTTGGTTGGTAGGCTATTAATTGCTGCCTATTAACTACAGCCCTTGCTATTGGTCTATTCAGGGTTTCAATTTCTCCCTGTTTTAGGTTTGGGAGGATGCAAGTTTCCAGAAATTTGTCCATTTCTTCCAGGTTTACTGGTTTATTTCCATAGAGTTATTTGTAGTAATCTCTGATGGCAGCTTATATTTCTGTGGAATAAGCAGTAATATCCCCTTTTTTGTTTTTTAGTGCATCTGTTTGATTCTTTTCTCTTTTCTTTTTTATTAATCTGGCTAGTAGTCTGTCTATTTTGTTGATCTTTTCAAAAAACCAGCTCCTGGATTTATTAATTTTTTGAAGAGTTTTTGTGTGTGTGTGTGTGTGTGTGTGTGTGTGTCTATCTCCTTTAGTTCTGCTCTGATTCTTGTTACTTTTTATATTCTGCTAGCTTTTGAGTTTTTTTTTTGATCTTGCTTCTCTAGCTCTTTCCATTTTGATGATAGGGTGTCACTTTTAGAGCTTTTCTTGCTTCTCCTATGGACATTTATTGCTATAAATTTTCCTCTAGACACTGCTTTAAATGTGTCCCAGAGATTCTGGTATGTGTGTCTTCTTTCTCATTGGTTTCAAAAATACATCTTTATTTCTTCATTCATTTCATTGTTTATCCAGTCAACACTCAGGAGCAGGTTGTTCAGTTTCCATGGAGTTGTGTGATTCTGAGTTAGTTTCTTAATACTGAGTTCTAATTTGATTGCACTATGGTCTGAGAGACTGTTTTTTATGATTTCTGTTCTTTTGCATTTGCTTAGGAGTAATTTACTTCCAATTCTGCGGTCAGTTTTAGAGTAGGTGTATTGTGGTCCTGAGAAGAATGTATATTCTGTGGATTTTGGGTGGAGAGTTCTATAGATGTCTATTAGGTCTGCTTGGTCCAGATCTGAGTTCAAGTCCTGGATATTCTTGTTAATTTTCTGTCTTGTTGATCTGTCTGATATTGACAGTATAGTGTTAAAGTCTCCCACTATTATTGAGTGGGACTCTAAGCCTCTTTTTAGGTCATTAAGAACTTGCTTTATGTATCTGGGTACTTCTGTACTGGGTACGTATATATTTAGGGTAGTTAGCCCTTCTTGATGCATTGATTCTTTTACCATTATATAATGCCCTTCTTTGTCTCTTTTGATCATTGTTGATTTTAAGTTCATTTCATCAGAGATTAGGATTGCAACTCCTGCTTTTTTTTGCTCTCCATTTGTTTGATAAATCTTCCTCCATCCCTTTATTTTGAGCCTTTGTGTGTCCTTGCATGTGAGATGGGTTTCCTGGATACAGCACACCGATGAGTTTTAGGTTTTTATCCAATTTTCCAGTCTGTGTCTTTTGATTGGGGCATTTAGCCCATTTAAATTTATGGTTAATACTGTTATATGTGAATTTGATCCTGCCATTTTGATGCTAGCTGGATGTTTTGCTCATTAGTTGATGCATTTCTTCATTGTGTCTATGGTCTTTACCATTTGGTACATTTTTGGAGTGGCTGGTACTGGTTTTCCTTTCCTTGCTTACTGCTTCTTTCAGAGGTTCTTGTAAGGCAGGCCTGGTGGCGATGAAATCTTTCAGAAACTGCCTATCTGTAAAATATTTTATTTCTCCTTCACTTATGAAACTTATGTTGGCTGGATATGAAATTGTAGATTGAAAGTTCTTTTCTTTAAGGGTGTTTAATATTGGCCCCCACTCTCTTCTGATTTATAGGGTTTCTGCCAAGAGATACGCTGTGAGTCTGTTGGTCTTCTCTTTGTGGGTAACCCAAACTTTCTTTCTGTCTGCACTTAGCTTTTTTTTCCCCTTCATTTCAACCCTGGTGAGTCTGACAATTATGTGTCTTGGTGTTGCTCTTCTTGAGGAATATCTTTGTGGTGTTCCCCGTATTTTTGAACTTGAATGTTGGCCTGTCTCACTAAGTTGGGGAAGTTCTCCTGGATAATATCCTGAAGAGTGTTTTCCAGCTTGAATTCATTCTCTCTGTCACATTCAGGTACACCTATCAAACATAGATTAGGTCTTTTCACATAATCCCATATTTCTTGGAGGTTTTGTTAATTTCTTTTCACTCTTTTTTCTCTATTCTTGCCTTCTTGTTTTATTTCATTGAGTTAATCTTCAATTTCTGATATCCTTTCTTCTGCTTGGTTGATTCAGCTATCAAACTTGCGTATGCTTCGCGAAGTTTTTGTGCTGTGTTTTCAGCTCAATCAGGTCATTTATTTTCTTCTCAAAGCTGTTTGTTCTAGTTAGCATCTCATGTAATCTTTTTTCAAGGTTCTTAGTTTCTTTGCATTGGATTAGAACATGTTCTTTCAGCTCTGAGAAGCTTGCATTACCCACCTTCTGAAGTCTGTTTCTGTCAATTCATCAGATTCATTCTCCATCCATCTTTGATCCCTAGCTGGTGAGGAGTTATGATCCCTTGGAGGAGGAGAGGCATTCTGATCTTTAGTGTTTTCATCCTTTTTGTGCTGGTTTCTTCCCATCTTAGTGGCTTTATCTACCTATGGTCTTTGTAGTTAGTGACTTTTGGATGTGTTCCCTGAGTGGACATCCTTCTTGTTGATGTTGAAGCTGTTTCTTTCTGTATCTTAGTTTTCCTTCTAACAGGCAGGACTCTCTGCTGCAGGACTGCTGGAGGTCCACTCCAGAACTCGCTTACCTGGGGATCACCCTTGGGGGCTGCAGAAAAGTAAGGGTTGCTGCCATTTTGTCTTTCTTTCTTTCTTTCTTTCTTTCTTTCTTTCTTTCTTTCTTTCTTTCTTTCTTTCTTTCTTTTTTTTTTTTTTTTGACAGAGTTTCACTCTTGTTACCCAGGCTGGAATGTAATGGTGCTATCTTGGCTCACTGCAACCTCTGCCTCCTGGGTTCAGGCAATTCTCCTGCCTCAGCCTCCCAAGTAGTGGGAACTACAGGCATGCACTACCATGCCCAGTTAATATTTTTGGGTTTTTAGTAGAGATGGGGTTTCACCATGTTGACCAGTATGGTTCTTGATCTCTTGACCTCATGATCCACCCACCTTTGCCTCCCAAAGTGCTGGGATTATAGGCTTGAGACACCACACCAAGCCTGCCAGTTTCTTCTTCTGTTATCTTTGTCCCAGAAGGGTACCCGCCTGATATCGGCCTAAGCTCTCCTTTATGAGATGTCTCTTTGGAGATACAGGGGTCGGGAACTTGAGGACACAATCTGTCCCTTATGGGAGCTCAAGTACTGTGCAGGTACCCTTAAGTCTGCTGCAGCAGAACTCATAACTGCCTCTTTTCCCAGGTACTCTGACCTAGGAAAGTCAGCTTTATAAGTTCCTGATGTGCTGTTGCTTTTTTTCACAGATGCCCTGCCCTGCATAGAGTAGTCTACCCAGCTGCTGTGTGAACTGCCTTGGTATTGGCGAACTGCCCCAGTAGTGGCAGACACCCTTTACCCCACTGAGCTGGACTGTCCTGGGTCCAGCTGTGCTTGCTGCAGAACTCTCAGTCCAGAGCATTTCAAATTGCTTGTATTTTGGGGCTGGTACCTGCCCAGCCAGATGACCTGGCTCCCTGTCTCAGCCCCCACCCTTTCAGGACCACCCTGGCTCCCTGTCTCAGCCCCCACCTGTCTCTCAGACATTCCAGGCACCAGTTGAAAGGCCAGGAATTTGTGTGATTTTCTGTGCGCCAACCAGCAGCATCAGCAATGCTGAAAACTTGTGGTGCTTTTCAGCTCGGGAATCTCCTGCTCTGTAGGCAGTGAAAACTTGTTTGGAAATGTGGTGAGCATTCCACCTCTGCATTGTTCTTGCTGGGAGCTGCACTCCAGAGCTGTTTCTATTTGGCCATCTTGGATCCTCCCCACCAGATACCCTTTATTTCTTACTCTTGCCTGATTGCTCTGGCTAGGACTCCTCGTACAATGTTTAATCAGAGAGGACATCTTTGTCTTTTGCCAGTTTTCAAGGGGAATGCTTCCAGCTTTTGCCCATTCAGTATTATGTGGGCTGTGGGTTTGTTATAAATGTCTATTATTATTTTGAGGTATATTCCTTCATACCTATTTTATTGAGAGTTTTTAACATCAAACATTGTTGAATTTTATTAATAGCCTATTCTGCATCTGATATAGTTATGTGTTTTTTGTCTTTAGTTCTGTTTATGTGATGAAAAACATTTATTGATTTGTGTATGTTGAACCAATCTTGTATTCTGGGAATGAAGCCTTCTTGATCATGATGGATTAGCTTTGTGATGTGCTATTGGATTTGATTTGCAAGTATTTTGTTGAAGATTTTTGCATCAGTGTTTATGAAGGATGTTGGCCTGAAGTTTTCTTTCTTTGTTGTATCTATTCCAGGTTTTGGTACCTGGATAATACTGTCCTCATAAAATGACTGGGAAGAGTCTCTCACTTCAGTTTTTTAAAATAGTTTGAGCAGGAATTGTATTAGGTCTTCTTTGTACATACGGTAGAATTCAGTTGTGAATCTGTCTGATCCTGGGCTTTTTTTGGTTGGGGATAGGTATTAATTTTAGGGGCAATTATGTGATATAAATAGAAAGGGAGGTTGGAGTAGGTTAGGGATTCACTTCCCTGAGATTCACTTTCCAAGCCAGATTTATGAAGATGCCACAGATTCTGAATTTCTTTTTTCTTTATTTAATAAAGCACACTAAAATTTATTTGTTTAATTGAATGAAAAATTTAAATAAAAAATATTATGTTATTGTTTATTAAAGGTTGACATTATATAAAAATAAAAAATACAACCTATATATCAAATACAGTATGTGACTTACTTATTTCTTGTTAAAATTAATGGTCTACTGTGCTGTTTTTTATTATTTGGAAGATTCAGCTATTCAGTGAACTCTGTTTTTTTAATGATTTCAAATATCTCTGGGAATATCTTTGAAAAACTCATTTTTTACAGTTCTTTCAAGCCCTGTTGACTTCTTTACCCTTAACACTACCTCTGGTTATAAAATTAATAAGCAATTACTTTTGATCACTGAATTCTTAATAGGCACTGAAGAGAAAATATGTGTGTATTTTCTTTATGTATGGAATGTTGATTTTATCTCAGTAAAAATTGTTAATTATCTTCAACTGTGTCAACCAAAGATGCTTATACTTTGTTTCATTTTGAAAACATATTTATGACATCATGATTTGAAGGAACAACATTTCTTTGAAATATTATTATTTGGTTAGGATTTCCAAGTAGTTAATTTATTTTCATAATGTATCCTCTCAACACTCTTATTTCTTAACTGAATCCAGGCTAGAAGTTATTGTAGTTACCTCTACAGAACACAAGATGAGTGTTGTCCAATATAGTTTTGTGTGATGATAAACATGTTATTTATCTCTTCTGCTCAATACAGTAACCATGAGCCACATGTGGCTACTGAGCACTATAATGTGGCTTGAGTGAATGAGGAACTGCTTTTCTTTTTTTTAATTTATAAAGAAAAAAGGTTTATTTGGCTCATGTTCCTGCAGGCTGTACAAGCATGGTGCCAGCATCTGCTTTTGGTGAGGGATTCAGGGAGTTCCACTCGTGGTGGAAGGCAAAATGGCAGGCATCACATGGTAAGAGAGAAAAGAGAGAGGGAAGGACATGCCAGGCACTTCTTTTTTTTTAATGGATTGGAGTTTTCAGTGGGAAGGGAGAATCACAAGGAATCAGGTGTTCAGAGGAATGTATTGAGTAGAGTTGAGGAACTAGGATGTTGAAAAGTAAAAAAAGGAGAGAAGGAGAGGAAGAAAGAGGAAGAAAAAGAGGGATAGAGAACAGGAATATTGCTTAATTCTAAAAATGGGTATTAATAATGGCCGATCAATATTTTGTGTATTTAAAATGGAGAACTCTATAAATATTTATTGAGTTTACTTGTTCCAGATCTGAGTTGAAGTTCTGGATATCCTTATTAATTTTCTGTCTCGTTGAGTCTAAAGCTCGTTATGGGTCTTATGTATCTGGGTGTTAAGATCTCTTATTGTTGCATTGATCTTTTTACCACTGTATCTTTGTTGCTTTGAAATCTATTTTATCAAATGTGAGAATTGCAACTCCTGCTTTTTGTTTATTTATTTATTTTTGCTCTCCATTTGGTTGGTAAATTTATCTCCAACACTTTGTTTTGAGTCTTTGTGTATCTTTGGATATACCATTAGGTTTTGGCTGTATCTTTTGATTGGGGCATTTAGTCAATTTAAATTTAGGGTTACTGCCATTTGATGTTAACTGGCTATTTTATCCATTCGTTGATGTAAATTCTTCTTTATGTTGATGCTCTTTACTTTTTGGTATATTTTTAGAAAGGCTCATACTGGTTGTTCCTTTCTATGTATAATGCTTCTTTCAGAAGTTCTTGTAAAGCAGGCCTGGTGGTATTAAAATCTGTGAGTACTTGCTTGTTCATAAAATATTTTATTTTTCCTTCAATTGTGAAGCTTAGTTTGGCAGGATATGAGATTCTAGGCTGAAAGTTCTGTTCTTTAAGTATGTTGAATATTGGCCCCCACTCTCTTCTGGCTTGTAGGGTTTCCACTGAGAGATCTGCTGTAAGTCTAATAGGCTTCCCTTTATGGGTAACCTGGCCTTTCTCTCTGGCTGCCCTTAGTATTTTCTCCTTCGTTTTGATCCTGGTGAATCTAACGATTATGTGCCTTGGGGTTGCTCTTCTTGAGGAATATCTTTGTGGTGTTCTCTGTATTACCTGGGGTTGAATAGTGTCCTGCTTTGCTAGATTGGGATAATTTTTCTGGATAATATCCTGAATAGTATTTTCCAGCTTGGATTCATTCTCTCCATAACATTCAGGTACACCAATCAAACGTAGATTGGGTCTTTTCACATAGTCCCATATTTCTTGGAGACTTTGCTCATTCCTTTTCATCCTTTTTTCTCTATTTTGGTCTTGTCGCTTTATTTCATTAAGTTGGTCTTTGACCTCTGATATCCTTTCTTCTGCTTGATCCATTCTGCTATTTAAACTTGTACATATTTCACTAATATGTTGTATTTTTCAACTCCGTTAGTTCATTTATATTCCTCTCTATATTGTCTATTCTTTTCAGCATTTCGTCAAACCTTTTTTCAAAGTTCTTAGTTTCTTTACATTGGGTTAGAACAAGTTCTTTTAATTCCCAGAAGTTTCTTATCATCCACCTTCTGAAGCCTACTTCATATAATAGAACACAGTCCTTTTCCATCAGGGCTTGTTCCGTTGCTGATGAGGAACTGCAATCCCCTGTAGAGGGAGAGGGGTTCTGATTTTGGGTATGCTCGGCCTTCTTAGGCTGGTTTTTTCCCTTTATTATAAATTTATCCATCTGTCGTCTTTACAATTATCACCTTTCTAATTAGGTTTCTGAGTCGACGTCCAATTTATTGATTCCCAGTGCTGGGATTCAAGCAACCCACTGCGCTGGCCAAAATAGCAGTGATAAGACTGATGGTGCTCTTCTGCCTGGGAATCTCTGGTCTGGCTTCCTTCTTGAGTCCGCAACAAGCAGCTTTGCCTTCCCGGAGCTCCAAATACCGGTCAGTAAGGATACCAGTACCATTTACTCTGCATGAAGAGCTGCTGCACCAAGGCACTGGCAAAACCACTGTGCCGGCGACAAGAGTCACGCTGGCGACCCGTGGGGCTCCTCCACTAGAAATCTACTGGTCCGTGAGCAACGAAAATTTGTCTGAAAGTGTGGCATCCTCTCGTTCTCTGAGCTTTCACTGAGAGCTACAATCCTGAGCTGTTAGTGATCAGCCATCTTGGATCTCTCTCCGGAACTGCGTTTTTTTAATGGTTGAATAGTACTCCATTGTATATAAGTACACATTTTCTTTATTCCTTCATTTGTTGATTGATACTTACCTTGCTTCCAAATTTTAGCTCTTATAAACAGTGCTGCAGCCAACATAGGAGTACAGACAGATTTTTGATAAGTATATCAAAATAACAAAAGTATATTTTGTTTCTTTTGGATATATACACAGTAGGATTGCTGTATCACATGGGAGCTAAAGTTTAGGTTTAGAGAAAGCTGCAAACTGTTTATGATAGTGCTTGTAGAAACTCACATTTTTACCAGCAGTAAATGAGGGTTCTGTTTTCTCCACATTATTATCAGTATTTGTTCTTGCCTGTCCTGGATATAAGCCATTTTAACTGTGGTGAGATAATATTCCATTTTAGTTTTGATTTGCATTTTTCTGATTATCAATGATGTTGAAAACCTTTTCATATGCTTATTTGCTATTTGTCTTCTTCTAAGAAATGTGCATTCAAATCTTTTGCCCATTTTTGATGGGATTATTAGATTTCTTATAGAGTTGTTTTAGCTTCTTATATATTCTGGCTATTAATCTTTTGTCACATGAGTACTTCACAAATATTTTCTTCCATTATTTGGTTTGCCTCTTCACTTTTGCTTGCATCCTTTGCTGTGCAGGAGCTTTTTAACTTGATGTGATCTCACTAATCCAGTTTGTTTTGGTTGCCTACACTTGTGGGCTATTGCTAAAAAAATGTTGGCCAGACTGATGTCCTGAAGATTTCTTACAATATTTTCTTCTGCTAGTTTGAGGTTTCAGACTTAAGCCTTTAACCCATTTTGATTTGATTTTTCTCTATGCCAAGACAGTTACATTTTTCTGCATATGGATATCCAGTTTTCTTGGCACCATTTATTGAAGAGATCATATTTTTCTCAGTGTATGTTCTTGGCACCTTTATTGAAAAGGGTCTCTTATAGATATACAGATTTGCTTCTGAGTTCTGTATTCTATTCCATTGATCTATGTGTCTCTTTTTGTGCTCATACCATTCTGGCATTTTTTAATATAAAATATTGATTTTCACATATTCTAAGGGGAAAGCTTGATTTGAGGAGTTACATAAAAATTGATGTAATTTTTTTCCTTTTTTATTATTATTATACTTTAAGTTCTGGGATACATGTGCAGAATGTGCAGGTTTGTTACATAGGTACATACATGCCTTGGTGATTTTCTGTACCCATCAACCTGCCATCTACGTTAGGTATTTCTCCTAATGCTATCCCTCCCCCATACCCCCACTCTGTGACAGAACTCAGTGTGTGATGTTCCCCTCCCTGTGTCAATGTGTTCTCATTGTTCAACTCCCACTTATGAGTGAGAACATATGGTGTTTGGTTTTCTAATCCTAGGTTAATTTGCTGAGAATTATAGTGTCCAGCATCATCTGTCTTTCTGGAAAAAACATGAACTCATCCTTTTTAATGGCTGCATAGTATTCCATGGTGTATATATGCCACATTTTCTTTATCCCGTCTATCATTGATGGGCTTTTGGGTTAGTTCCAAGTCTTTGCTATTGTGAACAGTACTGAATTAAACATATGCAGATTCTGGCATTTTAATATGTTGTAACTTCAGTCTGATTGCTATGACATGCAACTGCTAAGCCTTGTCCCCTCAAGACATAAACCTGCCCCTGAAAAACATGGAATATAATAGAAAAAGAAACACAGCAAATGTTGCATTACTGAAGCTTCTGAGAGAATATGTCAGACTGTTTTGAGACCTAAAACTTACTTCATTTTCTTCTTTATGTAAAGAATCCAAACATTTTTTTTCTTTGTCTTTTTTTTTTTTTTTTGTATTTCTTTGTTATAGCTTACTACTTTAACACACTATGAGATATTTCTGAGACAAAGTTTTTCTTTCATTTGTTTTGGCAACAGAACCAGTAGTTATCTTACCAGGATTGAGTGGTTAGTAAAGATGAACTTCACATCATTTTATTTGTAGACTCCCTAAGGAGTGGTGTATGTGCCAGCTTGCAAGTGTGAGTTGAGAGTTGCATGAACATTGGATATCTTTCCATCTACTTAATAGCCAGGAAGTCAGGAAATAATGGTAAAAAAGGTGGCAAATCTTGATATACCTGGGATTACTCCTGCCTATGCTTTAATTAGAGGGAAAAATTAATATGAACAAAATTTCTCTTGATATTAATGGTTAAGATAAGGTAGAGAGTAACAATATTTTTCTTTACTCTATTTGAATCCAGAAGGTATCATGGAAAACAACTCACTTAAATATCAATGTCTTCATTTTAAATTTTGAATGCTTTTTATGACAAATAATCAATTGTTTTGCTAATCAAAAGGGTAATGCAGACTCTGTTCTTCAGAATAAAACTATTTCATTGGCTTACACAAATAGATTTTGACTTTGTTTTTTACAACTGCTTCATTTTGTCGACACTATGGCCCAGTTTTCCTTGTCCAATTTCCAAATTATCTTTTCCAATCTGTGTAAGTTCACAGCAGGTAGGACATTGTTTTTTCCTCTGTGACATTATAGACATAAGGATTGTGGAAATATATATCAATTATTTTTAATAATTAAAATTAAAAAATTTGTGCCAAACATTTAATAATTATTATTGACATGCTTAATTTAACAAAAGGAAACACAAACAGATATTATTCATTATAAAGGACTTATCACACAGTAAATTTGAATTTCTAAGATTATGCTTTTTTTTTTCAGTTAACCATAGTAAAAATTTGTCTCTTTTAAAGGATAGGAAAAAAATACTTTTATCTTGTTGACATAAGGAAAAGAAGAAATGATATGAGTAAAAGCTTGATGAAAAAAGTAATTTCAGAATATGTGTAAGTTCAATTTTTTGAACACTAAAAACAAAAAGCTTTAAATTATCACATTTAACTATTCAATCTTTTAAAATTATTTCCCAGATAAAAGTAAGCAATTGCAAAGCACTCTCAATATTCACAGAAGCATTATTTCACTTATAAAACACAAGTGCTTTGTATTTTTCTTTTATTTTATTGCCTATGAGGGAAGAATGGAAATATTAGCTTTGAGAAAAAAAGAACGATTAGATATATGTTATGTGCAGCAGATGTATTTAAATTGCACCTCTGCCTGTCTTAGAAAAATGCATATTAAAAAAGTAAAATCCATTCCAATCTTATCCTATTTAAAAGAAAATTTATTCAAGGATATTCAAAAACCATCTATCGAATCAGTGGTTAGATTTTATTGAGAAAGAAACAGCATATGTTACTGGAAAAAATAGTGAATTTGTGTTTTCTTCATTTTTTTTAGTTTGTGTGCACTTGAAATGTGGAATTAGAAAAAGAGAAATACATGGTCAGAACTATATTACAAAATAAAAGGTATATATTACAGTTTTTAATTTCATATGTAATACAGAGTAAAGGAACTATGTGGGAACTTTGGCTATCACATTTTTATTTCATTATTTCTTTTGTACACTGAATGCTGAATACACAAAGAATAACAAGATATTATTCTCGCCATAAAGGAGTTTATACCATAGTAAAGAAGATACCTGTTTGTAAAAACTGAATCATAAAAGAGGAACTAAAGATTATGATAGATGTTTTTACCAAAAAAAAAAAATCCTGTGGAAAGCAGATTTTAGACCTGTTACTTCTATTAAAAGGGAAAGTAGTGATCTTATTGAAGAAAGCCTTTCAGGTAAGATGGAATTCAAGCTGAACTTAGAAGAGATGGTGGCATTATGCAGGCCATATTGACAGAGGTTAAACATGAGCCTGAATAGAGAGATGCAATGGAAATCCAGACAGGAATCATTTTGAGACTCATAGGGCATATTATGAATGGAAGCGTATTGGTGGGGCAGAGTTCATTGCTGGAAAGAAGTTGGAAATTTATTTAAAAGCATGTTTGAGAGCCTTTAAGGTCAATAGAAATTATTTTGGAATTTGTTATATAAACAATTGAGTATCCTGTTACCTTTATAAGTAAGATGCGAAATAGTTAAATCTTTATTTTAGAAATAGGCTGGCACAGTGGCTCACATCTGTAATCCCAGCACTTTGAGAGGCCCAGGCAGGCATATCACTTGAGGTCAGGAGTTTGAGACCAGCCTAGGCCTGGCCAACATGGCGAAACCCTGTCTCTACTAAAAATACAGAATTAGCCAGTCTTGGTGGCATATGCCTGTAATCCCAGCTACGGGAGAGGCAGGAGAATCCTTTGGACCTGGAAAGCGGAGGTTAAAGGGAATCAAGATTGCCACTGCACTCCAGCCTGGGTGACAGAGGGAGACTCCCTTTAAAAAACAAACAAAAAAAAAACAATACACAGGGAGTACAACAACACATATCAAGGCCTGTCTCGGGGTGAATGGCAAGGGGAAGGAGAACATTAGGACAAATACCTAAGGCATGCAGGGCTTAAAACCTAGATGACTGGTTGATGGGTACAGCAAATCATCATGGCGCATAGACACCTATGTAACAAACCTGCACGTTCTGCACATGTATTCAAGAGCTTAAACAAAAGAAAAAAAGGAAAAACAAAAGGAAAGGAAACTCCATAGCAGTTAGGGGGCAGTCATTATTGTTTAGCCCAGAGATAACAGAATGACTTTTCTGGAGGCACTGGCAATAACCACAGCCTTGTGGCCTGTCTATTGTGGGAGACAGGTGAGTGAAAGAGGAGGAGGAAATAAAGAACACTGAATTGTCCAGGTTTTCTGATACCTAATCCTGAATGACTGCATTCTTTGAATCTCAGATACTATCACCTATAACGAAGTTTGCAAGACTTTACTATCCTTCAATTTCTTCACGCAAAAATTTAATCCTTTTCTTTGAGTTATGTCTATACCTTATTTGAGTTTCTGCTGTCCAAACCACTTTGTGTTTTATCCCTCTCTCAGGAGGGATAAAAGTAAGGATAATTTAAACAAATCATTGAAAGAGTCAAAATAAAATTATTGCAAATTAACATAAAGTAAAAAATGCCTGTGAAGAGAATTAAGTTAAAATAAAGAAGAGCTAGATTTACACATGACATTCAGTTTTTCAATTAATATAGGTTAGGTAGATACTAGAAAGAATTAGTATTTGGAATTTGATTTTTTATAAGACCATCTTGCAGCTATGATAAACGTTCTCATTTGAATACTATCAATTGAATGTGCACTTATTAAATGTGCATAAAACAATTTTACTTTTTATCTTGCCTCAGAAATATTAATGCCTTTACTATTTAAGCTAATAATTGTCTCTATTTGATCTAAGACAAATCTTAAAAAGTGATGCTTATGTTTATTATTATAAAATCAATATATGCTTACTACAGAATTTAAGAATTAAAAATATATAAAGAAAAATTAAAAATGGTCATATAATCCTAATTTAACCCCAAGAGATAACCGTTAACACTTTATTAATAATTCTAATTTATATATTTGTCTCTTTGCCCCTTTGCTGTGTGTATATATGTAATATATATTACATATGCTTCTTTATTGATGACTTTCTGAGAACAATATATCAATTGTCTAAGAATACATTTCAGTAAAACTGTTTTTTTTCTTAATATTCCACATTATAAAATTATGTTGGCCGGGTGCAGTGGCTCATGCCTGTAATCCCAGCACTTTGGGAGGCCAAGATGGGTGGATAACCTGAGGTCAGGAGTTCCAGACCAGCCTGGCCAACATGGCAAAACCCAGTCTCTACAAAAGATACAAAAATTAGCTGGGCATGATGGCAGGCACCTGTAATCCCAGTTACACAGGAGGCTGAGATAGGAGAATTGTTTGAACCCTGAGGGAGAGTTTGCAGTGAGCCGAGTTCACGACACTGCACTACAGCCTGGGTGACAGAGTGAGACTCTAGCTAAAAAAAAAAAAAAAAAAAAAAAAAAAAAATGCTGTGATTTAGGAATATCTGTTTTTTATAATATTTTATATATACCATAGGAGAAATTTATAGTGAGGATCTTTAATGAACTCTATACTTGTTTTTATGTGGGTCATATTTATAACTTATATACAGAGAAGAAATGGAGATCCATACTTAAATATTATTGGTGTAAAATAAATATTCTAAAACTTTAGTTTGAAATTTGTAACATACCAATTTAACTTTTATTAACACATTTGAGGGCTGTGATGTTTGAATTTGAAAAATAAAAGAACTAAAAATGGATATATGCAATTTCCAAACTGTTCTGATAAGTTGGAAAATTGCCATAGAAATGTATAGTTAAGGATTGGTTCCCTGGGGAGAGAATCTTATTATTAGAGCTCTCTTTTTTTTAACAGATGAGAAAAAAATAGCACTATTTATTATTATTATTACTATGGTATTATGAATTGGGAACAGTAATATTTAACTTTATGTAGCAATTCTGTTAAAATCATTAGTATTGTTGCTTTGAATTATTAAATGAATGAGCAAAATATAATGTTTACTTAATTTGTAAACAAAATATAAAAGAATGTACATAATTTTATCCACATCTTGTTTTACTCAGTCATTAACTTTAAGTGAATTGAATTCTTCAAACGTGTTGAATTATATTATTTATATTATGCTTAATTATCTAATTGAATTAAATTATACATAAATTGAGTTATTTTATTTTCATTATAAGCTTCTTACCTATTATTTTTGTTAGACTAATTTCAATGTTAACAGCATTGGCAAGTAGAGTGTGAGAAATGTCAGGTATTAGGTTGATTTAATAAAAGTGTGTTGAAGGAGAATATGTATTTTATCATGAAATTTCTAAATAAAATGTGCCAGCTTGTGCTTTAATTAAATTGCAAATGTGTTCTTCCTCTGAGTATTAAGTATTGACAGCTGTGCATTGTTGGATTCACAGCACTGAGAGTGGGAAGGAATAAGTCATTTTTCTATAATGCCTAATTAATTTTCAATACTTAATAGGCTACCTTATACACATTCATATGTACATATATACACCATAGATTCTTATACTTTGTTTATTGGAGCAGGCATACCACATATATCACATATATGTTTTGAATTTTTCCCAGGGCTGTATCTCCTGCAGAAAAAAAATGGCCAGTAGTTTGTGGGACCTCCCTGAGGCTTTATTAACATACTGCTAGATCTCTATAACTACGTAAGGAGATGTTGCTGGAGGTCCAGCTGGCCAATTTATTGAAACCAGGACAAAACCCCAGTTTCAATTTAATTATCTGTGACATTGCTACAACCCTAAGAAATTGGGTTGCTTGGTAATTTTGGGCATTGCTGAAATCTGTTACAAGGTGAAAATGATGAATTCACGAAATTCATTGAGTTACAGTCCTGGAATGAAAATGCCCACTTCATTCAACTCCCTGCCTTAATCCTAGGTCTGCAGTAAAGTAATCCTATAAAGATAGATGTCTTATTTTTATCTTTAAGGAATAAGAATGTATAATCTTATTTGCAACCCAAGGCTCATTTCTTCACATTGTCCGAGACAGAATGTTTCTCTATGTCTGAATGAAGGTCAGATAAATTACTATTTATTATATCTTGTGAAAAATGGATTGAATTTTCTCATTTACTATCCCAAAGACTTAATATCGATTATCAGAATGTGTCTTATAGACCTTCTATGTAAACTCCTATATTTGAGTTGAGAGATACCTCCATATTCTGTATAATTCTTTTCTGAACAGGTGTTTAGTAGAAACCTTTTTGTTATTGAGATGAATAATTATGTAAATGATCATTAAGAGTGCCTCTTAATACTATTCTTGTGTCTTCTTAAAACAATAGCAAATGATTAAATTATTAAAATATTTTTAAATTAAAAATTAGTCATAATTATATCTACCTTTAAAATTTATCAAAAAACTATTTTGAATTCCATTAGATGTCATTTGTTCTGACCAAATTTGGCACAATTCCTCTATATACTGAGCATATTTATTTGTTTATTTTGAAATTCTCTATTGTTTTGCTCTAAATTGATCTGAGATATAAAATTTAGATAAAAAATAGAGTACTTAGTAATAGCTACAAGTTGTTTAGAAATTCATTTGCTCAAGAAGGCTATGTATTCTGTCATTTTTAAAAATATACTGAAGAGAGCTATTCTTTTACTGAAAGAGAAACTAAAATTTAGAGTGATTAAATGTCTAAGTAAACGTGTCATGACTACAAACTCTTTTTCTCTTTCACATCTCAGTAATGTTTTCTAAAATTTAAAAATGTAAGTAAAGGTACCAGTTTAATTAAGCCAGATTTAATTTACTTTGAAAAATCTCTTTGTTTATTGAGAATATACTTCCGTTTATTTTCTGAGAAGGCAGTCACAGACACACACACACACACACACACACACAAACACACACACACACCCCACATCACATATTCAGTGGTAAAATTCCCTTTTGTGGAAGAGAGGTTTTACTGGCACTTTTGGCCATTGCAATTAAGGTGTTGTATAGAATCCACAACAATGTACTATGGCTTAGAAAATATAACTAAAACAATAGCAACAACAAAATTAACATGAAATGGAGGGCTGAAACAAAACAAACAAAAATGCAGATTGTTACCTGGTGTTGAAACATGAGCCTAGTTGCCTCCTCCCTCACCATTTCAAATGATTAAAGAACTGATGAAGAGAGGACCCTGAGATGGTTGCAATAATCACAAAGGAAATAAATCCCTAAGGGTGTGTTGTTATTTGTTTTAACCTGTGTTTTTTCTGATCTTGTTCAGTTTTATCTGTAACTGCATAGAAGGGAGTTTCAGGGAAGTCAGAGAAGAGGAGAGAAAGTAACTACTTAAGAACAATATGCTACAACATGAGATTTTACACATGAGAATCGGCCTAAAGATGCACATTTTGCATATCAAGTCTATGTTAATATGCACAGAAAATACAAATGAATGTTTCAAACATTAGAAAATACATGCCAGTCATCAATGTGTGCCTACCTGCATGAATGCATGTACTTAAAACTAAAATCCAATACTAACGGTGTTTGATGTGACAAAATATGTGTCCAAGATTATAAATTCTATAAAGAAAAATTATTCATTTCTTGAATTTGTAATTGTTATTTTGTAACATGATTAGTTATTTTTGTTCAATTACACTTTAAAAAAATTGACTGACATAGATTAGACTGATTATACCTGCAAGATTGTTGATAAATTTATTAAATACTGCAAAGGTAAAAGACAGTCCTTTAGCTACTATATCAAATGCCTTTATAGAATTGCAAACAATAATTTATAGTATTAATGTTTTATTCCCCATTGATTCTGTAGTCATTAATGAACTTGATTCTAACAATGACTCCATGTGATGAGTACCATTACCGTCTCAGTTTTACCAATGACAATACTTGCTATCTGACGTTAAATAATTTTGTTCCACCACTAATAAATGTAAAGCCAATGCAAAAGTCTGGATAGTTTGGCTACACTGCCTATTATTCTAACTGTTACCACATAACTCATTCCTCTGGTGAAAAATCACATCCTGAAAAATTTGAGACTATTTTAACCATATAATGTTCAATCTAAGCTAGACATTTAACTTTGCCAGGAAAATATATTGTGTGGAACTGTTAGAATGAAAGGGAAAAATGCAATAGAATGTAATAATAAAGTAACTTTGTTCCTCCTGTAACTGTCCTTTTGAAATTATTGTATTTGGCTGGTTTTCCATATTCCTTGGATGATATCTGGGGCAGAATCTATGACTTTTCTGCTCACTCTTTCAGGTAATAAAATGTTCCCTTGTTACTTTAGGTACCATTAAGCCTTATTTGTGTTATTATAAATCCCTTCACATATGGAACAATTAAAAACATTTTAAAAATTTATGCTTTCTCTGTTTCAGCTAGTAGTTGGAAAGAGCAGTCAGCCTTTTCAATATTTTTTCCCTTTGTTTTTATTAGGAAAACTTTAAAACACATAGCAAAGTTAAAAAGAAATTATAGTGAGCACTTGTACACACAGCCCTGGAATACACTAAACCCGTTTTACTGTATTTGCTCATTAGATGTCCATTCTCTTATTCATACCCTCATTCATCCATTTATATACTTTTTGATGACATTCATGCTAAATTTAAAACGTCAGAACAATTTTAAATATATCTGGATAAAGATTATTAGATAAAATTTAATATTTACGCAGAGTTCTTTTAGTTTTACATCAAGTTTATACACATTACATTATGCAACATTTAGTGTATGTTTTCTGAGTATTGACAAACAAATTTACTATTGAATACTAAACTCCAATCAAGCTCTAAAACATTATTCTCAGCCTGGAATGATTTGGTCATGCCCCTCTCTATTCAATTCTCATCCTGCTCCCAAAAGACAGCACTTATTCTGTAAATTTGAGACCACAGCTAACTTGTGTCTGTTTCAGAACTGAAAATACATAAAGTCAAATAATATCACGTATTTTTACTGGTAAGCAGTATTGCTTTGTGTGAAAATATATCAGCTTCAAAATACATTTTCCTGATAGCAGACACAGCTACTTTCACGTTTTAACCATGATTAATAAAGCTGCTGTGAAACATTTGAGGTTTTAGTTTTTTTTTTTTTTTTTTGATTCATATATTTTCTTTGGAGGAGGTTAAAATCTAGTAATGGAATTAAAGGATTGTAAAATAAGTGTTTGTTTAGTTAAATGATTTATTGACAGAGCTTTGGACAAAATGATTGTACAGGTATAAGAGTTATGACTGTCCCACATTCTCACCAACTTTCAGTATTTTCAGTCTGTTTAACCATTCAGATAACTAAATAGTATTTTATTATGGTTGTGTTAATTATTTTTCTAATAATCATGTTGAGCATTTTTTTTTCATGGGCTCACATTGTTTTTGTAGATTAGAATGTTCTACAGATGCCACTCAGGGCTAATACTTGATTGCATTAGTGTCTATCTCATCTGAGTCTGGTTTTGATCATTGCTTTGTCTCTTCTGAATTTGTATTTCATAGCCCTTTTGTATGTCTCATAATTTTCTGTCAGAAGCTTGAAATATAGGATATTAGACACTGAGAGATACCCTTTGTTTTGCTCATAAAATTGAACTCCTTTAATTCTTCAAGGTTTCTTATGTGAGGGCTTCAGATAATCTAGTCAGGAGCTGAGCTGAGTTCAGGGTTTATTGTTGTTATGACTACTCCCATGTCACCATAGCCTTCAAATTCCTTTAGTAATAACTTGGCTTTGGGGTTGGGGTTAATATGCCAGAAGGTAGGTATTTTTTTTTGTCATTATTTATTTGTTTCCTCCATTCTCTTTCCCTCTTGGATTTGGATTTTCTTTTTGTGCTGTTGCCTAAAGAAAGTATTTTTCCTACAGCCCTCCCAGGTATATTCCATTATTATCCTTACCCAATGTTTGTTAGCCTATGATGGTGGGGTGGGGGAGTGAAGCTTCAGGTGTTATGACTAAACCTTAGTCGTAGGCAGGAACTGTGTCTATACATTTCAGTAGCATAGACTTCACAACAGCTATTTACCATCTTGGAGCTGAAGTAATGGACCTAACATGTATTACGATGTATTCCTACAATTCCCCTAGGGAGAATGCATTCTTATTTTGGTTTATTTCTGCTCTGTTATTTTCCCTAGCTGCATTGCATTTCCTCGGTGTCCTAAAGGACTCAGGAAATAGTATTTATTGCTTTTTCCTCTACAGATTAAGGTTAATAATCTGTTAGGAAGATAGGGGAAATTTTCCTCTATAAAATTTCTGCAGTAATCAGTGTTCTCTTCTCCTAACACAAGAAAAACCTCTTCATGATTTTCCCCAGTGTTCTCTGTGAGTACATGGTAGGGTTTATGGAGAAAAAGCCTGCAGAGGATAAGACCTCCCTTTTATCTGTGGCCTCCAAGCACTTTACATTCATACTTGGCTACACTTCACTTTTAGGAAGTCTTTAAAGTCTTTTGGCTATAATTTCTTAACAGTTTATAATGTGTTCTACTGAATCTCTTACAAGGAAGCAAATACTGGATCTTTGTTTGTCTCTTCTAGTGCCTGTATCTCTTCAGATTTTTGGTTTCTTGTGTGCCCTGCTGTCTCTGTTCTCTGGTAGCTTCAGGAGGAGTTGTTAATTAGCATTTTGTGCAGCTTTTATCTTCTTGTGAGATGGGAGAAATATTATTCAATGTCTCTACAACTCTGACCTGAATATAAAGTCTCCCAATTTTATTTTGATTAATCATATATTTCTTAACATGATATACTGAATCCAGCAACACATCAAAAACCTTCTCCATCATGACCAATTCAGCTTCATCCAAGTGATGCAAGGCTGGTTCAACATCGACAAATCTATAAACATAATCCGTCACATAAATAGAACCAAAGACAAAAAACATATGATTATCTCAATAGATGCAGAGAAGGCATTTGACAAAATTCAACAGTCCTTTATGTTAGAAACTCTCAATAAGCTAGGCATTGATGGATTATATCTTAATATTAATAAAAGCTATGTATGAGAAACCCACAGCTAATATCATATTGAATGGACAAAAAGTGGAACTGGAAGCATTCCCTTTGAAACCTGGCAGGAGACAAGGATGCCCTCTCTCACCCCTCCTATTCAACATAGTATTGAAAGATCTGGTTAGGGCCATCAGGCAAGAGAAGGAAATAAAGGATATTCAAATAGGAAGAGAGGATGTCAAATTGTCCCTGTTTGCAGATGACATGATTGTATATTTAGAAAACCCCACTGTCTCAGCTGAAAATCTCTTTAAGCTGATAAGCAACTTCAGAAAAGCCTCAGGATACAAAATCAATGTGCAAAAACTTAAGCATTCTTATACATGAATAATAGACAAACAGAGAGCCAAATCATGTGTGAACTCCCATTCACAATTGCTACAAAGGGAATAAAATACCTAGGAATACAACTAACAAAGGATATGAAGAACCTCTTCAAGGAGAACTACAAACCACTGCTGAAGGAAATAAGAAAGTACACAAACAGACAGAAGAACATTCCATGCTCATGGTTAGGAAGAATCAATATTGCCAAAATGGCCATACTACCCAAAGTAATTTATATATTCAATGCTATCCTCCTCAAGCTACCAATGACTTTCTTCACAGAACTGGAAGAAACCACCTTAAACTTCATATGGAACCAAAAGAAAGCCCATATATCCAAGACAACTCTAAGCAAAAGGAACAAAGCTGGAGGCATCAGGCTACCTGATTTGAAACTATACTACAAGGCTACAGTAATCAAAACAGCGTGATACTGGTATCAAAACAGAGATACAGATCAATGGAACAAAACAGAGGCCTCAGAAAGAACACCACACAACTACAGCCATCTGATCTTTGACAAGCCTGACAAAAACAAGCAATGGGGAAAGGATTCCCTATTTAATAAATGATGTTGGGAAAACTGGCTAGCCATATGCAGAAATCTGAAACTGGATCCCTTCCTTACAACTATACAAAAATTAACTGTAGATGGATTAAAAATTTAAACATGAGGCCAAGCACTATAAAAACTCTAGAGGAAAACCTAGGCAATACCATTCAGCACATAGGCATGGACAAGGACTTCATGACTGAAACACCAAAAGCAATGGCAACAAAAGCCAAAATAGACAAATGGGATCTAATTAAACTTAGAAGTTTCTGCACAGCAAAAGAAACTATCAAAAGAGTTTCTTTTGATAGAAACCAGCAACCAACAGAATGAGAAAAAGTTTTGCAATCTACACATCTGACAAAGGGCTGATATCCAGAATCTACAAAGAACCTAAACAAATTTATGAAAAAAAATCAACCCCATCAATAAGGGAGCAAAGGATATGAACAAATACTTTTCAAAAGAAGGCATTTATGCAGCCAACAAATATATGAAAAAAAAACTCATCATCACTGGTCATTAGAGAAATGCAAATTAAACCCATGTTGAGTTACCACTTCATGCCAGTTAGAATGGCAATCATTAAAAAATCAGGAGACAACAGATGTTGCAGAGGATGTGGAGAAATAGAAAGGCTTTTACATTGTTGGTGGTAGTGTAAATTAGTTCAAACATTGTGGAAGACAATGTGGCAATTCCTCAAGGATCTAGAAATAGAAATACCATTTGACCCAGCAATCCCATTACTGGGTGTATACCCAAAGGAGCATAAATTATTCTATTATAAAGACACATGCACACATATGTTTATGGTGGCACTGTTTACAATAGCAAAGACTTGAAACCAACACAAATGCCCAACAATGATAAACTGTATAAATAAAATGTGGCACAGATACACCAATGGAATACTATGCAGTCATAAAAAGACTGAGCTCATGTCCCTTGCAGGAACATGAATGAAACTGGAAATCATCATTCTTGGCAAACTGACGCAAGAACAGAAAACCAAAAACTGCATTTTCTCACTCATAAGTGGGAATTGAACAATGAGAAAACAGAAACACAGGGAAGGGAACATCACACTCTAGGGCCTTGGGGGGTGGAGGGCTAGGGGGGAAATATATATACATTTTTAATTCTTCTGCATTCTGTCTTATTCTGGATTAATTAAATATATGTGATTAAATTTAATATTTTTGTTTGCTTATTAATATTTCTTTAGGATTATAACTGTCCATATTGCTTAAATTTTATATAGTATAACATTTTAAAACCATATCCATTAAAGTGATTCACCAGTTAAACAGAATTAAAAGCAAAGATCATATCACCATCTCAACAGACGCAAAAAAACTTTTGATAAAATCTAATATTTCTTCCTGATTAAAAAATGTCAAGAAACTAGTCAGCAAAATAAAATGCTTAAATATAATAAGAGCTGTCAATGACAAACCTGCAGTCAATATCATACTGAATAGGCAAAAGCTGGGGCCATTCCCCTTGAAAACTGGAACAAGACGAGAATTCCCATTCTCAACTCTCCAACTAAACATAGTACTAGAACTGCTAGTTAGAGCAACAAGGTAAATAAGAGGAGTAAAATATCCAAATTGGAAAAGGAAAAGTCAAACTATCCATCTTTGCTGGCTGATATGGTTTGACTGTGCTCCCACCCAAATCTCATTTTGAATTCCCAAAGGTGGTGGGAGGAACCTGGTGGGAGGTAATTGAATCATGTGGTGGATGGAAGGGAGGTCTTTTTCTGTGCTGTTCTCATGATAGTGAATAAGGCTTACAAGATCTGATGGCTTTATAAGATAAAATTTCCCTGCACTTTGAACTTGAGAGAGATGAAGTAGGGTATCTGGAAGAAGAAATTTCTAAGCAGCCAAGCACTGAAGAGGTGACTTGGGTGCTGTTAAAAGCATTAGATTTTAAAGGGAAACTGCATAAAATTTTGGACAATTTGCAAACTAACAATGTGATAAAAGAGAAAATCCCATTTCTAAGCAGGAATTTAAACTGACTGAAGAAATTTGCATAAGTAACAAGGAGCTGAACATTAATCACCAAGACCATAGGGAAAGGTCTCCAAGACATGTCAGAGACCTTTGTAGTAGCCCTCCCATAACACACCTGGAGGTTTAAGGGGAAAAAATGGTTTTGGGCCAGGCCCAGTATTTCTGTTTTGTGCACTTGGTGTCCTATGAGCCAGCTGCTCCATCTGTAACTAAAAGGGGCCAAAGTAAAGCTCAGCCTCTTGTTTTAGGGGTCATAAGCCCCAAAGCTTGGCAGCTTCCACAAGGCGTTGAGCCTGGAGGTACAGAGAAGTTGAGAATTGAAGTGTGGGGACCTCCACCTGGATTGCCTGGATGCAAGGGCAGGGCCCTCATGGAGAACCTCTGCTATGGAAGTATGGAAGAAAATTGTGAGGTTGGAGCCACCAACCAGAGTCTCTACTGTGGAATTGCCTAGTGGAGCTGTGAGAAGAGGGACACTGTCCTCTAGATCCCAGAATGGTAGATTTATGGACAGCTTTCACTGTGCACCTAGAAAAGCTGCAAACGCGAAATACCAGTTCAAGAAACCAGCTAGGAGGGGGGCTATACCCTGCAAAGACATAGGAGCTGCCCAAGGCTGTGGGAGCCCACCTTTTGCATCAGCATGGCCTGGATATGAGACATGGTGTCAAAAGGAGATCATTTTGGCACTTAAACATTTGATTGCCTCACTGGTTTTTGGACTTGCATGGAGCCTGTGATCCTTACGTTTTGGCCAGTTTCTCCCATTTGGAACAGTTGTATTACCCAAAGCCTGTACCTGCATTGTATCTAGGAAGTAACTAAATTGTTTTTGGTTTTACAGGTTTATAGGTGAAGGGACCTGCCTTGTCTCAAATGACACTTTGGACTGTGGACATATGAGTTAAAGCTAAAATTAGTTAAAACTTTGGGGGCCTGTTGCAAAGGCATGATAGGTTTTGAAATGTGAAGACACCAGATTTGGAAGGTGCTAGGTGCAAAATGATATAGTTTGGCTCTCTGTCTCATCTTGTAGCTCCCATAATTCCTTTGTGTTGTAAGAGGGACCTGGTGGAATCATTGGAGCATGTCTTTCCTGGGCTCTTCTGGTGATAGCAAATAAGTCTCAGAAGATTTAATGGTATTATAAAGGGATGTTCCCCTGTATAAGCTGTCTCTTTGCCTGATGCCAGCCAGGTAAAATGTGACTTGCTCCTCTTTGCCTTCTGCCATGATTATGAGGCCTCTTTATCCATGAGGAACTGTAAGTCCATTAAAACTCTTCCTTTGGTAAATTGATCAGTCTCAGATATGTCTTATCAGCAGCAAAAACAGACTAATATTCTGACAATATGACTTTATACCTAGAAATCACTAAGAACTCCACCAAACACTTCCCCACCAAAAGGATCCAGGAAGTGACAAATAACTTTAGTAAAGTTTTAAGATTCAAAATCAATGTACACAAATTAGTAGCATTTCTATACACTAATAATATTCAAGCTGAGAGTCAAATCAAGAAGGTGATCCCATTTTCAATAGTCACATAAAGTATGAAATATCTAGGAACAGAGTTACCTGAGGGCATGAAAGATATCTATGAAGGGAACTACAGAACACTGCTCATGTACTGGAAGAATCAATATCATTAAAACACCATTATGACCAAAGTAATGTACAAATTCAATGCTATTTCTACCTAATTACCAACATAATTTTTTACAAAATTCGTCAAAATTATTCTAAAACTCATATGGAAACAAACAAACGAACAAACAAACAAAATCTTGAATAGTCAAAGCAATTCTAAGCAGAAAGGACAAAGCCAGTAACATCATACTATCCAACTTCAAACTATAGTATAAAGCCACTTTAACTGAGCAGCTGGGTACTCGTACAAAAACAGACACATAGGCCAATGGAACATAATAGAAAAATCAGAAACAAACACCTACAATGGTCAGATCTTGGATGATGCCAACAAAAACAATGAGGAAAGAAATTCTTATACAATAAATGGCTTTGTAATTTTGCTTAGGATTGCTTTGGATATTTGGGTTGTTTTTTGGATTCTTATGGATTTGATAATAAATAGTGCTGGGAAAACTAGCTAGCCATGTGTAAATAATTGAAGCTGGACCCTAACCTTTCACTATATATGAAAAATAACTCAAAATAGATTTATACTTATATGTAAGTCTTCGAAGTATAAAAATCCTACAAGAAAACCTATAAAAAACTCTTTTAGATATCAACCTTGGCAAACAAGTTTTGTCTAAGTTCCCAAAAGGAATTGCAACAAAAGAAAAATAGACAAGTGAGAAATAGTTAAACTAAGAAGCTTATACACTGCAAAATAAACTGTCTACAGAGAAAACAGAAAGCCTACAGAATGAAAAAATATATTTGCAAATTATGCATCCAACAAAGGCCTAATATGCAGAATCTATAGAAATTTACCAAATCAACAAGCAAAAAATAAACCCCATAAGAAATGGGCAAAGGACATGAACAGACACTTCTCAAAAGAAGAACAATAAACATTTTAAAAATGCTCATTAGCACTAATCAACAGATATGCAAATTGAAACTACAATGAGATATCATCTCGCAATAGTTAGAATGGCCATTGTGAAAAAGTTCAAAAACAACATATGCTGATGAATCTCCAGAGAAAGGGGCATGCTTATGCACTATTGGTGGAAATGTAAATTAGTTCAGCCACTGTGAAAAGGAGTTTGGACATTAATTCAAGAACTTAAGACAGAGTTGCCACTCAACCCAGTATATACATTACTGAGTGTACAGCTAAAAGAAAACAAGTTATTCTAACAAAGAGACACAGGCATGGAATCAGCCAAGGTGCCCATCAATGGTAGATTAGATTAAGAAAATGTTGTACATATACACCATTAAATACTATGCAGCCATAAAAAAGAATGAAATCATGGCCTTTACAGCAACATGGATAAAAGTGCAGATCATAATCCTAAGCAAATTAATGCAGAAACAGGAAGCTAAATGTCATTAAGCACACCTACCATTAAGCACATGGGCATAAATATGGGAACACCTACCGTTAAACACATGGGCATAAATATGGGAACAATAGACACTGTGGACCACTAGAGGGTTGGCAGTAAGGTTGTGTTAAAAAACTACCTTTGAGTAGTATGCTTACCACATGGATAATGGGATCCACACTCCAAATTTCAGCATTATGAATATCACCATTTAACAAATCTGCACATATATTTTCTGTATCTAAAATAAAATTTGAAATAAAAACCATTTTAAAAGATTCAAGCCAGAGGTATCATACTACTGTACTTCACACTACACTACAAAGCTGCAGTGTTATTATAAAAACAGAAACAGACACAACTGGAACAGAATAAGGAATACAGAACAACATGACACAACTACAGCCACCTAATATTTGAGAAAGCTGACAAAACAGTCAGTGGGGAAAGGACTCCCTATTCAATATATATGATGCTGGGATGATGAAAAAAGAAATTCTGATTCAATAAATGGCCATCCATAGACAGAAGTATGAAACTGGACACCTACCTTTCACCATATACAAAAATTAACTCAAGATGGATTAAACAAACTCGTGTTCTCAAACTACAAAAATTCTATAAGAAAACATAGGAAACACCTTTCTCAACATAAGCCTTTGCAAAACACTTTTGGCTAAATTTCCAAAATCAATTGCAAAAAAGCAAAAAATGCAAAAAAAATCAACAAATAAATCCTAATTAAACTAAACAGGTTCTGTACAAAAAATAAATTATCAGCAGAGCAAACCAACAACTAACAGAATGAGATAAAATATTTACAAACTATGTATCTGACAATGGAGCAATAACCAAAACCTATAAAAACTAATACAAATAAACAAGCAAAAAACAAATAATCCCATTTAAAAACTGGGCAAAGAACTGACCAGACACTTTGCAAAAGAAGACACACAAATGATCAAGAAACATATGAAAAATGCAGATTATCACTAATTATCAGAGAAATGCCCAAATCTCAGTGAGATACCATCTCACACCAGACAAAATTGCCATTACTAAAAAGTCAAAAACATAAATATGCTGATGAGGTTGCAAAGCAAAGGAAATGCTTATACACTATTGGTGGGAATGTAAGTTAGTTCAACCACTGTGGAAAGCAATTGGAGATTTCTGTGAAAACTTAAAACAGAGTTACCATTTGACCCAGCAATCCCACCACTGGGTATATACCCAAAAGAAAACATCATTTTGCCAAAAAAATAAAAAAACACATGCACTGGTATGTTTATCATAGTACTATTTAAAATAGCAAAGATGTGTAATGAATCTATGTACCCATTAAAGATGGATTTGTGGAGTCTGTCCCACAGACTCTGGCAGAGCGACAGATGAAAGAATTGTGCAGAAACAGGTATTTTGCTGAGAGCACAGCTAGGGGACTGCACGGGTTAGCACTGCTAATGAGAGTATAGCCTTGATAAGCCAAGATGCTTGTATTTATTTATTACACATTTAATGACAAAGGCCTGGAGCAAACACAATTTGTGGGTAATTAACGTTGTCGAACCCCTGAGTAGAGAGCAGTCCTGCATGCGAATGATCAAAGTTGGTTTCCAGACATAAGCAAACACATTTATCTAGATAAATTCCTTTACATGTCCTTGTTATCTACTCTTTGCCTTCAGCCTCAGGGTAAGAGAATTTAGCTGTCTTCAGCTATTATTCTCTTCCAAAGCTTTTGCAAAACCTCCCAGACTTCCAGGAAGGTTTGTCTTTTCTCATAATTTCTCCCACCACCCTGACTGATCTTCTACATGGATTAAATGAAGAAAATGTGGCACATTTATATAACACACAGCTATAAAAAATTAAATCATGTACTTTGCAGCAACGTGGATGCATATGGGGGCCATAATCCTAAGGGAAGTAATACAGGAACAGAAAATCAAATACTGCATGATCTCACTTACAATTGGGAGCTAAACATTGAATACACATAGACATAGAGATGGAAACAGTAGACTCTGTGGACCACTAGAGTGGGGAGGAAGGAAGTGAGGGAGGGAAGTGTGTATGGGTTGAAACCTACCTATCTGGCTCTATGCTCACAACCTAAGTAATAGTATCTGTACCCCAAACCTCAGCATAAAACCATATACCTGTGTAACACATCTGCACACTTATCTCTTGTCTCTAAAATAAAAGTTGTAATTATGAATACCAAACAAACAAACAAAATACCTCATATGTTTTAGCACTTAGTTACCATCTCCATGTCTCTCAGGCATAGAAAACTGACGGCAGTAGCTGCCTCAGATGGCTCACTGCTGAGCATGGGAGCAGGCAGGAGTCCCACCCTCCCAGGAACAGCTTTAGCCCCAGAACTGTAGCTGTAGACATGGAGGATTGCTCCATGGAGCAAGCAGGAGCCCCGAACCCTTATCCAGCATAGGTGCAGCTGCCCTAACTGTGGCTGTGAACCCAGGTATCCCTGTACTCTGGGGGGCCTGGGAAGGACACTCTTTCCTTGCAGGCCCAAAGGTGCCTGCTTCTGTTGGCTTCTCCCTGCTGTCAGTGGGCCCTCAATCTCAGAGCAAAATTTGGGTTGAGCTCAGGCAACATATACAGCAGCAGGGGGCAGACAGGTTCCTGGACTAAAGACGGTGAGTCCACAGTGAGGTCTCAACTTCAGGCCAAGGAGGGTCTGAAAGCTGGGGACCTGGCTGCTTCCAGTACCATGGACCAGAGGGGAAACTTCTGGTGCCTTTTCTGAGCCCTCCAATAGCTGTCCATGCACCAGTTGGCATGTACTTCCTCTCCTCTGAGGCCCATAATCATCCTGGGCTCAGTCAGAGCTGAGGAGAAATGGGGAGGGCCAGCTGCAGAAAGGAGCTACCTACTCCAGGGCCTCCTTTCTGCTGAGAGCTGCAGAGATGGGCCTACCAGCTCCAGAGGGCAGCAACCTACTCCAGGGCCTCCATTCTACTGAGAGGATGGAGAGATAATAGGAAGACTACCTGCAAAGAGGAGCTACCTTCTCTACTAAGAGCTGCAGAGATGGGTTGACCTGCCTGCAGAAGAAAGCCACCTACTCTAGGGTCTCCTCTCTGCTGAGAGCTGCAGAGATGACCAGATAACCCGCATGCAGAGAAGAGCTTCCCATTCTAAGGTCTCCTTTCTGCTAGGAGCTGAACATTTGTCGGGACACCCTGGCTCTTCATTTGTGGAGGAAGAGAGTGCATGGGAAATCTCTGCTTTTTTTCTCAATTTTGCTGTTAAACTAATACTTCTCTAAAAGGTAAAATCTAACTTAAAAAAAGTTAAGTCCTCCAACTTCATCTCTAATATCGTGAGGGCTCTTCTAAGTCTTTTGCCTTTGAACATAAACTTTAGAATCAACTTTGTCAATATGTACAAAGTAGATTGCTTCAATTTTAATTGATATCACATTTAATTTACAGAGTAATTTAGAAAAAATAGAATTTTAGCAATCTTAAATGTTTCAATCTGTGAACATGGAATATCTATTTCAATATTCTTTGATTAATTTAATTAGAGTTTTATACTTTCTACATATATGAATCCTGCATATATTTTGATAGATTTATTATTTTTATGTTGTTATTATTTTAAATGATATTGGATGTTGGGTATTTCCTAAAATTTTAAATTCTAGTTATTGTTGTATGAGGGACATCAATTGATTTTCATATAAAATTTTCATCATGTGACCTTGATATACTAGCTTATTAATTCCAGGAGTTTTTGTGGCAGACTTTTGGATTTTACATAAATAATTATGACATGACATTTGCAAACCATTTAATTCTTCTACCCCAATCTGTATACATTTTAATTTTCTCATCTTTTCTTATTGCACTAGCTAGGAATTCCAATATGATATTCAATAGGAATGGTGAGAGAGAACACCCTTTCATTGCTCCTTGTCTTAGGGAAAAGTGTTCAGGGTTTTCACTATTAAGTATAATGTTAGCTGTCATATTTTGTAGATATTTTCATCAAAGTGAGAAAGTTCTCTTCTACTCCTAGTTTGTTTAAAAAAGTAGAAATACTAGAAACAATAACATCATAATTTATTATCAAAATTATTTTTTAATTTTGTGGGTATGTAGTAGGTATATGTGTGTGTGTATACACACACACACACACGTATGTACATGAGATATTTTGATGCAGGCATGCAATGCACAATATTCATATTGGGCTAAATGGGGTTGTTTTATCATGAATGGGTGCTAGAGTTTATCATATACTTCTCCTGCATCAATAAATATAATCATTTGACTTTTCTAGTTTATTGTTGTGTTGTATTACATTGACTCTATAAATGTTAACCTAGTCCTAGATACCTGAAATAAAATTTTTTTGGTCATGGCTTATACATTATGGAAATTTATTTGCTAATATTCTGCTGAGGATTTTACATTTATGTTCATGAGAGATATTGGGCAGTAGTTTTCCTCCTTTAACTGATTTTGGTATTAGGATAATGTTGGTCCCATAGAATAAGTCAGAAGATGTTCTCTTCTTTGAATTTATCAAGAAAATTTTGAAGAATGGACATTATTCGTTTCTTAAATAGATGGTTGAATTTACTGATGAAACGATCTGGGCATGATGTTTCTGTTTTTGGAATGGTACTCATTATTAATTCAGTTTCTTTACTGCATATAGAAGTATTCATATATCTCTTTGTTGTGTGAGTATTGGTAGTCTGTGTCTTTTAAATAAATTGTCCATTTCATCTAATATATTAAATTTGTGAAGATAGCTTTGCTATTTTTTAAATAAACTTTTAAATTCCCTTGAAACATTAATGTTCATCACTAGGGATGGTTTCTTTCATATTTGGTACTGTGTGTCTTCTCTCTTCCTTTTCTGGTGAGCCTGGATAGATGTTTATCAATTTAATTATTCTCTTCACAGAAGCATTTGTTTACTTGTTCATTTTGATTCTTTCTCTATTGTTTTCCTGTTTTCAATGTCTTTAATTTCTGTTCCAATTTTAATCATTTAGGCTAGTTGTAGTTTATATTGCTTATCTTACTTTTACTTCTTATACGTAAAATTTGGGTTTTCTATATTAACCTTCCTTTCTAACGTGCATTTAGTGCTGTAAATTTCACGTTAAGCACTGCTTCCATTGAATGACACAAAGTCAACAAGTTATATTTTCATTTTCACTTAGTTTAAATATGTTTAAACTTTCTCTTGAAATCTCTTCATTTACCTATGTTTACCCATGACTTATTTAATCTGCATATGTTTGGGGATTTTCAGACATCTTTCTATTATTGTTTTCTAGTTTAATCTCACTGTTTCTGAGAATATTCTTTGTATGTTTTTTGAACTTTTAAAATTTTAAAGTGCATTTTCAAGACTATTAATATTTATAATTTTTGGTAACTATCACATGAAAGCTTAAGAAGAATTAGTACACTTGCCATTTTTATTTCTGCTATCTCTATCTCCTAGCTTTAATTGGACATTTTGTGTTACATTTTGTCTTCTGTCTTATATCTCGACCATGCATTTGAAAAATTTACAGGTTGCTCTAGTGTTTATGATATTTATTTTTAAATACTTGAAGTTTACTTTCAAATAACAGTGCATCTATTCATCTGGGCACATGTGCATTATAATAGGGTATTCCAAATTTCTTCCTTCTGCTCTTTTAAAATTATTATCATTAATTTTATTTCTCTATACATTGTTACTACTATTGTTTAAACCAGAAAATATTATGGTATACCAATTAAGAATGAAACAAAATCTTTGCCTTTATATCTTTCTTCTGTAATTTTTTATTTCTTTTTGAAGATTACAGTTACTGACCAATATAATCTTTCTTCTCCCTGAAGAACTTTTTTGAACTATTTTTTCAGGGCAAGTAGGCTTTCTACAAATTTCCTTAAATTTTGTTTACTTGTGAAGTATTTGTTCTTTATTTTTTAAGAATTATGTTACTGCATACATTATTTAGACTTTTTTAAAACATTTATTCTGCTATACCTATTAATTGCTTGCATGGTTTCTAATAAGAAGCTTATTATAATTGTTACCATTTTTTCTCTAAAGTGATGCTGAATTTTTTTTCTTATTATTTTTTAAAAACCTTACTGTTTTTGGTATTTAGCAATTTAAATATGACATACCAAGATGTGGTTCTTTTGGTATTTATTCTGTGTGGTGTTCTCTGAACTAACCATCCTGGGTTTGTTGTCTTTCATTAATTTTGGAAATATACAGGCTATTATTAATTCAAATTTTTCCACTACACCTTTTTTTTTCCTTAGTATTACAATTATGTATCTATTACACATTTCTAAAGTGTTCTGTAGTTCTATTTCAGTTTTTATTTTTGTCATTCTTTTTGTCTTTTGGATTTCAGTTTGTTAAAATTCTATCAACCTATGTTCAAGCTTAGTAATTATTTCCTCATCAGTTTCTAGTAAGTTAATGAACCAATCAAAAGCATTCTTTATGTTTTTGTTTTTGCATTTGATTCTTTCAGCTCTCTCTTCACATTACGCATGTATTCTTGCATATTGTCTACTGTTTCCATTAAAGTCTAACATATTAATCAAGTTTACTTTAAATTCCCTAATTACAATATTTTTACCATATGTGAATCTGGTTTTCATCTTTGATCTATCTCCTCAGACTATATTTTTTGCTTGTTTTTTAGCATGTTTTGTAAGTTTTTATTTAAAGCTGGACATGATTATTGAGTGATAGGAATGGTGGTAAATTGGTGTTTTGTGTAAAGTGTTATTTTATTCTAGCTAGATGTTAGGCTGTATTTAAAGTTTGCTATAGTTATACATAACAGATTTCAAATTTCTTAGTATAATTTTGTCTCACCTGTTAATTCTGAGTTTTTCTAAGTATTTCTTCTTAAAGATTATTCATCATGAAGCTCTTTCAGCTGTAGTTTATTGCTATTATGCTGAAATCTGTTTATTTGGTATTAAAGTATAGAGGAGAAGGATTTTACTATAATCTTAAAATTAAGGTTCGTCTGTTTTTGTAATGGGCCTGACCTTTACCCTTATGAAACCTTCTTAGTCCTTCCCCTACACCTTAAGTGAAACAAAAAGTAGGAACTTAGGTCCAAGAGTTGCCTTTCACACAAGCAGAATAATTCTCTGATAAGGCATTTATTCCTTAAGTGTAGGGATTTTATATAAAGAAGACCCTGGTTCTATTTTGTAATGATTACCATTCCTCTCCCAATCAAAATCATTAGAATGATATTTCTCAGTGTTTTACTGTAAAATCTGAGCAGGGTTCCTCAAGGTTAAAACCACAAAAATATTGAGGGCCTTGAAGACTGATGTCCTAGGAGCTTTGCAATCATGCTAGTGCCACTCAGCCCCAGCAATTTGTCAAAATTATTATTGCCCATAATCAGTTTTAAGTGTTCCTACTGGTGGTTTCTGTTCTAAATAAGCTGATCTCAGCTGCAATTCTCTGGATTTGCCTATCTCCAAATATCTGGGAGGTAGTTGGTCCTATGACCTCAGTTCCTTGACCAATCCAAGAAAAGTCATTGACTTTTATTTTGTTTAGTTGTTTCTTGTTGTAAGGATAGAATTAATGATGTCCATACTCTTTTCATTTCAGAGCTGATTAAAAAAGAAACCCTGAAATACAAGTTTTTAAATGTATCTTACTAACAATGATGCAAAGCTTTATTCGCTTATTTTAAAATAAGCATTATTCTTTTAAAAACTCAAATTTGGCTGGGCGTGGTGGCTCACGCCTGTACTCCCAGCACTTTGGGAGGCCAAGGCGGGTGGATCACAAGGTCAGGAGATCGAGACCATCCTGGTCAACGTGGTGAAACCCCGTCTCTACTGAAAATACAAAAAATTAGCTGGGCATGGTGGCGCGTGCCTGTAATCCCAGCTACTCAGGAGGCTGAGGCAGGAGAATTGCCTGAACCCAGGGGGCGGAGGTTGCGGTGAGCCGAGATCGCGCCATTGCACTCCAGCCTGGGTAACAAGAGCGAAATTCCATCTCAAAAAAAAAAAAAAAAACCTAAAATTTAAATATTATTTATATTTCAATATTATTCACATGCATATCTTAATCATCATTATTTAATAAAGTTGTTTTGGCCCAAGAATCTTCTTAGCTTAACAATGACTAAGATGATATATAGCAAAGTACAATCACAATTCAGTATGTAACAACAAACCCAGATCTGTCTAAATAATTCATTCTTGGTAACTGTTCTTTGTAATACCATCAATTTTATTAAGTTACAACTCAAATGAAGTTGCCATCAAAATATTATGCATCTACATTTTCAAGTGTTAAATTTCATTCAGGGTAGAAGTTTCTTAAAGCTTTTATTTGGCTGGCTCACCACCTATTGTGTATACAGTGGAGGTACTGCTTTCCTGTTGTTACTATGGCAGCTTTCTGCACTGTTAGTTTCTGTTGACCAAAACCATTTGTTTCATGAATTGAGTGCTGTGTCTGCATTGATTTATTTGCTGTAACACTTTTCCTGGTTTAAATTTAATTATTTATTGTGTATGCAGCTTGTTGCATTACAATTCATGTATTTATTCATCTGAAACATATTTTGTCATGTATTTCTGGAGCACCTGGGCACCTCAAAACAAATAAGAGTTTAACAAAGTTATAAATAATAAACAAATGCATTTAGCCAGAAGCACATTTTCACACTACAGCTGTAATCACTTGCTAAATAAGATCATTTATACTTGACTCTTAAAATCAAAGAACTCACAAAAATTTATCTATATTGTTCCCAATTCAGTTTACTCAAAATACCAACTTTCATAGTCATTGTTGTATCATTCAAGTGAAACACTGATGTTTCTTGAAGTACATCTGCCACATTGTGGTTTCAAAAAGTGTCTCATGATGAACATCTTATGTGATGGGTACATGGTACAATGTGGAGATTGGCAGTATAATGACAAAGAGCTCAGTGAGTTATTTAATTCTGATGGGAGTTTTATGGCTTACTTCTCACATACAGCTGTTATAGGTTTGTTGTAGTATAATGATGATGCTAAGATTATGGCTTTATATAAAGTTCTTGGGGCAGGAGTGTCTCTGTCAGCTCACCAGCTGCTGGTATTCCAAAACTTGCTCTGTTAGAATCTCCAGGAGAGTTTACTCTGTGGGCTCTATAGTAAGAGCATACATTTCACTCAGGAGGGACTACATGTAGAGCAATGATAGCAGTAGGGAATATTGTACAACTTTGAGAAAACTGCTTCTAACTTTGAGATAGGAAGCTATATTACTTGTATCCTATATTTTACTTTCTGGTAACAGATTAGAAAAAAATGTACTTCACATGCAATTTTACTTAAAATTGTGTTTAAAATAATAAATACAAATTGTACTTAAAAACTATAATTTGTGTTATTTTTAATTTTAATGATATGTTCATATAAATTATATTAATGACATTAAACAGTTGAGAATATTGAAAATGGAAAAAAGCGATTCTGTTAAGATAACACAGTTAACAACTGATAAAGAAAGAATGCAGCATAAGCCTTCTGAGACTCGGGGCCTATGCTTTTCTGACCTCATAAAATTATTTCTAATAAGGTAATTGCACTTCCTGGGTGATTCTGTAAAACCTTATAAGTGCACTTATTTATAGTTATAATCACAGTCTCAAATATAAACTGATGTTCATTAATTTTTAAATACAATAGTTGTTTTTTACATTAAATCATGTCAAATTTTCCAACAAAGTTATAATGAGACACATGGGAAAGCTTAAAATCATATTTGTATACCATCCATCAGACCCTGATAATTGCATACATTTTGTTTTTGGTACAATATTTGGATTTGAGTTTGATGATTGGCACACTTGTTTATGCCATAATAGATGAGCTTTTCCCAATTAGTAGAAATGCTTTTAGGATATAACAAAATTTTAAAATATGGTACTCAAGTATATTTTAGTCTCTAAGGTAATACATGATAATTGGGATGTTAGAATGCCAAAGCAGGATGGGAAAAAGACATGTTAAAAATCCAGTTTTGGAAGCTCTTACCCTCAAATTAATAGAAAAATTTGGTTGAAAACAGAGAAGGCATTTTTAAAAATCAAACTAGGATTTGTGAGAGTTTTCACTGTGCTCTAGATTACATTCTGCATCTTGACTATCACAGTTATTTTTCCTGACCTTAATTCTAAGAAGGACATTAAAGAAATGTTTGGAGGGATTATAACAATTCTGTATAATTTTGCAATATATTGAATTAATATGTAACAGCCAATTGTAAAATGAGCCTCCAGGACACAAGTTTGAGTTTTCCTGGCCTTAATTGTGCTTGGGAAATAATTGTACTCTTCCATGCACTTGGTCAAAGGTGTATGATTTCAAGGGTATAGTCTTGAAATCCACAATTGGACTAATCACTTAGGAATTTTGGAAAATGATCCTCGCCAAGAAGGCTGACGGTGATATGTGCTTTCAAAAGCAGAAAAATTAATAAGATGAGTATAAGGTGGAGGTGTTAAACAGTCAATGCAAGCAGAAGCATTGTCCAACAGCACAAGAGTCATATTAGGTGAATCAACCAGAGCTCACTGATGCAAGCAGGAAAGAAATGATAAGCTAATAACAGCTGCCAACATAAAAGAATTTGTGTTTATCTTTGTATCTCTGACTACAACTTAATTCTGGAGTGTGTCAGTAAGCTCTTGATGTGTAACAATCCACCTCAAAAGTTTCATAGGTTAAAGTAATAAACAGTTATTTCATACGATTTAGAGTTTTGGTTTGGTGGGTCTCTTTTGTGAACCTTATGAAGGGCTTCCTTGTCATGCAGTTGGCTTGGCTAATGTTAGGGTTCAGCTGGCAGCTCAGCTGACAATTAACAAGCTAGGATGGCCAGACCCACATGGTGGCTTGAGGACAGCCAGGAAAAAGTAGATGACATGAATACACATATCTCAGCATCCAGCAGGCTGTCTCTGCCATGTTCACATGGAGTTGCTCAGGTTCCCAATAATAGCAAGAGATACCAAGCCTCGATGTATAAACACTTTGAAGTTTCTGTGTGCATGACATCTGATGTGCCCCATTGGCCGAAGAAATTCAAATGGCTAACCCTGGGGTCTGGAGGAGACTATTAAATACTAGGAACAGAGGAAGATAAAATGTGTGACATGTCTTGAACACAATCTATCACATGGATATTTTAGAAGCAGTTTACTAAAGCAAGCCAAAATGAGGGGAAGGAAAAAAGATTCCATTTTATGTAAAATATATAGTGTTGGCTATTTTGTAGAACTATGCTATTCTAGAGACTAAAGAAATTACAGTGCTTTTACTATAAAGTAATGACAAGGAAAGTTAAGGTATAATTCTCAGATTGTATTCAAGCTTACCAAATGTACTAGCCTACCAAATGCATCTGAGCAGGTATGAAAGGGAGTTAATTATATTGCTATATGACAACATATCTCAATGTCTGCTTGTTTGATGTAATGATTATAGGTAATATGTAATCATAGGGCAGAGTAGAACCTTAAAACTGCTGGATCTAGCCCACAAATATGTTTCATTTTGCCTTTTCAGTGTTAATAAAATACAGTACTCATCCAGGTGTAAAAATGAAGATACGTTACATATACACACACAGAACTGAAGTTTGGTCATTATTGAAAAACATCTTACTTCTCTCAAAGCAACTGTGGCTGGAAGTGAACATCAGCTACAGAAAGCTTATCATTCTTTCCCATTGAAATGTCATTCAGCCTATTCAAGATCACGTAGTAATGATAGAAAGAAACAAAGTAAATATATGCATGCACACAGATACACATATCTGTACAACTGTAAAAATCCCTGCTTTCCTGTGCAGTACATAGTTCATATATACCAAACCACTCAAAGCCATTACCTTGCTATTGTACTAAATTTCATTTCTCAGCCAATGGTATGATGGTATTACATTTGTAATATTATTTTATAATATTTTTGTTTTAAGCAATGTATAATTTAGCACTTCTTAGTTATTAAATATATAATAGCTTATAGGGATGTTAAAGTCTGACAAGAATGAAGACAAATTGCAAAAATGTTTAAAATAGTTTTATTTATTTGCAACATTATAAGAAAATATTTGGAAAATCTGAGCATTTAAAGCATAGATTTGTAGCTAGAATATGTTTACATGCCTTCTATCCTTATGTATAAAATATAATAATTGCACAGACTTCAAAAGGTAATAGACCGGAAGATTTTCTATAGAAAATGAATTAATGGGTCCATTGTGCATGAAATCCCATTTCGTTAAATGAAAGAAGCCCATTGGTGTTTATTGATCTTGTGGCTTTTAGATTGGTTATGCCTCCTAGTTTCCTTTATTTAAATTAAAGCTACCATGTATATAGGAAAACAGTTTCGAAAATGTGTCATAATCAATTGCCATAAAGTTAACCTCAAATTCATACTGCCTCCAAATATTCTGCCATAAACATATCCTGAATTAATATAATCATGAAACATTAAGTTCCATAATAATGGAGAAATAAATAAATTTAGGTGGTATTTGTTTACATAAAATAAATAAATGATATTAAATGTATTTTCAGAGAATTTTTAATTCTCTGAATTAAAAATTTTTGTCAGAGAATTTACATGAGGAAATGACCAAGTTTCATTATATAAAAATTAGTTACATTTCTGTGACTGTGAACAAACACACAAACTTCCTTACACATTATTTCAGGCATTAAAAGATATAACTAAGTAGAGAGGGAACTGTACTGATTTTCAACTTTATGCTCAAAATGTGATAAAAGACATTGTCAAATGCAAAAATTGGCTTACTCCTGAGTATATACCTTTTTAAAATCCTGTAACCCTCTGGGAACATCATTAGGAAACACCTTTCTGGACTCATTAAGCTTAATAGATTGAGGGGGAAAAAAAAGGTTTTCTTTGCAACCTTATTCTCTCTCTAAATGCATACACACATATACATGTGCACACCTATCCATCTATCTATTTACAAAAAATATTTCATGACATCAGAGTAACAGAAAGGCAACCATAAAGGTTATTCAAACATATATACATATATACTCGAGAGACAATATTTATTCCATCTTGGTTTTCAAAAGTAACAATGTGGAAACAACACAGTAGGAAAATGTACAATCATCACAGTTTGAACGTTTATTATAGAAAATGATTTAAAAAGTGTTTTTTATCAGATTGCTTATTTTTCCTTTTAAAACTACTAAGTTAACCTTTCAACAGTTACCATTGCTGTTGTACTAATTCAGTTGTTAAAGTTTTGTTATAACATGGTATCAGTTTTAGCCATTTAACAAATATGAATTTTCTCTATCTCTTTAATATACTTCGCTATCTTTTATTGAACTTTAAATTGTTGAATGTTTTCTACATGTTATGCAGCATCACAGGAATTATTTACCAAAAGAGATATAAAAAAGCTATTCAAAAGAAGGTTTTATAAATAATTTGAAGTACAATTACTTCAATTAACTCCCCGTAAGTGGAGTTAACTAATTTTAATTCCCATTATTAATTCGAGTTGTCAATGTAATTTGGGTCTAAGCACTGTATATTGTTTCATCAAAATACAACATTATGCCAACATTTATTTTAATTCATTTTGCTTTCAGGGGATTTTATGTACAGATATAATTGAATAAAGCATAAAAATAATATTCACAGAAAAATATGGTATTTTGTAGATAGTTTTACAACCTTTTGAAAGCTAGTGTTAATTTTGGCATTTTGGCATAAATATTGTCAAAATATTTTTTTGACGTCTATTAACACCTGAATATTATCAGTCTGAAAAAAGTGATTATAATATTGGATAGATTTTAATATCAACCACAATATGTTTGCTACATAACCATCAAGCACACTGTATGAAACTTATAAACCTTATTCATTTGTTTAAAAAATATGTGTACATTATTATTTATCCATCACATGAGAATACAAATGACATTAGGCAAAATTAAGTATTCAGAAAAAAATTATTCTAAAGTTAACCTCTTTTCTCATTTTACAAACATATTTGATAGATATTTTCTTTTCCATTATCACTCTGATATTCTTATTTTATCAATGATGTAGAAATTTTTTAAGACAAAAATAGAATTAATTTTCACTTTATAAATTTAATTTTCTATATAAATATTTAGTATCTGTGGTGTAAAAGCAAAAAATATGCCTTTATAGATCTTGACAAAATCTTAAATTTTAAGTCAGAAGGCCTGAAAATTATTACTGAATTAAAAATTGTTCATTTAATGTTTGCTCACAATTAAATCTGATGTTTCTTAAGTCATGGACTTAATGATAATTTAAAACTGATTCTTTTGTAGTTTCTTCATTTATGTACACATATTAGCTAGGACTGGTTCTGTTGCAAGGGAAACAATCCTTATCCAAAACCATTTATGCATAAAATATGACTTACTGAGCCACGTAGGGTTGGATGTTGCTTCAGGTGTGGATTTGTTCAGGACTCAAATGAGTCAGTCATCAAAATCTGTCCCAAGCTTTGCATTTTCCCCCCTGCAGTTTTGGGTTAAAATTATCACAATATTAAGATATATTACACAAAGAGAATCTGATGATTCACCTACAATTCTTCCCCCAAATTTTTGACTGAACCTAACAGTATGGACCCAAGACTGAAATCATTTTAATGGCTTACTATAGGTTACAGAATACTCTTTTGGCTTCTAGGGGCATAGTCAGGTATCTAAACATTACTTGGCTTAAAAACATTGGAGCAATATTTGAATTTGACCACTAGAAGGAATATGGAAGATTCCAGGAACTAATGAAAATAGTCAAAGTGTGCTGATATTCACTTTTATATGACAATCAGGAGATTAGGTTAAATATTAGTTTCTGGTCACCTATCATTCTGTATAACCTTGATTATGGTATTAAATCAACTTTCCATTGATCTCCAATGAAGATATTAAATTTGTACAGAGATGCCATGCACAAGGACTAAACACAATTTTATGCATAATTAAAATATTAAAATATTTACAAAAGAAGAGATAAAGCAAATATTCTTTCATTTACCTGTCTCTCAGTATCAACTTTTAACAATTTATAGCAGATCATGTTTCACTTCTATCCCATAGCTAGTATATCCTCTAACTTATATCTATTACAGCCTCATTGGACACTTTTAATGAAAAGCCAATAATATAATTCCGTCCACAAATGTATGCACTTTATAATTCAACCTATAAGATAGTGAGATTTTACATTTGGAGCATTTTAAAATGTCTAAATATGGCTATTCAACATTCACAATTAATATGGATTAAGCTGGAAATAGAGAAATAAATTACGTGTTGTGTTTCTACTTATTACACTATGGTGTCTTCATAATGAAGACATTCTGATTCCTGACATTAAACATTTAAACTGAAGAGATACAACAAACAACATTAGTATTCACTTGTCTTTTATATCTCTTTTGTTGTTAATGGATTTGGAGTCTTAATGTCTGGAATAGCTAATCAATGCCAAATTCTTAGACGACATTTAAATTTTTTAAGAGGTAATAATCACAGCTTAAATGTATGTGCATTGTGGTTGCTTGAGCTAAATTTTTAAACATTTGTTTTGAAAAATTAATACAAATTAACTATTATTTGTTATAAACACAATGGCTATTTTGAGTCAAAGAGACCTAAAGTGTAATCCCAATTGGTTATGTGATCCTGGCAAAGTTGTATAACATCTCTCAGTCCCTGGTTAGTCTTCTAGTTGAGGAGTATTAGGTTTGCCTTGTAGAGGTGTCTGTAGAATTAAGAATATGTGAAGAATCTAGAAAAGTATCCAGTTGGAACTAGTTTATAAAACCACAACAAAATGCATTTCAAAATATCAAGTCCATTAAAATATTGGGTAACAAATAATTCACTTAGGAGTATTTTAAAATTTTATTCAAAGTGATATGTTTGGGATAAATACACTAAAACACTTATCAGACTGGATGAAGACAGAAAGTGAAAAGACAACAGTTTTAAAATTACCATAGTTCTACTAATAGAACTGATACTCTTCTTAAATTTCCACAAGGTTATTTAATTTTAAAACTCTTTTAAATGTAAAAATAATAGACATCAATCCTTTTTTACTATTAGCGCAGCTTCTCTCTCTGTGCAATTCAACTAGAAGAAATATTTTATAAAAATCATTTTAATATTTTTTCAACAATAGGAACAATAAATGGGAAAGTTGTGAAAGATGGTTGCTTTGTTTGCATTTGTGATCCATAATACTTGATCAATAAGAATGCATTCATATAAGTTCAGAATTTCAATAAACTTACATTTTTATTGCAACCACCTCATTCTATCACTTTAGTATATCAAAGGTCAGGGAGGTTAAATTTCATTCAGTCATGTCTTCCTCAGTATATGGTAAATACTGCATTAATTAACTAATTAAATTAGAAACATTTTGGCAACACATATGCTACAACACGTTTAAGATGAGAATACTGCCAATATCACAGAACTTTCATTATGCTTTTAAGAGTTAATTAGAAAATGCCTATAAAAATGCCCTGTTAAAAGGAAAGTCTCAACACATATCAGAGTAGACAACAGAGGTTATAATGATGATGATAAAATGATGACAACCATCAGAAACAATTGTGTCACAGCAGAAATCTTTCTGTTCATATACCACATTAATATACCTGTAAGCAATGTGTATATATATGTCCTAAATAGTTTAATGGCCACAAATTTCTCCCAGTCCAATATGCATGCCAGTTTCCAAGGCAGCATTGCCAATTCTCTCATTCAGAGGGCAGGCCTTGTGATTCCCTTTGATGAAGTAAATGTAATGTGACTCATACTTTGTGAGTTCTGGAGTCTAGGCCTTATGAGATTCCTTAGTGCTTCCACAATGTCCACCTTTAATATTTCCCTGAGATCATCATATACTAGTGAGGACAATTAACTTAAAGGAAAATGAGAGATCACATGATACCCCAAATAAGAGCCAGTTTCACAAGTCAGACATGCTATTAAGGTTGTCTTATATGTTCTATTCCAACAAATGCTTTGCCTGACGATAGTTAGTCAATGCATCAGGATTTATTAGAAAATTAAGTTGTTGTGTAAGCATAAGCTTTATGATACTGTGATGCATAACAATAGGTAATAGATACAAGGAGATCTTTTCATTGCTTCTACTTTGCTGACTTTGATGATTCTTAAAGCCTTTCTTATTTTACTTTATTTTATTTTATATTTTATTCTGTTTTTCTTCCAGAGACAGAGTCTTACTGTGCTGCTCAGACTGGCCTCAAACTCTTGGATTTCACGGATACATCTGGCCTCATCTTCCCAAACAGCTGGAACTACAGGTGTGTGCCATAGTGCACAGCTCACCTTTGGTTTTTAAAGCAGAAAATTATGTTTGTTTCCTAAATATCAATAACACAATGAGCTGAGTAAAATTCTATATTTTAGGCAAAAAGTTTGCTTACTTAGTGTGGCATGAGTAAGAACGAATAATAACTAATACATATAATAGTTTGTGAAAATTATTTTAACTTAAATAATTGATTCAGCTTAAAAGGACTTTCTATTATGACAATTTATTCAGGGTAAAAAGAGATAAAATGTATTGCAGAACTGTAGGACAGTTAACCGTATATATTATGAAAACATATTGTTAATTAATTTGCTACTACATGGGAAGTGTTTTGGTGATTAAATAGACCCTGTAATACAGTGGCAATTTTTTTTTTTGATTATGTGCTACTAGAAGAACTTAAAATATAAAGCTTGCTAACAATAAATTATTATGGTCAGTGTTTATTCAGTGTAGTGATTTATCTAAACTACTCATGATCTAAACTTCTTCTTTTTTCTTTTTTTTGAGACAGAGTTTCTCTCTTGTTATCCAGGCTGGAGTGCAATGGCGTGATCTCGGCTCACTGCAACCTCTGCCTCCTGGGTTCAGGCAATTCTCCTGCCTCAGCCTCCTGAGTAGCTGGGATTACAGGCACGCGCCACCATGCCCAGCTAATTTTTTGTATTTTTAGTAGAGACGGGGTTTCACCATGTTGACCAGTATGGTCTCGATTTCTTGACCTCGTGATCCACCCGCCTCGGCCTCCCAAAGTGCTGGGATTACAGGGGTGAGCCACCATGCCTGGCCCATAAACTTCTTTTAAAACTAGAATAATTGCCCTCTCTGTCAAACACAATATTATTGCATTTTCACTGATTACATTAAGAATTAGGCAAGATTAAAAATATCTTTTTGTGCCATTCTTCTTTTATTTATTTTTATTTTTTATTAAAAATTTTAGAACAGTTTTATATTTAGGGAGAAAATGTGAATATATATGGTGACCATATAACCCACACCCAATTTTCTTATTATTAGCATCATACCTTAGAAATTTATATTACTAACATAATGTAATAATATTAATACCTTATTAATAAATGAAATTTATTCATTAATCAAAGTTCTTAGTGCTACCCATTAGTTTTTTTTTTTTTTTCCTGTTCTAGGAGTCAAGATATTATATTACATTTAGTTCTTATGTTTCCTTGGGCTTTTTGACTGAGACAGTTCCTGAGGCTTTCATTGTGTTTGAAGTCTTAAAAAATACTCCCCAGGTAATATGTAATACTCATCAACTATTCCCTCAATTAAGATTTGTCTGATATTTTATTAGTATTGAGTTGTGTAGTTTTCAGACAAAGACCACAGATAGAGGACAATTTCATCATATTATATCAACATAACTTGTCACTGTTGATATTGAAATTGATATTCTGGCTGAGATAGTTTTTCAGGTTTCTTCGCTGAAACCTTGCCATTTTTCCCCCTACCAGGGCCTTTTCATATTGTGCTCTTTAAAAAGAAATAACTATACAGAGTCCATACTTAATGAATAAGAATTATGTATCCCTAATTTGAGGGCAGAATTTCCATAAAAATTATTATAAAGTTTTCTATCTATGAGAATTTTTTCTTCTGCCTTTATTTTATTTGCTTGCTTGTTTCTTTGTTTATTATATTCCATCTGTATGGACTCATATATATTTACTTTATACTTTGGGTTATAATCCAATACTGTTTCATTAATTTTATTGCTAAATAATATTATCACAAAAGGTAAAATGTCCAAATTGTGTTATATGAATATGGTAACATATTAAGTGTTAAATTTTTTTTAGAAATTATTAAACTGTTTCAAGAAATTTCTCTTTAATGCAAACAAGAGGAAAAATGTTAGAGTCCAGTGTGGAGAAGAAGGGAAAACTTCCCTTCACCCTCTGAAGGTTCACTGAAAACTGACAAAAGGCAGACTAACAGGAGAAAAGGCATAAAAATGTATTAATATACATGAGGAGAATCACAAAGTGATTGGTCCACCATTCAACGGAGTGAAGATGGTTATGCACCCTTCATAGAGGAAAGGGAGATTGGGAAGTATAGATGATTTTAGGAGTGTCGTCAATAAGTTCTGTGGGCTTAAAGAACATACAATAGCCTGGGACAAAGTCTGTTGAGCCTACTAAGACAATGGTTTGTGACAAAAGTCAGTCCAAAGATTAAAGAAAGATTTCAATCCTTCTTCCTGCTATATGAGTTCAGTTAATGAAAACTCAGGAAAGATAGGTAATTGTGTTCCTTTTTGGCAGGGGAGGACTTTAGGCAGATAAGGAAACTTCACAGAGCAACTTTATCCTGTGCTTTGGGAGAGTTGGAGGATTGAGAAATGAGGGGGTTTGAGGGAAGGTCAGAGATAACACAAGGCATCCTTAGTTCAGCATGCCAAAGCATCATATTTGGGGGTAGTGGTTTCTAAGTCCCAATACCAGTTAAAATTTAAAAAAAATAAATTTTACTGAGAAAAATGATCAATAAATGCATGAATATAGTTTTATGTAAAGTAACATCATGAATAATAAAATAAGAAAAAGATATGGAAAGTTGGATAATTTTATATTCTTTTAGTAACTAAAAGAACAAATACATGAAAAATGAGTTAAAACCATTTCAAGGCATTTTCTTTAAAGAAAACGTTTTTAGCATCTTTAAGTTACTGGAGGAAAAAGAAGTATTTTCCAGTAAGCATTTAACCATCAGTCTCTCCTATGGTAAAATATTGCCCTTGGTTACTTAACTGAGAATCATCTCTCAGAAAATGGAAAATGAAACTATATGGACAACATGGGTATGCAGGGACAAAACACAACCTTTATCTAAAATAGCAACACTTATTTCCAATATGATATTATGAGAAGTCCAGGGAGAGTTTGAAGTAAAAATATGGCCTAAAAAAAGCAGATTCAAATGGCAGAAAAGAGGATACAGAAATTTCTGTTTCCATTTTCACTTAGCTTGCAATGCTCTTAGTCTAACTTATGCTATTTCATATAATAGCAGTGTAACTAATAGTATACATATGACTGACTTTGGCAAATCCAGTGACAACCTGATGATGATCAGTGTTACTAAGGAATTATCAATAAATAAAGAATTAGAATTTCCACATCAAATTCTTTCAATGGATGTTGATTAGCCAGTGAAGGAACTAGAGGGGTAGTTTCTCCTTGATCAGCTAGATTTTCCAAAATCTTGAGGCATTATAAAATTTAAAATATACAAAGACTAACTAATACAACCTAATCAGGAAAGGGTTCATCAGGTGCCCAGGGAAACATACATATACGTTCTGACAGCTTCTCTTTTGAGTTCTCCCAAAGCCAACATCCCTGTGGCAGGTCTTGTTGCTTCAATCAGGAGCCAGAGTCTAAGCCCAACGTCTGGGGTGCTTGCATGTTAATGTATCTTAATTCTTCAATGCTTTCCTGTACTCTCTACCTTTAACTACATGCTAACGTGTGTATGTTTTGTAGGGGTAGTGTGTCCTTTCAAATACCTGAACCAAGAAAATCTTTACAGCACCGCAGAGGAATAAATAATGCATATGATAAATGAAGTTGAAATTGGAGAAATAAAAAATATCTAAACTGAGTCACACAAAAAAGTAAGATGAGAAAATGAGAGAAATCTTCAGTCACATAGAAAAAAAGCCACATTGGAGTAACTGTGTAACTAAAGACGCAAAAGTAGAGAAGAAAGAGGAATGCAGAAAAAAAAATAAATAAATGTGTAAATTTTTACAAAGTTAATGAAAAGAATATACTAAAATCCCAAGGAATTCATTGAAACTGAAACAAAAAAAAAAAAAACAAGACAAGAAATGCTTGAATTAGGGAAAGATTGTGATAGTGAATATCTTAAAAGCACTTTGAACTTACATCATTCTGAAGATAAAAGATAAGAAAATCTACAGATTTGCTTTTTATTTTATTTATTTTTTATTGCATTTTAGGTTTTGGGGTACATGTGCAGAACATGCAACACATTTGCATAGGTACACACATGGCAGTGTGTTTTGCTGCCTTCCTCCCCTTCACCTACATTTGGCATTTCTCCCCAGGCTATCCCTTCCCAGCTCTCCCCCCTGCTGTCCCTCCCCTCTTCCCCCAAATAGACCCCAGTGTTTGGTACTTCCTTCCCTGTGTCCATGTGTTCTCATTTTTCATCACCCACCTATGAGTGAGAATATGAGGTATTTCATTTTCTGTTCTTGTGTCGATTTGCTGAGAATGATGTTCTCCAGATTCATCCATATCCCTACAAATGACATGAACTCATCATTTTTGATTGCTTCATAATATTCCATGGTGTATATGTGCCACATTTTCCCAATCCAGTCTATCATTGATGGGCATTTGGGTTGGTTCCAGGTCTTTGCTATTGTAAACAGTGCTGCAATGAACGTTCGTGTGCATGTGTCCTTATAGTAAAACAATTTATAGTCCTTTGGATATATACCCAGTAATGGGATTGCTGGGTCAATTGGAATTTCTATTTCTAAGGCCTTGAGGAATCGCCACACTGTCTTCCACAATGGTTGAACTAGTTTACACTCCCACCAACAATGTAAAAGTGTTCCTATTTCTCCACATCCTCCCAGCATCTGTTGTCTCCAGATTTTTTAATGATCGCCATTCTAACTGGCATGAGATGGTATCTCAATGTGGTTTGGTTTGCATTTCTCTAATGACCAGTGATGATGAGCATTTTTTTATATGTTTGTTGGCCTCTTGTGTGTCTTCTTTTGTAAAGTGTCTGTTCATATCCTTTGCCCATTTTTGAATGGGCATGTTTGTTTTTTTCCTATAAATCTGTTTGAGTTTTTTGTAAATTCTGGATATCAGCCCTTTGTCAGATGGGTAAACTGCAAAAATTTTTTACCATTCTGTGGGTTGTCGATTCACTCTAGTGACTGTTTCTTTTGCCGTGCAGAAACTGGAGTTTGATTAGGTCCCATTTGTCTATTTTGGCTTTTGTGGCCAATGCTTTTGGTGTTTCGGTCATGAAGACCTTGCCTACTCCTATGTCCTTAATGGTTTTGATTAGATTTTTCTTCTAGGGTTTTTATGGTGCCAGGTCTTATGTTTAAGTCTATAATTCATCTGGAGTTAATTTTAGTGTAAGGTGTCAGGAAGGGGTCCAGTTTCTGCTTTCTGCACATGGCTAGCCAGTTTTCCCAATACCATTTATTAAGCAGGGAATCCTTTCCCAATTGCTTGTTTTTGTCAGGTTTATCAAAGTTTGTAAGGTTGTAGATATGTTGTGTTGCCTCCAATGCCTCTGTTTTGTTCCATTGGCTATATCTCTGTTTTGGTACCAGTACCATGCTGTTTTGATTACTGTAGCCTTGTAGTATAGTTTGAAGTCTGGTAGTGTGATGCCCCCCACTGTGTTATTTTTGCTTAGAATTGACTTGGCTATGCGGGCTCTCTTTTGGTTCCATATGAAGTTCATGGTGGTTTTTTCCAGTTCTGTGAAGAAAGTCAATGGTAGCTTGATGGGGATAGTGTTGATTCTATAAATTACTTTGGGCAGTATACTCATTTTCACGATATTAATTCTTCCTAATCATGAACATGAAATGTTCCTTCATCTGTTTGTGTCCTCTCTTATTTTGTTGAGCAGTGGTTTGTAGTTTTCCTTGAAGAGGTCCCTTACGTTCCTTGTGAGTTGTATTCCAAGGTATTTTATTCTTTTTGTAGCAACTGTGAATGGCAGTTCATTCTTGATTTGGCTCTCTTTAAGTCTGTTATTGGTGTAGAGTAATGCTTGTGATTTTTGCACATTGATTTTATATCTTGAGACTTTGCTGAAGTTGCTTATCAGTTTCAGGAGTTTTTGGGCTGAGGCAATGGGGTCTTCTAGGTATACTATCATGTGGTCTGCAAATAGTGACAATTTGGCTTCCACCTTTCCTATTTGAATACACCTTATTTCTGTTTCTTGCCTGATTGCTCTGGCTAGAACTTCCAGTACTATATTGAATAGGAGTGGTGACAGAGGGCATCCTTGTCTAGTCCCGGATTTCAAAGTGAATGCTTCCACTTTTTCCCATTCGGTATGATATTGGCTGTTGGTTTGTCATAAAGAGCTTTTATTACTTTGTGAGATATGTTCCATCGATACCGAGTTTATTGAGGGTTTTTAGCATAAAGGGCTGTTGAATTTTGTCAAATGCCTTCTCTGCATCAATTGAGATAATTATGTGGTTTTTGTTTTTGGTTCTGTTTATGTGGTGAATCATGTTTCTAGACTAGCGTATGTTGAACCAGCCTTGCATCCCCGGGATGAATCCTATTTGATCATGATGGATAAGTTTTTTGATGTGCTGTTGCAATTGGCTTGCCAGTATTTTATTGAAGATTTTTGCATCTATGTTCATCATGGATATTGGCCTGAAGTTTTCTTTCCTTGTTGGGTCTCTGCCGGGTTTTGGTAACAGAATGATGTTGGGCTCATAAAATGATTTGGGAAGGATTCCCTCTTTTTGGATTATTTGGAATCGTTTCAGAAGGAATGGCACCAGCCTCTCTTTGTGTGTCTGGTAGAATTCGGCTGTGAACCCTGGACTTCTTTTGTGTGGTAGGCTCTTAATTGCTGCCTCGACTTCAGACCTTGTTATTGATCTATTCATAGTTTCAGCTTCCTCCTGGTTTAGGCTTGGGAGGACACAGGTGTCCAGGAATTTATCCATTTCTTCCAGGTTTACTAGTTTATGTGCATAGAGTTGTTTGTAATATTCTCTGATGATGGTTTGAATTTCTGTGGAATCTGTGGTGATTTTCTCTTTATCATTTTTAATTGCATCTATTTGGTTGTTCTCTCTTTTCTTTTTTATCAGTCTGGTTAGTGGTCTGTCTATTTTGTTGATCTTTTCAAAAAACCAGCTCTTGGATTTATTGATTTTTTGAAGGGTTTTTTGTGTCTCTATCTTCTTCAGTTCTGCTCTGATCTTAGTTATTTCTTGTCTTCTGCTGGGTTTTGAGTTTTTTTGATCTTGCTCCTCTAGCTCTTTCAATTTTGATGATAGGGTGTCAATTTTGGATCTCTCCACTCTTCTCCTATGGGCACTTATTGCTATATATTTTTCTCTAGCAACTGCTTTAAATGTGTCCCAGAGATTCTGGTATGTTGTGTCTTCATTCTCGTTGGTTTCAAAGAACTTCTTTATTTCTGCCTTTATTTCATTGTTTATCCAGACGACATTCAAGAGCCAGTTGTTCAGTTTCCATGAAGCTGTGAGGCTCTGGGTTAGTTTCTGAATTCTGAGTTCTAACTTGATTGCACTATGGTCTGAGAGACTGTTTTTTATGATTTCAGTTGTTTTGCATTTGCTGAGGAGTGCTTTACTTCCAAATATGGGTCAATTTTAGAGTAGGTGTGATGTGGTGCTGAGAAGAATGTATATTCTGTGGATTTGAGGTGGAGAGTTCTGTAAATGTCTATCAGGTTTGCTTGCTCCAGATCTGACTTCAAGCTCAGGATATCCTTGTAAGTTTTCTGTCTGGTTGATCTGTCTAATATTGACACTGGAGTGGTAAAGTCTCTCACAATTATTGTGTGGGAGTCTAAGTCTCTTTGTAAGTCATTGAGAACTAGCCTTTTATATCAGGGTGCTCCTGTATTGGGTCCATATATATTTAGGATCGTTAGCTCTTCTTGTTATATCGATCCTTTTACCATTACGTAATGACCTTCTTTGTCTCTTTTGATCTATGTGGCTTTGAAGTCTATTTTATCAGAGATGAGAATTGCAACTCCTGCTTTATTTTGCTCTCCATTTGCTTGGTAAATCTTCCTCCATCCCTTTATTTTGAGCCTTTGTGTACCCTTGCATGTGAGATGGGTTTCTTGGATATAGCACACCGATGGGTTTTTTTTTTTTTTATCCAGTTTCCCAGTCTGTGTCTTTTGATTGGTGCATTTATCCCATTTACATTTAGGGTTAATATTGTTATGTGTGAATTTGATACTGCCATTTTGATGCTAGCTGGCTGTTTTGCTTATTAGTTGATGAGGATTCTTCATTTTGTTGATGCTCTTTAGCCTTTAGTGTGTTTTTGGAATGGCTGGTACTGGTTGTTCCTTTCTATGTGTAGTGACTCTTTCAGGACCTCCTGCAAAGCAGGCCTGGTGGTGACAAAGTCTCTGAGTACTTGCTTGTTCGCAAAGGATTTTATTTTTCTTTCACTTATGAAGCTCAGTTTGGGTGGATATAAAATTCTGGGTTGGAAGTTCTTTTCTTTAAGAATGTTAAATATTGGCCCCCACTGTCTTCTTGCTTGTAGAGTTTCTGCCGAGAGATCTGCTGTGAGTCTGATGGGCTTCCCTTTGTGGGTGACCTGACCTTTCTCTCTGGCTGCCCTTAGTATTTTCTCCTTCATTTCAACCCTGGTGAATCTGACGATTATGTGTTGGGGTTGCTCTTCTTGAGGAGTATCTTTGTGGTGTTCTCTGTATTTCCTACATTTGAGTGTTGGCCTGCCTTGCTCGATTGGGGAAATTTTCCTGGATAATATCCTGAAAAATATTTTCCAGCTTGAATTTGTTCTCTTAGTCCTTTTCTGGTACACCTATCAAACGTAGGTTAGGTCTCTTCACATAGTCCCACATTTCTTGGAGACTTTGTTCATTCCTTTTTGCAATTTTTTTCTCTAATCTTGGTTTCTCATTTTATTTCATTGAGTTGATCTTCGACTTCTGATATTCTTTCTTCTGCTTGGTCAGTTCAGCTTTTGAAACTTGTGCATGCTTCATGAAGTTCTCGTGTCATGTTTTTCAGCCCCTTCAATTCATTCAAATTCCTCTCTAAGTTATCCATTCCTGTTATCATTGCCTCGAATCTTTTTTCAAATCTTTTTTCAAGGTTCTTAGTTTCTTTGCATTGATTTAGAACATGTTCTTTTAGCTCACAGAAGTTTCTCATTACCCACCTTCTGAAGTCTGATTCCATCATTTCATCACAGTCATTCTCCGTCCAGCTTTGTTCCCTTGCTGGTGAGGAGTTTTGGTCCTTTGTAGGAGGCGAGATGTTCTGGTTTCCGGTGTTTTCCTCCTTTTTGCGCTGGTTTCCTCCCATCTTTGTGGATTTATCCACCTGTCGTCTGAGTAGTTGCTGACTTTTTGATTGGGTCTCTAAGTGGACACCCAGATTGTTGATGATAAGGTATTTCTGTTATTTGGTTTTTCTTCTACCAGTCTAGCCCCTCCGCTGTACGACTGCTGAGGTCCACTCCAGGCCCTGCTTGTCTGGGGTACACCTGTAGCAGCTGCAGAGCAGTGAGGGATGCTACCACTTTCTTTTTCTGCTATCTTTGTCCCAGAATGATGCCCACCTAATGTAAGTCTGATCAGTCCTTTTTGAGGTGATACTGGATGTACAGGGGTCAGGGAGCTGCTTGAGGAGATGGTCTGTACTTTATAGGAGCTCAAGTGCTGAGCTGTGAGCTCCATTGTTCATTCAGGGCTGCTAGGCTGCTACATTCATGTCTGCTGCAGCTGAACTCTTAAAACCTCTTTTTTTCCTCAGATGCTCTGTCTTGGGGAGTTGGGGGTTTCTTTATGAGTGTACATTGCACCATCCTGCCCATCTAGGAGGCAGTCTAGTCACTATTTGCCTGCCGAGGCTCCACCCTGCTGATGTGGGGTCTGCCCTGTTGCTGTGGGCTCCGCCCTGCAGCCGCGGGCTCCAATGTGGGCTCTACCCTGTGCCACGGGCTCCACCCTGCTGCGGAGTCTCTCTGTTATGGCTGGTTGCCTCGGCAACGGCAGGCTGCATCAGCAATTGGAATGTACCTCAGTAGGGGGAGATTGCTTCAGTAATGGCGGACGCCCCTCCCCCACCGAGCTGCACTGTCCTGCGTTCAGCTGTGCCCGCAGTGAAACTCTCCACCCGGAGCATTTTGAATTGCCGTTTTGTTTGTCCCTGTGGGGGTGAAACCCACCGAGTCTGCTCACCTGGCTCCCTGCCTCAGAGCGCCTTTCTTTTTTTTTTTTTTTTTTTTTTAAGTTGAACAGATGGCTCTCTCTCAGGTGTTTCAGTCGCCCACTCTTAGGACACCAGGATCTGTGTGATTTCCCATGCAGCGAGCCACTGCGCTGGCTCAAACGCCACTTCCCAGGAATCTCCTGGTCTGGCTCACTGTCCAATTCCCGTTTAATCAGATAGATATGCTAATCTGCCCTCCCAAATCTCAGATTACTGGTTTAGCAGGGCACCTGGACCAGTGTGTTTTGTGCATTGTGTTGCAGAGTGCTGCTGTGCTGCAGTGCTGGCCGAAGCGGCTGCAACAGCCAAAACGGCTGTGCTTGTGTCCTGTGTCTCTCCTACACCTGGGAATTTCCTCGTTCTGTGGGTAACAAAGATCCATCTGGAAAGGCGGCTTTGACTCACCCTCTGTGCGTTAATTGAGAGCTGTGATCCTGAGTTGTTCTTACCACGTCATCTTGAATCCGCACTCCAAAAATCTACAGATTTCTACTCAGAAGTAATGCAAGACAGTAGACATATAGTTTGTTATTTAAAGTGCAGAAGCACACCACACCACACAGACACACACACACACACACACACACACATACTCTTGAGCTGTAAGACTATATCCATTCAAATTAGCTTCAAAAATAAGGTAAAATTAAAATATTTTATGAAAAAGTGGACAAAATATAACTGCCAGTTTTCACTATGAGAAATAATGTAGGTTTTCAGATTAAGGGAAAATATGAGAATAAAATGGAATATACAGAAAGGAATAGGGGATGCTAAGTGTGGTCAATATACAGTAGAAGATATAAAAGCCATTTTTGTAATTTTCAAGTAGTAATTTATGACATAGGTAGATGTGGCAAATGGAAGAAAATTAAACTGGAATAACACTCTTATTTTATATTTTTTATAGTATAGCAATATTAATATAGACTGTTAAGTTAAAGATGCATCTTGCAGATCCTTGGGAGATAATTAGAATACAAAATCAAAGATGTGTAGAAATAAGCTAATCTGGCTCCATTTTGGAATACTAAAATTACTCTCTTAATCTAAAAGATGTTAGAAAAAGAAGAAAAGGGATCAAAAACAAATGGGGCAAATAGAAAACATATAGCAAGATTTCAAAATTCAACTCAAACTTATAGGTAATTAAATCCAAATGGTCTAAACAATCTGAAAAAAAGGCAAATTGTCAAATCAGACAAAATGCAAGACCTAACTATTCACTTCCTGGAGGAAGTCTTCATTAAATAAGAAGACATAGCCAGGTAAGAAGTGAAAAAATGGAAAATGCATAGGATTTTTACATCCCAAGAAGACAGGAAGTGCTCTACTAATATGAGTAAATGTATTATTCAGGACTAAACATATTTCTAAAAATGGATATATACAATTATAAAAGTGACCATTCATCAATAAGATTAAATAGACCAAAATATATCTACAACCTTTAAAAATTTTAAAACATTACTGATCAAACCAATTACTGATTAAACTGAAATGAGCCACAGACATATCCACAATGTCAATCTGGATATATTCAAATTGAAATTGTTAACTTCCATCTCAAGTAGACACATTTTAAATGCACACAAAACATTAACCTCTTTAGACACAGATTAGGCTGCAAACATATCTCAAAATTAAAAAAAATTAAAATTACGAAATTTAAAGTAATGCACAACTCAAAGTTAGATTGTATTATCTGATCTGTAAAGAGTTAAATAACCCAAAATATTGATAAGGTGATTAATATATATATATATATATAATCAAAATAAAAATTATGAAATATTTTGAATTGAATACTAGTAAACAACTAATCAAAAGTTATTGCACACAATTAAGGTAGTACTTCCACTGCTTTATATTTATGTATATAAATCTATACAAAATTAAATGTTTACATTAATAAAGAAGAAAATTTAAAATTTAATAATCTAAGTTCTATCCATACAAATGCAGCATACAAACAGCAAATCAAACACAAATCATGTAAAAGGAAAAAAATATATAGGTGAAAGCTGAATATTAATAAAATAGAGAAAATTAATGAACTATAAAAAGACAGACTATTTAAAATATTATTAAAATTTATGTGTTTTTAGTTATACCAGTCTTTTGCATCCAAGATCTTTGAAATGTTTAAACTGCAATTTTTAAAGGACATATTTTCTGCAAGTAATCTCTTAGCTATAATTTTACTAGCATTACTTTGGAAGAAACACTCAAGTCATTTTTGTAGGCTTTAATTCTCTTGCAAAATCATGTTTGGGAAAGTTTGACTTAAATGAATGGGGAAAAATGGCGAGAAGTTATAAATTAGCAATATCAGGAAAGAAATATCTCATGGATTCTAAAGACATAGTAAACAAGTAAAAAGTTGTAGCAGACTGCAAGAAAAATTTACAATTTGTATCATTACAGACTGGTAAAATTAAAAAGAACAACATTACCAAATGTTGAAAGGAAATGAAGGAACTGGAACTCTCATGTATTACTGGGAATAATATAAAATGTTTCAAATACTGTTTTGGTATAATAAGCAGTTTGACAAGCTTTCATTTGTTTAACTAACCATGCAACTTTATGCATAAATATCTAAGTCAAATGAAATATTATGTTACATAAACAGTTTAATGTTAATTCTAACAGTTTATTTATAATAGACCCAAACTGGAAGCACAACTGGTATCTATCAACAGATGACAGTATTTTACATTAAATACTTATTAATACATGAAATTCTACTCAGCGATACAAAGACATAAAGTAGTAACACACAAAATAATATGACTGAATCACATTTTCTTGAGTAAATAAACCCAGGCAAAAAAGGGGTACATATTATAAGATTCTATTTATGTGAGATTCAAGAACAGAACAATTTGATGTAATGTGATGCAAATAGAAATAGTTCACTAGGATCAGATGGGTTGAATTCTTCTCCAAGCAAGCTTGAGAAAACTTTCTTAGGTGATGAATGTGTTTTATATCTTAAATATTTTGATGGTTATATGGCTTTCTACATTTGTCAAAACACACTGAACTGTAAACTTAGAATTCTTGCATTGTACCATGTGTCCCGTATACCTGAATGAAATTGATATACAATTTATCAATTAAACATTTTCCATACTTTAAGAAATTTTATACAAAGTTATAATGTCAATTTCAAAACTTTGATCAGTTGCAGAAAATTCTGTCATAAGAAAATTATACATGTACCAGCTATCTTAGCAGCAGTGTGAAATGCAGTTTTATGACTTCCAAAAGTTGTAGATATGTTTTTATTCTGCATACTGTAGACATTTTTAAGATGCACTAGAAACACAGAAAATACAAGAGACAATTTCAGAAGCATCTCAGAAAAGCTTGCTAAACTACCGTGGAGTATATTTCTGTTTCAGGCTGGAAAACAGTTCTATTATCATAGTAGTATTTTTTATGATCCAGCCAATTTGCTGTCTCTTCAAAGTCAGTGTTCATTATGTCATGTTCCAGTGACTTGGATTTGTTTATTAGTAAAGTTGTTGCTACATTTGATTCTTTAACTTTGTTTCTTCCACCACCCTTGCCTTCCAGTATTAGGACCATCTTCTGTACTTGCTGAAACTTTTTGGGGTCTATCTGGTCATAACATATGACTAAATTAAAAAAAATTAGTATGTTTATTATTCTTTCCTCCTTCCTTCCTTCCTCCTTCCTTCCTTCCTTCCTTCCTTCCTTCCTTCCTTCCTTCCTTCCTTCCTTCCTTCCTTCCTTCCTTCCTTCCTTCTCTTCCTTCCTTTCCCTCCCTCCCTCCCTCCCTCCCTCCCTCCCTCCCTCCCTCCCTCCCTTCCTTCGTTCCTTCCTTCCTTCCTTCCTTCCTTCCTTCCTTCCTTCCTTTTTTTCTTTTGAGACAGAGTCTTACTCTGTCACCCATGCTGGAGTGCACTGGTGCAATCTCAGCTCACAGAACCTCCTCCTCCTGGCTTCCAGTAATTCTCATGTCTCAGTCTCTTGAGTAGCTGGGACTACAGAAGCACCACTGTTCTAGGCTAATTTTTTTTTTTTTTAGAAACAGGGTCTTGCCATATTGGCCAGGCTGATCTTGAACTATCCTCAAGTGATCCACCTGACTCAACCTCCTAAAATGCTGGGATTACAGGTATGAGCCACCGCACCTGGCCAGTTAATTCCTGATTTATGTTGCATTCTATAGATTCTACACCTTAACCTGAAGAGGTCTTTTCATGATATATTTATTTACATGTTAATATACGTATATATTATATATTTAATACACAGTAAGTATACATAAATGTCTATTTATGTAATTAGTAAATTAGAAGATAGTATAACCTATTTTTGAAAACTCAAATTTTGTGTAATACTGAAATGATTTCATTTTTGAAATAGTCTAGGTTTAGTTTAATTTTTTGTTTATCATAAGACCTAACAATTATACTGAGGTATATTCACATAAATACAGACTCAGACATGCGTAGGTAAAATCACATACTCACATGATTTTAAAATGCTGTATGCATAAAATAATAGGAAGAAAATTGAATTTTCTAAATTAAAGTAATTGAGGAGGACTTTTTAAGTTTAGAATGTCTTATATTATGGATTAATAGAAACTGTGTGGCCTGGAAAGAACCAAAATCTTTTATAATATATATTTTTAAAGATTTCAATTTATATTAGATACACGACATCACAGAAGCAAGCTGCATTCTCCCTCCCACCTGCCACAATTTTATTTCAATCTAAATTATTTTTCAGTATAAGGTATCTTCCTAGTCTGTTTCCATCAGCTCCCGTGAGTTTTGATTATTTATAAGTTTATTCTAATGTATGGAAAGAACTTAAGCAGAAATGAAGCATCGAAAACAGGATGAACCCCACACAAACGCAACCATCGCTTTTGTTTATGTAACAACGTATTATCACTCTTAACTTTAAAGTCCAGTAGTCTCCCTTATCCAGAAATTGGTTTTTTTTCTACGGCTTTAGCCACCAGTGGTGAACTATGGCATGAAAACAGTAAATTGAAAATTTCAGAAGTAACCAATTCATAAGTTTTAAATTTCTGTGCTGAGTGGAGAGATGAAATCTTGCACTGTCCTCTTTGTACTGCCCAGTATGTAAATCACCCATTTGTCCAACAGATCTGCACTGTCTATGAAAGTCACTTTGCATTCAAATAACTTATTTGTTCCTGTTTATTATCGTTGTCATTGGTCTCTTACTCTGCCTAATTTATAAGTAAAAATTTGTCAGAGGTATGTACATATACAAAAACCATAGCATATAGAGGGTTGGGTGCTCTCTGCAGCTTCACACATCTGATAAATCTTCAAAGTTATCCCCCATGAATAAAGTTACTACTGTACTTTCTAAAACTGACTCAGTAAACAAGCCATGATTCTTGTGAGGGTGAGAAATTTTATTATACCTTTAACAAAATGGAAACTAAAGTTGAAAATTTGAACCTTCAAAGAACAAGTGGAAAATAAAATATAAACTGACTCTGTTTATCAGTTTTGTCTCATTTTATGATGCGATTTCAACCTTTTAATATTCTATTTACAATCTTTATAAAGCTGGTGTACTTTCTGGTATGATTCACAGCCTCACAAAAATTTTGTGTAAGTAGTAGAGCCTTAGATGAGTACACCTTTTTTTTTAAAGTTCATTTTATGCCAATTAAATTCAGCAAACATTTGTTGAGTCATAGTATGTGTCAGACACTGTGGAAAGTGCTAGAGATAAAAAAGCCAATAAATATGGAATACTGTTTGCTCTCCAGGGCACACAGTCATGGGGTGGAGATAGTGATGTAAGTAAACCATTGGAATACAAGATGATAAGTGCGATTTTGCAAGCATTTCCAAATTAGAGCATTGACACGAATCAGCAAGTCATCAAGTTGAATGCATAAGGTATATGCTTAAAGAAAAGTTGTTTTATATATATCATAAACGAGGAGTAGGATTTTTCCAGATGGGAACAGAGTGAGATTGAGAGGTTGGTGAGGAAAGAAGCGTATTTCAGGAGCCAGAACAGCATGTGCTGAACTAGAAATATATTAGATAGTTAAGGGAACTGCAGTTTTAGTCTTGATTGAAATGTAGACTATATTTATGTAACATAGACAAATTAGGCCAAGGAGAAATTGTAGAGTATATCTTATGATATTTGAATAAACTCAGATTTTATTTGTAAGTAGTGAGACCACTGAGAAGATTAAACAAACAACAACAAAAATAGGAGAAACCTGGTTATAGTTATATTTTAAAACAATGTCTGTGGTTATATTGATGAAGATGGAATAGCAGGATATAAGACCCATGACACAGGGGTCAGAGTGGAGCTTATTATACTTCATGTGGGAGATTATGAGAATGTCTTAAGTCATTATTAGTAATTAAGCACGGGTTGTTATTTTGAGATACTGAAGTAGGAAAATCAATAGGATTCAGTGACCCATGAGATATGGTAGGAGGAGAGAGAGAGGTCTTGTAGTCTGAATTTGTGGTTTATGAGATCAGATAATTATATTGTTGGTTGTAAATGTAATTATATGAAGATGAAGACTTGTAAAGAAAGATTATAATTTTAATTGTGTATATGCTGACCTGGAATCTATACATTTAAAGGTATTTTGATAATTATCAGTAAGTGTTTGTTGTTAATTTATAAATGAAATGTTTGAATGCTTTACTGAATCTGATTTAGTGTATCGGCCTCCTGTTTCATTAGTATAAAAATAATATTTTTAAGTGAATTAATTTTAGTTTGAATTATTACTGCTATCTAATGTAAGTGTTTAGATGATTATACTGACTCTACCAAGAAAGATTTTTATTATGTCTATTGTTTCATTGTTTAATGTTTCTTTTTCATGTAAATTATAGAAAACAAAAGTTTAGAAAAGGGAAGTTATATTTGTTTTAAACATTCTTGAAATCATTTGTGGTTAAATTGTCTCAGAATTGAAATAAAAAGTAAATTTTAGAAAGCCTGATATAAGGGTAAAAAAGGAGCAATTTGTTTTCACTGAAGTCATAAATGCTAATTTCTGGAGTTGGAACTATCTTCTCACCTTCTTCCTACAAGGCAATTACATTGCATTCTGTGAATCAGAAAAGTGCTTATTTCATTAAATTAAAATTTGACATTGAAAGGCTTTACGTGTAAATGTGTTGCTGAATGTTTCTATTTTAAAAAGCAGAACTAAAGAAACTCATTGCCTGCATTTCATACGGCCATGCTTCCATTGACCATAATATTAACACCTCATTGAGCTGACAAAGTTAAGGAAAGGCTGAGTTCACTTCGTTGCTACTGTTACTCAGCTGGACATGAGTTTCATTAAAATTATTATCGACAAATTTTCTTTATAGGAATCACTGAAATGTATGCTTTCTCCCCATGCACAATGTACCTTCCACTCCATCTCTCAACCCACTATAGAAAAGCTTACAACCTTCCTCTGTATATCTGAAGGGAAATTAAAAACCATTTTCTTTTTAGATTATTTAAATATACAAACAATATTAGTAAATATGTGTAAGTACCTCAAAATTGTCTTATTTTCCCTATAGTATCCATTATTTTAAGTAACTAATGCTATAACAATTAGATAAAAAATTATTTGGTTTGCTACAAAGTGTGTAAATCTGCTAATCTTATTTTGTATTACTAGAAAGTTACATCTCAGTAAATGAAAAAGGGAATATAAAAAGGGCATTTTAGTATCAGCACAGTACTATGGTTGTGGTTATTTGAGTTATTTTAAGATTGAGATCAGCTCAAGATCCTGTCTTAGATATGACTGGGTTATGTGAATCATTGGAGGCCAGTTAACACTCATAATTGAGATGTGTCTGCAATAAAGTTTCATTGTACATAGCCATCTTTGACGTAGTGTTTATTCTTTCAACTATAAGTAATTCTGAAAATATTTTTTGTATTGGTTTGCTTTAAAACTCTCACCTAGAATAAAAACATTTTAACTCAAACTAGAGTGTCTTTCAAGGTTCCAAAATCTACTGTTTTCCTCTTGACAAGTAAAACTGTTTTATTTAGAAAAAAAAAAAAAATTCCTCAGGTGAAATTAAATAACAAATAGATCTGAACAGCACTTTTGTTGATCTCTGAGAAAGGAGACAAAATAATTCATTCTTTTAATCGACCAGAAATATAAAAACAAGTATTTTAAACTATGTTCTCGGTTTTAAAAGCGAAAGTAACTCAACCTATGTTCCTATCCCTATGTGGTTATTATTTTGCTCTTTCTTCTCCATAAAACCAGGCCTATAGTTTCTAAAAAAAGCAACAAGTAAATATATAAGTTGGAATGAAATACATGAATTGACATATTTCTAACAATCATCTTTACATTGTCCAAGCCATCTCATGTTCTTTTTAACAAAAGCACAGGCAATGAAGCAAAAGGAACGCAGAAACTGAACAATTGAAAAATAAGTCCCCTAAACTTAAACAGAGATCAACATTCATTTAAAGCTTCTACAAGAATTTTCCAAAGAGCAAAAGATTAGAAAATGATAAAATATGAATATAAAGTCAAAATTATAAGACAGTTGTAGCAGTAAGCAGTTCTCCATGCCTTTAAGGACATATTTTCAACTGAATATAAATATTAGTAAATGCAGAATTAATAAAAGATACATTCTTTATCATAGAAAAACAATGAAATGTAGGCAATTGTACATATCCTCATCAACCTTCCATTTTCTTTCTTCATCTCTACATAAATATATACATGTATAATAATTCTCTATATGAATAAAAATTCTTAGAACCATCAGTTTTTAAACTAATATTTTACAAAAATTTAATGAAGTGAATAGATCTCACTTCATTATTTTGGTTTCCATATACTTACCTTTATTAAATAGAGTAATCAGTCCCCAAGTAAGAAAATCTAACTTCTCAATTAACAATGTTCATAAATACATAATCTTTAATAATTTTTGAAAGTGGCAGCAGCATCATTGACATCTACAGAAAACAGCTTTATAAATATAGTATTTGTTTGAGAAAGAATATGAATTTTGTTGGTTTTATGTTATCCTTAAGCAAAGTAAGCAATAACTTTAAAATACCTATAATCCAAAACAAAGCCTTAGTTAATTGAAAAAGGATAATTAGCTTGCACAACCATCTTGCTAAATATGTGCTCTGATAAGATTATGACTAAGGACAGGAGAAAGCAGAATATAGTCTGTTTTTTCAAATGCACTTCATTAGTACAGATATGAAGATGTTTAATCCTGCTTGAAATGCTTAAGTGAAAGTGGGGAAGTTCATAACAAATTTTTGACTCATAAATCACCACGTAAGGATTGTTGAGAGGCTGTTATACCTGATGCAATTCAAAGAAAGTTCAGCTTTGATTAGTAAGGCCAGTTTTGTCAAAATAAAGAAGTAGTGGCCCCAAAAATCTGCGACTAGATGGCATCTGAGGACAAAGTGTGGTGATCACAATGTGTGTCTTTGAGCACAGGATGTCTCATAAAGCAAGCCACAGGGGAAAAAGATTAGGGATATAATTCCAAATAGTGTCAAGAAACTTGAAAATTCTAGCTAGCTAATTTTGATGTTTCTGAAAGAGTTGACGGTTACTATTCAAAGATTTTCTCCTCTAAACATCATAGTTTTCTGAAAAAATTCTGAAGATTTATGTTAATTTCCACTTTGCACCACAGAAGCTGCTTTTACATAGCTTACTATTATGTCATGAAGAAATGCCTAATTTTAACCCTAGACTCTATTAATTATTTTACTACATCATTTAGTTGTGAATCATGAATTTCTGTCATTCATCAATTATATGTTTTACAGGGCAGACTGAGTGGTATGAGTAAAGATTTTGAACTAGGTTGACATGAATATTTGCTTTCATTTTAGGTTCTAGTTAAAAGAAAGAGGTCTTGGTGACTGGGACCATTTCAAATGTTTTATTTTTAAACATCTAATTATTTGAGCTCTTTTACTTTTAAAACTCTCATTCAAAAGGTGGTGTAATTCATTTGAACTTTATGAATAGCTTAGAGAAAATGACTCAGACTGTAAAGTGTTGGAGAGAGTTCAAAGAACTCGTTTTACAAAGGTTCCACATGCATAAGGACACAGCTATGTAGGCAGGCAGAGTTTAAGCACAAGCTGAAGTCAAGCCTCGGATGTACAATACAACCCGCTTGCTTTATGCTGGTGAGGCCAGTCAGACCCAAGAAAAGGGAATCTCCCTTTCCCCCTTTCTAGTCTTGCCTTCTCTTTCCAAGATTCAAATGTGAGCAGTTGCTATGAAAGTGTTTACTTCATTACAAGTATCATAATGGTGTTTCTCATGCAAAGGAGTTTGAAGGTAAGAGTGAGTTACTCCCACCATGCGAAGTACTAAACCAGAACGTGAAAGCCAGACTTGCTGAATTTACACCAATCTGAGGAACTGTTGCACTTCTATTACCATCAACCATTTGCCAGAAACACTATTTGTGTCAGTATTTTGTACCCTTAAGGAAAGTTGTTCTTTTTTTTTTTTTTTTCTTTCTTTCTTTCTTTTTGTCTAGATGGAATTTTGCTCTTGTTGCCCAGGCTGGAGTGCAATGACACAACCTGCGCTCACTGCAACCTCCGCCTTCTGGGTTCAAGTGATTCTCTTGCCCAGCCTCCTGAGTATTTGGGATTACAGGCATGTGCCACCATGGCCAGCTACTTTTTTTGTATTTTTAGTAGAGACCAGGGTTTCACCGTGTTGACCAGGCTGGTCTCAAACTCCTGACCTCAGGTGATCCAGTCACCTTGGCCTCCCAAACTGCTAGGATTACAGGCACGAACCACTGTACCCGGCAAGTTTTTCATTATTCTTTATTTGAATCTTGCATATTTGTTGCCAAATTATATTTAAATAGTTATAAAACTAATAAATAGTTTGGATTCTTTTATATAGAGGGATTATTTTATTATGTTTTCTGTCTTAATGTAAGCTATTGAAATTTTTCTAAACTTTTCTTAATTATCTTATTAGTGATATATTTTTGTTAAAATTTTTGGACTTTCTATTGTTTATATAATTTTCAAAAAAAATAGTTATTAATGCTTTAGTTTCCCTCTTATAGCTTGAATTAATTTTTCTTGTTAAGTCCAAATAAATTACTATAATTGAAATAATAGCACTGTTTACCTACTAAGTGTGGTTGCTGGTTTGAAGGTAGATATATATTTTACCATGTTATAGAATAGACTTCTTTTTTTTTTTTTTTTTTTTTTTCATTTTGAGCCCTTATCAAACACAGATACTATTGTTTTTAAACATGGCTTCGTATTGCCAATACAAAATGGTCCTTATAGTTTTTTATTCTGAAGTATATTGATAAAACTTCTTTGATAATTTATTGATACTGATTCATGCTATAATTTGTCATAATGTATTAATACATTATTCATTAAATGTGTTATTGAATTTGATTTGCTAATACTATATTTAGCATAATTGAAGTGACATTCATAAGTACAATTGATATTGTTTTTTTTTTCATGTTGTTGAGATTCAAAGCTATTCTTGTATCATAACACTTCTTCTAATAGTCTCCAGAATATTGTTAACAAAATTGAAGTTACCTTTATATGCAGTATATCGTAGCACTGGCCTGACACATTTACAATGAGTAGTTCTTTAATATTTTCTATGTGTCATTGTAATTACACTATGGAGATTTTCCAACTATTTTGAAATCAGCTTTGGACAATATGTTTTTCTAGACAAAGATCCATTTGGTGCATATTTCTAAATCTATTTTTATGGAGATCAGTAAGTAGTTATTTATCATTTTTAAAATTTCTTCTTTATCTGTATTCTTTTTTTCATTTGATATGTTTTTCTTTTTTATAATAAGATCTAATTATTTAACTTTTCATTTTAAAAAGCTAAATATATGTACTTATTATAGATATAAATTGCTTATATTTATGTATTTTATATACATAATTTATAACAGAGTATATTTGAATATTACTATATGTTTCACCTATATTTATATATTATATATAGCTTACATAATTTTATATAATATACATATATGTATATAATATACATATTATACTGTTTTACTTTCTTCAAATGTATTAAGATGTGCATTTATCCTTATGAAATCTCTTTTTTCTTGCTAAAATGTTAGTTTTACCTATGTATAATTTCATGCATGAAGTAAAGGTAATTATATTTTGGCAACACCTATGTGATACATTAAATAGAGTGATAAATAAACATATATCATGTTTTAGGCATTATACAATTATGCTTTTATTGCATTAACTACTTTATCTTAGGAAATACTGTTTCAATTAAATTTTTATTTATTTATTTTTTTGAGATGGAGTCTTGCTGTGTAGCCCAGGTTGGAGTGCAGTGGCATGATCTCAGCTCACTGCAACTCCCTGGTCCCAGTTCAAGCAATTCTCCTGCCTCAGCCTCCCAAGTAGCTGGGATTACAGGCATGAGCCACCATGCCCAGTTAATTTTTTTTATTGTTTAATAGAGATGGGTTTTTACCATGTTGGCCAGTCTGTTCTTGAACTCCTGACCTCGTGATCCACCCACTCCGGCCTCCCAAAGTGCTGGGATTACAGGTGTGAGCCACCTGGCCTAAATTTTTATTTTTAACTACCAATTATTTTCTCTAACATATTCATTTTGAAGTTTACTTTTTGTGTGTAATGAAAGCAATATCTTTATTTTTAAAATCTTTCAGAGGATAATAACTCATATATTGCCAGTTGTTCTATTTCTCACTAAATGGTTTTTATATCTTTGGAATTGCACTTTCTACTTGCCTATCATTGTTTTCTTAATACAGAAGATTTTCTGTAATTATCAATGTCTAATGATGACAATATCTGACTCATGATGGCAAAGTAGCAGAGGCAATACAAATTTTATTGAAATTAGTGTGGGAAAGAGCAGTATATTTTAATCAGTAAGCTTTAAGATCATCTATGTGGTATTGCTCTTTTGTTAGGATAACTTCTACTCTTGATCATTTTAAATCTGCTCTCTTGGATTGATTAGTTTCCCTAGAAGGATATCTTCAATATCCAAAATTGTGAGTTGAAATCTAACAACAAGTATTATCAGAGCTGGGTGGGAGAATGGCCCAAGTTCTTACTTTTCAGTTTATAGAGGTTTGTTACATGTTAATGTGTTAAATAGAGCACCCCATAAATATAAGTTATGAATCTCTGAAGCAGAGCTTGTTACAGATATGCAGATGCTTATGACATACATCGAGATTCTATTCAGGAAAAGAAAAGAAAATCCTATATCAAAGTGAGAGAAGACAAAAAGAGTGGAGGAGTATCTGTGGTCAAAGATAAATTATATCCTAGGCCTGATCCATAGCATAGGAATAGAAGTGTGATCTGGGACAGGAATCTCACCATAGAATGATTTTGTTCCTTTGTATAGTAATGCATTGCCGTCTATCCTTGGAGTGGTGGTAGAAGTTACATAATTTCAGTGCATTTCCGAGAAAACCAAGACAAATTCTCCAGAGAAGGTCATAGACATAAGTTATTACCCACTGTCACTATGGGAGGAGAGCTTAAGAAACGTGATTTGGTTGGCTAAGGTACTATTATCATCAAAATGTTTTTCCTGCCAGAATGCAAATGCTGAAATCCTAACAAGGTAATGATAGTAGGAGGTGGATCATTGGGAGGTAATTAAGCCATCAGGGTAGAGCCCTCAAAAATGATTAGTGCCTTTATAAAAAGGCCTGAGAGAGATCCCTTTCCCTTCCACCACATAGGACACAGTGAGAAGGCACCCTCTGTAAAGAAGGAAATAAGCCCTCCCCAGACACTGAATCTGCTTCCACCTTGACCTTGGACTTCTCAGCCTTCAGAACTGTGAGAATTAAATTTCTGTTGTTTGCAATCTACCCAGTCTGTAATATTTTGTCATGGCTGGCTAGATCTACTAGGACAGGTGCCCAAATACCAATGCTCTAGTGTCCAAATTATCTCTGGTTCAGTAGTTCCACAGAGTAAACTGGCTGGGTAAGGAATGTTCCAGGATTTTAATTATGCCTTCTGCATTTTTAAACCAATAGCTTTACTTAATTGCACAAACTGCAGCTACACTTTCAGAAGAATCCAGTGCCTCCAATTCCTGACTATTTTTAAGATTCTGTTCTGTGATTCATCTTATGTGTGAAATTCCCCTATTGTTGGCTTATGGTCTAATTCTCTTTGCTTTTTCTAAGTCACTTATGACTTACTTGATTTCTAGTTGCAAAGTGTTATTGCTGTCATGCTCTATCTAATTTTTTTGTTATTCTGTGCTTTATTTGCTTATTCTCTTTTTATCTATTTTACTTTCAAAGTGATTTCAGGAGGGAGAAGTTGTAAAAATGTAATTTAATCTATTTTATTTAAGCAGAAGTCACAATGGTTTATTCCTGCAGAGTATTCCCATTTGAGAGGTGTGTTCTAAGAAATGTAGAATAAGAATGATCAAAATCAAGATGATGCAATAGTAAGAATTAAAATGTACTCAGTGGTCAACATTGTTTAAAAATTTTGTGTGTCATCTTATTTAATCCTGACAGCATCCCTCAATAGTAGACATGATTATTCTGCAACACCTATGAATACTATTATTGCTCAGTTGAACGATCTGTAAAGTGTATGTAACAATAGTACCAAGCAGATAGATTCCTGTGATCATAAAATGCATAATTCATACCTTTAATTTTATGAATTTTAATCATAAAGTCATATTTAAGCTTATGACTTTAATTTAATGTTATAAGTTATGATTTATAAGAAGTTGTAGAATAGTGAGAGGCATACAGCATCCACCTATGCTAGGCAGCATATTGTTTCCCCTCTTGCTCCCAAAGATGTCTACATCCTAATACCAGAAATTTGTGAATAGTTTATTACATGGTGACATGGTTCAGATTTGTATCCTGGCCCAAATCTCCTGTCAAATTTTAATCCCCATTGTTGAAGGAGGGGGATTGGTAGTAGGTGACTGGATCATGGGGTGGATTTCCCCTTGCCATTCTTGTGAGAGTGAGTGAGTTCTCAAGAGACATGATTGTTTCCAAGTGTGTAGTACATCCCGTATTGCTCTCTTCCTCCTGCTCTGGCTGTGTAAGACATGCCTACTTTCCCTTCATCTTCTACCATGATTGAAAGTTTTCTGAGGGCTCACCAGCCATGCTATGATGTATAGCCTGTGAAATCATGAGCCAGTTAAACTTCTTTTCATTATAAATTACCCAGTCTCAGGTATTTCTTTATAGCAGTAAGAGAATGAACTAATATACATGGCCACAGTAAATTAATGTTGCAGATAGAATTAAGGTTATTAATTAGATAATAAATCTATTATACTAGATTATCCATTAGGTGAATGGAGTGTAATCACAAGAATTCTTTCAATGTGGAATTTAGAGGTAAAAGAGTCAGAGAATGTGTAGTAGAGTCAGAGTCAGAGGGATGCAACATGAATCCTCAACTGGATCCTGCTTGTCTTAAAAGATAGAAGGGCTGCAGCACAAAAGTGAAGGACTGTAATTTGAGAAGCTGGAAAAGACAATGAAAGAGATTCTCTCCTAAAGAGAGCATTCAGTCTTTGTTTTAAACCACTAGAATAGTCTAGTTTTTTGAAACAGCAATATGAAACAAATACAGTTCAGTAAGTATTACTTTTTATAAACCAATATTGAAGATGAAGACAATGAGCAAAAGACAAGTAACATTCCTGAGGTTATACTAGCTTTAGAACTGTAAGACAAACTCAGATTGTCTGAATGCAAAGATATCATAAGCTAGCAATGACTATGTTACCATTTTTAATGTTTATAATGCTTCAAGAAGAAAATTCCAAAGAAAACAGAGCTTGACTTTTCCTGTATAATTTTTAAAATTATCCTTTATTATAGTAAAAAAATGCATTCAATTATCAAATAATTGCAGTTTAAATTTCAAGGAAACAAAATATTTGCTAATTAAATTCTGAACTCTATCTTTTAAACTAATATTTGGTAAAATTGAACTTACAATAAAAATTATGGAAACTATGCTGTATGTTTATATGCATTTTGTTGGACTCAACAAATAATTATTATTGTAGCTATATCTATTATAATTCATTAAAAATAGAAATATTTACATTTTCATTCCTGACAAGCTTAAGTGCCATTATACTCACAAAAAATTTTAGTTAAGTCTTCATAATTAAGTTAAATATATTCAAATCATCAGTATTTAGTACAGAAATATAAATATAAGTATGTTCACATTTTTAAATTTTTATAATAATGGACTACTTACAGTGTATACTAGGTAGGTGTGGATGACTGTACATATCACGCTTTTTTCAGTGTGGGGAAGACAAAATTTGAAGTTTCTGTTTATTGTGCATTGCTACAATGTGGTCAAGTATTAAAAAACCTTGTGTACTTACAAAATAGTATATTTCAAAGAATCGTGGAAGAGTGTATAGGTATTAGATACGTATTTGTCAAATGAATAACAGAACAATGCCATTTTCCAATTTCACAGGCACAGAATTGAGCAGTGATATTAATTAGCAATATTATTTTATGTATTTGAGAAAATAAAGACAATATTAATTACAAAAAAAGCAAATTCCATGTGCAAAATTTTAATAATTAGGTTTTGTTTTTGCTACAATAAAGAGAAGCCAATGGAATAATCTTAGCTATATAGGAACACTTTAAATTTACCTCTACAAATATAAATAAGGGATGCTTTATTAATGTTTTAGATCTAAATATTTCTTGTGAACCAAGTCTAAGTTATCTTTTTATGAGCACTGTGATCATTAGGAATATAATTGCAATCTATTTCACCTACTCTTAAACAGTTCAAGAGAATTCTACATATCCTGCACTTTTACAGACAAAATATGTGTTAAACTAAACATTGTACAATATTTTGATAAGAAATGTGGCTACTGCAATGATACAAGATACAAGTATATACACAAATATAATTAAAGGGATTGCTTTTATAATTAATTAAAATATTTTTTGTTTACATAGTGACATGATTACTTTCTATACCTATAAAGAATATTATTTAAAATAATTTCTAAATTAGCTACATGGTCTGTTTGGCTAGATTAGCTGGGAAACCTTCTAGTGTATGTCTTTTTTAATGAGGCTTGACAGAAAGCTTCAATTTCTGTGAATTCTTTACTAGCCAAATGTATTTTATTTATGACATACATTAGTAGATAATGAAAGAATCAAATGGTATTTTTCAGACTCAAATAAAGAAGTGTAAAAAGAGTTTAACTTTTGTCATATGAGGGTAAACACTAATGATTTTACTGTGCAACAAGATCTCAGGGGAAGTAATCATTGAGAACACAATTAAATATTTAGCATGGTAAACTGAACAATATGCTAGGTCTATACTTTAGCCAGAAACAAAACCTTTTAACTATTGTTCAAGGAAAAAATATATTTGAAAAGGAGAAAGTAATTCAGGTATATTAAATACAAATTAAAGTTTAAAACAATCCTCTATATGAACAAGAATTACCTGTCATATTTTCTTTTTTTTTTAACAGCCCTCGTTTCTTTTATTATTATTTTACTTTAAGTTCTGGGGTACATGTGCAGAATGTGCAGGTTTGTTACATAGGTAGTGCCATGGTGTTTTGCTGCATACATCACTCTGTCTTCTACATTAGATATTTCTCCTAATGTTATCTCTTCCCAATCCCCCACAGCCTACTATCCCTGCCCAGGCCCCATCCCCCGAATGGCTTCCTAGTTTGTGATGTTCCCCTCCCTGTGTCCATGGGTTCTCATTTTTCAACATCCACTTATGAGTGAGAACATGTAGTGTTTGGTTTTCTGTTCTTGTGTCAGTTTGCTGAGAATTATGGTTTCCAGCTTCATCCATGTCCCTGCAAAGGACAGAACTCATCCTTTTTTATGGTTGCATGGTATTTCACGGTGTATATGTGTCACATTTTCTTTCTCCAGTCTATTACTGATGGACATTGGCATTCATTCCAAGTCTTTGCTATTATAAACAGTGCCACAATAAACGTATGTGTGCATGTCTTTATAGTAGAATGATTTATAATTTGGGGGGATATACCCAGGAATAGGATTGCTGGGTCAAATGGTATTTCTAGTTTTATATCCTTGAGGAATGACCACAGTGTCTTCCACAATGATTGCACTGATTTACACTCCCACCAACAGTGTAAAAGTGTTCCTATTTCTCCACCATCTGTTTCTCCTGATTTTTTAATGATTGCCATTCTAACTGGCATGAGATGGTATCTCAATGTAGTTTGATTTGCATTTCTGTAATGGCCAGTGACAATGATCATTTTTTCATATATTCGTTGGCTGCATAAATGTCTTCTTTTTTTTTTTTTTTTTTTTTTTTTGGAGACAGAGTTTTGCTCTTGTTACCCAGACTTGAGTGCAATGGCACGATCTCGGCTCACCGAAACCTCTGCCTCCTGGGTTCAGACAATTCTCCTGACTCAGCCTCCTGAGTAGCTGGGATTACAGGCACAAACCACCATGCCCAGCTAATTTTAGTAGAGATGGGCTTCACCATGTTGACTAGGATGGTCTCGATCTCTTGACCTCGTGATCCACCCGCCTCGGCCTCCCAAAGTGCTGGGATTACAGGCGTGAGCCACCGCGCCTGGCTCAAATGTCTTCTTTTGAAAAGTGTCTGTTCAGAAGCTGATTGGATCGCTTCCTTACACCTTATACAAAAATTAACTCCAGATTGATTAAAGATTTAAACATAAGACCTAACACCATAAATACACTAGAAGAAAATCTAGGCAATATCATTCAGAACATAGGCATAGGCAAGGATTTCATGACCAAAACACCAAAAGCAATAAAAACAAAAGCCAAAATAGACAAATGGGACCTAATTAAATTTAAGAGCTTCCACACAGCAAAATAAATGATCATTATAGTGAACTGGCAACCAACGGAATGGGAAAATATTTTGCAATCTGCCCATGTGACAAAGGGATAATATGCAGAATCTACAAAGAGCTTAAATTTATAAGAAAAAAAACAACAACCTGTCATAATTTCATATGAAAAAGTTGTAATTAAAATTAAAATCCCTAAATATTTTATATAGTTGATTTGCATCTTTTTACATGTAGCATTCGGATTATTTTTTCTAGTTTGCATTTGGTCTAGAAGATGTTCCCTAAATAATTTTAATTTTTAATATTTGTCTTCATATTAGATTCCTTTTCTTTCACTTTATTCCATAGAAATTGTCATTGTGACTTGTCACTCTTCCTAGTTAGTTATCCTTCAGATCTCAGATGAAGCTTCTAAACTTCATGAAGGAAGAGACAGTCCTATTCCAGTAAGGCAGATGTCCTGCTTTCACAGTTCTGTATCAAACTTACATTCATAATTGTTATCAAAATTGCAATTATACATTGCTTTCTGTTATTCTTTAGAATTAAGTTTTTATTACTAAATGTTAAGCTCTATGAAAGCAGAAATAGTGTCTGGTTTTACATCCTTAGGCTTCTCCTATTTGCCAGACACATAGTAGGTACAGCAGTACATATTCATTGAAGGAATGATTAAACTGTGCTAAGCTACCATTTTATTTTGAAGGCAGGAATGGTTCATTGGAATTGTAGATTACAAGAAGTAAGAAAAAACAAATAGTTTTAAAATTCAGATAATAAGGTTAACTTTTGTTCAACCTTTTCAGTTTTCATGTTAGTAAAATGATGATTTTATCAGGAATAATATGACTAGAATCAATTGATGTGAGTGTATAAAACAAAACAGCTCATCACTAATGTACTCTATCTCCTAACATATAGTATTTCTAAAAGTAAAGTGAATTCACAAATATCTAAATAGATTAAATCATATCCTAATTCAGGGATTGTGTCTTTTACTCTTACATTATTTTTTTATTTCATTTTTGGCAAATTTTTCATATTCTATACTAATATAGAAAGACAGTTGTTTTTGTTTTAAACTCATCTGTTCATTTTTTTGTTATAGGTCACTCCTGTTAGTTTTTGTTAGTATATTCAAATTAGAATCATTTTCTGTACTTAAAAGATAGCCAGACATTTGTATATTCTCCTCAAAAATAAAGAATGGACAAAACATTTTGACAGATAAGAAAGACATAGTTGTTTTTCAGTTTTTAGTTAGTTTTGCTAGTATGAAGTAGAAATTATTTAAACAGAAAAAGAGAAAATCATCATTTTTTCCATACAATGAAAATAAGACCCTAGAATTATTAAAAAAAAAACATTTTGAAAACATTCAAAGCCTTTCTTTACTAATTCCAAATATTCTATATAAATAAAATACATAGATTTGAAGATAAATTATATTTTGTAAAATGTAAAGTTATCAGACTAATTGTTAAACTAATCTGACTATAGACACTATATTAACTGCTGTTCTTAATACATAAGATTATATTCTTTATTTCATCAGGAAAATCCTGAGGAGTGAACATGCTCTTCAAGTTTGCAAATTTGTTTTCTTCAGCTTCTAGATCAGATTTGCCGTCTTAAGTTTTTGGATTTACCAATCGAACAGATTTGCTGTACTATGCTTAAAATTTCTTGATTTGGAAATTTGGAAATATAATGAGTAAATAAGTGTTTTTCATATTTCTGCTTATGATTTCCTGTATCTGCTCACAAGGAAAGTTCAACAAATGGGCTGGTATGTAGACATTTTATCACATTTCAGGTCAGTATATATATATATATATATATATATATGTCTAAAGATTACAGACTCAACTGTGAAACTCTAAAAAGAGGTGTAAACTCTGAAAATATCTGCAGCTTCTGAAGTGTACTGTTAAAAGAAATGTTGATACAGGTGTTGACAACAGAATCAATAGATATAGCTGATCGTAACGGGGTGGGGTGAGTGTCAATAGAGAATCTGTGATGTCCACAGGTAGTGAGAAAAGACTTGGCTCCCGTGTCACAGTCACTTTTGTTAACAGCTTCATCACAGTACCACCAGGGAACTAAACTTTAACACCAAGGGGCACAATAGAGTAAAAAATAACAGTTTTATGGAACGCCGTTGGTAGTCCTGTAGTAGAGTGTGTTTCTTTATAACCCAATAATGCTGAATAAGTATTGAAAATGATTACAAAGCACTTACTAACCCTTGCTTACTGCTAGGCATCAATGATGACCACTGAAAACGTCCGAGCCATGCCCTTAAGGTTTCCCCAGACTGGTTTTCCCAGTCTAATAACAAACAATTACACCAGCTTATAATTAACACAATAGAAGATGTTTTCACGCAAAGTTATGGGGATATGGAAACAAGGGGCCTCATCCAGCTGGAAAAAATGGAATATTTTTGGGAGCATTGTATATTAATTTGGAAGAAAAGTAAAGAAAATAATTTTCTATGTAAAGGTGCAAGCAATAGGTATGTAAAAAAGCATGTACATTCAAGTAAATACAAGTGATTTGCTGGAATGATGCTCAAGATACATATAGGAGTATCAGCAGAAGACAAAAGTAAAAATAGAAAAGAAAATATTTTAAAGTAAAAATAAAATTTAGGATAAGGCCAGATTTCAATGGGCAGGTAGAAATCCTCCTGAATGATTTCGAATTTGTTCTCAAATCTAAGGAGATACTGATAAAATTCTAATAGGGAAATGCAATAGATGTGCATTTTAGAAAGATCATCTGGCCATAGCTTGGAAGTACAGTATATAGAAGTGGACATCTCTGTGGAGAAATTTAGGTAGCTTCTTAAACATGTGAGTCTTAGGAAAAACTAAGACAAAGGAAATGAACATAAGTTGAAAGATGGAATTATCATCAGCACAATAATTATAGACATTTGTAACTAATTTGAAATAAATGTAATTAAAATTATAGATATAACAAACCATCTAAATGGTAACACTAATGTGTGCTAAATGTTTTACCTGGATTGTATTTTTATTTCTTAAATAAAATAAGAGCAATATTATTATACCCTAATTCGAAGTTCGGGAAAAAAACTGAGTCCTAACTTGAAGGTAGAAGGATTGTTTAAGCCCAGCAGGTCAAGACCACAGTGAGCTGTGAATGTGTCACTGATCTTCAGACTGGGCAACAGAGAGAGACCCTGTCTCTGATATATATATTTCAAGTGGCAAGCAGATATCCTCTTGAAAGGCTTTGAATTTGTTTTCAAGTTTAGGGAAATATTGATAAAATTCTAATAGGGGAAAGACAATAGATGTATATATGGGAAAGATATATATATGTTGTGTTACATATATAACATACATTATATATGTTATAGCATATTATATATATAATATATGTTATGGCATCAAGTATATGTTTACTATTAATATAGATTATTAGAATAACCTTACTGAGAAAGTTCAAAACCCTAAGTAAAATCAAACTAAGACGATGTCTCTAAGAAGCATGAGCTTATTCTCTATAATGGGCAACTTTTATTGAGACACTGAAAGACAGACTGTCATCATGGACATAACACACTTGGAGTAAAATTTAGAAAATGAAAAGAAGTTAAAAGCTTATTGTATTTTATGAAATTTTCCATTGGTGGCTTTGTATACATGACGGTGAAGTTAAAGTCAGTGTCAACTTGGAGGTTTAAAAAATGTGCACATAATATGTTGTATGACATGCTTTTTATCAAAATTTTGTTTTGACACTTAACTCTGTTACACAATCTAATTTCATTTGATTCAGATTTTTTTATATACAGTTATCCCCCTGTATCCATGAGGAATTTGTTCTAGAACTCCCCTTCGATAGCAAAACCTGTGGATGCTCAAGTCCTTCCACAAAATGGCATAGTGTTAACATTAGCATATAATCTATATGCATTCTCCAAAACACTTTAAATCATCTGTGGATTAGTTATACCTAATAAAATACAAATTATTTATAAATAGTTGTTATACTGTATTCTTTAGGAAAAAATGGCAAGGAAAATGTCTGTACATTTCAGCTTGATGTGGTTGAATCCACAGATGTGGAACTCGTGTAAGAGGAGGGCCAACTGCATTCAGTAGGAAATCCCAAGTTATTTGCTGGGAGTAAGAGCTGTATTTTAAAGTAGCATCTCTTGATAAGATATACAAGTGAAACAAATTTCAGTGTTTAAAATTCTCATTGTTTTTAAAACAGGTACCCGGTTCATTGGTTATTTTAATGTTGATAACTCTGAATTTAAAAAAAAGTGGATTTATTTTTGTGGCTGATAAATATGTCCCTGGTTATAACCCAGACTATGACAATTAAAAATATAAAGCTAGAAAATAGATTTCAGCAATTATTTTGTTGATACTAGTATCAAATATTGCATTTTAAAAGGGCAGAAAAATCTCAAAATTTTGAGATTTTTTAATATTGAACAAAAATGATTTAACAAGGCAATTTTTGTGATTAGAAAAATAAACATGCAAATTCTTAACTTATTTTGCTCTGCTTTCTACACGTCTATATTTTTCCCATATCAGTGTAATCAAAAAGTTTTATAAGCTTGCATGGATAAGTTTATAATCTTAAAACAATGCAGTATTTATACTTGAAATAATATACTCAACATTTATAGAGATTAAAATGAAATCTTATAGTCTAATTACAAAGACTCCTTTTGTAATGATAATTTTCTTACAGAACAACTGCTGTCTAATAGCAAGGGTAGGTTTTTCCCATTGTATTGCTTCAGGATTAATTAAAAATCTTGTTCTAGTGCATTACAAATAGCAATCAAACATACCAGTGAAGGTTGGTTGCACTGGTGATTGTAATTATGATTATTATTCTATAATTTACTTTTATTTTCATGAAACTCTTCTAAATCCCACCAAAACAAAACAAAACAAAAATTCAAATATATTATATACCCGTATCAATAAGATTGGAATGAGTGCCTTATGAAGACTCATTTTTTTTTCAGACAGAGTTTCACTCTGTGGCCCAGGCTGGAGTGCAGTGGTCCAATGGTGCAAACTCAGCTCACTGCACCCTCCACCTCTGGATTCAAGCAATTCTTGTGCCTCGGCCTTCTGAATAGCTAGGATTAGAGCCATGCACCACCATGTCCGGCTAATTTTTGTATTTAGTAGAGATGTTGGCCAAGCTGGTCTCAAACTCTTGACCTCAGGTGATGCACCTGTCTTGGCTTCTCAAAGGGCTGGGATTACACACATGAACCACCATGCCTGGCCAAGAGGACTCTTATTATCAAATAAATTATCTTACCAGTCAATGTTGTTGAAAATTTTATAATCATTTTATCTAAAATACTCAAATATGATTTGCTAAAAAAAAAAAAAAACTAGTATTTTTGGCATATAAATCTATTAAATCCTTTATGATATGAATCCAAAGTTCTTTGTTTTCTTTACACATTCATATCCTAAATATTTTTGCTTTAGGTATGCAAATACCTTTTCATTTTCTGATACTTTTTCATAATATATAGTTAAATTTTATTGCAGCAGAATCTATTTTCTTATAAATTTCTTTCTATTCTATTGTTAAGTTCCTTTTCTTCTCTCCATGATTTTATTCCCCAGATTGTAATTTTTGACTCTATGCTCATCTTAGTCTGTGCATTTTGTAGATGATTTCAATTTGTACCCAAGTGAGTCCAACCACTAAATATACTAATGTCTCATGAATAGGTCTTTCGAATTGACCTCAGTTCTAAACCTTTGATTCTAAAACTTTATGTACAAATGCCTTTTAGATATTTTTACACAGAAAATACACTGCGACCACAAAATTAACTTGTTTATATTGAACTCATCAGCTTTTCCCCGAAGCACCACTTTCTGTTTTTTTATGATGTGCTCTTTTTCATACATTCCACTTAGGCTTCGTATTCCGCCTTGTGCCTAAGAGCAAATCAGCAAAGTCCTACAGATTCTATCTCATGAATATCTGTTAATATCCACTCACCTCTTTATAGCTACTTTATGCCTTTTGTTTAAGCTTTTATCTTTCCTGAGTTATAGAAATCACTGGACACCTTACCTGTCATCTATTAGAATTCTATTAGATATTATCTGTCCTTCTCCTTATGCTCCCTTCAGAGTGTACCTTGAGAGAGAAAGTCTTGGGTACAGGGAGGTGATTTGATGACATTATTCCAGGTGAAATAAAACAAGGAAAGAGCAAAAGCCAAGAAAATAGTGATCTAGCTCGTCATCACAATGCGATCATCTGAGGGCCTTAGAGTTATCTGCTTGGGAGATATGAAAGGAGAACATTTGTTCCAAGGTTCTTAGACTCGTTTGTCAAATGCTAGCTCAAGACTGTTTGCTCTCTAACACTTCCAGGTTTATGCATATATGAATACTAAATGATTTGAGAGGTATATAAAAGCATGGACTCAGAAAAACCCAAGGTAAAAAGCAAATGATGCAGTGAAACAAATGGAAGTAAGGTTACTCTCAATAGTAATAGGTTATATCTGGTCAAAGCTGTTTGCTGCAGCAATGGCAGGAGATGAGCTTAGAGGCAGGCATAAGCAGTGTTTCATGAATGTTATTTTTATGACATAATCCGATTATATCAGTGTCCATGCATAAGAATCTGCGTACCTTCCCTTAACTTTTACAATAAAAATTAAGCTCTTTTGCATAGTACCTAAGAATTCTCTAGGAAGCTGTATCTGGCACTGAAAACCTGAGTCGAGTTTCTTCTTACCTGATTCTTTGCCTCCTAGAGTAGATAGAAGGCTTTCTATATACAGGAGGCTTTCCTTGTTCAAGAAAGCTTAGCATAGGAAAGCTAAAAAGGAAAAAGACCTTTAAAGTAAATTCATTTAAAACTGGAAGCAAATGTCATGGGAAAGGGTAGTGGTGGTGTGGTGGTGATGCAGTAGGCTGGTGATGGGGGAGGGGGCAGTGGTAGAAAATTTACATATTAATTAAACTAAGAAATAAAAACATAGATTATTTTCTTTTACATTTTCATGAGTCCTAAGATATAGGACGACTGTACTTGGAGTTTTAAAATAAACAGATTTTTAAAATGTTACTTTATGCATATATTTTTTGTGACATTTTATAATAGTGTAAAATTATATACTTTATTAGAGCTTCAGTTTTTCAAAAGAATCCATGTCATTTTAATTAAAATATATATAGTTTGCACCAACTTCCTCCAAAAGCTACTACAAGTTGTGATTTTCCAAAAGTTTTCTGAAACATCTAAAGTATAATTTTATCAATATTTCCTTCTTTAATTGTTAATTGTTCAACCTTGTGCAGTCTTCATTTGGCAGTGGTTTTGTATGTGCCTAGAATAGCCCATGAACACAATTCTATTGACAAAAGGAAAATGTGATTCTTGCAAGATGTGCACTTTCACTTTTTAGTTAATTTGCATTATATTTGCCTTGCATTGATTAATGTTTACATAAGACTATAGGAAGTGAACAGAGTTATCAATAAAGAACTAGAGGAAAAGAACAGGGATACTAGGTAATGTTAAGTGGCAGGCAAGGGGAAGACAGCGAGGTATTTCACCAGAGAATAATTTTACCAATTGTCAGTTCCTTAGGGATTATTTCCATGCTATAGAAAATTTTGTGTATATCCTCAACCTCATTAACTGTGGGGATTCAGAGAAGGAATGGATAATGAGAATACACTGTATATTTAATTTTTGTTATTTTATTGTTCTCATAGGAACTCTCATGTTCTATTAAAATTGCTAGTGTACTTCTCTGTCTCCAATTAGACTATAATTTCTGTAAGGTTTGCTGACTTTCAATAACTATAAAAAATAGCAATAATAGAAAATAATTGATTATATAATTTACTCTTAGACTGTAGTTTTATAAGACCTTAACTTGAATTATCTCTTTGACTTTTCATAACAACCCTAGAGGACACTGTGCCTTGAGGTACAGTTGTTATTCAATTTTACATATCAGGAAATTAAGAAGATTAATTCATTTCCTCAAGCATATACCAAAAAAGTGGTGAAGCTGGGATTCAAATCCAGGTTGAACATCAAGTGTTTATATTTCCTACAAGATAGCAGTAGAATAAGATCCACAGTTTGATTAGATGAACCACCTCCTTTCTTTTTTGAGAAATTTTCATAGGTGATGTTGTGTTATTTATTTATTTTTGGAAATACATCAAGAGACATAATATGTCTGGCTGTTTCTCTCTTACTGCTGTTAAGTTTAACTAGGTGTTTGAATATGGTCAGTTGGATAGTTTTATTTTATTCATTCACCCAGTGATTTGTGCACCTTAAGTCGAATCCATTATTCTATTGGTTATTACAAAATGGTGAATTTCTGATGATCATTCCATCCACATTTATTAAATAAATATTTATAGAGAAAAAATTCACATATAAACTACAGAAATAACTGGACAAGTAATGAATTATTTTTCTTGTTTGATGGGCTTTGTCTCTTTATGTACACTACTGTTTTCATCTCTCTTGCTCTAACTCTTGCACACAGAAGCAAATCCTGAGATCAAACATTACCTCTTCAAGGAAGTTTACCCAACTTCTTCCTTTAGCTCTATTTAATGCTCTTCTGTATTCCATTTTTCCTCACCCTGTGTCTATGCTATAAAAGAAAAACATTTACCTCACATTAAGGTTGTGTCAGTTCTCTGTAATGCTATGAGAATGTAAAAGAAAACTTTTATCTTACAATAGCACTTGCCTAAACAATGTGAAAATGAATACTGTATGTTGTCACACATGGATCTAACCAAACAAAACTGAAAAAAGACTAGGCCCTCTGAGTTAATGTGGAACAAGGGATTGTTACTGGTAATGTCTGGAAGCATTTTCCTGATTAATACATAATGGGATTTGTTTTAATCTAGTGAACACAGACCTGTGTGCCCACTTTATCCTATCTGAACACTAGCTTCCAATTGTTAATTGGCATTATCACTTTGACAACCATGTCATTTTCTAGGTCTTAAAAAATTCTGCCTTTTCCCATTAATGAGCTACTCAATACATTGCTTTGCTAGAGATTAAGTTAACAAAAGGCTTTATACTTTTCCTTCCACTCTCCTTTTATTTTGGGGGATTAGAAATCTGATAGAAGCAATAGACTGTGGCCTATTTACCAATATAAGCCATGTTCCTACTATACCCTCATTTTTACCTCCACCTCTTAATTTATGTATATATTTTAAGATTCTATGTAGTAAATAAGGTCCTTATTTATTTCTTTTTAAGTACTAACATGTATATTTAAGGATGTAAGTTATTTTTTTGGCAGTTTTTATTCTGTTTCCATGTAAGTTCTACTGTAGACCCATTGAAGTGGATTGCCACTAAATTCAAAGGATTTTGTCCAATTTCTGAGACACGAGTAAAATATAGGGTTTATGATCCCACAGTTTGAGGCCAAACTGAATAGGTTTGAATACCAGTTCCACCACCTATTAGGTAAGTATTTAACCTCTTAATGCTTTTGTTACCTTATATGTTTATTGTAAGAATTAAATAGGTTAATAGATATTAAGCACTTACAATCATGTGTGGCACAGAGTAAGCACTTAACAAATGAGTTAACTGTTGCTATCATCCTACTGATGTTTCTTAATACATTCACCTATGCTATCACATTGCCCATTGCATGAGATAGTTTCTCTTCACGAACAATTGCAATTTAAGAGCAATGAGAAAGGAAAAAGATCACAATATCTGCTATATCCTTATGCATGCAAAAAGGGTGCAATTCTTAAGTAAGCAAAATGTATTCGATGCAGTAAAATATATAAATTAACTTGAAGAAAACTCCAATTATTTGGAGTTAGATTAATCTCAAAACAATAATGAAATCTCAAAACAATAATGTTTCTTTCAATATTGCAGTTCTAAAGTGCATCTGAAGAATATTTGGTACACAATGTTCATTGCCAGCTATTGTTACTAGGTGATTGATAGGAGTACTAGGTTGTGATATAATAGATTATATAATTTAGTTTAGAGCTAAAATATAAAGTAATTAATTAAAGTAATTAATAAAATATAAAGTAATTGTATTTTTTGTAAACTCCCTTATATAAAGCAAGGCAAATAACCAAAATAAATGCAAATTGTTTACTATGGGATTTTTTTTTCAGAATTTTATGAGCTTAAAATCTCTTTTATAGCTTTTGTTTTAGAACAAAAGTTACCAAATTTCATTCTTAAGATAAAATTAAGCAATTTTTAAACAATTTCACTACTTTCTAGAAAGACTGCCCTAAAAAGAACACTGGAAATGCACTTGGTCAAATGCTTTCTTGTTTTCAGCACTTCAAGTGCCTCTTCGATATTTAAAAGTAAACTATCCAGTCTGGAATTCCCTTTCTGTTATGGGCTCACCAGTTTTTCGGAACTAATCTTCTTATTTGTCTCCTTTTCTAATGGAGAAAATCTATAGCTGCCTCAGCTGTTTCTAATTTAATAACTCCAGATATCTTTGGGAAATGACTGCTTTACTCTTTTGTTTTAATGGAGACAGAATGTTTTACTGTATAATCACCACATGTTAAAGAACACTTTCCCATCCCACATTTTATGGTTAAGAAAAACAGACATGTATTTTCACAGCCGGTTAGAGAAGGAGGAAAGCATTGTAATTTTAAACTCCATGTCTATTCTTTGAAAGAAGATAATAGGCCTTATGATTCACTTTCTCCAGTGACAACATGTAGAAATCTTTTTCTCCCCTGTCAAAGATTCTTGTGTAGTTTTATTTATATGGGCATCTGTAAACAATACTAAATACCAAGTGCTAAAATAATGTACCTCAAAGGTGTATGATTTTTATTGCAATTCAGAAAAATATTGTAGTGACATTAAATTAAATGCATTTAAGTTTTACTTACAAATAGCTGTTAATATTTACTCACAAAATTGTTATTTAGACTATTAGAACCAGCATATGTTTTATAAAAAGATTCAATCTGAAGATCCAGTTAAATATAACATATATTAATAATTTCAAAGTTTTACTTCCAACTAGAAATTGAAATACTACTCAGTTTCTGTGCTTCCTGTTTTCCTTGTGCTTCTCCCCTCAGCCACCTTGCTGGTGCCCACATATATGCTGCATAGATGAGATTCTAAGCTATCATATATGTTCCTCCTTGCCCTTCACAACAGGGGGGGATATTTAACTTATGAAGGCTTTTTTTTTTTTGATAACATTACAGGCGAAAGATTGGGGGAGGGGAGTGGTATTGCCTCTAGTAAATAGTTCTCACCTGAGCCAAATAATCATTTTTTTTCTTTTTATTAAATTATTCTCTTATCTCAAAGCAGGACTATAATAATTATTTTATATGTGTTTAATCATCACCTATTATATATTGTTATTTTTTCTTTTAATGTTTTATTATTCTTCAATATGAGCTAAAGAAAATGGCATTCCTTTACCATAACATTTGCTTTTCTCTGATTCTGTAACTCATCTGTCCATCAGAAAGCTAAAAAAGACACATCAAATGGCTAATCTGATGGTAAATACTGTGTGTTATTTCTGATCTCTCTTCATTAGTATACTCTTCTGATGAATTCATTTATTGATGCATTCAATTATATATATAGTTATCTTATCCACAGAATTTTGAGTGGTCTAACAATTATTATCCTTCACACCCCATATATGCCTACTACACATATGTGTACACATGTGTAGAATATATGTATTCATATACATATACACACATGTGTATATATGTGTGTGTGTGTGTGTGTGTGTGTATATATATATATATATATATATATAATTTTTCTTTCTAAGCTTTAAATTTTAATGGCCTAGCAACATTACTTTAAAAAACTTTGAATCATCTTATTTTTAAAAATTATAAACAGTTCTATTAAGAAAAAAATACAGGTTCATTATGAGCTTTATATTGTCTTGTCAAAGAAAGTCTCTTGGGGAACAGCCAAGGACACAGAGATGAGTGGGAGATAGCCAGGCAGAAAATTGAGGGAAAATAAATATTTCAGGCAGAGAATCAATAGGAAGTTGTGAAAGAACATAGAAAATATAGATTATAATAGAAGGTTAGAGTGGCAGGGATATATAAAGGATGAGAAGCAGCTGATTTTAGCTCCTTCCTATCAAATGCTGCTGATAAGATTTGAAATAAGTCAAATTTTGGACAATACCCGGTTGATGTAGTCAAACTTTGGCCTTTGGAATGCCAAAAACTTAAAATCCTGCCTACAAGATAGAAGAAAAAACAATAGAAAAAAGTTTCAAATCAATAAGAAGATACCTTATATAAATTTAATGTAACTATTTCTATAATCTTTCACATTCTACAACATATCTGTGAAGGTTTTCAGCGATTCTGTAATCTATTTGAAAATTACACATAGTAAGAAATTAAAGTAAACAAATCCTATTTCTCTATACTCACAAAATTTCTGACAACAAATGTGTGTGTGTGTCTGTGTGTGTGTGTTTTTTTTTTCCATTGCAGTCAATCCTCTAGCTGTCTGGACACCAAATGAGTGCTCTGCAATTTAATCCTGACACTAACAACCTGAAGTTAGTATAAACCCCATAGGTAAAGGGCTCCAGCCTCTAAGACAGCCACCCCATACCTCAGAAAACAATCACAAATTCCGATGTCATCTGTACTTCTGCCCAACCAGCCATAAATCGAGGGTCTCCACTACTCCCTAAACAGGTTTAACAATTTGCTAATAATGGCTAAAAAAACTGGGAAAACTGTACTTACATTTATCAGTTTGTTATAAAATATATGATTAAGCCTACAGATAACAGTCAGTTGAGAAGGTGTATAGGGCAAGGTCTAGCAAAACCCTGCACACAGAAGTTCTGTGCATGTGGATGTGGATTTGCATCAGGATGTGTTCACCCTCCTGGAAGCTCTCTGACCCCTGAAGTTTAGAAGTTTTTATCAGGATTTCATCACAGTCATGATTGGTTATTAACTGTATTTCCAGTCCCTCTGTCCTCCCTGGAGGATGGGGGTTGGGGCTTAAATTCTAAGCTTCTAATCACAGTTTGGTGTTTCTTGTGATCAACAGCCATCCTACAGCCATTCAAGAGTTTTTGTATTAGAACAAAGGATACTCCTATTGCCAAAGACATTCAAAGGAATTTAGAATATTTGTGTAGGATGCTACTATTGAAACAGGAAAAGTTCCCATTTGCCCCTTACAGGGCATGCGATGGGGGAGCTGACTGGCTTCTTAGCTGCCTCACTGCTCATACCCCTAGGGGGAGCATGCAGATGGGCAGGTCATGGGGAGTGCAGATCCCATGGCACCCCAAGCGTTGAGAGTTTAAAACTCCTGAAGCCCCAGTAGGCCTGTGTTACAGTGCCCGCATCCAGCTTTGCTGTCTGCAGGAAGCTTGTCTTAATCAGCTCAGTTAGACCCTCTGCCTTATCACAAGGAAAGAGGGCTTTCTGTATCTCAGAATTCTTGCCTTGGTGTACCAGAAAAACTGGATCACATGTGGTCCTAGAGAATGACTGCAAGGTTTACTGAATGGTGGAAACTCTCCGAGATGGATAGGGAGCCAGAAGAGGAATGGTATGGGGAGGAATCTTCCGTGCAGCCCGACTCTCCTCCAACCATTCTGGCCAACTTCTGCATCATCCCTCTGTCGATGGCCTGTCAGCATCTGCTGTTTTCTGCAGTTGTGTTCTGCCTGTGTGCTGCTCTTGACGTCCAGCTACTTGTGTCTTCTGCTGGTGTGTTCTTCTAAGCGTCCATTTGCTCTTATGCTTTCCCGCTAGAGTCCCAGGGTTTTTATAGGCACAGGATGGGGGCATGGCATGCCAGAATGGCCTTGGATAATGCAACATTTGGGCACAAAAACAGAAATGCTTGTCCTCACCTAGTTCCATGGGTACAGGCTCTGGGGTGGAGCCCTAGCCAGGGACCCGCACTTCTCTACCCAGTACATCCCTGCCCTCACCTCCTGTATTACTATCACTGAGAAAATTACAAGGGACCAGGAGCTTTGTCAGAAAAAAATGGCAGAGACAAATCTATATTCTTATTATGTCACAGAAATAAAAAAGTGTTAAATAAAGATAATCTTATGGATGTAGACAATGAGACTTTCTGTAGATTCATTAAACCCATCTTAAAAAGGTAAATAAAATTTCCTAAATAGATTGAAGTTTCATTCCTAATAAAATGAGATGACTTTTATTGACTTTTCAAATATATTTTTCGTAGATTTTTTGTGAAGCAATTTCATGATCATTTTTTCATTAGTCATTTTAAAAATACGTAAAAACTGTGGTATTTTATTCTGGTTGACCAAGCTCCTCCACTTGTATTTTGGCTGCCTTGTAATGATGCAAACATGAAGGGGCAAGAGACACCTATGTTGGGAGGACATGAATATTTTATTCAGTAGGCCAGTTTTCTTATTCACCTTCTGCAAGGTAAAAATACTGTTTGTGACAACTTCAAGAATTAAACCAGATAAAATGTGTGAATTAATTTCAATAATATGTAATATAGAAATCATAAAGGCTAATTCTAGTGAATACAGTTAGAAACAAGATGCATAACCATAATTCACAAAAGTGACCACTACCCTAAATGATGGAGTTGGCATATAACAGTACTAAAATGACTAGTTCTTCTATATCTTGCACAATACAATTGCTGGTTTTGTAATGCCATAATCAGTCAAGTGCAAAGATACTGTCTTAGAAATTGTTGATTTATTTTTAAAGTTTAAGGGGGCTGGCACAGGAGAACTTCCTCGATAAAAGTATGAAGTTGATATGCAAAAAATCTCAGTGTTCCCTTAAGAGATCCAAATTCACATATTGAAGAACTTCTTGGATGCTTCAGCTTCTGACAATTATGAATGAATCTGATATTCACATTCGTGTGCAGATTTTCACATGTACATGCATTTTCAAAAGGTTCGATAAATACCCAGGACAATTACTTGATGTGTAAGACTATTTAAATATAGTCTTTGTAAGAAACTGGAAACATGTCTTTCAATTTGGCTTTACCTTTTGGAATTACCACTGCTAATGAATAAGTATTGCTCTGCTAACTCTTTATGATCACCAGCAATTACTACTATTAATTTGTTAGATTTTAGTTATTCTATTTGAATATCACATTTTAACATTTTCAATTATCGAATTATTATAATGTTGAGCATCTTTTTATATGCTTATTTTCCATCTGTATACCTGCTTAAGTAAGATGTCTGTTCAAAACTTTCATCCATTTTTAATTGTGTTGTTTCTGTACTTAGTTTTCAGTTTTCTTTATACATTGCATATACAGGTATACAATTTGCATTTGTCATGTCTTTCATTTGATGTCTTGTCTTTTGATTATATTAACAATATATTTCACATAGAAGAAGTTTCTAACTTTAACAAAGCACAACTTTTCATGTATTTTCTTCTTATTTTCAAATAGTGCTTTGGTATTGTATCTAAAAGTTCATTGCCAATCTAGGTCACATATGTAGGAACAATGATAAGAACTACAGCAGACTTCTCATCAGAAACCATGCAAGCAAGAAGAAAATAAAGTGAAGTATTAAAAGTGTTGGAAAAAGAAAACCATTGACCTAGAATCTTATACTCCATTTCTTAATAAGTTACATATCCCCACCATTATTTTTCAAGAGGGCAATTAAATATTTGCTTCAGGTCCTCATCATCTATTGTAAAGCACCTTATTTATAAATATATATTTAAGATAAAACTATGTTCTTCACTTCAAATATTATTTTTAAATAGTCTTACCACACCAAGTAGTTGTTCTAGATATTTATCCAACCACAAAAAAATGCATATACATGTGAATGTCTGCACATGAATGTGAATATGTTATATTAATAATTGTTAAAAGCCAGAAGCATTCAAGAGGTCTTTCAATAAGTGCTTAAATAGTCAGTGCTTTATGCATACAGTGGAATCACTGATAGAAATAAATGAGCTAGTAAGCCACAAGGAAACAGAGATGTATCTTAAGTATATATTTATAAATAAAAGAAGCAAGTCTGAAAGGCTACATGCTATTTGATTTTATTTATATGACACTCTAGGAATGGCAAAACAGATCAGTGATTGTTGGTGGTGAGAGGGAAGGTATCAATGTGTAAACCACAGGGACTTTTGTTATCGTGGTAAAATCATTATGTATGATGCAGTAATATTCAATATGTGACACTATATATTTGCCAAAACCTGTAGAATTTTAGAGCTTAAACATAGAAAATGTATGACAATTTTTAAAAAATAAACTACAGTAGAATTTTGGGGAATCTCAGTTTGGAATGAAGAAAGTGACAAAACAATCTAGCTGTATTTTAACTATTTGGAAACAGGAACAATGAAGAGGATAGGGGAAAGGTATTTGACCTGAGTAACTTTAGAACTGAGTTACATTTTGTCTCTAAGTGATAAAGTTGTTTCAGATGGTGTATTCATTCTCATATTTCTGTTTTGGTGTACTGGATTGAAAAAGTGGAGGGGAGGTTGTGGGAATTAGGTTTCTCACTGATAGAGTGGAAATTAACAGATAAAAAAACTAGAAAATGCTAGAATGATCCATGTGGTAATAAAATAAAGTTGAAGATACAAGTGGAAAATTTTGTTTAACTTAATATAAATTCAGATGATTAGATTTAGACATATTTATAACTATGCATATATGGCTGATAAATATAATGCATGTATTATCTTGCTCTGTGAGCCAAGAGTTCTTGGAAGCAACAGTCCTCAGAAACAACAAATACACCTGGAACCCTGAGGTTGGCTTCTAATCACACTTTCCAATAAAAGGAACTAGGGATCTTTGAAGAAATAACTAATTCTAGGATAAAGGCAGGAAATATACAAAATGAGCCTGGAATATCCTAATGCCATAAAGAAAAATAGTGTTCTAAAATCAAAAACAAAATTTCTATGTTTGTAAGGGTATGTAAAAGGTACACAGAAGCCAACTGAAAGAGCTTCCAATGTCCAAAGCTAGAACAATTTAAGAACAAAAAATAAAGTAGTACTGGATTATAACCTGAAGTAGAAGATAAATATCAATGAATTTATAGTGATATACATGACTGAATAATTAAATAACTAAATGGTACAAAAGAAACAAATGAAGTATGGAATAATTTTAAGTAATTTATGGAGATATTGTGCTCTCATTATTGAATAATGTCTAATGAGATCACTATCAAGTTTTACTATTGATGACCAAAGAACAGTGTGCTCATTAGGTGCAGAAGCATACTTAAGTGAGAAGGTTCCTAAGGGCCGCCTAAGAAAGACAAGTTTCAATACATGACTTAACAGAGGAGGATTTTACACATTACTGAAAGGTCTTAGCTTTAACTCCCCAGAGACCCATCATGATATGAAAAGCAGAATGTTCCACAATTCAGAAAGAAAGCTTATACTAGTGTCTTGTTGGTAAATGCTATAAAACTACATCCTCAATGGGATAAAAAATTACATAAATTACTATTAAATAGTACTGATAATCAGAAAAGTGTGACAACACAATTTACGAGTAATACTAAAATGTACTATCAAAACACTTCCTATTGTAAATTCTATATAGTGAATATATAGAGAGAAAAGTATCAGAGAATGCTTTTGTTGATTTTTACCATAGTTTATCCATAACCAATGCTAATCCATCAATGCTAATTGATGAATGAATGAAGTTCTTTTATGAATGCTGGTTGATAGTTTTCTTACATGATTAACAAATACAACATAAGTGAAACCATGAAGGCATATGTTGGAACATCTCTCTTTTACCTTTAAGATGAGTGAATGCCAAATTGGACAATTGTTTTTGAATACTAAAAGTAAATTAATTTTGTTGCTGCTCATCGTAAAGTAATAGTTATTGATAAAACACATTTTTAAAAACATTTTATTTTACTTTAAGTTCTGGAATACATGTACAAAATGTACAGGTTTGTTAGAAAGGTATACATGTGCCATGGTGGTACTGTACCTATCAACCCATCATCTAGACGTTAAGCCCCATTGGATATTTGTCTTAATGTTCTCCCTCCCCTTGTCTCCAACTCCCTGATAGGCCCCTGTGTGTGATGTTGCCCTCCTGTGTTCTCATTGAAAAGACACATTTTTAAGTTTAGTCTACATTATTAACTTTTTTTTATCATTTCTTAGTTTGAAAAATCAATAAGACAGTAAGTTATATAATTTTTTAATTTGTAGTGTTTTTTATTTCCATGGTTTAAATACTCCAACCACAGTTAAAGAGACTAATGATACTGTTTAATATGTTTTTAGTCATTTGTATCTTTTCTTTGGGAAAATTTGTATTCAGCCTTTTGTCCCTTTTAAATTAGGTCATTTGTTTTATTTGTTGTTGTCATTATATGCATTCTTTACACATTTTGAATACTAAACCCTTATCAGATACTTAATAGCTAACATTTGTCCCATTATTTGGCTTATCTTTTGGTTTCTGCAACAGTGTCATGTGGAGCAGAAATGTTTCAACCTTTTATGAAGTCCAATTTCTCTATTTGTGCTTTTGTTGTTTTTGCTTTTAGTGTCATATTAAATCCAAGGCTATGCAGATTTACTTTTATATTTTTTCTACAACTTTTAACTTTTATAGTTTTATCTCTTACATTAATGCATTTGACCCATTTTGAGTTAATTTTTGAATATGGTATAAGGTAGGTAGGTATAACTTCATTCTTTGTAAAGTGAATATCCAGTAGTCCCAGCATGATTTGTTGACGAGACTATTCTTTCTTCATTAACTGGTCTTAGCACTCTTATTTAAGATAAATATGATTAGGATTTGTGTCTCCACCCAAATCTCATCTTGAATTGTGATCCCTATAATCCCCACCTATCAAGGGAGAGACCTGGTGGATGTAATTGAATTATGAGGGCAGTTTCCAACATGCTGTTCTCATGACAGTGAGTGGGTTCTTCTATGATCTGATATTTTTATAAGGAGCTCTTACACCTTGGCTAGACACTTCTTCCTGCCACCTTGTAAAGAAGGTGCCCTGCTTCCCCTTTGCTTTCCGCAATGATTGTATGTTTGCTGAGGCCTCCTCAGTCATGCTGAACTGTGAGAATATTAAATCACTATCCTTTATAAATTATCCAGTCTCTGGCACTTTTTTTTATAGCAGTATGAAAAAGAATTAATACAATCATGGATATATATGAATTTATTTCTTAACCATCAGTTATATCTTATTGGTCTACATGTCTTTCTTTTATGCTAATACCACATTGTTTTAATTATAAGAACCTTGTAGTACCTTTCAAATTCAGGAAGACTGAGTATTCCAACTTTGTTCTTTTTCAAGATTGTTCTGACTATTCAAGATCCCTTGAAATTCCATATATTATAGGATTACCTTTCTATGTCTATAAAAAGTCTGTTGGATAGTGATTTGCATTTAGTTTGTAGGACAACTTGGATAGTGCTGCCAGTTTACAACAGTATTCATCTCAGTTCATGAGCATGGGCTGACTTTTTATTTATTTGGGTCATCTTAAACTTTTCAGCAAAGTTTTTGAGTTTTCAGTGTACAAATCTTTCCTCTCACTGGTTAAATAGATTTCTAAATGTTTTATTATTTTTGTACTATTTTAAATGGAAGGTTTTTTATTTCATTTTTGAATTATTCATTGGTAATTTGCAGATAAGCAACTGACATCATATTGATCTCATTTTATGCAACATTACTGAAATTAACTTTACTATTTTTATTTGCAAATTTCTTTATATTTTCTATTTATTGTATCACAACATCTAAAAGTAAAGATGATTTTATTTCTTCTTTTCTAGTATGGATGCTTTTTATATCTTCTTTTTGCATAATTGCTCTAACTAGAACATCTAGTAAAATGTTGAATAGAAATGGGAATAACAAATATTTTTGTCTCATCCCTAATCTTAGAGGAAATAATTTCAGTTGCTCTGCACTGAATGTAATGCTGGCTGTGAGTTTTTCATTAATACACTTTATTATTTGAGGTTGTTCCCTTGTAGTCCTAATTTGTTGAGTGTTTTTATCATGAAATAATAGTAGATATTGTCAAATTCTCTCTCTGTATCAATTAATCATATTTATAATTTATTTTGTTAATGTGATATGCTACATTGATTGATGTTCATATATTCAAACACCCTTGCATTCTTGGAATAAATCCCAGTTGGTCATAATGTAGGATTATCTTAAAATCCTGTTGGATTCAGTTTGCTAATATTTTGTTGAGGACTTTTGTATCTGTGTTAATAATGTTGATCTTTTGTTTTCTTTTCCTGTGATGTATTTTTTTTTTAACTTTACTGTCAGATTAATCGTGATCCCGCAGAAGGAGTTAGTAAAAAGTTACTCAGGAAAACATCTTCTACTTTTGGGAAAATTTAAGAATGACTGATGTTATTTAAAAAAAAAAATGTTTAGAAAAATTTACCAGTGAAGCCATATGGTCCTGGGGTTTTCTGGAGGGAAACTTTGAGTGCTGATTTAATCACTTTATTTATTTTATGTCTTTTTAAAACTTTTAACTTTTTTTTGAGTTAGTGTTGGCAGTTTGTGTGTTTCTAAAAGTTTTTAAAATTAGTTTATAATTGTTTTCTATGTTAAAATATTTTCTTTGTTATCTAATTTGTTGGTGTACAATTATTCATAACATACTCATAATCTTTTTAAATATTTGAGTGCCTGAAAATGTCTTCAATTTCTTTTCTGATTTCAGTATTTTTACCTGTTCTTTTTTTTTTTTTTTTTTTGCTTTGTCTAAAGATTTGTCCATTTTGCTGATTGCTTTAAAAGCCCATCATAATTTTTGTAATTTTTTTTGTTTCTATATTTTATTTATCTTCATTCTAATCTTTATTGTTTCCTTTCTTATACTGGCTTTGAATTTATTTTGCTTTTCCTTTTATAGTTTCTTAAAATGTATGATAAGGATATTAACTTAAAATTTTTCTTTTTTAATGTAAGTATTTACAGGCATAAATTTTGACATGAGTATTGCATTTGGTATATTACAAAAGTTTTGGTAAGTTATGCTTTTGTTTTCATTTGTCTTATTGTATTTGCTAATCTATTAGCTGTTTAAGAGTGTGCCCCAAAGGTATCCTAAGCTTATTCCAAATGTTATTCCTGACTCGGCTACTAGTGGTTTTAATTCACCTAGTAAAAGCCACTGGGGAAATAATCCTAGCCCTGAAAATTTGTCATGTCAGATGAAACAAAGGCAAGTCTCCGCACTGCTCCCTGAGGGTGGTGCCAGGTAGGTGGAAACCTACAGCCACAATTATTTGAGAATAAGGCCCCTATCACTCTGTCTGGTTTTACCAATTTACACCAGAGGTGTAGTTTCTGATTTGGAGTGTGAAGGATGTTCGGCGTGCATTCTAAAGCACAACTTTTTTTTTTTTCTTTTTACAAATTTTCTCTCTGATTGTTGTATGTTTATGACTGTATCCCGGGGTTCTTCAAATGTTGATTTAGATGGGTTTTGCCAGTTCATTAATTGCTTTTCGAGAGGGCTATAGTAGGTTCAGCATTTACAATAACATTATTCCTCAAATACTACATGCATGGCCATATTCCACACTGAATCTTATGTCACAGTTTGCTTGCATTTCCTGTTCACCCTCTTTGTTCTCTCCTTCAATAAAAGACCTGGAAAGCACAGAAAACAATGTGACTTGAGTTTGTTATAAAAGGAGCTATTCAAAAGCCAAAATGCAGGAGAGTAAGAGAAAGGAAGAGATAGCTATTTCTGTTCTTAGGAATATGACCTAGGGACAGATAAATACACAGGAAAAAGGTAGAGGCAAGGATACAGTGAGATAATGAGATAGAAAGTAAGTTACTTCTAAAGTTATTCAAAAACATGGAATGTAACTTCAGTCTTCTCTTGTTGCAAATGACAATATATGATAGTTAATTTTTTGAAGCAAACAAATCACCTTATTTGAGCATAGTTTTCATTTTAAAACAAGCTGTGGAGTTTAAGGCTGAAGTTCTCCAGAGAAAATAGCCTTGTGATTTATATCAGCACTGCCTGAACTCAAAGCAATTTGTGAAGCTGCATATGAATAATGCAGGGTGAGAACAGTGCAGGAGGAAACATTTGAAAGAAAGTAAATGAAGTGCTTTTAAAATGGAATATATAGAAAACTACTTAATTTGAATTATTCACCAACACCAGTGATATTACAGGAATAACCATAGATCAGTGAATATTTTAATTTTTAAGATGGGGTCATGCTGTTCCTTTTATATATTAAAAGAATCCCAGACACCAGGAATGAAAAAGAGAATGAGAAGTACATTACTGCATATAAATATGCAGGAATGAGTTGGAGTCCATCTGAAATGAAGAGAAGAATGGCCTCTTGAACTCTGTGACACACATCCATAGCTGTTGACTCAAGATCCACAGAGGCAGAGTTTCTGCCAGCTTGAGAGAATGTCAAATGATAGCAGAAAATGCACCTTTTAGATATGCTGTAACTATTGCTGACTATAATGAAATGTGATATGTTTTGGAGGAATTCCAAGTACATGAGAGGTAGACTGATTATTATACATATGGAAAAATAAGGTACAATGTTTATTTTTTTATTTACATAATACTAAATGTTATTGTGTCAAGTAGTTAAATATATAATTATTTCACAAGAGACAAATGAAAAAGTAATAGAGTAGATTGTTCAATAATATGGTAATAAGTACTACATATATAAAAGTATATAAACCATTGAACATTAACTCCATTAAAATCAAATTTGGAAACTTCTCTATTTTTATATTAATTAATCCTGTTTAATGTGGCATATTATTTTTAGCCTTTGCAGTTTATTTGTTGTAAACCTACTATGTGTATTCACGCTGCTTTTTATCACAGAGTTGAAATCTTGTCTATAAAGGTTTGAAATCAATAGTCATTTAAAGTGAATAGTATGAGGATTTTAAATGGCCTGGGAAAACAGCCAGCTGACCAATATTAAAGTAAATGGCTAGGCTAAATATTTATATGGAACGTACCTTACTAGGACTCAAGTATCCATAGCTAAAATCATGTAATTCAGAGAGATGCTAAGTCTTGTTTTGTCAGGAAGTGTAGAAAGAGCTCCAAATTATCTAGCTGATCTAAATACTTCTGGAAATGCTCAACTGTTACTGAGAGGCTATTATGTCTTCTAGTTGAAAAAATTCAACTGAAGAAATATGTATATACTTTTAAACAATAACATGGAGAGTAACATAAGTTTTTACAATGCAAATTAAATGACAGGGAAATGAAAATCATTCCACTCAGTCAGTAGCTATTTCCTTAATATTCAGGACAAATCATTATTTAATTTTAGATTCCTTTGAATGCTACTGATCAAAGAAAATAAAATTCTTTACTTTTAATATACAAGTCAGGTTTATTAGAGCAACTAATTTGGGTTGTCTACTTTTAGCATCCATTTTGATTTCAGGCATATGTTGTGAGTGGCTAATGTCTGGTTACAACTTTCGATGAAAATAAACAAAATTCTTTACTTTTGTGGAGCACAGATTTTATGCCTATTAGCTATTAGAAGATAATAATTAAAAGAACTACTTAAATATCTCCTTTGAGCCAAACTATTTTCAACACTGATAATTATTTCCAAAGTTTATTAACCTAATACCATCAAGTTTCCAGAGACTTCTGAGGAATATGAGTAGTTGTAATTTTTTTAAATGAAAAGAAATAATGTCACATACCCACAACTATTCAATCTTAGACAAAGTCAACCAAAACAAGCAATGTGGAAAGAACTCCCTATGCCATGAATGGTAATGGGATAACTGGCTAGCTATATACAGAAGATTGAAACTGGACTCCTTCCTTATAACATATGCAACAATTAACTCAAGATAGATTAAATAAATAAATGTAAAACATAAAACTATAAAAGCCTAGGAAGAAAACCTACGAAATTCTGGATATAAGACCTAGCAAAGATTTCATGATGAAGACAACAAAAGCAATTGCAGCCAAACCAAAAATTGACAAATGGAATCTAATTAAGCTATATAACTTATATACAGTGAAATAAACGAACAACAGAGTAAGCAGACAACCCACCGAATGGGAGAAAATATTTTCAAACTATGTATCCAACAAAGGTCTAATACCCAGAATCCATAAACAAACTTAAAAGCAAAATAAAATAAAATAAAACAAAAAAATGAGCGAAGGACATGTACAGACACCTTTCAAAAGGAGACATACATGTTGCCAATTAGCATATGAAAAAATGTTCAAAATCACTCATCATTGAATAAATGCAAATCACAACCACAATGAGATACCATCTCATACCAATCAGAAGGACTATTATTAAAAAGTCAAAAAATAACAGTTGCTCACAAGGTTGCAGAGAAAAGGGAATGCTTACACACTACTGGTGGGAATATTTAGTCATAGTCGAAAGCAGTGTGGCAATTCCAGGAAGAACATAAAACTAAATTACCATTTAACCCAGCAATCTCATTATTGGAAATATGCCCAAAGGGATATAAATCATTCTTTCATAAAGACACATGTATGCATATGTTTATTGTAGCACTATTCACAATAGCAAACACACCCAAATTCCCATCAATGACGTACTAGATAAAGAAAAGGTGGTAAATATACACCATGGAATACTACACAGCCATAAGAAAGAATCAAATCATGTCCTTTGTAGGAACATAGATGGAGTCAGAGGTCAGTATCCTAAGCAAACTAACCTGTGATCAGAAAACCAAATACTGCATGTTCTCACTTATAAACGTGAGCTAAAAAATCAAGAACACATGGACTCAAAGAGGAAAACAACAAACACCAGGGCCTATATGAGAGAGGAGGGAGAGGATAAAAAACTATCCAGTTTTATGCATATTACCTGGGTGATGAAATTATCTATATACCAACCCCCCTTGAAACACAGTTGACCTATATAACAAACCTGTATAGGTACCTCTGAACATAAATAAAAGTTAAAAAAATAAATGAATAAAATAAAATAGTGGCGCTTTCAGGTTTTCTCTTCTTAAAGGAATGGTTACATTTTTTTCTCTTTGAACTGTGATCCACTTAGTCTCTCTTTCCTGAATCTAATAGTTTATTTAAATGTATAGCTAACTCAGTCTTTACTCATTTCCATGATGCAACATATGTCTAAGTCTGTCATTCTTAATTTCTTCCAAGATTCTGTATACTTTCAAGTTAAACCATTTTTTTAAAAAAACCTTGGGGTTTTCTTCTGTAACTTATTTGCTTTTTTTTTCTGAATGGAAAACTTGAATTTCTATTTTATATGCAAAAATATAAAAAGTATTCAATTTTTCTTTACTTGTATCCATCTTTTTCTTTATTCTTCTACCCTCAGTTATTTTCTTCACTTTTTTCCTTCCTTTTTATTCTTTCATCCTTCTTGCCTTCTCCTTTGCTTTTTTCTTTCTTTTTGTTTGGTTCTATCTATTATAATAGGCAAATCAAGAGACCTGTGAGATATTAGGAGGAAACAAAGAAATTTGAAACCAAAAATTCAATGCTCATTTTTTTACTTACTGAGTTATTTCCTTATACTGATAGAGAATAAATAAGTAGAAGACAACTTTCTGGTTTCTTTGCCAGAACTCTTACTTGAAAGGATATTTGAAAAAAAGATTCCTGAAAAGCCAATTCAGTATGATATTTCAGATGTATTTCAGATACATGGAAATCAACCTTAAGAACTTAGTAAATGATTTAAATTTATTTGGCTTAAGTACACTAGGTTTAAAGACTTTTTGAGGGATTATAATAATAACCCATATATATCTATAGATTTTAATATTTTCATGTATTTCAATGCACTGTAGGCATTGTTGCCCAGTCTTTGACCAATGAAACTCTTTATGTTAGTGCCTCAATCCTTTGACATGACCCTAGTATCTTTGTTTTCTGGTATGAAAGATGTTCCAGAAACATCCTGTACACTCCATGTCCCAGCCTTAAAATCAAATATTTTTACATAGAGATCTAGTTCCTTGTAAATATATACACACAAATATATGTGTGTGTGTGTATATATATATATATATATATATATATGTTTACATATATATGTGTGTGGTTATGTGTGTGTATATATATGTGTGTATGTGTGTATGCATATACATATATATTTTTCCCTATGAGATATTTTCTATCATTGTTTAAAAATTTAAACCTTAAGCTGTAAGAGGATAAAATATGTCAAGCGTTATAGACTATTTGATCTTGCCGATAATTAATTATGCAGGATTTCCTTATAGTATGGTCTCCTTCCCACGTATTTTGTGTTCTTTTCTCAGTGTTACATCATTTATTCACAACAAAGCAAAACTGAAACATCAGGAAGAGAAAATACATACATTTGGTTACACATTTGTAAAGTACTCACCAATAAATAAACATCTTAAATGCTAAGTTTTTGGTTGTTTGCTTGGTATATCTACAAAATTCTTAGCACACATTTAGGGCCTGAGAAAACAATTAGAGGATTTACTATCAGTTTGAACCAATCCTGGCAGTTTCTACTCTTCAATTAATAATGGCTGCCCTGTATCTAAGCCCACACATATTTATAACACAGGATTATGCCTAAAAAATCTGAAAGAATAACTCAGAAAAAAGATACTGTGAATCTAGTCTAGATACTCTCTTCTTCCTAAAATAAAATTAACAAATGAATTAGTTTGCTAGAAATTACAAATTTATGCTTACTGATAAATTGCAGTAATCAACGGTAGTTGCCATTTAAAAAAAAAATCTTAGTGGCTTACACAAGAACAATTTATTTCTTAATAACACTATAGCCTGACACAGGTCATGTGGCTTTCCTGGGTCACTCATGAAAGCAGTGACTCGGGAGTTTAAATGTTCTTCATTTTGCTGCCGCATTGTTTGCTAGGGCCTTCATGACACAGTCTCTAGGATTCCCTTCCTCGAAAAGACTGAGTAGCCAAAGAGCTCTATGAGACTGTTCAGGATGCATTAGGTGCCAAGCCTGGAAGTAATTTAACACTTTCCTAAACATCCTCTTGCACAATGTCAGTCATACAGTCTAATTATTAGCAAAGGGAGTTTAAAAATAAAAAGGAATACATATTTAGGTAAAATAATATTCTCTGCCCTGGCTGCCTCTGTTTGGGCAGGTAAGAAAGAAACAAAAAGTGCAATGGGAATTAAGGCTGAGGAGCTTAACAGTAAGTGTCTACTGAGTGCTACTCTATCAGTAGAGGCACACTCGACTGGTTTTTGGAACAAAGAAGACACTTCGCATTCAACTAAACCTAATTTCTTGTTATATAAATGAGTAAATTGATGTCCCTTTGTTCATTTTATTCTTCTATTTTTTTAAATTATATACAATTTGTATTTGTCAATTACACCACAATGAACCTTAAAACAAACAAACAAAAAGCCTAATGATCTCCTATTGGGTATCTACCTTGTGATTTTTAGCAGCTCTTTGTAGTTATTGCCTAGAACCATTATTTTATTAGGAGGTGGTAAAAGCAATATTCTAATTGAAGCTTTTATTTTGCATTTAATAGCTTTAATTTCTTATAAACAGGAAATTTATCTCATTGCCTGTGGTTACATTATACAGGATATTCAGGAATGATTCATTACATTCATTTACCAATTTTTAGAATGTGTTAGTGCCCTAGAATCCTCCAAAGGGTATCAATTATTTTTTAAAAATATTAGTATAAGTAGATGCATTTTAATATTTTTATATGTTTTAATATACTGCAGGCATTATTGTTCAATCTTTGACCAGTGAAACTCTTTAAGTTAGCTCCACAATCCTTTGATATGACCCTAGAATCCTTGTTTCATGGTATGAAAGATGTTTTAGAATCATCTTATGTTTCATGTCCCAGACTTAATATCAAACATTTCTACCCAGAGGCTTAGTACCTGAAGTGAGTAATAGTCTTTAAATACCCCAGTCTGAGTGTTAAAGGTGCTCATTGAGATGAGGTTGCTCACTGCTTCTATACATTTTGGTGGACGGAAATGGAAAATATTTAACAGTAAAATTTATCAAGATTTCATATTGCTGTATTCAAATTTGAGATATTTTTACTCAAATTCTTTAATTTTATGTTTATCTATTTTTGAGATCACTTCTGATTATTATAATGCATTGCATTGACTGATTGGAATATGTTCAATTAACCTTGTATCCCAGGGATAAATCTCACTTGATCATGATGAATGATCTCTTAAATGTGTTGTTGAACTCAATCTGTCAGTTTCTGTTGAGGATATTTGAACCAATACTCATCAAATATATTTACCTGAAGTTTTCTTTCCTTGAAATAGCTCTCTTTTGTGAGATAAATATAACTTTTGTCTAAATTTTGAAAAATAATGTCAATTTTTGAGATTAAAATATTTATTAATATAGTCAATTATTTTATTTATCTTCCTGCATATACATAATAGTTTAGAAATAACACAAATAAAATTTTTACTAAAAGTATGATCATTGAATACTGAGGCCTTTTTTTTTTTGCAATTCCTTAACATTAGGTTTTTCTTACTAAGAATATACAGTCAAACTTTTGTGTTTAAATTTACATTATTACCTGAGAGACTATGTGGTTAAACAACCAATAGAATGTATGATCCAGCTTCTTTAATTTTGTTTTTAAGTGTTATTAATCTTAATTTTTAATTCTTATGGGTATACAGTAAGTATCTACATGGAGTACATAAGATATTTTGATGCAGCTATGCAATGAGTAATAATTACATTATAAAAATGGTGTATTCATCCCCTCATGCATTTATCCCTTGTATTACAGTCTAATTATACTCTTTTAGTTATATTTAAATGTACAATTAAATTTTTATTTACTAAAATTACCCTGTAGTGCTATAAAATATTCATTTTTTTCTAAACATTTTTTGTACACATTAATCATCTTAACTCCCCCCACACCGGTCATACTCTTTCTAGCTTCTCTTAAGGATTCTTCTACTCTGTCTCCACGTGTTCAATTGTTTCAATTTTCACATACCACAAAGAAGTGATAACATGTTATATTTGTCTTTCTTTGCCTGGGTTGTTTATTTAACATAGTAACCTCCAGTTCTATTCATGTTGTTGCAAATAACAGGACCTCATAATTTTTATGACTGAATAGTACTCCTTTGTGTATATGTACCATATTTTCTTTACCCATTCATCTGGTAACGGACACTCAGATTGCTTCTAAATATTAGCTACTGTGAATAGCACTGCAATGAATGTGATAGTGCAGCTATCTCTTCAATATTTGGATTTACTTTCTTTTACATACACATCTAGCAATAAGGTTGCTGGATCATGTAGTAGCTCAACTTTCAGATTTTCGAGGAATCTCCAGTTATTCATACAGCTGTTGTACTAATTTACATTCTCACCAACAGTGTATGAGGATTCCCTTTTCTCCACATCCTCTCCAGCATGTTATTGCCTGTGTGTTGGACAAATGCCATTTTAACTGGAGTGAGATAATATCTCATTGTATATTTTATTTGCATTGCTCTGATGATCAGTGATGTTGAGCACCTTTTTATATGCCTGTTTGCCATGTGTATGTGTTCTTTTGAGAAATGTCTATCCAGATATTTTGCCTATTTTTAAAATTGGATTCTTAGATTTTTTTCTATAGAGCTGTATGAGATCCTTATTTGTCCTGCTTATTAATCCCTTGTCAGATGGTTAGTTTGTAAATATTTTCTCCCTTTTTGTGGGTTGTCTCTTCACTTTTTTGATTGCATCTTTTACTGTGCAGAAGTTTTTAAATTTGATATGATCCCATTTGTCTATAGTTGCTTTGGTTGCCTGTGCTTGTGGGATGTTACTAGAAAAAAACATATTTGCCGAAACCAACGTCCTACAGAGTTTCCCCAATGTTTTCTCATTGCAGTGCCATAGTTTAAGCCTTAGATTTAAGTTTTTAATTCACTTTGATTTAATTTTTGTTTACGGTAAGAAATACTGGCATAGTTTTATTCTTCTGAATATAGATATCAAGGTTTCCCAGCATCATTTATTAAAGAGACTGTCTTTTACTCAATGTATGTTCCTGGCACCCTTGCGCTTTGATTATTCTGGATCTTCTGTGGATCCATACAAATTTTGGGATATAATTTGTTTATTTCTGTGAAGGATGTCATTGGCATTTTGATAGAGATTGCATTGGAGCTGAGTATTGCATTGGGTAGTATGGACATTTTAACAATATAAATTCTTCCAATCCATGAATGTGGAATATTTCTATATTTTGTGTTTTCCCTTTAATTTCTTTCATCAGTGTTTTATAGTTTTTATTGTAGAGATCTTTTAATTCTTTGGTCAAGTTAATTCCTAGGTATTAAATTTATTTTGTGACTGTTGTAAATAGGATAACTTTTTAAAATTTATTCTTCAAGTTGCTTGCTCTTGGTATATAGTATTGATACTAATTTTGGTATGTGGATTTTGTACACTAAAACTTTATTGAATTTGTTTGTCAGTTCTAATAGCTTTTTTGTGGTGTGTTTAGGTTTTTCCACATGTAAGATTATATATCATCTGCAATTGAAGATAATTTTATTATTTAAAAACTTGAGCAGTAGAACTAGTATAATTCCTGAGTTTTCTAGTTTTATTCATGTAAACAGGTTATTTGTTGAACCCTCATTATCACATCTATAAAATGAGCATAATAACAGTGATTTTCTTCATTTATGTTTGTTGTGGGAAATTAATAAAATAGTGACAGAAGTCAGTTAGATTAGGTCTTGGTTCAGAGTAGGTATTCAATAAATAATTGCATACTTGAATATTAATATTTATTTAACTATATCAGATGGTACCTGATTGTAAATTAAATGTTAAAAATTTATAAAATGATTTAATGTTCTCTGATCTCTTTCTTTAAAACATAAAAGGAAACAGGCCAGGTGAGGTGGCTCACGTCTGTAATCCCAGCACACTGGGAGGCCAAAGTGGGCAGACAACTTGAGGTCAGGAGTTTGAGACCAGCCTGGCCAAAATGGTAAAACCCTGTCTCTGCTGAAAATATAAAAATTAGCCAGGCTTTGTGGCAGATGCCTGTAATCCCAGCTACTCAGGAGGCTGAAGCAGGAGAATTGTGTTGCACTCCAGGCTGGGCAACAAAGTGAGACTTTGAGAAAAGAAAGAATAAAAAATGAAAGAATGAAAGGAAGGAAGGAAGGAAGAAAGGAAGGAAGGAAGGAAGGAAGAAGAGAAGGATAGAAAGAAATAGAGAAAGAGAATGAAAGAAAAAGAAAGAAAGAAAGAAAAGAAAGAAAGAAAGGAAAGGAAGAAAGTAAGGAAGGAAGGAAAGGAGGGAGGGAGGGAGGAACTTAGGGAGGGAGGGAGGAAGAAAGGAGAACAAAAACCTAACTCACACTTATTTCAGGAATAGCTTAACCATAGCCATGTTATATTGGATTATGTGAACTGGATTATGTGAATTGTGTGTGTTATTGAAACAGCTGTTATTAAAACAGCTTTGGTTGCTCAGCCTCACAGTTTTTGACATTTGGTCCAAACAGTGAAAGCAATGGAAAGCTATTGAAGACAAAATCCTATAGATGGCAAAAATATCATGAAAATAAATTTTCAAAAATTTTACTGAAATTTTGCATTAGTGAAGTAGTATATTTTTCTCGGTGGTCATAAAAAAAAAAGAAAGAAAGAAACTGCTGAAATACATTGTTTGGTTATAACATTGATTGCATCATGTTTGTACCATGGTCCATTAATAGATAATGCCAAAGCAAGCTATCAAATAAGGGTCATGAAAGGCATTTCCAGATGTGAAACAGCCCCAGGGCATCATCAACAGTGAACTCTTAAGAAATAGAAATCTGCAAGGAGAAGGTGATTGGTCCATAGAGTCAGACACATGTGATTGTGGATTCCGATTACACTATGCATTACTTCTGTACTCTTAAAATTGTTACTCAGAAATTGGACTCACTTTCCCTATTTTTAAAAAAAACTAACTAAAATAATGCATTCTACATGGTGTTTTTCTTTTTCTTTTCTTTCTTTTTTTTTTTTTTTTTTTTGAGCCGGAATTTCGCTCTTGTTACCCAGGCTGGAGTGCAATGGCACGATCTCGGCTCACCCCAACCTCCGCCTCCTGAATTCAGGCGATTCTCCTGCCTCAGCCTCCTGAGTAGCTGGGATTACAGGCACGTGCCACATGCCCAGCTAATTTTTTGTAGTTTTAGTAGAGACGGGATTTCACCATGTTGACCAGGATGGTCTTGATCTCTTGACCTCGTGATCCACCCGCCTCGGCCTCCCAAAGTGGTGGGATTACAGGCTTGAATCACCTGGCCCAGCTCTACATAGTGTTTTTCTAAAAGTCAAAGAAATTATTTTAATATTTGATTTGTTCTAGATACATATGTTTAACATTATAACATCTCTAAAGTCAGAAATCATCTTACCATATATCATATGTCATAGGCTAATTAGTAATGTTCATTTCTTCTCTCGTAAAGGTACATGAACCAATAATGTGCTGTTCGATTCATGGATTTGAGGAAATAAAGTAAATGTAGCTCATTTAATGCTTAATGGCAAAATTAATTTTATTTTTCTTTTATTCTCCACGTTACATATTATTTCATCATATAAAGGCACGTGTAAGAATAAATATAATAAAAAAAGAAATCAATAAAATTTCCCAGATATTTAATCCTAAGAATCCTGAGAATAACATTTAATTAGAAAACAAGAAAACTGGATATATACAGAGATGTTTAGATTTTAATTGTGAAGACATTAAGTCTATTGTGAACTAAATATTTGTTTCTTTCTAAAACTATGTTTGGAAATTCTAATACTCAATCTGATGTCATTAGGAGGGCCTTTGGGGGATCTTTAGGTCATAAGGATAGAGTTCTTTTAGTTGAGATTAGTACCTTTGTGAAAGAGACTCCAGAGAACGGTCTCACACTGTTTTCCTCATGTGAGGATCTGGGAAGAAGTCTTCAGCTTGCATCCCTGAAGAGGTTCCTCCCCAGAATGTGGCCATGCTGGCACCCAGATCTCAGACTTTCAACATTCCAGAACTGTAAGAAATGAATTTCTGCTGCTTATAAAACACCTAGTCTATGAACTTTTTTATAGCAGCCAGAACTAAGAAAAAGTTTGTTTATATTAGTGTAACTATTTATGTAAAACAGATAGTAACAAATATACACTCTTTAATGAAATGTAATAAATAGTATAGGTTAATAATGAAGACCACTTGATCTCATGGAAGATTCAAACTATGTATCCCTGAATATATTTAACTTATTTTCCAGTTAGTGTGCGTGTGCACGTGTGTGTGTGTGTGTGTGTGTTGTGCCATAAAACTGAGGCTAACATCTGAATATGCAATACCCTGTAAAATAAAAAATACATTACCTTTTATTTAAACTTAGAACTAAAAGTATGCCACAGTGGAATTATTTTTTTAAATCTTTTAAAATGTTTGAATTAGAGAAACTCATGATTTAAAGAAAGGTCACTAAAAAAATCTAAGATTTAATATACATGTTATATTAAAGAAGAGATGGCATGATGTAACATTATGTCACAGATCCATTCCTTACACTGTTTCCCCCATGGTGGACACTGAGGATAGTAACTCTTTGGAACCAGGGCATTTTTTGTAAATTACTTCCACAAAGCATAAGTATGTAGAGTATGGGACTGCAAGTTATCCTTCAAATGTGATATTTGGCATTGGAATCTGGAAAAAAAGTGAGAATGGCTGTATTTATTTAATTTTTTTCATGATGATTACATCTGTCTCTAATGCCAGTAGAAATTCAAAAAAGTGTGTATACCTTTAGAAAAAGATAAGGCGTGAAAATATTTTAGAGTATAGCATCAGTTGAAAGAGTTATTGATTGCTCAATCACTGTAAATGGAGTTACAGTCTATTGTAATAATTCAAAAGGAAATATGTTGACTCAGTAGTTCAATAACAAAATAAATAATAGCAAGAGAACAACAAAAAATCATTTAATATCAAATTCTCCTTTGATAAATTTGATGATGCTGTAACACTCTTTGCTGTTGAATTTAAGGACAGTATTAATTCTTTGAAACTTGGAAGGTAATAGCCCCTATAGACCGAATAGAAAGTGATTCTTTCACTGAAATATTATCTACAGTGCCTCAATATATAGAATATTTTCATAGAAATGTTGCTTTATTTTAATGGTGATACTCTTCTTGTAAAGAAACCAGTGGATATTGAGCACTAACAGAAAACAATCATTTTTACTGGATTTTCATGTTGTATTTGTTCATGTCATGCTATAGAATATTAGTTGCTTCAATTACTTTTCTTCTGTCTGGAATTCGGAGTTACTAACAGTATTTTTTGGTAACTAAACTTATAGGTATTTAGTAAAATTACTGAACATCTACCTTTCATGTATAAAAAATTTATATTTAACAACTTTTTCTTAACACTAAGAAAAAGACTTTTCTTAGTAAGAATAACTAAGGATAAAAATAACATGAGAAAAAATTGCAAAACTTTCAATTTATGTGTTAAAAAAGGCTAACAATAACTAGAATCATGAAAGTTTCTATAAAGACTTCTTAATGTACATAATTCAGCATTTTTTGTAAAAATCAAATATGAAGTATTAATTTTTTGAAACTTTTATTTGATCAATATCAAAACATAAGGGTGGCAATACTCAACCTCTCTTCTCTTAGGGTATCCACTGGGCCCAATAATTAAATTGACGTCAAAGAGATTAATAGTAGAAAAGCAAATAAATTTATTTAATACAAGTTTCATGTGGCAGAGAGCCCTCATAAAAAAAAAATCTAAAGAAGCAGTATCACATCCAGAATTGGACAATGAATAATAACTTTTGAAAAACCAACTACATTTTGTAAGGAGGCTTAAAAGGTAAGGGTTATTTTAACAAGATCTGTACAGAATTCTCTCTGTATGGACTTTCTGCCCTTGATTATTAGAATGGTACATCTTTCACATGAGAATTTCATCTTCTGCTTTTAAGAAAGAGGATTAAGGTCAGAGTTCTCTTCTTGCACCTGCTGCTTTTCATGCACCTTTAATCCAAAATAGTCAATATGCCAAAGTGGTATATTTTTTATTCCTTCAAAACAATATAATGTGGGATATATAATTTGAAACCATATGCACTATCTGGGGATACCATTTTTAATTAGAAAATTATCTAATTTTTCTATCACCTTTATATTTTGGAATGAAAACAAATTTTTAAATGTTTATTAATATTCCTTCATCATTCTGCCTTTATCATATTTTTGTTTAAGTAAAAAATAAATGAAATAAAGCAAACAATTTCAAGAGCATTTATACAAAAATAAATAAAATAATATGCATGGTCATAAACACAAAAACATGCAGATGCATAAACACGTACAGTGAAAGAGATAAAGACATAACTATTGTTTTTTTTTTATTTCTTATTCTCATAATTTCCTAGATATATAAGAGACAGAGTTAGTAGTGTATTTTTGTAAAATAATATTGGTTGAAAATTTATTTTTATAATAAAAAAAGCATTTTACATCTTTATATTTAGTACTGTTAAATCCAATAATTTAACTCTTTACATGCATATTTACATACAGTTGAATACATAAAAAGGCAGACACACATAGGAAGTCATTGCCAAACAATTTACAAAGAGTTAATATGCACACACATAGTATATATTCAACAAACATTTAAAAAAATGGATTTCAGAGCTTATAAACATACAGATTACCACTTGGGGTTACAAGAGAAATATTAAAATATAATATATTATGAGATATTTAGAGAAAATCTGTGTTCTCACATTTTAGCATACAAGAGATATTTCTCCTTGTCTTCTAAACCATACAGTTTAAATATGAAATATAAATAAAATACAGTTTTATATGAAAATGTCCTGTATTCCTAGGTATTTTTTAGGAAGCCCTGATTTTTTATACATCTACTAGCCTACCTCCTCTCCCTTGAGACCTTACTCTTTAGAATCTATAAAATAATTTAAATCTAGGAAATAATTATTCACACTTGAATAAGTACCCTGAAATTAGATGATAATTATTTAAATCCCAAAATGATAATTTTCTTATTTATGTGAAAATTTGGGGGATATTTTGGAAAACCAACATTAATTGTTTCTAAATATTGTATTACTGAAAGTTAATAGCTTCAGATGCTGTTATCCTGGAATGAAAAGCAGGCAGGTTCTTTTCTCTTACTGAGAAATTTATCATCATCCCTATAAACTCTAACCAATTGCTCTCTGAAACAACCACATTCTTGTAGAAAGCCAGTTTGAGTGAGGGCAGAGAGGTCTTTGTTTATAGTTAATTTTGTTCATTTGTCTAGAAAAGTTTCAGCAGCACCTTTCTATTCTCAGAACAGTATACCTTGAGAGGTCAGTATGTTAAATTATACTGAAGATGTCAAAGAAATATTAAGAGTTTTGCAGAGCCCACCTAAATCTTGATCAAAAGTACTTTAACTCTTTTATGTTTTCCACAAACCATTTATCTATAAATGCACATGCCGAAACCCTGATCTTGAACTTCCAGACTCCAGAACTTCGAGAAAACGAATCTCTGTTGCGTAAGCCACTAGTGTATGGTATTTTGATATGGAACCCCAGGAGGCTAAGACAAAGGTTATATAGAGGAATAATTAAGATCATCCTGCATTCAGTTAAGGTCTTGCTACCTCATTTGAGAAAAATGGTTACTCCAACTCTCTATTGCATATAAATTTACACCAGAGAACTAACAAAAGAACTAATGTAAATCACATTAAACACACATACACGAACACATACACATGCACACAATAGTTATATGTAACAGCCAAGTAAGTGTAGAGCTCAATTAAAATGTCAGAATTTGTGTTAAAATATAACTAATTTTCTAAATTTCTTTAAATGTACTTACAGACTCACTCTAAAATATAGCAACAGTGAGAGAATAAAATTTAATCTGTACACATAACTTAAAATTCCTATATAAAAATCATTAGAGAAAATCCATTTTTACATCACAAAAACAGTTTCAACATCCAGAAAGAATTTTTTTTCAGAATAATGCATGAGTTAAGCATATTTAGTCGTGAGGTAGATTGGGCTATCTTGAAAGAAGTACATAGGGTATAAAATCCATTCATTAAGAGGTAAACTTAAAAGCTTTATCAGATAAATTGTTCTTCATAGTGGCAATAATATAAGGGAAACAATAGTGAAAAATGTGTTAGAAAAAAAATTTGAAATTAGAAATCAGATATCCACATATTTAAACTTTCCTCCTTGGAATAATTTTGGTATCACACTATATGAATGTGAGCAGTGTAAACAGAAGTCACAAGCAAGGTAGCCTATTCTACAACAAGAACTCATCCAATACACTGTAACCTTGGATTGTCTAAAAGGTACTAATCTAGTAGTACTGTATTCCCCCCAAATCCAAGGTCAGTTTCAAATTCAGAACTGATTCAGCTCCAAAGGGTTCTAAAATCTTTAGAAAGGCCAAGCTACATATTCTGGATGTTAAGCTTGTGGATTTGGAAAACTCTGTTTATTGTCCTGAAAAATACAGACTCCCATTAATAACTAATTGTATTCTTCAGAAAAAGGTTTGATTGTATAGATTATAAAAATGTTGGTTTAAAACTAAAACTTTGTTTTTTCACATTCTGGATTGAAAGGGAAATAATAAAATAGTTGTCAAACTGATTTGAAATTACCTTGGAGTTCTCGTGTTCTTCTGAGTATATCTATTTTTAGAAAATAAGTATTCTTATGGGGAAAAAGACAATATACATAGTTTTCTGAGAATAAATTTTATCCTTTAAAAGCCAGATACATTCTAATATGCCCCTTTGCATGTTTTATTATTAAAATATTGCATTCTTTATTTCCACATAACAAATTAACCCAAAATTTAAAGGCTCAATAAAACATGTGTGTCTTATTTCACATTCTGGGGTGAGATATCTTGGCACAGTTTTACAGGGTTCTCTACTGCAGTGTGTCTTATGGTTTGTGATCAAGGTATTGGCTTGGCCATAGTCGTCTCAATGTGTAACTGAACAAAGTTACTAGAAAAATCAGTTCCTAGTTATTTGTTGGACTGTGTTTGTCCTTAGTTTTTTTTTTTTTTTTGCTGAGGGTGTTGTACCAACGTGGCAGCTTATTTCATGAAAGCAGGCAAGCCAAGAAAGCAATAGAGCAGGGTTGCCAGCAAGATATAAAAGCCATGACCTTTCCTAACCTAGCCATGAAAATGTATATTTTCACCACTGTGGTATTCTATTGGTTACAAGTAACTGTTTGGCTCACACTCATGGAGAGGTAATTATACAAGGGTGTGAACATCAAAAGGTAGACATCACTGAGGACCAGTTTTAAGAGCTGCCTACTACAACACCGGTAAGGTTTGTTGATTTTCTTTCATACTTTGATTGTTTGTATACATTTTACAGACATTGAAATAATTGCGCATCACCAAGATAGCTATTAAAACAAAAATTTCAATACATAGGGTGAAATCTGCACTCATTATAAGTTGAGTATAGGAGTCTTTCAGCAAAATAATATATTAGCAGTTGCACAGAGCTATTAAAAATAAGAAAATATGCCGGCCGCGGTGGCTCACACCTATAATCCCAGCACGTTAGGAGGCCGAGGCAGGTGGATCACGAGTTCAAGAGATCGAGACCATCCTGATCTATGAGGTGAAACCCCATCTCTACTAAAAATACAAAAATTAGCTGGGCATGGTGATGCGTGCCTGTAGTCCCAGTTACTCGGGAGGCTGAGGCAGGAGAATTGCTTGAACCCAGAAGGCAGAGGTTTCGGTGAGCCGAGATCCTGCCATTGCACTCCAGTTTGGATAACAACAGGAAACTCCGTCTCAAAAAAAAAAAAAAAAGAAAGAAAGAAAAGAAAAGAAAATCTCTAGTAAAAGGAACCAAATAAAGTAGTTTTATTTTTTCAGGTTGTGAAAATTATTGCAGTACAGATGTCTAATATCCCTGAGGGACTATACTAGTGCTTTATGTACATTTAAAAGGATTATACTCAAATTGATGCCTCTAAAGTAATATGGCTTCTGCTGAGATACTGTTAGTACAATTAGCTGAGCTGGACAAAGAAAAGTGAAGAAACACAAATGCAACATATACTAGCCTGTGATGGATGAAATATTATAATTATTATGATTTATTGTAATGACTTCATACTATTTCCTATGTAATTTTCTAAATATTTTATAAACATTTAGTGATTTTATTCACATAATAACCCCAAAGTTAGACAGTATTGCTCTTTGCACGTTACATATGGGAAAACTGTTGGAAAGAGAGGTCAAGTCATTCACTAAGAAGTTACAAAGCTGTACTAGAGGCACTCTGACTTTGGTTCGGAAAACCGCATACACTCCCACTATATAGCAACAATTGGTTATAACCTATGATGTGTGATGTTGTGTTTCTGGCTATTCGTGACACCCATAATATTCAGGAACTATCACTATCTCAACGAAACAGATAAACAAGGAGTACTCAAAATCAGTTGTCTGGTAAAATGCTGTGGACTATGAAAACATCTACAAATAGAAAACCTACCACTGAATTAAAAATTAATTATAATTGCTCTAAACAATTAAATTAAAAACATTAGAATTGACAGATTCTACTTTTCTCAGCTTAAATAACTTTTTCTGGATTAACATAAAGGTTCAAATGACAGAAATATTGACTTATAACTCATTAGAGATTATCAAATAGCTTAGGAAGGGTTAACACTCTGTCAGTAGAAACCACTGTCAATCTATTTTTATTGTTTCCATTAACCTCATTAAGAGCAAGTGTATTCTGTATTTATAAATACAAATATTTAATTTTTTAAAATTGAAAGTAATTCAATAATTCATATTTTGTAATCCTCATATTATTTTGTAGCTACTTTTTATTTTGTTATTTTAATATAAAAATTATAAACTATTTGACAGTAAGATGGAGATACACATTTTCTTTACCACTAAAACCTTCAGTGTCCATTTCCTAAGAACAAGAACATTTTCTTACATAATCACACTAATACTCAAATTAGAAAATTTATCATTTATAAGATACTGTTATATAATCAACCGTCCATATTCAAATATATTATCAGTAATCAATTTTCTTAGTAACATCCTTTGCAGACTTTTTTCTTATCCTTGTCCTGAATTCACTCCAGAGTGACATATTGCATTTAGTGATTATTTGTCTTTAGTCTCCTTTACTCAAATATTTTTCTTTCATGGATGTTAAACATTATGTTCCAGTCCTTTTACAAAGAGAGCAGACTGGTGATTTTGTAGAATGTTCCTCAATTTGGTTTTGTCTGATGTTTTTTCATGGTTAGATTTAGGTTTTACATTTTTGACAAGAATACAATGCAAGTGATGTTGTATACTTCTCAGTTCATCCTATCAGGGTATACATGATGGTGATATCCCAATACTGGTGGTATCAAATGATCACTTACATAAAGTAGCATATGCTAAGACTTTCCACTGTAAACTTATTATTTTACTCATTATAATTAATAAAGAATATGTGAGAATATAGTTTGAAACTACATCGTTTTGATATCTTGTCATCAAATATTATTACACTTGTTTTAGACTCCATTGATAGTTTGCTGTCTTCTATTATACAAATTGTCACTCACCTGTAAGAAGGAACTTCTGTCTCACCTCATTCATGTATTTGACATATAATTTCTGACTATTACTTTATTCCCTGGACAATCACATATTGCCATCACTATTTATGTTGGTACCCAAATTTTCAGATTATAGTGCATATTATGTATAATTTCAGCTATTTTATATATGTTGGTAATTTTATATATTTATATATTTTATATGTTTATAAGTAATATTAATATTACTTATAAATATATTTATAAGGTATTTTATATATTTATCTATAAATTTTATAATTTGGTATATGTTGGTTTATATGATGGTAATTTTATGAAAAAGTACACGAACTAAATAGATAATTATTCCATATTCATTTGAAAGAAATATAGGGTTATAGTGTTCCATATGAAATTAATTCTGATATTTGATAGTGTTGTTCATATCTTACTCATCTTTACAAATTATTTTATGAGAGAACAGTTTATGTATTCATATTGCATATATTATACATAAGAATATATCTCTTCTTAAATTTATAATTCGTACTCTATTAAACACAGTAAGAGAGCATTCACCTTTTCTTTAAAGTAGATTTATGACTATAAACAGTGGTTCTTAATTGGGTGTGATTTTACCTTCAGGTAACCTTTGTTAATGTCTAGAAACATTTTTGGTTGTCACAACTTGGGGGTATTACTAGTGGATAGAGGCCACAGATGCAACTAACCATCCTATAATATACTGTTCAGCCTTCACACCAAGAATTATACAGTCCAAAATGTCAATAAAGCAAAAGTTAATGAACCATACCATAAAAAAATTTACATTATGTTATTTGCAAAATATGAGTAGTTTCCTGAACGATGTAAGAAATCATAAGTTTAAGGCACCTAATAATGGAAAGACTATTATATTATATATGTTTACATGGGAATTTAACTTGTATTAAAATCTGAGATGCTATTTAGCAGCAATATTATCAATCGTTTTGATTTATACAATAACAAATATGGGTAAGTTTTATAATTGATACAGTGATTACTTATGGACAGATAATGGCTGTTAAAATACTTTGAAATTTCCATATTTCATTAAGATGCATGTCATTTTATCTATTCAAAATAAGAGATTATTTTTGTCTTATTAATGGTTTTTTGAAAGACCAATCAAGAAATTTGTGTTTCACAAAAGTATGAATTAGTTTATAGGTGAGCATAATTTTAAAAATCACCTTAATATTTCTCAGTTGTTTACAAATCACTAAAAACCAAGGCCAAATTAACAAGATCCTGTTACCATAAATTCTGAATTTTCAAGTTTTGGTTTATCGAGCTTTCTTTCTTCTTCTTCTTTTTTTTTTTTTTTTTTTTTTTTGAGATGGAGTTTCGCTGTTGTTGCCCAGGCTGGAGTGCAATGGCACGATCTCAGCTCATAGCAACCTCCACCTTCTGGGTTCAAGCAACTCGCCTGCCTCAGCCTCCCGAGTAGCTGGGACTACAGGTGCAGGCCACCATGCCCAGCTAGTTTTTGTATTTTTTAGTAGAGACAGGGTTTCACCTTGTTGACCAGGATGGTCTCGATCTCTTGACCTCATGATCCACCCGTCTCGACCTCCCAAAGTGCTAGGATTACAGGAGTGAGCCACCATGACTGGCCTGGTTTATCGAGCTTTCTTGCTTATGTACAGTTCTTTCAAAATTACCAGGTAGGTGTCAAGGAAAAATACTTTTAAAATAGTGGCCAATAATTTTTTTTCACTATTTGTCTGCATATTGGAGACAAAGAATAGAGACAATAGCTGTTATATTTCATGACAATAATATTACCATGAGACATTATTTTCTGTTGCTCATGTGATAATGAAATATTGCAGGCTTCTGAAGCTGTGATTCTAGAGAGTCTGGACATGACTCCTGCTATATCATCCATTCCATTTGTTTCTAGGATGGACCCGTCAGAGTCATAAGATGATATTTCAATGTCTTTTTGTGTGGAACCCTTCTAGTCATCCCTAATACTACAATAATTTATGGATTCTATCATGGTGGCAAAGCACTGATTCAAAACATGTCTTCCAAACATTGCAACTATTTTGATATATTCTTGCTTTTTTGCCTATTTTGATGTATGGTAATAATGGTTTAAATTCCTGAGTCTTTAACATTGTTATTAAGCCATTTTTCTTGACAAAGGTTAATTTAAAGCATATTAAAACTAGAATTGAAAGTTTTATTTTTTCAGACACTATTATTTGAAGCCATTTTTCTTCTGTATTTATATATGTGTATGTACCCATACATACACACATAAGAATATGTCCACTCAAAAATATTTTACTAAATATCTCAATGTGTTCTGCTTCAAAATGACTTGATAACTTATCAGGGACTTATCAAAGCATAAAAGACATGAGAACATTTATTTCTCTGCAAAACAAATAGCAAGGTTAGAAAGCAAGATTTTTCCTGTAAACGGTGAATATAAGTTTCTATAACTTTCAATAGGTGCTATAATTTAATAAAGTTTTTCTATAAAGTAACCTTTTATTATTTTACTGATTCTATTACACTGGGATGAAAGCAAGCTCTGAACATATGAACCAAGCTGATATACCTAAGGCTTGACTGTCGTGTGTGTGTGCGTGTGTGCGTGTGTGTATCTGAAAGAAGAAAAATAGTTTCTCTAAAATTGTAGTTAAAGACTTTGGTGATCTATAAAACTATAGTATTTACTTCTTAAAGAAATACTTAAAATGTATAAAGACATGAGAACCAATAAAGCATTTTTACTGGTATTTTTACATCACTTCAAATTTATGCCTGAAGTAAGACATTCATATTACTTTCATTACTTATTATTTCAAAATACATGAAGTGAAATTGAATGTTGGTTAGAAGAAATTAAAAGCCCTAGGAGTTTGTTTAAACAAATCTTTTCTATTTTTTTAATCTACGATTTTCTTTGAGAAGTAAACAGTCACATAATGCAATAAGATCTATAAGGTGTAATTTCAATTTGTACATTATCCTCCATTTATTATCTTCTCCCCATGCTTTATCCATAGGTTTTATCCTCTTTTCTATCTGCTTAGAGTCCACATACCCATCCCCTCTGAACACAGTGAAACATTTTCCTGTTTTGATTTCATCTTTTCTTAGATTTTTTTATACATACAGGCACATTTGAATATGTACTTTTATTTCTTCTTTTAAACAAAATGTACCATATTAAACATATTGTCCTATCTTTCATTTTCCACAGGACGGTGCATTTCAGAGATCTTTTTGTGTCTGTATTTAGCTAACTCCTTCCTTCTTTTTATCTATGGTCTTCTATTGGTTTAGTGTATTAGAATAGTGAACAAATATCTTGATTGATATTTGAGATAGTGTCATTTTAGCAGTCTTAACAGTGATATGATTGGCCTTGTACATATTACCCAAAGTATTTTGTTTACAGTTTCATAAACCACGGCAATGGCTCATTTATGTTTCAACTTGGCTAGGCTATGGTACCCAGCATGTGGTCAAACAGCAATCTGGATGTTGCTGGGAAAATATTATTTCTATGTGATTAATAACTTAATAAGTAGACTTTGAGTAAAACAGATTAGCCATTATAAGGTTTTACAATCAAGGGAAGACCTTAAGAGCAAAGAATGAGGTTCCCCAAAAGAAAGAGGAATTCTGCTCCAGACCTCCTTTGGACCCAAAACTACATCAACCTCTTCCAAAATTTACAACCCACTAACCTACTCTGAACATTCTGGACTTGCCATCTTTCACATTTCTATAAACCAATTCTTTAAAATAAATTTTTCTAACTTCCTATTGATATATATGTCCTATTTGTTTTGCTTCTCTGGGGAATCCTGACAAACACAATCACTCAGCCAGAATTGAGACTGGTAAATTTTCTTATACTATTAAGTTCTTTACTCATTTCAAACACCAAGTTTTGTTGCTGCTTTTTCGTTTGTTTGTTTTCAGAACAACAAGTTAGTTGAATCATTTTAAATATCTTTGTGAAATAATAATAATAATAAAAAATTTATTTGTTCCAGAATAATGGCAGTGTTGGAATAGGAGAGTAATTGATAATTTTATTTCCTATTTTGCTTACATTTGTCTAAGAATTATTTAAGCATTACTATGGTGCTTTCCTAAACTCTGTAATTTCCTAAAGGAAACACATGAGCTTCTACCTGTGTGCATTATAACATTTGTGCTTGATTATTTGAATGGCTTCCTAAAGTCTTAGGAATAATATTCTCAAGCATTCTATATGTATGGTATTTTTTAGTTTATTGTATTATAATAGTCAACAAATATCTTGATTGATAGGTATTTGAGATAGTGTCATTTGAGCAGTCCTACAATGATACAATGTTTGGTCTTGTACATATTCACTGTAGATAAGGAAACTCGTTTTTAGGCGCACAAAGAAGCGCTGAAGTGAAGTCAGATCTGATCTTCAGCTGATCTTCGTTCAAATCATATCAAAAATGAAACATACAAATGGAATAGATCTAATTCAGTATGATTTTCATAAGATCATTTAAAAACTCTGTGAATCTGTTTACCCAACATAGCTTACAGTAAGACTTCCTGGTGTCATCTTACAATAGTGCCAGCTTTGCTCTTAAGGGAAGTAGGAAGATTATGAACAAATTTATCTTCTAATTACAATCATTATATAGTTTGTTCTATTTCACAGAATAACAAAGTATCTGAAAAAGGAATAGTAAGATAGATAGATAATTTTCTTTCAGAAGAAAATAGTTAATTTCAAAGCCAAGTAATACAATCATAAAGAATAAAAAAGAAGTATCAAGAAAAAGTTTAATTTTGTTTCATCTACCTAACAACAATTTAAATAAAGTTTAAAATGTTTAAAAACTTTTTTTGGGCTGGGCGCGGTGGCTCATGACTGTAATCCCAGCACTTTGGGAGGGAGGCGGGTGGATCACGAGGTCAACAGATCGAGACCATCTGGCTAACATGGTGAAACCCCGTCTCTACTAAAAATACAAAAAATTAGCTGGGCATGGTGGCGAATGCCTGTAATCCCAGCTACTCAGGAGGCCGAGGCAGGAGAATTGCCTGAACCTACGAGGAGGAGGTTGTGGTGAGCCGAGATCGCGCCATTGCACTCTAGTCTGGGCAACAAGAGCGAAACTCCGTCTCAAAAAAAAAAAAAAAAAACAAATTTTTTTTAGTGTCAGAGTTTAAAATAAAGAAACAAACATTTTTGGTCAAAATGGGCACACTGCTAGCCCTAGATCATACTGCTCTTGACAACCATGAAGAAATACATTATGAAAGCTTAGAATTGCATGAAAATGCCACTTTAAGACCCACCATTATTTGTATTAGAAAAATTTCAACTCTATATGTTTGACTAGTTTTATATTTTTGACAAAACATAAGGCTCAAGAGTACCTTAATTGTTAGGATTGAGCTAGATTCTTATTATAATAAAAGACCAGGGTTTCTAATGAAGAAAGTTATTAATTTATAATTGAAATAAAAATTGTTGAACTAATATGATTTCAAGTGTAACATTAATTCAAAAATTAACTCTACAAATGACAATTTGTAACTTCAAAGTAATTATATCTGAGTAATTTTTATTTTAAAATGTAAGTCAGTAATCATATCTGACTAATTTTTACTTTAAAATGTAAGTCCTTGATACAAAATAATAAAAATAAAACATTTTACAAATTTTACATAAAAATGTTATTAAAAATATAAAATTTTATTTACAAAGTTATAATAGCAATACATTAGATTTGGAAAAATATTTGCTACTTACAGAATTTTTCACTTATCTAACTAACTTGTTCTTTCCAAAGCTTATATATTTCATAATTTATTGGCTTCTGAGTAAGTTAAGTAAGTTATTTGGAGCCAGAAGATATTAATGACTCAGCTGGTAACAAAACTTTAGTATATTTCTAGTTCAGATTTACTTTTATATGTTTCTTTATTTCCTTTTTTATTTTATTTTTTATTGCATTTTAGGTTTTGGGGTATGTGTGAAGAACATGCAAGACTGTTGCATAGGTACACACATGTTGGATGTTATTTGCTTCCATCCTCCCCATCATCTATATCTGGCATTTCTCCCCATGCTCTCTCTCCCCAACTCTCCACCCCCTGTTGTCCCTCCCCTATTTCCCCCAGACAGACCCCAGTGTGTGATGCTTCCCTCCCTGTGTCCATGTGTTCTCATTGTTCAACACCCACCTATGAGTGAGAACATGCGGTGTTTGATTTTCTGTTCTTGTGTCAGTTTGCTGAGAATGATGTTTCTTTATTTCTTGATGGTATTGTTATAAAAATGAAAATCAAAATTTTACTCCGTTAAATGATAATTTCTCTATAAAGAAAATACTGTTTCATCAAAATCACCAGGGGAAATTTGAAAATTATACCATTACATTGAAGGGCATAGCCCTATAACTTTATGTATTATATATTAAACTTGACCAGTCAATGATATTACATATTAAATCGAACTCGTTGTCTAACAAAAGATGTGAGCATTTTTTTAATGAAATTGTGAAAGCCCCACTTGATCACTGTTCTGTGGGAAACTACATAACAATTCCTCAATGGCTAAAGAATCAATATTTGTAGGGTTTTTTGACAAGTCCAGTAGATTTTCTTTTTTTAATTTGAACGTTTTAACTTTGCTTATTAATAGAAAGCAGGAGTGAGCATACAGAAGAGATTTAAATTTATGTAGGTATGTACAATGTTTGGGACATTTGGCCCATATGTGGCACAATTAAACTGCACATCAAATCTCTAGTTGTAAAGTCCCTAAACTATAATACTCATAAGAATATTCCAGTGGTTTAAAAAATTACACTTTTGAGTCAATGTCATTTTGGAGGTTATTACTGTAACTATGTATTACATAAAGATAATTAAGAATTCTATAAGAATTTAAATTTTAAGGTAATTTTTTTTCTACTAAGTAAGTGCCAAATCATTTCAATAAAATGTGAAATTACAATTCTGAGCATGTTTCCATCAAGAAAAAAAAAATCATAGGGCTTTCCACAATTATTCTTTAAAGAACTTCTTTGTGTTAATATTTATTTTCTTATTGTGCAATAAATTTGCTAACTCCTATTTAAAAAAAAACTGGGATAAAGAATTCTGGCAATAAAACTAGTGTTATTTAAAAGTTAGAAATTTACTTTGGGAGACCGAGGCAGACAGATCAACTGAGGTGAAGAATTTGAGACCAGCCTGGCCAACATAGTGAAAACCCCTGTGTCTGCTAAAAATACAAAAATTAGCCGGGCATGGTGGTGTGTGCCTGAAGTCCCAGACACCCAGGAGTCTGAAGTAGGAGAATAACTTGAACCTGGGAAGCGGAGGTTGTAACGAGCTGAGAGTGTGCCACTGCACTGCAGCCTGTGGTGACACAGTGAGACTTCATCTTAAAAAAAAAAAACACTTTCAAAAGAAGATATTTATGCTAACAAACTTATGAAAAAATGCTCCTCATCACTGATCATTAGAGAAATGCAAATCAAAACCACATTTAGATACCATCTCATGCCAATTAGAATGGTGATCATTAAAAAATCAGGAGACAACAGATGCTGGAAAGGAAGTGAAGAAATAGGAACACTTTTACACTGTTGGTGGGAGTGTAAATTAGTTCAACCATTGTGGAAGACAGTGTGACTATTCCTCTAGGATCTAGAAATAGAAATTACATTTGATCCAGCAGTCCCATTACTGAATACGTACCCAAAGAATTATAAATCATTCTGTTATAAACACACACACACACATATGTTCACTGCAGCACTGTTTAAAATAGCAAAGACCTAGAACCAACCCAAATGCCCATCAATGATAGACTGGACAAGGAAAATGTGGCACATATACACAATGGAATACTACACAGCCATAAGAAAGGATGAGTTCATGTCCTTTACAGGGAAATTAACAAAGCTGGAAATTATCATTGTCAGCAAACTGACACAATAACAGAAAACCTAACATTGTGTGTTAAATACCAGCTCAACCACAGTAGAATGGGCCACCAATAAAAGTTATGAGACTCCTATTCCAGGCGCTAGCTCATGGATGACATTTCTTAGACACACCTTTGGCCAAAAGGGTACCTGCTGCCTTGAAGGAAAGAACCAAGTCCTGAAAGAATTAATTACATGCTGATTAAAGAGCTCTTGGGCCCTGAATAACCAATGCTGATAAGCAGGGAGTATGCCATGGCCTTGGGCTCTGAGACCTGTTGGTTTCAGGTGTGACCTAACAAAATCCTACCTGTGGTGGCTGTGGAAAATGTTTCCTTCTGTTCGGAAAAAGCAGAGAAAAAATTAAAAAGGACTTTGTCTTGCACCTTAAACACCAGCTTGTCCAGAGAAGGGTATAGCCATAAGCAGGAACTAGCCATCTCCACGCTCAGGCCAACGATCTCAGACAGCATTTCTGGACCTGCCCTGGGCCAGAGGCATCCCACTGCCATGAAGGATGAGGGCTAAGCCTGGCAGCATTCACCATGAACTGAAGAACAGCTCTTGGGAAAGAGGCTCCTCTGCCTGGGGAAAGGGCAGGAAAACACTGGAAGTACTTTATAGTGTGATTTGAGTACCAATTTAGCTGCATTAAACAGAATATCAGGTAAATATCTAAGGTTTATGAGTCTGATCCCTGGCTCACAGGCAGCATATCTGGACCTGCCCAGGACCTGGGAGAGCTTGCTACCCTGAAGGGAAGGATGCAAACCTGGCAGACTTTGCCACCTGCTGACTGTATAGAGTTAGAGCCTTGAGTGAACATAGGTGCTACCCAGAGAGTGGTTACAACAGACCTTGAGTGAGACCCAGTGCTGGGTGCTGTCTTACCCAATGTGAACCCAGTGGTGTATTCTTTAAATAGTACTATTTTATATATTCGCTTTATGGAATGTGGTATGTATTTAAAAATAATATGTTAATGCCACTAATAGTAAGAATCAGAATCCTGAACTTTCATTTTATTCATACTAATATTTAATATTATTGTTTTTAACCAATATTTTCTCATATCTGTGCTTGAAAAATAAGTCCTCTAGTTTTGAAAAGTAAATCAGTTACAAGATACATTTGCCTTTGTCTACCTGACTTGTTTCCTATGATTTTTGAGTTATACTGCATTTATTAATGGTAACCTCTTTCTAACTATTGCACTAGTACACAAATAAATAAATAAATAAAAGGCCACTGATTATTTTAGAATGCTTTTAGTCTTTGTAAAGAAGGCAGAGTCAACGTCATGCCTTAGTCTGTCACCTAGAAATAGGAAAGGCAAGAGTCTCCCTGAAGTACTTGATTTTGCTCCAAAATAATCAAATAAAATTATTCTTTTTTGAAAACCGCTAGAAGTTTCTTATTAATATTTATCATACATAAAAGCATATACTACAAATGATGCTTTTTAGACCAGTGTTTTTTAAAACTTTACATGCATATAATCAACTGTAAAGTTTATTAAAGGATCATTACTACATCAACAGGCACACACCACCATGCCCAGCTAATTATTGTGTTTTTAGTAGAGATGGGGTTTCACCATGTTGACCAGGATAGTCTCTATCTCCTGACCTTGTGATCCACCTGCCTCAAACTTCCAAAGTGATGGGATTACAGGTGTGAGCCACTGCACCCTGCTGACCAATCCCTACAGTTTCTAATTGAGCAGTCTGAAGTGGATAGTACAGACTGATAATTTGAATTTGTATAAAATTTTTAGATGATAAAATAATCCTTCTGGTCTAGGGATTACTCTCCAGTAATGACTATTTACAATTTCTGGCATAAGGTATTAGGTAATTGGTATAAAAATCCATTAAATATTATGTTTATACATATATAGACACATACACATACATATAGACACATACATAGGCACACAAACATATGCATGCACATACCTATGCACATGGAGTACATGTACCTTATCTAAAAATATATATACTGACTCATCTAATAAGGAATAGTCACTTTTTTGTTAATTGCCTGCAGTATAAATAATTTTTTTTCTGCTTGTGTATTAATTGAGATTTTAGTGGAATTTACATAATTCCGAAAGTTTGCTGTAAGGAATTGAAAATTTACGTACGTGACTTCTTATGGGTACTAAAATCTCATTTGTACACATATGCAATAAACATAAGACAAATGTAAATTATTTGGGTTTTACCATATGGCCCTTGTCTTTCTTGCCTTTACCTCACATATCCTTTAGTTGTAGTAACATTACTAAATCTTATCTTCTCACATCTCAAGTTTTGTGTACAAAGTATAACTTCTAACGAGATATTACCACTCAGCCTCCACTTCTCCAAACCTCATTTTATTTTATTATGGAGTTTAGCTCTTTGTTGAACATGTTACAGAAGAAGTTTAGTCAAAAAGACTGAAGCCCATGTTATCATGGGACTCTTCCTATTACTCTCTTTGTTCTCCATTCTTCTCCTCAGCTTCAGCAGCAGCTATGGAAGGGGCAGTATCTCCTTCCAGTGTATCACCTGCTGCTGGGCAGTTCCACCAGCAGCTACAGGCTCTTGATACTGACGGTGGCCAAGGTCTTTGCCAATATGGCAGGCAAGAAAGGTTTTTATGAAGACATTGATGCTATACAAAATATCAAATATACGTCTTTGGAGAGATCATCATTTTTGAATGAATGAACATAATAACTTTATAAATATATTTTGTGAGCATTTGGAAAGTTATCAGATGAACACAAGATTTAAAATTAGAATAAAAAGTATAATTAATAGATGACATAACTATTAAGCAAGTCAATATTTCTGGCTAAAAGCAAATAAAGAACCTTGATTTTACCCCAAATAGGCACCCAGATTTCAGAATTAAATGCACCATCTAGAAAATTAAATACCATTTATCTTGTTGAATTTTGCATTTATTCTTTCCTATCCAGTAATTTAGAGACCACTCCCACAAAACTTCAATGTTGTACATAGAATAAGAATAGCATTCATGTGATTAATCCCAGGAAATACAGAACAACACCATACTGAAGGCATGAAGCTGGGGGAATCTTTGGAAACTCTAGTAGACAGGAATAGAGTAACTTGTGTAATATGCATATGCTTAAATTGCCACAGATCTAATCTTAGATACAGAATTATATACCACCACGAGTAAGCTGACTCATGATAGATGAAATTCTACTATAAAAAAAAGGAAAAATGAAAGAAGACCAAGGGCTTGAATTAAATGAAGGACTAAACATCAGTGTTTGGAATTTACAGGGACAATCTTATAATTCTGCCTACCACATAAAGAAACTTGGTATGATTTTTTCATTACCTGGTCTGATATCTGATTTACCTTATCGTAAGCTTTAAAGAAACTAGGCTAGAGCTTAGAGAATCTGCTTCTTACCCAGAATATTCCTCAGTGAATGTCATTTAAGTTATGTCTATAAAATATGATCCTCCTCATCCACATATATACATGTAATAAGGGGAACTCTAAGAAAAATATTAGACTATTATCAAGTCTCTCTGTGCCAAGCATCTCTGAAAGTCATTGCTGCCACACAATTTTAAAGGCAGAAATTATGACCCTGGAATTCCTCATCTGACTGTAAAATTGTTTTCTTTTAATGAGAACAGGAGGATATATTTCCTGGAATAAAATAATTCAGACAGAATAACAAACTTTGAAAACCCAAAGAAATTTAAGAAGCAATGCTGATAAACAAGGGATAATTACAATCAATAATAAACAGTAAAAAAGAATTAGGATCATTAACAAGATCAATAGAGTAAAAATGTTTAAATAAACTTTATTAAATAGATATACAGTTACAACCACAAAGCAAAAAGAATATTAAGAATACACAGAATATAAAATTAATTATCTGGGTCTCAAATCCTATTTTTTTGATTAAGGCCTAGAGCAAAAATCAACCGAAATATATTAAGGAATAAGTGGAGATAATTTTTTTCAAATTTCAAAGTATTAAAATATTGATCATTTGTGTTTACCTTTCATATTAGGGTTTCACTAGCAATATATTTATGCATCTCTTTCATAAACACTGAAACATAATATGATATTCAATAAGAATAAACTTTTCAGCATTTAAATGCTTTTTGTAGACCACATTTTCCCCAATTTAAAATTTAAAAAACAAACCAATAAGATATATATAAACATAAAAGAGGATATTTATTTTGTAAATTGGCTCGTATGATTATGGGGGCTGGGAAGTCCCATAACATGCTTTCCAAACACTGAAGAACCAGAAAAGCTAGCAGTATAATTTATTCTGAGTCCAAAGAATTGTGAACTAGAGGAGCTAATGGTATAATTCCAAGAACACAGCTGATGGCTTGTGAACCAAAGGGACTGCTGATGTAAATCCTGAAGTCCAAATAACAAAGAGCCAAGAGCTCTGATGTCTGAGGGCAGAAAATAAATGTGCCAGCACAAGAAAAGAGAGTACATTCACCCTTTCTCTGTTTTCTTGTTCTACTCCAGGCAGGCCCTAAATGGATTGGATGATTCCCACCCAGATTAGTTCTGTACTCAGTCTAATGATTAAAACACGAATCTATCCTAGGAGCCTCCTTACAGACACACTGAGAAATGGTTTTACACCAGCCTTCAGGGCATCCCTTAACCTGTTAAAATTGACACATAACATTAACTAACATGATACCTATTTCACTATATAGTTTTCCTGGACTCTTCCTGTTTTTCCAATTATTAATTATAAAAACAATTTAAATATTAGTTAAGCTTTTTCTGTGCTATATAAATATTAAATAGTGAAAAATTAAGTGTTCATACGAGATAATTTAATGTAAAGACACTATCATCACAATTCTCAAAACAATTATAAAATTGATAACTGAAAAGTAAGATAAATATTCTGTAATCTGAAAAATTAGTTTCAGAGACGTGAGTAAAACACTAATAAAATTTACAACTATTTGGAAAGATTAAAGTAAATGTAAAAACATAGCATAAATTAGTCTGGGTGCAGTGCTGAGTCCTGTAATCCCAGCATATTGGAGGCCTAGGAGGGTATTTTACTTAAGGCTGTGAGTTGAAAACCAGCCTGGCCAACATGGTAAAACCTTGTCTCTACTAAAAATACAAAAATTAGACAGGCATGGTGGCTCCTACGTGTAATCCCAGCTACTTCTGGGGCTGAGACAGCAGTATCACTTGACCCCGGGAGGTAGAGGCTGCAGTGAGTGGAGATCACGCCACTGTACTCCAGCCCTGAACAACAGAGTGAAACTCTGGCTCAAAAAACAAACAAACCAAAAACATAGCATAAATGATATGATATTACCTGACAGAAATACTCCTTAATGATGTTAGCTTTTGGAGAAAGGCTATGGGAAGACAGCAAAGTAGGAAACACCAGGAATCTGTCTTCCCACATAGGCAATGGTTACATTGACAGAATCAACCTGACATAACTAACAGTAGACAGTGAATTATCCAGAGAACTGGTTGTTTAAAAGTGTGTTGCAACTCCTCCCTCTTTTCCTTGCTTTGCTCCTACAATGTGACATGCCTGCTTCTGCTTTGCATTCTGCCATGAGTAAAATCTCCCTGAGGCCTTCCCAAAAGCCAAGCAAATGTCAGTACCATGCCTGCACAGCCTGCAGAAACAGGAGTCAATTATATCTCTTTCCTTTACAAATTATCCAGCCTCAGGTATTTCCTTATAGCAAATCAAGAACAGCCTAAAACATCACATAAAACATTTTAGAACTAAAGAGGTGATTCAGCTAAATGGACCCAGGGAATAATTGGACAAATATTCAAATCATATTTTTAGTAAAACAGTATTGATTGAATTTATATTTGTATAAATAAGACTTGGAAAAATACCTCGAATTTTTAGTAGAAGAGTTGAATGATTACAACTCTTTAATGTAATACTATGCATCTATTAAATTTATACCATTTTATATTTGTATGTGTAAGAAGATATTAAAGCAGATTGTTACTGAAGAAATTTAGATTATAGTATGACATTGATAAATTATTAATTAAATAGTTTTTTGAATATTTTTATATTTTTCTAAGCTCTTTAAAATGAGAATTTTTAAATTCTATAAATGTAGGGAAACTTTATTGTAAAAAAAAAACCCACTACTAAATATATTTGTTATACAAAAAACAATGTCACTGTATATCAAAATATATGTGCAAATTATTAAGAAATGATGGTGACACCACTGAATAAACATTTAATGATAAAATACTATTCCACTATACATTGTAAACCCAAAGATAGTCCAGAAAAATGATATATTTAATATTTTTAAATTTGTGATAAAACAGGACATTTTGAGTTAGACATATTGCTGCTATCAATGTAGTAAAAAGTTCTCACAAAATTAAATAACCATTATATAGTCATTATAACTTGATTATTAAAGTTTGAAACACTTCTGTCTCTCTCCCTCCACAAATACACACTTACACATACATGTACACATACACGCATATATGAGAGATGTAACAAGCAACCAACAAAGTAGAAAACTGCTTGCAATGCTAAACATAAAATGTCTTGATGTGTAAAATTCACACAATTAAACTGCAAAATAATATAAAACAAGCTTTAAAAGATATTTAAACAAGGAATAAAGGTGTTTTATATATATATATATATATATATATACATATAAGTTTTTTATTACTAAATAGTTAGTTGTGCTAGGTAGTGATGATGAATAAGCAAATTCTCTCACCAAACCTCAATGATGAAAACTGGACAATGTAATCAAAAACCACCCCCTTGGAACTCTACAAATTAATCAGAGTTATGTAACAAATTAAAAACTATTTATTCAAGAATAACTGCACAATTTTGTACACAAGAATAGGTATCTATGACATTTCTACATATAGAGACCTTCTCATCCCTGTCACCAGCTCCATGGAAGTAACTGTGAATACTAGCAGCCTCAATACACCAGAGAGGGTTGACTTCTCAGAAACTGAGTTCTAAGGAAAAACCCCATTTCCGGAGTTATTTATTAAATTTTTTTATTATTATTATGCTTTAAGTTCTGTGGTACATGTGCAGAACATTCAGGTTTGTTACATAGGCATATATATGCCATGTTGGTTTGCTGCATCCATCACCTCATCATCTACTTTAGTTATTTCTCCTAATGCTATCCCTCACCTATCCCACCACCCCCTGCATTTCCTCTCCTAGTCCCCCACCCCGCAAAAAGCTCTGGTGTGTGATATTACTCTCCCTGTGTCCATGTTTTCCCATTAGTCAATACCCACTTATGAGTGAGAACATGCAGTGTTTGGTTTTCTGTTCTTATGTCAGTTTGCTGAGAATGATGGTTTCCAGCTTCATCCATGTCCCTGAAAAGGATATGAACTCATCCTTTTTTATGGCTGCATATTTCATGGTGTATATGTGCCACATTTTCTTTATCCAGTCTATCATTGATGGGCATTTGGGTTGGTTCCAGGTTTTTACTATTGTGAACAGTGCCACAAAAACACACATGTGCCTGTGTCTTTATAATAGAATGATTTATACTCCTTTGGGTGTATATCCAGTAATGGGATTGCTGAGTCAAATGGTATTTCTATTTCCAGATCCTTGAGGAATCACCACACTGTCTTCCACAATGATTGAACTCACTTACAATCTCACCAGCAGTGTAGAATTGCCATTCTAACTGGTGTGAGAGTGTATTTCAATGTGGTTTTGATTTGCATTTCTCCAATGATCAGTGATGATGAGTGTTTTTTCATGTGTTTGTTGGCTACATAAATGTTTCCTTTTGAGATGTGTCTGTTCATATCCTTCACCCACTTTTTGATACAGTTGTTTATTTTTTTCTTGTAAATTTGTTTAAGTTCTTTGTAGATTCTGGATATCAGCCCTTTGTCAGATAGGTAGATTGCAATTTTTTTTCCCCATTCTGTTGGTGGCCTGTTCACACTAATGATAGTTCCTGTTTATGGGCAGAGTTTCTTAAGCCTAATTAGATCCCGTTTGTCTATTTTGGCTTTTGTTGCCATTGCTTTTGGTGTTTTAGTAATGAAGTCCTCGCCCACGCCTATGTCCTGAATAGTATAGCCTAAGTTTTCTTCTAGGGTTTTTATCCTGTTAGGTCTTATGTTTAAATCTTTAATCCATCTGGAGTTAATTTTTATATAAGGTATAAGGAAGTGATCCACTATCAGCTTTCTGCATTTGGCTAGCCAGTTTTTCCAACACCATTTATTAGATAGGGAATCCTTTTCCCATTGCTTGCTTTTGTCAGATTTGTCAAAGATCAGATGGTTGTAGATGTGTGTTATTTCTGAGGCCTCTATTCTGTTATATTGTACTGTGTCTCTGTTTTGGTACCAGTACCATTCTGTTTTAATTACTTTAGTCTTGTAGTATAGTTTGAGGTCAGGTAGCATGATGCCTCTAGCTTTGCTTTTTTTTTTTTTTTTTTTTTTTTGGTTGTTTGTTTGCTTTTTGCTTCGGATTATCTTGGCTATGTGGGCTCTTTTTTGGTTCTAAATGAAGTTTAAGGTTTTTTGTTTTTGTTTTTTTTTAATTCTGTGATGAAAGTCAATGGTAGCTTGATGGAGAAAACATTGAATTTATAAATTACTTTGGGCAGTGTGGCCATTTTCACAATATTGATTCTTCCTAGTCATGAGCATGGGATGTTTTTCCATTTGTTTGTGTCCTCTCTAAAGGGGACATCAACACTGATCCCACAGAAATACAAACTACCATAAGAGATTACTACAAACACCTCTATGCAAATAAAACAGTAAATCTAGAAGAAATGGATAAATTCCTGGACACTTGCACTCCCCCAAGCCTAAACCAGGAATAGTTGAATCCCTGAATAGACCAATAACAAGGTCTGAAATTGAGGCAGCAATTAACAACCTACCAACCAAAAAAAGTTCAGGACCAGATGGGTTCACAGCTGAATTTTACCAGAGATACCAAGAGGAGCTGGTACCATTCCTTATGAAACTATTCCAAACAATACAAAAAGAGAGAGTCCTCCAAAACTCATTTTATGAGACCAACATCATTGTGATACTAAAATATGACAGAGACACAAATAAAAAAGAAAATTTCATGCCAATATTCACAATGAACATTGATGTGAAAATCCTCAATAAAAATGTTGGGAAATGGAATTCAACAGCACATCAAAAAGCTTATCCATCATGATCACGTCAGCTTCATCCCTAGGATACAACGCTGCTTCAACATATGAAAATTAATAAATGTAACCCATCACATAAACAGAACCAAAGACTAAAAATACCTGATTATCTCAATAGATGCAGAGAAGGCTTTTGAGAAAATTCAACAGCTCTTTATCCTAAAAAGTCTTAATAAACTAGGTATCAATAGAATGTATCTCAAAATAAGAGCTATATATGACAAACCCACAGCCAATATCATACTGAATGGGCAAAAACTGGAAGCATTCCTTTTTGAAATCTGGCACAAGACAAAAATGCTTTCTCTCACCACTCAATTCAACATAGATTTGAAAGTTCTGACCAGGGCAGTCAGTCAAGAAAAAGAAATAAAGGGTGTTCAATTGGGAAAATAAGAAGTCAAATTGTCTCTATTTGCAGACTAGATAATTTTATATTTAGAAGACCCTATCATCTCAGCCCAAAATTGCCCAGAGTTATTTCTGAAAACAATAACAATCTCAGTGGTTATTGTGAAAGGACAACATCACAGGTAGCTGCCTGAATTTGACTGAAGCTAGCAACAGATCAATTAAAAATCTAACAGGAATAGCTAGAGAACAAAATGGTCATGGGGCTGTTGATAAAACTGTCAGATATTTCTGGTGATCTGGAAGGATTCATGCATGCAAACTGTTGTGCATTATTTAACATAGATTATAAATTGTCTCAGTTACATACTAATCACTGGCTGAACACGAAGTTGTACAAGCACAAAGCAAAAGCTGATACCAACTTATAAACTCCTTACACTATAAATGCATGCTGCAATTCTAAGCCTTACTGGCTTAAGGTGCTTAGGTTCAACCTCTGACCAAACATTGGCTAACCAATATGCTATGTTGACCCACTGGCCAGCTAGAAAATCTAGTCTGAAAAAAATAAAGATAATTAAATAAAAATTAGCAGAATCATTAATGATTACGCACTGTGGAGGAAATAGTTTTATGCAAATATGGTTCTGGCAAGTCACTAAACAAACAAATAAACATAAAAAATAAATAACAACTTAAGTATGAAAAAATCAGCACTTAATTTTGCTACAGTATGTTGCCTAAACTGTCACTGTCATCAAGAAGGAAACAAAATAAGATGTCTATAGGAGAACAAGGCCATACACAGTAATAAACAAAAACAGAAAACAATTAATCAAGGCCAGGCAGTGGCTCACACCTGTAATCCTAGCACACTGGGAGTCCAAAGTGGAAGGATCATTGAGGCATGAATTTCTAGATCAGCCTGGGCAACATTGTGAGCCCTGTGTCTTCGCAAAAAAAAATAAAAAAATAAAAAATTAGCCAGACATGGTGGCATGTGCCTACTTTGGAGGCTGAGGCAGGAGGATCACATCAGCCTGGAAGTTCGAGGCCACAGTAAGCTATGATCATGACACTGTACTCCAGGCTGAGAGACAGAATGAGACCCTGTACCTAAAAACAACAAACAATAACAGCAATAAACACAAACATAGTGAATTAAAGAATCTCTGAGAGTATGTGGTTATTAGCTTTTGTAAACAGAGACTTCAAAACACTTGTTATAAATATATTCAAAGAACTAAGTTAGTGGAATGCATAACAATGCTTCAAAAATAGAAAATGTAACAAAAATTATATTTTAAAATTTAAATATTAGTGGAATGCATAAAAATGCTTCAAAAATAGAAAATGTAACAAAAGAGACAGAAAATTATAAAAAAAGGAATAAAGAAAAAGAACAAAATAGCAATTTTCATGCTGTGAAAAGGGATAATAATGATAATTAAAAATTTTCTGTAGGGTGATTGTAGAAGGTTTGAGGTGAAGGAAAACCTTGAAGACAGATTATTAACTTTTTGAGTCTGAAAAACCAGAAAGAAAAAATTGAAAACAAAAAAGGGAACAGAGACTCAAAGAATTATGGAATATCATCAATCTGAGATTTTTTCATTGGAATCCCAGGAGAGGAGAGAGAAAATAGCGAAGATAATATATTTTGAAAAATAATAGACCAAAATATCTCAAAATTGATTTAAAAAATGTGTGTGTATATATATATATATATATACACATACATATATATATAAATTTCAATTAACAAAATTCAAAAAAATTATTCTAGACACACTGAAATAAAACTATTATATGTAAAAGTAAAACAGAAAATCTTGAAATCATTAGGAGTAAAAGGATTCATTCATATTTTTTTTTACATTAAGGTAAAACTCAGAAAGATTAAAAGCTGACTTCTCTTCAGAAATAATAGATGCCAGAAGGCAGATAAAAGAACAATAAGGAAGGATTATTAATAAATCTTCGGCAAATTCTCAACATTCAGAAATGAATACACAGTTGTTTCAGTGAAGATTCCAAGTTCATTGGCTGAATTGTTTGTTTTTGTTCTCATTTTGGTTTAAATATTCTTTCTCCCACATCTAATTTGCTTGATATGAAAAATGTTTGACATCTGAAACTGTGTTCATTTTTAAAAATGTTTCTGTCAAAAATTACCATAGATTTAACTTAAAAATCTATAGAAATGAAAATATATGTCTTGTCTGTCACTGTATTTCTTAATTTCACCACACTTTATTGTTAGCCAAATTTCATAACAATATGTTGGAGATGTTAATCATATTCAATGACTGTGCCTGTCTACCTACCTACCTTTCAAAGCTCTGCTTTGTTTTAAAGTCTACTTTAACAATTATCAAGACTGGGCTGATTATAACACAATGCAAAGAAGTTTAAAAAAAAAGGGAACTAAGATTGAATATGGATATCATTTCTGAATAATTATTGAATAAATCAATATATTATTCATGGAAAAATGTATGAAAATAACATTTTCCTTTACTTTTGGAATTCATGAGAGAAGGAGGTAGCAAGTTACATTAAATTGTTAATCATATTTGGTAAAAAGGTACCTTATGAGAGCAGCAGTTGACAGCCCATGATGTCTAGCTTGAGGATGAAGCTGACAAACAGAGGAAAGTTGGATGAATACAACTGCAGAGACTGTGCTTCAGCCCTGTGCAAACAGCACTTGATTCTTTTTTTTTTTCTAACTCTGAACTTTTCAATTACATATACAGTTTCTGTTTCTTTCAACCAAACACATGCCACTTGATATGCTTCTTGCAAAGGTCATGTCCTTTGCATGGGACCCTCTCCTATGAAGTCCTCATCAAGACTTTAGAAAATAAAATTCTTAACAGAAGGAATTCAAAAGATTAGCTTAAAGAGCATCCACAGATTGCTTTTACACAGGAGTTTTGGCTCAATTTAATCTGATGCTGAAGGCTGCAAGTCATATGCCATGTATATTGTCCTGTCTAAAAGGACTTCCTTAGTAGTTTGCAGTATCTGTGAGGACAGTGATAATTTATTATTTGACTTGAATGTAAAGAGTGCTAAAGAAATGTTTTGCATTCTAAAGATGCTCAGAAAATGAGAGCTGAATGTAAATCAATTTGGCTTCTGCTATTTCTATTGCCCCATCTTCTAGAATCTGGGAAGAAAGACACTCCCCATGACACCATCAAGTTTTGAGATATGAAGTAAAGTCCCTTGGCTAGACTTCACTCTACAAATCACCAGCAACAGTGCAAGGTATGAATGAGAGTAGATGTTCAAATATTTTGTTAGGTAAATTCACATTCAATTTGAAACCGCATACACACAAAATATGCCTTATGCAATACATACAGAAGAGATTTACACGTCATATATTTAACCTTCCAATTATACTTATTCGTTTCTTCGTTTCTTTTAATCTTCTGTATTATCCCATTTCAAACTACTGATGTAATTTTGTTAAGTTAGACATATTTCTCATTACAGAAATGCTCCAAATAAAAAAAAATAGTATTATTATTTGAGAAAGATTCTCACTCTGTCACCCAGGCTGGAGTGTACTGGTGCAATCTCGGCTTACTGCAAACTCTACCTCCCAGGTTCAAGTAATTCACCTGCCTCAGCCTCCCAAGTATCTGGAATTACAGGTGCCCAACTCCACACCTGGTTTGCAATTTTAGTAGAGATAGGGTTTCACCATGTTGGCCAAACTGGTCTCAAATTCTTGACTTGAGGTGATCCACCGTCCTTGACTTCTAAAAGTGTTGGGATTACAGGTGTGAGACACTGCTTCCGGCCATAAAATTATTTGCTATCGAAATTAGGCAAAGCAACAAAGGAGTTTCACTAACCCTTGGGTATTCATCTGTTATAGAATAGACAGATGGTGAGTGGACCTACTTTTAAGATTCTGCCATTTTCATTTACTTCTACTATTTATGTTAATTAAAATTTCATTTTCTAAAAGCTTTAGTATATAATTAAATAATTTGTAAAATGTATAGTATTATAAAATATAAAATATGAGTAGGAAAAATACATCCTCTCAGTTTTCAAAGTTTTTGACAATGTAACTATAATCTAAATAAACAAATTATATAATATAGAGTATTAGAAAATATGAGAATAAAACACATTTTGTCACTTTTTAAAAACAGTTTAAATAATGTGATTATAATTTAGGTTGAAAAAAAGTTTCCCGATGGACCTGTAAATAAAACATGTTAAAAAAAATAGCTCATTAGTAAAAATGCTAAAAATAACATTTTTAGACCGGACGCGGTGGCTCACTCCTGTAATCCCAGCACTTTGGGAGGCCAAGGCAGATGGATCATGAGGTCAAGAGATCGAGACCATCTTGGTCAACATGGTGAGACCCTGTCTCTACTAAAGATACAAAAAATTAGCTGGGCATGGTGGCGCGTGCCTGTAATCCCAGCTACTCAGGAGGCTGAGGCAGGAGAATTGCCTGAACCCAGGAGGCGGAGTTTGCGGTGAGCCGAGATTGCGCCATTGCACTCCAGCCTGGGTAACAAGAGCGAAACTCCGTCTCAAAAATAATAATAATAATAAATTTAAAAAATAACATTTTTAAAGGGAAAACAACCAAATCAACAAAGGATCATTTTAAGTTCCTCTACTATAAATAATATGGTATTAACCTTGGAAATATCAAAGATAAACTTTATTTCTCTCCAAATATGACAAGTTTTAAAGTCATAAACTACACCCTAATTTAATGTCAAAAATTAAAATGTTGATTAACATTTCAATTATTTTCAGAACATATTCTCCTCCTATGAGTATAGAGAAGTTATATTAATCCCATTTCTTTATCTTGCTTTTTGCATTCATTTATAAGAGATTTGTATTAAATTTAATGATCAGAACATTTTCTAGTAATATTGTCAGTTGGAATTCATGACTGCAGAAATGCTTCACAGATAGAAACTGAATTCCACAACATTCCTTCAAGTATAAAGACATTATGGGAATTTGTCCACAGCTACCTGCAGGATGAGTACAAAACAGGACATCTCTTGTTTAGGTGAAGCAAAGCCAAGTTTAGAAATTGTTACTTCCTTTATTCAGACACAGATATGCTCAATATATCTTAGAAACTCTTCTTAGATATTAACCCAAACATAGAGAAAAGGAAATTTGTGGTTAATCTAGCACAAGCTAGATTAACTTTATAAATATATAACTTTATAAATATAAAGTTGCTGTATTTTCAGGTTCAGATAAATGAGGCTTAGTCACCATGTTAAAAATATTCCTGTGCTTTTTAAAAGTTTCAGTGCCTCGTGACAGCTCTCATATTAAAGGTGATACGTGTTGTGAATGCACATAGGTTTTAGCTTAAGTCTTAGCTGTGCTTTATTTTTTAGAAGTGTCTCGTGAGTTGGTGGGGCAGTCTATGCAATGTCCACATGTGTAGAGATTTGAGGCTCTTCTAAGAAAACTCATTGGAAGGGAAGAAGGCTCCAGGTGGAAAATAAGTTTGCCTGAATAATAAAGCCTTGGTTGTCACAAAGTAGAGAAAATGTGTTGGAACAGATCAGTCTTTTGAGTCTCTCTTCTCTAAATCCAAGGGAAAAGGAAGACTGCCAGCAAAAAGAGAAAATTGTGTCAACAAAATGCTACATCTCAGCAACAAAGTACAAAGTTTTGATAGTTTTCAAACATACTCCATCGCTGAAGAATTAATAAAGCACTCTCCTATTTTGTTCCACCTGAGAAGAGCTTACGACTACTTCCTGTGCACCTGTGATGCTGCTTGGAAAACCATGAATGAGGTGTTTTTCAGTGAAAGAAACAGCATGTGCAGCAGGTAGTAGCTCCTTCAGAGGGGGTTTCCCAGTGAATTCACTTCCCTGTGAGCGGAGAGAGTGGCAGCACCCACCAGAAGTGGCAGTCAGTCTCAGGTGAAGGAGGCCACTTTGTGCACTTGTTCCACATCTGAGACAATCTAGGAAATTCAAAATACTTAGGGAGAAAAAACAGGGAGCAGAAGAAACAACAATGTTCTAACAAAGCCAGTGAAGGTGAAGGACAGAGGAATTTAAGTTATTCCCGTTAATGGTGCCCTATCGGCTGGCGAGGCCTGTGGAAACTCTACTAGCAGCAGTGGTGCTCTACTTAATATGTTTTGACACAAATGTTGAATTACACGTGTGTACTTCCACCTCCTTTGAGAACTATACATTATGTAGGGTTATTTTGTATCCATATCTAATTTGGTTTTTGGAGGGGTCACACATCTGTATTTTCTCAGTTTACACGTACTAAGCAACACTCACGTCATGTCCCTGTTTAATCTCTGCCTTCACATTCCCATGTTATGTTTCTGCCAACAGTATGGACTTTCCCTGCCTCAAGAACTATAAACCCTAAGCTGCAAATTATACCTCTTGTCGTTTCTTCCAAATTGAAATCACTTCAGATTACTTTTACTACATCAAAATCAATGTTCTCATATAGACACAACCATGCTGATACAGGTAATAGGCAAATTTCTAAATATTTTGTAACAGTGACATTCCATTTTATAAGCAGTAAGTAAATAGATTCAAGTGTTAGATTCAATCAATCTTTCAATGTTAAAAAATAATTTAAGTGTTCAGAAAATTCCTGAAATAATTTCCTAACATATGAACAAGCTTATGCTTGCTAATAAAACCATTTACAAATAAAATATAGTTTTTCGCATGCAATTTTTACTATGAAGTAAACTCTTTTTGAATATTCCAACTAGATTTAATAAAATTACGCACATTTTATGTCCAAATTTAGATAGGATATGGACTTTCAGAAAATCCCATAGGATATATTACAATGTGATTTTTTTTTTATATTTGAGTTATGTTCTTTTTTATTATTAAAAGAACATATATATATATTTATAATTGCACTTTAGGTTCTGGGGTACATGTGAAGAACATGATATTCAGGATTGTTCCATAGAAACATACACAGCAATGTGGTTTGCTGTCTCCATCCCCATCACCTACATCTGGCATTTCTCCCCATATTATCCCTCCCTAACTCCCTACGCCCTCTCTCCCTCCCCTAGTCTCCCACAACAGACCCCAGTGTGTGATGCTTTTCTCCCTGTGTCCATGTGTTCGCATTGGTAAACACCTGCCTATGAGTGAGAACATGCGGTGTTTGATTTTCTGTTCTTGTGTCAGTTTGCTGAGAATGATGGTTTCCAGGTTCATCCATGTCCCTACAAAGGACAAGAACTCATTGTTTTTGATGGCCACATAGTATTCCATGGTGTATATGTGCCACATTTTCCCTGTCCAGTCTATCATCAATGGACATTTGGGTTGGTTCCAGGTCTTTGCTATTATAAACAGTGTCACAATGTGATATTTTAATTGTTTATGTAATAGCATGTACTATATGAGAATAAGCTAGAGATCACAACTAAGAGCTTTTCTCTGCATAATAAATTTCAATCAGTGTTTGTTATTATTACTTTTAGCAGAATTGCAGGCAGAATAATGGGCCCCCAGATGTGTCCTAATTTCCAGTTTCTGATTATGTTTCTTTACATGGCAAAAGGGACTTTGCAGTTGTGATTATGGGTACAGACTTTAGATGGGGACATCGTGTTGTGTTATCCAGGTAGCATCAAGGGAATCACAAGAATCTTTAAAAGTGAAAGATGAAGGCAGAATAGAGGCAAGAAATCTGTTAACTACAAAAAAAAAAAGGCAGAAAGAAATGCAAAAGAGTTGCATTTTGAGAAGGAGAAAGGGGATCAAAAAATTGTGGAGGCTTCTAGGAGGTGGAAACCATAAATAACCAGATTATCCCCTAGAGTCTCAAAAGGGCAAGACAGCCTTGCATTTATTTTGCCTTCATTTTATCTTCAATTCAGTCCAGCAAAATGATATTGGGCTTCTAACAAAGAGATTTAGAAATCTCTTTCTAAAGGAGAGGTTTTTGTTATTTTAAGCTAGTAAATTTCTGGAAAATGTTTATAACCGCAGTAGGAAAATAATAAAGAGATAAAATAATTTCCATGGAAAGATTTAGTTTTTTTCATTAATTAATATATGGTGCTATTGTTTTGTAAATATCTAGTAAAAATACTCCACCTTATTATGCCATGAATGTCATTACCTTCTAAGTTTAATGAGGTGAAAAATTTGGGAAATGATATTAATCACAAATGGTCTCAAATTTAGTTTTCACATGATTATCAGTCACTACTTATCTCAAGAAAAACACTGAATTTGGATCAAATTCTGACACTATGTTGATATCTTTGGGTTGTCACCTATTTCAATTTATCTTTGCAAAATTTATTCAATTTCTTTTATAAAAATGCACTCTACCAAAATAATGCGTCTCCTTGCCAAACAGAGATACTTTGAGGATTTGAGATGTATTTTTTATGGAGTAAATATTAATATATTGTGCTGTTTTATCATAATTTAAACATTTTATTTCCATGTTGGGATATGCTTGCTACATGTAACTCATATTAGGCTCCTAATACGTTATCTTGCACTAACCTTCCTTTATCACAGACATGAAACTAAAAACTGCATTTTCAAGATGCCCTTTCAACAAAGTCCCTGAACCTAAATTTGATCCACCTTTTGGATGAGAGGCAGCAAAATTTGAAAGGCAAGAATTAACTAGCAATTGATGCTCGAGAAGTATGAGGGTTCCCTACAGTGGAGTTGAAGGGTGTAATATTTAGCTTCCTAGGTGTTGATAAGCAGAAGAGGTGAAGCATCTTGATCTGATGGTTAATCTCTGGATTGCAATACCAGGAGCACATTTTCCAGCCTCTGAAATGTTGGGCTGTTTTGGCAAAGACAAAGGCTCTTGTTCCTAGGGCATTTCCTTTTTATGTCTGGCTATTACTCCAGTAGACCCTGCTTCAAAACTTTTCTTTCAGCCTTTCAGCTCCAGCAATGCTTTGGTAAGCACAGTGTCAGCACTTAATTTCTTCATGTTAAAAAATGCCTAGAGTGGTTGCTGGTTTCTGAACTGAACTCTGACTTGTAGAGGAGTCCATTCAGAAAATCTAAAGACACATTATCCTTAAAAAAGGGGCTGTGTTATTTGCGATAGAAAGTCAATATCTTCTCTTTTATTAAATGGAAAGTTAATTGTAAGGCAATTACAGCACCTTCATTACCAGACATGTACATCTACAAATTCACTCACGTATTTTTTTCTAAGAATTTGAATGCTTATAATCATTTCAGGGGCAGTTATACATATGCCTTTCATAATTCTAAAAATTATACTAAATAAAAATGGCAATTTTTTAACAACATGAAGTGTTATTCAAGTATCATTCTGTTTATATAAAACATTACAAAGTAATGCATACATGTATATAGATATACATGTCTGTGCATAGAAAGAGAAACTGGAGAGGGAGAAGAGAGATATACCAAACTTGAAATGACAATTGGGTTTGCACTTCATCTTCTGTTTCTGAGTTATGGAGTCTATAATATAATATATATCTCTCTGAAATATCAAGATAAAAATATTAAAAGGGATTGTTTATGAATATTCTGGTTCAATCCATTTATAATCAGTTGTGTCAGTACTTCCCATCTTTAATGCCATTTTCTTCCATGAGTTAGTCTTTTATTTGAGTAGAGATTTATGAAACCTCTTGCACACTGTCATTAAAGCTGTGACCACCTTCTCACTGCAGCCCTGTCGTTTAGCTTTCCTGCATTATTAACTGGGCAAGGCACTGTATATGGTAATTATGTTCTCAATAATGGAACCTACTCAGCACACATTTAGCATTCATTCAGAGTCACTCTTTTTGAATTTTAACTTGAAGGAATATGCAAATAAGTATGCACAGTGAATTGAACCTGCAAAATGAAGTTGTTATTGCACAGATGATATTTTTAAATCTCAAAAACATGATGCAGTTAAATAATATAACTTTGTAACATATCTTATTCAGGTATATGTATCTTTGAGTTTAGCTTTCAAATCAAGGTCAGAACATTAATTTCTGGATATTTTTATTCTCTTAATTTATTCCTTAGCAATCAATATATTTTAAATACTAGCATTATTTCTGTACTGGTTTTAAATTTTTTTCAAATAATTAGAAATATTACTAGATAAATATCAACAAAATATATTCTTGCAGTATTGATAGATTCTAACAATAAATAGTCAAAAATTTTCTTTTATATAAACAGTAAAGCTAAAGAACAGTGACTTTTATGTGTGTTATGTTATGTAAAAAGGATATGGTAAGTGAAAATGGTCAATTTAAAGCACAATTTATTCATTCATTTCCTTGAATATAAGTTTTAAGATACAATAATCCTTAACATTTTGAGAGCTAAAATAATTAAGATGCTGTTTTATTATTTTTCAAAGTATTTCTTAAGAATAATATTTTGTTGTTTTTCTTTTGTTGCTGTGTTTTGTTTTGTTTTGTTTTTGTTTTTGAGATGTTTTGTTTTGTTTTGTTTTGTTTTGTTTCAGTCTGTTGTTACCCAGACTGAAGTGCAATGGCACAATCTCAGCTCAGTGCAACCTCTGCCTCCTGGACTCAAGCCTCCCGAGTCTCCTGCCTCAGCCTCCCGAGTAGCTGGGACTACAGGCGCACGCCACCATGCCCCGCTAATTTTTGTATTTTTAGTAGAGACGGGGTTTCGCCTTGTTGAACAGGATGGTCTCGATCTCTTAACCTCGTGATTGCTGTTTTTAACTGCATAAACTGGCAACACATTGTTGAAAGGAATTCATGTTCTATGACTCAGTAGCATAACAACCCCAAAATTTCAGTACTCATTCAACAAAGACCATTTTGTTTGGTGATATTTGAATCTGAGGTGGATAAACACAAGATTTGAAAATGTACTACCTTGGTCACTATTAGTTATATTACTAAACTACTTTGTTTCTCTAAAATATTGTAAAGGTTGCTTAAGTAATAGAGTCTCTGAACAGACCAATAACGAGCTCCAAAATTTAATTAATAATAAAAGACTGCCAACCAAAAAAAGCCCATGATTAGACAGATTCATAGCTAAATTCTACCAGATGTATAAAGAAAAGATGGTACCACTTCTAAAATAAATTCTTCCAAAACGTTGAGGAGGAAGGTCTTCTCCCTAACTCATTCTATGAAGCCAGCATCATTCTGATATTAAATTTTTCAGAGACACGACAGAAAAAGGAAACTTCAGGTCAACATCTCTGATTAACATAAATGCAAAAATTCTCAACAAATATTAGCCAATCAAATAAAGCAGAAAACTAGTTTGGTACGATGAAATTGGTTTTAAACCTGGGATGCAAGTTAGGTTCAACATATGTGAATCAATTAATGTGATTCATTACATAAACAGAACTATAAAAAAAAGCTACATGATTATTTCAATAGATGCAGAGAAGCATTTCAATAAAATTAAACATTTATTCATGCCAAAAATCCTCAACAAGCTAGGCACTGAAGAAACATACTTCAAAATAATGAGAGCCATCTTTGCCAAATGCACAGCCAACATCATGCTGAATGAGGAAAAGCTGGAAGCATTCCCCTTGAAAACTGAAGACAAGGATGCACTTTCTCACCACTTCTGTTCAATAGAGTATTGAATGTCCTGCCAGAGCAATCAGGCAAGAAAAGGAAATAAAAGATATCCATATAGGAAGAGAGGAAGTCAAAGTATTCCTGTTTGCAGACAATATGATTCCATACATAGAAAACCCAATAGTCTTTGCCCAGAAATTCCTTGATATAATAAACAACTTCAGAAAAGTCAGTGTATAAAATCAATGTATAAAATCACTAGTATTTTTATACAACATCAATATCCATGCTGACAGCCAAATCAAGAACATTCACTACAGCTACAAATATTATGAAACCCTAGGAATAGAGTGAAACAGAGAGGTAAAATAACTCTACAGTGAGAATTACAAGCATTGCTCACAGAAATGAGAGAGGATTCAAATAATGGAAGAGCAATCCATGTTCATGGATGGGAAGAGTCAATATTGTTAAAATAGCCATATTGCCCAAAGTAGTTTATAGATTTAATGCTATTCCTACTAAACTATGTTTTACATTCTTCACTGAATTAGAACAAACTATTTTAAAATTCATGTAGAACTATTAAAGAGCCCAAATAACAAAGACAGTCCTAAACAAAACTACAAAGCTTGAAACATCACATTACCTAACTTCAAGCTATACTACAAGACTATAGGAACCAAAATTACCTGGTGGTGGTACCCAGACAGACACAGAGAACAATGGAACAGAATAGAAAAAAATGCTGCACACACACAACCATCTAATATTTGACAAAGTTTGCAAAAACAACTTATGGGGAAATGACTCTATATTAACGAAATTGTTCTGGGATAACTGGCTAGCCATATGCAGAAGATTGAAACTGGATCTCTTCATCATACCATTTACAAAACTCAATTTAAAATGGATTATTAAGACTTAAATGTAAAACCCAAAACTATAGACACCTTGGAAGGCAACATAGGCAATATCATTCTAGACACAGTACTTGACAAATATTTCATGATTATTATTCTAAAAGCAACTGCAACAGAAATAAAAATGGACAAAGGAGACCTAATTTAAGTAAACCAATTCTTAAAAGCAAAAGAATCCATCAACAAAATAAACAAAAAACCTAAAGAATTGGAGAAACTATTTGTAAACTATACATCTGACAAAGGCCTAATATACAGACTCTATAAGGAACTTAAACATATTTACAAGAAAAAACAAAACAACCCCATTAAAAGGTGGCCAAATATAAGGGACACTTCAAAAAATTGATATGTATGGGACAAAAATTATATGAAAAGCCATTCAACATCACTAATTATTAGAGAAACACAAATCTAAACCTTAATGAGATAGCGTCTCACACCAGTCACACTGGTTATTATTAAAAAGTCAAATATAACAGATACTCACAAAGTTGTGGAGAAAAGGGAATGCTTATACACTGCTAATGAGAGTGTAATTTAGTTGAACCATTGTGGAAAGTAGTATGGCAATTCTTCAAAGAACTACCTTCAAAGAGTAGTAGAACTACCATTTAACCCAGCAATCACATTAGTGGGTGTATACTCAGAGAAATACAAACCATTCTACCATAAAGACACAGGCATGTGAAAGTTCATTGAGGTACTATTCACAATAGCAAAGACATGGGATCAACCTAAATGCCCATCAATGGTAGACTAGTGATATGGTTTGGCTCTTTGTCCCCACCCAATTCTCATGTTGAATTGTTATCACCACATGTCAGCAGAGGGACCTAGTGGGAGGTGACCAGATCATGGAGGTGAATTTCCCCCAGCTGTTTTTATGGTAGTAAGTGAGTTTGCAGATCTGATGGTTTAAAAGTGTGACACTTCCCTCCTTTCTCTCTCTCTCTCTCCTGATTTGCTACGGAAAGATGTGCCTCTCTTCCCCTTCCCATTCTACTGTGACCATAAATTTCCTGAGGCCTCCCCAGCCATGTAGAACTGTGAACCAATTAAACCTATTTTCTTTATTAATTATCTGATCTTAAGTAGTTCTTTACAGCAGTGTGAGAATAGACTAATACAATTAGATAAAGGAAATACAGTACATATATGCCATGGAATACTATGCAGTCATGAGAAAACCAAGGTCATGTTTTTACAGCAACATGGATGCAGCTGGAGGCTATTATCCTAAGCAAACTAATACATGAATGGAAAACCAAACACTGCATGTTCTCACTTGTAAGTGGGAGCTAAACATCAAGTACATACATACACAAAAAAGGGAACAGCAGACACTGGGGCCTACTTGAGGGTGGAGAGTGGGAGCAAGGTGAAGACCAAAAAATACCTATTGGGTACTGTGGTTATTATCTGGGTGTAAAATAATCTGTATCCCAAACACCCATGACATGCAATTTGCCTATATATCAAACCTGTACATGTAACATTGAATTTAAAATAAAATTTTTAAAGTGATATATAATATCAATTTTAGCATGTCCAAATAACCAGCCTTCAGAATGGCCCAACTGCAGATACATTGAGCAGGCAAAGAAAATGATCCATTCACAGTAATGGGTTTGGCAGCCACAAAGTAGCAAATCAGACTGAAGAATCAGAAGACAAACCAGTGAAATAAAGTCAGGGATTAGATTGATGAATCATTCAATAACAATAAATGAAGCCATTTATTAGGAAGATTCAAATGAAGCTTCACAAAATGAAAAGAAGAAAATCTTTTGAGCATTAAAATTTTTAAAACTTAATAGATGAGTTAAAGAGGATGGTCAAAGCTAGTAAGGCATAGGCAACCAGAATGATTCAGTGGAAGAAATATTACAAAGAATTGAACACAAATATAAATAGGCTGCAATGATAGATAAAACAAGAGGGAATTAGAGGATCTATTCAGACTTTTCCCATTCTTGTCCTTCAAGATACCTTCCTTACACATAATATAATTGATACAGCTTTTCTTCATTCCTTCAGGTATGAGAATATCGTATACCTTTGCCCAGTGTGTTATATAAGTTTTATATTTTCAGTTACACAATATTCAATTAAGACAATGAATAATAAGCACATTCTTCTTACTGTATGTGCTACAAGCTTAATAATTACTATTAATAATATAATCATAAGCACTTTCATACACATAATTGTCATTTTTTTGTCTAATAATGTTGAAAATAAATTTCAAGACAATGACAGAATAAAAAGGAAAATAATATTTGTTGTTTTAGCCTTCTGATTATATGTATTGCTATGTTATTTTCCTGGAGATATGACTATGTACTTGAAACAAATAAAGTAAAGAAGAAGAATATCTTATATGATTACATGTCCAGTGTTTTAGTTTTATACCATGAGAAACTAAAATGTTGCTTCACTGAATAACTCCATTAAGCTTCTGTATTCTCTCTGTGAGTTAGACAGGAATCCTAGTTTCTTGCAAATGATTCACACATAAAAAATGCTTAGAGTTATGTTAGTACCATTATTAATTAACTTAGAGAATAACGCATTAAGACAGCTATTTTAGAATAGTGTCTATGCCAAAAACCTCATTGCTAATAATAAATGATTCAGTTATTAGAAGTCAGGAGAATTTGACAAAATTTAGAATTGCTTGCTTTTATATATTATGTCAATGTGTAGCTAGCTTTTAGAATAAGAATCAGTAGATTTTTTGTGAAAAAAACAAATAATACTTAGTTCACAATTTGAGTGCCAGTCTCTGTTGCAACTTTATATTGCTATTGTCACTGGAAAGAAGCTGTAGATAATAAGTAAGCAAATAGGCATAGTTGTTTTTATATAAAAGTTTATATACAAACATAGGCAGTGAACGGTATGTTGCCTAACCCTGATTGAGAGAATGTCCAGTTGTTAAGAGACTGGATATTTGTTGTACATTTCCTGAGACTAAAGGGAAATTAAATTTTCATTTATTAGAAAAGAATCATTTACAATTTTAGCAATTGTTTCTAAAGTTGCTTTTTCTTTTTTTCTTGAGTGAATGTTTCATTTGTTCATTTACTCATTAATTAATTCATTCAACAAACATTTATTGAGCTTTCATTGTGTACTAAGTCCTCTGGTAAACATTGAGATGTAACTGAGTAATCTTATAGTCCCTACTCACAAGGAACTGTAATTTAGGAAGGCATAAACACATAGTTAAATAATTAATGAATATCAATTGCTGATTGGTTCTACAAGGACAAAATTCTAGGGGACTAGATAACAGTTAACCTTTTTGGTTTAGATATTAGTGAGAGGAAATAATGACAATTATCTGAAACAATGGACCCTCATATCACATAAACTAAATTTGTATTTATTATATATAAATTTATATATTTTTTTTCTATAGTATAACATGGTGTCCATTAGTTAGTGGAAAGATTATGATACATTCATTGTTTTATTTTATTTATGTAACACTTACATTGTTAGAATGATATTCTTCACCAATCATTTAATTTAATATCATTATTATAATATACCTTTGGGGAAACTGCAAAAGACAGGAGACATAGACTCATATTTAAATCTATAGTTATACAAACAATCTTATTGATATTTCAATTTGACAGAGCTTTCTTAGGTTACCCCTTAATCCTAGCTGAATTCACGTAGCTGAATTCCCATTTGGCCTTTGACTGGAATCTGAGACCTTTAACCTCGTGTAGACATGGTTAAGATATTACTTTTTAGATTGATGAGTGCCAGAAGTTAACAACAGAAAGTAATTCTGAAAAGCGATCCATTTAATATTGCCATCTAAATGGGAATGTGCCAATGGACAATGAGCTTATTCAGTGTTATTTATATCACTATAATATATAGTGATCTAAATGTTCACAGAAAAAAATATCTAACACACTGACATGCCTGTAAATCAACAAATTCTGCTGACTTGGTGAGAGGAAACCCCTTCATCTTTAACATGTTTCATATTGTCTTCCCTTGTAGCTACAGCTTTCTAATCTATATCATGCAACACAATTTGTTTATGAGCTTTTCAAAAGAATTTTATTATTTTCCAGTCCGGGTTTTAAAAGACTTATTCATTATATTACTAATTGCCCACTTACAATAGTGCCTTAGTAAATGCTATTAATTTCCATGAATAAATGTCAATGGATTGAAAGTAAAAACTACATGTAAAAGAATAAAATATTCCCTTTAACTTCCATCATCTAGAGCAGCAGGAGGAGACTACAACTAAAGTGAAATGAGAGAGACTCTTACAATGATATAATATTTCTAAGCTTTAGCAGACACAATTACTGTCAGTCAGAGGAGGCAAATACATAAAGGAATTGTAGACTCTGTTGATAGAGACTGCTAAGGCACAGGAGCCACAGCTAAATAATGTTTTATATCTTAAATATTCAAACACACTTCCCCTGTCAAAAATAAATAAAAATTTTCCTTTCTGTTTCAAGTCAAGTACTGTTTGAGAGCTTAATTTCCTGGTTTCCTAATAAATAGCATATACACTAGAAAGAAGCAGAATGATTTGATAAAAACAAACACCAGTTATAGTAAAAAAAATGTTTGGTTCAAGTCTTAGATCTGCCACTTACAAGTTAAGTCGTTTTAAGCCAAGTTATTTAACTTTTTTGTACCTGAGTTTCTTCAAATATAAAAAGTTAATCTAATATATTAGAGGATTTTGGGGAAGACCAAATAATAAAAATAGAAATAAAATAACTTATTAGAATGATCACTAATAATGACATTTGTCATAAATAAAATATATGTCAAATTTATATGTAGAGTAAAATATGCTTATATTTTAAACCTTACCTCAGTTATTATTTAACTTATATAATGAAATATTTTATTTTCATAATTATTTTCCCAGTTACAAACATGAAAAGATTATAACTATTTTATTAATTCAATAATTTCTGTATTTATTAAATATTTACTGAGCACTTACTATGTCCCACTCACTGTTTTAGGCAATGAGATATGGGAACAATTATAAGAAATGATATTGAAGCCTTCAATTTATTTTTTATATTTTTATCATATATATTTATATTAGAATATATGGATAATTATACAAATGTTCAACCAATGCCCATTTGCTTGCCACCTTTGATTTAAATATGTTAGCACTGGTCAATAGTTGTTTTATACATACTTATATAAACATATAAATACACATATTCACTCATATCTGAATCACGTGGAAATAACTTATTGACACCATAACAATTCACTCTTAAATCTTTCAGCATGTCACCTAAAAATTCACCAACATATCAACTCCTAGAAAAATTAGCAGTATATCTGTAATATTATCTAACAGTCTAATTCAAATTTTCTCATGTGTCCCCTGAATATATTTATAGATGAGTTTAAAAAAATGAAGATGAAAATTGCTTAATCCAATTGTATTTTATCTGAAAATATTAAATTTTCAGATAAAATTTAAGCTCAATCACTAAATGCATTTTATTTGTTAGGAGTTCAGACTATAATAGGGTATTTTTGTACTATAAAGTTCTGTATCTTAGTTTTATTATTCTCACTTTAATTTTCAGGATTTTTTCTAAATAATTTTGTATTATTGCCACACACTGACTCTCTGATCCTTTTTAGTTATCTTTGCAAATTAGCTCAGTAGACTATTTTCCATGGAGAAAAGTTCTAATAAAATTTCTTGATACTAGTGATAAGAATGTTAGAATAAATAGGAGGATTTTTAAAATTACATATTGTATCATTGATTTAAGTCATTGCACGGGATTTATATAGCATACTGAGTCTGCACTATTTAGATATTATTCTTCTTTGCACAAAGAAGTACAATAATTATAAACAAAAGAATAATTATTATTTATTAAGAGCCTAGCATGTACTAAACTCTATGTAAGTAACATTACTCACGTTATTAAATTAATGTTGAACACTGTACAAGAAATGGCTGTTGTGAAAGGAGGTTTCTGAGCATTCTAATACTAGAACTATAACTGAAGATGAAAAAGGAGAAGAGGAAAATATGAAAACAAAAATTCTCAGAATTTAGAGAATCTTGTAGTTCATCTGGTCAAATACTGAAAACCCAGCATATAGTTCTTCTATTGTTGATGTATTATGATTTTACAACTCTAAGCCACTTCTGCATTATCTGTATGGTATGGTATAGCATTGAATTGTAACCCTTGTTCCTGCCCCCTTAGAAAACATATACCCAACCAAAATTTATAAATATAAACTTATTGGCAGGGGGAGGTCTTTGCCAATATAATTAAAATACTGAACTCTAGATTAGATCTTCCTGGATTTAGGTAGGTTCTAAATCGCATGGCAGGTTTTTTAATAAGAGAGAGGGACAAAGAGAAAACAAGTCCATGCAGATGGAAGCAGAGAACAGAGGTTTGTGTTGATAAGCCAAAGAATGCCTGAAACCACCATAAGCTGAAAGAGGCAGGGGGAAATTTTTCCCCAGACCTCAGTAGGAGCATGCCAATATCTTGATTTCAAACTTCTGATCTTCATAACTGTGAAAGAATGAAGTTCTGCTTAAAAGAAGCTACAAAGGTTTTCGAATTTGTTAAGGCAACCACAGGAAGCTAATTTAGCTATGACTTCAAATATCATACTCATTTTAAAAAATAAGGAAAGTGGGCCGGGCGCGGTGGCTCACGCCTGTAATCCCAGCACTTTGAGAGGCTGAGGCGGGTGGATCACGAGCTCATGAGATCGAGACAATCCTGGTCAACATGGTGAAACCCCGTCTCTACTAAAAATACAAAAATTAGCTGGGCACGGTGGCACATGCCCGTAATCCCAGCTACTCAGGAGGCTGAGGCAGGAGAATTACCTGAACCCAGGAGGCAGAGGTTGCGGTGAGCCGAGATCGCGCCATTGCACTCCAGCCTGGGTAACAAGAGTGAAACTCCACCTCAAAATAAATAAATAAATAAAAATAAAAATAAGAAAAGTAAGCTTCAGTAATTAAATGGCAATTAAAGAAACTCTAAGATACCATATGATACTTAGATTCAGTCTCCTATATCATGCTTGAACTCTTACTGAATATGAATCTAGGGAGTTTATATATTAGCATGTATTAGTATAATATTTTAGTATCAGTCTGTTCTCGTGCTGCTAATAAACACATACTCAGGACTGGATAATTTATAAAGAAAAGAGGTTTAAGGGACAGTTCCACATGCCTGGGGAAACCTCGTGTGGAATCAAGACATCTTATATGCGGGCAGGCAAAAGAGAGCATGTACAGGGGACCTCCCTTTAATAAATTAATCAGATCTTGTGAGACCTATTCACTATCATGAGAACAGTATGAGAAACCTCTGTTCCCATGATTCAATTCCCTCTCACTGGGACCCTCCACGTGGGAATTATGGGAGTTACAATTCAACATGAGATTTGGGTGAGGACACAGCCAAACCATATCACCATGTGTAAAAATCCTGAGGCTTCTGTCATTCTGCTTTCTTCATTGCTACATTCTTTGTGGTACACTGTTCAAATGTAGAAGTATAAAATACGCAGTGTTTATACGTGTTTTTATCTAAAATGACAATTAGCATCTTAAATGATTCTGAAGACAAATTTTAAAAGGTATAATTTTAGCTTCTGGTTTGTTATATCTCCTAATCCAGAAATAAATGAAGATATATTTCAAAATACATGATTTTTTTTAGTGGAATCTGAACATTACTTTGTAAAGAGAGATGACAGCATGCATTTTTTTTTAAATTTGGTTATTAAGAATATATAGAGTGGACTATTGGAAGACAGAATATGCTGTTCCCAGATGAGGTTAAAAACAGTGTTTAAATGTGTACACACATGTTACATATACATAGTCATATATATACATTGTCAAAACATGGGAGATAGTTATACAAGAATGAAAAGGATATTAATTCCATGTATACTAATTAGTAGTACTAGTACTGATAATATTCAAGTTGGACATAAGGAGTGTTTATACAAAGATAAAAACTAGTTCAGATATACATGTTTTCTATTTTTAGATTCAATATAAGTCTTACACGCTATATATCTGAATGTTTTACACACTATGTATCTGAAAACTATCTTGTAAAAGGGTTGCTGCTGGTTTATGCTTTTAACTTGACAAAAGTGCACCTTTTATCTTTTCAAACTGTTCTCTTAATAGATTTTATTCTGCGTGATGAAATATTTGATGATTGGGGATTACTGCTTTCTCATATGATAGGTTCACAAGCGGAAAACTAGTCCTCCTGCCATATGAGCAGCCATAACCTTGAACAAAATGTATGAGGCTCTGTTTTTAGGCTTTGGACAACTGTCAGGGCCAGAAGATAATCATTGAGAGAAGGATATCCATAAGGTAAGTTCCAACAGTGCCACAGCCCTTTGCCTTTTTTTCTTCACTCAACTCATTTAAAGGACAGAATCTAACCCCTTGATCAAGCCATATGTTTGCTGTGATCTCCTTACTTAGCTTCTAAGTTTAGGCAATCTAAGACTTGTTGATTCATCATCTTTGCTCTCTTTCATGTTTCTTATTTATCTTCTTTCTGCCATTGTCTTAGTTCAGCCCTCACCACTTCCATTATACCACATATACTTAAATTGTTTTTACCTACTCTCTTATAAGAACCCTTCAGTCAGAAGGGCCTTCTGATATTCATATCTGAATATGTTGTTTTTCAGTTCTTCATTGACTCCTTATTATATTCAGTGTTAAACTTTCTATTTCTGTACTACATTTTCATGTTGTAATTAGTGTCTACATATTTTGTAGTTTCCTGAATGTTCCTTCTTTTTTAGAATGTTTCTATATTGCACATACTCTTTCTTCTGTCTGCATTACATGGTTTCTCTTCCAGCTTTTACTTGGTAAAAGAAGCTTCTAATTAACATCAGGATATAGCAAGAAACTCTTATATATCTCACCACCTGGTGTTGCATTATCCCGTGGGTAAGCTATGGGTACTACAAAAAGAAACAGACAAAAAAACGACATTTTTTTGAAAGAAAAAAGATATTTTCTATGTTATTAAATTAACAGGTGTCTATGAGTCATCAAAATGTTTACTGGGGTGAGATCAAATTTTTATTAGACTTCTTAATTATTCAAATGTAGTATATTAATTTATGGCATATTCTCAGGAGTTACACTAAGTTGAAGTCCTAACTGCCACCTATTGGCTGTATACAATGGTCTTTTAAGTCTCTTATAAGTTAATCCATGTAAAACATTCAGAATGGTGCTGAACACATAGTAAGTGTTCAATAAATGTTGCCTACTTGTATTTATAATTATTAGAAGTCATCATGTTTTTAAAAGCTTAGGACCTCTCTTCAACCTTGTATACATGGACATATTTTTATAAGGTAGTTCTCTGATAGGCTCTGACATCTCTTTCATGCTCTATTGTAGTTATCTGCTAATTTATTTGATTCCCCACTAGGTTATGAGAACCTTAAAGGTAAGAACTCTGACTTCAATCAATATAGTTGCATATATTTGCATTTTCATTAGCACATATAACTAACCATTTTATTGCTATGTTTATTAGGCAGGCCTGGAGGAGTTCTGGAAGAAGGAAAGGCACATATTTTAAGAGATAAATGGCATCAAGGAATTGGTTTAATTTAGAAAAGTGGATCAATTCTGAGATTGAAGACCATGTTGATAAACATTAAATTCTGGAAAGAAGTTAAGCAAGAGATCAGTGAGGAGAGGTATAATAAGGAAAGTCCTCATATGATCTGCTAGATAAGAATGTGTTGATTCATTTTTATTTTGTCGACCTAGCTTGTCTGATCCTAGGCTTACCCTGATTGCTAAAGATACTATATCCAATTTTAAATAACCTGCAATATCAAGAAGTATAGGATGTATACAGTAGCTAGTCATTAAATTTTGAAATTGTTTTGTGAAGAAGAATTATTTTTTTCAGTGTTATCTATACCCATATAGGAAATGAATTGAAGCCTTTAAAAGTATGTATCTCATATGTGTATTAAATTCTACAGCTCATCATTGAGCCTTTCACATCTATTCTTCTGCTTATTCATGTGACATGTCATCTGCAGATATTGCATTTCATACTGAGGATTCAAGTCAAAATGAATAAGCAAATCTGAACTTGGTAAAAAAAAGTATAGGCAGCATTTTTGAACAGATAATGTTCACATATACTATAAACTCTTTTATAAGCCACATGAATTAATTTAGCATTTTTTAAATTACACATATAACAGAAACATATTGAGTGATATGCTGATATATTTTGTTTTAGGTATTTTTTAATTATAATTTTATTATACCTGATTTTGAGAAAATAAACATCTACACTACATAAATCATTGGCATAAACCTATATAAATACTTACTCCTTCCCTTATATCAGAACTTCTCTTTATTTTAATGCACAAAATTTGCCAAATTATATCAACAAGCTCTTCAACAACTAAATAAGTTAATATTTTTCAACATTAGATAAATTAAGACTTTATTTTTATTAATTGTTTATATTTACTCAGGGGCCTAGAGCTGACTATGCTGGGAATCATGACACATGTCCCGGTGCTTCAAATACTAACCATATTCAGTGTTAATAAAATCCAGAGAGGTTCTGGAAACATAAAATAGTTAAGAACTAGGCCAGGCATGATGGCTCACCCTTGTAATCCCAGCACTTCGGGAGGCTGAGGAGGGTGGCTCACCTAAGGTCAAGAGTTCCAGACCACTCTGACCAACATGAAGAAACCTCGTCTCTACCAAAAATACAAAATTAGCCAGGCATGGGGACACATGCCTGTAGTCTCAGCTACTCAGGAGGTTGAGGCAGGAGAATTGCTTGAACCTGGGAGGCAGAGGTTGTGGTGAGCCAAGATTGTGCCACTGCAATCCAGTCTGGGCAACAAGAACAAAACTCTGTCAAAAAAAAAAAAAAAAAAAAGTCAAAAACTACTGCAAACTCATTCACCTTGAACTATATAAATATTTTAATTATTGTATTTTTTAATTTATTCTGAATCTCTGCTTTTGTATTTGCAAGCAATAGTTCCTTAAAAGTTTCTATCAAGTGTTATTGTCAGTAAATTTCCAGTTATTAATATAATATATGAAAAAAGAGTGATCACATTTTTGTTTTAGATTGTGTTAAATTATGACTAAGTGTGGTTATCAGATTGGAGTTATATTATTAGATCATCACATAAGCAATTGGAGTAGAAAAATGCACTATTGTGACTCGTTTTCATTTTGTTTCAAATTTTCCAGCTTAAGTTTTTTTACTACCCCCCACATACCCATCCCTTGATAAATGCCAGTTCTATTGACTTGGAATACATATCTATATTTTAATTTCACTTTTATATTAGATTCAAAGGTTACATGTGCAGGTTTTTTACATGGGTGTATATTGCATGATGCTGAGGTTTTCAGGTACAATTAGCACCATCAAACAGGTAGTGCACATAGTACCCACTATTTAGTTTTTCAACCCTCCCAACTCTAATAGATCCCTTTAGGGTCTATTATTATCATCTTTATGTACACATGTACCAAATTTTTAGCTCCTACTTATAAGTGAGAATATACAATATTTGATTTTCTGTTCCTATTTTAATTCACTTAGGATTATGGCCTCCAACTGTGCCTATGTTGCCACAAAGGACATAATTTCATTCTTTTTCATGGCTGCATAATATTCCATGGTGTATATGTACCACATTTTCTTTACCCAATCTACCATCAATGGGTACCTAGGTTGATTCTGTGTGCTTGCTATTGTAAAAAGTGCTATGATGGAACATACAAATGCATAGATACTTTTGGCAGAATTTGGCAAAATTCCATCCAGTAAGGGAATTGGCAGGTAAAATGGTAGTTCTGTTTTAAGTTTTTTGATTAACCTCTAAATTCCATCACAGTGCCTGAAATAATTTACATTCCCACAAACAGTCCATAGTATTTTATTTTCTTCACAGCCTCTCCAGCATCTATTATTTTTTTCATTTTTTTCATAGTAGCTATTCTGAGTGATGTGAGATAGCATTTCACTGTGGTTTTGATTTGCATTTTTCTACTGATTAGTAATATTGTATTTTTTTATATGTTTGTTGGCTGTTTATATGTCTTCTGTTGAGAAATACCTGTTCATGTTCTTTGCCCACTTTTAATGTTTTTTTGGGGGGTGGGGGGATATCTGTTGATTTTTGTAAGTTTCTTATAAATTCTGAATATTAATACCTTGTCAGAGGCATAGTTTGTGAATATTTTCTTTGATTCTGTGGAATGTCTGTTTATTCTCTTAACAGTTTATTTTCTGTATAGAACTCTTTATTTTAATTAAGTCACACTAGTTGATATTTGTTTTTGTTGCAATTGCTGTTGAAGACTTAGTTACAAATTATTTCCCATAGCTAATGTCCAGAATGATGATACCTAAATTTTCTAGGATTCTGATAGCTTGAGGTCTCCCACTAGATATTTAATCCATGTTGAGTTAATTTTTGTATATGGTTGATATGATTATGTTGCATACCCACACTAAGTCCCATCTTAAATTGTAATCTAAATTATAATCCATACATGTTGGGGGAGAGACCTCGTGGGATGTGATTAGATTACAGGGGCAGTGCCCTTATGCTGTTTTCATGGAAATGAATGAGTTCTTACGAAATCTGATGGTTTTATAAGTGGCATTCCCAATGATCACTCTGCACTTCTCTCTCCTGTGGCCATGTGAATAAGAATGTGTTTGCTTCCCCTTCTGTCATGTGTGTAAGTTTCCTGAGGCCTCCCCAGCCATGCAGAATTGTTAGTCAATTAAACTTCTTTCTTTTATAAATGTTCCAGTCTCAGGCAGTTCTTCATAACAAAAAGAGAATGGACTAATACAATGGTGAAGGGTAGGTGTCCAATTTCATTCATCTGCATATGGCCAACTGGTTATCCCAGCACCATTTATTGAATAGGGGGAGTTGTCTTATTTTTGTCAACTTTGTCAAAGTTTAGATGGTTGTCTGAAATATTACTTATCCTTTTCCTTGGATTTCTAATTTTAAAACTCTTCTGTATCAGTGAGAGGAATCCATGCACCAGAATCTTGAGAGTGCTTATGAACTAATAGTAAAAATTGTAAGATGAAAAAAAAAAAAAAGAAAAAGAAAAAAACAACTGACAAAGATAAAATGACAGAATCTCTTCTAGGACAAAACAAAAGGATCTGGAAAAGTAGTTTTAACCAGCATATCTAATAATATGCCTCTTGCTCTGCCACTCCATTGCACACGATAAATGTTATGTCAGGAGGCCTAAACTTGAGAGAAGCATGTTTAATATTCTGGAAGGAAAGACATGTTCTTGTGAAGTAAGTAAATATTGGACAAATAGTCTAGCAGGAGAGAAGTTTTCTTGTGTTCTATGTAAATGTTGGGCAAAAAAAAAAACAACCACCTATCTACTCATTGAGACAAACTTACGGCCCTGAATTATCTCTTTTAAATGAAAATCTATTGCTATATAAGTAACAAGAAAACCATGCACATTAACACTTGCCAAGTTGGGACTAATTCTAAAGTATTCTTAGATTTCAAATGACCATGATTTTTTAAAAAGTGGTGATATATCTATTACCAACCATTATAAATACTAGCCAAGAGGATAGATGATATTACAAGTATATGAATAGGGACTGGGTGCAGCAGCTCATGCCTCTAATTCCAGAGCTTCCAGAGGCTGTAGAGGGAAGATTACTTGAGGCTGATAGTTTGACACCAAACTGGGCAATAAAGTGAGACTCCATCTCTACAAAACTTTTTTTTTTTAATAAATATTCAGGCATCATGGCATTCACCTGTAGTCCTAGCTACTCAGGAGGCTGAAGTGAGAGGATTACTTAAGCCCAGATTTTGAGGCTGCAGTCAGCTGTAATTGTGGCACTACATTCCAGCCTGGGTGACAGAGTAAGACCTTGTCTCTATAATAATAAAAATAAAATAATAATTTTAAAAACAATATATGAGGATGATGATGTTATCTTAAAATTAATCTGAAAGAAATCTCAAATTCAAAAATCATCACTTCAGAATTATAGCATGGAGAAAAATATATTTTTGAGATGTCTTTATAATTATACGTAAGTTTGACCTACAGTATTTAAGGCAGCTGGACTAGTGACAAAGAGATTTTGAATGAATTTATGCTTTAAATTCTTACCAGATATTGAGTTATTAGACATTTGTTGAACATGGCCTTATGTAACAAGCAACACAAGAATATATAGATTATGCAGTTTTATTATTATCAATATGTCAGCTACATCCCTATTAAAATTAATTTGATCAGTAAAAATGTATTATATACTACATTTCATTTTAAACAATCCACTCAATGTAGATGCTATTGTAGAATCTCTCTCTTGACTATTATACTTTTTTGATAATTTACAAAATAGTAATGCAGTGGTCTAGGAATTTTTGTTACAATGCTGGACTAAACCTAAATTACTAAAATTTTAAGATATATTCTGAAGCACTTTAATCACCTTATACCATTTACAATGAGGCAATAGCAGTTTAGAGTCACAATAAGACTTTAAAAAGTAACTCATATATTTTAAATTAACAGTTAACTGCATCTTTGGAAGCTACATGTGTTGCTTACTTGTAATTAGAAAAAAAAGTCAAAAGTGAAAAAACATAAGGAAGTTGAAATCTTTAAGTTTGTTTTGAAACTCATCATCCAGGATGCAAATTACTATATGGTATTATTCTTCAAGTTTACCTACCAAATATCAGAAATTAAAAACAGGACTGTTTTCTATTGGAACATTAAATTCTGTTTGTTATGATATTGTATTTAAATAACGCTTTTCATATGGACAGCTCAAAGCAGAGTTCACTCCTACAACCATCACATACTTTAGAATTTTTATTAATTGGGTAGAATGCAGAAGTTATTATTTCAGAATCTACGTGGGTAAGACAGAGGATCATCACCATTGGTGATAATAACAATGCAGCTGTCCCATTATTCTTGCATATAAATTGTTCTTGTGTTATGCAAACTTATTTGTCCCTTTGCAACATGAATGCTCTCCTGTTATTTATCATATTACTTCCTAAATTTATGAGAGGTATGTTTATTTTTTAAGATATTAAATACTGTGTCCTCCTGCTGAAAACTGTAATCACTAAAAGAGTTCATTCAAGCCATAAATTGCTTATTTGTAAGCAAATGGAGCAAATTCACAGTTTCACTTATTGCTTTGGAATGCAAACTAAATTGAACTCATAAAATTTTCTGCCTCTTGTAAAATAGAGTAGTATAATGTTATTGAGCAGTAAGAAAAAAAAAAACTATCAAGGAACTTTAGTCCAAAGTGTATTACATATGCATATGCACATCTGCCTCAAGGTAAAACAGGGATTTAGAGAAGAGGAAAACTTGGTAGTGCCATATATTTATGAGAAGAATTATGAAGGTCAAAACATAACTGATCTGGGACTAGATGGAAAGAAATAATCAAGTAATTACAGAAGTGAAAAATGGTCAGTCAGGAGACAGCAGAAGAATATAAGGAATGAGGGGATTGAGTGATAATGAACTGATGGTTTATAAACTGTGAATTACATCTTGAAAATGTTCAATGCTCTCAAATTTAATATTCATACTTGCTAGCAGGTCACATAACAAAAAGTGATATTTTCTGGGGACTTGTCTGGGATCCCTGACGGGTGATTAAATGCTGACCTAGATTCTTCACTTTTTTCTGAAGCTTCTTGTCCTTAGACATTTTTCTGAAAGCACCTAACCTCTGGTTCGTCAGTTAAGAGTGAATGGCGCAGCTACAGAGACAGGATGCAGAAGAGGATTCCCTGATCCCCATGACACTTGGGAGCTGGGAATATTGGTTTTGTACCAATCCAGGCTTTTATATGACATTTTTCTTCTTCCTTTTGGAGCTGTAATAGCACCTATCTTCTCTTCTACATTGTTAACAGGGTTGTTGCAAACTACAGACATATTATTGTGTAGAATGGACACTTGACACAGTTATAAAAATGCAATTCAGAACAATGTGTTTTCTATCAATTCCTAGAAGCTTGGAGAAAGCAGTGATTAGAAGAATTTTGATGTGCTGTTGCTGTTGTAGGTTTCTGTTGATGGAATGCATTTTTGTAAAAGTGCAAGAGGCTTTTCCCCACAGGCATCTTTTTGGCTTTTCTCCACATTGTCAGGATTTAACACAGCCCTGCAAATACCTGGAGGTTTTCTATGTGAAAGTTTTATTTTCCTTTTGGAAGGCATTTTATCAGTCTAGGCCTCATTTCTCTCCCTTGTTTTGAGAAGACCCAGTTGCACTCTGCTTGTGATAGGAAAGTGGCCCCATTGGCCACTGGCTGAAAATTTGGAGGGGACCACCTGGGACTTAACAGCACAGGTGAGCATGACTAATTTTCTGCCCAACAAGATGTAGGTTATGTCCATATCCATGGCATAGATAAGGTTACCAACAGCAGGGAAGATAGACCAGTGCATAGGTGAGTGTGGATAATTCCTACCCTCTAGGCATCCCCGTTACATCAGTGAAAGCTGCATTGGCAACCATGAGTGGCACCTGCCAAGTTCACTGGGATGCAGGGATATAAGGATGAAAGCAAAAAGGGTTTGCCTTTTTTTCTCTCCCTCATATACCCCAGGTATTGGCTGGGAAGAGAAAGGAACTGAGGGACATCTTTTTACCATCTTCAGTCTTTACTTCTCTTGAGTACATCCTGAATCACTGGGACTCCATTGAAAAAAAACAAAAACAAAAAACAAAACAAAAACCTTCCTTTTCCTGTTTTTCTCCCCTGTCCTGTTTTCACATCTGGTAAATCATATCATAGGTCACTGCCCTGGGATGCATCCCACAACTAGAAAAAGTTAAATTTCCCCAAACCTTAAACTATCTGGTGTAAAAATGAACAAATCTAACAGAACAAATTTCTTGAGAAGGACAACTTTTAAAGTACACAAATAAACTCTTGTCCACTACCCCTTTACAGGACACCAGGGTCAAAAGGGCTTCATAGCTCAAGAGAAGTGAATCCAGAACCCTGACATGCCAGCAACAGGGTAAAAGTTTCTTTTTCAATTGTTAGACTTCTGGCTTCCCTATCCTATGCTCTCCCTGTGCAAACCTGTAGAATAAATGGTAAAGATCACTGTTTATATTCACTATGTAAAGTTTCAATCAATGGAAAAAGGATTTTTAAGGTTAGTCTTAAGCTGCTGCACATCTGTTGTACTAGGAATTTGTCTTTCTGAATCTTTCTATCAAAAAGACAGGTACCTTAGGATAGATTGCTGGCCTAGGACCTCATAAGCTCACCGTTTTTGTTTTGTTTGTTTGTTTTTTCTTTGAGATGGAGTCTTGCTCTGTCACTCAGGCTGGAGTAAAGTGGTATGAATCTCAGCTCACTGCAACCTCCACCTTCCGGATTCACTCCATTCTCCTGCCTCAGTCTCCCAAGCAGCTGGGATTAAAGGTGAATGTCATCATGCTGGGATAATTTTTGTATTTTTAGTAGATACTAGTATTCACCATGTTGGTCAGGCTGGTCTTGAACTCAAGATTTTGCTATTTTCCAGCCTTGGCCTCACAAAGTGCTGGGATTACAGAAGTGAGCCACCATGCACAGCCTAAACCCACTGTTTAAGCCGGCCCAGCAAAGTGGTCAGTATCAAACTTTGCTACAGGTTTCTGAAGGAAAAAAAAAGAAAAGAAAAGCAAAACTGAATAAGGTCTCCATTTTGTTTTATGTCCTTGGGAGCTTGACCTTGTAGCCATATGGCAGTTCTTTATTTTGGTCTGTTTATTATACAGTGGTGTCCTGGGTTCAGTCCTGGCTTAGGGAGTGAGTACGTTCTGGTTACAATCTGCCTCACTTTGACCATTTGCTGATTCTCTTCCCCTTCATGAACAACATCTAGTTTCCTTTCTTAATTTTTCTTTCTCTGAGTTACCTTTAAATAGTATAGATTTCATAAAAACTACCTAACACCTCCTTGAAAACACCTTGTACGCTTGTGGTTAAGTCATAACCTTGGTTGAGGCTCACTGGTTTCACCTGTGAAGTCACTTTTGGTGAAGTTCAAAAGTCAGAAATATTGGCCACTTGGCTTGGCTACAGTTGGATAATAAATAATTTAAAATGATGTTTTTTAAGAGAGCTATGTTGAAAGTCAACTTAATCAAAAATTGATACCCAAACTATAGGTATATTTAAAAGGTTTATGTTTTTTCCTCTCCTCTTAGATCTTGCTTTGCTGGAATAAAGGTTGGTTTTTTCTCAGTCAACTGAATTATTTTTCCAATTTTGTCTTGTCATTCTTAATGCACACACGTGAGGCCCTAAGGTAATTTCTGAGAGCCTGGGACTTTTTGGGAAAAACAGAGAAGGCATCACAGACCTCATTTTGGGAAAAACCTGTTTTCGTCGTGGAATCCCAAGAATTAAAAGCCGATAAATCCCTCTGAAAATCTGTTTTTGTCTTCCAGCTATATCTGTCTACAGGGCTCTGAAAATTATGTTTTCCTAGCCCTGTTTCTTGAAGCGCTTCACCCTGAGGCCAATAATCCAATTTAGAGATTGGCAATTGAAAAATCTTACAACTACTGAATCTTGTGTCTGTCTCTCTAGTTATATATGTGTTATGTGTGTGATGTTTTTATAAAAAATAACTTTAATTAATTGGTTTTAAAAAAATAAGCACTCAGATAAAACATTTTTTGAAATAAAAATAAGAGCTGTAATGTCTTCTAGTTACAGTGACTTTAAACTTTGAGAAATAACAGCAGTTTAAAAGATTATTTGTAAAATACAAGTGTTTTCAAAATGTAAACATGTGGTCTAAATTTCGCAGGTCAGATATCAGGTCTGTTAAATGCTTTAAGGTTGTAAACTGCTTCTTTGGCTTTGGAAAATTGTTCAAGTTTCCTGCTTTACAGTTTGGTAAGGCCTGGGGACAAATGAGGCTAATCACGCCTCAACGATGCTGGAAAGAGTCAGACCTTATCTGAGCCTAGTACATTATTAAATAACTTACCAGGTTTTACATTAAAATTAAAAATTGGTAAGAGTTACCCTGTAATTGATACAACTACTTGTAGAACATGTAATTGATACTACTAAAAACAGATTTACATACAATGTTTATAAGAAAAGCAAAATATGTTTTTAGTAAAAGATTATAAGACATGGGAATGAAATATTTTGCCATGTTTAGAGGGTCAAAGGATTGTTTTAAAATAGAAAAGATAAAGTTATAGATTTACACAAGTTTTGGCAGGTTTACAAAAAATAATCCTGTAGAAGAAATTTTGTATGTGAACATATTGACTAAATTTAAAAGGGTGTTATTTGGTTTTTCTGCAAATTGAAATAAAAGCACAACAAAGTTTTCTTAAGGCACTAATCTGCTCTTTAACAAACATTCTTTTTTTTTAAGGTGATGTCTTTCTTTTAATATATATATATTATTGCATTTTAGGTTTTGGAGTACATGTGAAGAACATGCAAAATTGTGGCATAACAGTAAACCACATTGCCATGTACGTACCTAAGCAACAAAAATTCTTAAAGGTTGGAAACTCACCTCATGGTCAAACTGGCTAAGATTAGACTGAATTATCCATAAACTTTTGTTATAAGATTGGGGTTAATATTAATAATAGACCAATGCAGGGGTAAAATTTGGCTTTCTCTCCTTGAACAAAAATTCCATGTAACAAAGAATAATAAAAGATTTTTGTTTACCTTGCAAATAAACTACCTAAAAGAGAAGGAGAAGACAAGAGAGAGCTTGTTGGGAAAGCTAAATTTTCCCTCATAATAAGTAAAGGCTATTTCCTTGTTTTAAAAATTTTGAGTCACTGTCTTGGCTAAGTAAATGACTTTGGTAATCTGGAGTTCTATTTTATAATCTCAAGTGTTTTAAACCTCTAACTTACTTAATAGGCTTACCAAAATCAAATTTCAGCTTCAAAAGTTTTCTTTCCTGACCCCTAACTTTTGGTTGCTAAAGAGGGCCCTTGGAGCATCCAAAAGAGAGATAAACAGGATTATTTGACATGTTTAGTTAAATGGAATTGCCAAAATAAGAATAAGATTGAATCTTGTTTAGATTATTTTATACTGAATAATATTAATCTATGTTCCAAAATTATATGGACTCATAAAATTCTAATGTCTGATATATATTATCAATCATAATTAAAGTAATTCTGTTAAATTATGGTAAACCACAAAAATAACCAAATTCTTTTGTCAGTTGTAATTTTGAATGTAACTGCCTTGGACATTTTCTCATTCATATACAATTATTGTCTTGATGTGACCCTCTTCAAAAGATGGTTTATAGTTAGCTGTAAAACTTTAACAGGTTCTTGCAAATACAGGTCAGAGATTATGATATTGGAATAAAGGAAAAATGTTCAAGACTCTTGAAAAGCTGAAATGTTTCTGAATATCAAATAGGACATGAGTTAACTGCATGAACTGAAGATATCTTTTTTGATTTGTTTAAAATATTGCTGACCCTTTGTTTTGTTTTTCAGAGTCAAGAAAACCTTTGAGTTTTACAGCATTTAACAACTGAGTAAGGTAACAGAACTTGGAGCATACTGTTTATCTCAGCCTGGTTTCTCTATAATTTGGAAACTATTCATGAGTATTCTTAACTTATGGTAATCTGTTTAAGTGCAATGAAAATCCATTTTCTTTTGCAGCAGGACACAGTTAGAAAAACTGTTTGTTTTACAAAGGCTTTCCAAGAGGTCAACGATCCCCAAGTTATCTTGGGACCTCAGGAAGAGAGGAATTTACCCAACTCATAGGTATTCAAGGGTACAAACTCACAGTTGGGCTTGGGTTTTAAAAAATCTTATCTAAATTTCCTTCTGAAACAAAGTTTATCAAAAGCATTTTAGAAAAGCCTACATGAAAATAAGTATTCATGCTGCACTTTATGCATATAAACAGGCCAATTACAAGATCGAGGTTTACTTTGCAAAGAATTCAGTACTATCATGATATGTTTTTAACAAAAATGAGTATGAAAGAGAGAAAAAGGATGTTCCAAAACTTATTATATAGCTGTCATTAAATCCTCATCTCTTTAGTTTTTAAATTTTTGTCTGCATTGTAGACTAACCCTGCTTGTTCCTCTGAACCAACCAGTGATCTCTGCCTACAGCTCAGCAGAAACAAAAGTGATGACTAAAAATCTGGATCAATATTCTAGTTCTGGGGAATTATCCTGCAAATTCTGCCAGGTATTAGCCATAAATAGGGGCCCATAACCAGAGGTGTCTGGGAAACTAAGACCAAAAGGGAGCTAACAAAAGCCAAGCCCCATGCTCCCAAATCTTAGCAGGCATAGCTAATAGCCATCAGTTACCTTGGCATGCTGGCAGCTTCAGGATATTTTAGCTATTTTTACCCCCTTCTTTCATTTTGATACATGTATTCTAATAACCTGGTTTGTCTCTTGTTGCCTTCAGGGCATCAAACCTCATTCATTCAACTGGAGCCTTATTTGATGGCTCCCTTTTACTGGTGACCCTTAGATAGGCCTCTGAAGGAGACCTGACGGCCCGTCTTCCCAAAATGGTGACCCCTGTCAGCAGGAAGTAGTTGATATCTGTCACTGTCCTTATTGTAATGGCAATTAGATGTACCTCTTTAGATAGGGAAATTGATAGCAACAGGAGGCAGACAAAGCCTAGACAAATAGGAGCAAGTCTCGGGTGAAAACCCAACTAAAAGCTGAAGACAAAGCCTGAAGACCAAGCTACAAGTCAAATCCACAGACCAGAATAAGAACTTGTCTTCCCATGTGACACACTTGCCTCTGATGGATCCCCATCCTACATATACATACTCTTTCCTAATTGGTTTTCTACACTGCTGTGCCCATCTTTGAGTGACAACTTTGCTTTAGCCTTTCTTTACATACTCACAAACCAAATAGCATCCATTTTCCTATCCTGAGCTCACAAAAGCCCTGGACTCAGCCATACTGAGAGATAAACCACCTACCTGTGGGGGTGGGGACCAGATCTGCATCCCTTCTTTGTTGAGAGCTGTTCTGTCACTCAATAAAATTATCCTGCTCCCTCCTCATTCTTCTATTGTACAGTGTATCCTCATTTTTCTTGTACACAGGACAAGAGCTAAGGCCCACCAAATGTGCTTATTCAGAAGGTTGTAATACTGTGGTCCTCTGCCCTCCACCAGCAGAGGGCAGCTGCACCATGCCATGGGAAGTAACAATGGGGCCGAGCCAGCCCAAACCACAAGTCAATGTGGGAAAAGAGCATTGCCAGCTGGGTGTTTCTAGCTAGCAAAAGTGATTGAGAAATGTCTTGTGTTATTACTCTTCTTGATGCATAAATCTGATAATAATAATTTATTTTTGTATTAATGTAATATGCCTTAAAGATGCTACTCCCCTGTGTCTGCTGTCTTTCTCTATATGCAGAATATTCAATAATATGGCCTCTGCCCACCAATTTATTCTCTCTGCATCAGAGGAAGATGAAAACATGCCTGATGCGTATCTTTGGGAGAACAGTTTGATTATGTTCATTCTATCTCCCTTTCTCTCTTTTGGCACCAGTTTTCCTGAAGAGAGCCAACTTTTGTTTTCCTTCTAAAATAGTCTTACCTTCTCCACCCACCTCCATATCCAGACAGCAGGATGTTTCACTGGTTTAGCAGCTCCTGTGATTCTGCTGGTAAATCTACACAATTTAAGTATATAGTAGGAAGCAGCAAATTAGTAACAAAATAAATTTTTTCTCTAATGCCTTAGTGTTTTTGGTGTTCTGAGTGACATTTAATACCTTGTGTTACTTTTCATACTGCCATATATACTGAAGTCTGACTTATGATTTTTCAACTTTATGATGGTGTAAAAGTGACACACATTCAATAGAAACTGTGCTCTGAATTTTGATTAAAAGATCAAAATTTCAGGCTACTGATATGTCGTAACATACTCCCTTCTGATGCTGGGCAGAAGCAGTCAGGAACAGCTCCAGTCAGCAACATGATTTATATATACTTTATTGCACACTAGGATCTGGGTTACATATGCAGATCATGCAGGATTGTTGCATAGGTACATACATGGCAATGTGGATTGCTGTCTCCATACCCCCACCACCTATATCTGGCATTTCTCCTCATATTATCCCTCCCCAACCTCCCCATCCCCTGCTGTCACTCCAGTAGTCCCCCCAACAGACTCCATTGTGTGATGCTCCCCTCCCTGTGTCCATCTGTTGTCATTGTTCAACACCTGCCCATGATTGAGAACATGTGGTGTTTGCTTTTCTTTTCTTGTGTCAGTTGGCAGAGAATGATGGTTTCCAGACTCATCCATGTCCCTACAAAGGACACAAACTCATCATTTCTTATGGCTGCATAGTATTCTATGGTTCATATGTGCCACATTTTCCTTGTACAGTCTATCATCCGTGGGCATTTGTGTTGGTTCTAGCTCTTTGCTATTGTAAACAGCACTGCAATGAACATACGTGTGGATGTGTCTTTTTAATAGAACAATGTATAATCCTTTGGGTATGGTATTCAGAAAACTGGCTAGCCATGTGCAAAAAGCAGAAACTGGACCCTTCTTAACACCTTACACTAAAACTAACTCCAGGTAGATTAAAGACTTAAACATACAACCTACCACCATAAAAACTTAGAAGAAAACCTAGACAAAACCATTCAGACTAAACCATTATTCCAGTAATGGAATTGCTGAGTCAAATGGAATTTCTATTTCTAGGTCCTTGAGGAATCACCACACTGTCTTCCACAATGGTTGAACTAATTTACACTCCCACCAACAGTGTAAAAGTGTTCCTATTTCTCCACAACCTCTCTAGCATCTGTTGTCTTCAGATTTTTTAATGATCAACATTCTGACTGGCGTGAGATGGTATCTCAATGTGGTTTTGATTTGCATGTCTCTAATGACCAGTGATTATAAACATTTTTTCCTAAGTTTGTTGGCCTCATATATGTCTTCTTTTGAAAAGTTTCTGTTCATGTTCTTCATCCACTTTTGAATGGGTGTTTTGTTTTTTCCTGTAAATCTGTTTTAGTTCTTTGTAGATTCTGGACATTAGCCCTTTGTCAGATGGGTAGATTGCAAAATTTTTTCTCATTCTGTTGGTTGCCAGTTACTCTAATGATTATTTCTTTTGCTCTGAAGAAGCTCTGGAGTTTAATTAGACCCCATTTGTCTATTTTGGCTTTTATTGCCAATGCTTTTGGTGTTTTAGTCATGAAGTCCTTGCCTATGCCTATGTCCTGAATGGTTTTGTCTAGGGTTTCTTCTAATGTTTTTATGGTGTTAGGTCGTACGTTTAAGTCTTTAATCCATCTGGAGTTAGTTTTAGTGTAAGGTGTTAAGAAGGGGTCCAGTTTCTGCTTTTTGCACATGGATAGCCAGTTTCCTGAATACCATTTATTAAACAGGGAATCCTTTTCCCATTGCTTGTTTTGTCAGGTTTGTCAAAGATCAGATGGTTGTAGATGTGTGGCATTGCCTCTGAGGCCTCTTTCTGTTCCATTCTTCTATGTCTCTGTTTTGTTACCAGCACCATGCTCTTTTGATTACTGTAGACTTGTAGTATAGTTTGTAATATAGTTTGATAGTGTGATACCTCCAGCTTTGTACTTTTTGCTTAGGATTGTCTTGGCTAATGCTGGCTCCCTTTTGTTTCCATATGAACTTTAAGGTGTTTTTTTTTCTGATTCTATGAAGAGGATAATTGGTAGCTTGATTGGAAGAGCATTGAATCTATAAATTACTTTGGGTTGTATGGCCATTTTCACAGTATTGATTCTTTCTAACCATAAGCATGGAATGTTTTTCCATCTGTTTGTATTCTCTCTGATTTCCTTGAGCAGCAGTTTGTAGTTCTCCTTGAAGAGGTCCTTTAAATCCTTTGTTGGTTGTATTCCTAGATATCTTATTCTCTTCGTAGCAATTGTGAATGGGAGTTAAATCTTGATTTGGCTCTCTTTTAATCTGTTACTGGTATATAGGAATGCTTGTTATTTCTGCACATTGATTTTGTAGCCTGAGACACTGAAGTTGCCTATCTGTTTTAGGAGATTTTTGTGCTGAGATGGTGGGGTCTTATAAACATACCATCATGTCGTCTGCAAATAGAGACAATTTGACTTCTCCTTTCCTAATTTAATACCCTTTATATCTTTTTCTTGCCTGATTGTTCTGGCTAGAACTTCCAATACTGTATTGAATAGGAGTGGTGAGAGAGTGCATCCTTGTCTAGTGCCAGATTTCAAAGGCAACGCTTCTAGTTTTTGCCCATTCAATATGATATTGGCTATGGGTTTGTTGTAAATAGCTTTTTTATTTGAGATATGTTTTATTGATACCTGGTTTATTGAGAGCTTTTTAGCATAAAGCACTGCTGAATTTTTTCAAAGGCTTTCTCTGCATTTATTGAGATAATCATGTGGTTTTTTTCTTTGGTTCTGTTTATGTGGTAGATTACGTTTTTAGGCTTGAGTATGTTTAACCAGCCTTGCATCCCCAGGATGAACATGGTCTTAAGTATCAGCGCATATTCTACAATGTACAGTATTGTTACATGATCTTTCCCACTGTAGGCTAATGTTCTGAGCATGTTTAAGATAGACTAGGCTAAGCTATGCTGTTCAACAGGTTAAGTGTACTGAATCTGTTTTCTACTTGCATTTTCAACTTATGGTGGAATTATTTGGATGTTACCTCATAGTAGGTCAAGAAACATCTGTATTTGACTTCCTCAAATGCTCATCAATTAAAAACTTGTTATGTATTCTTGGGATCTCACTATGTCAGGCAGTATGCTGGGTGCAGGTAGATCGGTGTGTAGCTAGATAAAGAGATCAATAAGTTAAATTCCTAATCTCAAAAGTTTACATTTTTGGTGGGATTTGCATAGACCTGATATGCCAGATACTGTGTGTCATAGCAGGAATAGAATGAAGAGAAAGTCTTACCTGGAAGATAGTCACAGCACAGAAGAAACACAGATAAGAGATTCAACATTAGAAAATGAAGTCTATGAGATACACAATGATTACAGAAGTATAGATGAAGGGCATATGAAACAGGCTGGGGAAGGGGAGTATGAAAAAGGGAACACTTCCTGGAGGAGATAATATCTGAGCTGATTCCTCAAAATTCGTAGGGTTATTTGAAAAAAAACTAAACTGAGTGATAGTAAAGTGTCATGAGAAAATTATTTTTATAAATTAGGCAAGTAAAAGTTTTTACACATATCATGGATTTCATAGATTTTCTTTGAATAAATTAGTATTAATACAAACTATTAATTATTGACATTAGTGTAGTAGTCAGCAATTAATAATTGATTGTACTTCCTGCTATTTTTTTGGAGAAGATAAAAAAAAGCTATTGTGTATGTGCAATGATAAGATTAAAAGTTATTATGAGCCATCAAATACTTGGCATTTTACCCTAAAAGAGAAAGTAAGACATAATTCATTGTTATTGCTGAAACAAAACCCACTGGCAAATTAAATTAGTATGGCATGATTTAAATAAATGTCATCCTGCCATGCATGATTAATTTACAAGTGAATGGGAAAGATAAAAAGTATTTGGGGAATTCGGAGGGGGAAGAAATTGTATCTACTCTGAAGGTGAGGTGTATCTCAATGGAGTCCTGAATTCGACCTTGAGTAGTTATTTAAGTCTATGAGTGCTTTAGTTTGTGCAAGTTAACTACAGATTAAGAATAATTTGATAGTAAAAGTATCTTAAATTATGTTTTATTAGTAATATGTACTTGTTAAAATTAACTCATTGAAATTAGTTCATTTTTACTTGACAGTTTTGAATCAAGCTCTTAACCCTTCTTTGATTAATTTATTTTAATTTGCAATAAATTTTTGTTTTTCATGAATAAATCTATGTTTTCAGTCTAAAGATTGTGATATGTCTGAGGTATAGGCAAAGAATCAGGTCCACTTCTTCCCATACTGCAAGAAAGCCATGACTGCAAAAGGACATGTTGTTACTAGAACACTTTCAACTACAAACATTTTTTGAAAGATGAATTTTTCAAAATGTGAAAGTACATTTTTATAATAAAAAGGAAAAAACGATACATTTTTTTGTATTCACCTCTTTTCTAGTTGTCCATTTTAACACTATTTCAAAAATATTTCAATCCTTTTAGCTGTTCTTCCACTCTCAAGAAAGCACACCTTAGATATGTTTTAGATCTATTTATTCCTAAAGTAATATTATCTTCATGTATGAGATAATAGAGAATATCACATTGACAATAGAAATTTCCCACTGCCTCAGGAAAGTTGAAAGATTTTATGGACTTATTACTTTGTCAGACATTCCTGTGTGTTCTATTTATTTTTTTTATAATGCCTTGGCTGAGAAACATTCTGTCCTAATTATTTACAACACTGAAATTGAACAAGTTATTTGATAACATCTTCTTTAGAGACACCTGGTAAATCTGAATAATTATGTCCAATAAAAGGAGTCCTTGGAATTGATAATTTACTGTCAGCCATAGTAATAAAGATTAATGTCAGGAATTCATTTAATCTTAAGGCAAAATTGTCATTTAATTTAATTGACTTCTGTTCTTGTGTTGTATGATGAAGCTGTGGGTTAGAATCTTTGTACTAAGTTTTGTGATAGTGTGAATTTCAATTTTAATAAAATTTAAAATATTTTGTTTGCCTCAGTAAAATGAGTGAAGTATACTAAAATAATCACATTTGTTGGACACATAATATAGAAGGAGAAAAATTTTTGCTCTTTCTGAGACAAATGGAAAAGGGTTTACTCTTTCCTCTGATGGACTGTCTAGCTGATAGAGATATTAAACAATATACAATTACCCTTCTAATGAAGAAACATGATTTCACACAGAACATTGCATTTATTCTGAAATAGAAAAGATAATGCATATCATTTTTATTTTATGTTCAGAGAATTTTGATCAAAATACTCTAAGCTGTAGTGAGGGTGCACACACCCCCACATATACACAAAACCTGATTTTCTTACTTTTAGTCTGAAAAACCAACAACAAATACACCTGTATGTCAACAAAGTCATTATATTTTTTATCCCTTCTTTTCCTTAGCACTTAGCTTAATGGTGTACATTTAATAGGAATTCAATAAATCCATTAATTATATTCCTATGTGAATTTCCAATTAACAGCATTTTCTTTTGTTATGTACTCTTATCAATTTTACTTAATTGACTCTATAGGAATAAATACAACCATATTGAGACTACATAAATTAAAAACTGTAACAATTATCTACATATATTTTAAATTAGTATATTGTTGTTCTTATATCATTTATTCTAAATGACAACCAAAATGAAAACAGTTAGAGAAGTAATCTAATTTCAAAGACACAAATATGAAATGGGAATACTTCTCATTTCTTCCAAATTTTTACACTTTTTCTTTTCTGCCTTGTTTTGTTTCTCCTGGTTAAAAAAAAAATCAAATTGGAACTAATAATGTGCATCTTTCCTTCTCAAAATAATCTTTCATTGTTAAATATGTTGAGAAGATGGAACATCTTTCAAGTTGCTGTTATTTTTTCATCCAGATGCAATTTTTCTTAACTCTAGTCTTTTGAATCATGCAATTGTTTCACTTGTACTTCATGCAGTGCCAAAATAACTATGAATCAGAGAGAGAAAAAGAAAATTCCTAGGTAAATGTATTTGTATTCAAGTTCATGTTAACCGAAAGACCAGTTGGTTGACTTAGTCAAAATCATAGGTAATTTGGGGAAGCGAGGAGTTGTGTAAGTGACCATACATTTTATAAAGTAATTCCTGCACATTTGAGCAATAGAAATATAGTAATTATTAGACATGGAAAGCAGTTGTATTTTCTCATTGTTCTCTGAACCAAATGTGTAATCCCTAATTTAAAAAATATATAAAAATAATTATATTTTTATAGAAAAAAAACATAAAATCTCAAATACAAAGAGTTAGGCATATAAAGTTTAAAATATGCCAGACATTGATCACAGTTCTCAAATCTGTTAACTCCTGACATTTTCCCAACTACCTTATGGAATAGTCCCTATTAATATAACCAATGTGCAGATAAGAAAACTGAGGAATGGAGAAGTTAAGTGACTTGAATCATTTAACACAATAGTGGAGTTAGGATCCAAACCTAGACTCTTTGTTTCTAGAATCTATGCTTTTAAACACTATGCTGTTGTAGACAAATGAGGAAAAATTTCCAAAACTATTTGCAAGTATTTATAATATATTCAGTCATCCCAATTATTATCAGCATTTAAGTGAGAACCTGGATGGACCTTTATATGTGTGTTTATGTTTGTGTTTGTATAAATGTCTATATATTCATACATATATATGATTCATATATGAATGAAATCATATATATGAATGTCTCATTTATGTATGTATATATACAGATATTTATGTTTATATATGCAGATATTTACCAATAAATGTGCATATTTTTAAAAATAAAAATAGATGTGTGTTTACCATTTAACATGGCCTTGAATAACAGGGCTTGGGACATGTATGAACTATTTACTCTGGAGGACTATTTTTTTCCCTTGCTTTTGGCTGAAATCTCAGTGGTGTTCCATGATTATCCATTGATCCTAAAGGAACAGAAAGTCTTATAGACATAGTAATTTGAGAATATCTTAATTGAGTAAAATTTAAAATGTGCAGCCCTGTGTGGTAATTTCAAAAGTCTAACATAATTTAATATTAAACTTTCTTAACTCCCCAGATAAGATTTTCAGTGATCCAGAATCCTGGAGTAGGTTCACTACCCACTTATCATAGTTATCATTCAGTAACCTCTGATGTCCTTGGAGCCAGACCATTTTTACCTTTGTTCTTATAAATATCTTCTTCCCAGGCAAATCTGTGAGACAGAATGAGATGATGCTTTTAGCATCCACAGAAGTTGTATCAGCTGATGACCATTCCACTGCATTTGTTCACCCTCTTGGCTGAACATATTAAATATCCAAGCCCGTTGATTATCTAGGATTATACCTGTTATGCCCAAGAGAGGGGATCAATTAAATACAAGGAAACACAGTTTTAATGCAGACAATGCAATGGTTAAAAAATATCGATTCAGATTTCTGGAGTTTTATTAATTTATCTGGTTCTCTGCAAGTAGAACACAGAGACTTGAATAGAGGAAGAGTATCTGAACTATCCAAGTCTATCCTAGTCCTGCTTGCATTTTGGCAACACTCAGTGTCATTTATCTTATTTGGTTTCAATATCAGTGGTGACAATTCTGATCCTGGAAATAGTTAGAACTTGTAAATAATAGAAACACATTCTAGGGCTTCTCAACTTCTTGGCCTTAATTTTATTAGCCTATTCAAAAAGAATAGACTGAGTGAATAGTGGGGAGCAGAGATTCATCCTTGATATCCTGGTAAAAGGTTTCCTGCAATTTCCCCTACCAGTCTTGCCTTTTAATCCACATCCTACCACCTCCCTTCCTTCTCCCACTATCCCTAATTGTGATAACTGTGTAAACTTCAGCTTGCCATTATTTAGGACATGAATATAAGCATATCAATCATTAGGGCCAATTATCAATCATCAGTTATCTTATATCCAAATATATACTGGTTTTATTTCTGTTCTTCCACTGGGCTTTACAGAAATACAAACATCCTGCCTGTGATTTCATAAATTGCTTTTTCAAATATTATACTCCTCATATGTATTTACCAACCCATAGAGGGGACAACGTATTCCTGAAGATAATTTCTTAATGCCACTGTCCATAAAAATAAAACTGATAAATTACTTTTTATTAATTTTACCCTGAAATATTTTTATTTTTAAACAAGCAGCAACTCTTCCCATTTATATTTGCCATTTTGGCTTATATTTAGCCATGTTGGCTTGTGAAACTCAGAGATGATGAGTTTTCTAACAAACCAATTCATTGAAAGACAAAATTATCTTAGGCACAGTGATTATATAATATTAAATGTTATAGTTGAAGAGAACCTGTTGGATAATCCATATATTTTAGAGTTAGCTAATAGGTGCATCAATTAGGGTTTGTCAAAGAATCATTGCCACTATGAGTAACACAGAGTAAGAGATTTACGGTATGAATTAGGGAAAAAAATGTGAAAGCTAGTTAAAGGCTTTATGTAAAATTGGCTTATATGACTTATACGGGGTGAAAGTTAACAAGCTTATAGTTGAAAAGAAAAAACTGGACATAGAGTGAAGGAGATCAGGAAAAATATCAAAATCCCCAAGAGTTTTTGGGAACCCATACCTTCAAACTGGAAATGATATTTGTCTTTTACTAACTCAGAGTTCAATAATGTCAGTGATCTGCAGAAGTTAGTACCCTTCACAATGGGTTTACATACACACCTGACTCAGAATTTGGAAATTTTGAATGATATGATCCAGTGGGAAGTGGAGGAACAGCATGTCTGGCTGCTGATTCATGGCAATGAGTTGAGCCAGCAGGTCAGCAGCAATATGTGTGCACTGCAACAGCATCTGCCTCTGTACCAGCCTGGGCAGTAGAGCCTGAAGGTTGTCTAACTTCTGCATGCAAATAATAAACACTCAATTACTCTATCAACCCAAATGCCCATTGATGATAGACTGGATTGGGAAAATGTGGCACATATACACCATGGAATATTATGCAGCAATCAGAAATGATGAGTTCGTGTCGTTTGTAGGGACATGGATGAATCTGGAGAACATCATTCTCAGCAAACTGACACAAGAACAGAAAATGAAACACCGCATATTCTCACTCATAGGCGGGTGATGAAAAATGAGAACACATGGACACAGAAAGGGGAGTACTAAACACCGGGGTCTATTGGGGGGAAAAGGGGAGGGCCAGTGGGAGGGGGAGGTGGGGAGGGATAGCCTGGGGAGAAACGCCAAATGTGGGTGAAGGGGTGAAAGCAAACAGAACACACTGCCATGTGTGTACCTATGCAACTGTATTGCATGCTCTGCACATGTACCCCAAAACCTAAAATGCAATAAAAAAATAAGGAAAAAAAAAAGAATTCTCAAGCTTCGCTTGTGTATGTATTTCTTATAGTCTTGGTGAAGATAGTATCCTCTTGGTAAAGGTGGTAAAGACTGCCTCCACTAAAAGACAGCAACATCTTCTTAGTGGATGTAGTTAGTATGGAGGTAAGTTATTTATGAGCAGATAACATTTAACAATTCCATTCTAGTATTTCAAACAGTTCAAGACTTTAGAAACTATCCTCTGTAATACCAATGAAGGTCTAACATTTTAACTGCATCATTGTAGGGAGGCTATCTTTGGTTCTATGTCCAACTACCTAAACACAGTGTTAAAACCATTTTCAGTTCTTCATGGTAATACGTTGAATACAGAACCTGTTGAATGGACTCATGATAAACAATTTTGCCCAGTCCAATGTCATATGCATACCACTCTGTCCCAACCCTGTTAGGCTTTGTTTCAAGACATGTTCTTCAGACTTCTGTGGATGCAAAATGGCAAAAAAAAGTCACCTTTTTGATGCTCATTGCATTATACTTTTGTGTTTACATTTTCTGGCCTGATAGACTTGAAGAGCATCAGAGTAACCAGTCACATACATCAGAGACGACATTACTGGTTTTTCAGGCAAAAGGTGCTTAACCTAATAAGGGAGAAAAATTTACTTTTAATGTCAAAAGCATCTCAGGATAATTTATGGGTTCAAAGGCTAGAGCTTCAACAGAATATGCTCATAAGTGTCCGTACCATTGTGAGGATCTTTATCCTTCCAGAGCAATGCCCTAACTTTAACAGAGACAAATTATATTTGAAATGTAATTTGCATTCTAATCTACTAACTTCTGGGATGAGGCTTAGATTTGATTTGCAGAAATCCAAGTTCTATGTATAAAGAAGAAAATAGTTTCATTTTGAGAGCTCATAGTAACATTTTGGTTCCTTACTTGGATGCAGATTGGAGCCAAGCTCAGCTGTTTTTTTCTCGACGTGTCTAGTATATATAAAAATAATTAAATAACCCATTGTACTCCATATTTTCACCACTGCGTTCCACGGGAGCAACTCTATAGCCACCCAAAGATTTGTTTTCTATAGCACTTGATTGTCAATTATCTACAAATAATGTAAGAAAATTTTGCCATTGCATGCCATAGACCACTACTAACCAAATGATCAGGGAAAACTGATTCAATAGCACATTTTAAACCAACAAATCAGAGAAGCAGTTCTGTGCAAACCACAATCAATTCAAAGAACTGATTCTCAAGGTTGTATTCTCAAGACTTACCAGGGTGCCTTTTAGGCTTTGATCAAATAATAAGAACTACGGTGAATGATATTTAGAATGATGATAAGTGATATGTGAATATCTATAGTGATATATAGCATAAGTGATCTGTTATAGTGATTAAACTTTATGTATTTGTCAGAGCTGGCTAAATAGTTTGCATAAAGCTGTTGCTTCTGCATCTGTCATTGGTCTTGAGGAAAGAACCAGGATATAGAAAGAAATATTGGATTTAAACTTGGGAAGATTAAAGACAAACTTAAATGCATGTGAATACATAGGAATGTATGACATAAGCAGGAATACATGAGGACAAAGTGGAACTCACAGGAACAAAGTGGAATGCACATCTGTTACTCATAGCCTGCAGTCTTGAGGATGTGTGCAACATATGTTATAATCTGACCATACTTCATCAAAGGGCTGCACATGCGCCAGGGATATGATGTGTAGAAGCTAAAACAAAAGATTCACCAAGAACCAAAGGAACTAAGGGTCCAGCTGCTTCCCCAAACCAGCAAGATGAGCCAGCACATTGAAAGCTTGCGATGAGGTGCAGAGGTCATGGCCCTACTTAGACATTCAGAATGTCGAGGTTAAAAAAAAAAAAAAAAAAGGCAAAAAAGCAACTGTTTCTTCAGCTTTCCACATCTCACACAAATGTTCCTTATGGCTGAATTTCTGCAGAACCATATGAGGAAAGGAAATCTGAGAAATTTTTGATATGACACAAAGTTACATCGTTGGGAAGGACATTCCTAGGAGCAAATCAAGGAAGACTAGAGACCAAATAAGGACAGAATTACTTATTTTCTAGTGAAGAACCCCAGAAGAGAACTTAACTTTATTGTTTATCAGTTACAGCTAAGTTCTAAGAAATGCTCATGAAGAATCAATTCACACATATGAAACATATGAGCTTCTGATATGATACGCGTGATTAATAAAGTTACATGAAAAATATATAAAGAAGGAATGTAGACCATAATATATGACTTCAAAGATGGTAACATTTACATAATTGCCCTACCTTTAGAATCATTTTTGTGCTCCAGTGTTTCCCACCGTGATTACCTGGTAGAATTACAACACAAAATGTGTATAGTTTGTTAATTATTATTTTTAACCTGTTTCCACTTACATTAAATGATTTAATATGATTCAATTGGTTTTTCTGTTACATATTTCTATTTTTTATTGAAGTGCATAAATATAGGGAAATTTACAAATAATATAACATTTCATGCCAAATGCTCTAAGAATAAGATTAAAACACAAATCTTATTTGTTTAATATGTAGGTATAAAGCAGTGTGCATGATTTGATTATGTTGTTGCATATTATGGTATAGTGTGCATTTTTTCACATGCCAGATCATGCTGACAATAAGAGAGAAAATTGAGCTGGTGGGGTATCATTAAAAATGTTATAAACTGGACAATATCAATCTAACAAAGACAGAAGAAAGTTACAGTGAGACAGCCAGTATATGGCTTCTAAATGTAGAATTCTGAAAAGGTTTTCATCTTCATAAATATTTATTATCCATGAATCTAGATTTACTTTGTTGTAGAAGACAATCATTGAATGTACGTGATGCGTAAGTCTTCAATAATCTTTTCTTGAATTCACTCACCCTGCATAGCTTATAAAACTGGTAGAAAACAAGATCAGTGCACCAGGAAAAAGCCATATTTGCCATGTTTCAGTGAAGAAAGGCCATATGTCATTCACTCACTGAGTATTTTATTCAATATGTCAGGAAAATAAATCCAAAATCATCAAGCAACACTTCTTTTTTAATTATTCAAAACACATAATAGTTCTATTCATGGGTGGAAGCAGTAATAATACAAGAAAAACAACCACACACTATAAAAGGATATTGTTGTTTCCAGTCCAGTTGGTTTGCTTAAAAAATCATCTTACTATGATTCTGCAAATTATTTTTTAAGGTTGGATACAGCCTAAAATTTTAACAAATATACTTAAGCACAATCATTAAGAGACATTTACTTGTATATACATTTACACTATAATTAAAATAAATTGCAGGTCAATGTATCTCTGCAGTCTTTTTAAACAATTTTGTTTCAATTGAAGAAATAGCAAAAATAAGTGGAAGTAGATGTCCTCCTGTGGTTATGATATAGTAGCTTATAGTAGAAAAATCATTCTGCCAAGAGTGAGAAAGATAAAACCATAAAATTAATATAGAAAAGAAATTTGGTTCAAAGGTGACAATGAAGCTAGCATATGGAGGCAAGATGCTTGCAAAAAGGGAGAGTCTAAAGAAAGAAGGAAGGAAAACTATGTGAAAGACAGATGGTTAATAACCTAAGGACTACATAAATTCAAGGAAGAAGTTTTTCTAATCCTTACGATTCTGAAGAAACAAAAGTAGAAGGTTCAGAGGTCAAGAAAGACAGGCCATAGTAAAAATGGTATGCTTTTAGTTGTAACACTTGAGGAAAATAGAGCAAAATAGAGGTACACTGAGACTTATAAAGATCACAGGCCTAGCTCACATGTAACAGTGACTGGTAGTTTAGAGATGACTCTCTATATGGGCCACTTTACAGAGGATAGAGAATCTTTTCTAGGAATGAGAATGTCCTCAAGATATTCATGAAGATGATACATTATGCTAAAATGAATTAAAAATGACCAAACATACCAAGAAAGAAAAAAACGCATCATGAGAAAAAAGATAGAAACTGACATAGGTAACATAGATATGAATATTGGCTATTATACAGACACTTTGAAATTATTGTATTTAAAATGTTCAGGGAAACAAGTGACAAAATGTAGTATCTCACTAGGGAAGTTGTATCTATTAAAAAAATCAAATAGATACAATAGGAGTGAGAAACAAAATAAGTAAAATTCATGATTTAACATGTGTGTTCATGAAGTAAACTAAAACATAGCTAGAGACCACATCGTTAAATTTTATCTAACTCCAATGTTTCCAAATGCACTTAAGATTGAGGAGTCTCACAGTCCTTTTGCATTCTGAAAAAAGGTGAATCAAAAAGAACCACCCTTGTACACATACCATAAAACCCAAAACTCATTTTTGCTCATTGAATCAGATGAGCCTCACTTCTATTCTTTCTTATGACTTCTGCAAAACTCACTGATGTTAGTCTGCCTCTAAAATTTTAGGATCCTCTTATGTTTTCAATGTCTCCTTGAAAACTCATGTTTGAAACTTAATTGCCAATGTAATGGTATTAGGAGGTCGGCCTTCAAGAGATGATTAGGGCTGGGCATGATGGCTTATGCCTATAATCCCAGCACTTTGGGAGGCTGAGGCTGGTAGATCACCTGACATCAGCGTTCAAGACCAGCCTGGTCAACATGTGAAAGCCCATCTTTACTAAAAAACAAAAATTAGCCAGTGCACACCTATAATCCCAGCTACTAGGGAGGCTGAGGCAGGAGAATTGCTTGAACCTGGGAGGCAGAGGTTGCAGTGAGTGGAGATCATGCCATTGCACTCCAGCATGGGTGACAGAGAGAGATTCCGTCTCCAAAAAATAAAGGTGATTAGGTCATGCGAGCTCCACTCTCGTGAATGAATACCTTTATCATGTGAAGTGAGTTAGTTATCATAGGAGTAGACTCCTGATAAAAGGATGAATTTAGCTCTCTGTTTTCTGATCTCCTTGCAGTATGATGCCTTCTGCCATGGAATGATGCTCACCGGATTTGGGTATCATATGCTCCAACTTCCCAGCATCTGGAACAATAAGCCAAATAAATTTGCATTCTTCAAAGTTTGTAGTATTCTGTTATAGCAGCAGGAGACACTAAGACTGTCTGCCTTATTTTTGTGGAGATGTTGCTTATTAAGTGTTCTCTGTATCATGTAATCTGGATAAAATCATCTCATTAATTGGCTGTGTATTTCATCTTCAACTGAGAAAAATCAAAGAATTGAAAAATAGACGAGGGGAAAATATTTGGACTCTATCACAGAGAGTAAAAAGCATAGGAAAACTGAAAAAATTGTAAAGGATATATAAAAATTTGAGAGAAGTTTGAACATATGTGAATTTAGAATCTCAGAATGAGAAGAACAACAAAAAAGGAGGAAGGAAAAATATTTGAAGATATGATAGCTGAAAATATTTTAAAGTATGTTTCAAAGACATCATTCTACAGATTCAAAAAAGAACTACAAATCCAAGTAACAAAATTATAATAAAACCAATGTTTAAGCATTTCATAATAAAAACAGATGAATAAGACAAGAAGAAATATATAAATGAAGCCAGAAAAAACATATTTGTGTCAAATAAGCAATAAAATTGCAACTGATTCCTTAACAGATAATGTAATCCAGATTGTAATGAATAGATTGATACTTTTAAAATAGCAAAAGAAGAGCAGCTTTATCTATATTTTTACTGTGAAAACATCCTTCAAATGTAACGCTAAAATAAAGTCTTTTTTGGAACACAAAAACTTAGGATATTCATCATTAATAGACATGAAGTAAAAGAATACTTTGAGGCAGGCATGCACATTATAAAGTGTAGGGTATTCATCGAAGTAATAGTGTAGGATTCAACGGAACTTCCCCTTAACCTTTAGAAGTTAAATTAACTAACAAAAGGCAGATTCACTGTAGAGAAAGAATACATACTTTATTAATGTGTACACCAGAAGAACCAGAGTTACAACGAATTCCATAACATAATTAGGAAGCCTCTATACCATTCTGACAAAATGGGTATGGGAGTGGGAGAAGAAATCTGTTAAGGGGATTGCCAGGGAGAATAAATGGATCAGAAAACAGATTAACTTGCACATT